>NC_133329.1:182705730-184045205 GCF_042186555.1 Aquarana catesbeiana
ATCCCTTAGATTGGGTGCCTTTTTAAAAACAATTTTAGGATTCTCCGGGAGCACACTTTTGAGGTGAGTGTCCTGCTTTAGGACATTCCAGTATTTTCGTATAATTTTCTGTACTTCATTATTTTGTAGGGAGTAATCAAGAACGATACTAATATTGTCATTAGCGTTGCTATCCATAATTTCAATCTTATCTCTCAATAGATTGTCCCTCTCCAGACGTTGGACCTCCATTTTTTCTTTTTGTAGGAAATCGTTGTGGTATCCTTTATCTAAGAACATGTTGCTTAGCTTGTTGGACTGCCACTCAAAATCCTCAATTTTTGTACAATTCCTTCTCATTCTCATATATTGGCCCCTGGGAATGTTCCTCAACCAGGGTTTGTAGTGACAGCTGGTAATGGGTATATAAGAGTTACGATCTGTTGCTTTAAAAAATGATCTGGTAATGATACCTTCATTGGTGTTAAAAATTTCCAGATCTAAAAAATGGACGTATTCTTTATTGACATCCCAGGTTAAGGAGATATTGAGATCGTTGCGGTTCATGGAATCCAGTAGTTGCATTAATGCCTCCATGCTTCCCTTCCAAACGATCAGTAGATCGTCAATAAATCTCTTGTACAATAAAATATTATCACCTACTCCATTCAGAACTCCTTCCTCTTCCCATTGGGCCATATACAAGTTTGCTACGCTGGGGGCAAATTTAGCGCCCATAGCGACACCTTTTATCTGTAAGTAAAATTTGTTCCCATACCAGAAAAAATTATGGCGTAAACAGAAATCTAAACATTTGAGGATAAATATAACAAAATCTCCATCCACGGGTTCCTCCTTCCTCAGGGCCCACTCTACTGATTTCATGGCTCCCTCATGGTCTATACTAGTATACAAAGAGGCTACGTCCCCTGTGGCCATGATAATATTATCTTCTGCGTTGCATTCACTTAATAATTGTAATGTGTGCTTAGTATCCCTGAGGTAGGCTTTTGTTTTTTTCACTAATGGTTGCAGGTGGATGTCTATATATTCCCCCAACCGGGAAGTCAAAGATTCAATGCCACTTACTATTGGCCTTCCCGGGGGGTTTTTGCTATCCTTATGTATCTTTGGTAGGAAGTATATCACTGGTATCTTGCTAACTGTAGGGACAAGATATTTTGCTTCCTGTTTACTCAGGAGTCCTTCTTCCTCACCATCATGAACAATATTTTCTAATATACTTTTGAAGGATTTGGTAGGATTCCTATCCAATGGTCGGTATGTATCAGTATCGCTCAGTATCCGTTCCATTTCTCCCTTATATTGCTGTAGGGATAGTACAACTATACCCCCGCCTTTATCCGCTGGTCTCACCACTATATCTGTTCTTGTATTTAGTGAATTCAAACCTCTAGTGAAATCCTTGTGTTCATAGAATTTCTTTGTAGGTAATTGCTCTAATTCAGTTGTCACCAATTTCTTAAATAAATCTACGTATTTATTGTTGGCTATATTGGGGTTAAAAACCGAGTTATTCCTCAGATTGGTGTACCTGTTGTTTACAGTGGCTTTTTCAATAGGATTCAGGGCATAATATTTTTTAATGTTCAATTTTCGGATAAACTTTTGTATTCCAATATATGTCTCAAATTTGTTGAGCCCTTTCTTGGGGGCGAACTTAATGCCTTTATCGAGAACCAGTAGTTCTTCCCTAGAGAGCGGAGCACCACTGAGGTTAAAAATCCCCTCTCCTAATCTTCTCGCCTTCTTTTTCTGCTGTATCCTTCTCCCTGCTCTACCACCTCTCTTCCTTGATTTCTTAACTCTTGGGGGGGCCCTCCCCTGTTCCCCCCTAAAAAAGACTCATCATCAAAAAAATCTTCATTGTTCTCCAAAGGCTGGTAACTATTATATATTGGTATCCTATATTGATCTTGCGGAGGGTTTTCATACCTCACTCTCTGAGGTTTTGGTGAGTAGTAAACCGCACCCCTTTGTGTATTCCCATACGAGTCCAAGGGGTTCCCCCTCTGTTGATATTGGTTGGCAATCCACACTATTAACCAATACTAATGTTAACACACAGCCGCAGGCAGGAGATGGTGGTTTGAGTGACACGAGAACATCACAACCACCAGGACAGCAACTTTACCAGCAACAGAGTACCAAACAACCAGGGAGAGGATTACCCTCAAACCATCATGAGGGTAGACAAACTCAAACCCCCCACCGCCAACCACCAAGGAGACCATACTATGACCAGCAGGAGCGATCAAATTATGGGGGTAACTACACCCAATACCAGGATTATGGTCCGCCTAACAACCAGGCTAATTGGCATGATGGTAGACCACCACATCGTAGCGAAGGGAATAGAGTCCAACAGAATTACTATGATAAGGGGTATCAGTCCAATCCTCCCCCTCAACGGCGGGGTGGACAATACAACTCCTATAGCTACAGAAAACAGCATGGATACCAACAAGGTACCCCGCATAGGTCTCAAGGCAACTACGAGTACCAACAGGGAACATCGCACAGAGGGAATTATCAACCTCACAGAGGTCCCCCACCAAACCAATATCAACAGAGGGGGAACCCCTTGGACTCGTATGGGATTACACAAAGGGGTGCGGTTTACTACTCACCAAAACCTCAGAGAGTGAGGTATGAAAACCCTCCGCAAGATCAATATAGGATACCAATATATAATAGTTACCAGCCTTTGGAGAACAATGAAGATTTTTTTGATGATGAGTCTTTTTTAGGGGGGAACAGGGGAGGGCCCCCCCAAGAGTTAAGAAATCAAGGAAGAGAGGTGGTAGAGCAGGGAGAAGGATACAGCAGAAAAAGAAGGCGAGAAGATTAGGAGAGGGGATTTTTAACCTCAGTGGTGCTCCGCTCTCTAGGGAAGAACTACTGGTTCTCGATAAAGGCATTAAGTTCTCCCCCAAGAAAGGGCTCAACAAATTTGAGACATATATTGGAATACAAAAGTTTATCCGAAAACTGAACATTAAAAAATATTATGCCCTGAATCCTATTGAAAAAGCCACTGTAAACAACAGGTACACCAATCTGAGGAATAACTCGGTTTTTAACCCCAATATAGCCAACAATAAATACGTAGATTTATTTAAGAAATTGGTGACAACTGAATTAGAGCAATTACCTACAAAGAAATTCTATGAACACAAGGATTTCACTAGAGGTTTGAATTCACTAAATACAAGAACAGATATAGTGGTGAGACCAGCGGATAAAGGCGGGGGTATAGTTGTACTATCCCTACAGCAATATAAGGGAGAAATGGAACGGATACTGAGCGATACTGATACATACCGACCATTGGATAGGAATCCTACCAAATCCTTCAAAAGTATATTAGAAAATATTGTTCATGATGGTGAGGAAGAAGGACTCCTGAGTAAACAGGAAGCAAAATATCTTGTCCCTACAGTTAGCAAGATACCAGTGATATACTTCCTACCAAAGATACATAAGGATAGCAAAAACCCCCCGGGAAGGCCAATAGTAAGTGGCATTGAATCTTTGACTTCCCGGTTGGGGGAATATATAGACATCCACCTGCAACCATTAGTGAAAAAAACAAAAGCCTACCTCAGGGATACTAAGCACACATTACAATTATTAAGTGAATGCAACGCAGAAGATAATATTATCATGGCCACAGGGGACGTAGCCTCTTTGTATACTAGTATAGACCATGAGGGAGCCATGAAATCAGTAGAGTGGGCCCTGAGGAAGGAGGAACCCGTGGATGGAGATTTTGTTATATTTATCCTCAAATGTTTAGATTTCTGTTTACGCCATAATTTTTTCTGGTATGGGAACAAATTTTACTTACAGATAAAAGGTGTCGCTATGGGCGCCAAATTTGCCCCCAGCGTAGCAAACTTGTATATGGCCCAATGGGAAGAGGAAGGAGTTCTGAATGGAGTAGGTGATAATATTTTATTGTACAAGAGATTTATTGACGATCTACTGATCGTTTGGAAGGGAAGCATGGAGGCATTAATGCAACTACTGGATTCCATGAACCGCAACGATCTCAATATCTCCTTAACCTGGGATGTCAATAAAGAATACGTCCATTTTTTAGATCTGGAAATTTTTAACACCAATGAAGGTATCATTACCAGATCATTTTTTAAAGCAACAGATCGTAACTCTTATATACCCATTACCAGCTGTCACTACAAACCCTGGTTGAGGAACATTCCCAGGGGCCAATATATGAGAATGAGAAGGAATTGTACAAAAATTGAGGATTTTGAGTGGCAGTCCAACAAGCTAAGCAACATGTTCTTAGATAAAGGATACCACAACGATTTCCTACAAAAAGAAAAAATGGAGGTCGAACGTCTGGAGAGGGACAATCTATTGAGAGATAAGATTGAAATTATGGATAGCAACGCTAATGACAATATTAGTATCGTTCTTGATTACTCCCTACAAAATAATGAAGTACAGAAAATTATACGAAAATACTGGAATGTCCTAAAGCAGGACACTCACCTCAAAAGTGTGCTCCCGGAGAATCCTAAAATTGTTTTTAAAAAGGCACCCAATCTAAGGGATATATTGGTAAACAACGTAGTTGAGCCACCCCCACCAAATCCTAGAATGTTTTGGGATCTTAAGGGCTTCTATGGATGTGGTAGATGCTACAGCTGTGTGAGAGTTCCAGGGAATGATAGAAGATTAAAGGAATTCCATGATCCCAGAACCCATCAATCCTATACTATCAGGGAATTCATATCGTGTGACACTATTGGGGTCGTATACGCTTTAAAGTGCCCATGTGATTTTTTCTATGTGGGGCGTACCACCAGAGCCCTAAAAGACAGATTAGAGGAACACGTACGCAACATCCATAAAGGGTCAGACAAACATCATTTATATATCCATTTTGAGAAAATGCATAATAAGAGTACGGTGGGCATGAAATTTTTGGGGATAGAGGCCCCTAAACGACATTGGAGAGGTTCCAATTTCACGAGAGATATCAGTAAACGGGAATCTTGGTGGATACACCAATTGGGTTCACTTTTCCCTGGGGGGCTCAATAGGGACTTTGACTTAACATGTTTCCTCAGTAATTTCTAATGATAAAAGAGTTAGCCTTAGATTATTGTACCTTTCAGATGGTTTTTATACAAATCGAGTTTTACGTGGGTTTTTACACATTATTTTAATAGTACCGTTATGGATAATGTTTTATTAATTTATTCGGGCGTTTTTATTAATAAAATATATATTTTTATATAATATAATACACAACTGATTTGACAGGAAGATTGGGATTAATTATATATTTATATTTATATTTTAACCGATTCTAATTAATTATACTCCAATATGGGGATCTGATACGTGGATGTCTTTTATGATCTATTGATTTTCAGGAGGTTCTGAGGGGGAGAATTTGATGTAATTTATTATTCGTTTTAATAAAGATAACAAATTGGGGTTGTTTTTATTTATAATGTTTTAAGTTAGATGAGGTGCGGTGTGGCATGGCTCCTATATGTACAGCTCTATCCTGATTTATCTATACACATTATGTCACTACACTACAATTAATGAAGACCACTCTATTATTATTAATTTTATAAATTTTCAGGTAGCTGGTAATTGCTGTCACTTGATGATAACTATTGTTGTTTACCTAAAGGTGTAGCCCATCACTAGAGCTGTCCTCGGGCCTAGACAAAATGGCCGCCGACACAATCCGATTGGATGATAGGCGATATGTGATTAGGTTTCACTTTCCAATCATTACACAGTATTGGAGTCACATTATAGGTGTAGCCCATCACTAGAGCTGTCCTCGTGCCTAAGCAAAATGGCCGCCGACACAATCCGATTGGATGATATGTGATTAGGTCACATTATAGGTGTAGCCCATCACTAGAGCTGTCCTCGGGCCTAGGCAAAATGGCCGCCAACACAATCCGATTGGATGATAGGCGATATGTGATTAGGTTTCACTTTCCAATCATTACACAGTATTGGAGTCACATTATAGGTGTAGCCCATCACTAGAGCTGTCCTCGGGCCTAGGCAAAATGGCCGCCGACACAATCCGATTGGATGATATGTGATTAGGTCACATTATAGGTGTAGCCCATCACTAGAGCTGTCCTCGGGCCTAGGCAAAATGGCCGCCGACACAATCCGATTGGATGATATGTGATTAGGTTTCACTTTCCAATCATTACACAGTATTGAAGTCACATTATAGACTGGTGGGCACAGGCAAAATGTCCGCTTTAGTGATTCGTCTCTTAATACGGTGGTCGGCGGTCCTCGGCAAAATGGCCGCCGACAGCATATATATCTCACACTGTGCATCCGTCCAATGTTATCCCCCAGAGGAAGGCACGAAACCCCTGTGCCGAATACGCGTCGGGGAGGGGTAGGACGGAGCTGTCAGCAGAGGAGGAGGATTGCACATGCCATACCGCACGCCATACGATCAGCTGCTTATTATTTTACCTGTACAGTCTGGTGCACTCTAGCACCCATCCAATGTGAGTACCCTCTTGGAGGGCTTATTCTTTAATAAATGTCCTGGCTATATTGCACTATGGAGTCCCTCTGTTTGTTTTTTCTATGATTTTGGATCTTGGTTTTACCTGAGAGGAGTGTTTTTGCACCATTGTAACCTGAGTGAGCCTAGCAGTTTCACCTGGGAGGAGTGTCTTTGCATCCTTGTATCCTGAGTGAGCCTAGGAGTGGCCCCAATGCTTATTTTGACACCGTTTAATTACTATGTCACAGGACTGAAGGTGAGCGCAAGCACATGTGGGGTGTCACGGGAGAGCACAGTTTTCACGTGTTGTGATTTATACACCCATCAGAAGAAGCATGATGTTTATTCATTTTATGGACACTATTTATTCACGTTTTTTGTGATTTGTATTTATTAATTGGGATATACACTCATTTGTCACTGGAAAGTGTTTTGATATTTATATTTTTAGCACGTTGCACTTTTATTATTTACTACCACGATTGCACCTTTATATGCACTTGGTGGTTTATCATTTATAGTTATTTGCATTATATTTTACCTGTATGGTTTTATTTATCACATTACATGTGTTTTATATGTGAAAATATTTTTTATATATTTTATATGTGACACTATACTAGCGCGGGCACATTTATTATATATTTTTTATCTATCTACACGCAATGAAACGTGGTTCAGTGCTTGCAGCTTAAATAGTTTACTCCTTAGAGGCATTAGTCCATCTGTGGCTCGCAAGACACCTATATTTTGTTCTAATTTTAATTCTGTCCTCTGTTAACCAAGGAGGTGCTTCCTGTGTTGTGTCATGAGGATAAACACTGCAGTTTTGGTTACTGAAGCCCCCCGATTCAATCGTGAAGACTGAGGAGAAGAATTAATTCAATACCTTCGCCATCTCCCCATCCTTTGTAATCAGATGACCTTCCTCATTCTTTATGGGGCCAATATGGTCTGTCCTCCCTTTTTTACTGTTTACATACTTAAAGAATTTCTTGGGATTTTTTTTGCTCTCCTCCACCATGTGTCTTTCATGTTCTATCTTAGCCATCCTAATTGCACCCTTACATTTCTTATTGCATTCTTTATAAATTCTGAATGCTGAGGATGATCCCTCAACCTTGTATTTTTTGAAGGCCTTCTCCTTTGCTTTTATATGCATTTTTACATTGGAGTTAAGCCATCCAGGATGTTTGTTCGCTCTTTTAAATTTATTACCCAATGGGATACATTGGCTAATGCCCTTATTTAATATGCTCTTAAAGCAAACCCATCTCTCCTCCGTATTCTTTGTTCCTAATATTTTATCCCAATTTATGCCTTTTAGCAAGGTTTGTAGTTTAGGGATGTTGGCTCTTTTGAAATTCAGTGTCTTTGTGTTCCCTTCATGTTTCCTATTTGTGTGATTTATACTGAAACTAATTGACCTGTGATCGCTGTTACCTAAATTGCCCCGTATTTCCACATCTGTGATCAGGTCTGTATTGTTGGTAATCAGTAGATCTAGTAATGTTTTATTTCTAGTTGGTGCGTCTACCATCTGACCCATATTACATATAGTTACATAGTTACATAGTAGGTGAGGTTGAAAAAAGACACAAGTCCATCAAGTCCAACCTATGTGTGTGATTATGTGTCAGTATTGCATTGTATATCCCTGTATGTTGTGGTCATTCAGGTGCTTATCTAATAGTTTCTTGAAGCTATCAATGCTCCCCGCTGAGACCACCGCCTGTGGAAGGGAATTCCACATCCTTGCCGCTCTTACAGTAAAGAACCCTCTACGTAGTTTAAGATTAAACCTCTTTTCTTCTAATTTTAATGAGTGGCCACGAGTCTTGGTAAACTCTCTTCTGCGAAAAAGTTTTATCCCTATTGAGGGGTCACCAGTCCGGTATTTGTAAATTGAAATCATATCCCCTCTCAAGCGTCTCTTCTCCAGAGAGAATAAGTTCAGTGCTCGCAACCTTTCCTCATAACTAATATCCTCCAGACCCTTTATTAGCTTTGTTGCCCTTCTTTGTACTCGCTCCATTTCCAGTACATCCTTCCTGAGGACTGGTGCCCAGAACTGGACCGCATACTCTAGGTGCGGCCGGACCAGAGTCTTGTAGAGCGGGAGAATTATCGTTTTATCTCTGGAGTTGATCCCCCTTTTAATGCATGCCAATATTCTGTTTGCTTTGTTAGCAGCAGCTTGGCATTGCCTGCCATTGCTGAGCCTATCATCTACTAGGACCCCCAGGTCCTTTTCCATCCTAGATTCCCCCAGAGGTTCTCCCCCCAGTGTATAGATTGCATTCATATTTTTGCCACCCAAATGGATTATTTTACATTTTTCTACATTGAACCTCATTTGCCATGTAGTCGCCCACCCCATTAATTTGTTCAGGTCTTTTTGCAAGGTTTCCACGTCCTGCGGAGATGTTATTGCCCTGCTTAGCTTAGTATCATCTGCAAATACAGAGATTGAACTGTTTATCCCATCCTCCAGATCGTTTATGAACAAATTAAATAGGATTGGTCCCAGCACAGAACCTTAGGGAACCCCACTACCCACCCCTGACCATTCTGAGTACTCCCCATTTATCACCACCCTCTGAACTCGCCCTTGTAGCCAGTTTTCAATCCATGTACTCACCCTATGGTCCATGCCAACCGACCTTATTTTGTACAGTAAACGTTAAAATCCCATAAAACCCATAAACCCATAAAATTGTCCTGCAAGACACTAAGGAACTGGCGAGCCTTAAATGAATGCGTGGTTCCCTCCGCCCAGTCTATGTCTGGATAATTAAAATCCCCCATTATGATAACACTTCCCATCCTTGCTGCTAATCCAATTAGTAATAGGAGATCCGTCTCCACTTCCTCCCTCAGGTTAGGGGGCCTATAGCATACTCCCAGTATTATTTTCCCCTTGGCTTCATCCCTTTGGAGCTCTACCCATAAAGTTTCCACCTCCTCCCTAGCCCCATCGGTGATGTCATCTCTCACATTCACTTGTACATTATTCTTGATATATAGGCATACCCCTCCCCCTTTTTTACCCTCTCTATCCTTGCGGTATAGGGTATACCCTTGAATGTTTGCCAGCCAATCATGAAAGCTGTTGAACCAGGTCTCTGAAATTCCCACAAAATCCAAATCCTCCTTGTACAACAGTATCTCTAGTTCACCCATCTTGTCCGCCATGCTCCTGGCATTGGTGAACATGCCACATAGTTTAGACCGGTGTAGACTTGCTACTATACTCACCTTGTGTTTTTGTGCTTTGGTTAACCTACCACTAATGCCCCCCAATACTACCCTCTGGAATATCTTCCACGCTGGCTATCACTGTCTCTGGACCCTCCCCCCCATCGCCTAGTTTAAAAACCCCTCTAACTTTTTGGCCATCTTCATTCCCAGCAGATCTGCACCCTCCTCATTTAGGTGCAGTCCGTCCCTTCTATAGTACCGGTTACCGACTGAGAAGTCGGCCCAGTCCTCCAGGAACCCAAACCCCTCCTTACTACACCAGCTCTTCAGCCACTTGTTTACTTCCCTAATCTCCCTCTGCCTCTCTGGTGTGGCTCGATGTATCGGTAGTATTCCTGAGAACACTACCTTGGAGGTCCTTTTCCTCAGTTTAGCTCCTAAGTCCCTAAAATCGTTCTTTAGGACACTCCATCTGCCTCTGACTTTGTCATTGGTGCCAATGTGCACCATGACAGCCGGGTCTTCCCCAGCCCCTCCCAGTAATCTGTCCACAAGATCCATGATGTGCCGAACCCGAGCGCCCGGTAGACAACATACCGTTCGGCGCTTCATTTCTTGGTTACAGATTGCCCTCTCTGTCCTTCTAAGAATTGAGTCCCCTACCACCAGAATCTGTCTTTCCTTTCCCATTGCTGCCCCCCCACTCTCACTGGAGGAGTTCTTCCCCTGGCAGCTAGGAGAGTCCCTCATCTCCAGCAGTGCTGGTCCCTGACTGGTTACACCAATGTCACTCGATGGAGCGTACTTATTGGGATGCTCCAGTCCTGGATCGGCCTCTCTGGCACTTCCCCCTCTACCCCTCCTGACTGTCACCCATCTACTCTTTGCTAGTGCCTGCACCTCTTTGTCTCCACCCGCCTCTGTGCTGGCCCCTGCCGGCCCCTGCCGTGTACGTTCCTGGCTCACCTTTAGTATGGAGGGACTTCTCAGTGCTGACAGTTGCTTCCCCAGATTCAGAACCTGGGCTTCCAGGGAAACAATGTGCTTACATTTTGCACAGCAGTATTTGCCCTCGATCGGATGATCAAGGAACGCATACATGCGGCAAGATGTACAAAGAGTCGCCTCTCCACACCCGCCGGGCATCGTACCTATTAAATTTAGTGAGGATTTGGGGATTTTACCCTGTCCAAATTACCTAACAGCTAGCTTCCTGGCACTAATACTAAAGACAATACACAGGTACACGACAATACACAGGTACACAATACACAAGTACTAACGATCCACACACACTACTCAGACAACACTCAGATACTCACACTACACAGGTACTATGACCCCTGTTATAACCTCCTGTTTTAAACTCTTGTTTTTTACTCCCACTTAATCCAGCTCCACTTACACCAAGCTCCACAGCTTCAGACTGAGCACGCTCAGACTGAGTCCTACAACCAGTTAAATAGGCACCTGTGAGCAATTAACCACACCCCATAAAAAAAAAAAAGCTATTTAAAAAGTGACAGCAAAAGGCAAATTAAAAACTAAAAGGAAAAGCCCCCAAAATGCAACCCAGCAAACAGACAGCAAACAGCAACAGACAGCAAACAGCAACAGACAGCAAACAGCAACAGACAGCAAACAGCAAACAAACACCAAGACTTGTATACTCTAACTCTTGTTTTTAACTCCCACTTAATCCAGCTCCACTTACACCAAGCTCCACAGCTTCAGACTGAGCACGCTCAGACTGAGTCCTACAACCAGTTAAATAGGCACCTGTGAGCAATTAACCACACCCCTTAATTGATAGACTGATGAAACCAGGAGAAAAAAAAAGCTATTTAAAAAGTGACAGCAAAAGGCAAATTAAAAAATAAAAGGAAAAGGAAAAGGCAAGGAAAGGAAAGGAAAAGGAAAAGCCCCCAAAATGCAACCCAGCAAACAGACAGCAAACAGCAACAGACAGCAAACAGCAACAGACAGCAAACAGCAACAGACAGCAAACAGCAAACAAACACCAAGACTTGTATACTCTAACTCTTGTTTTTAACTCCCACTTAATCCAGCTCCACTTACACCAAGCTCCACAGCTTCAGACTGAGCACGCTCAGACTGAGTCCTACAACCAGTTAAATAGGCACCTGTGAGCAATTAACCACACCCCTTAATTGATAGACTGATGAAACCAGAAAAAAAAAAAAGCTATTTAAAAAGTGACAGCAAAAGGCAAATTAAAAACTTGTTAAAAATTTCTTGTTGCATTCTTTATAAAGTCTGAATGCAGAGGATGATCCCTCAACGTTGTATTTTTTTAAGGCCTTCTCATTTGCTTTTATATGCATTTTTACATTGGAGTTAAGCCATCCAGGATTTTTGTTCGCTCTTTTAAATTTATTACCCAATGGGATACATTGGTTAATGCCCTCATTTAATATGCTCTTAAAGCAAACCCATCTCTCCTCCATATTCTTTGTTCCTAATATTTTATCACAATTTATGCCTTTTAGCAAGGTTTGTAGTTTAGGGAAGTTGGCTCTTTTGAAATTCAGTGTCTTTGTGTTCCCTTTATGTTTTCTATTTGTGTGATTTATACTGAAACTAATTGACCTGTGATCGCTGTTACATAAATTGCCTCGTATTTCCTCGTATTTATATTGTTGGTAATCAGTAGATCCAGTAATCTTTTATTTCTAGTTGGTGCGTCTACCATCTGACCCATAAAATTGTGCTGCAAGACATTAAGGAACTGGCGAGCTTTAAATGAATGCACGGTTCCCTCCGCCCAGTCTATGTCTGGATAATTAAAATCCCCCATTATGATAACACTTCCCATCCTTGCTGCTAATCCAATTTGTGATAGGAGATCCGTCTCCACTTCCTCCCTCAGGTTAGGGGGCCTATAGCCTACTCCCAGTATTATTTTCCCCTTAGCTTCATCCCTTTGGAGCTCTACCCATAAGGATTCCACCTCCTCTCTAGCTCCCTCAGTGATGTCATCTCTCACATTCGCTTGTACATTATTCTTGATATATAGGCATACCCCTCCCCCTTTTTTACCCTCTCTATCCTTGCGGTATAGGGTATACCCTTGAATGTTTGCCAGCCAATCACGAGAGCTGTTGAACCAGGTCTCTGAAATTTCCACAAAATCCAAATCCTCCTTGTACAACAGTATCTATAGTTCACCCATCTTGTCCGCCATGCTCCTGGCATTGGTGAACATGCCACATAGTTTAGACCGGTCGCATATTGTCCTCGTATTGGGTGTTTCGAGATTGCAACTAGGACTTGCTACTATACTCACCTTGTGTTTTTGTGCTTTGGTTAACCTACCACTAATGCCCCCAATACTACCCTCTGGAATATCTTCCGCGCTGGCTATCACTGTCTCTGGACCCTCCCCTCCATCGCCTAGTTTAAAAACCCCTCTAACTTTTTGGCCATCTTCCTTCTCAGCAGATCTGCACCCTCCTCATTTAGGTGCAGTCCGTCCCTTCTATAGTACCGGTTACCGACTGAGAAGTCGGCCCAGTCATCCAGGAACCCAAACCCCTCCTTACTACACCAGCTCTTCAGCCACTTGTTTACTTCCCTAATCTCCCTCTGCCTTTCTGGTGTGGCTCGATGTACCGGTAGTATTCCTGAGAATACTACCTTGGAGGTCCTTTTCCTCAATTTAGCTCCTAAGTCCCTAAAATCGTTCTTTAGGACACTTCATCTGCCTCTGACTTTGTCATTGGTGCCAACGTGCACCATGACAGCCGGGTCTTCCCTAGCCCCTCCCAGTAATCTGTCCACAAGATCCGTGATGTGCCAAAATTCTTTGTAACATTTAAACGACACTAGTGTTCCTTCATTTTTATATTTTTTAAAAGCTCTTTTCTTATTGTTTATAGCTTTTTTAACTTTGACCGTGAGCCACATAGGTTTTATTTTAGCCTTTTAAACATATTGCCCATGGGGATATACTTTGCAGTGAGGTCCCAAACAGTCTTTTTGAAGAATTCCCATTTCTGTTCTCTGTTTATCGATGCCAATATTCCCTCCCAGTCTAAATTCTGGAGAGCAGCCCTCATCCTTGGAAAATTTGCTCTCCTGAAGTTAAGTGTTTTTATCTTTCCCGTATGTATTTCTTGTTTACAGCTAACATCAAATGAAATCATGTTATGATCACTGCTACCCAGGTGTTCCTTTATCTGAACATTAGTAATAAGCTCTGCATGGTTTGAGATTACCAGGTCCAACAGAGCAGGTAGTTAAAATCCCCCATTATTATCACCGTCCCAGTCCTTGCAGCCCTTTCCATCTGTGCAAGGAGCTGAGTGTCCACCTCCTCGTTAACATTGGGTGGTCTATAACAAACTCCAATGATTAATTTTGAACTACGCACATCTATATGCAGTTCCACCCATAATGCTTCAGACTCATTACACTCTCCATCAACCAGGTCCTCTTTCACACTTGCTTTGCGATCACTTCTCACATAGAGACAGACCCTGCCACCTTTCCTTTTTACCCCGTCTCTCCGAAAGAGTGCATAGCCAGGAATATTAATAGCCCAGTCATGTGCAGGCAGTGTATTAATATATAAATATATATATATATATATATATATATATATATATATATATACAGTCTAATATATATATATATATATATATATATATATATATATATATATATATACTCTGCATTCAGTGTAGACTATATATACATGTAGACTATATACGATCATTGCAGTCAGTGAATTAATATATATACATATACAGTCTAGTGTATGTATATTATGTGTATATATATATATATATATATATATATATATATATATATATACTCCCTTAAAGGGAGTGCTCCTAATCTCAGCTTTTTACCTGTATAAAAGACACCTGTCCACAGAAGCAATCAATCAATCAGATTCCAATCTCTCCACCATGGCCAAGACCAAAGAGATGTCCAAGGATGTCAGGAACAAGATTGTAGACCTACACAAGGCTGGAATGGGCTACAAGACCATCGCCAAGCAGCTTGGTGAGAGGGTGACAACAGTTGGTGCGATTATTCGCAAATGGAAGAAACGCAAAATAACTGTCAATGTCCCTCGGTCTGGGGCTCCATGCAACATCTCACCTCGTGGAGTTTCAATGATTATGGGAACGGTGAGGAATCAGCCCAGAACTACACGGGAGAACCTTGTCAATGATCTCAAGGCAGCTGGGACCATAGTCACCAAGAAAACAATTGGTAACACACTACGCCGTGAAGGACTGAAACCCTGCAGCGCCTGCAAGGTCCCCCTGATTAACCGCTTGCCGACCAGCCGCCATCATTATACTGCGACAGGTCGGCATGATCCAGTGAATCGCCGTAACTGTACGTCGGCTCGCGGGATCAGGATAGCAGGCGTGCGCACTGCCCGCTGCACTGCAGGAGTGCCGATGCTCATGGCGATGGTCGCGATGACCGCTGGCCACGAGGGACCGTGTGGACGAGAGGCATAACTGGGACGTGTGTGTGTAATCACACAAATCCCTGTTCTGTTCTGTGAGGAGAGACAGATGGTGAGTTCCTAATAGCTAGGAATCACGGTCTGTCATCCTCTCTAGTCAGTCTCTTCCCCCTACAGTTAGAAACACACACAGGGAACACAGTTAACCCCTTGATAGCCCCCTAGTGTTAACCCTTTCCCGGCCAGTGACATTCTTACAGTAATCAGTGCATTTTTATAGCGCTGTATAAATGCCAATGGCCACAAAAAAGTATCAAGTGTCTGATGTGTCTGCCATAATGTTGCAGTCCCAAAAAAAAATCGCAGATCGCCGCCATTACTAGTAAAAAAAAATAATAATAATAAAAATGCTATAAAACTATCCCCTATTTTGTAGACGCTATAAATTTTGTGCAAACCAATCAATATAGGCTTATTGCGATTTTTTTTTTTTACCAATAATACATAGAAGAATACATATCAGCCTAAACTGAGAAAAAATTTGCTTTTTAAAAAAAAAAATGGGGATATTTATTATAGCAAAATATTGTATTTTTTTTTCAAAATTGTCGCTCTTTTTTTTGTTTATAGTGCAAAAAATAAAAACAGCAGAGGCGATCAAATACCACCAAAAGAAAGCTCTATTTGTGCGAAGAAAAGGACGTCGATTTTGTTTGGGTGCAGCGTCACATGACCACACAATTGTCAGTTAAAGCTATGCAGTGCCGAATCGCAAAAAATGGCCCGGTCATTCAGCAGCCAAATCTTCCGGGGCTGAAGTGGTTAAGAAAGCACGTATACAGACCCATCTGAAGTTTGCTAATGAACATCTGAATGATTCAGAGGAAAACTGGGTGAAAGTGTTGTGGTCAGATAAGACCAAAATCGAGCCCTTTGGCATCAACTCAACTCTCCGTATTTGGAGGAGGAATGCTGCCTATGACACCAAGAACACCATCCCCACCATCAAACATGAAGGTGGAAACATTATGCTTTGGGGGTGTTTTTCTGCTAAGGGGACAGGACAACTTCACGGGGACAATGGACGGTGCCATGTACTGTCAAATCTTGGTGAGAACCTCCTTCCCTTAGCCAGAGCATTGAAAATGGGCCATGGACAGGTATTCCAGCATGACAATGACCCAAAAGACATGGCCAAGACAACAAAGGAATGGCTCAAGAAGAAGCACATTAAGGTCCTGGAGTGACCTAGCCAGTCTCCAGACCTTAATCCCATAGAAAGTATGTGGAGGGAGCTGAAGGTTCGAGTTACCAAACATCAGCCACAAAACCTTAATGAGAGGATCTGCAAAGTGGAGTGAGACAAAGTCCCTCCTGATATGTGTGCAAACCTAGTGGCCAACTACAAGAAATGTCTGACCTCTGTGATTGCCAACAAGGGTTTTGCCACCAAGTACTAAGTCATGTTTTGTGAAGGGGTCAAATACTTAAAATCAATTTATAACTTTTTTAAAATGCATTTTTCTGGATATTTTTGTAGTTATCCTGTCTCTGACTGTTAAAATAAACCTACCATTAAAATTATAGACTGATCATTTCTTTTGCCAGTGGGCAAACATACAAAATCAGCAGGGGATCAGGGGATCAAATACTTTTTTCCCTCACTATATATATATATATATATATATATATATATATATATATATATATAGCAAAGTAGTAGTATCTCCATAAAACAGTTCAGTCCTTGGATCATTCAAATTCTAAAACAGTGCTATAGATTAAAAATGATGATGAACTCATAAACATGTGGCAAACACCACAGGTAATAGTCTCTATGTAGTAGATGGTAGTGTTGACAGTTCAAAGTGTAATAGGTGTTTGATCATAGTTATCCTAGCGTGCACCTTCCACCAAAGAATACAATCCGTAATCCACCTCGTGAAGCACACTCCCCCATGGGGTCAAACTCACCAGAAGCCTCTAATGAGAAATGCTTAAGTTAGGTGTACATCAATCACTTTGCACTGGGTCCTCAAGAGATCACTGCACTGGGATCCAAGAGATCCACCGGTGTAGGGGCTCCAATAATGTCATAAAACACAAGGATAGATGCACATAGCGTAATCCTGTTTTTTATGATAAAATTCCCCCACACAGCAGAAGACCCCTTAATACTAGCTACGTACATAAAAGCAGATTCAACAAGCATATAAAAGTGACCCAGAGGGCGCTATCACCATGTTCAGCCGTCAGCTGGAAGCATGCATTTCCTTGCAGACACCGCAATCACTTCTGGGTAGAGGACAGAGAGTGGTGAAGCGCGAGTGATTGCGGTGTCTGCAAGGAAATGCGCGCCTCCTACAAACCCCACCGTTACTTGCGCCAACAGCCCAATCTGTGTCTAGTCGCATCATTGGCACTATGATTCGGATCTTCGGTGCTACAAACCTCACCATTACTCACACTCCAGCCCAGTCCGAATCTAGTCGCATCGACGGTACAAACGCTGTAGCACAACGATTTGGATCCTCGCTCTAAGGCCAGAGCACATCTGTGGGCGCTAAAGTAAAGCTGTCCACACTGAAGGATCCAGTGGTCTGTGTGACCAGGATAAAGAGTAGAAGTAGTGCTACAGAGAGCCAGGTGGGCTAGCATTTTCTGTTGGGTGTATTTGCTGGAGAAGAGCCCCCTGCGTGGGAAACCATTATGTTATGGACTTTTATTTGCCTTTTTGATAAAAAAAATGGGCTACCATGCCCTAAAATACAGTTTCTGACTGGTTTGAATCACTGGCAAAAGCATCTACTACGAGAGCTAAACAACCCCTAATGCCGCGTACACACAAGCAGACTTTGCGACCGGACTGGTCCGACGGACTATTCAACGGACTTTTGACGGACTTCCATTGGACTTTCCGAATGAACGGACTTGCCTACACACAATCACACCAAAGTCCGACGGATTTGTACGTGATGATGTACGACCGGACTAAAATAAGGAAGTTGATAGCCAGTAGCCAATAGCTGCCCTAGCGTCGGTTTTTGTCTGTCGGACTAGCATACAGACGAGCTGACTTTTTGATAGGAACTGGGTCCGGCAAAGTTCCAAATCTAAAATCTGTCAGATTTTCAACCGAAAAAGTCAGCTGCAGATCCGATGAAACCCACACACGGTCGACTTGAAACCCTGGACTCGGTCCGTCAGGCCAGTCCGGTCAAAATCCGCTCGTGTGTACGCGGCATAACATTACATTATGGTGGAGAAGTGCTTTGGGCACAATCTGAGATCCCTGCAAGCAAGTAAGTTCATCTGTGGCCTGAACTGTATGTGTTTAGTGCATGAGACTGCACAACAATTTTTGAGTACAGGAGAGAACCTGCAATAGAAAAGCAGAAAAGCAACCTGTTTTAAAGAGACAGTGCTCTAAAAAAAAAAAAAATTTTTTTTTTTGCTGGACTACAAAGTCATTCTTGAGTGACTGTGAGTATGAGGTGGTCAAAACGCAAAAAGGACCCAATGTTTGCTGAAATGAGAGACAGAACCCTGTGGCTGGAGGGGTTGTTACCGACAGAACAAGCCCCAGACTGGTGCAAGATGCATTTGGCCGCACTGGAGCAAAGACAAAAGGAAAGCAAGCCGTAACTTAGTGCAAAGAGTGAGCAGATGGGTGTGGTTGCCCATGGCACAAAAGGAGAAATCTGTATGGCTGACTTCATAAGGCCTATGTTGCCTTCTGAACATGTTGAAGACTTTTTGGCTGAATTTGTGATGATTGCTTCCTTCCAAGGGTGGCCCAGAATCCGCCGGGCTGAATTGGTGCAACCTTTTCTGATGCAAGAGTACGGAGAGGTGTACCGTGGGATATGTCACAACCGAGATGACTACGACAATTTCCTGGGAGAAATGCAATCTAGAGAGCATTGGAAAAATTCAGCAGGGTGGATGCCATCTCCCTTAGCAACAGGAGAAAGTCGCCAAGTACCATGCCAGGAATGTGGTCAATTAGGGCATGGGATCTTTACTTGCCCAAGGTATTGGAACACCGCTGGAGAGTCTGAAAAGGCTGTAGTGTCACCCTGCGACCACAAAGAGGCAGTAGCTTGTAAGTAAGCATCTATGAGACAGCGCACTCAAATGAAGCCAAAGTTATCTGCTACAGGATATGGTAAGACTGTTGCAGTTTGTGGGACTGATCCCAGTAAAGTGGCAGTATGTTCGGTGGGGAGATCTGCCCAAGGTGTAAAAATGGACTTGCTGCAGTGTGCTACCCAGAACAGTGGGGAGACACAGGTTAAAACAGTGCTTGCAGCAAAGTCAAGAACTGAAAAGGACATATGGACTCTGTGTGCACCTAATGTAATCCAGCAGTGCTGGGAGAGATGTGCTAGGGGTGACTAAAGCAGTTGGTGTGCCATGTTCCCTAGCGACAGTGACAGGTGTTGCAGAGTTGCCCAGGGAAACCTCCCAGGAGCCCGTAGTGGTGAGGCACATGGTTTTCCAGGACAACTGTGGAGCCGCCCTAGTGGGCAAAAGAATGCCTTTGGAGAGGAAGGGTGGTGTGCTGAGTGGCACACAGGGTACCATGCGTTATGACCAAAGACAGCCTGATAAAGCTTATAACACTGCTATGTTTATGAATGCTGATTATAGAGATATTGCTGGTACATGCACTAATGTTGGTGATGTGTTCACTAATAATGAGGGGGGGTGTCTCCCTTGGCAACCAGAAGCAGAGCCACAGTGTTGTCCATGGAAATCTCGGGGGTCTCCAGATGTCGGAGCCAGAGATTGTCCAGGACAGCCCTGATATCGCTCTGGTTGAACAGACTGGGTCTGCATCATGCTGTGAGAGTGTGTGGGAGCAGTCCACTCACCCTGTGTGTAAACCAGTTGGTAAGGGGGTTAAGTCAGCCAGCCAAAGCTGAAAGTATACAGCTGAGTGTGTTAGCGCCCCCAGGGCAAGCTGGACGAAAGGGTGTATTGCAGCCTGCCTTGATTGATAATGCATTATCTAAGAGTGAAAACATGTTGGCACAATGTGATGTATATGAAGCGGACAAAGGTACTGTTTGTGCTGCAGAATCCCAGGTGCCTCCTAGAGCAGGTGATGAGGTGCTGCGGAGCACTTATAATGGAAGCACAATTGATTGGGACAGTTGGGCCAAACAGTTACTAGCCATGTTAAACAAGGCTATGTTAAGTGACAGGGGTGTGGACATAACAACTGCTATGCCAGACAGGCCTGCAAAGGTTGTTTCCCTCCAGTTGGAAAAGGGTGCATGCATGGCAGATGTGTTGTTCACAGCCCAGCCGCTGAATGTCAAGTGTCAAGGTGACAATGTAAGGAATGTGGACTTGCAGAGGCTCATTGTTGAGTTATAGGGCATGAGTGGGAGACATGCGTCTGACAGCACTCCAGGGGGGCATCGGGCTGTGATGGATACCTCCAGTGAGGTAGAGGCCCCTTTAAATATCTTGGCCCCTCAAGCTGCAGTGAATGAGCCCCTCCATGTCTCTGATAAGGGAAAAGTCCCTGATGTGTAGAAATTACAGATATGCTAGTGGAACTGCTTGAACTGGTGAAAGCACATTTCTTGTATACCTGGGTGCCTCCATTACAATCGGATGTGGTGGTGTTGCGTGGTACCAATGGATGGAGTCAGGTAGTACAAGCTGTGCCGGTTAACAATAATCACCAGTGGAACTGGTTGGTACGGTGTTTTCTAATACCGTGGCAAGTGATCTCCTGGTTTCCTGTGAGGGTGCTTCTGGATACGGTTCAGTGCGGCAGGCGCTCTGGGGGGCTGCTGGAGACATCAGAGGCCTCTCCACCTGATGCAGTGATGGACATGTCTGCTAGTGCGGTCCGAGGTGGGTTTAGTAAATGGCGCAGATACTGCCTCACCCGCTAGACCTCCTAAGAAGGAAGGGTCAGATATGGACGTGGCAAAAGCAGAGATTCTGTTTGTCACCTGCAGAGAGGTAAAATTTGGGGTACCCAGAGATGCTCTCAAATATAGTAAGGAGAGGAACAAAAATTGTGACATGGAAAAGTGTGAGTTGGCAAAGATTGGTACTGCTAGAAATGGGTCATGCGTTGCTCAATGTCAGTTGTTAGGACAACTGCCCACAGAGATTTGGACAACAGGTGAAGTGAAGTCTTGTGAAGGTCTCATAGGGGATAGTTGCTAACCTGTGTGTTGTCCCTCCTTGGGCCTGGCCCTAACAAACCCTGAACAAGAAAGAACTGATGGTATCGGTAATTGGGGGAATGGTGGTGTATTACTGAATGTTAATGTAAATAATGGCCTTGATATGACCACAAATAATTTCTTGGAAAATGAGCGTGATACACAGTTGTTGAGTTCTGGGGAGTTAGTGGTCAAGGGTAACGGCAAAGGAGTTGGTAAACCCAAGAGACCTATTGTGATGGGGAAAACAGGTACCAGTGAGGGAAAAGGTGGTTCCTCATCAGGAGTAGGTTCCCTACAGAATCCAGAAACTGAGTTGAATGGAAGTAGCAGGAAAGGCAGGGGGCCACCAGAAAAGAAATGTGAGCTCAGGTACCCCAAGGAGGGAGGGAGTAGCATGAGGATACAGAACTGTAGGACCCCACTGCGATCCAGGGTAGGGCCTGCCTGGAAACGCACCCGCAAAAAAGATTGAGCCTGCGCAGCGAACAGCTGGTGCAGAGGTGCCCCAATCAAGGATTCGGGCTGGTGTGTTCCTCCCCCTTCAGGTTCGAAACAAAGGGGGGGGATATGTGACAGTAGGGGATGCTGTCACGGTAAAATTGGTAGTTTGGGGGGACACAGGGTGTGCACATTTGCTTGGTGCAAGACTGCAGAGCACAGGTGTGGACTGAAGAAGACTGCTTTCATAGCTTTCTTCAGGTTTTGGTATTCTGTCATGGGGCTCTGTAGTTTGGAGATTCCACAGTGTCTTGGGTAGGACGGGATCTCCAACCCTGTGTCCAGGCTTTGTAGATTACTAGCAGGGTGTGTGCTCAGGTGAGCACAGCTCTTATAATGAGAGTATGGGAAGACCTCATGGCTCCCAGTTGGAGACTGCTCCACACCAAGAGACAGGAGGTCTCCAGGAGTCAGAGGGGCTGCAGGAGACAGCCAGAACATGTGTGACTGCAAGAGGCAGTGAAACGGCCTGAGGACTAAGGCCAGAGCGCATCTGTGGGCGCTAAAGTAAATCCATCCGCACTGAAGGATCCAGTGGTCTGCGTGACCAGGATAAAGAGCAGAAGTACTGCTACAGAGAGCCAGATGGGCTAGCATTTTCTGTTGGGTGTATTTGCTGGAGAAGAACCCCTGTGTGGGAAACCATTATGTTATGGACTTTTATTTGCCTTTTTAATAAAAATGGGCTACCATGCCCTAAAATATAGTTCCTGACTGGTTTGAATCACTGGCAAAAGCATCTACTACGAGAGCTAAACAACCCCAAACATTACATTTTATATACTGTATCCAGTTTAGCTAGATCTCACTGCAAACTGTTCCTGGTGTACGCTTTCTAATATATTTCAGGCAGGCAGGTGATTCAGTTAGCTGCAGTGTATTTATTTTATATATATATCTATATATATAGATATATATATCTATATCTTTATCCACTGTAGGGATGAGCTTCGAGTTCGAGTCGAACCCATGTTCGATTCGAACATCGCCTGTTCGATTGTTCGTCGAATTGCAAACGTTATGGGCCGTTCACGCCAAATTCGAGTGGCGCGTCATGGCCCATGATTCACTGCGGCATCTCAGTGCATTGCTGGCTGATGATTGGCAAAGCATGCACTATGACCCGCATGCTTGGCCAATCACAGCGCCGTCTGTACAGAGAGCCGTAATTGGCCAAAGCCAGGGTGGCTTTGGCCAATTATGTCTCAGGGGGTTTAGTACACGCCCCACAATATATAAGACCGCCTGCGTGGCGGCCTTGTGTAGTGTGTTGCAGCGCCGGAGAGAGATAGAGAGAGAGACAGTGTCATTTAATTTAAGAGTAGGCAGGCGAGTCAGTTAGCTGCACTTACAGTGTATTGTGTATATGTATATATATATATATATATATATATATATATATATATATATATATATATATATATATATTATGCATCCTAGGTGTTGTGTGTGTGTATATATGTGTATATATATACACATATATATACTGTATTCAGTTTAGTTAGATCCGTTCCTGTTATTCTCTTCCTAATATACTGACAGGCAGGTGTTTTTACAGTATTTACAGTTAGTGTACTGTGTCCTCTGCACAGTGTGCACCTAAAGCTACCTGAAGACAATTGCTGGTGTTCTCATCCTATTAATATCACAGGCAGGCAGCTGCAATATTTTACAGTTAGTGTACGGTGTCCTCTGCACAGTGTGCACCTAAAGCTATCTGAAGACAATTGCTGGTGTTCTCATACTAATACTACAGGCAGGCAGTTGATTCTGCTAGCTGCAGTATAATCAGTGTGTATATATATATATATATATATATATATATATATATATATATATATATATATATATATATATACACATCCCAGCTTTGTGCAGCTACATCGCACTGCAGGCCATTAGTATGTCTGGAAGGCCAACAAGGAGAGGCAGACAGTCACAAGCCAATAAAAGAGGGCAAGCAGACTCTGTGTCTAGAGGCAACAGTGCTGGTTGTGGAGATGGTGCATCATCAGCACGTGGCCGTGGGACACGCTTGTCCTTTTTTTCGGCAGCTGGCTGCGTTGAGCCGCAACATGCCGAAGACTTGGTAGAGTGGATGACCAAGCCCTCCTCCTCATCCTCTCTCACCCAGGCTCAGGGTACTTTGTTTGGCAAAGCAGCTGCCAACACGGCCTCTTCCCTCGGCTCAATCGCATCAGTCACTCCTTCCATAGCCCCACCATGTCCTTCTGAGAAGTCCCCCGAACTGTTTGACCACAGTGTTGGGTACATACTCCAGGAGGATGTCCAGCGTTTTGAAGGCTCCGGTGATGGTACCCAGCTTGAGGAAGGCAGTACCGTGAGCCCAGAGAGAAGGGGTGCCCAAGAAGGACAGCAACCTGGCAGTCATGTTCCCCAGCTGCAGCATACTGCCAGGTTTGCTCCAGTGATGAGGAGGGAGGGCATGATGAGGAAGTCACTGACTCCATGTGGGTGCCTGATAGGAGAGAGGAGGAGGAGGCACATCTCCAACGAGGCAGGATGCCCTCCAGGGGCCAGCTTAAGGGCAGCACACCTACTGCATCACACCGCAGAGCTCTGCATGTGCAGGGCGCTGCTGTCTCTGCATGTTATTCCAAAAGTGTGGGCCTTTTTCGAGATGAGTGCATCAGATCGCACCGCTGCTATTTGCAGCATATGTCTCAAGCGTATCTCGAGTGGCCAAAACATCACCCACTTGGGCACCACATGCTTGACCAGACATATGTCGACCTGCCATGCAGTTCGTTGGAAAGCGTACCTAAAAGACCCACACCAAAGAATAAAGCAGACCTCTCCTTGCTCGTCATCAGCTGGGATCTCCAACAGCACTATACGTTCAGTCCTCTCTGAAACCTGCACTGAGAATGAAGGTGTAGAATTAGGTGTGTCACAGCCAAGTACTTGCAGGCAATCTGCTGTCGGTACACCGACGTCAGATTGTACCAGGCAAATTTCCCTGCCCCAGCTGCTGCACTGCCGAAAGAAGTTCGCTCCCAGCCATCCACATGCCCAGCGATTGAATGCTAGCTTGGCTAAATTGCTAGCACTTCAACTGCTGCCTTTTCAGTTGGTAGACTCTTCCCCCTTCCGTGAGTTTGTGGAATGTGCGGTTCCTCAGTGGCAGGTTCCCAAACGCCACTTTTTCTCACGGAAGGCGATTCTGGCTCTCTACTGGCATGTGGAAGGCAATGTCTTGGCCTCGCTGGACAGGGCGGTCAGCAGTAAGGTGCATATTACCACTGACTCATGGTCCAGCAGTTACCTATCTTTCACCGCTCACTGGGTGACTCTTATGGTAGCTGGGAAAGATGCAGGACAGGGTGTAGTAGTGTTGGAGGTTGTTCCGCCACCATGCCTCCAAAATTCTGCCATACTTCTCTCCTCCATCCCCTTATCTTCTTCGTCCTGTGCTGATTTGTCCTCGGAACCAGCGGTGCTCCGTAGTCGTTCAAGGGGCTACGCAAGCACGCAAGCAAAAAGATGCCATGCGGTGCTTGAGCTGGTGTGCTTGGGGGACAGGAGCCACACTGGGGCAGAGATTCTGTCAGCTCTGCAGGGGCAGGTTCAGAGGTATATATATTTTATAAAATATATATACTTCCTCCACCCCCTCCTCTTCTTCTTCTTCCTGTGCAGATTTGTCCTCAGAACCAGCGGTGCTCCGTAGGCATTCTAGGGGCAGGTTCAGAGGTGGTTGACGCCATGCCAGTTTCAGCCAGGAATGGTGATTTGCGACAATGGCACCAACCTTCTCTCTGCCTTTCGACAGGGACACTTGATCCATGTTCCCTGTTTGGCTCACATCCTTAATTTGGTGGCACAGTGGTTCTTGTGCAGGTACCCGGGCTTACAGGATCTCCTGAGGCAGGCCAGGAAAGTCTGTGGGCATTTCCGCCAGTCATATAATGCCAGTGCTCGGCTGGCTGACCTTCAAAAGGAACGCAACCCGCCCAAGAACTGCCTCATCTGTGACATGCCCACCAGGTGGAACTCAACGTTAGCAATGCTGCAGTGGCTGCACACGCAGCAGAGGGCTATCCATGAGTACCTGTGCGAGTATGGCACCAGGACAGGGTCAGGGGAGCTTGGCTTTTTTTCACTACACCAGTGGCTCATGATCAAGGATGCATTCACTGTCCTGTCACCATTTGAGGAGGCCACGAGGCTGGTGAGCAGTGACAGTGCATGCATCAGTGATACTGTCCCTCTTGTCCTCCTTTTGGAGCACACGCTGCGTGGAATAATGGACAGGGCACTTGAGGCAGAACAGAGGGAGGAAGAGGAGGACTTCCTTACCTCTTAAGGTCGCCTTTATCCAGACAGTATTCCTGCAGGCCTGCCTATCACACAGGAAGAGGAGGATTATTGTGTAAGCATGGAGGTGGAGCCTGGCACTCAGCATCAGCAGCAGTCTCCAAGGGATCGTTTTCAGTCCCCAGAAATCCATGGACTTGTACGTGGCTGGGAGGAGGTGGCTGTGGATTGTCCTTAGTGACCCAGAGGACTCTGGACCGAATGCCTGAGCAAACATACGCTGCATGGCCTCCCTGATCCTGCAAAGCTTGCAAAAGGACCCTCGGATTCGTGGTATCAAGGAGAGAGATCAGTACTGGCTGGCAACCCTTCTTGATCCACGTTACAAGGGTAAGGTTGCGGAACTTATCCAGCCTTCGCAGAGGGAGAAGAGGATGAAACATCTTCGGGAGGCCTTGCAGAAAGCTTTGTGCAGTGCGTTTCCAGAGCCTGGGAGGTTACAATTTCCTGGTCCTCCTGGACAACGTGTTGCTGAGGCTTCGGTCAGTCACAAAAGGAGCAGTGGAGAAGGTGGCTGTCTGACCGATGTGCGCCTGTCCACAGACTCGGTTGATCGGCTCACCTTCATAAAAATGAATCAGTCTTGGATCACCAGCTAAAAGCACCTGATGCTGATGTAACTGATTAATTTTTTTATGAATGTGAGATCCCTTGAAGACTGCCTATGCTGATTCTGAGTAACTATCCTGTTGTTATGCTGAGTATCCTATTCCTCCTCAATGTTCATGTTGATAGCTTCTAAGAACATTTTTGGTTCTGGGCACCACCACCAGGGCCTAAAGCACAATTTTTCAGCCCCTGTATAACAGGGGCGCGTAATTACAATTTTTGCTGTAATATTTCACAGCAGGGCACGTTCCTGCGCTCAACTAGAGTATCTGTGAGGGGTTGCAGTGTTGTGGCACCAGTGCCTAATGCCCAATTTTTCTGCCCCTGTTTAACAGGGGCATGCAATTACAATTTTTGCTGTAATATTTCGCAGAAGGGCCCATTCCTGTGCTCAAGAGTATCTGTGAGGCTTTATAGTGTTGTGTCACCACCACCACCGCCGCCTAAGGCCCAATTTTCTGCCCCTGTTTAACAGGGGGGCGTAATTACAATTTTTGATCTAATATTTCACAGCAGGGCTCATTCCTGTGCTCAACAACAACAATTTGTGAGGGGTTACAGTGTTGTGGCACCACCACTACTGCCTATGACCCAATTTTTCTGACCCTGTTCAACAAGGGCATGTAATTACAATTCTTGATATAATATTTCACAGCAGGGCCCATTCCAGCGCTCACCAAGAGTAACTGTGAGGGCTTACAGTGTTCTGGTACCACCAACACCTAAGGCCCAAATTTCTGCACAGAATATAGGGCAGGCCGTACAGTATATACAGGCGGTCCCCTACTTTCAAACATCCGACTTACAAACAACTCAGTACTTACAAACAGAGGGAGACAACAGTAAGTGAGAGAAAATCTACCCCTTGGAAGGGAAATTCTCTCCTGTAAGAGTTAATACCCAGTGCATCTGTCCCCTCCTACCTTTACAACTTATCTTAAACATATGCATTCTCCCTTCCTCGTCTTTTAGCTGAAGCCATGTGGCAGGACATCAGCGAAGACTTCACCTCCGCCCCGCCGTCATCCTCTGCGGGTTCAGGAAGCGGCAGCACTCAATATCCCAGAGCTTGGACCATTCCCAAGCTCACAGCATAACTGCGGTGCAGGGGTATTTCCTACCCTGTCACAGCTAGGAAAGCTAGGCTTCTATTCTCACCGACAGCGTCAGCCCTACCAGGTACCCAGACATTACTGCAGTCTATATCCTCGACTATCGCTTAGCACATCCCAAAGTCACGGGCAGCATTAAGCAGCTAAATACATCATGACTAGGCTACATGCATGTCGGGTTGTTCAGCTTCTACCTATCCTCCCATCCAACTCCCTCCCTGGCCGCCTTCCTTGTGCAGGGATGCACCTCAGGATTCCACACCGGCCTCATCACGCTGCCCCACACGACTGCAAGAACTTACTCTCAACTGCCACCGACGAGTCAGTCATCGGCATCTTGTTACAAATCAAACTTGCTCGGGGGTACATGATCGCCCCTTTTCCAAGTCACCTTTCACCATCTGGAGAGTCAGCCCTATTGGACTTGCTGTATTCTAATAAACTTTGTTAGTGTATGATTTGTCCACGCCTCATTGTTCTCACATTCCAAGTTTGAATTCCCTAATACCCTCAGAAGAATTTTCTCTTAAGCATTCATCAGTCAACCTAGCCATTCAAGCGATCGTTAGTATAGAAGTAGATGCTTGGCGGTCCAAAGTGGACATCTCAGATGCTTTCAAATTACTGCCCATCGAGCCATTCCTCTAGCGATGGCATAGGGATGGCTTATATTATTTCGCCACCAAGTTGTCATTTGGTACTAGAAAAAAAAAATAACAGTCTGTGGCTGTTCGATACTTTTGCCCAGTCCCTCCCCTGGACTCAGTCGCATCAGGCGCGTTGCCAGAAATTCATCCACTATCTTGATGGCTTCCTGCTCATCGAAATACCCGGTGAGCCCCCAGTATACGTTGATAGCTTAAGAGGGGTAATTGGTGATTTAATGTGCCCATAGCAGAAAATAAAGTGGAATGCCCGACTCAGGCCATCACCTTCTTGGGTGTCACGCTCAACGCACAGTCCATGCAGCCCAGCCTGCCTCCCGACAAGTTGACCCGCATCAGGTCGGTCGTTTACACCTTTACCCTTACTCGAGGGTGTACCAAGAGACAGTTACAATCCTTCCTGGGCATGCTTGATTTCGCCATGAGGATCATCCCTCAGGGGCAGTCCTTCATCTCACGCCTCTTAGTTTCCTCTTGCAGGCACAAGATCCCGACCAAATTCCTAGGCTAGACACAACAGCAATAGCAGATTTGTCAATGTGAGATGAATTTCTCATGAACTGGAATGGCATATATTCATTCCGTCGGCATCCTCTTCGTCACTTCGGGTATCCACGGACGCTGCAGCCTCTACAGGCTTTGCTGTAATTTTTGGCCATCATTGCTTACAGGGCCATGGCAACCAGAAATCCTCCTGATCCTCGGGTTCAGTCAGTCCTTCTCGCTATTCGAACTCTACCCCATTGTGGCTGCAGCTCAAGTCTGGGGCAGCACCCGGGCAGGGCAAACAGTAACGTTTGCCACAGACAATCAGGCCACAGCTAATATCATAAATATAGGCAGGTCCAAATCGCTAGCCATCGTGTCCTTCTGGTGCAACTATCCCTGCAGCATCAATTCAAAATGCAATGCATATGCAAAGACTCGGCCGACGCACTATCCCGCTTTAACTTTGCGTCATTCTTCTCGTAGGAACATGGAACCGACCCGACCACATCTCTTATCCCACATTGGTCACAGCTGACACTGGATTAAAGCAACACCTACGCAATGCAACCTGCCTTGTAAATCAGTCGCTATCCCGCAACACCCTGTAGGCGTACAGTCTGGAATTCCTATGGCAGGTTCCTAGGCCCAAAACCCAGGGCAGTGTCGGGAGATCTTAAACACATTCTGGATTTCATATCGTACTGCCACATTCAGCTGGCTCTATCACATAATACCATCAGACTCTACTTAGCTGGCATCCAGCACTTAGTCTCCTTACAGGACCCTACCAAGCCATCCTTGTTCTCTGCCCACGCAGTCAAAACCATCCTATGTGGTATCCACAGGTAGCAACCCCAAAACTAGTAGCAAGTGCCTACCCAGCACTAGTGCCACCTTCAGAGACATGTCTACCATCCTGTCACGTTCCCCCTTCGGGTTACTGCCCAGCCTGGTCCTCCAAGCAGCCATCTACCTGGCCTTTTATGGCTTCTTACATCCGAGCGAGTTCACCGTCACCGGCCCCGGCTCTCAGGTACTATGCAGATGCCATCTGAATCACGACATCCTGCACCTCGTAGTGTCCAATAAACAGTCTGGTCCCGGGCTAGATTTCAAGCTATTCCAGACTCACAACACCTGGTGCCCAGTGGCCATTCTAGACCAGTGATTATCTCATCTGCCTGACCTGTCGGAGTCTATCCCATTGCTACCTTTCCTTACCAACCCTCTGAGTGGTAGCCAGTTGACCAGACACATTAGGATCCTCTCGCTTAACTTAGGCCTTGACCCGGCTGATAATCTGGATATTCCTTCCGGATCGGAGCAGCATCACAACACAGGGTACCAGACCATGTCATCAAGTTAATGGGCAGGTGGAAATTCCGCTTGCTTTGCACGATACATTCCGAATCCGCAAGCAGAAACGTTACAAGCCTTCAGCAAGCTTGCCCAGTAGTATGTTATCAGCTCAAATAATTACCTCACTAACCAAGTGTTTTGCCCCCCTTCTCTTGGCATACCGTCCAGCAGACCAGGACACCCTTCAGGTCTACTTTATGTTGTTAGTCTTGTGACTTGTTTATGTGGTTCACATCTCTACCGGACACAGGGCTCCGAATAAATAAATATATATATAATATAATATAAATTTTATATATACACAGTCTAGTGTGTGTGTGTATACATATGTAGCGCTGACAAATTTTGTTTCTAGTCATATGTATTGTTGTAAAGGTAATAAGTTGACATAGCGCCATCTAGTGGCTAATTATAAGGATGCAATCTGTTTATTTTTCATTATTTTGAGAAGTGACATGGAAGTGATTGATTGTTTACTTCTGGACATTAACTATGACCTACCCACAATGCTCAAGGACCAGAGGACAACTGAACTGCATTGTGGGGAGGATATAAATGGGCTGGGAGCGGCCATCTTAGGTCTCTTGTTCCTGCCATCGTATCACAGCGTGATACACGTATTGATCCGCCATCATATCACAGTGTGCTGGAGCAGCAGAAGTGATCGTTCTGGAGAACCGTGGAGGAGGTAACTGAGGACTGCTGGTTGTTAGAAAACGGAACAGCATGACAGCGTGGTTGGGGCTCCACACGGACTGAGAACTGCTGAAACGGAGACACCCATCTGTCTGGATCCGGTGCGGTGAGAGGGTTAACACCCAGAAGTTTGTTTAACACTACACACATTTAGAACTGTTACAGAGTGTTGCTGGGACTGATAGTCCCACGGAACCCTTGAGTTTGAAAACATTACATTTACACAGACTTCAATATCCAAGAACTGATACTGGATGTCTGTCTTAAATAAGAACATTTAATCAATTTGCTGGATTATAATTGCCTTTGTGTATCACTTTGCATTGCGCAACACTCAAGAAGAACCCTCTGTGGATTACAATTACTGATTCATAGCTGGCGAAGATTCAAGACGTCAGGACTGTTTTTTATTGCAGGGCCCTGCATCTAGTTATAAAGGATAGTGACTTTACGGTTTAAAGCAAGGGGAGATCCCTAGTATATATATATATTTAGGTATATTTGTATATATTACAAAGACTGTCATAAGTATTCACTATACTGTTACACTACGTTGGTGTGATAGTGTAGCCATTGTAATAACTTTTATATACATATATCATTTCAGTAAAAAAGAAGTTATTTTGGTTATTACAGAAGTCGGTGTGCAGTGTTGTTATTTCTCCTGCAGGTGGAGCTACAAGCAATCAGGTAGAGGTAAATATATGTATAAGTGTATATTGTGGGCTAAAGTTGGCATTAGTGTCATTACAACACTGCACTACAGTTGTGTCAAGGGGATTGAACGAGTTAAGAGGGGTGAAAAGACCAGAGGACAGGCCCAATAATAATTTGGCAGCTCCACCGTGAGTTATTGCTACATGTGGGGGCTCGTCCGGAATCACTGTCACTCTGAAGTCCAGCGCCCCCCTAAGAACCATAGAATGGATCCCGCCACAGTGGCACAGTGGTGTGAGGCAGAAGGCACCCGCTCAGAAGCGAGCGTGGACATGGAACTCTGGGGAGGTCTCTGGGAGAAAGAACACATTAACCGAATGGTAAAAACGCTGTCCCCAGAACAAAGAGCCAAGGTAGTCGCAGTCAGACCCAATCATGAGACATTCCGCACTTATGCATTATTAGAATGGAGGAAGGGAGTTTAGGAAAATTTCAAGGGTACAAGTGTTGAACTTGCTGATAAGACCAAATTTTATCTGACCCACCCAGGGGAAGAAGAGGAGAATCTTAGCACCCTCCCACAGATGAGAGGAGAAGTCAAGGTTCCATCACAGTCAGCCCTGGCAGCAATTGAGCCAGAACTCTTCACAGCCCTGGGTGACTTTGTGTCCCAATGTCAAAAAGGGAACCCAACATACCGAAAACTGTGAATTTTCTCGGGCCGACGGCCTGTACCCAAAAAGAAGAAGACACCTTTGAAGAGTGGCTGGAACAGGCCACACAAGCTTTGGATGAGTGGGACATCCCTGAAACGCATAAAAAACAGCGGATTACCGAGAGTTTGAAAGGGCCTGCTTCTGAGGCTATTCGAAATCTGAAGCTCAGCAAAGAGAATTGTGTAGCCCAAGACTACTTAGATATCCTGCAAGATGTGTTCGGACGTACTGAAAAAGTTTCCGATCTAATTTATCAACTAGAACACACCTATCAAGAAACAGGAGAGAAATTATCAGAATATATGAGACGCTTGGACAAGGTCATCCACCAGATTTTGTTAAAGAAGGGGTTAGATCCTCGTGAGGTGGATGAAATTTGAGCCAAACAAGTTTTAAAAGGTGCCCAGCCTTTGGACCCCATCACGCTCCAGTTAAGAACTCGTCAAGACGGAGGCATATTAAAGTACCCCGATCTGATTCGGATTGTAAGAGAAGAAGAAGCTATCCTGGAAAGGAAGAAGGGAAAGACTCAAGAGATGAAACAAGCTGTTGGAGTCAGGACTGTTAGTATAATGGATGATGATCCTCAGATCGAGCTCCTAAAGACTCAGGTGGCACAGTTAATGGAGATGATGGCTCTGTTGACCGAAAATGTGTCAAACTCTACCTTTGAGAGGAGATCTGGGCCCTGTTTCAACTGTGGAGGGGCTGGACACCATAGGAGGGTGTGCCCAAGCCCAAGGGCAGCAGTGAGACGCCAACAGCCGGCGGAAAACTTCAAAGGGCCCCAGTGAAGGAGTTAACTGGGTGCCCTGTAACAGCCGCCAACTCCAACAAAACACAGCTCCGCCAAGTTCCGAGGATAAGAGAGTAGACGAAGTTGGGCAACCGCCCATGGAAACGAGGGATCAAAATATGTACTAATAAGCAGAGTAAGCCAACCTCGCCTTGTGGATTTCCTCCCAAGCTAGTAGGACCCTCCCCGATCATCCCAATCCAGGTGGAAGGAATCTATGCCAAAGCCCTTCTGGATACTGGAGCCCAGGTGACTCTATTATACAAAGATTTCTATGTGAAGCATCTCAAACATCTGCCGCTGCAAAAGTTAGAGGAATTAGAGATATGGGGCCTGGGTACCCAGAACTTACCTTATGAGGGATATATCCCAATCAAACTCACCTTTGACCCGAGTGTGGCTGGAAAAGCGGAGACTTTCGACACCCTGGCAGTAATGTGTCCTCGGCCCCCTGGAGCTCACAGAAGTTCCCTTATCATCGGGACAAATACTGATCTGGTCAGAAGACTCCTGACACTGCTTGTACAGAAGGAAAGTGCCCCGGCCATGAAGGTACACCCCATGCTAACCCAAGTGTACAAGGATATAGTACATGAACAGAAGGCCCCACCAGGAGGGGTGGGAAAAGTTTGGCATTTAGACCGAGGTGAAGAACTGCTACAACCGGGTGAAGTGATATGCATGAGGGACTCTGTCAAGTTGAGTTGGAGACAACCTGGTCAATTCATTGACTTGGAGACGGACACTCGAGAAGAAGGTGTGGGTCTGGAGATAATCCCAAAAGTGTTATCAACTAAGGCGCTTAAGAGAAGCAGAGGGAGATTCTCAGTCAGTGTTCGGAACACGACAGCTTTGCCTGTGAAGGTACCAGCAAGAATGCTGCTCGGGCAGACGAATCAAGAAACCCCGGTCTCGCCAAGTGATGTTAAAAGAGGACCCGAAGGGGAGATTCCCATAGAAGACTTCTACCCGAAGAACACCTCCCTTACGCCTGTTTGGATGGAGAGGGCCAAAGCCCAGCTCATGAGATGGAGAGAGGCTTTCTCAAGGAGTGAGTTTGATGTGGGGTATGCCAAAAGTGCAGAGCACAAGATCCGGCTGGAGGAAGACAAACCTTTTCGAGAAAGGGTTAGGAGGATCCCATTGGGAGATCTGGAGGACCTTCGAGAACAGCTGGCTGAGTTGAAAAGGACTGGGATTACTAGGGAGTCCAGGAGTCCATACTCCTCCCCGATAGTGGTAGTGAGGAAGAAAAATGGGTCGTTACAGCTGTGTATCGACTACAGGACTCTGAACCGACGGACCATTCCCGATCAATACACTACCCCTCGTATAGAAGATGCCCTACAGAGCCTGTCAGGGGTGAAGTGGTTCAGTGTATTAGACTTGAAGTGTGGTTATTACCAGATCCCCATGAGCCCTGAGGATAGGGAGACGACTTCCTTCATTACCCCCGTGGGGTTCTATGAATTTAACCGGATGCCACAAGGTTTGTCTGGGGCCCGAGCAACTTTCCAGCGACTCATGGAAAAGATGGTAGGCGACATGAACTTGATTGAGGTCCTAATATACTTAGACGATATCATAGTATTTGGTCGAACTCTTGAAGAGCATGAAGAGCGACTGGAGAAGGTCCTGAAGAGATTACATGATGATGGTTTGAAACTTTCAATGGAGAAATGTCAGTTCTATCAATCCTCACTACACGCAGAATCAGGCCTCGACCCCTACAACCCTGGCAAACAGATGACACTAAAATTCTCAAAAAACGTAGTCGCGCTCTTGAGCGTCTGTGGCACAAGACTAAGTCTCTCAAAGACTTCAACCAATACAAATCTGCCCTCCAAATATACTATTCTTTCCTCCACACTGCCAAGCAAACCTATTTTACAACTCTTATTAACACTTTCTCATCCAATCCCCGTAAACTCTTCTCTACCTTCAACTCTCTACTTTGTCCTCCACCGCCTCCACCCACTGACTTACTCACTGCCCAGGAAATCGCTAATCACTTCAAAAACAAGATTGATACAATCTGTGGTGAAATCTCTATTCTACAGGTATCTCCCCCAGCTAAGACCCCGTGTCAACAGATACAACTGACACTCCCCCTATTCAAATCTACTACTACAGATGAAGTTGCTAAACTCCTTTCTATCGCCCACCTAACCACCTGTCCCCTGGACCCTATTCCCTCTCAAATGCTACGGTCACCCTCTGACCCCATCCTACACTCTCTAACCCACATCTTCAATCTCTCCCTCACCTCTGGCATCTTCCCCGAAGCTCTAAAACATGCACTGGTCACCCCCATACTCAAAAAGCCGTTCTTGGACCCTACCAATCTTAACAACCTACGCCCAATCTCCTTGCTCCCCTTTTCCTCTAAACTCCTTGAATGCCTGGTTTACAACCAACTGAGTGACCACCTCATTAAAAACAACCTTCTTGATCCCCTTCAATCTGGATTTCGCCCTCAACACTCCACAGAAACTGCTCTTTTAAAACTCATAAATGACCTACTAACTGCAAAAACCAATGGACACTATTCTGTACTCCTACTTCTGGATCTTTCAGCTGCCTTTGACACGGTTGACCACCCCCTCCTCCTCAAAAAACTTTTCTCCCTCGGTCTCCGTGACTGTGCTCTTCAGTGGCTCTCATCCTACCTATCCCAACGCACCTTCAGTGTCACTTACAATTCTACTTCCTCCAATCCTCTTCCCTTCTCTGTCGGGGTCCCCCAAGGTTCTGTTCTTGGACCTCTTTTATTTTCAATCTACACCTCTTCCCTGGGTCAGCTGATAGCTTCTCACGGCTTTCAATATCATTTCTATGCTGATGACACACAAATCTATCTCTCCACCCCTCAACTCACTCCATCAGTCTCCTCACGCATCACTAACTTACTAACCGACATATCTGTATGGATGTCACACCACTTCCTCAAACTCAACTTGTCCAAAACCGAGCTTATAATATTTCCTCCCCCACGTTCCTCTTCCCCGACTTCTCTGTCAAAAGCAATGGCAAAACCATCCACCCGTCCCCACATGTCAGGGTACTAGGTGTTATCCTGGATTCTGAACTCTCCTTTCAGCCCCACATCCAATCACTTTCCAAAGCTTGCCGCCTCAACCTCTGCAACATCTCTAAACTTCGTCCCTTTCTAACCAATGAAACCACAAAGCTCCTGATTCACTCCCTGGTTATCTCTCGCCTTGACTACTGCAACTCACTCCTCATTGGCTTACCTTTAAACAGACTATCCCCCCTTCAGTCCATCATGAATGCTGCTGCCAGACTCATCCACCTTACAAACCGCTCAGTGTCTGCTACTCCTCTCTGCCAATCCCTCCGTTGGCTACCACTCGCCCAACGAATTAAATTCAAAATACTAACAATAAGCTACAAAGCCATCCACAACTCTGCCCCCAGCTACATCACTAACCTAGTCTCAAAATACCAACCTAATCGCCATCTCCGTTCCTCCCAAGACCTCCTGCTCTCTAGCTCCCTCATCACCTCCTCCCATATCCGCCTCCAGGACTTCTCCCGAGCCTCGCCCATCCTCTGGAATTCCCTACCCCAATCTGTCAGACTGTCTCCAACTTTATCCACTTTTAGGCGATCCCTGAAAACTTTCCTCTTCAGAAAAGCCTATCCTGCCTCCATCTAACAACTGCACTATTTTCTCCAATAGCTCATCCCCCACAGCTATTACCCTTTTGTATCACTTGACCCTCCCTCCTAGATTGTAAGCTCTAACGAGCAGGGCCCTCTGATTCCTCCTGTATTGAATTGTATTGTACTTGTACTGTCTGCCCTAATGTTGTAAAGCGCTGCGTAAACTGTCGGCGCTATATAAATCCTGTATAATAATAATAATAATAATAATCTTTGGTGAACTATCTGGGGCAGATTGTGTCTGAAGAAGGGATAGCAACTGACCCTGAGAAGTTGGAAGCTGTTACCTCTTGGCCCAAGCCCACGAATGTGACTGAGCTCAGGTCATTTCTGGGATTCTGCTCCTACTATCGGAGGTTTGTAGAGGGGTTTGCAAAGATAGCCCACCCACTCACGGAACTATTGAAAAATCAAGAAGAGGCTGATGTGGATTCAGAGAAACTTACAAGGCGGAAAGAAGGGTCCAGAAAGAAGAAGGAGTCTATTCAGGATCAGTGGACTCCGCAATGTGAGGAGACATTCAGACAATTGAAGTGGAGCCTTACCACTGCACCAGTGTTAGCTTATGCAGATCCTACCAAACCCTATGAACTGCACGTGGATGCCAGCCGAGATGGGCTCGGCGGAGTACTCTACCAAGATCATAATGGACAATTAAGGCCCATTGCTTATGTGAGCCGGAGCCTATCCCCTGCTGAGAAGAACTACCCTACTCATAAACTTGAGTTTCTGGCCTTGAAGTGGGTCGTAGTAGACAAGTTGAGAGATTACCTGTATGGTGCAGAATTTGTAGTCAAAACAGATAACAACCCCCTCACATACTTGCTTACCACCGCAAAATTGTATGCTACAGGCCATAGGTGGTTGGCTGCTCTTTAAACATTCTCCTTCAGGTTGAAATACAGACCAAGAGTGGGCAACAGAGATGCAGATGTGCTGTCAAGAAGACCCCACAGTCCTTTGAGTTCCCAAGAGGATTGGACTCAGCTTGCCCCCGAAGGGGTAAGAGCTCTTCGTGAAGGAGTAGAAAAGCAGGAGAAAGGTGGAGCCAGAGCTGAAGAGATTGGAGTGTCTACAGCAGGGGTGCCCAGGTACTACTGTAATGTCTCTAAGATTGCAGGAGAAGGTCTACCTAAGTTATCAAGGAAAGACCTTAGGAGAGATCAACAGGAAGATCCACTATGCAGCTTGATACTGGGAGCTTTGGAGAGTCAGCAACCCGATTTACTTTTGAAAAGTGCTCTGAGGGAAGCCCTGTTGTTACATAAAGAGTGGAGTCGGTTGCAGTTGCAACAAAGGGTGGTCTACTGAAGGGGCCCCTCTGAAGATCTGGAGGAAAAGTGGCAACTGTTTCTGCCAGAGAAACACGGGGAGAAAGTGTTAATTGCCCTGCATGATTGTCATGGCCATCTGGGGGCAGAAAGAACTCTTCAACTGATAAGAGATAGATTCTATTGGCCTTACATGAGGAAAGAAGTGGAGAGTTACTGTCACTCCTGCCATAGGTGTATCCAGAGAAAGACTTTGCCGCAACGAGCCGCCCCGATGGGTCATTTATCAAGCCAAGGTCCCATGGATTTAGTTTGCATAGATTTCCTGTATTTAGAATCCGACTTGAGTGGGCAAGGAAATATCTTGGTAGTCACAGACCATTTTACCAGGTATGCTCAAGCCTTCTCCACGAAAGATCAGAAGGCAGTGGCAAAAACGCTAGTGGAGAAGTTTTTCGTCCATTATGGCTTACCACAGAGGATTCACTCAGAACAGGGAAGAGACTTTGAGAGTACGCTCATCAGGAGGTTGTTGGATTTATTGGGAATTCAGAAGTCTAGAACTACACCTTATCACCTCAGCCGGAGAGGTTCAATAGAACTCTTCTTAATATGTTAGGGACACTGACCTCTGAGAAAAAGCCCAACTGGAGTAAGCATATCACTGCTTTAGTACATGCATATAATAGCACCAAGAGTGATGTCACAGGATATTCACCTTATCGGTTGATGTTTGGGTGAGAGGCTAGATTACCAGTGGATTTGGCTTTTGGAACTTCTCTGGACCACACCTCAGAGAACTCTCATCGAGGATATACAAATAGGCTGCGTAAGAATCTGAAGATTGTTAATGAGAAGGCTCGGACTATGTCAAACAACAGAGGGAATAGAAATAAGAGGAACTTTGACCTCAAAGTAGGGGTTCAAGATCTACAACCTGGTGACCGAGTTCTACTAAGAAATATGGGTATTCCTGGGAAACACAAGTTGGCAAATCGCTGGAGGTCACAGCCATGCATTGTATGTAAACAGCTCCCAGGGCTTCCAGTATTTGAAATTAGACCAGAAGGAAGTGCTGGACCAGTCAAGACTTGGAATCGGAATCGCCTTTTGCCCCTCACTGATGCAGTCAGGATAATCCCCGAGGAGGAGTTATCATCTACATCAGATGTTGCACGTCGGCCTGTAACTAGGTCTCAGTCTGGGTCTTTAACAACTGAAAATAGTGAGGAGAGAGACATGGACATCAGCTGGTTGTGGTCATCTGAAACACCCGAAGCTGAAAGGAGTGTTTCATTCCCGACAATCAGAGAGGATAGTGAGGCCCTTAGGACAGAAGCTCCAGAGTTTATACCATCATTGTCTGAAAGGGCTGAAGAGTGTTCGTCTCCCACTGTATTGGAAGAAACAAGGTCCGTAATAGAAGAAAACAGTGTTCACCCAGAAATAGAGGATACACCAAAAGAACAAAGAGGAAAGAGGAGCATTCAATCACCCATAAGACTGACATATGATACATTGGGCGAGTGTTCTGAGGTAACAAAGGTTACCAGTAAAAGGAATGTCGATGAGCCTAGTTCCTCCTCTGTCAATCTGGAAATGGAGAGCCCTGTTTCACCCCTTGACACATCTGTATCTGATACCAAGGTGACAGTTGTGGGTACACAGAATAGTTTCCCAACACCTGAGAATTGGTGGGAGGCTCCTCTGTCGGTCCTGTGCACTCATTTAGAGGCCAAAATGTGTAGCAGGAACAAGGTCTTGCATATCTTTGGGGACCAAAGATCTAAAGCTGGGGGAGTATGTAGCGCTGACAAATTTTGTTTCCAGTCATATGTATTGTTGTAAAGGTAGTAAGTTGACATAGCGCCATCTAGTGGCTAATTATAAGGATGCAATCTGTTTATTTTTCATTATTTTGAGAAGTGACATGGAAGTGATTGATTGTTTACTTCTGGACATTAACTATGACCTACCCACAATGCTCGAGGACCAGAGGACAACTGAACTGCATTGTGGGGAGGATATAAAAGGGCTGGGAGCGGCCATCTTAGGTCTCTTGTTCCTGGGACGCGTGGCCTGCCAGCAGCACTCTATGGGTGTGTGTGTGTCCCACAGGGTTGCGGCCTACCTTGTGAAGCAGCAAAGATCCGCCATCGTATCACAGTGTGCTGGAGCAGCAGAAGTGATCGTTCCGGAGACCTGCGGAGACCCGTGGAGGAGGTAACTGAGGACTCCTGGTTGTTAGAAAACGGAACAGCGTGACAGCGTGGTTGGGGCTCCACACGGACTAAGAACTGCTGAAACGGAGACACCCATCTGTCTGGATCCGGTGCGATGAGAGGGTTAACACCCAGAAGTTTGTTTAACACTACACACATTTAGAACTGTTACAGAGTGTTGCTGGGACTGATAGTCCCACGGAACCATTGAGTTGGAAAACATTACATTTACACAGACTTCAATATCCAAGAACTGATACTGGATGTCTGTCTTCTTCAAATAAGAACATTTAATCAATTTGCTGATTATAATTGCCTTTGTGTATCACTTTGCACTGCGCAACACTCAAGAAGAACCCTCTGTGGATTACAATTACTGATTCATAGCTGGTGAAGATTCAGGACTGTTTTTTATTGCAGGGCCCTGCATCTAGTTATAAAGGATAGTGACTTTACGGTTTAAAGCAAGGGGAGATCCCTAGTGTATATATATATTTAGGTATATTTGTATATATTACAAAGACTGTCATAAGTATTCACTATACTGTTACACTACGTTGGTGTGATAGTGTAGCCATTGTAATAACTTTTATATACATATATCATTTCAGTAAAAAAGAAGTTATTTTGGTACAGAAGTCGGTGTGCAGTGTTGTTATTTCTCCTGCAGGTGGAGCTACAAGCAATCAGGTAGAGGTAAATATATGTATAAGTGTATATTGTGGGCTAAAGTTGGCATTAGTGTCATTACAACACTGCACTACAGTTGTGTCAATAGGATTGAACGAGTTAAGAGGGGTGAAAAGACCAGAGGACAGGCCCAATAATAATTCAGCAGCTCCACCGTGAGTTATTGCTACATAGCTATCTATCTATCTATCTATCTATCTATCTATCTATCTATCTATCTATCTATCTATCTATCTATCTATCTATCTATCTATCCACAGTGCATTTGGTGGTGTACAGTATATAATACACCTCAGGCGGTGTATCAAAATATACAGTGGGGACGGAAAGTATTCAGACCCCCTTAAATTTTTCACTCTTTGTTATATTGCAGCCATTTGCTAAAATCATTTAAGTTCATTTTTTCCTCATTAATGTACACACAGCACCCCATATTTACAGATAAACACAGAATTGTTGACATTTTTGCAGATTTATTAAAAAAGAAACTGAAATATCACATGGTCCTAAGTATTCAGACCCTTTGCTGTGACACTCATATATTTAACTCAGGTGCTGTCCATTTCTTCTGATCATTCTTGAGATGGTTCTACACCTTTATTTGAGTCCAGCTGTGTTTGATTATACTGACTGGACTTGATTAAGAAAGCCACACACCTGTCTATATAAGACCCTGAGGTCAAAGGAACTGCCTGAAGAGCTCAGGGACAGAATTGTGGCAAGGCACAGATCTGGCCAAGGTTATAAAAAATTTCTGCTGCACTTAAGGTTCCTAAGAGCACAGTGGCCTCCATAATCCTGAAATGGAAGATGTTTGGGATGACCAGAACCCTTCCTAGAGCTGGCCGTCCGGCCAAACTGAGCTATCAGGGGAGAAGAGCCTTGGTGAGAGAGGTAAAGAAGAACCCAAAGATCACTGTGGCTGAGCTCCAGAGATGCAGTCAGGAGATCAGAGAAAGTTGTAGAAAGTCAACCATCACTGCAGCCCTCCACCAGTCGGGGCTTTATGGCAGAGTGGCCCGATGGAAGCTTTTCCTCAGTGCAAGACACATGAAAGCCCGCATGGAGTTTGCTAAAAAAACACCTGAAGGACTCCAAGATGGTGATAAATATTGATTCTCTGGTCTGATGAGACCAAGATAGAACTTTTTGGCCTTAATTCTAAGTGGTATGTGTGCAGAAAACCAGGCACTGCTGATCACCTGTCCAATACAGTCCCAACAGTGAAGCATGGTGGTGGCAGCTTCATGCTGTGGGGGTGTTTTTCAGCTGCAGGGACAGGACGACTGGTTGCAATCAAGGGAAAGATGAATGCGGCCAAGTACAGGGATATCCTGGACGAAAACCTTCTGGGCCGAAGGTTTACCTTCCAACAAGACAATGACCCTAAGCACACAGCTAAAATAATGAAGGAGTGGCTTCACAACAACTCTGACTTAAACCCAATTGAGCATCTCTGGAGAGACCTAAAAATGGCTTTCCACCAACATTTACCATCCAACCTGACAGAACTGGAGAGGATCTGCAAGGAGGAATGGCAGAGGATCCCCAAACCCAGAAGTGAAAAACTTATTGCATCTTTCCCAAAAAGACTCATGGCTGTATTAGATCAAAAGAGTGCTTCTACTAAATACTGAGCAAAGGGTCTGAATACTTAGGACCATGTGATATTTCAGTTTTTCTTTTTTAATAAATCTGCAAAAATGTCAACAATGTCTGTCTGTGTTTTTCTGTCAATATGGGGTGCTGTGTGTACATTAATGAGGAAAAAAAATGAACGTAAATGATTTTAGCAAATAGCTGCAATATAACAAAGAGTGAAAAATTTAAGGGGGTCTGAATACTTTCCATCCCCACTGTATATATACAGTATCTCACAAAAGTGAGTACACCCCTCAAATTTTTGTAAATATTTTATTATATCTTTTCATGTGACAACACTGAAGAACTGACACTTTGCTACAATGTAAAGTAGTGAGTGTACAGCTTGTATAACAGTGTAAATTTGCTGCCCCCTCAAAATAACTTAACTCACAGCCATTAATGTCTAAACCTCTGGCAACAAAAAATGAGTACACCCCTAAGTGAAAATGTCCAAATTGGGCCTAAAGTGTCAATGTTTTGTGTGGCCACCATTTTATTTTCCAGCACTGCCTTAACCCTCTTGGGCATGGAGTTCACCAGAGCTCCACAGGTTGCCACTGGAGTCCTCTTCCACTCTTCCATGATGACATCACGGAGCTGGTGGATGTTAGAGCCCTTGTGCTCCTCCACCTACCATATGAGGATGCCCCACATATGCTCAATAGGGTTTAGGTCTGGAGACATGCTTGGTCAGTCCATCACCTTTACCCTCAGCTTCTTTAGCAAGGCAGTGGTTGTCTTGGAGGTGTGTATGGGGTTGTTATCATGTTGGAATACTGCCCTGCAGCCCAGTTTCCGCAGGGAGGGGATCATCCTCTGCTTCAGTATGTCACAGTACATGTTGGCATTCATGGTTCCCTCAATGCACTGTAGCTCCCCAGTGCCAGCTGCACTCATGCAGCCCCAGACCATGACACTCCCACTACCATGCTTGACTATAGGCAAGACACACTTGTCTTTGTACTTCTCACCTGGTTGCCGCCACACACGCTTGACACCATCTGAACCAAATAAGTTTATCTTGGTTTCATCAGACCACAGGACATGGTTCCAGTAATCCATGTCCTTAGTCTGCTTGTCTTCAGAAAACTGTTTGCGGGCTTTCTTGTGCATCATCTTTAGAACAGGCTTCCTTCTGGGACGACAGCCATGCAAACCAATTTGATGCAGTGTGCGGCATATGGTCTTAGCACTGACAGGCTGACCCCCCCACCCCTTCAACCTCTGCAGCAATGCTGGCAGCACTCATACGTCTGTTTCCCAAAGACATAGACTAACGTGCTATGGTCCACCATGGCGAGACCTGTTCTGAGTGGAGCCTGTTAAACCACTGTATGGTCTTGGCCACCATGCTGCAGCTCAGTTTCAGGGTCTTGGCAATCTTCTTATAGACTAGACCATCTTTATGTAGAGCAACAATTTTTTTTTTTTTTCCAGATCCTTAGAGAGTTCTTTGCCATGAGGTGCCATGTTGAACTTCCAGTGACCAGTATGAGAGAGTGAGAGTGTCCTGGCCTCGCCCCCCCATACTCCCGGATTCTATGGGTAGCTATCCAGGCAGATAACCTTTTTCTGTGCACACAATAATAGATTGCTGTTTCTTGTCTGTGTCTTTATTGGCACATTGCAGATTTTATTACAAGTGTGAATGACACACGTTATATGCGGTAAAACTGAAAATAACAAGAATAATATAACATTACCATACAATAGTAAACATCATATAAATAACAACTGAAATCTGCTTTCCCTAATAGCCTGTGGAGGAGGAAGGGGAAGATTGCTTACCTCTGATGCCATGGATGGGAAGAGATTACATCTAGGCAGCTGGGATAACCTTGAAATGCTAATCCCTAGGGGGTATTCACTTCCTGACTAAAGAGGATGTGATGATTTTTATGTCACATCCTTTAAAGGTTAAAGGTATTATTACATATGATATTAATGTTTGGCCAGTAGGTGGCGCATGCGTACAGCTAACCTGGAACAAACATAATTTATAGCTTAATGATGCAGCAACACAATATACAATCAAATGACAATATGAATTCTCCTTTCTGAACCTCGAGAGAGAGAAAGGTCTCCTGGAGACATAACACTCCCCATCTGGCGTTAACCAACGCCACTAACAGCGTTATTGGACACAAGTAAAATCAAGTCCGATATGAGTCTGAGAAATGACTTTACTTCACCCTGTTTGGAAGTTTTAACTTCGACCTTCCTGACATGTCCATCTTTGCTTTGGAATGTCTGTGTGATAAGTCCCAAAGGCCAGTCATTCCTGTGTGCTTGGCAGTCCTTGACGAGCACCACATCTCCTGACTTCAAGTCTGGTTTGTTAACTTGCCACTTATTTCTGAGTTGTAGGGTTTGGATGTAATATCTCCTCCATCTGTTCCAGAAAGTGTTGGCTAGGCATTGCACCTGTCTCCACTGACATCTGAAAAGGTCTTTATCAGTAAACTCTCCATTTGGAGCACTGACTGTGTTGGTTTTTTGAGTGAGTAGAGTTGCAGGTGTCAGCAACATGGGTTCCTCTGGATCGTTAGTAACCAGAATCAGAGGTCTAGCATTTATGATGGCTGAGACCTCGGCCATGAAGGTGGACAGACATTCATGCGTGAGTCTGGCATTTTCCATTTGAAGGAAAATAGAATCCAAAATCTTGTGGGCTACGCTTTTCATCCTTTCCCACGCACCACCCATATGAGAAGAATGAGGAGGGTTAAATGTCCAGGTACATCCCTGTTGGTTGAGATACCTTTCCACACTGTTGTTGTCTAGATTGGAAAAGATCTGAAGTTCCTTGGCCCCTCCAACAAAGTTGGTGCCCCTATCAGAGCGGATGTGCTTAACAGGGCCTCTAATGGCAATGAAGCATCTGAGAGCGTTGATAAAGCTGGAAGTGTCCATTGATTCAATCAACTCTATGTGAACAGCTCAAAGTAAAAATAACGTGAAAAAAGTGTGGCGCTAGTGAAATAGGAAAATACTGTATATGTTCATTATTGAGCAGAGCCAACCTGAATGTCCATCTGGAAGGCAATTGTGCGCAATAAAGTATTTAGTGAAAAACAGGACTATTCCTGTGTATGTTATTAGCTGGCATTAATAAAGTAGGTATCTGTGAGATAGTGATATCAGTGAGAGTATAAAAATAACGAAAAGAAAGGGTAATAAGTACTGTATACCCTAAAATAACTGTCTACAGCTCCACATAATGGGAAAGAACAGTTTCATACATAGGGAGATCTATGAACCAGTACTAGTATTGAATTGCTTGAAACAGCAAACCCAATGGTGCAGCAAACATAAATAAGTGATAATGAAATATAAACAAATAAAATTAAGATGATGGTATTGCTACCGTAACTAAAAGAATACAGTACATCAACTCATAAAATACTAATCCAGCTTAGAAGTCCAATACGGATGTACAGGCAAACATCTGGGGATTTAGCTGCAAAAACAACAACAACCAGGATTGGTAATATGGGACCCTTGAATCCGGGGATGGCATTAACAGGATAAGGTATCCAACTTGCATGTAGAAAGGGGAAGGCAAAAATACCCTTACCAGCAGTGGTGGACTTACCAGCCAACGGCTTGGGAGTCAGACAGGCTTATGATAGAGCAGGAAATGCAGCACTTTGTCCACAGCAGCTGGGGAGGATGGAGGACTGCGGCGCTCACCAATCGACTTTCTCTCTGGTCTCACCGGCTCCCGACATCCATAATACAGGTGCAAGACTGCTCATCAAAGATCTAGCTCCATGTGATAGGAATAGGCCCTCGAAAAATAGGGATCAAAAAGAGGACTTCCCCATAGTGTAAATCAGCTTTTCAGAGCTTTATTAAAAAGTGGTACAATAAAACATACTCTGGCTCATGAAAACAGAAATAGAGACCAGGTATAGAGTAAATATAAAATGAGTGCTTAATTCAGTTGTGGCAAGACAGGCATAACAAACCCGACGCGTTTCGTCCGCTAGGACTTCGACTGGGTGAATAGCCGGCCTTGGTGTTTAACTTGACCGTGATAGTGTTGTACAAGCAGGGCAGTGACAGGGTGCTGAGCTGGGAGAATGGGAGGATGCTTCTCGTCGTACTCTAAGGTAGCTTCTTTAAGTGACCTCCTATTCTCAACAGATTACTGCTGTCGAGGAATGGATCGAGTTTCCTTAGGACACTGTCTTTAGGGATTGGCCTTTTGTTGTTAATACAGTCAATCTCTCTAGCAAAGGTCTCTTGTTGCACAGTGTAAAGGATCCGATGTTTTGATTGCTCTAGGTCAGTCACTGAGTATGTATTTTTACAGTGCTAAAAAATGAATAAAAACCAAGCGCTGATGTGGACAGATATGTGTGATATAAATAAATTGTGCTTAAAAATATATATATACCAATATAGTTAGTGCTATGAAAAAATCAGTTAATTAAAGCTGCTATCAATATAGGGTGATCAGATAACCAAACAAATAGTACTAAGTATAAAATTGATGCGCTTTAAATAAATAGTGCACAATATGCTGCTGCGACTAAGCTTAAATCCAGGAATAAAAAATGCATACATGTGAATAAAATAAATTAATAATTATGGTGCTAATTGCCAAAATAAATCTTCAAATTGGTGATGTGACGGTGAGTATAAATAAAATAATAATGACACTCTGAGTACAATGTCCAGGCAGAGATAAATAGTGGGAGAAAGTAAAAAAAAAAAAAAAATTTTAAACAGTTCCTTCCCTTAATCCAGATTGATTGACTCACTGGGTTAGATCGTTTGTACCAGGATATTTAGTTTTTCTTGCATCCCACTTCAGCAATTACACTGCTGGTGATTCGGCTCTCAGGATAAAGGTTTTATGCAAAGCAAACAAAACAAAAAAAATAGATCATTGTGCAGTGAACTTACTAGATAGTACATAAGCAAAACAGGGACAAGAGATACACTCACACACTCCCGGTCTATTAGAAGCAAAATAAGCAGATTGCAGTCAGCCGCTGTGGACGAGGTTTCCCATAGAGAAACAGCTGCTGTTAACCTTCAGGTGTATTGCAGCACTGAACGTCCTAAGCTCCTCCCACGCGTTACATCACTGACACGTGACTTTTTCAAGGATAAACCCAGGAAGCCACGGCCTCTGTATTTAAGTCCTATGGCATTGTGGTTACCATGGAGACAGCGCTGTGTTCATTGGATCATCATACTGCTTTCTGCTACTAATGATATGTAAATATTTTGGCTTAAGCCTTATTTAATTGTTTTACAAATTATTAAAAGGGGAACATATATTTATAAATACAGGTTTGCAAACAAATATAGAACACTTCCAGATAAAGAATAAGAACATAAAAATGGACCTAATTAGTGTGGTCACGAAACTCCCTCCAGTGGTAAATAGTGTTACTACACATTCAATGTTAACACCTCAGATCGCATGTCATTACATACTGCGATAGATAGCAAAATCACTAATATGTATGTGTACTTCCGCAAGTAAAATACCAATTGATCCATATTGTGTAGTTACTAGCAACATATTGGATAGGCCCGTATTACACTCACATCCACTAGTGAAAATTATATAAAAAATATTAAAAAATTAAAATAAAAGATTAAGGTTACATTGTTGCACCACTAGTTCGCCATTGCAACAATGTTTCAAAAAAATTTATATTGAAAAATTAAATTAGAATACTAAATAAATTGATATACATAATGAACTAGATGCACAACCCAAATATTTGATACTATACACTCATTTACAGTAAAATCAAATATATGATCCCTATGATGTTAAAAAATATATAATAAAAATTAATTTTATTTCAAATAAATACTAAAATATAGACTATCGTTATTATGATATTAAGTGTAAAGAGACAATAAATTTACGTACCAATTAATACCAACGAAATAAAATATAAATTAAAATTTAAAAATTTAAAATGTAATATATATGTAATAAATGTTTAAAATTAATAAGGCATGTCTTGAGAGTATCACAGCGTATTAAAAATCTGATATGAAGCAATTAAGATCAAATTCTATGTTTAGTTACTATCCGGTAGGATGTTAAAATCAGATAAAACTCTCTGCAACATCCTACCGAATAAGCCTCGCTTCATTTATAGGCGAGTCCCCACATTAAGAGATCTAATTGCCAAAAACGTCCCGGAACCCCCCAAAAGATTGACGGAATTATCCTTTTTCCAGGGGAAAGGGTTCTTCCCCTGTAAAAGATGTTACGCTTGCATCAATACCCAACAAAATGGGCAAAAGTGTAACAAATTCACAGCAACAAGTACTGGCAATGAACATACTATTAAGGACTTTATATCGTGCAGGACGGAAGGAGTAGTATATGTTTTGCAATGCTCATGCTCACTACAATATATTGGTAGAACCAAGAGGCCTATGTGGAAACGCATAAGGGAACATATCCAGAACATCAAAAAATCTTTCCCTAAGCATAATGTCTCCAGACATTTTGCTATGCACCACAATAGTGACCCCAAACAGTTGAAATTTTGGGCGATTCAGAAATACAAGCCACATTGGAGAGGCTCAAATAAGATAAGGGAACTCAGTAAAAGCGAGTCTAAATGGATATTCCAGATGAGGACTCTTGCGCCAAATGGCCTAAACATAGAATTTGATCTTAATTGCTTCATATCAGATTTTTAATACGCTGTGATACTCTCAAGACATGCCTTATTCATTTTAAACATTTATTACATATATATTAAATTTTAAATTTTTAAATTTTAATTTATATTTTATTTCGTTGGTATTAATTGGTACGTAAATTTATTGTCTCTTTACACTTAATATCATAATAACGATAGTCTATATTTTAGTATTTATTTGAAATAAAATTAATTTTTATTATATATTTTTTAACATCATAGGGATCATATATTTGATTTTACTGTAAATGAGTGTATAGTATCAAATATTTGGGTTGTGCATCTAGTTCATTATGTATATCAATTTATTTAGTATTCTAATTTAATTTTTCAATATAAATTTTTTTGAAACATTGTTGCAATGGCGAACTAGTGGTGCAACAATGTAACCTTAATCTTTTATTTTAATTTTTTAATATTTTTTATATAATTTTCACTAGTGGATGTGAGTGTAATACGGGCCTATCCAATATGTTGCTAGTAACTACACAATATGGATCAATTGGTATTTTACTTGCGGAAGTACACATACATATTAGTGATTTTGCTATCTATCGCAGTATGTAATGACATGCGATCTGAGGTGTTAACATTGAATGTGTAGTAACACTATTTACCACTGGAGGGAGTTTCGTGACCACACTAATTAGGTCCATTTTTATGTTCTTATTCTTTATCTGGAAGTGTTCTATATTTGTTTGCATACCTGTATTTATAAATATATGTTCCCCTTTTAATAATTTGTAAAACAATTAAATAAGGCTTAAGCCAAAATATTTACATATCATTAGTAGCAGAAAGCAGTATGATGATCCAATGAACACAGCGCTGTCTCCATGGTAACCACAATGCCATAGGACTTAAATACAGAGGCCGTGGCTTCCTGGGTTTATCCTTGAAAAAGTCATGTGTCAGTGATGTAACGCGTGGGAGGAGCTTAGGACGTTCAGTGCTGCAATACACCTGAAGGTTAACAGCAGCTGTTTCTCTATGGGAAACCTCGTCCACAGCGGCTGACTGCAATCTGCTTATTTTGCTTCTAATAGACCGGGAGTGTGTGAGTGTATCTCTTGTCCCTGTTTTGCTTATGTACTATCTAGTAAGTTCACTGCACAATGATCTATTTTTTTTGTTTTGTTTGCTTTGCATAAAACCTTTATCCTGAGAGCCGAATCACCAGCAGTGTAATTGCTGAAGTGGGATGCAAGAAAAACTAAATATCCTGGTACAAACGATCTAACCCAGTGAGTCAATCAATCTGGATTAAGGGAAGGAACTGTTTAAAATTTTTTTTTTTTTTTTTTTTTACTTTCTCCCACTATTTATCTCTGCCTGGACATTGTACTCAGAGTGTCATTATTATTTTATTTATACTCACCGTCACATCACCAATTTGAAGATTTATTTTGGCAATTTTAACACATGTATTAGCACCATAATTATTAATTTATTTTATTCACATGTATGCATTTTTTATTCCTGGATTTAAGCTTAGTCGCAGCAGCATATTGTGCACTATTTATTTAAAGCGCATCAATTTTATACTTTGTATTTTTACAGTGGTGCCAGCCTTTGCAGTTAGTCCTTTTTCCAAAGGAACGGGCTATGTGAGATAAGGAAGTAATGGCTCTAATGAGTGTTTTCCATGTGGAAAACCTGGAGAACAGATGAGATTTGAGTTGGTTTTGTGAAGTCACAGTGACTAATGCAGACACTTGTAGACGAACTTCTGCATCCTTGACTGCATCTATCAAGCTAAAGGTCTCTGATTCAGAAGTGGTGTGTTCTGAATTGTACAGGAATGCAGGGCCTGTAAACCATGTTGTGTCCCAAAGACAGTTGGCTGGAACAGCTCTAGTCGCTAGATCTGCGGGATCGTGTTTATTCTCAAATATCTTACCCATAAAGGTAAAGAAGTGATCTTTCATGTCTGGTTTTCTCTGGAAATTACGTTTAAGGGAGACAAAGCGTTTAAGGACTTGTTCCTTGTTGTTAGGTAGACGCAGTGGTGTATTTAGGTTTTGTGCTGCCCTAGGCCTGACTAAGCTCGCGCACCCCCTAATTTAACTATGACCCACCCCTTCCTGTCAAGGCCACAACCCTTCATTTTTAAGATCCGCCCTGTCATCTTCATGGGAGGACAGAGGGACACCGTGGGAGAAGGACAGTGAGCGATACAGCATCTTTTCCTTTGGGGGGTAAGGGGATATGTACTGGGTGCTTTGGGAGGCTCTTGCACTGAAGTCGTGTCCCTCCTCTGTGGCTCCTCCTCCTCCTGGCTGTGTACTGAGTGTGTGTGGCTGACAGTGGGGAGAGAGGTGTTGGCTGCTACGAAAAGCCCATCGCCGCTTGTGGGACTCCAGGCGGCAGATGTCCTGGGTGCCCACGCTGGCGCATCCCTGTCTGGCCAGTTACCGAAACTCAGTGCCGTAACTTGTTGTGGGCTCTGGGACAGTGGCGTCACTAGGGTTGGCCTAGAGGATATCAGGTTAGGTACTTTCTAATGGCTCAGTTCCTGGGAACAGTAATGTATAATGGCCAACAGGCTCTCTTACCAGACTCGGGGAAACTGCAACAGTGATTCCTCCGGCTTGACGTTCGCTCACTCTGGGTTGCCCAGGCCAACTCTAGTTAGTAGTGTAGCATGTCTCTACCCTGGCAGTGGCTTCATCTTTCTCCCCCTCTGGTGGTGCGGGTACAGCGTGGCTCTCTGGTGGTGCGTGTACAGCATGGCTCTCTGGTGGTGCGTGTACAGCATGGCTCTCTGGTGGTGCGTGTACAGCATGGCTCTCTGGTGGTGCATGTACAGCATGGCTCTCTGGTGGTGCGTGTACAGCGTGGGCCTCTGGTGGTGCATGTACAGTGTGGCTCTCTGGTGGTGCGTGTACAGCGTGGCTCTCTGGTGGTGCGTGTACAGCGTGGCTCTCTGGTGGTGCGGGTACAGCTGGTTCTGGTGGTGCAGGAACAGCGTGGCTCTCTCTCTGGTGGTGCGTGGCTCCCTCTCTGGTGGTGAAGGTACAACGTGGCTCCCTCTCTGGTGGTGCGAGTACATCGTGGCTCCCTCTCTGGTGGTGCGGGAACAACGTGGCTCTCTGGTGGTGCGGGTACAGCGTGGCTCTGGTGGTGCGGGTACAGCATGGCTCTGGTGGTGCGGGTACAGCGTGGCTCTCTGGTGGTGCGGGTACAGGGGTACAGCGTGGCTCCCTATCTGGCTTCCCCCAGCACAGTATTCTCTTTTTCTCCTCCTGTAACCCCCCCAGCAGAGTGCATGCATGCTGGGGGCTGTAGCATGATGTCTGTGGACACACACAGGGGCCGCCATTCTTTAGGGATTACTTTTCCTATGATGCCCCCAGAGTCTTCTGATTGGCCCTCTGCTGTGGCCAATTATGGGGAGGGAAACAGCGGGAAGGAAGCTGGGCGGCGGCACGGCGAAACCAATTAGAGCCGTTCTCTCTCTCTTCTCCGTTCATACGTACAGCTAACCTGGAACAAACATAATTTATAGCTTAATGATGCAGCAACACAATATACAATCAAATGACAATATGAATTCTCCTTTCTGAACCTCGAGAGAGAGAAAGGTCTCCTGGAGACATAACAGAGAGTGATAACACCAAATTTAACACACCTGCTCCCCATTGACACCTGGGACCTTGTAACACTAACGAGTCACATGACACCGGGGTGGGAAAATTACTAATTGGGCCCAATTTCGACATTTTCACTTAGGGGTGTACTCACTTTTGTTGCCAGTGGTTTAGACATTAATGGCTGTGTCTTGAGTTATTTTAAAGGGATAGCAAATTTACACTGTTATACAAGCTGTGCACTCACTACTTTTTTTTTTTAACAGAAATTTTTTTATTAGACAAATCAGCATTACAATACAAAATAATATAGTACATTCAGTGAAATAAAAATATAGACAGGGAAAACCACCTTCATCCGGTAATCGTAATTTAGCAAATATTCCAGCAGTGCAGGTGTCATAAGTATTACCTATCAATTCACATTAGTGCACTATAGCATTAGAAAAACCTCACAAACATTATGTAGATATCCAATATTCAAGTGAGCCGGGGTGAGGGGGGGAAGAGAAGAAAAGGGGAGATGGATGCAGCAAAGCAAGGAGTAATCAGGATAAGGAAAGGAAGAAGGGGGGGACGCAGGAATGAGAGGAGGGGGGGGACGAGGTATGAGGGAGAAGGGATGAGATAGAGAATATCCGCTAGTGTGATTCAAGTCACAGTTAGGGGGAAGGGGGTTCAGGGCCATCAGAGGCATCTATCCAAGAGGACCACATTTTATCAAATTTCCCTGGGCATTGTCTACTTTCATAGGTAATTCTATACAGAGGAAGTACCGAGGTCACCGACCTCCTCCACGAGGCCAGAGTAGGGGGCTCCTCTAGTTTCCATCTCAGTAAAATTTCACGTCTAGCATAATATAATGAGAAGGTATTACACAATTTACAATATCTGTCTCCCTCAACATCTTCCAAATGACTGAGTAGTAGTATTTGAGGATCAACCGGTATATTTAATCCTGTAACATTGCTAAGTGTAGAGGCCACTGCCGTCCAAAAAGGTCGGAGTTTGGGACAGGACCAGACCATGTGCCAGAAGGTACCCACTTCCTGCCTGCATCTCTGACAGTTAGGGTCTCTTTGATGGTAAATGCGCGCCAGTCTCTGTGGGGTGAAGCACGCCCTGTGTAGGAACTTAAATTGTAAGAACCTATCTTTTGCAGCAATCATGGAAGGAATGTAGGAAATTAAACACTCCCTCCACTCCTCTTCGTCAAGAGATGGAATATCCATCCTCCATTTGTCCCAGGTTTTGGTTAGTTTGGTGTCATATTCAACTGTGAGATATAAATATAATGTTGAAAGAGGCTTCCCCATCACACTGGAGATCAAGACACGCTCAATGGAGTCCGACTCCAAAGTGAGGGGGGCAGGGAACTGGGCCTCAAAGGCGTGCTTCAGCTGCCAGTATCTGAACTGAAAAGAGGACGGAAGTGCATATGTTTGCCTCAGGACCTGGAAAGTCATAATCCTACCATCCTAAACTATGTGCTTTAAGGTAATGATTCCCTTTTTTGCCCACAGAGAAGGGTCCGGAATACTATAGAGGTGAGAGAGCATAGGGTTACCCCATAGGGGCATGTGTGGTAAAATGTGATTGGGTTTCCCGTAAAACTTCCTAGCCTCTTGCCAAACCCTCAATGTGGTTCGCATCAGGATTGTCATAGACGAGCTGGCTCTAAGACCACGAAATGGCAGGTTACTCAGGGCTGCAAAGGAGCCCAGGATGGCTGCTTCTAGAGTGACCGCTGGATTCTGTGCGGGTTGGGAGAACCACCAGCGAACTGTGACCAGGACGGCCACCCAATAGTAATGTTGAAAGTTCGGGAGCGCCAATCCCCCCCCCCCGAAAGTGGGAGATATAATATCTGTTTGGCCACCCTGGGAGGCCTCCCAGCCCAGACAAAGGCTATCAGCAGACTCTCCAACCTCTAGGAAAAAAGTCCTGGGAATGTGTGTGGGGGTATTACAGAAGAAGTATAAGTATTCGGGAAGATAAATCATTTTTAACAGATTAACTCTGCCCACAGGGGTCAACGGGGGGGAACGCCATGCAGCACACCTAGCCGCTAGATGTGTCATGAGTGGTCGCAGATTGTTTTCCCTATAGTCCTGGACTTTACAACTAATTTTAATCCCCAGGTATTTAAAATCATCTACCCATTTGAGCTGTGGATGTGGCACTCTAGGGGTCGAGGGATGGAGCGGGAAAAGAACCGATTTGTCCCAATTAATATGAATCCCCGAGTATCGACCAAATCGATTGATCAGTTCCAGCGCAGTCTGCAAAGAGGATGATGCATCCGCTAAATAAAGCAGAGCATCATCCACATACAGCAACAGCTTTTCCTCAATTGGGCCTACCTGAAGTCCGCTTACACCAGGATCAGCTCTCAGCATTATAGCCAGGGGCTCCATTGCTAGAGCAAAAAGGCTCGGAGAGAGGGGACAACCCTGCCTCGTGCCCCAAGTTAATTTAAACTTCCCAGATAGGCAGCCGTTAGTACGGATTCTAGCTGAAGGACCATGATGTAACATGCGAAGCCAATTCATGAAGCCCGGACCAAACCTGAATCGCGAGATCACTTCCCATAAGTAACCCCACTCGACGGAATCAAAAGCCTTCTCCGCGTCGAGTGAGGCCACCATTCCCATTGTCATCTCGTCTGCTCTATCTATGTGGGTAAGAAGGCATCTGATATTTATATACCTGCCTCTTCCGGGCATGAAGCCCGTTTGGTCCCTATGGACAAGGGCAGTAATGACCAAAGTATGCCTATTAGCCAAAACCTTCGCCAATATTTTCCTGTCCACATTTAGCAGTGATATGGGGCGATACGAGGAGCATAATGTGGGGTCTTTTCTTGGCTTGGGGATTACAAATATGATCGCTTTACTCATTGTGTCAGGAAGTTTCTCGAGACGTGACGAAGCAGAGAAGAGACCATGAAGTTTATCAACTAGTTCTGTAGCATACTGCTTGTAAAACTCCACTGGGATGCCATCGGGTCCCGGAGTTTTTCCTGCCTGCATTGATTTAAGCGCCTGTATTATCTCCAAAGTCGTAATAGGGGCGTCAAGTTTGTTACGATATGTTTCGGTAAGGGTCGGAATGTCAATATCAGCTAGATATGCCATCAGGTCCTCCTTACTGTAATCTGCCCTAGAGGTGTAAAGGGATTTGTAAAACTCTGCAAAACAGCAATTATTCCATCTGGGGTATGAATCAGCTGTCCCAAGGGCTCCCTGATATGTGAGATACTCATCCCTCCTACCTGTTCTCTGGAGAGCCAGGCCAACAGCCTCCCCGATCTCTCCCCCTGCTCAAAGATCCTTTGGGACTGTGCTAACATTTTCTTCTGGGTAAGAGAGATATGGAGGCGAACCGCCTCCTTAGTCATAAGCTGTAAATGTGAGTAGTGTAGGGGATCACAAGTGCGAACAAAAAGAACCTCATCGCTAATCGCCTCCCTCTCAGCCTTTATCAAATCCGCCCTACGTTCCCTGCGAACTCTGGCAATGATGGTCTGGTAGTGTCCCCTCGTCATGGCCTTGAAAGTGTCCCACACAACTGTGGGCTCCGTCGAACCACCATTGATCGCCCAGTAGCCAATCAATTCAGTTCTGAATTGAGCATCCACAGCAGTGTCTGATATCCAAAATCTAGATATATAACCTGTCAACTGAGCCCAGGGAGAGGTCTAATGACAAGAACAAGGGTGCATGGTCTGAAATACCTCTAGGCAATATTTGTATGTCCGTGACCCTTGGGAGGACAGGGCTCCCAGCAAAGGTCAGGTCAATGCGGGAGAATGTCCTATGGGAGGCTGAGTGACATGTAAACTCCCGGGCCTGGGGGTGTCTCCACCTCCAAACATCTGTCAGGCCGTAGGTATCTGCCCATTTAGCCAACCCAGGACAATGATGTCCCGCAGTCGTCAGTCTGTTGAGATCCGGGTCAGGGACTAAATTGAAATCGCCCAGGATGATAGTGTTGTCAGGGGCAAACTCGGCCATCTTGCTGGTAATTTGATTTAGCACCAGCAAGGATGCCGGAGGGGGTAAATATAAGCCCACAATGGTCCATGTCAGAGAGTAGATCTTAGCGTAAATGATAACATACCTACCGTCCGGGTCCAGGGCCAAATCCAAGAGCCGGAAAGGAAGAGACTTCAATACCAGAATACTAACACCTCTGGAAAAACTGGAATGCGTGGAGTGGTAGTGGTAGCCCACCCATGGTTTTTTAAGGGCAAGTACCCTGCTCCCTATGAGGTGGGTTTCTTGGAGCACACATATTTGGCATATGTGGGTTATAAGCTTTAATGAATTGGAACACCAGGGAGCGTTTGACCTGGGAGTTTAACCCCCTGGTATTCCATGAAAGAATGTTAAGGGTGGACATGGGCGCTAGGGGTGACAAAAATATCAGGATCAGTATAGATCTCGGCCCCTGAACTAGACCCCCGGACCCAAAACGGACACATCTGAAAACAATGCAATGCTGATAAGTCAATTATTTTAGTACATTTATAGAACAAAAACAGAACCAAACTGGAAACATTTATAAGGACCCAATAACCGAAGTAAAATAAACTGGCCCCGTTAGGGGAACTTTCCCCAACCCCCACCCCACCCAACCCCCCTAAACTGAGGCAGGTATTCATCCACAACTGGTTCAGCTCGCCGGCTGCAACAGGGGGTCCGTGGAAGAGGCGAGCTTAGCCCCTGAAACTTCTTGGGGGGGACAAGCAGCAGTTCAAGCAGCTTTCCTAATGTGAGTTAAAAAAGCAAGCTGTAAGGGACTAAGAGTCAAAAGGAGAAAGGAAAACCATAATTGTCCCCACAGTGAAATCGATCCAGCAGTAGGTAGGCATACATAGTATGAACTCTAATGCTCCAGGAGGGGAGCAAACAAGTATAGAGGAACAGCATATAACGACAGTCTCCTGACCATGTCCATTGTCAGGGGCGCTAACTTAAATATCTCTGGCAGGGGCGGATAACCACCGCTATCAAAACCGCACACACCATGGATGTAAATGGGGCACAAGAGGTGCAACAAAGATAGTTCATCCATGGGGTATTTCGTATGGCAGCCCAGGCCTGGGCCCCGATTAATTTGAGCAAAAATTGAAGGGTGTCATGTGGCACATACCGTTTAGTCGATCAGCGAATCTGTGGTAGCGAGTCCAGCCAAATAGAAGCCTCTCTAGGTGTGCTGAAGAATCGGGTTGTCTCACCGTCCTGGACTCGTAGACGGGCAGGGAAGAGTACGCAGTAGCAGATATTGCGTGTTCTCATAGCCGCTTTGACTTGGTCGAAGGATTTTCTGAGCTTCTGAGTCTCCACTGAGTAGTCAGGGAAAACCATCAACTTAGCATTTTGGTATCGGAGGTCCCCAACATTTCTAGAGGCACGGAGGACTTTGTCTCTATCCCTGAAGTTAAGGAAATGGATTTAGGCGGAACACGATGCGCCCTTTCCGTGTAGTGAGGCGACCAACGGGCCTCAGGTAGGAGGTCCTGTAATAAACCCTCTATAAAGAAGGTAGGGTTGTTTCCTTCCGCTCCCTCAGGTAGGCCGACAATACGGAGATTATTGAGCCGGTTTCTATTTTCGGCATCTTCGGCTCTGTATTCCAAGGCCTTTACTTTGGTTTGAAGGGTGCGGAGTGCTGCTCCGTGTTCTGCTGTGGTGTCTTCATTGTTACTCAATCTTTGCTCTGTCTCAGTGACTCTTGACCTGAGTTTGTCTATGTCTTGGTGGATTAGGCCCATATCCAACTGAACAGCCTCAATTTTTGTTGTTAGCGTGGATTGGCAAGTGGCAATGGCCGCCATGACGTCTGCCAGCCAGGGGGGTCAGGACTCATCCGAGTCCATGGGGCTCGTCTGTGAGGCCCTGTGGGCACTGCGAGTGATGCGGACCTCCACAGAGGGGTCAGTGAGCGTTTGAGGGGAATCTGACTGTGGTGGAAAAGTCAATCTTTTGCCCCCTTTGCTATACTTTGCACTGGAGTGCCTGCACCTCATTCAGATGGCTGGGGCCCCCCTCTTGGCTCTAGACAACTTGGAGAGCTTGTCAGAGGGGCCAGGGGTTGTCTGTGAAAATGTCCTGTGCAGAATATTGCCCCCAGGCAGTCTTCCCCCTCACCTGCAAGTTATGAAGAGCAGTCACTGTCCACTTCAGGGTTCCAGGGCCCTTCAGAGATGGCCGCTCCCACCGCAGCCTATCTCAGCTAGGAGATCTGAGCTAGGGGTGCTCCGATCCATCTCCCGATCCTCAGCCAATGTCCTCTGAGCTACACAGAATACCCACTTCTGGGCGGGGGCAACTCAGTGTCTCCAGGCTGGTCCGGAGCCTCTGGGCTGTCAGGAAAGGCCGCGGCTGTGGCCTAGTAACTCATGGGGGGATTTGTCCCAGTTTCAGCCCAGATCCTCCTAAAGCCAGGTCTTTCTGCCTCCGTCCACAGCCTGGGCTGGGCGGGGAGTTCCGTTCTCCAGAACAGCGCGCACGAGAAGCCTCCGGAGCACTCCGGAGCCCACCAGGAAAGGTCGCGGCTGCGGCCTAGCTGCACGAGGTAGGCCAGGAATGGCCGGGCGGAACGCCGATCGCGGCCTCAGATCCAGAGTCACTCACCCCCCCTCAGCAGCCGGTAAGCCCGGTCACCCTCCTGGGCTGCAGGGGTGAATTTCGGCATTTTTAAATTCTCCCTGGATCCGGATAATGGATAAAGAGAAGCGGAGCTCTCTGAAAAGCAGCCGCTCACAGAGCCATCTTGACCACGCCCCCCACACTCACTCCTTTACATTGTAGAAAAGTGTCATTTTTTCAGTGTTGTCACATGAAAAGATATAATAAAATATTTACAAAAATGTGAGGGGTGTACTCACTTTTTTGAGATACTGTATATATTGCCATGATCCAAGGGGTTAACAAGCAGCTGTGAGACAGTTCAGTCAACTTAAAAGGCTTTATTCAGCAAAAAAGCAACAGAATATTGACAGGCTTTGTCTTTATAGGCAGTTCAAACAATACAAAAACTCTTCTTAGCAGTTTAAGACAGTCCTTTTAAATAATGCTCAGCATCCCAGCCACAGCATATAACATAGGGAGAAGATATCACCGCTCCATGTGGGTCAGATCGGAGTAAAAAGCCTTTCCTCCAGTCTAAAAGTCCAGGTGCTGGCAATGCATATAGCAATTAGACATCAAAAGAAATTCTGGACAGCCGCACTCCAAAAAAAGTATTTTGCCTTTTATTCAAAAAAGTGTAATCTAAAATACAGGTCACAGCAGAATGGAAAAAAGCTTACACGTTTCACACTACAAACAGTGCATAGTCATAGCTGGCAATCATAAGAATCAAGAGTGAAATACTAAATATTACAGACCATGTGACCACACAGTTAGTGAAATTTAATTAATCAACAAAGGTGCCAATTAAGTATCATGGGTCACCTGAAGTCTCGACAAGTGCGGTGAAAAAAGCAAAACAAAATAAGTAAATATGTGATTGTAAGGAAAAGTGCAAACAAATAGTATCATGTGCAGAAAATATATATAAATATATATAAAAGGTGATGTGAATTAAACTGATATCTATAAAAATGTGTAAAAAGATGTGTGTAAATGTGTATGTGTGTGTGTGTGTGCGTATATGTATGTATGTATGTATGTATGTATGTATATGTGCATTGCCCTGTACACACGATTGGACATTGATCGGACATTCCGACAACAAAATCCATGGATTTTTTCTGACAGATGTTGGCTCAAACTTGTTTTGCATACACACGGTCGCACAAAGTTGTCGGAATTTCCGATTGCCAAGAACGCGGTCACGTACACCACGTACGACGAGACTATAAAAGGGCAGTTCAGAACCAAGCACAGCACCCTTTGGGCTCCTTTTGCTATTCTAGTGTTTGTAAAAGTTTGGTGAGAGACGATTCGCGCTTTTTCAGACTCGTGACTTTCAGATCGTTTTCTGCTGTTCAGTTTGTGCTTGTGGGTTTGTATCTGGTCTTCAGTGCGTGCAGCGAGTACAATTGTCTTGTCGTTGTGTTCGTTCGTTACTGATTTTCAGGTCGCTCTTCACAGGCCTTGCTGTTCTTCAGTGCGTTCTGTTACTTCATTCTGAGCAGCCGACTGTTTTCTAGCCATGTTGCATGTATGTACTCATCGTAGAGTTCGTGCTGTGCAGGGGCTTGGTGTTGGGGTCCTTACCTTGACACATGAACAGTCCATGAACAGGGTGGGGAGGAGTTCATGGACCAAGAATTGGTTGCTCCAGCGTGACCAGTTCTGTTACATGCCTTTGCTCCGTGAGATTCGTGAGAATAATCCTGATGATTTCAGGAACTTTCTCAGGATGGCGGACCCCGTATTTCACCATTTGTTGGCTTTGCTGACCCCCTATATCAGCAGGCAGGATACCTGCATGAAGCAAGCCATCACTCTGGAGCAGAGGCTAGTGGCCACCCTGTGGTACTTGGCAATGGGGAGAAGCCTGCAGGACCTCAAGTTCTCGACAGGCATCTCCCCCCAGGCTCTGGGGATCATTATCCCAGAGACCTGTTCTGCCATCATCCAGGTCCTGCAGAAGGAGTATAATAGGGTAAGATTTTTATCCTTTAACATCACATTTTATTGTATATAATGTTTGCTAATGTATTGTATTTCTTTCCTCATTCCCTAATTACCATGATTGTAATATGCTGTGAATGTCCCCTTTGTCCTCATGCATACTGGATTTTTATGTAATTTTTATTGTCCTTCATGCATATTTGCCTTCACTTACCTCCCCAGCATGCTCTCCTGGACTTATATCCACCTTGTGTAGTCACTTAACAATGTATTTTGTCAGCTCCATAGTAGTGCTTTACCCTAAACACGCCCTAAAATGTGTAAAATTGTGATTTGTGCTTTAAATTCAGGCAGAGTGCCAGAGGCTTTTTTTTTGGTGTCCCAAAATCGTTTGGAACCCTCCCTCCCCCCAAATGCTAACTCAGCTGATACCAAGCCTCTATCTGCTGACTTTGCCAAACCCATATATACTATACCCACCTCTTAAGTGGTCAGATTTATGGATGAATTCCCCAAAGCATGTAGTGCAAGGGCCTGCCTGAATACTTTCAAATGGTACTGTTTAAAGTTTTTGTATCCTATTATTATCTTGATAGATAATAGCAGAATGTAAAAAATGTGCTAAAATGTGTACAGTGTGTATTTATATCTTTGTATTATGACACTTCTTACCTGTCCGGTGGGCTGCCAATAGTGTAAAGTAAGGAGGGGCTGACCAAAGTAATCCACATTATTTAGGCATTCATCTCTCAATGAAGTGGAGAGGGTTACCTGTCCAAAACATCTCCCCCCCATAAAATTTCAAAAATGGCCCATGAGAGGGGGGGGATCTGATAGGTGGACCCTATACCTTTGTCTTTAAATACTCCCTAAAATAAAAGTTATACTGATGTTTGCCAACAATGTTTGTGTCTAATCTGCTTTCCATGTTTATGTTCAAAATGATTAATTTATTTTTCTTGTTTGACTCCAAAGTTTTCTTCCAACCCACAGGAATGGCAGACTGTGGCCTCCCACTTTGCACAGCGGTGGGACTTTCCTAACTGCGGAGGGGCAATTGATGGGAAACACGTCCACATCGCCCCACCACCCAACTTGGGGTCATACTATTACAACTATAAGGGGTTCAATAGCATTGTGATGTTGTCAGTGGTGTCGGCTACTTATGAGTTCCTGTATGTGGACATGGGGAAGAATGGCCAGATGTCAGATGGTGGAGTCATCGCCCAGACGGAGTTCTACAGGTATCTCCAGAATGGCAGCTTGCACTTGCCACCTCCAGAAGACAATGTGGAAGGACTCCCATTCGTCTTTGTTGCGGATAAAGCATTTGCGCTGGGGGACAATCTTATGTGGCCATTCCCTATGAGGACCCTCACCCCGGACCAGAGGGTTTTTAATTACCGGCTGGCCAGAGCCAGAACAGTGGTGGAGAACACGTTTGGAATTAGGGATGAGCTTCGAGTTCGAGTCGAACTCATGTTCTACTCGAACATTGGCTGTTCGCAAGTTCGCCGAACAGCGAACAATTTGGGGTGTTCGCGGCAAATTCGAATGCCGCGGAACACCCTTTAAAAGTCTATGGGAGAAATCAAAAGTGCTAATTTTAAAGGCTTATATGCAAGTTATTGTCATAAAAAGTGTTTGGGGACCTGGGTCCTGCCCCAGGGGACATGGATCAATGCAAAAAAAAGTTTTAAAAACGGACGTTTTTTCAGGAGCAGTGATTTTATTAATGCTTAAAGTCAAACAATAAAAGTGTAATATCCCTTTAAATTTCGTACCTGGGGGGTGTCTATAGTATGCCTGTAAAGGGGCGCATGTTTCCCGTGTTTAGAACAGTCTGACAGCAAAATGACATTTTGAAGGAAAAAACTCATTTAAAACTACCGCGGCTATTGCATTGCCGACAATACACATAGAAGTTCATTGATAAAAACGGCATGGGAATTCCCCACAGGGCAACCCCGAACCAAAATTAAAAAAAAAAAATGATGTGGGGGTCCCCCTAAATTCCATACAAGGCCCTTCGGGTCTGGTATGGATATTAAGGGGAACCCCAGCCAAAATTTAAAAAAAAAATTGACGTGGGGTTCCCCCTAAATTCCATACCAGACCCTTCAGGTCTGGTATGGATTTTAAGGGGAACCCCGCGCCAAAAAAAAAAAAAAAAAACGGCGTGGGGTCCCCCTAAAAATCCATACCAGACCCTTATCCGAGCACGCAACCTGGCAGGCCGCAGGAAAAGAGGGGGGGACGAGAGTGCGGCCCCCCCCCCTCCTGAACCGTACCAGGCCACATGCCCTCAACATTGGGAGGGTGCTTTGGGGTAGCCCCCCAAAGCACCTTGTCCCCATGTTGATGAAGACAAGGGCCTCATCCCCACAACCGTGGCCGGTGGTTGTGGGGGTCTGCGGGCGGGGGGCTTATCGGAATCTGGAAGCCCCCTTTACCAAGGGGACCCCCAGATCCCGGCCCCCCCCCTGTGTGAAATGGTAAGGGGTTACTTACCCCTACCATTTCACTAAAAAACTGTCAAAAATGTTAAAAATGACAAGAGACAGTTTTTGACAATTCCTTTATTTAAATGCTTCTTCTTTCTTCCTTCATCTTCTTCTTCTTCTGGTTCTTCTGGCTCTTCTGGTTCTTCCTCCGGCGTTCTCGTCCAGCATCTCCTCCGCGGCGTCTTCTATCTTCTTCTCCTCGGGCCGCTCCGCACCCATGGCATGAGGGGGGAGGCTCCCGCTCTTCTCTTCATCTTCTTCTTCATCTTCATCTTCTTCTTCATCTTCTTCTTCTTCTTCTTCTTCTCTTCTTCATCTCTTCTTCCTTCTTCATTTCTTCTGCGGGCCGCTCCGCATCCATGCATGGAGGGAGGCTCCCGCTGTGTGACGGCGTCTCTTCGTCTGACGGTTCTTAAATAACGGGGGGCGGGGCCATCCGGTGACCCCGCCCCCCCTCTGACGCACGGTGAATTGACGGGACTTCCCTGTGACGTCACGGGGAATGCCACAGGGAAGTCCCGTCATGTCCCGTGCGTCAGAGGGGGGCGGGGTCACCGGGTGGCCCCGCCCCCCGTTATTTAAGAACCGTCAGACGAAGAGACGCCGTCACACAGCGGGAGCCTCCCTCCATGCATGGATGCGGAGCGGCCCGCAGAAGAAATGAAGAAGGAAGAAGAGATGAAGAAGAGAAGAAGAAGAAGAAGAAGAAGAAGATGAAGAAGAAGATGAAGATGAAGAAGAAGATGAAGAGAAGAGCGGGAGCCTCCCCCCTCATGCCATGGGTGCGGAGCGGCCCGAGGAGAAGAAGATAGAAGACGCCGCGGAGGAGATGCTGGACGAGAACGCCGGAGGAAGAACCAGAAGAGCCAGAAGAACCAGAAGAAGAAGAAGATGAAGGAAGAAAGAAGAAGCATTTAAATAAAGGAATTGTCAAAAACTGTCTCTTGTCATTTTTAACATTTTTGACAGTTTTTTAGTGAAATGGTAGGGGTAAGTAACCCCTTACCATTTCACACAGGGGGGGGGCCGGGATCTGGGGGTCCCCTTGGTAAAGGGGGCTTCCAGATTCCGATAAGCCCCCCGCCCGCAGACCCCCACAACCACCGGCCACGGTTGTGAGGATGAGGCCCTTGTCTTCATCAACATGGGGACAAGGTGCTTTGGGGGGCTACCCCAAAGCACCCTCCCAATGTTGAGGGCATGTGGCCTGGTACGGTTCAGGAGGGGGGGGGGCCGCACTCTCGTCCCCCCCTCTTTTCCTGCGGCCTGCCAGGTTGCGTGCTCGGATAAGGGTCTGGTATGGATTTTTAGGGGGACCCCACGCCGTTTTTTTTTTTTTTTTTTGGCGCGGGGTTCCCCTTAAAATCCATACCAGACCTGAAGGGTCTGGTATGGAATTTAGGGGGAACCCCACGTCAATTTTTTTTTTAAATTTTGGCTGGGGTTCCCCTTAATATCCATACCAGACCTGAAGGGCCTTGTATGGAATTTAGGGGGACCCCCACATCATTTTTTTTTTTTAATTTTGGTTCGGGGTTGCCCTGTGGGGAATTCCCATGCCGTTTTTATCAATGAACTTCTATGTGTATTGTCGGCAATGCAATAGCCGCGGTAGTTTTAAATGAGTTTTTTCCTTCAAAATGTCATTTTGCTGTCAGACTGTTCTAAACACGGGAAACATGCGCCCCTTTACAGGCATACTATAGACACCCCCCAGGTATGAAATTTAAAGGGATATTACACTTTTATTGTTTGACTTTAAGCATTTTTAAAATCACTGCTCCTGAAAAAACGGCCGTTTTTAAAACTTTTTTTTGCATTGATCCATGTCCCCTGGGGCAGGACCCAGGTCCCCAAACACTTTTATTGACAATAACTTGCATATTAGCCTTTAAAATTAGCACTTTTGATTATTCATGTTCGTGTCCCATAGACTTTAACGGTGTTCGCGTGTTCGAACGAATTTTTTTCCTGTTCGCATGTTCTGGTGCGAACCGAACAGGGGGGTGTTCGGCTCATCCCTATTTGGAATCATGGCCAGCCGGTTCCGCCTATTTCTTACACCCATACACATGGCGGAGTATAAACTGAATCACATCATCCTGTCTTGCTGTGTTCTCCACAACTTTTTAAGGAGAAAGTTGGGCCTGAGGCCGGAATTCATGTAAATTAACCAACCCGCTTGAAGCTGGCCGTCTTGGCTTGCCACCCCTGAGTGCCTGCGAGGTCCGTCTAAGACATGAGCGTAGGTGCTGCGCTATCCAGGTGGAGTGAGAAAAATAAATGAATACAGGTGGCAGTATGAGGTAAATGTTGTAGTAGAAAGTGAAAGCTATCAGCTACAAGATCATATATGAAAAACAATAAAAGAATGAAGTGTTGATAATAGAGGTGGGTCTCAAGCACAATATCTGCTAAGACCGTGCAGGAGAAATATTGTGCAAAATCATAAATAACCACGTATTAAATCAAATACTAATATAAAACCTGCACGTGAATATAAATATGTGCAAAAAACAGCAAAAATACATATGCAGAAACCAACAAAAAATTTAACATGAAACAACAAACTGATTGTGCAAATACATCATACATATGTGATAATAGAGCAACATGTGCAGCTCTAGGCATAAAGTGCAAATCAATAAATGTGCAAACCACAGCAATATAAAAAGTATCCTATGAACTATGCAAGATCACATATAAAGTGCAAGTGATGTGTGACATACACACATCAATCACATCACAAAAGAGTGCCACCGTAATAAGTAAATCAAACAACTAAAAAATCCAAAAAAGTCCAAAACACAAACAAACATGTGTACCAGTGAAAAAATGGAAATGCTTATACATTCAGTGATAATAATCCTTCTTAGAAAAAAACACAGTCCAATGTGCAAAATAGCAGGAGTGGGGTGCCGAAAGAGAGAGGGTGTATATCCTCTTCGTGCATAAAACACACACAGGTGAGTAGTGGCCCCTTACCTTGCGGTAATGGGAAAAACCGCATAAAAGCAAATGCTGGTGGGAGTTATCTCTTCTTGGGGTCCCTGGACCGGAGTAGGTGCTTTCTCTGCCTTGATACCTCAGTGTCAGCAAAACGGATGATAAAAGAACAGAGGGGTACCGGATAGTGTAGTATTTCCAGCAAGATACGTTTTATTAAAGTTTAAAAGCATGTACTCACATTAAGAAAACAAGCATCACATCTATCTCCTATGAGCGGCGAGCTCGTCAATCTCGGTCAGTGTCAGTGTAGATTGCCTATCCCGTCCCTACGCGTGACGTCACCAATCACGTGACTTCATCATGCTGACATTTACTGCTTGTGTTTCTTTTAGCTGACCCTGACATAAATTTGGGGAATCCTGAAAATGGTGTGAGTGCGTAACATTAGAAAGCACTGTTGGCTGTTATTTACTAAAGGCAAAGACACTTTGTACTACAAGTGCACTTGAGACTGCACTGAAATAACACTTGTGCAAAGTGGATTTGCCCTTAGGAAATAACCCCCATTGTCACAGAAAACACCAATTTTACCACAACAAAAGTTTGGGAGCATTGAAACAATAATCCACACATTGTTGATTAACAATCTTTTTTTATACCAGCACAATCACATGTGCATTTATAAAAGGTTTTTAAAACAAACCAACATGTTTGTTGTATAACAATTTTTTGGGTCACATTAATAAAAGTAGAAATGTCCATTTAAGGTAAAACAGGCATGTTTCAAACCAACAAGAAATGTACAAATCTGGAACTTACAAAGTTCAACTTTGTTCAAAATTGAAGGCAATATCAGACATGAGTATTTATAAACTGTGTTTGATATTGCGCTCAGATGGGGTGAAGTCACCCCTGGAAAAGCCAAATTTTGAAGATGCACACAAATTGCCGAATGTCAACATCTGCTAGCTGCCATCACGGGGGATCAAGGGACGTGTTTTGGGGGTGCAACCTCTTCCTCTCAGCTACTTTATTATTGAGGAAGGGGTTGCACCCCCAAAATGCCTACATTGATCTCCCGTGATGGCAGATAGCACATGTTGACACACTGTGTGCATCTTCAAAATTTGCCTTTTAGTCGCTATGTATAGAAAGGTGCCACAAATTTTTATGGAAAAAAAAAACAACTACATTAGGGATTTCGAGGGGTTTTAAACTCTCCCTAAAACATCAATGATGTTCTTCATTTTGTTTTTAACATCATTGATGTTTTTCTGGATGTTTTCCAAGTCCCTATTACACCCCATGATCTCCCCGATCAGGATCTGGGCACTCTCACTGGTGAAATGTCCTTCATCCACAACATCACGATCACCTAAAAATATAGAAAAAAAATTACACCATGTATTATAAATATGCCGCCATCTATCTCTTACCTGAGCCTGTGGTCGCAGACACTCACCTGTTGTGGTGACAATTTCCACCATGTCTCCCTCATCCTCCTCCTGTTGGCTTTGGTGGATTTCCACTTCCTCATGAGGTGGGGGGTCTGTGTTCTCCTCGGATGAGTGGTGTCCTCCGAGTCTTTTCTCCTCTATGTAAAATAAAAATAGGTATACTTAGCACACAGATATTTTATGACAGAAATAGGAATATAAAACATTGGTTGGAAGTGGGGTACAATTGTCTATTTTGGCAGAGTTCCAAGATGAAGAAATATTTTATTACTTTGTCAAGCTTGAATACATACCTGTTTTGTACAAGCTTCACAGATGGAGACACCCCTATAGTATACACTGGAGCACCTGTGTGGGCCCCCCTAATAAAAAGGGTGTTCTGGTGTCCCACACTAGTGCTCCAGCGTCCAGATGTGTAAACAGCTGCTGAGTGTCCTCTCCTTACACAAAATCTAGTTTGCATTTCATTCTATTTAACAACCCATCTAGACAACAAAATTATTTGAAGAGAAGTAGGCTAGCAAAAATGTATTCAAATGCATATGTCCAAAACATGGTGTTTCCTATGCCGAATGAACAATGTTTCATACGAAAAATTTGTGGAACATGAAAGTTGCCATTTTAAACTGTACAACAGTAAAGAAAAGCACATGGAGCAGCACGAACGTTAGAAAAATAAAGAATAGGAACATAGGACAACTACTTACTTTTTTGCAGCACTGTCCTGATCCTTCTGTACTGCTTGTACTCCCTTAATTTGAGGTCTGACCACCGCTTCCTGAGTTGATCTTTCGATCGTCGTACCTCAAAATTCTTCTGCAGACTCTTGACAACTTTCGCCATGATCTTGGCCTTTCTGACATTGGGGTTGGGGTAAGGTCCATACTTCCCATCATAGTCGGCCCTCTTCAGGATGTTGACCATCTCCAACATCTCCCCAAAGGACATATTTGAGGCCTTAAATTGGGGCGGGGAATAGACTAGAAAGAACGTCAGGGGCGGGCGGAGTTTGCACAGTGTATATAAAGCGTAACATGCGTGCGTAGTACGTACGATCTGTGAGCGGAGGAAGGAGTATCAGAGGCACCGATGGTGATAAGGAAAGTAAGATTTAAACTTGGGCCTATACTGCTTCTAGATTGAGGCCTATATTGGGAGAAGATTAGGAGAGTTTCGCCTGGCATTAGGGTTTGTCTTGTGTCTTGCAGATAAAAAGGATGGCTTCAATGACCACAACTTCCTCTCCCTGTTCATAGACAAATACAGGGAGCTGCCCTGTCTGTGGCAGATCAAACACCCCCAATACAATAATAAACAAAAAAAACTGCTGGAGTTGGTGAAGCCGGTGGTCCCCACGGCAACCATTCCCTATTTAAAAGCCAAAATTGGTGGCCTGAGGAGCACTTATCTTAGGGAACGCAAGAAGGTCCAGGATTCCCAAAGATCAGGAGCTGCAGCAGATGACATTTATGTCCCCAGGCTGTGGTACTATGAGAGACTGCGATTTCTGTCAGACCACACTGAAGCCAGGGAATCCCTCTCAACCCTTCCTTCCACTTTTCCTTCCACCCTATCTTCCACCCTAGCTAAGGCTTCCGATGTCCAACCTGGGACTTCCAGCCACGAAGAAGTGGAGGAGCCCAGCTGGAGCCAGGTATAGCATTCTTATGTGTACTAGATGTTATTATTGATAACTAATTGCTGATTTAATAAAGTGTTTTACATATCAATAGACAGTAGTGGGCACCAAAAATTGGGACAAGAATGAAAGATGCTGGGCTCAGAATGATAGTCTGTTATATTTGTTAACATTTAATTTGCAACAGTCATGAGGTGAAAATTGTGTGTGATTGATGAAGAAAAAACTAAAACTATGCCCCTTTTTCATACACAGGAAGACCTCAGCCAGGAGGAGGCTGTGGAATGTGGCACACAGGAGGAGGCTGTGGAATGTGGCACACAGGAGGAGGCGGGGGTTAGTGGCAGCCAGGAGGAGGCGGGGCTAAGTGGCAGCCAGGAGAAGGCCGGGCCCAGTAGGAACCTGACAGAATCACAGGTTCCTCCTCTCCGCCTTCCAAACAAAAGACCCAGGAAGGGGAGTAACGTGCAGGATTCAGCACTCAGGCTGATTCAGGAGGCTTCTGTGTCCCTGAGAGCCTTCCCCACTCGCGAAGAGGCCTTTGCCTCCATGGCTGCCACCAAACTGCAGGACATGCAGGAGGGCCAATGCCTCATGTGTGAGGATCTTCTTTAAAAAGCCTTAACTAAGGGGGTGAGGGGCGAAATCACACACAAAACCCACCTGTGTGAGTTGGACCATCCTCCTCCTCCTTCTGCCACAACTCCACCACCACAGACACAGCGTGGAAGGAAGACCAGAGAATGATGACTTGGGTTCAGTCTGGTCTGACAAAAGATGCAGGCTCTTGTATGACCACAGCCTGGGGACACAGATGTCATCTGCTGCTGTTCAGGATCTCTTGGACTTCTGGACCAGACTGCACTCCCTTAGATATGGACTCCTCAGGCCACCAGTTTTGCCTGGAAATAATTGATGTGTGCCCTGGGGGCCAAAGGCTTCGACAATTTCTGATGTTTCTCCAGCGTTGCCTCCCTCTTTGTTTGGTTCTGATCCCTTAATAAAGGATTTTTTGTTTCAATTATACTCGCCTATGTGTGTTTTCCTTCAAAAAGGACAGTTTGTTTGTGAGGAGGCAGGTACATTTCAAAAATACAATGTGAAATTAACAAGAGACACCAACACCAAACAATCTCCTTGAGATTAAACAATATAAGATAATAATGGTGTTGTGGTAACTTGACACACAAAACACACCCAAAAATATTCTGGAGTTAAAATAATAAAAAATAAAAAGATCAGGCTTGAAAAAAATAACCAAAAAAAAAAAAAAATTTGGAGTCACATGTGACAAATACAAATATTATATTGATGAAATCAACAGAAATAATAAATAAATAAGTTTGTGAGAAGTCTGTGTGAATATGAGCAGCAAAACAACAGAGTGTGCTGCATTAAACAATTTAAAACATTGCAGCCTAACGAAAGTGCTATACCATTCCGAATGCTAATTTTACCAGACCGAGCAGTTCCGTCTCGGAATTTCTTCTGAGCATGCGTGGCACATTATGCGTCGGAATTGGCCACACACGGTCGGAATTGACGCGATCGGATTTTGTTCTTTGAAAATGTTATAGCCTGCTCTCAAACTTTGTGTGTCGGAACTTCCGATGGAAAAAGTCCGATGGAGCCCACACATGGTCGGAATTTCCGACAACACGCTCCGATCGCACATTTTCCGTCAGAAAGTCCGACCGTGTGTACGGGGCATAAGTGTGTGTGTGTGTGTGTGTGTGTGTGTGTGTGTGTGTGTATATATATATATATATATATATATATATATATATATATATATATATATATATGTATATACACACACATACAAAGCCAAAGCTGGGTGTATGCAGGAAGGTTTTGGTGGTGCTGGAGGATATTGCTGGCCTGCGTGCTGGAAATTCTATGCAGCCTGCGCAAAAAGTCGGTGTACCCTCTGGAGAGGCGCAAGTGGAGGAAGAGTTACAGATGGAAGTTGAGGCCAGTGGTACGTCATCAGATCAAGGGGACTCGGCTCCCCTGCTGCCAAAACATCAGTTGTCAGGCTTGGAATCTGCAGGAGGAACAGACATGCTAAAACTTATGTCAGAGATTGAGTTCCCCTTGAGAAGAAGCCAGCCTGTAGTGGCAGGACTGTCAGAAGATGGAGGTAAAGATGTTGGTGGGTGACCAAAACCCCTGGAACAGAGAGTGATGGTTATCCCTGCTGCGGCCCTGCCACAGGAGAGTGTTGTTTTCAGGACTGAGTCAACAGAGGGCGGTGGTGAGCATCCTGCTTGTCAGGCAGGTATTTCTGGTCCTGTGCAGTCAACTAACGATGTGTATGGATTTTGCTGAAGACAAAAGTATCCCTGGTAATTTAAATGCATGTAGTGAGAATATTATTTCTATGTTTGGTGTTTCAGCTCATCCTGTAGTGGGTGGTGGTGGCCCTGTCTTGCCTATGGGTGGGGAGGCTCCTAGAAGTGCTGTAATTTCCTATGCTATGATAGCAGCCACCCCTGTCCCAAGAGCAAGTAGGGCTAGCTAATCTGAACCGGTGATATGTGTTTTTGGCAAAGGCTAGGCAAGCTTGGCTCCATCCGGTAATTCCTTCAAAAGGAAAAATGTGGTGCAACTAAGATGGGCAGGCGAAGGCCCCTCCCTGAGTAGAATTGGAGGTGGTGGATCGGGTCCTGGAGATGGGGTTCAAAGTGGAGGACATTTTTGCTCTTATAAGCCCTGTAGGGTCTCATGAATATGACCTTTCCTTTGTTATGGCAGAGGGTTTGGATATTTTTTTGGAGCAGGTATGATCAGAAATGGAAGAGGTCCCCAAGGTGGGTGAGCCTGTTACCAAAAGTTGTTTCTCGCCAGCCTTTGTACAAAAATGTGACAATTCTGGTTCGAAATGAATCAATACCTGCTGCAGACCTGGCAGTGTGGTTAGGGAGGTTTAGGGAGGTTTGCTGATGTCCAGGCCCCTATGAAGAAGGTGTTAGACATTAGGGGAGTATGGACAGGTGGGTGGACAGTCCTAGTCAGGTTACATGTTTCTGGAGATGTCATTCAGCATATCCCCTCATCAGCATTCATAGGCCATGACAGAATAGTCACTTTTTATGCTGGTCAGCCCAAATTGTGTCACCGATGTGGGTAGTGGGATCATTTTTCCAGCAACTGTGCCCAGAAAAAATGCTCCCTGTGCCAAGGTTTGGGTCACATTGCAAGTAATTGCAACAGGATCCCGGTGCAACCTTTGTAATAAATTGGGACATCCCTAAAGTTTATGCCCAGAAGGCCTCCACAACCAGTCAGAGGTGGTGGGGGAATCAATTAGAATGGAGGAGGAAGAACATAGGGAGCAGTCGGGGGATGGTATCTCAGCTCAGGTTGGTTCCTGGGAGCTCCCCTTCTGTGCAAGTTTCCGAGTCCAGTGGCATAACTCCAGCCATGTCAGTTTCGAGTCTGTGTTTCCTGCTGTGTCCATGTCTGTCTCTCAGTCATTAGTGTGTCAACGTCTGGCTCTATGGTAGGCCCCACTCTGGTTGTATCTCAGGGTGGTAGGAGGGTGGCTAAGCCTAAGTTGTCTATATTAGATGAAGCTGCAAAAGGGATGGGGCCAAGGAGTGCAGGGGTGGTGGCTTTGCCAGAGCCTTCACTTGCGCAGCACAAGGTCCCCAGTAAAGACCCTGAAGTGAAAGAAAAGGGAAAGGTTATAGGTGGAACCTCTCAGAGTGATAGTTTCTCTGAGGAGGGAGAATGGTCTATAGTTGGAGGTGGGAGGAACAGGGTGGTTTTATCCCCAGCTTTGTCTACTGTATCTTATCCTCAGATGTAGATGAGTTAAATATAGAGAGTACGGGGGCGCATGCGTGGCGCAAAGCTGGACGGAAGCAACTGAGCGGAGCTCCATGCACAGAGGGATCTTCATCGCCTTCCCCGGGGCCAAAATCCAGACTCCAAAACCTCCTGCACCCCCAGGGGAAAGATCGGTGCATGCCGTCCACTAAGTCACGTCGCGGGAAACCAGCGCAAAAGTCCCTAACCAACTACCTCCTCAGAGTCCGGGAGATGGAGGGGAAAGGCCAAGATGGCGCCGAGTCGCAGTGTGCTCCGGCATCCACACACAACACAGCGGCCTCTCCTGCACCTTCATCAGGTGACGGTGAGTACTCTGTGCAGCTTACAAAAGCAGACCTGGATGACAGCCTAGCAGCTGTACATTAAAATAGCAGAAAAATTTCAGACTGAACTTTTCAAGTCCACTAACACTCTGCAACAGGCCTCCCCGGTATCTGATTTCACTTGCGATCAAATTCACAGGGCCTTGCGCCCTAAACCTCCGGAAGATAAGCCTCCCAGAGATATAATACTGTGCCTTAAGGATTTTTTGATTAAGGAGGAGATTCTCAGGGCTTCCCGCAACACCACCAATATAGTGCTGGATGGCACGAGGATTCAAATATTTCCGGACATATCCCCTGCCACACTTGAAAAACGTAGAAAGTTTAAAGAGATCACCTTCCCTCTCCAAGAGGCCAGTATCAGGTACAGATGGGGTTTCCCTTTCAAACTTCAAGTCCCATATCGCGGGACAACATATACAGCCGTCACCATTCAGGAGGGGAAGGAACTCCTAGTCAAACTGGGTCTTATGGCAAAAGAGGATCTACCTAGGATGCCCTCCACCCCACGCCCTTCAGCCATATGGTCGACCTCTTTGCCACAGAGAGACCGCAGGAGACAAAGGCAAGACCTCAGGGAACAGTTAAATTAGCCATCGGTGGCTCCCCGCTCATCTCGGATAAAACCTTCTTCAAGTATTTTGTTCATCTTTGATGCTAACAGTTTAAAGGACTTTTTGTGATGGTTCAGGAGCGAGCCGGACACTTGCGGGGGTAGAGCTGCAGCTTATCTCTTATAGGTGCCGGACACTTTATTCCCCTGCAGCTGTCCTTTGTCCTAGTTTTTTTTGTTTATTTTTCTTTTTACCAAAGGTTCTCCTGTAAGCATCCTTCAGCAACATGCAATCTTCCCACTGTGCCGGCGTACAGCGGTGCCCGTTTGGTTGTCCCCCCACTCTTGCAGTTACCTACAGGAAGAAGGAAGAGGAATTGAGGACAGACTCTTTTGGTTTCTCTCCCCACAGTAATTGGACGGTCATTTTCTATTATAATTTCTTTCCTCAGGTCACCAAGAGTGTTGGGCACTTGTGCCCCTTTGCCCAGGAAGGTTAATTCCTGGTGAATTACTACATTGTCCTTCAGTCGGGCTGGTGTTTCCCACCCTGACTCCTATGTTTATTTTTGCTCCACTCTGGTTTTTTGTTATTGTTACAGGACACTGGTATATACTGAGACTGCTGAATCTGACTTTAGTAATATAGCCATAATGGCAGGATACGATTGCTATCCTTTCTTGGGCTCCTTTGCATCTTATTGGAACATGATGGCATGTGCCTCGGGACCCTCCCCCAAAGGAAAATACCTATATGACCAATTTTACTCAGAATGGGTGTCAGAATAATTTCCCATAATGTCAGGAGATTTAACTCCCCTCACAAAAGGAAAAAGGCCTTTACTTTGTATAAGCGCCTAAAAGCTGATTATCCTCCTGCAGGAGACCCATTTTGCTGAGGCCAATCACCCTACCTATTTTGACAAGTCATATGGTCTTGGTCATTATACCACCTTTGGGTCCAGGTCCCGAGGGGTGGCGATCTTTGTTAAAAAAAAATATTATGTTTGATATTGAATATATCTACAAAGACCCTGCTAGCAGATTTATTATTTTTAAGGGCTCCATACATGGGAAGAAAATAACGGTCGCTAATGTTTATGCCCCTAATGAGTCTCAAGCTTCCTTCTTTAGTGCTTTTTTTCGGATACTGGACAGATTCTCCTCCCCACACATGGTGCTTGGGGGAGATTTTAATTTGGTGGCTCACTCCACCCTCAATAGAAGCGGGGGGGTTACCAATGCTTTCACCAAAACGGTAAAAACTTTACTTCACACCCATAACTTGGGAGACGCATGGAGGGCTCACAACGTGGGCGCTAGGGAGTATACATTCTACTCCCACCCCCACGATAGCTTCTCTAGACTGGATTACCTATTTTGCACCCCCATACTTTTAGCAAATTCAACCGAAGCAGCCATACATCCCTGCCCCTGGGTCTGACCATCAGGTGGTCTCTCTTGGTATTTCCCACATAGGCCTTAAACCCTCCACAGCAGGCTGGAGACTTAATGAGTCCCTTCTCACAGACCCAATACTAACCTCCCAAATCTCAAAATTTATGGAGGAATATTTCATCACTAACAACATAGATTAAACCTCCCCATCCATCTTATGGGCAGCCCATAAAGTGGTGATACGTGACCACCTAATTCAATTAGCAGTCAATAGAAGAAAGGAGAAATCAGTGGATATAACTAGACTCACAGCGGAGCTAGATAAACTGTACCATCTGCATTCCCAAAGTCACTCCCGGGGTTACTCCTCCAAATAAATTCCAAGAGATTAGAATTGGATAAAATTCTTACTGACCATACCGAAAAGTCTCTTAGTCGAAAGCTACATTCCTACTGCACAGCAACTCAGCCTTGGCTATGTTCGCAAGGAAGCTTAATCCGTCGTTTCAACCCCCTCACACTTACAAACATAGAACACCTAAGGGTAACCTGGTTTCCCATCTGGCTGAAGTCCTACAGGCTCTTTCTAAATTTTATTCTGACTTACTCTCACCGCTCACTTCTCCCATAGATGCCGCCCTCAAGTCTTGGCTGGTTGACTTGCCCCTCCCTGCCCTCTCAAGAGAACAACTAGAGGACATGAATGCCCCATGCTCTGAATCCGAACTCATTAGTATCATTAAATCCTTAAAACCTTCAAAAACCCCTGGCCCAGACGGTTACTCAGCCCCATATTATAAACAATTTCAAGGCATCTTAATCCCACATCTAAATTTTCTTTTCAATTATATCCTAAAGGGCAATCTCTTCCCAGATGATATGCTTCTGGCCAATATGTCCTTGATCCCTAAACCTAATAAAGACCACTCCCTACCCCAAAATTACAGACCAATCTTGGTCATTAATACAGACCTAAAGATCTTTGGCCGTTTACTAGCAGACAGACTTTCTAAAATTATCACAGCCCTAATTTCTCCTGACCAAATGGGCTTTATCCCGACTAGACAAATTACTGATAACATTAGACTGGCTTCTAACATTATACAAGACGCAGATTTACACTCCAATAAAGTATTACTACTAAGCCTCGATATCCATAAGGCATTCGATAGTGTGCTTTGGCCTTATCTAGTGTGGACGCTGGGAAAATTTGGCTTTGCAGAGGCCTTTGTTCACGGGTTCAGAGCATTGTATCACCATCCACGCACGCAAATTAGACTACCGGGTTGCAACTCTGACTACTTCACGCTAGGAAGAGACAAGGCTGCCCCCTTTCCCCGCTCTTATTTGCCCTCACAATTAAGCCCATCGTTCGCTGTAATAACCCTAACATCAGAGGGTATAGAAAGGGCGAACAGGAATTCAAGCTCAGTCTGTATGCGGATGATGTTCTCATGTTCCTGTCTGACCCGTTAGTTTCCCTGCCAAATCTCACCAATACCTTACACATATTCCACGAAATCTCAGGTCTAGGGGTTAACCTCTCAAAATGTGCCGCCTTACCAATAAATTTTCCTCCTGACATCATCTCATCGATTCAATCTCACTTTGGGTTTTCAATAGAGTACCAATCTTTATCCTATCTAGGCATTAAATTAGCCCCCACATTGCTTAAAATGTATAACGCCAATTACCCTCCGGCATTTACCCGCATTAAACAACTACTACATACATGGAATTCATACCATATTACATTTCTAGGAAGGTTCCAAGCTGTGAAAATGTCCATTCTCCCTATACTTTTATTTTTTTTTAGAGCCCTCCCGCATTATGTCTCCCGACTGTCGATAGAAAGAATACAAAGAGAGGTGAATTGATGATTTATAGACCCAGAGATAGAGGCGGCTTGGGCTTACCGAACCTCTGGCTATATTTTCTTGCTGCTAGAGCTCTGCAGTTGGCACAATGGCACACTCCCTCACATAGTATTCCCTGGATCCGTTTTGAGAGGGCCTCAATAACACCCTATCTTCTACAGGGCCTACTGTGGACCTCTTCAGTTCGCTCCAAGGAGATTTCTAGTTTAAATATTGTTGTGGGGCAATCACTTGACCTGTGGGCCTTGTATAAGAAAAGATTTGCTTTGCTCCCCTCCAATCCAAGATTAGCTACCTATCTTGGTGACCCTTATTTAAACCTGCTTTCCCATCTCCGGGAGCATTTGCTTTGTGGATATCTAAAGACTTGGTCACACTGGATTCCCTTAAAAAAGATGGGGTGTTCCGCTCCTTTTTGGAATTACAAAATTCTCACTCCCTACCCAAGACCGAATTCCACAAATATCTACAAATAAGACATTTTTTTAACTCCCATTACCCCCCAAGGGAGCCTGATGAGAGTTTTGTGTTTGAAAATTTATGTGGCCCCCCGTCCAGAGAAAAGGGAACAATATCTCTACTATATAACTACTTGGGAGGTCTTGGCCTCACAGAAAAATCCGCAGCCATGCTCGGCTGGGAGGCGGAGACCAGACAGGTGACTTCACCAGAGGAATGGGGCATCAGGATCACAAACATGCATAAATGCACTAGATCTGTGGCGGTAAAGGAAATGGTGGTGAAACTCCATACCAGATGGTACTACACACCTTCCAAAGTTCATAGATTTTTCCCAACAGTGTCTGAGAGCTGCTTTAGAGGGTGCCCTGATAAGGGGACTCATTTACATATATTCTGGAGCTGTAAGGTACTTTCTAGTATTTGGCAGAGGGTATCCTCCAAAGTGACAGAGATCACTGGAGTATCGACGACTTTGACATACCAAATGGGCCTGCTCTTTGCAGATATACCGGGTTCTTCCCCCCGGCACAAAAGCTGGCCCATTCGCTATGCGCCAGCAGTCCACTGGACTATCGCTCTATTTTAGCGAACCCCCGGGGTACCGTGGGAGCAGGTTCTCAGACGTATGGCAGCCATACAACTGATGGAAAAAGTATACCACACCATTATGGACACGATGCCAGCCTATGACTCTAAATGGAAGTCATGGTCCCCGTAGCTCCCTTGGTTTCATTGGTATTGCAACAGTTTCGCATTCAATTGTGAATATATGCCGAGATAAGTTTTGGCATTCAGATAAGTCTCCCGTAACCAGATCTTTGTTGTTCCTTTTATTTTATTTGTGTTTGACTTTTGGTCTTTGTTCACTGTTTAGTCTGTAGTTTAAAGCAGTGAAGTTAGTCTGAGATTACGAAGACCGCTTACCTGCTTAACGCAGAATGAGGTTCTTTCCACCAAGGGGTCTTCTATAATGTTCCAATATAGTTGTTTGATCTAACAGAAAGGAAACTTGATAGCCCTTCTTTTCTTTATTTTATTATTTTCTTTATCCTTTGAGCGTGTATCTCATGGGAATATATGCATAACTTCTTATAACTGTATTCTCACCATATGTTTGGCCCACTCAGCAAACTATGTTTTTTGTAACTATTTCTAACTGTTACTGCTCTGTCTTTCCAATAAAATTGTTTGTATTAAAAAATAAATATAGAGAATACCTTTCGGACCTTCTGAGGAGGAAGACCCAGCTGGGTCAATTTCTCAGATGAAGGAAGATGATGTTGAGGTGTCTCTGAAGAGGTCAGGGTCTCCAGTGGGGGAGGAGAGTGCACAGGCTAAGAAACACCTACCCCAATCACCCTAATGGCAGTTCCCGCTCTGATTTTTGCAAGAGACCTGGTTGCATAGCCTTGCTGATGTTCATCTGGTGAAGAGGGAGTGGAGGTGTTGCCCCTCCTTCTGGTCTCTTGCAGTTGAGCCTTACAGTGGAGTTGTGCTCCTCTTTACTGGCATGGTAACATGTCGGCGGGTTATTGAGGTAGAGATTGGAAGGTGTATGGTCCTGGACGTCTCTGTGAAGGAGCATGATCTTCATTTAAGAAGTATCTATGGACCTCTGTCCATATGGGATAGGAAATGCCGCTTTACATTGATTAAGCCTTTTCTTTTTACGTCCCAGCAAGTTGTTTTTGGAGGTGATTTTAACACCGTTACTAGGCCCAAAAACCAAAAAGGTTCCACTGACAGGCTGGGATATGATAGTGTTCTTCTTAATACGATAGCCAGGGAAACAGGTCTGGAGGATGCTCATATTAAGTGTTGCCCGGACAGCACAGGTTACACGTATAGGAGAGGTAGATGTGAGAGCAGAATAGAAAGATTTTTTTTTTAAAGGGGGACTCTGCCTTTTTGGCTCCTGAGTCTCGGGCGGTTGAGTTCTCTGATCCCCTTGCTGTCTGTCACTCTCAATGTTTCAGATACACCGCTCAAAGGAAGGGGTATTTGGAGGTTTCATTTGGCGCTGTTGGAAGATGGGAAGGTGAGACAATCTTTTGAGGATTTTTTTCAGGCACAGGTAACTATTCTGGATTTCTGTAGCAGTCTGAGTGGTGGGAGCTTTCTGTGGGTTTTTTCCCTAGGGAAAAAGAGGCAGTTTGATAGTTATATTGCCTACCAGTGGTTATGGAGGAGGCTTGATGACCTAGTTTCATGTAGTGGAGATCCGGGGGCAATCTCTGAGATAAAACTTGTATGACCGACATGCCTCTTTGGTTCTGGAGAGGGATCACTCTCCTGACCCTTACCAGAACTGCAATCATAGTGTAGCAGTTAAAACGGTCCTGGGCCTGAGGGATAGTACAGGCTCCCTGACAAAATCCACTTGAGGGATCCTGGAGGTCTCGAGGTCTTTTTATGTGGATCTTTTGGGGGAGAAGTCTTTAGATCTGGAGAAGGCGTCAGGCTTTCTGAACTCTACTAATAGAATAGATGTTCCGTTGGCAAGTTTGGTGGAGGAAATCACAGTAGAAGTGGTTGCCAAAGCTATTGATGGTCTGGCCACAAAAAAAATGCCTGGGCCAGATGGTTTGACAGCAGAATTTTACAAAACTTAAGTCCAGCTAGGGACCTTGTCTTGTGGAGGTTTTTAATGACTGTCTGCAGAATGGTTTGCTCCCTTCCTCCATGAGACAATCTGCTGTAATTCTGCTATCCAAAGGCAAAGATCCCATGATTGAGAACTGGCTCCCCATCAGCCTTCTCAATGTCGACAGAAAGATTTTGGCAAAGATAATTTTTTTGGAGCCTGGCGTCAGTAGTGGATGAGTTACTTTCACGCCAGCAACACTGCTCGATCCAGGGCAGAAGCACCTTCTCAGCGGAGTTATCTGTCTGGGAGGCTCTGGAGCAATGCAGAGCTGAGGGCTGGGGGAAGTTTTTGCTGGCATTGGACCAGGTTAAAAGTTTTGATTTTATCACGAGTATCTCTGGCTTTTCCTTGACAGGTATGGCCTGGAGGGGCTTCATTAAATGGCTTAAGGCTTCGTACAGAGAGGTGGAGAGTTTCATGCTTGTTAATGGTTGGGTTGGGCAGCCCTTTAGGATTGGTTCAGGGGTGCGTCAGGGATGTCCATTAAACACCTTACTATACGTGTTCGACCCCTTTGTAAGAAGGTTAGAGGGTGTGCCGTTGTGTGGGGTGCCGATGGGCATTGCTGGAGAGCCTCCTCTGAGGGTTATTGCTTATGCCGATGATATTTCTGTCTTTATCTCCGGTCTAGAGGAGGCACGTGAGGTGGCCTTGGTGATGGAACAGTATTCTGAGGCATCAGGCTCCACGGTCAACCATGATAAAAGTGAAGTTTTCTGGATGTGTGAGGGAGGTGAGAACTTTGCTCTTCTCTTTCCTAGGCCTCAACAGAAGATTAAAATATTAGGCATCGAATTTGGTCCTGGCGATTATGGCAAATCAAACTGGGAAACCAGACTGAAGGATGCTAATGGCAAGGTGAAGTGCTGGAAGGGGTGGCAGCTCTCCTTGAGAAAAAGGGTTGACCTGATTAAAACCTTCCTGATCCCTATCTTTCTATATGTTAGCTTTGTCTGCATCTTGCCGGAGTCTCTCTACACCAGGATCTACAAGTTTTTTTCCAGCTATTATGGGGAAACAGGCTGAATCATGTAAAACGGAATGTAACTTATTAATCCAGGCCGAAAGGTGGCCTAGGAATGGTCAACCCGATTGTTTTCTTCTCTGTGTTATGTTTTTAAAACATAATTTTAGTAATATGCTTATAGAGAATCCGTCTACATGGGTAAGTGTTTTCCAGGGCTGGTTTAGACCCTGGTTTAGACCCTTTCTGTGCTGTTGGGAAAATGGCAGGTTAAACATGGCAAGCTTCCGAATTATGTTGCCCCATGTCTGAAAATGCTTAAAGGGGGAATGTGACGGTGGTGGATATTAAGTCCCTTCCCAGGAGGCTTCTGGGGGAGAGGGTTGTGGGTTCCATCTTTCATGCTACAGTGGCTTTAAAAGATTGCCAAGGTGATATTTTAAGGGAGGGTTTGCATTAAATAAATTCTGAGCGGATCCCCTTAAAGTTTTGGGACCGAGCCTGGCTCACCTTCCATGGTAGGCTCTATGTGAGGGGGAACCTGAAGTATCGCTTTCTTGATGATCGGGTTTGTCCGAAAGTGGAGTATCAAGGTGAGGTGGAAACCATGGACCACTTCCTGCTTCAGTGCCCCTTCAATGTGGAGGTTTGCAAAGAAGTTGGGAGGGTTCTGAACATTCCCTTTATTTCCAGGATGTCTTATGCTGAGTGGGTATATGGAGCATTGCAGAGTCACAAGGGTTTTGATTTGAGTACTCTTGATTTGAGTACTTTCTTAGTCAGTTTAGTGGTCCGTTTACTTCACGTGGAATGCACGGTGTCAGGTGTCCATTCGGCAAAAAGTCCTATCGTTCCTGGTGGTGGTGAGTAATATTCACGGTGAGGTGGGGAAAATTTGGGCTCATGAGGAAGACAGGAGGCCTGGAAGAATATCAGGCCTGTAACCACATGTTGTTGATTTCTGGGTGTTGTGGCTTCAACCAATTCAGGTAAAAACATTTTTTTTGCTAGAAAATTACTTAGAACCCCCCCCCCAAAAAAAAATATATATTTATTTTTCTAACACCCTAGAGAATAAAATGGCGGTCGTTGCAATACTTTCTGTCACACCATATTTGCACAGCGGTCTCACAAGCGCACTTTAAAAAAAAAAAAAACACTTTTTTGAATTAAATAAGACAACAGTAAAGTTAGCTCAATTTTTTTTATATTGGGAAAGATAATGTTACGCTGAGTAAATTGATACCCAACATGTCACGCTTCAAAATTGCACTGGCTCATGAAATGGCGACAAACTTTTACCCTTAAAAATCTCCATAGGCAATGTTTTAAAAATTTGTCAGGTTGTACGTTTTGAGTTACAGAGGAGGTCTAGGGCTAGAATTATTGTTCTCGCTCTAACGATCGTGGTGATACCTCACATCTGTGGTTTGAACACAGTTTTCATATGCGGGCGCTGCTCACATATGCGTTCGCTACTGCACATGAGCTTGGTGGGACGGGGCGCGTTTAAAATTTTTTTTATTTTACCATTTTTTTTTTTATTTTTACACTGTTCTTTTTAGAAAATTCATGTCACTTTTATTCCTAATACAAGGAATGTAAACATCCCTTGTAATAGAAAAAAAAGCATGACAGGACCTCTTGAATATGAGATCTGGGGTAAAAAAAAACTCTGATCTCATATTTACACTAAAATGCAATAAAAAAAAAGATGTTTGAAAAAAAACAAAATGTCTCTTTAAGTGCTATGGGCGGAAGTGACGTTTTGATGTCACTTCCGCCCTGCAATGGTATGGAGACTGGTGGGGGCCATCTTCCCCTCACTCATCTCCATACCTAACAGGAGACAGGACACAATCGGCTCCGGCGGGTCCGGTAAGTGGTAGGGGGCACCGGAGCATGGCGGGGAGCCCTCTCCCACAGCTGATAAAAGTGATCTTGCAGCAAATCTGCCGCAGAGACCACTTTTATCTGAAAGCGGACTGCCCGCTGAAGAAGAGGATACTGGGGTCATGGCAGCTAGCTGCTGCCATAACAATGATATCCCTCTTCAAATTACTAATGTATTACGACGGCGGGCGGTCTATAAGTGGTTAACTTGCTTTTCTGCCCACTCCCTTAGATTTTGATCTGCAAACAGTTTTTGGAAGGAAGGCTACATATACCTGATAGTCTATGTTTCTTGGCCTGGAAAAAGGGGGGGGGGGGGTTGGTTGTCTGGTTGTCGGATATACCATGTATGTGTGCTAAATATAGGCATTCGGCCTCTGAGCTCTCTTACCATATTTGAGAATCTGTGTAGGAAAATCTTAGAGACTAATCACCTGCTGTCTAGAATGTATAAGATAGTACTCAGTGGCCAAAACGGCCCAACCCCCTACTTTATTAGGGAATGGGAAAAATAACTAAATTATACATTTGCTTTGTCACAGTTTAAGAAACTCCTCTACACAAGAAATGTCATATAAGATTATGGCCAGATGGTATAGAACTCCAACACGATTGGCACAAATATACCCAACATCGAATTAAAGCGGAGTTCCACACAAAAATGGAACTTCCACTTTTCAGAAACCCCCCCCTCCGGTGTCACATTTGTCTATCTATCACATTTGGCACCTTCCAGGGGGGAGGGAGGTGCAGATACCTGTCTAAGACAAGTATTTGTACCCACTTACTGGCATAGACTCCGATGGGAGTCTACGCCTCTTCCCGTCCCTCCGCGATGTCTCCGGGGAAACGCATAGGTCCCAGGAGATAGCGGGGACCAGTTACGACATGCAACGCAACTCGTGCACGCACAGTAGGGAATCGGGAAGTGAAGCCGCAACGCTTCACTTCCTAAATCACTCACCTAGGATGGTGGCCGAAGCTGCCGAGAGTCGAGCGAGTGATTGGCATCGGCTGCCGACATCACTGGACCCTGGGACAGGTAAGTGTCCATTTATTAAAAGTCAGCAGCTGCAGTATTTGTAGGTGCTGGCTTTTAATATTTTTTTTTTAGGTGGACTCCCGCTTTAAAGTTGTTTGAGGAGCTGTAAACAAAAGGGTACATGTCTCCATATATGGTGGTCTTGCCCAAGAATTAGACTCTTTTGGGAAGAGCTAGCCCCATGGATAGAGAAGTTATCTATTAAACCAACAGAAGTGCCGCCTCTACATTTTCTATTCCATGGAAAGCCAGTATCTATTAAATCTTATAAAAAAAGTGTCATCCCGCATCTGCTGAATGTAGCCAAAACATTGATATCCAGGTACTGGAAACAAATCATACACCCCACACTCCTGAAATGGAAAAGAGAGGTAGAATACTGGAGGCGGATAGATGGGTACATAAAGTTAGAAACCAACAAGACACATTTGAGAATATATGGGCAGAATGGAAACAATACTCCTCACTAGGGATGAGCTTCGTGTTCGAGTCGAACCCATGTTCGACTCGATCATCGTCTGATCAACCGTTTGTCGAATTGCGAACGATATGGGTCGTTCGCGCCAAATTCGTGTGGCGCATCACGGCCCATAATTAACTGCGGCATCGCAGTGCATTGCTGGCTGATGATTGGCCAAGCATGCACTATGACCCGCATGCTTGGCCAATCACTGCACCGTCAGTAGAGAGAGCTGTAATTGGCCAAAGCCAGGGTGGCTTTGGCCAATTATGGCTCAGGGGGTTTAGAACACGCCCCATACTATATAAGGCCGCCTGCACGGCGGCCCTGTGTTGTGTGTTCTGGTGTGCTGAGAGATAGAGAGAGAGAGAGACAGTGTCATTTCATTTGAGTTAGATAGATTAGGCAGGACAGTCAGTCAGTTAGCTGCACTTACAGTGTATTGTGTATATATATATATATGCATCCCAGGTGTTGTGTGTGTATATATATATATATATATATATATATATATATATATATATATATATATACACTGTATTCAGTTTAGCTTATTACCACAGTCAGGCAGCCAGACTATTTACAGTTAGTGTAGTGCATCCTCCTCACAGTGTTCAGTTAAAGCTACAAGTTAGTGTAGTGCGTGCTCTGAACAGTGTTCAGCTAAAACTACAAGTTAGTGTAGTGCGACCTCTGCACAGTGTTCAGCTAAAGCTACAAGTTAGCGTAGTGCGTCCTCCTAACAGTGTTCATCTAAAGCTACAAGTTAGTGTAGTGCGTCCTCCTCATAGTGTTCAGCTAAAGCTACAAGTTAGTGTAGTGCGTCCTCCTCACAGTGTTCAGCTAAAGCTACAAGTTGGTGTAGTGCGTCCTCCTCACAGCTAAAACTACAAGTTAGTGTAGTGCAACATCTGCACAGTGTTCAGCTAAAACTACAAGTTAGTGTAGTGTGACCTCTGCACAGTGTTCAGTTAAAGCTACAAGTTAGTGTAGTGCGTGCTCTGAACAGTGTTCAGCTAAAACTACAAGTTAGTGTAGTGCGTCCTCTGCACAGTGTTCAGCTAAAGCTACAAGTTAGTGTAGTGCGTCCTCCTCATAGTGTTCAGCTAAAGCTACAGGTTAGTTTAGTGTGACCTCTGCATAGTGTTCAGCTAAAGCTACAAGTTAGTGTAGTGCATCCTCCTCACAGTGTTCAGCTAAAAATACAAGTTAGTGTAGTGTGACCTCTGCACAGTGTTCAGCTAAAGCTACAAGTTAGTGTAGTGCGTCCTCCTCACAGTGTTCATCTAAAGCTACAAGTTAGTGTAGTGCGTCCTCCTCACAGTGTTCAGCTAAAGCTACAAGTTAGTGTAGTGCGACCTCTGCACAGTGTTCAGCTAAAGCTACAAGTTAGTGTAGTGCGTCCTCTGAACAGTGTTCAGCTAAAGCTACAAGTTAGTGTAGTGCGACCTTTGCACAGTGTTCAGCTAAAGCTACCTGTAGAAGGTTGGTGGTGTTTTCCTGATCCTATCACTACCGCAGGCAGCTAAAGTATTTACATGTTAGTGTAGTGTGACATCTGCACAGTGTTCAGCTAAAGCTACCTGTAGAAGGTTGGTGGTGTTTTTCTGATCCTATCACTACTGCAGGCAGCTAAAGTATTTACACGTTAGTGTAGTGCAACCTCTGCACAGTGTTCAGCTAAAGCTACCTGTAGAAGGTTGGTGGTGTTTTCCTGATGCTATCACTACCGCAGGCAGCTAAATTATTTACACGTTAGTGTAGTGCGACCTCTGCACAGTGTTCAGCTAAAGCTACCTGTAGAAGGTGGTGTTCTCATACTGTAGGCAGGCAGTTGATTTTGCTAGCTGCAGTATCAATATATATATATATATATATATATCTATCCCAGCTTAGTGCAGCTACAGGCTATTAGTATGTCTGGAAGGCCAACAAGGAGAGGCAGACAGTCACAAGCCAATAAAAGAGGGCAAGCAGGCTCTGTGTCTAGAGGCAACGGTGCTGGCGTGGAGACGGTGCATCCTCATCAGCACGTGGCCGTGGAACACGCTTGGCCTTTTTTTCGGCAGCTGGCCGTGTTGAGCCGCAACATGCTGAAGACTTGGTCGAGTGGATGACCAAGCCGTCCTCATCCTCCCTCACCCATGCTCAGGGTACTATGTCTGGCAAAGCAGCTGCCAATGCGGCCTCTTCCCTCAGCTCAATGGCATCAGTGACTCCTTCCCTAGCCCCACCACGTCCTCCTGAGGAGTCCCTCGAACTGTTTGACCACAGTGTTGGGTACATGCTCCAGGAGGATGCCCAGCGTTTAGAAGGCTCTGATGATGATACTGAGCTAGATGAAGGCAATAACGTGAGCACGGACAGAGGGGGTGCCCAAGAAGGACAGCAATCTGGCAGTCATGCTCCCCCTGCTGCAGCATACTGCCAGGTTTGCTCCAGTGATGAGGGAGGGGATGATGAGGTCACTGACTCAACGTGGGTGCCTGATAGGAGAGAGGAGGAGGCACATCACCAACGAGGCAGGATGCCCTCCATGGGCCAGCCTAAGGGCAGCACACTGACTGTATCACACCGCAAAGCTCTGCATATGCAGGGCACTGCTGTCTTCGCGCGTTATTCCAAAAGTTCTTTGGTGTGGGCCTTTTTTGAGATGAGTGCATCAGATTGCACCACTGCTATTTGCAACATATGTCTCAAGCGTATCTCGCGTGGCCAAAACATCTCTCGCTTGGGCACCACATGCTTGACCAGACATATGTTGACCTGCCATGCAGTTTGTTGGCAAGCATATCTAAAAGACCCACACCAAAGAACAAAGAGGATCTCTCCTTGCTCCTCATCAGCTGAGATCTCCAACCCCACTATACCTTCAGTCCTCTCTGAGACCTGCACTGAGAGGAATGAAGGTGTAGAATTAGGTGTGTCACAGCCAAGTACTTGGGGGCAATCTGCTTTCTGTACACCGATGTCAGATTGTACCAGGCAAATTGCCCTGCCCCAGCTGCTGCACCACCGAAAGAAGTTCGCTCCCAGCCATCCACATGCCCAGCGGTTGAATTTAATGCTAGCTTGGCAAAATTGCTAGCACTTCAACTGCTACCTTTTCAGTTGGTAGACTCTGCCCCCTTCCATGAGTTTGTGGAATGTGCGGTTCCTCAGTGGCAGGTACCCAAACGCCACTTTTTCTCACAGAAGGCAATTCTGGCCCTCTACCGGCATGTGGAAGGCAATGTCAGCGGTAAGGTGCATATTACCGCTGACTCATGGTCCAGCAGGCATGGACAGGTACATTACCTAAGTTTCACGGTGCATTGGGTCACTCTGCTGGCAGCTGGGAAGGATGCAGGACAAGGTGCAGTAGTGTTGGAGGTTGTTCCGCCACCACGCCTCCAAAATGCCACTATTAATGATTGTGACACACTTCTCTCCTCCACCCCCTTCCCCTCCTCTTCTTCTTCCTCCATGGCCTCTTCCTGTGCTTTGTCCTCGGAACCAGCCGTAGGCATTCAAGGGGCTACGCAAGTACGCAGGCCAAAAGATGCCATGCGGTGCTTGAGCTGGTGTGCTTGGGGGACAGGAGCCACAATGGGGCAGAGGTTCTGTCAGCTCTGCAGGGGCAGGTTCAGAGGTGGTTGATGCCACGCCAACTTAAGGCAGGAATGGTGGTTTGCAACAATGGCACCAACCTCCTCTCCGCCCTCCAACAGGGACAACTGACCCATGTGCCCTGTTTGGCTCACGTCCTTAACTTGGTGGTGCAGCGGTTCTTGGACAGGTACCCGGGCTTACAGGATGTCCTGAGGCAGGCCAGGAAAGTCTGTGTGCATTTCCGCTGGTCATATAATACCAGTGCTCGGTTGGCAGACCTCCAAAAGGAGTTTAACCTGCCCAAGAACCGCCTAATCTGTGACATGCCCACCAGGTGGAACTCAACGTTGGCCATGCTGCAGCGGCTGCACACACAGCAGAGGGCCATCAATGAGTACCTGTGTGACTGTGGCACCAGGACAGGGTCAGGGGAGCTTGTTTTTTTTTCCCACGCCAGTGGGCCATGATCAGGGATGCATGCACTGTCCTGTCACCATTTGAGGAGGCCACAAGGATGGTGAGCAGTGACAGTGCATGCATCAGTGACACTGTCCCCCTTGTCCACCTGTTGGAGCACACACTGCATGGAATAATGAACAGGGCACTTGCGGCAGAACAGAGGCAGGAAGAGGAGGACTTCCTTAGCTCTCAAGGCCCCCTTTATCCAGACAGTGTTCCTGCGTGCCCGCCGATCACACAGGAAGAGGATGAGGAGGAGGAGGAAGAGGAGGAGGATTGTGTCAGTATGGAGGTGGAGCCTGGCACTCGGCATCAGCAGCAGTCTTTAAGGGATCAGTCCCAAGAAACACATGGACTTGTACGTGGCTGGGAGGAGGTGGCTGCGGAACATGTCATCCTTAGTGACCCAGAGGACTCCGGACCGAATGCCTCAGCAAACCTACGCTGCATGGCCTCCCTGATCCTGCAAAGCCTGTGTAAGGATCCTCGTATTCGTGGTATCAAGGAGAAGGACCAATACTGGCTGGCAACCCTTCTTGATCCACGTTACAAGGGTAAGGTTGCGGACCTTATCTTGCCGTCGCAGAGGGAACAGAGGATGAAACATCTTCGGGAGGCCTTGCAGAAAGGTCTGTGCAATGCGTTCCCAGAGACTGGGAGGTTACAAACTCCTGTTTCTGGACAACGTGTTGCTGAGGCTTCGGTCAGTCAAAGAAGGAGCGGTGGAGAAGGTGGCTGTCTGACTGATGCGTTCAGACAATTTTTTCGTCCGCATCCCCAAGGTATGATTGGTTCCAGCAACCATCACCAGCGTCTGTTTTACATGGTGGAGGAATACCTAGGGGCAAGATCTGACTTGGACACCTTTCCCATCGAAAATCCTCTGGGTTACTGGGTCTTGAGGATGGATCACTGGCCAGAGCTTGCACAGTATGCAATTGAGCTACTGGCCTGTTCTGCATCCAGCGTTCTTTTGTAACGCACATTCAGTGCTGCTGGAGGCTTTGTAACCGATCACAGGTGCGCCTGTCCACTGACTTGGTCGATCGACTGACCTTCATAAAAATGAATCAGTCTTGGATCACCACCAGCTACCAAGCACCTGATGCTGATGTAACCGAATAATTTTTTTTGAAATGTCAGATCCCTTCAAAGACTGCCTATGCTGATGCTGAGTGACTATCCTGTTATGCTGAGTAATTATCCTCTTCCTCCTCAATGATCATGCTGATAGCTTGTAAGAACATTTTTGGTTCTGGGCGCCACCACCAGTGCCTAAGACCCAATTTTTAAGCCCCTGTTTAACAAGGGCATGTAATTACAATTTTTGATGCAATTCTTTGCAGCAGGGCTAGTTCCTGCACTCCAACTAGAGTATCTGTGAGGGGTTGCAGGGTTGTGGCACCAGCACCAGTGACTAAGGCCCAATTTTTCAGCCCCTGTTTAACAGGGGCGTGTAATTACAATTTTTGATGCAATACTTTGCAGCAGGGCTCGTTCCTGCGTTCCAACTAGAGTATCTGTGAGGGGTTGCAGTGTTGTGGCACCAGCACCAGTGCCTAAGGCCCAATTTTTCAGCCCCTGTTCAAAAGGGACATGTAATTAGAATTCTTGATCTAATATTTCACAGCAGGGCCCGTTTCTGTGCCCACCAAGATTAACTGTGAGGACTTACAGTGTTGTGCCACCAGCACCACCACCACCAAAGGCCCAATTTTACTGGCCCTGTTCAACAGGGGCATGTAATTACAATTCTTGATTGAATATTTCACAGCAAGGCATGTTTCTGCGCCCACCAAGATTAACTGTGAGGACTTACAGTGTTGTGGCACCAGCACCAACACCACCACCACCACCAAAGGCCCAATTTTTCAGCCTCTGTTAAACAGGGGCATGTATTTACAATTCTTGATCTAATATTTCACAGCAGGGCCCGTTCCAGAGCCCACTAAGAGTAACTGTGAGGACTTACAGTGTTGTGGCACTAGCACCACCACCACCACCATCACCAAAGGCCCAATTTTTCTGGCCCTGTTCAACAGGGGCATGCAATTACAATTCTTGATCTAATATTTCACAGCAGGGCCCTGTGAGGGCTTACAGTGTTGAGGCCACAACAACACCTAAGGCCCAAATTTCTGCTGAGTATATAGGGCAGGCCCCTACTTTCAAACATCCAACTTAGAAACGACTCCTACTTGCAAACGGAAGGAGACAACAGGAAGTGAGATGAAATCTACCCCATAGGAAGGGAAATTCTCTCCTGTAAGAGTTAATATGGGAAAAACTTTTCTCCTTTCCACTGATGCTTTATCACCAATCCTTGTTTCACTAAAAACCCCACATTTTCAAAAAACATTTGTCATTGGGACAAAAAGTGAGGTGAAATCTTCTGAAGAGGAGCACAGACAGCAAAACAAATGTCACAGGGGTGATAACCCTTCCCTATGTTTTCCAAAAAGCTTAAAAACAGATTTTTTGGCTGGAGCTACACTTTAAAAATGTACTAGTTCAAAATTACAAACAGATTCTACTTAACAACAATCCTACAGTGCCTGTCTTGTTTGCACCACCTGTTTACTGCTGTTCAGAGTATATAGGGCCTGGGGGCCCCACGCCTTTCCTCATTTTAATTTCTCTTAATATCCATACAGGACCCAAAGGGCCTGGTAATGGACTGGAGGGTACCCATGCCGTTTGTCTCACTGATTTTCATCCATATTGCTGGGACCCGACATTACATTAAAGCCGCAAGCAGTTTTAAATGACTTTTTTTTTCTTTAAAAATGGCATTTTGTGCAGGGACTGTTCTAAGCATGGGAAACACGCGCCACTTTACAGGAATACTATAGACACCCCCCAGGTACGATATTTAACCGGTTCAATACAGGGCAATTTCACCCCCTTCCTTCCCAGGCCAATTTTTAGTTTTCAGCGCTGTCGCACTTTAAACGTCAATTGCGCGGTCGTGCGACGTTGTACCCAAAAAAAATTGACGTCCTTTTTTCACCACAAATAGAGCTTTCTTTTGGTGGTATTTGATCGCCTCTGCGTTTTTTATTTTTTGCGCTATAAACAAAGGAAGAGCGACAATTTTGAAAAAAACACAATATTTTTTACTTTTTGCTATAATAAATATCCCAATTTTTTTTTTTAAAACACATTTTTTCCTCAGTTTTGGCCGATACGTATTCTTCTACATATTTTTGGTAAAAAAAATCGCAATAAGCGTATATTGATTGGTTTGCGCAAAAGTTATAGCGTCTACAAAATATGGGATAGATTTATGGCATTTAAAAAAAAAATAATTTTTTTTATTTATTTAGCGGCGATCGCGATTATTTTTGGTGACTGCGACATTATGGCGGACACATCGGACACTTTTGACACATTTTTGGGACCAATCACATTTATACAGCGATCAATGCTATAAAATTGCATTGATTACTGTGTAAATGTGACAGGCAGTGAAGGGGTTAACCACTAGGGGGCGGGGAGGGGTTAATATGTTTCCTAGGGAGTGATTACTAACTGAAGGGGGAGGGGACGCTCAAGGGGAGGAGACCGATCAGTGTTCCTCCGTTCTGGGAACACAGATCGCTCTCCTCAGAGCTGACAGGCTGTGGATCTGTGTGTTTACACACACAGATCCACATGCCGGCCCGGTTAACGGGCAATCGCGGGTGCCCGGCGGACATCGCGGCCGCCGGGCACACGCACCGGGTCCTGAGGAACGCGGCGCGCGCCCCCTAGACGCCCGGGAATCCCAGGACGTCATATGACGTCCACCCAGGATGGGAGATCCCATCTGTGGACGTCATATGACTATGGGCGGGTAGGGAAGTGGTTAAAGAAATATTTCACTTTTTTTTTTTTTTACTTTAAGCATCATTAAAATCACTGCTCCCGAAAAAACGGCCGTTTTTAAAAGTTTTTTTTGCATTGATACATTTCCCCTGGGGCAGGACCCGGGTCCCCAAACCCTTTTTAGGACAAAACCATGCAAATTAGCCTTTAAAATTAGCACTTTTGATTTCGAACATTCGAGTCCCATAGACGTCAATGGGGTTCTAACGTTCGTGCAAATTTTTGGTCTGTTCGCAGGTTCTGGTGCGAACTGAACCGGGGGGTGTTCGGCTCATCCCTACTCCTCGCAGATTGGGAAAGAGTAAAATACATTAGAAGGTGGATATAGGCAGGTATTGCATGTAATGGGATGTAACATTGCCGTAGAATTTCACACCTCGCATAGGCACATCGGATATTTAGTAGATGTATGTAAATTAAATGTTGGTTATATAATTTTGTGTTTTTTTTTGTATTTTTATTTTTTTGGGGGGATGGGAGGGGGGAGAGGAAGACTAAAAGTGGGGTGGGGTCCCCTTTTTTTTGTGTGATACACTCAGGGCTTTTTTTCAGCTGGAACTTGGTGGAATTCAGTTCCACTACCTCTGGCTCAGTCACCAAGATCGGCTTCTGTGTTTGCAAGTGACAGCTTGTCTCCCAACGACTCCCACAGATCTGATCTCCTGCATGGCTCCCACTGAGTGCAGGATAGGGACAAGGGTGATGCAGATACTCGGGGTGCAGTGCAGATCCTGACCCTCCCACTGGATGATCTCCCTGCAAGTGAGAGAGGCAGAGTCACCTACAATGTGCAGGGAGGTACTAGAGCCAGCTGGGTGTTTCAGCCTAATACACCAACACAAGTAAGATATGTGAAAGATGGTGGAGATTTTAAGCAGGAAGGGTGAAGATGGGGCAGTGGAGGGGGGGTGGTTGCATGCAGAGGTCGGAGCTGAACAGAGGTGAGATGTGAATGGGGGATTTGCAGAGGTAAGCAGCTGTGGAGAAAGGCTGAACTCTGCACTCTGTGTGCAGCGCACCCCTGAACTCTGCACATAGGACACCCCTGAACTCTACATGTAGCGCACCTGTGAACTCTGCACTCCATGTGTAACACTTCCCCCCTGAATGCTGCAATCTGTATGTAATGCACCCCTGGTATTAATTGCACCTTTAAGACCCTTCCACTGTTTATTGTAAAATTTAACCACACCCACCATTTGATGCAGTTTGGAGGGTGTGTGTGTGTGTGTGCAAGGGGGGCATGGTTGAGTTCCTGCACCTATTTTTTGAGAAAAAAAGCCCTGGATACACTTATATATAAATGTACATAATTAGAGATATAGGACACATATAAACAAAGAGGACTTTGGCACTTGGGGGATTGTTGTCGTTTTTGGTTTTGTTTGGATTAGGTGGGTGTGGTTTGGCTGGTTATATATATTGTATAGAATATAACCTATATCAATGGGAAAAGTGATCTAAGATAGAGGAGTAGGGACGGAAAAAAAAAATAAAGGTATTCATTACCCGGTTGTTAAAAAAATAGAAGAGCACACGTTGGTTGATGTTAGTGTTTATACATTTCTGATATGAATTTAATGTCTTAGATGAGTATTTAGAAAAAGAAATCCTCGAGTAAGAGAGTAGTTTTATGTTATCTATTGTTTTCTATTTTTGTATAAAAAGTGAGCTGTTGTTTCTTGTTTGCAAGATTTGGAATAAACAAAATTTCCAGCTTCAAGCTCCCCTCAGCTCAACAGCCATCTCTCTCACAGCCTCTCTGACAAGCTGCATAATAAGCAGACCTGAAAGGGAAGTACTTGCCCTGTTTCATTAACCCTTCCCAGGCTGACTCTTCACTATATATATATATATATATATATATATATATATATATATATATATATATATATATATATATATATATATATATTATAATATACTCTGCATTCAGTGTAGACTATTGTCTAAAACTGTCAGTGTATAAAATTGTTATTAATACTCACAGTAATTTTACCTTTCCTGGTCCTTCCTCACGTCAGCGCACTATGGGTTAACTGTTCCTCATTAACCCTCAGGACCACCTTCTTCCAGCATTATAAATCCCTGTCCTTCCTTCCCCCTCGTGTTCTTTTGTAGTGGGGACAGGCCACTTAGGGAGGGAAGCAAAGTTGTGCTTATGTGAGGACGGACCAGGAAAGGAAAATTACAGTGAGTATTAATAACAATTTTCAGTTTTCCTGGTCGTCCTCCCGTCGGCACACTATGGGATATACCCAAGCCAATATAGGGTGGAAAAGAAACGTCAAAAACTCACTCAATTCTATGCTTCACCACACTTTAATTAATTGGTCAAAGGAGTCGACACTTCCGCTGCTCCAAACATCGAAGAACTAGCAGCGACCATATCCAGTTTGTAGTCTCAAGCTAAAGTTTCACAGGAACTCCAGCTAGTGGTCCTGCATATGTCTTCCCCAGGGATCTTTGTCGTGGATGCCCACAAAGCTGCCATCCCTCTTGTAGAATGAGCCTGTATAATTTGCTGGGGAGCAAGGCCCTGTTGCTTGTATGCCAAGGGGATAGTTCTTGTGATCCAGGTTGACAAGACCCTTGATGGTGCTGCCTCACCTTTGTTGGGTCCCGAAGGGAAGATGAACAGATTATTTGATTTGCGTATCTGTTGTGCCCTTTGAAAATATGTTGATATTAAGCCGACCATATCCAAAGGTCTCAAATCCAACTGGTTCGCCTGAGCTGGAGGCTGCGTAAAGCAAGGTAATACTGCCTCCCAGTTTACATGAAACCTTAAGACCACCTTAGAGTCTAAGGCTGAAGCAGGTCTCAGGATCTCTCTGTCTGCATAAATAATGCAGAATGGTTCTTCACAGGATAAGGCTGCTAACTCCAACACTCTCCTGGCCATCGTAATGGCTGTCAAGAAGACCAGTTTGATTGTTAGATATCCAAATGTACATGATTCAGCCGGACTGAATGGGGGCTGCAACAGTGCCTTTAGGACCATGCCCAGGTCCCAAGTTGAGGAATTGCTTTATCAAAGGCTCATTAGCCCATCTATGTCCAAGGCTGACACTTGAACTTCAATTGAGTTGTATGCCAAGCCTGTAGTTAGTGCTGTTTGTAGAAATTCAAAAATATTTGGGATACATGGAGTTAACAGGGAGAAACTATGCTGTGATGTGAAGTCCACACATTTTCTCCAAATCCTGGAGTATGTGTCCTTTGTTGTAGTTTTCCTCAGTCAGTCTGCTATCTGGTTTTGCCTGCCTGGAATATACACAGCTGTTAAATCTTCCACATGAGTCTCGGCCCAGTGGAGAATATAGTTTGCTAATTGAAGTAACGCCAGACTCTTGGTTACTCCCTGTCAGGTGATATATGATACCGCTTTCTGGTTGTCTAATCGGAGTTTGACTCGAGTTCCCTGTAGCATTCCCTTGAATGCCATCAGGGATGTATGCTGCCTGTAGCTCCAGTAGATTGGAGTGTCTGCTCTCCGCCATGCTCCACCTGCCTTGAACCTGCCCTCCGAGGCAGTAAGCCCCCCAGCCCTGGAGGCTGGCATCTGAGGTAATTACAATCCAGTCTCCCTGGCTGAGAGGCATGCCCCACAACAGGGTCTCCAGTAAGGTCCACCAGTTTACACTCTGTCGGATTAGTCCTGGTATCCAGATCTTCTGGTCCAATGACTGGCCGTCCCATTGTCCGAGGAAGGACATCTGGAAGGCTCTCATATGGAACCTTGCCCAAGGTATTGCGGGGATAGCTGCGGTGAACATCCCCCAACCTTGTCATGCAGTCTCTTGCCAACAGCATCGGAGTCTCCATCACCCTCTAGACACAGGCTTTCAGCTGGGCCACCTTGAGATATGGCATAAGGATCTGACCTGACTGGGTGTTGAACACCATGCCTAAATACTTCATCCGTTGGGCAGGAATGAGATTGCTCTTTTGACTAATGATTATCAGCCATGTGAAGTTAAACAGGATCGCTATCACCTTGTTGCGCTGTAGTGCCAGCTGCTTGCTTGAATGTGCCATGACAAGAATGTCATCTAAATAATGAACATTTTTTTAAACTTATAATGTTCATTAAGATATTACAGTTTTACAGTTTACAAGTATAGAAACATCAGTTTCAAAAGTGCACACTGTTAACAGAAAGGTTACAAGGATTGTAATCAAGATGTAAAAATAGTGCGTTAGAGTCAGTAAATGCAGAAAAGATGCCAGATAATTGCAACAGGTGGTCGTGGCTAAATGACCATAGGCTATACAGAACAAGGGACAAGGAACAAGTAACAGATAATAGGTAGGCTGTTGAGTAATGCTCTCGGATTTGTCAGTGCTGGGGTTTGGGGGAGCATCATGTAGTACTGTAGTTGCATATGCCATTCGCGAAGGATATAACTTTTCTTTAAGTGAGTGGGGTGCTTCTTGTATTGGCTAGCCAGGTCGCCCATTGATGGAGGAACTTGGTCATGGTGAGATGTGCCTTGGCAAACATGTATTCCAGGTGGAAGTGCTGGTTGAGTATTGTGATCAGCTGGGTTATGGTCGGAGGGATGGCAGATTTCCACTTTCGATCAATGGAAAGCCGGGCTGCAATAAAAATGTGAGTGACAATTGAGTGGAGTTGATGTGGCGCCAGTCCTCAAGTCCTACTCCCAACAGGGCCAGTTGTGGTGTGAACCTACAGGTTACTCCGGTGATTGATCCAAACATTGTTTGTACATCCTTCCAGAATCCTGAGATTGCAGGACAAGTCCACCATACGTGTGCAGAAGATCCTGGGTTTCCACAAGCCCTCCAGCAGGTGGAGGGGGAAGACGGGAAAATTTTACAGAATTTTTCTGGAGTGTAGTACCAGAAATGTAGCAACTTCTGAGTTGTTTCCCAATGGGAAAGGCATCTGGAAAACCGTAGGGTGGCACAGGCTGCAGAAGGAGCTGAGAAGTTGAAAGCTCTTTCCCATTTATACATCCCTGGGAGTTTTTGCATAGTCGGAGGGGAGATTAGGAGTTTATATAGATGTGAGATCCCCTTATGAGAGGGATTAGGTTGTTCATAGAATTGTAGGATCCCTAAAATCTGGTTTGATCCCGACCACCGTACTTTTTGAAGTACGTGGCGAATTTGTAAATATTTGTAAAAGTCCTGCTGCCGGATAGAGTATTTAGTTAGCAGTTCTTGAAAGGATTGCAGGGTTTTCTCTTTTATAAAGGTCCCTTATTTTGCATAGTTCTGCTGAGAGCCCGGTTGAGAGTGTAAGATTTGGGTAGACAAACTCAAGGGCTGAGATTGGGATGTGGCTTAAATCTTTATGAGGCAGACCCTTGGTTTATAGAATTGTGGATTCCCATAGTTTAATAGTTGCATTGACTGTGTTGAGGAAAGAGCGTTGCGATCTGTGATGTAATATAAGTGCAGCAAGAAGTTGTGAGCCTTTAGCCTGAAGGGCTGTGTCTTCCATTTTCACCCATGATGCTGTAGACAAGGATGTCCACCATTGCTTGGCTTGGTTGAGGAGTATAGCTTTATAGTATGTTTGGACATCTGGTGCTCCTAGTCCCGCCTGTGTTTTAGCTGTGCAGAGAGTGGAGGTCCGTACTCCAGGGTGTTTATTGCCCCAGATGAGGTTGTTGAGAATTTATTGTATTGTGGTAAGTTGCGATGAGAGGAAGGCAATTGGAAGTGTCCGAAAAAGATATATGTGTGGCATCAAAAACATCTTGGTAAGGGTGGTCTTACCAGCCCAGGACGATCTCAGCTTGCATAGATCAGAGCACAGGTTGTTTAATTTCTGAAGTAAAAACACTCAAAATTAAGGCTTAGCGTACTTGTGGAACTGTTAATTTAACACCTAAGTAGGTAATAGTTGCGGCTGGGGCCCATTGGAAGGGGGACAAGCATGATAGAGATTGTTTCAGAGCGATAGGGGAGTGGCCTGACGCGGACCATGATGGATGCCTAAAGCCTGAGCTCCGGGCTGCTGACGGGATCTAAAGCTACTCTCCGCCACCATCCGACCCCCGTTCCGATCCCACGGAGGGGGGAAGGTAGCAGGACCATCCCGGGCATGTCTAGAAGGCGGAATAAGCCGCCAGCACCTCGCCGCCTCACAGACTATTATCCCCCTGCAGCTATGAATGAGGCCCAAGATGGCGCCGGCGCCGGGAGCTTCACCTCAGAAGCGTCCCGCGCTGCACAAGCTGAGACACAGCTGACAGCTTCTCCTCACAACGATCCCCTCTCCCAGCCACTGGATCGCTCATACTGGGAGGACATGGACACTCTCCCATCGCCAGATGTCTCCTCCTCACAACTTGGCATAGATAGAGGTAAGAGACTGGCCTCCTCCCCAGCCATCTCCCCCAGTAAGGAGCCACAGCACAAACGACATCAATGGGCTGACAGAGAGCTTGACACAGCACACACCCCAGCTCTAGCAACCATCCCTGTCTCTGATAGCCCTGTGACAGAATCAATGATGAAAGCCATGCTCCTTACCCTGCAGAGAGACCTCCACAGAGAACTGCAACTCTCTGTCTCTCAGATACATGGCAGAGTAGATCACCTGGCAGAGAGAACGATTGTGCTTGAGGATAACATGCAGGACCACGTCAGGGCCCACAATGAATTACTTGACGCACATGAACACCATGCGTCTGAAATACACCATATGAAGCTGAAATTAGCAGATTTGGAAGATCGTTCCAGAAGGAACAACATTAAATTCAGGGGTATCCCCGAATCTGTTAAGCCGAATGAAATCACGCCCTACCTGCGAGAGATGTTCTCCAGCTTACTACCTCGCCTAAACGCACGAGACATCACGATTGATAGAGCACACAGAATTGCCAAGCCAGCACACCTCCCCCCTGACACCCCCAGGGACATACTAGCGAGAGTGCATTACTTTCAAGTTAAAGAGCAGATTCTACAAATTGCCAAAACCACTAAACTGCTGCCAGCACCTTACACTAATGTCCTCATGTTTAGTGACCTCTCCAAAGCCACGATGGAGATGAGAAGAGCATTCACCCCTGTAACCTCTGTGTTACAGGAGAAGAAAATTACATACAAATGGGGCTTCCCTACCAAGCTACTGGTCACATACCAACAACAGATAATTCCCATCCTTACTCCCAAAGATGGAAATAAAAAGCTGACCAACTGGGGATTTCTACCCGTGTCTGCCAGCCAAAAAGATTACAGGGGCTCCTATTCATTTCCTCCGTCTGCAAGGAATGGGATACACGATCCTGGCGAGGTCCGAAACAACAAACAGGCCCTCGGTCCTCCGCACCACTAAGATCCCTGATGGGCGCAGTTATTGAAACACATCCACTCCCTAAGGTTATAGTGTGCTAAGCACACTGTTATAATTGTTTTATTTACTTTTTGTTCCTAAAGAGATATATATTGCTTTTCTCTTTTTATTCTTATTTTTTTCCTTTTGGTTCTCCTAACAGTGTTTACGCATTCATACCGAATGTATACTCTATTTAACATTTGACCTACTACCGCATTATAACATATTTGACAGTCCTGAGTAACTGTAACAGGTGTCTCCTATACGATTTTTGTATATAACAGACGTACTCTGTATAGATACCTACTCTATTGTTTGATTCATATTTAGTCAGGGCGAACAGAAGAGGTGTGGAATCTCACTCTTTTCATTCCTAACTCGAGTCATCCCCCACTATCATGGCCCTCAAAATCACCTCCTTAAATGTAAAGGGATTGAATTCCCCATTCAAACGCAACCTCCTCTGGAAAGAGGCACTGTCCCAGCACGCTGACGTGTTTTGCGTACAAGAAACGCATTTCGCTAAAGATAACTCCCCAAAATGCTCGCATAAGCGATACCCACACTGCTTCTTTGCCAGTGCCCCCACCAAAAAAAGGGGAGTAATGATTGCGGTTAGTTCCTCTGTCTCCTTTCAGTTACACCACTGTGAAGCTGATGAAGACGGCAGGTACCTGATTCTCTCAGCCACGATTGCAAACCAACGCCTCACCCTAGTAAACCTATACGCCCCTAATACTGGCCAAAAGAAATTTTTCAACACACTGATCTCCAAACTGACACCGTATAGATGCGATCCAGTTATACTATGTGGAGACTTTAACGAAATCGTTGACACAACCCTAGACACATCCAACCCAACTAAACGTAGGCCCTCTGCCTTGTCCTCCCTCCTACATAAAGAAGATCTTTATGACCCGTGGAGATGTACCCATGACATAGAGCGAGATTACACCTTCTTCTCCAGCCCCCAGCAGTCTTACTCTCGGATCGACATGTTCCTCACAGATAAATTTCTCCTCCAATCAATCACTGAAGCACGCATAGGTACAATCACATGGTCGGACCACGCACCCATATCTATCACATTATTTAATTGCAAAAAGACTACTAGTCATACTATTTGGAGACTAAACACATCCCTCCTCACCAACCCATCCTTTGAGAATGAGCTTCGATCCGAGATTGAGACATACTTTGATATCAATGTACATTCTACTGCTGACCAATCCATGGTTTGGCATGCGCATAAAGCTTTCTCACGGGGCCTCCTTATTAAATACGGAGCACAAACTAAAAGACAACAAACGGCCACCACGGAAACACTACTAAAACAGATCAGAGCCTTAGAATTTGCTAATAAACAAACTCCATCTACCAAATTGTCCCTAGAACTCAAATACCTACGATACGACCTTAGCAAACACCTCCACAAAAGATTTGACTATTACGTTAAACGTCTTAAGCTACAATACTACTCCTAAGCCAACAAGTCAGGTGCGTTCCTGGCCAAGCAACTACAAAAACACCGGGCCAATAATAAGATACAATACTTATCCAACTCCCAAGGTAAAAAAGTCCATAATCCTCTAGATATAGCAAATGAATTCAGCACCTTTTACGCCAAACTTTACAATCTCAATGACCTAAATCACGAAACCAAGCCAAAATTAGCAGATATAGATGAGTTTCTCTCCTCTATTCACCTCCCCTCGATATCCACTGAGCAACTAGACTCCATCTCTGTGCCTTTTTCCCCTGAGGAAATTCGCACGGCCATCAAACGATTACCCCTGCACAAGGCCCCAGGGCCCGATGGATTCCCGAACGAATATTACAAACACTTTTCGGACGTGATCACCCCGCACTTGTGCACTACCTTTAACCAATATACTCATACAGGCAAAATCCCCACAGAAGCCCTAGAGGCCCTCATTGTCACCATACCCAAATCAGGCAAATCTCCTGATAACCCAGCCAATTACCGCCCGATCTCACTCCTGAATACTGATACCAAACTATACGCAAAAATATTAGCCCAACGATTGTCCAAAGTAGTCCCCCTCATCATACACCCGGACCAGGTCGGATTCGTGCCTGGTAGGCAGGCCTCCGATGGTACCAGACGCCTTGTTGACTTGATCCAATGGGTGGAGCACAGTCAAACGCCTTCTCTCTTCCTCTCACTGGATGCAGAGAAGGCGTTTGACAGGGTGCACTGGAAATACATGGAAAGGGTTATGCTCAAGTTTGGACTGACAGGGAATATCCTCCAGGCTATACTCAACCTTTACTCCTCCCCCAGCGCCCGAGTTTGGACCTCAGGCATAATATCAGACCCCTTTCGCATCACTAATGGCACTAGGCAGGGGTGCCCACTTTCCCCCCTGATTTTTGCCATGGTGATGGAACCACTTGCACAAGCCATTAGATCCACACCAGAAATATCGGGCATTACTGTGGGGACGGTTGAACATAAAATCGGTCTATATGCGGATGATGTTATCATTACCCTCACAAATCCCAGATCTTCCCTTCCCAATATCCAAAAAACATTGGAAAAATTTAGTTCAATCTCTCTATATAAAATAAATCACAGCAAATCCACCATGCTGAACCTAGGGATAGACCCTCAATACTTCACATCACATCTCGACAAGCACTCCTTTCACTTGGGCTAAAAATTCCTCGCTCCCATACCTGGGTATCCAACTAACCTTCCCCAGTAAATCTATGCTTCAACTAAACTACGCTGCCCTACAGGAAAAGCTTCTGCACATCTCCAAAAATATGTGTAACTATACTGTCTCTTGGGCGGGTAGAATAGCTCAAGTCAAAATGTTTTTACTGCCACATATTTTTATATGTTTCGCACAATCCCGATACCTATGATACCCCAGCAACTGGCACAGATACAAAGTATACTTAATACACATATTTGGCAACATAAACATCCCAGACTCAAAAAAGAAATCCTCTTGTCTCCTGTACAAAATGGAGGAATGGGAGCCCCCAACGTCCACGCATACTACAAGGCAGTCATACTGGATCAACTACGGGAATGGTGGGCGCCCACCTCGACCAAGACCTGGACACAAATTGAAACCATGGCCCTCAACGCGAACCCACAACACACACTAATGGCTGCACTACTCGGCTTGCAACCACATCGACACTTCCTACTTATGGTAACCGCAGCCATCCGAGTGTTGTCAGCCACTGCAAAAAAATCCATGGGCATACCCAAAGCTATCCTTTCTAAAATACACCTCCAAGCACTAGAGTTGATCTCTCCTAATTTATCCTTTCGGGTATGGATACAAAAAGGACTTACCAACTTGGGACAACTCATTTCCACATCTGGACCCCACCCTTTCCCACATCTACAACAATCTTTTGATCTCCCTGCTAATACATCTTTTTTGTATATGAGGCTCCGCTCTATCATCGGTAAACTTGATCTCATAGCATGTGAATCCCAAATGACTGACATCCTGAATTTTTACAATACCCCGAATCCAGCAGTTAAAGGCATTGCATGGATTTACAGGTTGTTAACAATGCTCTCCGACGATCACACCTCTTCATCCATCACATTCTGGTCCACATTCACAAGCTCGCCACCAAAGCCCCCATTGTGGCACAAAGCCATGACCATCCCTCTTAAAGCTTCAAAATGCATATCTCACTGGGAATCGACGCAAAAACTATTCCACAAGTGGTACTACACCCCAGCCAAACTGGCAAATATTTACCCGGCTACCTCCTCTCAATGCTGGAGAAACTGCTCAGGCAAAGGCACCCTGAGACACATTTGGTGGGACTGTCCTAACATCCACCCATACTGGAAGGAGGTCTCTGACCTCATCTCACAGCTCTGCAAAATCCCCTTGCCGCTATCCCCACTGGACCTCCTCCTGGGTCTCAACATCCTGAACTGGCCCAAAAATATCAGAGTCCTGGCGACACATATACTCATTGCAGCCCGTTTAGCTCTAACGAAAAAATGGAAAGCTTCACAAGCCCCCTCTGGATCGGAACTCATCGTTCTACTAAACAACCACTTCCTAATGGAATTCTGCTTTGCTAAGGCCAACATGTATACCGCAACATTTCGTCTCAACTGGGAACCATAGATCACTGACCCGAGGAGTACAACATTACCCTGATTGTCTTCTTCTCTTACGTTGTGACATATCTAAGGTTCTTCATCTTTACCCCCGTAGTTTGCTACAACCCCGCATATCTAACATGCACAGAAAGTAGGAACCCCCTCGCCATGCACCGCTCCGCCTAGGGACACTTCTCTCAGTTACCACTTAGGATGGGACATGCACACATGTCCTACACTCATAACAAGTAGGCTCACAAGTTACCTTTGCTCTACAGTTATTTTTTTTTTTCGTTTTTTTTTCTTTCTTTTTAAGCTTTACATATCTAGAATGTTAGTAGTTCTACAAGTTACCTAGCTCTGTCAGGTGGATGGTTGGTGGCGCTACCTCTAGTCTCATGGCACAGTAAGCACCCAGATGGGGTGCCGGGGATTGGAGATGGTGCCTCCATTCATCGAACTTCAACTTTAATCACTATGTATTCGCTATATGCATTTGTTACAGAACAACACTGGTTAATGCACTATGTACTAAACCATGTAACTTTGCTATTACATCAACCGTCTGTACTGATACCCTGTGAAAAATTCAATAAACATATTGTTAAAAAAAAAAAGAGATTGTTTCAGAGCACTATTAAGGTCTACACCAAGCATAGTAGATTTGGTACAGTTAATTTTATATATTGATAGTTGTCCAAACAGAAGAAGTAGATTGTGAAGAATAGGAAGGGATTTTTCTGGATTAGTCATGACGACTATTACATCGTCTGCATAAAGCCCTATTTTGTGGGCTGTTTCACCTATCTGTAGGCCTGTAATCTGTGGGTTTCTTCTGATTGCTTCAGCCAGTGGTTCCATTATTAGAGAAAATATAAGAGGCGATAAAGGGCAGCCCTGCCTTGTATCATTGGAAATGCAAAAGGGTTTAGAGACCATACCGGAGGTCAGGACTCTGGCAGAAGGAGATGACTATAGGGCTAGAATAGCCACGGATATGTGACCTGTAAGACCAAATTTTTGCAAAACTGCCTTTAGGTCCAATGCATCCTATCAAACTCCTTCTCTGCATCCAAAGAGAGGAGCAGAGAAGGTGTGTGATGATGTTCGGTCCACTGAATAATATCAATGAACCTTCTGGTTCCGTCAGATGCTTGTCTATTCGCGAGGAATCCGACTTGATCTGGATGTATTAATGTGGGGATATAGGGAGATATGCGGGAAGCTGGAATTTTGGCATATAGTTTAATGTCTGTGTTTAGTAACGAAATAGGTCTGTAATTTGCCGGGTTATCTGATGGCTTGTCTGATTTAGGGATAGTGACAATCAGCGCTTCCAGGGATTCTGCAGGTATTTCTCCAGATACAATAAAATGGTCAAAAGTTTGATGCAGGTATGGGGTCAGGATGGAAGCATAAGTTTTAAAGTATTCACTGCAGAACCCATCGGGTCCAGGTGCTTTATGTAGTGGAAGTGATCGAATGGCTTTTAAAATTTCAGTGTCAGAGATTGGTTGATTGTTTGTAGTTGGTTTGGAGTAAGAGCAGGGAGGTGTAAAGATTTCAAAAATGCATTTATTTGGGCTGGTTCTGGTGTGGGCTCTGAGCTAGATGTGCGCAGATTGTATAATTTTTGAGTAGAAGTCGCTAAAACAGTCCAATGTCTTTAGGATTGCTGATTCTCTGACCCTGTGGGGTGTGCAGGTAGGGAATTTTAGAAAGGGCTGCCTTCTTTTTAACCTGTTTGGCCAGTTGGGCTCCAGGTTTGTTGCCATAAGCATACCAATTTAGCCGTAATTTCTTAATGTGGTAATCAAAAGATGAGTGCATGTAGTTACGGAGGTCCTCTCTAAGGGTGCGGAGAAGGGCAGCATCAGTTGTATTAGGTCAGGTTTTATTACTCTGTTGAGCCTTGCAAATTTGGTCAGTAAGGGAAGTAAGCCTCTCTGCTCATTTTCTCCTCTCATGGGCACCCAGCTTTATGAAATATCTCTAACAACTGCCTTTTGGGCATTCCATAGTATTGGTTACAGATCCGTTGTTCAGGCAAAAAAAAGACTCCAGTTCTGACTTGATCTGTTTCTGATATAATGGGTGTGAGAGTAGAGAGGTGTTCATACGCCAGGTTGTGCCTCTCTGAGTTGTTGGGTTAGTAGAAATTGTTAAGGATACTGGCACGTGATCTGACCAGGTGATTAGTCCTTTATTGGCTTGAGATACTGTCTGGAGAGTGGATTTAGGCAGCAGAAACAGATCAATTCTAGAATAGGACCCCTGAGCAGCAGAAAAAAGGAGTAATCTCTTTCCATGCTGTGCAAGCACCACCACGGATCATAGAAGTCTTCTAGGAGCATGAAAGACTGAAGAGCTGTTGGTGTCCTTCTGCTGGTGGAGGAGGAGTCTAGAGTCGGGTCTACTATATCATTGAAGTCACCACAGAACACTATTCTATCTTTGGGGTAGTGAGATAGTTTGTTTTGGATCATACGGTAAAACCGTTTCTGATGTGTGTTAGGAGCGTATAAATTAACTATCACATAGTGCACATTGTCAAAGAGGGCAGCTAGAATGAGATATCGGCCCATAGGGTCACATTCTGTATGCTGGAGCTGAAAGGATATGGATCCCCGTACAGCAATCATAACCCCTCTCATTTTCTTAGTATTATTAGCAAAGAATTGTTGGGGAAATGTGCGATGGGTACAGGAGAGGGCTTTCCCTTGTGCAAAATGCGTCTCCTGCACACATAAAAGATCTACTTTCAGTGACAGGGCTTCCTTCCATAAGCTTGATCTCTTAAACGGGCTATTAAGCCCCTTCGCATTAATGCAGGTTATATGAAGTGTCATTGTGATAAAAAGAAAAGGTATGGCCCCAAAGGTCAGAAGGTGCGGGTCAAATGAGTTTAAGTATAAACTAACAAATCAATTGTACAGCCTTAGTTTAAGTTTCAGTATAGAAACGCTTGAAACAAACTAGTTGGGGGAAGAGAAATAGAATAAAATATACGTAAAAGAGAGTAAGGTGTGCATAGCACACCACGTATCGGGGTACATGTGAACAAGTACAAATGTGCGGTAATACAATATAATAACTGCACCACGAGGGTGATATGTAACAGGTTGCTTAGGCAACTATAGGGCCTGCTGCCAATAAACATGGAAGTAGAAAAGAAAATTATTAATTACAGCAGTAAATAGTTACCGAACACCTATAAGTGGGAGTGTTTAGCGCCACTGTGAGCATGGTTGTCTCCTGCCCCCTGTTGGGGGGTTTGGGTATTTATACCCCAATTTTGCAGTTGCTTGAGGCCATCTTTGGGGGAGGTAATGACCAATAGTTGAGATTGGTAGGTTACTAGAAGTTTCGTTGGAAAACCCCAGCGATAAGGAATTTCACGCTCCCTTAAGATTGCAATTATGGGTGCAAATTCTTTCCTCCTTTGAGATGTTGCTGGAGAGATATCCTGGTAGAGCGCTATGTTGGCATAGGAGGAGGTAGCAAATGGTTTGTTCTGGCTGCACGTAGCAGACGTTCTTTAATATGGTAGAAGTGTACTCTGACCAGAACATCTCTAGGGATCGTGTCGGGCAGGTGGGTTGGTTTAGGAACCTGATGTGCTCTATCCAGTAGCATAGGAAAAGTTGGTGCAAATAAGCAATCAGGTCATTTTGCTTCACCGCCACAGGGATACCCCTAAATTTGATATTGTTTCAGCGGGAGCGATCTTCGAGGTCTGCCACTTTAAGTTGGAGTTTGCGGATTGTTTTGGTTTGTTCCTCATGTGTGTCTAGCAATTCATCATGCGCTTTGACCACCTCTCCCATCTGTCTAAGATATCTGTGCGATCCTCAATAGAGTCAATGCGATTGGTTAGGTGAGAGATAGAAGTGCGCATTTCTTGTTGCAAGCCAGTTTGCAAGGATAATAGCATTACTTTCAATGAGGTTTCTGAGGCTGGAGCTTTAGAGGCAGGAAATGCAGCTAATGACGCTGTATGTACTGCTGCAGTGTCAGCTTGTGATTGTGAGGAGGCTGCCCAGTGATATTTCTTGGTCTGAATAGGCTTATGAGGCGAATGAGCTGGTGACAGAGCTATTCTCTTACCTCTGTCAGCAGAGGAGATGGTAGTGCATCCTGTGCTGTCTCCTCCATCGTGTCTGGAAGCTCCCGCTCTGTGTGATCCTCTGGCGTGTGTGTCAGTGAGATAGAACGGCCGTTCTCCTCAGCGTCATCTTTCCCTCCTTCCCCTGCCTGCATAGCGTAGTAATGTGTGAGACGGCGCGGCGCTGTAGTTCTGTTTTTCTTGCGGGACATAGCCTGTGAGGTGCCCGCTGTCTCGCCTCCTAGATGGAGGTGTTTTCAGCAGTATTTTATGCTCCTGGCCACTGTTATCACCCTCGATAGTGCAGAGCGGTCAGTTCAGTCAGCCATCTCTCTCTCTCAGCAGCTAGGACACGCCCCAATAATGAACATTTTTTATACCCTGCAATTGGATAAATGCTATAGTTGCAACATGATCTTGGAGAAAATACTGGGAGCGGTGTTTATACCGAAGGGCAGACATTTAAACTGATAATGTCTTTCTTCTATTGTGAATCTGAGGTACTTTTGATGGTGTTTGTAGATTGGGACATGTAAATAGGCATCTGCCAAATCGATTGAGATTAACCAACCTCCTAGTTGAACCATTGATGCTATTATATATATTGACTACATCCTGAATCTTTTGGGAATGATAAAAAGACTTGGGGACCTCAGCTCCAACACCAGTCTGAGCTCTCCGGATGCTTTGGGTACCAAGAATATCAGAGAATAAAACCCTATTCCTGGAGTGCGCATGCACGGTGCTTCTAAAATGGCCGCTTAGACCGGGAGCTCCGCACTGCTCTGGTCGTTTTGTGCCCCATCCAGCTGACGGCACATCGATAACCCCACATTGACCCCCCCCGGGCTCAGGGGAACACAGGCGGGACACATTGAGAGCATTGGGTACGTTCACGGTAAAGGGAGGCCCCGCTAATACAGGCCGCAGATCTGGCCTACACATCCAAGATGGCGGCCGCGTCTTCTCCTCACGGGCTGACAGCGCAGAGATCCGACTCAGCGGATGCTCACATGGACCCTTCACCGCTCAGCTCACTTTGTGGGGCACACGTGAGTACTCACATGCAGATCCCTGCCTCCCCGGCATCCATGGAATCCCTCATTGGACACACCATGGATGACCTCCTATTGTATCCCATGGATGCAAGCCCCAATCCACCATGTAACAGGGAGGCATTCCCAGCACAGCACCCTGATCTGCCTTTTGACACAGCAGCCATGTTTCTCTAGTTCTCTGAGATGCTAGACCGGGGCTTATCCTCCATAGCAGTTAAAATAACTGGGGAAATTAAAGCGGACCTCCAGAATCTGGTTTCCCACTTAGAGGCAATAGAAAATAAAATGGATGCTACTGTTGCCAACCAAAATACGGATCGGATACAAGACATCCAAGACCAACTCGAGACCGCACTTGCTAAAATAGATGATCTTAAAAATAGATCCCGACGGCACAACTTTTGGATCACTGACGCCCCTGCTGCAGTCCGCTTCCTCATTCAAGAGCTTATCCTGGACATTCCGCAACACAGACTGGAATAAGACTGTGCTCACAGAGCCCTAGGACCGCTTAGATCTGACAGGCTGCCAAGAGACTTAGTGGTGAAGCCCACTTCTATGCAGTTAAAGAGGAAGTCAAGCAACGAGCCCGCTCAAAACCCCAACTGCAGTACCAGTCCCACCCCATCCAAATTTTTGTGGATATATCGCCAACCACCATTCAAAAATGGAGGACTTTAAAACCCTACTGTCGGCCTTAACCCAGAAGGAAATAAAATACTGGTGGCTCTTTCCCTAGTTCCATAACAAGAACAAGATCTACACGTTCTCCAACTTCCTGGATGGGTAAAAAACACGTCTTCGCCTGGGCATCATCTCACAGGCCCCTACTTCCCCTCCGTCGGGATCACCTGCTGGCACATCGAAACGCCAACTCCCCACAAGTCCAATTGTCCCCTTATGGCACAAGCAAAAATATAAAAGATCTAAGGATTCCAACCCCGCCTGATAAAGTGATTACCTGCAGAAGGCCTTCTGCTCTTTCACTTCACCCATACTGGGGTCACGACCCCATCCATGGCCTCTGATATGACTCATTAGAATCTTTATTCTTGCACCAACCTTTGGACTTTCCTACCTTTCTAGGGATGATGACCATACCTCTATATTTTGCTCATCCATCTTCGCTGAAGTCACAGAGGTCCCTGACCCTCCTGCTGTACCTAACTGTCGGCTACAAGTCATCGACTCCAGGACTGCGACATCCTAGTGCTCATGACACCATATCTTCGGTTGGAACACGGATCTCAAGGACCTGAACTTTCCACACCATGACAATTCTTACTTCTCCTAACATTCAGGCCTTCACCTATGGGACACATCACCAGTTCTTGGAGTCTCTACAAAAGATTTCTGTCCCCAAGACTTCCTCCCCATACAGTGTTTCCTGTGATATCCCCTCCCGTTCCCTACCCAGCTTCTTTACCTCCGCCCTCTCCCTTTCTTCCTTTGATGGTTTACTGCCTGAGTTCCTCCATTAGAGTTATAGATATGCATATATGTTAGATGTGCTGTTACTTTAATTTGTTCATAACAGTTTTTTCTTTTTTTATAACTTGGGGCACTGCAACCGGAGCAGCCCACGTGTGCCTCCACCTGACCAGGGTTTATGTTTTTTCCATCTCACCTGGCCAGGTCTTGTCCCTCTCTTGAAGAGGTAGAACGACTATGTTTACTTGAGGGTGTGGAAGGTTCTTACCTGTTTTTCTTTCTTATTTCCTCCTCTTTTCTGATCTCTTCTTTCACCTACTCCTCTAACATTATCCTCTTTCCTAGTGATCCTGACGGGACCCCACATCCCACTGGAATGCTCACAGGGACCTCCTCTCTTAGGGGATTCATCACCTCTGACCGCCCTAAATGCTCTCTGGTAAGTGACTCAACACACCCTGGGATCATCATGCTCTCTCTCCATGGCTACCACTGACAGGTCACCACCTTTGCTAAGAGTCGTTACACACAATACACAGGGTCTAAATTCCCCTGTCAAACGCAGGAAAATATTTCAATATTATCACAGCCAGAAAAATGATGTAGTGCTTCTTCCAGAAACACACTTTCCAAGACTGTATAGCCCCAAGTTCATCCACCCCAAATTTCTTAACTTCTTCTTGGCCAACGTTGAGGACAAATCAGAGGGGGTAGCTATATGTTTCTCACATAACTGTAAATTCTCCCTGCAGTCGGAACACAAAGATCATGAGGGTAGATTCCTCCTCGTTAAGGGTGTTATCAATGACCAACTTTATTCTTTTATCTCATATTATGCTCACAATAAGAACCAGGCCAAGTTCTTTCACTCCATGATGAAGACTCTGGGCCCTTTAATCGCAGGCACAGTGATTTTTGGAGGCGATTCAAATATAGCCTTTGACCCAGGACTAGACAAAAGACATCCACTGGGTGCGAAAACCATCAGACCCACTAAACAAAACCTACGCATTGCTAGGCTGATATTCCAACACAAGCTAATTGACACATGGAGGGAACTCAATCCCTCAAAACAGGACTTTACACACTATTCCCACCCTCACCAATCATTCGCCAGAATAGAACATATCCTAGTTTCCCCAACCACAATTCCCTTGGCACTAAAATCCTTCATTAGAGACACAGTTTGGTCTGACCACTCGATGGTCTTCCTACTTTTAAATAGACCACAGGGCCAGACAAATTCCAGACATTGGAAACTGAACGAATCCAATCTCAGCGATCCGATCAGAACCACAGAAATAGAAAAAGCTATAACTGACTACTTTAACAACAATGACATAGATGAGGTCTCTCCCACTACCCTCTGGGCTGCGCACAAAGCTACCATTAGAGGGAAATTGATTCAGCTTTCATCCCGACTTAACGGAGCACGCAGAGCGAATATAGAGAGACTGGAAAAGGATTTCCTACAGCTCAGCAATCAACACAAACTTGACCCTAAAACTATGGCCATGTCTTCCCTAGATGCAGCTAGAACCGCGTTAAACCTTGCACTCACATCTAAAGCTGAGAAGAGTCTGAGATGGAATGATGCCAGGTTTTACCAACACAGGGATAGAATGGGCTCAATGTTAGAGACTGGACTATCCCCCAAAATACGTCTACACGCTCCCCCCGCTATACGCCTCTCAGGAGGTGTGTTAACGCACAATCCACAAAAGATCATGGGAGCTTTCCATGATTTTTACACAATATACAACAACGAGGGGTGCAAGGTCGATCAGGCCCAGGTGGACTCCTTCTTAGACTTTCTGCCTATCCCCAAACTAGGAGATCAACACTGAGACATTTTGGAAGCTCCAATATCAGCTGAGGAGGTCATACAAGTCATTAAGCAACTGAAACAGGGCTCCGCCCCAGGGCCGGGTGGATTTTCGGTTCCCTACTATAAAGCTTTCGCAACTATCCTTTCCCCTTACCTAGCTCGATTCTTTAACTCCCTTAGACAAGGAACACCCTTAGAACGCTCTCCAAACTCGGCATATATCACCGTAATCTCGAAACCTGGGAAAGACTCTAGTGTAGTCAATAATTACCGCCCTCTCTTTGATACAATCTCGTTGATAAACAACGATCTGAAAATCCTGACCAAAATCATAGCTAATCGGCTCTCCTCATTCATTAGTTTATATATACATAAGGACCAAGTTGGGTTTATTCCGGGTAGACGGGCCAGACCAGACCAGAAGGGCTATAGACATTATTTCAATATTACAATCAGGTTGGGACAGAGGGCAACCACAAGAAGGTTTCCTTCTGTCACTCGATCTGCAAAAGGCCTTCGATTCGGTCTCCTGGTCCTACCTCTTCTCCATCCTGGAGCGATGGGGGATGGGTCCAACATTCACTGATACTCTCAAGACCCTTTACTCATCCCCTGAAGCCAGGATACGAGGCCTCTACTCGGAACCTATTCCAATTTCAAAAGGCACTAGACAGGGTTGCCCCTTGTCCCCGCTGGTTTTTGCTATAGCAATCAAACCGCTAGCAATAGCCCTCAGGACCAACCCAGATATTTACAGTGTCTCATGCGGCTCCCAGACACACAAATGCGCCCTCTTTGCTGACGATCTCCTCCTATTCATCACCTCCCCACTTATTTCATTACCAAACATCTGTCACACACTTACTAAATTTGGACGCATATCGGGTCTTCATGTCAACATGATCAAATCCCAGGCCCTTAACATCAATGTCTCGGATTCTTTAGTCTCTCGATTAAAAGACCACTTTGAATTTACATGGAGCGACTCCATGATACCCTACCTGGGAGTCACCCTCACTAAAAAAGTGGACCAATTATATTCTGCTAATTACCCTCCATTGATTAAAAAATTGCAATCTGATCTCAGCCGCTGGTCTATGCTTAACCTTTCTTGGCTAGGACGTATCCATTCCATCAAAATGCTCCCACGTATCCTTTATCTATTTCATTCACTCCCCATACCTATCAACAAGGACCACCTGAGACGATTTCAAGCAAAAATGATCTCCTTTGTATGGGGTTCAAATGGTCATCGATCGTCCTATTCAGAACCCGTAAGAAGGGAGGATTTGGTTTACCCAACCTCCTTTGGTACTATCAGGCAGCTCAATTAGCACAGATTTCCATAATATACTCGAAAGCAATCAAACCAGACTGGGTCCACATGGAGCGTCAGGCAGTACCTCGCTTCACCCTGGACTACCTTATGTGGTGCCCCCCTAAAAACCGCCCTGCAATTATGGCCCCAACTTTGTCACACTCGTACGCCTTATGGGACATCCTAAAAGGTCACACGGAATTAATATCTAGAATCCGCCCGCTTGCCCTGTTATTTCAAAATCCCCAATTCATTGCAGGAATGAACATTAATGAGTTCCAATGGTGGTTGGACAAAGGGTTATACAGAATTGGACACTTTTTCAATTTCTCTGGCCCAATCACCCTTAACTATTGTACTAACAAACTGGATATGCCGACCTCTGAGAGATTTCGATTCCTCCAAATCTCCAACTTTCTCCACACCTTGTGGAAGACTAAACCTTGACCTCCCTCTATTACTCCTTACGAACAGTAGTGCACTCAGACCATGGAGCAGAGAGGAGGAATATCGGTGATCTACGAGTCACTTGCCAGGTTGCACTCTAAACCCAGCTACATGACAGAATGGGAAAAGGACCTTTCACGTGAGTGGGACATTGAAAAATGGTATGCCGCGACCTTTAGGGCCTACTGGACCAGTGAAATAATATTTCACTGGTTGAAGCAGGCCTCAAAGTACTAACTCGATAGTACTTGGTTCCTACGAGACTAACCAAATTTTATCCTACAGCCTCCCCACTTTGCTTCGAAACTGCTCACACATGGGCTCCATGATCCACATTTGGTGGGAGTGTCCAAAAATAAGAAGCTTTTGGAACAAAATATTTGCCTTGATACGCAAAATTACTGGTATTACAGTCCCAAAAGAACCACATGTAGCCTAATTAAATTTCCCTATTGAAAAGGCGTCTAAGAATACAGGGCGATTGATACACTTCATTTTTATTGGGGCTAAATTGACTATTGCCAGAGCTTGGCAATAGACACTCCCACCAGTATCTTGCCAACCTGGCTCCAACTTGGAGAGTTTGGACGTATTGACCGTCAAAGATTTCTCAATCTTTTTTGCCGCCTGCCCTGTGGTCGACTTCACCTTGCGCAGGAAGGAGCTCTGTGTCCCCCTCCATTGAGGCCTGGTGTATTCCTGGCCTATATGATCTGGCCTTGCGGCCTCTTCTGGAATCGAACTGGCCTGACTGGAAGGGTTGCTGTCTCTTTTTATTGGTCTGAGGTAATAGGCCTGATTTTCCCACCTGTGACCCGCTTGATTGTCTCCTCCAGGGTCTTTCCGAACAGCATCTTACCATTATATGGAATGTTACATAACGCCTGTTTAGATGCCACATGTGCGGTCCAATGTCAGAGCCATATCACCCTTTTTGCGGTCACTGCATGTGCCATTAACCTAGCCAGTAATCTTACTAGATCTATAGAAGACTCGGGCAGAAAAGCTGCTGTCTAGTTGAGTTCCTCCAGAGCCTCAATGACTTTAGCTGTCTCCACCCCAGCCCACAAGGCTGTCTCCACATTCATAACACAGACTTTTACGGCCCTTGAGATTGTTGTTGGGGCTATGGATGGATGACAGGCTGCTTCTGCAACAGTGTATATCTTTTTAAGTTCGACACCAGTCTTCTTATCCATTGGATCCTTAAATGTGGTGGAATCCTCCAGTGGGAGGGAGACATGCCTTGCAAGGGGCTGTAGGGCTGCATCTGTCCCTGGAGCCAACTCCCAGAAAGCGGCATCCGATGGATTGAAGGGATAGAGTTTAGCAAAGCGATTTTGGATTCTCGCCTTTCTCTCCGGCTTCTCCCATTCGTCCTCCATTTAATCCCAGATTTCCTCCATGAATGGAAAGGAGGGTCCCTGCTTTCTTAAATTTGGAAAAAATCTCTTAACCCTCTCTGGAGGTTTAAAGTGCTGATCCCATTCTGTGGCCTCCTTTATGGCCGTAACGTATGGCTCCATCAGATGGAATTGGAACAAATGCTCGGGCATGTCCTCTGCCTCTAACGAAGAGCCTGATAAGATCTCACAGATCCTTGGCGATTTTTGTCCCTGTTCTGTGGAGGTGCCTGGTTTAGGTTCATCTCTAGAACAGGCTGCGCTAGAGGCTAGCTGTATGCTTTTGGCCACTGCCTCATGGATATAGTCCTTAACCCTCCATGCTTCTGCTTCCGTATCTGTGGCCACATCCTTCATACATTCGGCACATAGAGGCTTCCCAACCACAGCTGGGTCCGTGCAAGCCCAGCATAGGCCATCTGCCAGTCTCCCGTGCTGCTTTGGTTCTACTGCTGAAGATTTACTGCAGCTTGGACCACTGGGAGATTGATCCCTCCATTTGGAAAGGGACCCTGGTTGCAGGGACTTAGAGCAGTGGCGGGACTTTTTGTTCCAGGAATGTCTGCTTTTTAGGGCTTCTGCTCCTAAAAAAGATTAAGCAACATGTTACTTACATGAAATAAGGGGTTTGTGAGCCTGGTCTCCAACCAGGACTCACCAAGGGAAGGGAGGGGGGCAAGTGGACTATCTTGGTACAATGCAAAAAGGGATACAATTAAGTATATAAACAATCATATAAAAATTATAAAAGTTTATTGATACATAATACATGACAAAGGATGTCAATGATGGGATTAAAAACATGAGTGACTTGGTCATGGACAGTGTTTCAACTGGTTTCGCAGACTGACTTCATCAGGAAAAACATCTGCAATTTAATCAACACAAGATCAATTACATTATATACAGAAAATACAGTTCATATGTGCATGTTACAAAGGGGGGAAGGATGTAAGGCTGCTTACCCAAATCCTGGTGTGCACACGGCACAAGGCGCCACCAGTAGGGGGGTCTCCCGCGGTGACTGGGGGAGACTAACAAGTCAAGGGGCTGGAGTCTAGGTGTTGTGAATGAATTGTGAAAAAATACAATCCAAGCAACCAAACTAAATTGATGTGAAAAAAGGAAAAACATGAACGCTACTATGGATGATGAAATCAAATTTGTGAAAAGGGGTAAAAGAAGAGGGAAGGGGGGAGGAAAGAGGGGATGTGAGAAAGGGGGGGGAGGAAAAGGGAAGATGGAGAGAGGGGGAAAGGGGAAAAAGAAGGGGGGAAAAGGGGAGGGAAAGAGGGAGTGAAAGGTTCGGTAGGGGGGTGTAGCTGGAATTCAGTCTGGTGGCCTGGTGACCAATGAAAAAAGAACACTAGGGGGAGGGGAGGACAGGGATTTATAACTCTGGAAGAAGTTGGCCATGAGAAGCTAACCCATAGTGTGCTGTTGAGAGGGTGACCAGGAAAAAAAAAATTATATATATATATATATATATATATATATATATATACAGTGAGGACAGAAAATATTCAGACCCCCCTTAAATGTTTCACTCTTTGTTATGTTGCAGCCATTTGCTAAAATCATTTAAGTTCATTTTTTTCCTCATTAGTGTACACACAGCACCCCATATTGACAGTAAAACACAGAATTGTTGACATTTTTGCAGATTTATTAAAAAAGAAAAACCTGGATTTGGGGATCCTCTGCCATTCCTCCTTGCAAATCCTCTCCAGCTCTGTCAGGTTGGATGGTAAACGTTGGTGGACAGCCATTTTTAGGTCTCTCCAGAGATACTCAATTGGGTTTAAGTCAGGGCTCTGGCTGGGCCATTCAAGAACAGTCATGGAGTTGTTGTGAAGCCACTCCGTTATTTTAGCTGTGTGCTTAGGGTCATTGTCTTGTTGGAAGGTAAACCTTCGACCCAGTCTGAGGTCCTGAGCACTCTGGAGAAGGCTTTCGTCCAGGATATCTCTGTACTTGGCCGCATTCATCTTTCGCTTGATTGCAACCAGTCGTCCTGTCCCTGCAGTGGAAAAACACCCCCACAGCATGATGCTGCACCACCATGCTTCACTGTTGGGACTGTATTGGACAGGTGATGAGCAGTGCCTGTTTTTCTCCACACATACCATTTAGAATTAAGGTCAAAGAGTTCTATATTGGTCTCATCAGACAAAATAATCTTATTTCTCACCATCTTGGAGTCCTTCAGGTGTTTTTTTAGCAAACTCCATGCGGGCTTTCATGTGTCTTGCACGGAGGAGAGGCTTCCGTTGGGCCACTCTGCCATAAAGCCCCAACTGGTGGAGGGCTGCAGTGATGGTTGACTTTCTACAGCTTTCTACAACTTTCTCCCGACTGCATCTCTGGAGCTCAGCTACAGTGATCTTTGGGTTCTTCTTTACCTCTCTCACCAAGGCTCTTCTCCCCTGATAGCTCAGTTTGGCCGGACGGCCAGCTCTAGGAAGGGTTCTGGTCATCCCAAACGTCTTCCATTTAAGTATTATGGAGGCCACTGTGCTCTTAGGAACCTTAAGTGCAGCAGAAATTTTTTTGTAACCTTGGTCAGATCTGTGCCTTGCCACAATTCTGTCTCTGAGCAGTTCCTTTGACCTCATGATTCTCATTTGCTCTGACATGCACTGTGAGCTGTAAGGTCTTATATAGACAGGTGTGTCCAAGTCCAATCAGTATAATCAAACACAGCTGGACTCAAATGAAGGTGTAGAACCATCTCAAGGATGATCAGAAGAAATGGACAGCACCTGTGTTAAATATGAGTATCACAGCAAAGGATCTGAATACTTAGGATCATGTGATATTTCAGTTTTTCTTTTTTAATAAATCTGCAAAAAATGTCAACAATTTTGTGTTTTTCTGTCAATATGGGGTGCTGTGTGTACATAGAGTGAAAAATTTAAGGGGGTCTGAATACTTTCCGTCATATATATATATATATATATATATATATATATATATATATATATATATATATGTCTAGTATATAGAGTATCTCACAAAAGTGGGCACCCCTCACACGTTTGTAAATTTTATTCTATCTTTTCATGTGACAGCACTGAATAAATGACAGTTTGCTACAATGTAAAATAGTGAGCGTACAGCTTGTATGATGGTGTAAATTTGCGCTCCCCTCAAAATAACTCAACACACAGCCATTAATGTCTAAACCACTGGCAACAAAAGTGAGTACACCCCTAATGCCCCGTACACACGGTCGGATTTTCCGATGGACAATGTCTGATCGGAGCGTGTTGTCGGAAATTCCGACCGTGTGTGGGCGCCAACGGACATTTTCCATCGGATTTTCCGACACACAAAGTTGGACAGCAGGAGATAAAATTTTCCGACAACAAAATCCGTTGTCGGAAATTCCGATCGTGTGTACACAAATCCGACGGACAAAGTGCCACGCATGCTCAGAATAAATAAAGAGATGAAAGCTATTGGCCACTGACACGTTAATAGTCGTGACGTACGTGTTTTACGTCACCGCGTTCAGAACTATCGGATTTTCCGACAACTTTGTGTGACCGTGTGTATGCAAGACAAGTTTGAGCCAACATCCGTCTGAAAAAATCCTAGGATTTTGTTGTCGGAATGTCCGAACAAAGTCCGACCGTGTGTACGGGGCATAAGTGAAAATGTCCAAATTGGGCCCAAAGTGTCAATATTTTGTGTGGCCACCATTATTTTCCAGCACTGCCTTAACCGACTTGGGCATGGAGTTCACCAGAGCTTCACAGGTTGCCACTGGATTCCTCTTCCGCTCCTCCATGAGGACATCATGGAGCTGGTGGATGTTAGAGACCTTGCGCTCCTCCACTTTCCGTTTGAGGATGCCCCACAGATGCTCAATAGGGTTTAGGTTTGGACACATGATTGGCCAGTCCATCACCCTTACCCTCAGCTTCTTTAGCAAGGTAGTGGTCATCTTGGAGGTGTGTTCTGGGTCGTTATCATGTTGGAATACTGCCCTGTGGCCCAGTCTCCGAAGGGAGGCGATCATGCTCTGCGTCAGCATATCACAGTACATGTTTGCATTCATGGTTCCCTCAATGAACGTAGCTAAATGAATGTAGCTCCTCAGTGTTGGCAGCACTCATGCAGCCCCAGACCATGGCACTTCCACCACCATGCTTGACTGTAGGCAAGACACACTTGTCTTTGTACTCCTCACCTGGTTGCCGCCACACACGCTTGACACCATTTGAACCAAATAAGTTTATCTTGGTTCCATCAGACCACAGGACATGGTTCCAGTAACCCATGTCCTTAGTCTGCTTGTCTTCAGCAAACTGTTTGCGGGCTTTCTTGTGCATCATATTTAGAAGAGGCTTTCTTCTGGGATGCCAAGCAGACCAATTTGATGCAGTGTGCGGTGTATGGTCTGAGCACTGACAGACTGACCCCCCACCCCTTAAACCTCTGCAGCAATGCTGGCAGCACTCATACGTCTATTTCTCAAAGACAACCTCTGGATAGGACGCTGAGCATGTGCACTCAACTTCTTTGGTCCACCATGGCGAGGCTTGTTCTGAGTGGAACCTGTCCTGTTAAACTGCTGTATGGTCTTGGCCACCGTGCTGTAGCTCAGTTTCAGGGCCTTGGCAATCTTCTTATAGCCTAGGACAATGATGGCGAACCTTGGCACCCCAGATGTTTTGGAACTACATTTTCCATGATGCTCAAACTACTCTGCAGAGTGCATGAGCATCATGGGAAATGTAGTTCCAAAACATCTGGGATGCCAAGGTTCGCCATCACGGGCCTAGGCATCTTTATGTAGTGCAACAATTCTTTTTTTCAGATACTCAGTTCTTTATGATGAGATGCCCTGTTGAACTTCCAGTGACCAGTATGAGAGAGTGAGAGCGATAGCACCAAATTTAACACACAAGTCACATGATACCGGGGAGGGAAAATGGCTAATTGGGCCCAATTTTTCACTTAGGGGTGTACTCACATTTGTTGCCAGCGGTTTAGACATTAATGGCTGTGTGTTGAGTTATTTTGAGGGGACAGCAAATTTACACCGTTATACAAGCTGTACACTCACTACTTTACATTGTAGCAAAGTGTCATTTCTTTAGTGTTTTATATATATATATATATATATATATATATATATATATATATATATATATATATATATATATATATATATATATATATATATATATATATATATATATTATAATATAATTTAATAATATAATATAATTTATTGTAGAGGGTCAGCCTGGGGCAGGGTTAAGAAGGGGTTAATCGAAAGAGGGCAGGTACTTCCCCTTCAGACCTGCTTATTGTCAGCTGGTCTGAAAGTGTCAGAGGAGAGCTGTTTGAGTAGGAGAGAGAGAGACACAGCAGCACGCTGTGTGAAAAGTTCCATTGCTGGATTGTGTATGTGACAGACCTAGCCGGGAGAGAGACTTTTGGAGGGGACTGAATGCTAGCCTCTTGCCGTTCGATCGTGGGCCCTGGCATTTGGGAGAACGATGCTCTTTGTGAGCTGTATGCCTGGGGACCCTTGAGGTGGTATTACTGTGGATTCGGGTCCTGGTCCCTCAGGACTAGGGATGAGCCGAACACCCCCCTGTTCGGTTCGCACCAGAACATGCGAACAGGTAAAAAGTTTGCTCGAACACGCAAACACCGTTAAAGTCTATGGGACACGAACATGAATAATCAAAAGTGCTAATTTTAAAGGCTTATATGCAAGTTATTGTCATAAAAAGTGTTTGGGGACCCGGGTCCTGCCCCAGGGGACATGGATCAATGCAAAAAAAAGTTTTAAAAATGGCCGTTTTTTCAGGAGCAGTGATTTTAATAATGCTTAAAGTCAAACAATAAAAGTGTAATATCCCTTTAAATTTCGTACCTGGGGGGTGTCTATAGTATGCCTGTAAAGGGGCGCATGTTTCCTGTGTTTAGAACAGTCTGACAGCAAAATTACATTTGGAAGGAAAAAACCCATTTAAAACTACCCGCGGCTATTGCATTGCCGACAATACACATAGAAGTTCATTGATAAAAACGGCATGGGAATTCCCACAGGGAAACCCCGAACCAAAATTAAAAAAAAAAAAATGACGTGGGGTTCCCCCTAAATTCCATACCAGACCCGAACTGGTATGGATTTTAAGGGGAACCCCGCGCCAAAAAAAAAAAAAAAACGGCGTGGGGTCCCCCCAAAAATCCAAACCACAAATTGTTCGCTGTTCGGCGAACTTGCGAACAGCCAATGTTCGAGTCGAACATGAGTTCGACTCGACCTCGAAGCTCATCCCTACTCAGGACACACAGACTCTGGGGACCCTGGATTTGCCATATTAGAAATAGTGGCTGATTCATAATGCTGGAACAAATACTGTTAGGAGATGCTGATGTCAATTCCAACACCTGTCTGTTTGTTGCCTGCTAGAATGTGTATTGTAAATAAGTCTCTGGTATGGGATCTAAGAGTCATTAGATCCCCATTGTTGTTTGTGTTAATTAACTCTGCTATTGTGATAATGTTGATTGGGGGTTCTGAGATACAAGATGGCCAGTCTGGCCTAAAGGTCATGTCTGAGTCATCTAGGCTGTCTAAAGGGATTAGTTAATTAGCCCATGTTAATTAGGTTTCTGGTCACAGGTGTATGTTCAGAGTAATATGAGCCGGAGGTACGCATTTATTGTATAAAAGAGCCTGTGTTTGTCAATAAAGAGAGATTCCTGGTTGAACTTACATACAGCCTGCCTGGTGTTTGTTCTGAGCTACACAACTGGATTAGAACGGCACATAGCTGTAGTTCTAGTCCCGGAACATCGGATGACCGAACCATCAGATGTTGCGATCTGCAATCTGATTCTATAGCCGCAGAGGAGTGTCGGGAGAGTGGAATCGAGCGAGCAAGGGGCTCGTTACATTGGTTGGCAGCAGTGGGATTTGCTCTCCAGTTACTGGGACACTCCAAACCAGCCTGCAGGAGAGCCACGCTGAAAGACTTACTTGAGAGCCGTGGAGGGAATGGTGGGATCGTGCTTCCTTGCCATGAACACATCCAAACCATCACCTGGATCCAAGGTCCAGATAGCAGGAGAGGAGAGGTACAGATACCAGCCACCATGGAAGAGGAATTCAGAAGGAGGTTGCGAGAGATGCAGATACAGCACAGAGGACCAGTATCAGAGCAGGTCCTGCTGAAATGGTTTGATTTTATCCGCTGTGAACTCTGGAAGGAAGCGCTAGCCCGTGAGCAGTGACACCAGGGAAAAGTTCTCCCCTCCATCCATGTAAGGTACTGGTCGCAGTATGAAGTACGATTGCTGTTATTGGGGGAACAGCCAAACCAGGAGTGGACAGCTGAGTTAAGCAGGCTGATCCGGTCAGAAATGCAGTTGGACGAGAGCTACAGAGCCCTCCAGTGGTATGTAGCCCAAGTGTGCCCGTGGACAGCGGATGACAGCCCCACGGAAGGCTTTGACTACGATGGCCTGGGATTGTTGTACTGGAGGCTGTCCGGGGACCCTGATTTTGGGAGTGATCGGGAGTGTCGTTTGGAGGAAATAATGGAGCACAGAGAGCGAAGACTGAATGTCTCAGAAGTGCACTGGGCACAGGAAGATTTGGAGTTTCTGGAATGGGAGCTTGAGATGGCCTACAGACAGCTGCTAGACTCTGCTCAGCAGCAGAGTGGTGCTCCCTTTGCCTGGGACTATCAGGAAATACCAGTTGACAACTCTGAAATCCTGGTTGAAGAGTTGACAATGTGGCAGAGTAATAGTGTGCTTTGCCAACCTGGCCCCGCAGCTATGGAGGCGGAGGTCTTATGGCGGATGCAGCAAGTGCTGACTGACCTTGATGAACCTGTTTCTGTATTGGATGATCTTGGATGGAGGAATGTGCCTGTCCAGCAGCATGCCAGAGAATCGGCAGTGGAAAATCTGAAGATTGCCGTCCCCAAACCTGAAGTGCTGACAACAGGGCAGAGCTCTGCTAACCTCTGCCCAGCACTGATAGCATCTTCTGGGTTCCACGGAGAGGAGATGGTGAACTTTTATCCCCAGACATCAGTTGCAGAGACAGGGGATTTGATAGATTTTTCTGCTGAGGAAGAACAACCTGGTGAGCCTCCAGCAGAAGAAGAGCTGTTATTAGGGCCAAACTTCACTGTACTCTGCCCAGCACTGATAGCATCTTCTGGTTTCCACAGAGAGGAGATGGTGAACCTTTATCCCCAGACACCAGTTGCAGAGACAGGGGATTTGATAGACTTTTCTGCTGAGGAAGAACAACCTGGTGAGCCTCCAGCAGAAGAAGAGCTGTTATTAGGGCCAAACTTCACTGTGCTCTGCCCAGCACCAACAGAAGTATCTGTGAAGTTACAAGGAACTTCCCCAGCAGAAGCGCTGGCAACCGGACAGAGAGTCCAAGATCTCTGCCCTACACCTGCGGCGGTTCTGGAGGCTCAGGGTGAGAAGGAGGTGGTCACTTCCCAGCAGCAGATCAGGATACAGGGGGAGAAGGGAGAGGAAGTGTTTGTCGTCCCTCCCCAACAGTTGGCCAGGGTGGAGGAAGTGGTCTTTCCTCCCCAGCAAAGATCCGTGCACCTGGGATACAGTACTACAGACATATCATCCCAACATCCAGATGAGGGAATGGAAAAGGAAGCAGCTGGCTCACCTCCCCAATGGCAGCTACACAGTTTGTGAGTGGAGGAAGCCAGCCTCCTGCCCCAACAGTTAGCCAGAGGAGATGGTGTGGGGTTTCCAGCAGAAGGGCTGGCAACAGGGCCGAATACTGCTGGACTCTGCCCTCAACTAACAGAGGATGGATTTCCTGTGAAGGTGGATGGGACTTCAGTCTTCACCTGTATACCCCAGGGATGCTGCGCAGTCGGCCCAGATCCCCAACAGCATGACGGAGTGAGCCCAGACACCCTGTCTTCTCTCCAGCAGCAGAAAGGACTCCAGAGAGAAGGGCCAGTCCAGGCCTCTCCCCAGTGGCAGATATGTTCTCTGAGAGAGGCAGAGGTTGGCTGGGTGAGTAATGCTTTGTTTGGAACAATTTGTTTGGGGTACTGTGTGGGTACAGGTATTAGAGGACTGGAACTACTTACTAACTTCGGAGTCAACCCGTCTGGGGTCTCCTCCTGTGTTAGTCTCCTCTTGAAAGGGGAGAAATGTGACAGACCTAGCCGGGAGAGAGACTTTTGGAGGGGACTGAATGCTAGCCTCTTGCTGATCGATCGTGGGACCTGGAATTTGGGGGAACGATGCTCTTTGTGAGCTGTATGCCTGGGGACCCTTGAGGTGGTATTACTGTGGATTCGGGTCCTGGTCCCCCCTAGTATGGGATCTAAGAGTCATTAGTTCCCCATTGTTGTTTGTGTTAATTAACTCTGCTATTGTGATAATGTTGATTGGGGGTTCTGAGATACAAGATGGCCAGTCTGGCCTAAAGGTCATGTCTGAGTCATCTAGGCTGTCTAAAGGGATTAGTTAATTAGCCCATGTTAATTAGGTTTCTGGTCACAGGTGTATGTTCAGAGTAATATGAGCCGGAGGTATGCACCTCCTCTTTTATTGTATAAAAGAGCCTGTATTTGTCACTAAAGAGAGATTCCTAGTTGAACTTACATACAGCCCGCCTGGTGTTTGTTTTGAGCTACACAACTGGATTACAACGGCACATAGCTGTAGTTCTAGTCCCAGAACATCGGATGACCGAACCATCAGATGTTGCGATCTGCAATCTGATTTTATAGCCGCAGAGGAGTGTCGGGAGAGTGGAATCGAGCGAGCAAGGGGCTTGTTACAGTGTACTTGAACTATTGCCTGTATTCTGTGGAACTGTGAGCTTTATCTGTGTGCACAACTGTGTGACAAGACAGCCTGTTGTGTCTTCTGTTTGTTTTTTTCCAGTTTGCTGAATAAAGCCATTTTTATTTTTACTGGACTGTCTCTGAGCCGGTTGTTCACCCCTCTGATCCCCTACAAATTGGCGGAGAATGCAGGCAGTTTGAGGGGTACAGGCCAATCCCATGTCCTGGGTGAAAGCTGCACAGGCTGTGACGTCTTCAGAACAAGCCATGGAGGAGCTAATTAAACAATTAGCAATGGTTTATGCCCAGGGCGGTCGCTGTGCAACAGGAAACAAACATCTTACTGGTTGAACAGCTAGCAGGACTGCAAAAGGTGGTGACTGAGCAGGCTGAAATGAGGAAAGGTGATCCCGCTGTAAAGAATGACCCCCGGAAGGCAGTGCAGTGGACCTTGCAAAAGATGACAGCCTCAGACAACGTGGAAGCATACCTAGCGGTGTTTGCGCGGGTTGCAGCAAGGGAAGGTCTGCCTGATAAAGACTGAGCAGATGTACTAGCTCTATTCCTGACCGCAGACCCCCCCAACAAGCGTACATTGACTTGGCCCCTGAATCAGCACTGGATTATAAGCTCCTGAAAGCAGAAATCCTAGCAAGGCTGGGAGTGACTGTCGCTTTAAGGGCAAACCAAGTCATGGCTGGCGTTTTGACAAGGCTAAGTCTGCCCGTGTTCAGCTCTACCACCTGATGCACTTGTTCCAAGATTGGCTGAAACCTGAGGAAAAGACACCCACTCAGATTGTGGAAAGAGTCGCACTGGACTGTTTCCTGCATGGACTACCCAGGGAGCTTCACCGATGGGTGGCTCAGTCCCTAGATGAGATGGCTGCTGCTGTTGAGCGCTACAGTTGTGTGGAAAAGTTCCAGGAGAGTCCCTCTGTCACAAGAGAGCTGGCCCATTTCAAAGAAGTGCGTTCCAGCACCAGAGTGGCTTCCGGTGATCACATGGTGGCTGCTCGGGGTTATAATACAACTGACAGGAGCACCCCAGGAAGCTTTCCAGGGAACCAACATGGGGAACCCCGTGAGGTTCGCTGTTGGTCCTGCCATCAACTGGGTCATCTGGCGGCCCAGTGCCCAAATCGGGAAGAACCAATGGAGTGCGACATGGGTTGCTCCATGTATGCCCATGCATTATGTGCTGCAACCAGCCTGAATCCGCATGAGTGTGTGGTGCGGGTCAATGGACAGGAGGTGGTAGCGCTCCTTGACTCTGGGAGTGTGGTCACCCTGCTCCGATTGGACGGTTTGCCAAGAAAGCTGGTACCAAGGGAACAGGTCGGGGTCATCTGTGTGCATGGTGATGTTAAAAACTATCTGTGTGACCCTGTGTACACCAGCAGGAACGGCTACACTAAAAGTTGGGGTGGTCTCAGGATTACCTCATGACTTACTAATCGAGCAAGACTGCCCCATGTTTTGGGACTTGTATGAGCAAAAGCTCAAAGGTTCGGGGGTTCCCCCAAAAAGCAAGAACCCACAGAGGTGGTAAATAATACTGTGTTGCAGGAGGTTGTTATTAAGGATCAGTACCAGGTTGCTGAACCTGCAGGAAGTGAGCCCGGTCCCCTGGAGGTTTTTGCGGGATTGGAAGCGGAAAGTACCTCCTCTGAGCCAGATATGTCAGATCTCGGGGGCTCCCAGGAAGATTTCCTTAGTGCTCAGATGAGGGACCCCACTTTGATTCCCACCAGGCAACAGGCCACAGTCTTAAACAGTGAACCACAGCACCCTGGGGTGGATGTGTAGTTCCCCCATTTTGCTGTGAATCATGACTTGTTGTACTGAGTAACTAAAGTCAATAAAGAAGTGTTGGAACAACTGATGGTACCCAAACCTTTTAGGTCTAGGGTGTTACATTTGGCTCATAGTCATATACTTGGGGGTCACCTTGGAGTGGCTAAAACTCAGGAACGGGTTTTACAGCGTTTTTTTGGCCCGGTGTATATCGGGGTATATCGGTGTATATCGGTGTATTACTGTGAGTCCTGCCCTACCTGTCACAGAACTGCTCCAACACCCCATTTTTGCATTCCGCTGGTACCGCTTTCAATTATCGAGGTTCCCTTTGATCGCATAGCCATGGACTTGGTGGGCCCCTTACCTAAGTCACCTAGGGGACACCAATGCATTTTGGTTGTCCTTAACTATGCCACCAGGTATCCGGAAGCGGTCCCTTTAAGAAATTGCTCATCCAAGGTCATCGCACGGGAGTTGTTTCAGATGTTCATGAGTACAGGGCTCCCATCCAAGATCTTGACAGACCAAGGTACCCCGTTCATGTCAAAAGTGATGAAGGAACTCTGTAAACTATTTAAGATTAAACATTTGCGAACTTCAGTGTATCACCCACAAACTGATGGGTTAGTGGAGCGGTTCAACAAAACCTTAAAGGGAATGCTAAAGAAAGCAGTTGAGGAGAATGGTCGGGATTGGGATTGCTTGTTACCTCCCTTGTTGTTTGCCATAAGAGAGGTACCCCAGGCCTCCACGGTATTTTCCCTCTTTCAGTTGGTTTATGGGAGACAACCCCGTAGACTACTTGTTATAATGAAAGAGACGTGGGAACAAGAAGCTTCCCTGTATCGGAGTGTGGTAGAACATGTCTCTCAGATGCAGGACCGAATAACAAAAGTTATGCCCATAGTACGGGAACATTTGCAGGCTGAGCAAAACGCCCAGAGTCGTGTATACAGCCGATCTGCCAAGGTTAGAGAGTTTAAACCTGGGGATCGGGTGCTGGTGTTAGTGCCTACCACTAAGTTTCTTGCCAAGTGGCAAGGACCCTTTGAGATAGTTGAGAGGGTGGGCAAGGTCAACTATAAAGTCCATCAGCCCACCAAACGTAAACCCTACCAGATTTACCACGTCAACTTGATCAAACCATCGAACGATAGACAGGTATTGACAGTCAGTCTGAAGGTCCCGGAAGATCCTGATGCTCAGATTAAAAAAGTAGGGAATACAGAGGCTCTCTCCCCTTCTCAAAAACAGGAGTCCTGGGAGTTTTTGCAGAGGAATCGGGACATTTTTTCAAACCTGCCGGGCCTAACCTTGGTAATTGAACATAATGTCATCACAGATCCTGGCATTCGAGTAAACCTCAAACCCTACCGCACACCCGAAGCTTGCCGGAATATTGTCTCGGCTGAGCTTAAGAGCATGTTGGACCTTGGGATCCTTGAGGAGTCTTCAAGTAGCTGGTCCAGCCCTATAGTCCTTGTACCCTATCCAAATGGAACCTGGGGGTACTGCAATGACTTTCACAAGTTAAATGAAGTCTCCAAGCCAGACGCATATCCCATGCCCCAGGTGGATGAATTAATCGAGAGATTAATACCGGCCCGATACATCATCACTCTTGACTTGACCAAGGGATACTGGCAGATCCCACTTTCCCCAGAGGCTAAAGAATAAACTGCATTTGCCACACCAGAGGGGATATGACAACATGATCGAATACTGTTTGGGTTACATGGGGCCCCAGCAACTTTCCAGAGGGCCATGGACTTCATCCTGAAACCTCATAAGGAAGTCTCAGGAGCCTATCTTGATGACATTGTCATCTTTAGTCAGGACTGGGAGAGTCACTTACCGAAGGTCCAGTTGGTCTTGGATGTGCTCTGAAGGGTGGGGTTCACAGTGAACCCAGAAAAGAGCAAGGTTGGGTTGGAGAAGGCCCGCTACCTGGGGTATGTTGTAGGCAGGGGCGTGAGTAAACCCCAACTAAATAAGGTGAAGCCTATCCAGAAATGGCCCCGTCCATTAACAAAGAAACAGGTGCGTTCTTTCCTTGGCATTGTGGGCTATTATAAGAGGTTTGTCCCCAACTTTGCCAGTCTAGCAGCGCCTCTGACTGATCTCACCAAGGGAAAGAACGCAACTGTTGTTCAGTGGAGTGCAGAAGCAAGCTTTGTGCCAGGAACCAGCGTTGGTAGCTCCTGACTTCCAAAAAGAGTTCCTGGTACAAAATGATGCCTCAAAGTTGGGTCTGGGTGCAGGACTGTCCAAGATGGTTGAGGGAGATGAGTACCCCATTGTGTACTTGAGCTGGAAGCTCACACCAGCTGAGAGGAATTATTCCATTGTGGAAAGGGAGTGTCAGGCAATAAATGGGCTTTGGAGACACTCCGCTACTACTTGCTGGGCCGACCTTTCAAGTTAGTTTCAGATCATGCTCCCCTTACGTGGATGGCCCAAAATAAAGACAAAAACTCCAGAATCACCCGGTGGTTCCTTGCTCTACAGGACTTCAAGTTTGTAGTGGTACATAAACCAGGAAAGGTACCTCAGAATGTGGATGCCCTTTTCTAGGTCTATTGCCACTTGATTCGTAGTGTTCAGACCCCATGCCTGGAACGGGGGGGGGGGATATGTAGACACTCCGCTACTACTTGCTGGGCCGACCTTTCAAGTTAGTTTCAGATCATGCTCCCCTTACGTGGATGGCCCAAAATAAAGACAAAAACTCCAGAATCACCCGGTGGTTCCTTGCTCTACAGGACTTCAAGTTTGTAGTGGTACATAAACCAGGAAAGGTACCTCAGAATGTGGATGCCCTTTTCTAGGTCTATTGCCACTTGATTCGTAGTGTTCAGACCCCATGCCTGGAACGGGGGGGGGGGATATGTAGAGGGTCAGCTTGGGACAGGGTTAAGAAGGGGTTAATTGAAAAGGGCAGGTACTTCCCCTTCAGAGCTGCTTATTGTCAGCTGGGCTGAAAGTGTCAGAGGAGAGCTGTTTGAGTAGGTGAGAGAGACACAGCAGCACGCTGTGTAAAAAGTTCCATTGCTGGATTGTGTACTTGGTGGGTGAGCTTAACCACATAAAAGACTGTAGCCATGTAGAGCCATGAACTATTGCCTGTAAGCCCATATGCTGTGGAACTGTGAACTTTACCTGTGTGCACAACTGTGTGACAAGACAGCCTGTTGTGACTCCTGTTTGTTTTTGCCAGTTTGCTGAATAAAGCCATTTCTCTTTTTACTGGACTGTCTCTGAGCCAGCTGTTCACCCCTCTGATCCCCTACAATCTATAAATATATCATGCATTCAGTGTATATTTTATATATATATATATATATATATATATATATATATATATATATATTTATTATATATATATTGCATTCAGCGGTGTACAGTATATAATATATAATTATTATATCTTTTCTTTTGACAACACTGAAGAAATTACACTTTTGCTACAATGTAAAGTAGTGACTGTACAGCTTGTATAACAGAATACATTTGCCCCTCTAAATAATTCAACACACAGCCATTAATGTCTAAACCGCTGGCAACAAAAGTGAGTACACCCCTAAGTGAAAATGTCCAAATGGGACCCAATTAGCCATTTTCCCTTCCCGGTGTCATGTGACTGATTGGTGTTACAAGATCTCAGTTGTGAATGGGGAGTAGGTGTGTTAAATTTGACGTTATCGCTCTCACTCTTTCATACTGGTCACTGGAAGTTCAACATGGCACCAGTATTTACAATTTAGTGTAGTGCGCACAGTGTGCACCTAAAGCTATCTGAAGAAAATTAGTGGTGTTCTTCTGATCCTACTAATACCACAGGCAGGCAGCTACAGTATTTACAGTTAGTGTAGTGCGTCCTCTGCACAGTGTGCACCTAAAGCTACCTGGAGACAATTGCTGTTGTTCTGCTCCTATTAATACCACAGGCAGGCAGCTACAGTATTTACAGTTAGTGCACTGTGTCCTCTGCACAGTGTGCACCTAAAGCTACCTGAAGAAAATTAGTGGTGTTCTTCTGATCCTATTAATACCACAGGCAAGCAGCTACAGTATTTATAGTTAGTGTAGTGCGTCCTCTGCACAGTGTGCACCTAAAGCTACCTGGAGACAATTGCTGTTGTTCTGCTCCTATTAGTACCACAGGCAGGCAGCTACAGTATTTACAGTTAGTGCACTGTGTCCTCTGCACAGTGTGCACCTAAAGCTACCTGAAGAAAATTAGTGGTGTTCTTCTGATCCTACTAATACCACAGGCAGGCAGCTACAGTATTTACAGTTAGTGTAGTGCGTCATCTGCACAGTGTGCACCTAAAAGCCACCTGGAGACAATTGCTGTTGTTCTGCTCCTATTAATACCACAGGCAGGCAGCTACAGTATTTACAGTTAGTGTACTGTGTCCTCTGCACAGTGTGCACCTAAAGCTACCTGAATAAAATTGGTGGTGTTCTTCTGATCCTATTAATACCACAGGCAGGCAGCTACAGTATTTACAGTTAGTGTACTGTGTCCTCTGCACAGTGTGCACCTAAAGCTACCCGAACAAAACTGGTGGTGTTCTTCTGATCCTATGAATACCACAGACAGGCAGCTACAGTATTTACAGTTAGTGTACTGCGTCCTCTGCACAATATGCACCTAAAGCTACCTGAAGAAAATTGCTGTTGTTCTGCTCCTATTAATACCACAGGCAGCTACAGTATTTACAGTTAGTGTACTGCGTCCTCTGCACAGTGTGCACCTAAAGCTACCTGAAGACAATTGCTGGTGTTCTCATACTAATAATACTACAGGCAGGCAGTTGATTCTGCTAGCTGCAGTATCAGTATATATATATATACATCCCAACTTTGTGCAGCTACATCTCACTGCAGGTCATTAGTATGTCTGGAAGGCCAACAAGGAGAGGCAGACAGTCACAAGCCAATAAAAGGTGCATCCTCTTATTGGCCGTGGGAGACACGCTTGTCCTTTTTTTTGGCAGGACCAAGCCGTCCTCATCCTCCTCATCCTCTCTCATCCAGGCTCAGGGTACTTTGTCTGGCAAAGCAGCTGCCAAGGTGGCCTCTTCCCTCAGCTCAATGGTATCAGTCACTCCTTCCCTAGCCCCACCATGTTCTCCTGAGGAGTCCCCCGAACTGTTATTTATATATATATATATATATATATATATATATATATATATATGTCAGCGCACAGGACATGAGATAACAAATTACTGGGGACAATAGTAGATAAATAAATAAATAAGTATGGCTATAAAAGTAAAAGCAAAAAACTGAAAATAATGATAATGGTATTAAAATTAAATATAGCTGTTTATGTATATAGCTGGGAGGAGATAGCATCTCTGAAGTATAACCAGCACTGAGGGCAAAGCTTTTCTGGTAGACAAAGTCAGTTCTATTGTAGAAGCCAGAGAAAAACAAAAGAGAAAAGCGCCTCTGAGTGCAAGTATTTATTGGGAGCACATAACAAGTAATCCACACTTACATCGAAGTAACGGATGACAAGCCGGGGGGGGGGGGAGCTCCTGGGTCAGTACATGAAAGCCATAGCATGGGTCGGCAATCCACAATTCGGATCGAGGCAGCCGCAGTTGATCGAGTGGGAACCAGCCAGCTGAACTCGCCGAAGGATAAACAGCTGAGAAGCCGCTCGCTGGCCTGTGACGTTACCGGAGTGTAGGAGATCCACAACGCGTTTCAGAGCATGCATGAGGCTCACACTGAGCATGCGCGCTCCTTTGTCAAGTGTGAGGAGGACTGGAGAACACGGGAGAATAAAAAGCTCTGCAATCAAGGGGAGAAACCACAACGGCTGGGGGATTAACCATTTAGACATGACCAGCAAACTGGCCTAATGAAAGGAACATGGTTTTAAACTAGTATAGCACTAATAAGCTGCTGAAAACAATAAACATAGGCTATACTATATTAAAATATATTGCAATTGATAAGATCATATTAAAATATATTGTAATTGATAATATCATGGGAAAGATGTGGGGTGAAAAATGAAAAAAAAATTAAGGTGATGAAAAATAGATAAAAATCGTCTACCTGAAAAGCTTTGCCCTCAGCGTTGGTTATACTTCAGAGACGCTATCTCCTCCCAGCTATATACATAAACTTGTTATGGACCTTTTTTTTTTTATTTTAATTTAAAATATATTGTAATTGATAATATCATGGGAAAGATCTGGGGTGAAAAATGAAAAAAAAATTAAGGAGATGAAAAATAGATAAAAATTGAAAAAAAATGAAAAAAAATATAGAAAAAAAAATTAAAAAAAATTATATAATATATATATATATATATATATATATATATATATATATATATATATATATATATGAGGTACACTAATATATTGATAAGCATTGGTTATGCTATATGAAGGATATATACATACAATATGTAAAATCAAGAGAAAGGAGATTATGTATATACCAGACCACTTATGTGCTGTGATATGCGTAGTGTGTATGTGTGCTCAAGCACACACTCCCACGCACATAGACGCATGAACATGCGCCACACACAACAATAAATTGATTAATTAAACATATATATACATACATAATACATCAAATTCTATTTATAAATATGGACGCATACAGAAACTCATAAATTATGTACTGTGTACCAAGAAAAGAAAGGCTAAAAACCATAGGAAATTGTAAAAAAACAGGGGAAAGATTATGTAAAATGATCTAAAAAGACACTAACCATATGTTATAAAACAACCATTATAGTATAGTATTAACTTCCAATTCTTCATTCAACCCATTGGGCGCAAGAGTATCTAAAGTATAGATCCAAAAAGTTTTGCGTTCACACCGTTCAGCCTCTGACAGATGACGAGGTATGGATTCTTTAACCCATACATATAAAGCAACAGTGGATTGGTTGTGGCGTTCTAAAAAATGGCAGGGAACACTATGTTCGTCGCAACCTGCCTCCACAAAACGACGATGCTTACCAAAACGTTGCCGTAATGGGCAGATGGTGCGGCCAACATATAATAATTTGCAAGGGCACGTCAAACAATAAATAACATAATCAGTGGAGCAATTATAAAATTTATCTAAATGATAAATCTTATCTTTGTGTTGAAAGCTCTGTTGTCCATGTCTGACAAAGGCACGGGTTTTGCACAGAGGTTTATTACATCTGTACATTGCTGTGAGAGGAATTAAGCACAGTGGATCGTCTGGTTTAACACTTTTGAGTTTACTCGGTGCAATCTTATTTTTCAATGATGGGGCCCTTCTATAGGTTACTAGGGGTTTTTCGCTAAGATTGGTATTCAGGAGAGGGTCTTGTTTTAAAATGTTCCAATGTTTATAGAGAGTACGCTCCATTTTATTATATTGATCATGATATCTAGTGACAAACCGTACCGTCTCATTGTCAGATTGTTTTTTGGTCTTAGGTTTTTTGCCAGGAAGATAAGTGATATAGGCCTGATCCACCAATCCGTCAGGATATCCCTTTTCCAAAAATTTGTTCTTAAGATGTGAGCTTTGAGAGATGTAATCACAATCTCTAGTACAGTTTTGTCTTAGTCTACAAAACTGACCTTTGGGTATATTCTTGACCCACTGCGGGTGGTGGCAACTGTCAAAATGTAAATATGAGTTACCCGCAGTGGGTTTAGTATAATTGCAGGTAAGGATACAGTTGTTTTCATGAAAAAGCTCCAGATCTAAAAATGATAAGTTTTCTCTATTGTGTACAGATGTAAAGGATAGGCCAAATTCATTGGTGTTGCAGTGAGAGACAAAATCATTAATCAGAGGTAAGGGGCCATCCCAGATGACGATAATATCATCTATATATCTGCCATAAAACACCAAATTTTTGGCGAAGGGATTGTTGTTTCATATGAACCAGTCTTCCCACAACCCCATGGTCAGATTCGCATAAGACGGTGCAAAATTAGTTCTCATGGCTGTACCATGGGTTTGTAAGTAGAAACCATCCTCGAAGTGAAAATAATTGTGGGTTAAACAAAAAAATGTAGCGTCCGTGATAAAAGCCACTTGTTTGGTATTGAGCATTGGATCAGATGACAAGAACCGTTGTATTGCCAGTAGGCCTATATGATGGGGAATAGATGTATACAAGGAATTGACGTCAAGAGACAGCCAGGAGTAGCCATCTTGCCAAGTGTAGGGGGGCAAAAGTTCCATAAGATGTATGGAATCCCGCACATAGGATTGGAGGTTCTGGGCTAGGGGCTGCAAAAAAGAATCAATGTACTGGGAAAAACCGCTAGTAACACTATTCATAGAAGCCACAATAGGTCTACCCGGAGGATGCTCTAAATTCTTGTGCACTTTAGGTAAATGGTAGAAATAAGGTGCACTATAAAATTCCTTGCGCAAAAAAAAAAGAGGCTTCATTTTTGTTAATAACCTGGTCAGAGATACCTTTATGGATTAATGTCTCGGCCTCTAATCTAAATTGAGGCAGAGAATCTGAGGGAAGTTTTTTATATGTACTGGGGTCAGAAAGTAATCTTAGTGCTTCTTCAATGTAAACGATGCGATCTTGAATAACAATCCCACCCCCTTTATCTGCGGGTTTGATAATTAGTTCAGTATTATTGGTAAAGAATTTAAGTGCTACCTTTTCCCCAGAATTCAGGTTGTAATGCCGGTGTTTATGTGTGGTTTCGGTATGTGCACACAGTTTTTGGAAATCTGAGAATACCACTCTGTAGAATGCTTCCAGATAAGGGCCCTTAGATTTGGTGGGGTAAAAGACAGATTTCGGTTTAAACGATGTATGTCTGACTGGGGGTGAGGTCTGAAAATGCTGGGTAAGTAATTTAAATTCCGAACTAGAATCCAACTCATCCAGATCCAGATCCGAATCATATGTACTGATGGAACTGTGGAGTGAATCTTCTATAGTGGCTTCTAAAGGGGCTGTATTGTCAGACGTGATGTTGTTATCGACTGGCGTGTTCTTCAGGGATCGATGTTAAAATATCTTTTAAGAGTAAGGTTCCTTATAAATTTGTTAAGATCCTTAAACAAGAGAAATTAATTTGGTAGTATAGTTGGAGAAAAAGAGAGGCCTTTGCTCAATAGGGAAATCTCGTCAGAGGATAATGTATGAGAGGATAGATTAAATATTTTTATAGTTTCTGGAGTTTTGCGTTTATTTTTTGATTTATTACGTCCACCTCTGCATCCTTGTCTGTGTATTTTCTTTTTTGGCGTTGTTTTCGGTATAGGCTGCCCTCCAAAAAAGGAAGTGACAGGGGCGCAGAGAGGGAGGCTATTTCGCCAATACAAAAATCGCCTAAAAGTAGATTATTCATGGTGGGAGAAAGGTCTAGATTGGAAGAAATGGGTATACATTCAGTCACCTCAGTAAAGATGGCAGTGGAGATGGCAAATTTGGGCAAGGGTGAGGAGGTGGCTGCCTGTATAAGGGAAGGAATAGAGACTGGTACAGAAGGGAAGGACTTCGGTAATGATGTTATTATGGAAGTCTGGGGTATAATATTGTGGGAGGAGGCTACAGAAGACGGAAGAATGGGGACTGGTACAGAAGGAAGAGACTTAGGTGGTAATACTGCTATAGGAGTCTGAGGTGAAACATTGTGGAATGGAGCTACAAGGGATGAGGGCATAGCTCTAGAAGAAGACTGTAAGACCCTAGGCCCATGTCTAATGTTGTGTCTCTGAGGCAGGGGACTGGTTGAATGTGTGGTATGTGAATTCTTTTGCCGCGTACACACGAGCGGACTTTACGGCAGACTTTGTCCGGCGTACTTTTCGACGGACTTTAGGACGGACTTTCGGAATTAACAGACTTGCCTACACACAATCAACCAAAGTCCGACGGATTCGTATGTGATGACGTATGACCGGACTAAAACAAGGAAGTTCATAGCCAGTAGCCAATAGCTGCCCTAGCGTCGGTTTTTGTCTGTCGGACTAGTATACAGACGAGCGGACTTTTCGACCGGACTCGAGTCCGTCGGACAGATTTGAAACATGTTTCAAATCTAAGTCCGTCAAACTTTTGAGAAAACAAAGTCCACTGGAGCCCACACACGATCGAATTGTCCGATGAAATCTGGTACGCCGGACCAAGTATGCCGTAAAGTCCAATCGTGTGTATGCGGCATTAGACTCAATGTTAGGAGACCTGTATAGGGAGGGGGGCCGTCTATTTGTGGGTCTAGAAGGTAAGTTATGGTTGGGGGGCAACCCTTTGTTCTAATTTGGCCGGGTAGAGGTTTCAAGGAATAAGGAGACAAGGACATTAGAGCTGGTATAGTAACATTACGTTTCCATGAAGATATTTTCTTTTTACTGTAGTCATCCAAATCTCTATTAAATTTACTGAGCTTAGTTTGAATAAGGCTGTTTTCTTTATATTTGGTGTTCTTTTTGAGGGTATCTAGCCAGGTAGGTGGAATCTTGAGGTTGTATAAGGTGATGTCCTGTGATAAAATCTGAATCTACTGAATACTAAGCCATTTAGCAGTGCAAAATTCTGCTATGTTTTCCCATTCTTTATTATGGGTGGTATCAAGGAAAGAACAGGTTTTAAGGATCCTTAATCCTCTGGGGGAGATTTTTTCTTCTAGGTTTTTTTAAAAAAAAACTCATCCCACCATTGGGTGTTAGCAGTATGTATTAATCTCTCTAGTTTTTTGAATTTGCCACAAAGTATAAAACGATTGGGTCGAGTAAGTGTAGATGTGTGGCAAAAAAGACTGGAGGGTAGTGTAGCATATAGCGTATCCAATGTCTCATATTTATGGAACTCTATCTCATCAATCAATTCCATGATGGCAAAAAAAAAGGGGGGGGAGAGGAAAACAGGTGGTTAAACCCAGAAAGCAGAGAGGGAAAAGGAAGGGACAAGGGTGAATAAAATTATGTAACAATTGTGATAAAAAGGGGAATTAAGAACAATACATGAAGCATAAAAGATGCATAAAAACCACAAATCCTGGCTGCTAGACAAGACTTCAGAAAACACCAAGCAGAATATATATATATATATATATATATATATATATATATGTCAGCGCACAGGACATGAGATAACAAATTACTGGGGACAATAGTAGATAAACAAATACGTATGGCTATAAAAGCAAAAAACTGGAAATAATGATAATGGTATTAAAATTAAATTACAAAAAAAGGTCCATAACAAGTTTATGTATATAGCTTGGAGGAGATAGCGTCTCTGAAGTATAACCAGCGCTGAGGGCAAAGCTTTTCAGGTAGACGATTTTTATCTATTTTTCATCTCCTTAATTTTTTTTTCATTTTTCACCCCAGATCTTTCCCATGATATTATCAATTACAATATATTTGAATATGATATTATCAATTGCAACATATTTTAATATAGTATAGCCTATGTTTATTTTTTTCAGCAGCTTATTACTGCTATACTTGTTTAAAACCATGTTCCTTTCATTAGGCCAGTTCGCTGGTCATGTCTAAATGGTTAATCCCTCAGCCATTGTGGTTTCTCCCCCTGATTGCAGAGCTTTTAATTCTCCCTGTTTTCCAGTCCTCCTCACACTTGACAAAGGAGCGCGCATGCTCAGTGTGAGCCTCGTGCATGCTCTGAAACGCGTTGAGGATCTCCTACACTCCGGTGACGTCACAGGCCAGCGAGCGGCTTCTCAGCTGTTTATCCTTCTGCAAGTTCAGCTGGCTGGTTCCCACTCGAGCAACTGCGACTGCCTCAATCCGACTTGTGGATTGCCAACCCACGAGGCTTGTCATCCGTTACTTCGATGTAAGTGTGGATTACTTGTTATGTGCTCCCAATAAATACTTGCACTCAGAGGCGCTTTTCTCTTTTGTCTTTCCCCAAACTGTTTGACCACAGTGTTGGGTACATGCTCCAGGAGGATGCCCAGCGTTTTGAAGGCTCCGATGATGGTACCCAGCTAGAGGAAGGCAGTAACGTGAGCCCAGAGAGAGGGGGTGCCCAAGAAGGACAGCAATCTGGCAGTCATGTTCCCCCAGCTGCAGCATACTGCCAGCTTTGCTCTAGTGATGAGGAGGGAGGGGATGACGAGGTCACTGACTCCACATGGGTGCCTGATAGGAGAGAGGAGGAGGCACATCACCAACGAGGCAGGATGCCCTCCAGGGGCCAGCTTAAGGGCAGCACACCGACTGCATCACACCGCAGAGCTCCGCATGTGCAGGGCACTGCTGTCTCTGCGCGTTATTCCAAAAGTCCTTTGGTGTGGGCCTTTTTTGAGAGGAGTGCATCAGATCCCACCACTGCTATTTGCAACATATGTCTCAAGCGTATCTCTCGTGGCCAAAACATCTCCCGCTTGGGCACCACATGCTTGACCAGACATATGTTGACCTGCTATGCAGTTCATTGGCAAGCGTACCTAAAAGACCCACACCAAAGAACAAAGAGGACCTCTCCTTGCTCCTCATCAGCTGGGATCTCCAACCCCACTATACCTTCAGTCCTCTCTGAGACCTGCACTGAGAGGAATGAAGGTGTAGAATTAGGTGTGTCACAGCCAAGTACTTGCGGGCAATCTGCTATCGGTACACCGACGTCAGATTGTACCAGGCAAATTTCCCTGCCCCAGCTGCTGCAACGGCGAAAGAAGTTCGCTCGCAGCCATCCACATGCCCAGCGGTTGAATGCTAGCTTGACTAAATTGCTAGCACTTCAACTGCTGCCTTTTCAGCTGGTAGACTCTGCCCCCTTCCGTGAGTTTGTGGAATGTGCGGTTCCTCAGTGGCAGGTACCCAAACGCCACTTTTTCTCATGGAAGGCGATTTCCGGCTCTCTGCCGGCATGTGGAAGGCAATGTCCTGGCCTCGCTGGACAGGGCGGTCAGCGGTAAGGTGCATATTACCTCTGACTCATGGTCCACCAGGCATGGACAGGGACGTTACCTATTTTTCACCGTGCACTGGGTGACTCTTCTGGCAGCTGGGAAGGATGCAGGACAAGGTGCAGTGGTGTTGGAGGTTGTCTTGCCACCACGCCTCCACAATACTACTAGTGGTGATTTTGCCACACCTCTCTCCTCCACCCCCTCCTCTTCTTCTTCCTCCATGGCCTCTTCCTGTGCTGATTTGACTTCAGAACCAGTGGTGCTCCATTGGCGTTCAAGGGGCTACGCAAGCACGCAGGTCAAAAGATGCCATGCGGTGCTTGAGCTGGTGTGCTTGGGGGACAGGAGCCACACTGGGGCAGAGATTCTGTCAGCTCTGCAGGGGCAGGTTCAGAGGTGGTTGATGCCATGCCAGCTTAAGACAGGCATGGTGGTTTGCGACAATGGCACCAACCTCCTCTCCGCCCTCCGACAGGGACAACTGACTCATGTGCCCTGTTTGGCTCACGTCCTTAACTTGGTGGTGCAGTGGTTCTTTAGCAGGTACCCGGGCTTACAGGATGTCCCGAGGCAGGCCAGGAAAGTCTGTGTGCATTTCCACAGGTCATATAATGCCAGTGCTCGGCTGGCTGACCTCCAAAAGGAATTTAACCTGCCCAAGAACCGCCTAATCTGTGGCATGCCACCAGGTGGAACTCAACATTGGCCATGCTGCAGTGGCTGTACACGCAGCAGAGGGCCATCAATGAGTACCTGTGCGACTATGGCACCAGGACAGGGTCAGGGGAGCTTGTTTTTTTTCCCCCACGCCAGTGGGCCAGGATCAGGGATGCATGCACTGTCCTGTCACCATTTGAGGAGGCCACAAGGATGGTGAGCAGTGACAGTGCATGCATCAGTGACACTGTCCCCCTTGTCCACCTGTTGGAGCACACGCTGCATGGAATAATGGACAGGGCACTTGAGGCAGAACAGAGGCAGGAAGAGGAGGACTTCCTTAGCTCTCAAGGCCCCCTTTATCCAGACAGTGTTCCTGCGTGCCCGCCGATCACACAGGAAGAGGACGAGGAGGAGGAGGAAGAGGAGGATTGTGTTAGCATTGAGGTGGAGCCTGGCACTCAGCATCAGCAGCAGTCTTTAAGGGATCATTTACAGTCCCAAGAAACCCATGGACTTGTATATGGCTGGGAGGAGGTGGTTGCGGATTATGTCGTCCTCAAGGCCCCCTTTATCCAGACAGTGTTCCTGCGTGCCCGCCGATCACACAGGAAGAGGACGTGGAGGAGGAGGAAGAGGAGGAGGATTGTGTCAGTATGGAGGTGGAGCCTGGCACTCGGCATCAGCAGCAGTCTTTAAGGGATCAGTCCCAAGAAACACATGGACTTGTACGTGGCTGGGAGGAGGTGGCTGCGGAACATGTCATCCTTAGTGACCCAGAGGACTCCGGACCGAATGCCTCAGCAAACCTACGCTGCATGGCCTCCCTGATCCTGCAAAGCCTGTGTAAGGATCCTCGTATTCGTGGTATGAAGGAGAAGGACCAATACTGGCTGGCAACCCTCCTTGATCCACGTTACAAGGGTAAGGTTGCGGACCTTATCTTGCCATCGCAGAGGGAGCAGAGGATGAAACACCTTCAGGAGGCCTTGCAGAAAGGTCTGTGCAACGCGTTCCCAGAGACTGGAAGGTTACAAACTCCTGTTCCTGGACAACATGTTGCTGAGGCTTCGGTCAGTCAAAGAAGGAGCGGTGGAGAAGGTGGCCGTCTGACCGATGCGTTCAGACAATTTTTTAGTCCGCAGCCACAAGGTATGATCGGTTCCAGCAACCATCGCCAGCGTCTGTTTTACATGGTGCAGGAATACCTAGGGGCAAGATCTGACTTGGACACCTTTCCCACCGAAAATCCTCTGGGTTACTGGGTCTTGAGGATGGATCACTGGCCAGAGCTTGCACAGTATGCAATTGAGCTACTGGCCTGTCCTGCATCCAGTGTTCTTTTGGAATGCACATTCAGTGCTGCTGGAGGTTTTGTAACCGATCACAGGGTGTGCCTGTCCACCGACTCGGTCGATCGACTGACCTTCATAAAAATGAATCAGTCTTGGATCACCACCAGCTACGAAGCACCTGATGCTGATGTAACTGAATATTTTTTTTTGAAATGTTAGTTCCCTTCAAGACTGCCTATGCTGATGCTGAGTGACTATCCTGTTATGCTGAGTCACTATCCTCTTCCTCCTCAATGATCATGCTGATAGCTTGTAAGAATATTTTTGGTTCTGGGCGCCACCACCAGTGGCTAAGGCCCAATTTTTCAACCCCTGTTTAACAGGGGCGTGTAATTACAATTTTTGATGCAATACTTTGCAGCAGGGCTTGTTCCTGCACTCCAACTAGAGTATCTGTGAGGGGTTGCAGTGTTGTGGCACCAGCACCAGTGCCTAAAGCTCAATTTTTCAGCCCCTGTTTAACAGGGGTGTGTAATTACAATTTTTGATGCAATATTTTACAGGAGGGCTCATTCCTGCGCTCCAACTAGAGTATCTGTGAGGTGTTGCAGTGTTGTGGCACCAGTGCCTAAGGCCCAATTTTTCTGCCCCTGTTCAACAGGGACATGTAATTACAATTCTTGATCTAATATTTCACAGCAGGGCACGTTTCTGCGCCCACCAAGAGTAACTGTGAGGACTTACAGTGTTGTGGCACCAGCACCACCACCACCAAAGGCCCAATTTTTCTGACCCTGTTTAACAGGGGCATGTAATTACAATTCTAGATCTAATATTTCACAGCAGAGCCCGTTCCTGCGCCCACCAAGAGTAATTGTGAGGGCTTACAGTGTTGTGGCAACACCAACACCTAAGGCCCCAATTTCTGCAGAGTATATAGGGCAGGCCCCTACTTTCAAACATCCAACTTACAAACGACTCCTACTTGGACACGGAAGGAGACAACAGGAAGTGAGATGAAATCTACTCCTAGGAAGGGAAATTCTCTCCTGTAAGAGTTAATGTGGGAACCTGTCTCCTTTCCACTGATGCTTTATCACCAATCCTTGTTTCACTAGAAACCCCAAATTGTCAAAAAACATTTGTCATTGGGACAGAAAGTGAGGTAAAATCTTCTGAAGAGGTGCACAGAGAGCAAAACAAATGTCACAGGGGTGATAACCCTTCCCTATGTTTTCCAAAAAGCTTAAAATAGATTTTTTTTGCTTGAGCTAAACATGTTAATAATGTACCAGTTCAAAATTACAAACAGATTCTACTTAACAACAAACCTACAGTCCCTGTCTTGTTTGCACCGCCTGTATACTGCTGTTCAGAGTATATAGGGCCTGGTGGCCCCACACCTTTCCTTTTTTTAATTTGGGTGCGGGGTTCCCCTTAATATCCATACAAGACCCAAAGGGCCTGGTAATGGACTAGGGGGTACCCATGCCATTTGTCTCACTGATTTTCATCCATATTGCCAGGACCCGACAATACATTAAAGCCGCAAGCAGGCACCACACTTATTCACAGTTAGACTATTTGCTGTTGTCACATAAAGACCTAACCAGAGTGGTATCTACGTCCATCGATGTCATATCTTTCTCCGATCATGCGCCAGTCCACTTGACACTCCAGCTGGGGCCAGTGACTTGGTCCCCCCCATCCTGAAGACTGAATGAAGCCCTGCTTCAGTCGGAGGAAACCCACTCCGAGATACTAAACGCACTACGGGAGTATTTTTGCATTAATGAGGGGTCTGTACCTAACCCCCTTGTGGTTCGGGAGGCCCACAAGACGGTTGTCAGGGGCGCACAGATTAAAATAGGAGCCCGCCTTAAAAGCGACAGAACCCGACGCACGGAAGAACTCCTCGCCTTGATCCGCAGCCTGGAGTGCGCACACAAGGCTAGTCTTGCTCGTGCAACTTTTAAGGACCTCCTCAAGGCACGTGAGGAACTCACTGTTGGCTAGGGCTTTGCAAGGCCCTCGCACGAAAACTTATATTCCCCACATTCTGACCTCTACTGGGCAAAAGCTAAATACCTCTTCAGATATAGCGAAGGAGTTCCGCTCTTTTTACGCAGGTCTTCATAATCTAGACAGACCCCTATCTGTGGGCTCCCCAGTGGAAGGTAGACATACCCCTCAGTCCTACATAGCTGCCTCGGGCATGCCATCGCTTCCCAGTATTGTATGGGAGAAGCTGGAAGAACCCATTACACCTTCAGAGATGGGAGAGGCACTGGCCTCCTTGAAACCAAAAAAGGCCCCTGGCCCTGATGGCCTAACTCCAGCATACTATAAAACTTTTTTCGACACATTGTCGCAACCCCTTGTTTCTGCCCTCAATACCATTACGGAGGGAAACTCATTCCCAGTGGATACCTTAAGGGCCTATATTTCCCTCATCCCAAAAGAGGGGAAAGACCCGCTGCAGTGTGGGAGTTATCGCCCAATTGCACTTCTGAATACGGATCTAAAACTCTTTGCCAAAATCCTGTCCAACAGACTACTCCCTCACAAACCAAGTCTTATTCATTGAGACCAGGCAGGTTTTGTGCCGCTACGGGAGCCAAGGGATAATACTATCCGAGTGGTGAATTTGATCCATGCGGCAAGGACTTCTAAACGGGCTCTTCTCCTGCTGTCTATCGACATGGAGAAGGCCTTTGATCGTGTAGATTGGTCCTTTATACAAGCTACTTTAAAACACATAGGCCTTCGCTCGTCCATGCTGAAGTGGATACTGTCCCTCTATACACACCCCACTGCAGCGGTCAAAGTCAACAAGACGAGGTCATAATTCTTTAGCATTCAGAATGGCACATGACAGGGATGCCCCCTGTCTGCCCTGATCTTTATTTTGTCACTAGAGCCCCTCCTGTGGAGGATAAGAGCGAATTCGGGCATTGTAGGCTACCCTAAACCTTCAGGATCGCCTTTGCGGACGACCTTATCTTCTTTCTAACAGAACCACTTACCTCCCTAACATGCTTCAAACCCTTCAAGAATATGGTACTCTTTCTTTTTTTCAAATCAATCTAACCAAATCCTCCATCCTTAACATAACGGTAGACAGAAATATTGTCCAACGGTTGCGATCAGCCTTTCCGCTGAGATGGGCGACCAACCTCATCCGATACCTGGGAGTTGACATTACTTCGGATCCTGCCGATTTATACTCGGCAAACTTAGCCCCGCTACTCCTTCGCCTCAAGACGGACCTCCTGCACTGGCATTCCCTAACGCTGACATGGTTCGGTAGATGTAGTGCCCTCAAGATGACCTTGCTGCCGAGGGTTTTTTACCTGATGCAGGCACTTCCCATTCGTCTACCCCCAGCTTTTTTCAAACGCATTGACTCTATGTTCCGTGCATTCGTCTGGTCCCATCGCAAACTACGTATTAGACTTCAACTCCTCTACCTAGCGAAAAGTGGGGGTGGGGTTGGCCTTCTGGACATGAAAGCCTATTACAGGGCAGCTCACCTCACTAGGTTGGTGGACTGGCACTGTCATGTGGAGGCGAAGCACTGGGTGGCCATGGAAGTGGAGGACTCCGAGGATACGATCAAGAGCTGGCCTTGGATTACCACACCTCTGTCTAGGGACCTCGCGGAGCACCCTACTTTAGGCAGCACCTTGTCAGTGGTCAGAGATGCTTTTCGGTGCTCCTCGGTGTCCCCGCAGCCTCCCCCCATGGTGCCGGTTCTGGGCAATCCGGAATTTCCACCTGGTTTGCGGAACCCTCATCTTAAACGACTGGCAATGGGCACTAGACTCGGCTTATGTGATTTCTTAGGGCCTAATAGCCAGCTTTCTTCAGAAGCTGGGGCATCAGTGACAGACCCTCCCCTGGATTTCTGAAATGGCTTACAGTTGCACAATTATTTGCGCAGCTGTTTAAGGAAACCGGGCATTACCCGTCAACTAACTGAACTAGAGCTCATCTGTCACCGTGGGGCACCAGTGCGACACTGTCTTTCGCTTCTCTACTCCTCCCTAATCCAACCGGAGGAAGGGTATATTCCCCTGTTTCTCACTAAGTGGGAGGCGGAACTCGGAACCCAATTCACTGACGTACAGAGGAAGAAAATTCTCTACTTTGCCCAGAAATCTTCTATAGCCACCAGGGTCCAGGAAACTTGCTATAAAATTATGATTATGATGGTATAGAGTTCCTGCCATTCTACATTGCTTCTTTCCCCAGGTGCCCAGCCTCTGTTGGCGCTGTGGCACTGAGGAGGGGACGATGTTACATATTTTTTGGACATGTACCAAACTCACAATATTCTGGCTTGAAGTGGCTCGCACAATCAGACACCTAACTGGTGTCTCTATAGAGGGGAATCCTGCAGCCTGTTTGCTCCATTTATCGGAATGACCTATTAAGAAATACAAAACCACCCTCACCATTCAGTTACTGAATGCCGCCAAGGCTTGTATTCCTCTCTGTTGGAGATCGGAGAAACCGCCGGCGAAGTCCCTATGGTTTAAAGTGAACGAACTAAGGGATATGGAGGATCTTACTGCTACCCTGCACAATCGAGAGGAGACCTTTTGAGAGACCTGGAGACCCTGGCAACATTTTATATACACAGAAGCCTATCTCCAAGAAATGGCACAAACTAACTGACCTAATGAGCCGGTTTCGCCTCCTAGGCGGAGGGCATCGCATTTCATTATATTACATTATTACACTTTACTCTACCTATCTCTACTCCATCTTGTCTCCTGTTTTCTGTTTTTCCCCCTACCTTCCTCCCCCTCCCTTACCCATCCCCCTTCCTTTCCCAGCCCTATTCCTTTCCCACCCTTGGGGATACCAGTTCTCTTATAAATCTTTCCCATTCATGGGTTACCTGACCAGATACAGTGAAGATCCTAAAATGTATTAAATCTTCACATGTCTCATGTTTGGGCTCTTCAGTTCTTCGGATCCCCTTGCTCCCCAATTAACTATAAAAATATATCATATCAATGTGTGGCACGCCAACTCCAGGTCAAACGACTAACTCCCAGAGGACTCTCAGGGTCCCGTGCACTGTCAGTATTGCCATACCAGGGTCTCTCCCCCATGTGCCTTGAATGTGGTGCTAACTAAGAAAACTTGATTTGCTTTTGTAACCTTGTCTGCATTTTTTCTTTTTGCTTGACTTTTGCAATGTGCCTATGCTGGATGTGTTATTTGTTGTACATACTTTATATGGAAAAATAAGGAATTAAAAAAAAAAAAGCCGCAAGCAGTTTTAAATGACTTTTATTCCTTTAAAAATGTCATTTTGTGCAGGGATTGTTCTAAGCACGGGAAACACGTGCCACTTTACAGGCATACTATAGACACCCTCCAGGTACGATATTTAAAAGAATATTTCACTTTTTTTTCACTTTAAGCATCATTAAAATCACTGCTCCCGAAAAAACGGCCATTTTTAAAACTTTTTTTTGCATTGATACATGTCTTCTGGGGCAGGACCCAGGTCCCCAAACCCTTTTTAGGACAATACCATGCAAATTAGCCTTTAAAATTAGCACTTTTGATTTTGAACGTTCGAGTCCCATAGACTTCAATGGGGTTCCAACGTTTGTGCAAATTTTCGATCCGTTCGCAGGTTCTGGTGTGAACTGAACCGGGGGGGGGTGTTCAGCTCATCCCTAATTGTGGCAGAGGTTGAAGGGGTGTCAAGCATGTGTGGCAGCAACCAGGTGAGGAGTACAAAGACATGTGTGTCTTGCCTACAGTCAAGCATGGTGGTGGGAGTGTAATGGTCTGGGGCTGCATGAGTGCTGCCGACACTGGGGAGCTACAGTTCATTGAGGGAACCATGAATGCCAACATGTACTGTGACATAGTGAAGCCAAGCATAATCCCCCTCCCTTTGGAGACTGGACTGGAGGGCAGTATTCCAACATAACGACCCCAAAAACACCTCCAAGACGACCACTGCCTTGCTAAAGAAGCTGAGGGAAAAGGTGATGGACTGGCCAAGCATGTATCCAGACCTAAACCCTATTGAGCATCTTTGTGGCATCCTCAAACTAAAGGTGGAGGAGCGCAAGGTCTCTAACATCCACCAGCTCCGTGATGTCGCCATGGAGGAGTGGAAGAGGACACCAGTGGCAACCTGTGAAGCTCTGGTGAACTCCATGCCCAAGAGGGTTAAGGCAGTGCTGGAAAATAAAGATGACCACACTAAATAATGACATTTTGGGCCCAATTTGGACATTTTCACTTAGCGGTGTACTCACTTTTGTTGCCAGTGGTTTAAACATTATTGGCTGTGTGTTGAGTTATTTAGGAGGAAACAGCAAATTTACACTGTACACACTATACAAGCTGTACACTCACTACTTTACATTGTAGTAAAGTGTCATTTCTTCAGTGCTGTCACATGAAAAGATATAATAAAATATTTATAAAAATTTGAGGGGTGTACTCACTTTTGTGAGATCCTGTATATTTGGCATTCAGTGTAGACTATATATACAATGCACTCGGTGGTGTACAGTATAAGATACACTTCAGTGTATCAAAATATATATTGTTGTGGAAATTTGTATTAATGTATGTTGTCAAATGTCCCCCAGTGTAAGTTTTGCTCTAATACGCTCATGTGAGCATATTGGCACATACAGACGTTGGTGGAAGACCATTGGCTGTGGAAACCTTCCCGTGGACATGGCAGATCTGTTTGCTCTTTAAGGGATGTTCGTTTATGCCTCACCAAGAGACTGGCCACATCATGTCGAATGCATTAAATGCTCCTAGCCAACAGATCTGCGTACATGGGAACCATAGCATAACCATACAAAAATTATAGCCCACTGAGCCATGATAAAGTACGTTTCGCATCATTGGTAGCGGTGGGAATGTGCACACGATCGTGTGCAGAGCCATGTAGTTAGTGTTCAAATTGTGAGACACTTTGTGTCTCACAAGGGGCTGGCCACATGACTTTGCACACGACCATCTGCACATGTCACTACTGGAATTCTATTTAAATATGTACATGTGTGTTATTGGTTCTTTTGAAAGAATACAAGTGTCTGTCTGGCTGATTCTGAAGCCACCACCTTCCTTTGTTCATGTTTACAGTATAAATAAGAGCAGTAGATCATTCTTTTGCAGGATTTTGCTAAACTCAACGTGATACCAGCGTCTGCCTGTGTTACTTGGAGATAAACAAGAGCGCTTTGCCGGCATTATACCAGAGAGCTATGATTGCGCTTATTAGTGCATGGAATTATTTGCTTACAGAAGAAGCTTATAATTTCCACCACAGATTTGGCGGGCCAGAAAGGAAGCCAACAGATCTTCCTAATTCAGTGGTCTTTGAGTGGGAAAAGACATCCAGAACCAGAAAAACGTGGGCCCATGGTAAGACAACCATACTTCAAGTGTTTTTGAATATTTTTGCTGTTCTGTGCTCGGGATCTTGATTCTCTGTCCGTTGTATGGGGTAAGTTCTGCTAGGCAAAGTAAGAAAGAGAGCACTCACATAGCCACATCCATAAATTAGAGGGGAGCAAAAAAGAAAAGGGATACTTGCTAAGTATCCCTGAGTCGGACTTTAAAGGCATAAAAAAAAAGCGATGTATAGAAAATATATTTTAATATTTTTATTTAATGTATTTATTGAAAAAATACATAACATGAATAGAGCATCCAAAAGTTAAAAATCATATATAATGATATAAAGTATACAGTGAGCCCTTGTGCGTCAACGTGTTTCACCATTAGGCTTCTTCAGGACACATTCAAGGTTTCAAAGATAGCAAGGAAGAAAACTGATCTCACTGTCTGAAATAGAGCATACTTGTTTTAAAAATACTGATAATTATGACACACATTAAAAAGCACTTATCTGTCAAAAAAGAGTAGTTGAGGCACAAATGGGCACAGAAAACCAAAAAACGAAAAAACAAAAATACCTTGCAGGGAAATAAGCCTTGTGCATAAGTATCCAGATAACATGGGTATTCAAAGGTATAGTCCAGGGGGGCTAATTCCAGTGGTCTGTATACAGGTAATTGGAAATGGCCAAATCTGGCAATCAATACAAAATCACATAGTCAAGTCAGTGTCCTAATGCCCCATGAGGAATAAAAAAAAAAGAGAAATACCTGCTAACATAAGTAGATCAAGGATAATAACCAAGTAGTTCCCAACCAGGGATGAGACAATGCCATAAGGGATAATCCAGGACCGGTAGCCAAAATGGAAGGTACTAGAGCATCAAAGCCAAGATGCATTAATGGCTACACCACAAAGAATCCTGTACCTAGACAGGTGGTATGGTCCCTATAGGGTGATCTATAATGGAGGAAACAAAACAAAAAGGCAAAAACAACCTGCTTAGTTGTAAAATCCACAGAATATAAAAGAACTTGTATAGAATTATGCCTCGTACACACGGTCAGATTTTCCGACGGAAAATGTTCGATGGGAGCCTTTTGTCGAAAATTCCGACCGTGTGTAGGCTCCATCGGACATTTTCCATTGGAATTTCCGTTGCACAAAATTTGAGATCTGGTTCTCAAATTTTCTGACAACGGATTTTGTTGTCGGAAATTCCGATCATGTGTACACAATTCCAACGCACAAAGTTCCACGCATGCTCGGAATCAAGCAGAAGAGCAGCACTGGCTATTGAACTTCATTTTTCTCGGCTCATCGTATGTGTTGTACATCACCGCGTTCTTGACGGTCGGAATTTCCGACCAACTTTGTGTTACCGTGTGTATGCAAGACAAGTTTGAGCCAACATCCGTTGTTGTCGGAATGTCCAATCGTGTGTACAAGGCATTAGAGGGGGGAGCAAGGTTACTTACTTCAGAAATGGACAAATATTGGATGGCCCCTGGGAGACAGCCTTCCGCTGGTTAATCTGTGAATGAAGCCTATTTATAACCCCTAGGAAATTCGCGCCAAAGAAGGGGAAATACAAACGGCACAATGTGCCGGCGATGATGTCGTACAGCGGAGTGGAGTAAAAAATGTCGCCAAACGACGGACACGTTCCGTCGCAGCCGAGACGTCATCTATACAGACGGACGCAAAGTGTGCGGGTCACGCCCAGCAGAACTCACGTATCCAAGTGCGCATGCTCCCCTAAAGGGAACAACATCAATAAATGACACAACAAGGAAGGGGAAAGAGACAACCATAGCCGAATACGGAAAAATGTCAACAAAGCAAAACGTATAAGAATGACAGCACATAGCTAAAAATTACCCAGACAAGGGCAAAAAACAAAAGCAAAACAAACACAAAATATCACATATATTATTACACGTCAAGCGCACACCGATGATCATTGGTTCAAAGTATCCCCTTTGGCCAATACCTACGTTTGAAGCGAAATTGCTCCAATGATGTCTGTTTCAAGCATGAAGCTGATCTTTTGTATGAACGGTTATTGGCCAGGGGATATAGTAGGACCTGCTTAAAAAGGGCTTTTAAAAAAGCCCAAGGCGAACCAAGGAATGTAGTTTTGTTCCCAGGACCAAAAAAGACTGATTCCAATATAGTGATATTTATTGCAGCCAACCCTGAGCAACATCAAAGGATATGATCCATTATTCAGAAACACTGGCATATCTTATTAGCAGATCCTATATTTACTCCTATACTCCTATACCAAATACTTGGGACCAAAACCCGAAATAACGTTTTGACGTTCAGGATCCATTAGAGAACGTCTAGTACATAGTCAATACCATAAATCTGAGAACAAACAACAGGATCAAGTAGGACTGTTTCGCTGTGGGACTTGTTTTTTTGTCACCTGTTGATAGAGGGGTCCTCAATCTCCCTTCCCAATGGCCGTACTCACCCTATATGGCACCACATTTCATGTCAGACCAGGGGAGTGATATACATTATCTTTTGCCAATGTGGAGCTTTCTACGTTGGCAAAACGATAAGACCATTCTGGAAGAGGATGAAGGACCATGTTTATTATGCCATGAATGGCCTTTTGACTACCACCATTGGCCACCATGTGGCTTTTAGACACAAATATGATCCTCAGGTTTCAAATTTGCCTCACTCGATCGTATTTATGAGGATCCTCGAGGGGGCAACTTTGACCAAAGGGTCCTTCAAAGGGAGACTCAGTGGGTATACAATTTGCGGGCTATTACTTATCCAGGTTTAAACGACATGCTAAGCTTTAAACCTTTTTTATAACTATTACCTGGTACCAATACCCTCTGATTCTCCTAAAGAAAGGGGAAAGGTCTGGTGTCCCCAGTAACACACTTCCATCCCTGTAACATATAATAAAATGAAGGATTCGCCCCGGGACTTTAAATGAAGTGGGTACCGTTTCCGCCAGTAAACATAACAGTAGTAAATACAGTATATGATTTATTCAAGTAAAATTGTTTACATGCATAGATATCACCAAACATTTGCCAATTTAAAAAAAGAGACCTCGTTAGTCAATAAAGAGTATAGGCTGTGAACATAAGTATATTTTTCAGGTATCTAAAGTAGTAAAGTAGAATCAATAATTATTAGCATAAAGATATGTATGCATGAATGAAGGGCCCAGGCCATAGATGGTAGGGACATAGGGACATGGAGATGGTTAGAAACATGGGATAGCAGAGGGATACTAACAGGTGACAAAATAGGAAAAGAGAGAGGAGAGAGAGGTGGACTGTGATTGTGTGGTGGGATCTGTGATATCAAAACAAAAAAATAAAAAATATATAAAAAAAAAAAAAAAAAATAAGTGTTAAAAAAATGAACTGTGTATGAGATGTGTAGGTGTGCCTAAATATAGTAAGTATCAAAAGGTGGATATAGTAAGTACCTGAGTATGGTGAATATCATCTCCACAGCTGTTTGTGTCCTCAGTGAAGAGTGAAATTGAAATCCAAGCCATGCCTGACCTCCAATTTAACCCCGGAAGAGCCCAGGAGGCTCTGCCCCAACACCATGTGTAGATGGCTGACATGTGAGCGCAGGAGGCGCCCACTGACATAGGGAGGTACGCAAATGCGAACGCCACCCCAAAGCCATCAGATATAGTGCGTTCAGTTGCGCTGACGTCCGCAAAATCGCAGATGCCACGCCTCTGGTGCCTGAACATGGTGCCGATGTATAGGTGTCCCCATCCGCCCAAAAGCAGATGGGGACAGCAAGAGACACAGAAAAGCCTCCCTTTGTACACATCGTAGCTCCCAATGCGAGACAGAAACACTAATGCCAACCAAAATCGCACAAGGAGCCAGGGTATACAACAATACTGGGAAAAATGTGTTGGAGGATGAGAAGCTAGTATAGCATCAAAGTGTAATGGTTGTTTATACATGTAAATACTGGCGGGGGTGACAACAGACCAGGTTTGGGCTAGTGGGTGTCTTTTTATTGATTTCTACTTTACTACTTTAGATGCCTGACAAACATGCTTATGTTCACAGCCTATACTCTTTATGGACTAGCGAGGTCTCTAGGGATACATCACTACACCGATGCCATGCCTGCTCTCCGTTTGGCCCCTGGTGGGGCACCTGCTGCCGCCGTCTTGGAGCCGCACACCTGTAGCCATGGTCAAGCTCAGTGGTACATTGTTACACACATCCACCCCTGAAGAGCGAGCTGGATCTTGCGAAACTAGTCGGGTAGTATGATGCCCGTGTACTATGACTGCTATTACATTTATGTACCAATATTCCTTGTTTATGTATCTTTTTTTAAATTGGCAAACATTTGGTGATATCTATGCATGTAAACAATTTTACTTGAATAAATCATATACTGTATTTACTACTGTTATGTTTACTGGCAGAAACGGTACCCACTTCATTTAAACTCCTGGGGCGAATCCTTTGTTTTATCTCTGATTCTCCTAATATCTAGATTTCTGCCTTGCCTGGTTCCCAATATCTTTTATGTCATCGTTTGTCATCTTAATACATTTTCCCATTGTTTTTCCTTTTGAAATCTTTTTTGTATACTGTGTTATATAATATAACCTTATTGTTCGTTCTCTAATGGGGCGTACACACGGTCGGACTTTTTGACCGGACTGATCTGACGGACGCCGACGGACCAAATCCGGCGGACAATCCGATTGTGTGTGGGCTTCACCGGACCTTCAGCAGACTTTTCCAGTCGCAAATTTGACGGACTTTAGATTTGGAACAGGCTTCAAATCTTTACGTCGTAACTCAGCCGGACCCAGAAATCCGCTCGTCTGTATGCTAGTCCGACGGAAAAAAACAACGCTAGGGCAGCTATTGGCTACTGGCTATCAACTTCCTTATTTTAGTCCGGTGTACATCATCACGTACGAATCCGTCGGACTTTGGTGTGATCGTGTGTAGGCAAGTCCGTTCGTTAGAAAGTCTGTCAGAAGTCCATGAAAAGTCCATCGAAAGTCCGCTGGAAAGTCTGTCGGACCAGTCCGGTTGAAAAGTCGGCCCGTGTGTACGGGGCCTTACAGTAATTTTGGTTTGACACAAATCCCATATAGGGTTAATAAGACATTTTATGAATAAAGTAATGTACTGTTTGACATTATTTTTTTGATTATAATACAAATAAACGTTATATTGTTAATGATGAACTATATATCTTTGAACAATATATTGTAATTATTGATATATTTTTTTTGATTGTGTGATATATGAGTGTTCAATTTATTTTAATTGTCGCTGTCTGTCCATGGGATTTGTCCTGGAACTATGGATATTTTGTGTTTGTTCCTTGTTTTTGCTTTTGGTTTTTGCCCTTGTCTGGGTAATTTTTAGTCATGCGCTGCCATGCTTATATGTTTTGCATGGTTGACATTTTTCTGTATTCGTATTGGGCTATGGGCGTCTCTTTCCCCTTCCTTGTGTCATTTATTGACGTTGTTCCCTTTAGGGGAGCGTGCACACTTGGATATGTGAGTTGTGCTGGGCGTGACCCGAACACTTTGCGTTGGTTCGTACGGATGACGTCGCGGCTGCGATGGAACGTGTCCGTCTTTTGGTGCCGTTTTTTACTCCACACCGCTGTACGACGTCATCGCCGGCACGTTGTGCTGTTTGTATTTCCCCTTCTTTGGTGCAAATTTCCTAGGGGTTATAAATAGGCTTCATTCACAGATTAACTTTGTGACCAGCGGAAGGCTGTCTCCCAGGGGCCATCCGATATTTGTGCATTTCTGAAGTAAGTAACCTTGCTCCCCCCTCTAATTCTATATAAGTTCTTTTATATTCTGTGGATTTTACAACTAAGCAGGTTGTTTTTGCCTTTTTGTTTTGTTCCCTCCATTATAGATCACCCTATAGGGACCATACCACTTGTCTAGGTACAGGATTTTTTGTGGCGTAGCCATTAAGGCATTATGGCTTTGATGCTCTAGTACCTTCCATTTTGGCTACCAGTCCTGGATTATCCCTTATGGCATTGTCTCGCCCTTGTTTGGGAACTACTTGGTTATTATCCTTGATCTACTTATGTTAGCAAGTATTTCTCTTTTTTTTTTTATTCCTCATGGGGCACTAGGACACTTACTTGACTATGTGATTTTGTATTGATTGCCAGATTTGGCCGTTTCCAATTTCCTGTATACAAACCACTGGAATTGGCCCCCTATACCTTTGAATACCCATGTTATCTGGATACTTATGTACGAGGCTTATTCCCCTGCAAGGTATTTTTGTTTTTTCGTTTCTTGATTTTCTGTGCCCATTTGTGCCTCGACTTCTCTTTTTGGACAGATAAGTGCTTTTTAATATGTGTGTCATAATTATCAGAATTTTTAAAACAAGTATGCTCTATTTCACATTGACGCACAAGGGCTCACTGTATACTTAGTAAGTATCTCCTTTCTTTTTTGCTCCCTTCTGCTGGGCAAAAGAACCTTTTAGTTTTATTGTCACTTTCTGTATAATGGTGGTACTTTAATTGTAGGTTATATTTTAGTCATTGTAAGTAGGTCTATAAATTGGGCGAGTACCTATATTTAAATCCTCTATAGGTCCCATTTAATACAAACCTAAACTGTATGCTGTGTATGACTGAGCAGGCTGATAAGTAACTGTATGTTGTGTAGTACGTTTGTGATGTATATGAGAAATAGAAATGTATGAATTGTGATTATTACCTATGTATGGGATCAACACGTAGATTGTTTAACTGACTCAAGACACAGATGGTTTGGTGGACTTTGATGGTCATTTAGAAAATGTTTGGTTTGAAAATGGCTGCCGCATATTCAAGTGGCCATGTGGCTGGGGGGGAAGGGCGGCCATGCATTGCTGGGCTGGCCAATAGCATCGGTGATAGCATGGGGGAGTTCTTTTGTTTTGAGATGAAAAGATCAAGCATGCAAGCAGCATTGTCTTGGTCTGTGTATCGGTTGACCTTCCAACTTTCAGAGTGAAGTATTGTCTGTATTTGGGAACAAGAGAGTATGTTTGAGCCATGTTATTTTGTGTTTTATGTAACTTTGGGATTTTTTAATGTGTTGTTTGGTTGGATAGCCTGTGTTTTAGGCCCCCTATGGGCCCTAGTTGATGTAGCCTAAAGTGTTTGTCTAAGGTTTAGTGTTCATTTGGTGTCTCAATTGTGTAGTCAGGTTTTGTGGTGAGAAATCTCTGTTTGTTTTGGTTTTGGCAGGATCAGCGACTTTTTTTTTTTCATTTGTAATTGTCGGCCATGTTGTTGTAGTGCAAATTTCATCCCCATGTGGTCGTGGTCCGATTTTCGATTGTTGCAACTGCCATTTCGTTTCTGCTGAGTTTTGGTTCTGGTGGAATTGCTCTGCTTTTGGGCCAGGTTTTGGTGTTTAGTGAGGTTGAGTCATCTTTTTACCGGAGTTTCAGTGGTCTGACTGCCCAGGGGATATGGAAGTCGAGGAGGATTCCCTCCCATTTGCAATATGGGTGTTTATTCCACCCTTTCCTGGACAAAAGTTTTTTAGACATGTTGAAGTTTCCTATACGATGTTATAAAGTCCAGAAGGGGTATCCATAGCTATTTTTTTGTGTAATAGACATAATATGAAGTTCAGGGAAGCTAGGCTTCCCCTCCCCCTTCCTGTCCATTGATGTAAATAAACAAGTTAGCATGGTTTTTAGAGATCAGCAGAGAATGGGAAGCTCTTTACAGGATGTGATGTATGCAACAGGAAGTGCTTTGCAGGATGTGTGGTATCAACAGGAAGTTGGTGGGAGGAGCTTGGGGTCTTTTGAAACAAGCATGTGGACAAAGGGACTTGTGTTTTGGAAGGATGATGGAAATCACTTTGGTTTTTAAATTTAATTCCAGTTGTTTTGTAAAGTTTTATACTGTAATACAGTTTTGGGTAGAGAGTAAACAGGAGGCATCCACGTTATTGTTGTAACATCTAGATACAGATAGAAGCCATAATATTTTTTTGAAAGTGGAGGATTTTATGGTGCTTTGTAGTAGTCTGATGAACATGTTTAGAGGGCTGTATATCATGACACCGGTCGGGCCGTGTATAATAGTCGGAATTCTAGTGCGGGATTGTACTAGCATAAAACGTAGGGAGTAGTACTCTAACAGCCTTGGTTAGGCCGTGTATAATAATTGGAAATCCGGGGGCCGGTTATAGTGATAAAGGCGCAAACAATAACCGCTCCGAAAGTAAAGCACAGGGTTCTCTGGATGCAGAGTCCGCCGAAAAAAGTGATTTGAATCGTCATGGGTAATGTTGCCGTCCATGCGTTGGAGGAAAAAAATTATGCTTCACACCAGTCAGGCAGCTGCACTGCAAATGAGGTCTGGGTTTGGGGCTCTGGACATGAGACCCCTTAAAGATTGGCATATATGGTCAGAGGGTACAGCAAGGTGTATTCCTTTTGGAAGGTACTTTTGATGTCTGGAGGTACGAGACCCCAGAATAAAAATACCTTGAAAGTAACTTGACTGTGGCTTCAGAAATCTGTAATGAGTGGGTTTATGGATGTGTAGTACATGTTTGTGTGGTTAAAATTCTCACGCCTGTCTTTCGACATTGTGTGGCTGGCCCATGCAAGGTTTTCAAGCTGCTCTTGTGTTTTTCCCATTGTGTTTTTTTCCTTTGTTAAGAGTGAAGGCAGCATTCGGTCCAGTTTTTTTTATTTTTGTTTTGGTAACTATGAAATATCTCACTCTCATTTGTATCTAAATGTTTGTCTCATGTTTTAGTCTTCTAATTTTTTGTATGTAGCAATATGCTAGGACCCACCGAGGCAGCCCTCCTACACGTTGCGGCCGTTGTATTTTTGTAGGAACGTGAAACTAATGCCCTGGACATTGATCGGACATTCCGATAACAAAATCCATGGATTTTTTCCAAGGGATGTTGGCTCAAACTTGTCTTGCATACACACGGTCATACAAAGTTGTCGGAAAATCTGATAGTTCTGAACGCGGTGGCGTAAAACACATACGTCGGGACTATAAACGGGGCAGTAGCCAATAGCTTTCGTCACTTAATTTACTCTGAGCATGCGTGGCACTTTGTGCGTCGGATTTGTGTACACACGATCGGAATTTACAAAACGGATTTTGTTGTCGGAAAATTTTATAGCAAGCTCTCAAACTTTGTGTGTCGGAAATTCCTATGGAAAACGTGTGATGGAGCCTACACACGTTCGGAATTTCCGAAAACAAGGTCCTATCACACATTTTCCATCGGAAAATCCTATCGTGTGTACAGGGCATAAGAGTTACAGAGGGTTTTGTTGTTGTCAGTTTTGAGAAATGTCAGTGACAATTTACCAGTGTACAGGAATATTGTATTGGTTGCCTTTCTTTGCAGGTTAAAGATGAAGGATAGAGTAATAACTTTTGTTTATAAGTATCTTTTCAGGTCAAATGAGTTTCTGAAGGTGCATGTAGATCGCTGAGCACATGCATAAATACACATGCCTAAAGCCTCGTACACACAATTGGATTTTCGTCCGGGAATTGTGTGATGACACTGTTTGCCTGAAATCTGACCGTTAGTACGCTCCATCAGACAATTGTTGTCCAACTTTCCGGCAACAAATGTTGGATGGCAGGCTAGTAAATTTTTGGCAGACAACAGTCTGTTATCAGATTTTCATCTCGTGTGCACACAAGTCCATCACACAAAAGTCCAAAGTACAAACACGCATGCTCGGAAGCAAGGACGAGCTGGAAGTGGTCGGTCTTGTAAACTAGCATTCGTAATGCAGAATTAACATTCGTGAAGTGGCAAATTATTAAATATCTAAATGCAGCGCACATTCTCTTTGTCTTTAACCGCTTCAGCCCCAGAAGATTTTATCCCCTTCCTGACCAAAGCACTTTTTGCGATTCGGCACTGCATCGCTTTAACTGGCAATTGCGTGGTCATGCGACGTTGCACCCAAACAAAATTGATGTCCTTTTTTTCCCACAAATAGAGCTTTCTTTTGGTGGAATTAAGTCACCCTCTGCGGTTTTTGTTTTTTGCGCGATAAACAAAAAAAGAGCAACAATTTTGAAAAAAACACATTATTTTTTACTTTTTGCTATAATAAATATCTCCCAAAAATATATTAAAAAAATATTTTTTTCCTCAGTTTAGGCCGATATATATTCTTTTACATATTTTTGGTAAAATAAATCGCAATAAGCGTATATTGACTGCGATTTTTATTGGGACTGCAACATTATGGTGGACACATCAAACACTTTTGACACTATTTTGGGACCATTGTCATTTATACAGCGATCAGTGCTATAAATATGCACTGTTTACTGTGTAAATGACACTGGCAGGGAAGGGGTTAACCACTAGGGGGCGATGAAGGGGTTAACTGTGTCCTAGGGAGTGACTCTAACTGTGGGGGGATGGGCTTCAACACCCATGACAGCAATCACTGCTCCTGATGACAGGGAGCAGTGATCTCTGTCGTGACACAAGGCAGAATGGGGAAATGCCTTGTTTACAGGTACACCCATTTGCCCACTGCTGCCATTGTGCCGATGTATATCGACATGCAGCAGTCGGCGAGTGGTTAATGGGATAATAATGAAGCTGCTTTGCTGGTGATACTGATGGAGTTCTGGCAAACGTATTTTCAAATGCTTTTTTTTCTAGTTATATCAAGAATAATATTATTATGCTTGTTGTGTTTTTTTTTTTTGTTTTTTTTTTGTTTTTTTTGTGCAAGTTGCCACACCATTATCCTGTAGTTTTTAAGATCAAAGATACAACTATGTTGGTGTCCCTTGTTAATTTTACCTTGTATTTTTTTTAAATGTAACTGCCTACTCCCAAACTGTCATTTGCAGTAAAACACATAGCCAAGTATTATTCTAGACATTTTTTATTATTGTGCATTAAAAAAAAGCAAAAAAAAAATTAGAGATGCTATCTGCCATATAAATATAAAGAACTTAGCCAAAAAGTGCATTTTATGCATACAAAAATATAGAAAATATAACAAATAAAATCATTACAAAAAGAAAATCCCCAGTCCAACAGCCTTGTTGGGGGTCTTCTGGCTGGTATTGCCACTGTCTGCCATGCTGCTGTGGAGGGTGGGGTGGCTGTGGCAGGGGGGTGGCTGTGGAGGTGGTGGATGTGGGGCCACAAAATCACACAGGTGTATTTTCTTTAATTTGTCCCCTCACTCCCTTGTTGAGGAGCTGCAGGATGAGTTCCTCACAACTGTTCCTTTGCTTACCATCCTCTGCCTTAATTTATTGGCAGTCACCATGGCAAATCCCTCAGCCTCATCTGGGTCTGTCCTGATAGCAGTAGTGGTCTGGCTGAGGAAGACAGCTGTGGCCTCGTCCAGATTCCTGCTCTTCCTGGCCCTTTTAGCAGGAGGGCATAGCGGAGGGATCTGGGACTCTGTCTGGTTGCTGTCCACGGGCTCCTCCTGTCTGACACTTTCCTGTGTATGAAAATGGGACATAATTAGAATCTTTTTTATGGTTTGTTCATCAATCACACATAATTTTGATCTCCTCACTGTTGCAAATTAAATGCGGACAAATAAAAAGACTATCATTCTGACCCCAGGATTTTTTATTCTTGTACAAATCATTTTGGTCACTACTGTCTATTGTTATGGAAACCACTTTGTTAAGGCAGAAATATTTTAACAATAACGTTTAGTTATCATCATTGTATTTTTGGATACAAATATGTTCAACAATGCTATACCTGGGTCAAGCTGGGCTCCTCCACATCTTCATCCTGTGCAGCAGGACCTGGGTGGACCTCTGCAGCTGTGGCCTCAGCAGATGTCAAAGGGAGTGTAGACAGTGATGGCCTGGGTTCTGTCTGGTCGGACAAAAGCCACAGGCTGTTGTAATACCACAGCTAGGGACATATATGTCATCTGCTGATGTCCAGATCTCTGTGAGTCCATCACCTTGTTGAGCTCCCTTTTAAAAGTACTCCTCAGGTTTGATATTTTTGTCTTGACATAGTTGTCTGCCCTGGGGTACACTGGCTTCACCAACTCAACTCTTGCTCTTCCAGACACAGGGTAGCTCCCGGTACAGGTCAATGAATTGGTGCAAAAAATCAGGTGCAGTAAATTTCTCTGAGGCAGACAGCGCCCACCTCTGCCCATGGCACGCAGCCCTCCCTCCCCCTGAGGATGAGATGGTGGGGGTGGTGCGCATCCTCGAGAAGCAAGACTATGACTTCAAGCTACGCAATTACGAAAGGCCCAACAGCCGAAAGGACAGCAGTTTGGAGAAGGTTTTGCAGGGCAATTCTTCAGTGCAACGAACAAAGACCAAATCAGAAAATGATGGTCTGATCTCAAACACCGTGAGCAAGACAAGATGGAGTCCATACATAAGATCATCAATAAAATAAGCAATATTTGTACCTAACCAATATGGATATGTGTAAATTAGCTGTCTGTATCTGTGCTTTCTCCAAGTAGCTCGAGAGAATTATATATATTGTTTTATATAATCTTTGTCTGAATTTTTATTTTAAAGATGAAGTAAAATAGAAAGCAGATATGAACATTCTTATTTGGTTCTGTTTTTGGACATTTCTTTATTTTTGGACCTAATTTTTTTCTCTTCTTTTAAGAGGGAGGCACCAAAAAATGGGGCAACAGCCAAGCCACCAGAAGGGGGAGAAGGGAGGCTACCCTCTCTCGGGCCTCAACAGGGGAGGCAACAAGGCCATCTTCCCACCAAAAACGTAAGTGACATCTTCAAACACACTCATTTAGCCACCGACAGGGGTGATTCTAGGCGGGCCAAAGGCCATGGGCTTAGGACAGAACTTAAGGGGTAAAGAATACTTTCTGGTCGCTGCCTGGCTCATCAGTGCCCATTAATGCAGCCTTTCCAGTGTACACATGGCTAGAGGAGAGGCCCCGGGGATCACAGTCACACAGAGTCACGCCTGCTAGAATGATCATCATATATCACCTATGCTATAGGAGACAAGCAGGGTGGGGGGCAACTGCAGGACTTTTTCAGTGTTGGCACTTGTCCAGTGTTTGCCCTCCATAAAATGACATCACCTTCCCTTTTCTATGCATTTTTCACAGTAAAAATAACATAGTGCAGCATGGTGGAGTCCACTAGTCAGGAGCTAACATTGTCATCAGACCAAGTGCAAGGTTGGTCAACTAATGTAGAGAAATGGATGCTAGAAACAGATGGGACTAGGGGTGGCTTAATGAATGGTGTATTGTTTCTTTTTAAAGGAAAGTGAGTGTGGTCATCTCACCCAGGATGTTGGTTTGTAGGCATTGGATCTGAATCCTGGCCCCAGCACAGACCTGTCCATTGTGGACAGCAAATCCCCTGCCGCAAGTCACACTGAGGGCCAAAGCGATCCTGAAGAGGAAGAAAGTACTCGGGAGCCTCTTGTTTGCGCAAGTAAGTATTCTTGGAATTTGGCTTCAAATGTGTCTACATGTTGTGTGTTTAGCTGAACAAACAAAACACCCACTCCACACATTAGCAAAGTATGTAGTGCCTTAACATTAGCATGGAGAAGGAAGAGGGGGAATGAGCTTTCATTTTTGCTAGGTACCCGATTTTTGGAGACCCAGGAACCAGGGCCAAAATTACTGAGTAGTTGCAGTGTGTACATTCCTAGTAGTGTAGGTGTCTGAAGGGCAAGCAGGTTTCAAGCAACAATAGATTTGGTAGGTAAGTATTTCCTTAATTTGAATAGTAACTTGACCATAACTCACTATGTAGGGCCTCAGCCACTTGACCATCATTCCCTTAATTCTTTTTTGTCTACTTACTAGGTCATGATCTTCCAAAATGCACAATTGGCCGAATGAGTGCAGATATGATGCATTGTTTGAAGGAGCTAGAGCAGATAAAGGAGGCTGCCACTGCTTTACAGCGAAGAATCAGATATTTTGAAGATATGCTTGCAAAATTCTAATTTCCTCTTGCCTGTTCAGAAGTTTCTTGTTCCACTTGTTGGCTCCTGTTTGCACTTTTAATATTTACCATGTTTTTCGGACTTTTAAATGAGAAAGTTTAGTGTCCACCTCAGTGTTTCTCCACTCCACTCCTCTAGGTGCACCACTAGGTCCTGTTTTCTGTCTAAAAACGACTGTGTGAATTACTAGCATTGAAAATGACATCACCTGTGCCAAATTTAACAAATATAGAAAACATGACTTGAGTTTGCATCTTGAGAAGGAGAGTTGGGAAACACTGCCCTAAGTAATGTGAATTGTAATCTTTCTGTGTTTTGAAGAATAGCAAAGCCAAAATTTGAAGATGCGCACAAATTGTGCCTTAACATTCTTATTTCCCTCATGATCCCATGCCTAAAATGTCTGTATTTCCATACATATAGTTTTCCAAAAGCCACAAAACACACAATGTGTCAAAATGTGCTATCTATCATCACTGGGTATCAATGGATGCATTTTGGGGGTGCAACCCCTTCCTCATAACTATAGAAGCTCAAAGGAAGGGGTTGCACCCCGAAACACATCCATTGATATCCTGTGATGGGAGCTAGCACATGGCCAAAATAAAGGCCATTTGAGAACATATTATACAGATAAGAAACAGACAACAGTAGTTCAAATGAAATATAAGTTTATGATCAAATAAAAATATTATTCAGTATAAGCTCCAATTTGCTGCTAAGACAATGCCCCTCTACCCACAAAATAATCAAGGTATTTTTGACTTGTACCTCTGGCATTTTTGGAGGGCAATCCAGCACGGCCAGTCTCTGGAGCCTTCATCATGCCCACAGACAGCTAAGCTTCAGTCTCTTCAGCTGGGCCTGCCACCGTAGGGTCTGCATCAGTTGGCACTGAGGCAAGGTAGCTGCTAGCATTCCTCCATAACAATTATGGAGTATACAGCAGCACAATACCACATGGTTAATTTTGTATAGTGCCAGGTGGTGTAATTGGTGTTAAAAACAGCCTGAACCGACTGGAGAGGATGCCAAAGGTGTTTTCAACCACCCTTCTGGCACGAGAGTGCTTATAATTAAATATTCTCTGCTCTAGGGTGAGGTTCCTCATAGGAAATGGCTTCATAAGATGTTCCCCCAGAGCAAAGGCCCCATCTGCAACAAAAACAAAATTGAGGTCCTTAACATTCTCTTCAGCAGGTTGCAAGTTTAAGGTGCCATTCTGGAGCTGCTTGTAGAACTCTGTCTGCATAATGACTCCTCCATCAGAGTTGCGGCCGTTCTTCCCAACATCAAGATACAAGAACTCATATGTGGCAGACACTACAGCTAGCAGAACTATGCTGCAAAAGCTCTTATAATCGAAATAATATGAGCCAGAGTTGGGTGGTGGGACAATCCAGACATGTTTTCCCTCAATAGCACCACCACAGTTGGGAAAATCCCACTGATGGTGGAACTGGGCTACAACATCCTGCCATTGCTGTGGGTTGGAAGGAAACTATGGAAAAAAAAAGAAAAGAAAATACTACTTCTGCACATAACATTGCAAGTAGATTTGACACAAACATGCTTAGCCAACATAAGGAGAAAACTTAAATGAGTATTCTAGCCTAAAGGGTAAGGTCAACCTATCCGATTCATCTCTTCCTTTGGTGACCCATTAGCAAAATGTTAGGGTGGGGGGAAGAAATGGGTAGATGTTTTGGACAGGTAACCCTCTCAACACTACCAGGCCGAATGAAGAAGGAAGTGTCTCTGACTTAAAAACATCAAGTTTAACGATATATAGTTTATGAATATGCAGAAGCACTAGGCGTGTTATAGGTGTGATCGTATAGCTTAGTCCAATCAGCAGTCATATTTTCTGAGTAGCAAGGGAACAGTTAAATGGGTGGTTACATCATGTGACTGGCAAAAAAAAGAGATTTCAGCAGTATCTGGTCAGTTCAGACTGGTTTTGGTACGAAAGCCTATTTTGAGCAGCTTTCTGGGTTCTTATCAGTTGTCTGTGTCATCACTAGGGATGAGCCGAACAACCCCCGGTTCGGTTTGCACCAGAACCTGCGAACGGACCGAAAATTTGCGCAAACTTTAGAACCCCATTGACGTCTATGGGACTCAAACGTTCAAAATCAAAAGTGCTAATTTTAAAGGCTAATTTACACGGTATTGTCCTAAAAAGAGTTTGGGGACCCGGGTCCTGCCCCAGGGGACATGTATCAATGCAAAAAAAGTTTTAAAAACAGCCATTTTTTCAGGAGCAATGATTTTAATGATGCTTAAAGTGAAAAAAAGTGAAATATTCCTTTAACTATCGTATCTGGGGGGTGTCTATAGTATGCCTGTAAAGTGTCGCATGTTACCCGTGTTTAAAACAGTCCCTGCACAAAATGACATTTTTAAAGGAATAAAAGTCATTTAAAACTGCTTGCGGCTTTAATGTAATGTCGGGTCCCGGCAATATGGATGAAAATCAGTGAGACAAACAGCATGGGTTAACCCCCCCCAGTCCATTACCAGGCCCTTTGGGTCTTGTATGGATATTAAGGGGAACCCCGCACCCAAATTAAAAAAGGAAAGGCTTGGGGCCCCCAGGCCCTATATACTCTGAACAGTAGTATACAGGCGGTGCAAACAAGAAAGGGACTGTAGGTTTGTTGTTAAGTAAAATCTGTTTGTAATTTTGAACTGGTACATTTTTAAAGTGTAGCTACAGCCAAAAAATCTATTTTTAAGCTTTTTGGAAGACATAGGGAAGGGTTATCACCCCTGTAACATTTGTTTTGCTGTCTGTGCACCTCTTCAGAAAATTTCACCTCACTTTCTGTCCCAATGACAAATGTTTTTTGAAAATTTGGGGTTTTTAGTGAAACAAGGATTGGTGATGAAGCATCAGTGAAGAGGAGACACTTTTTCCCATATTAACTCTTATGCCCCGTACACACAGTCGGACTTTGTTCGGACATTCCGACAACAAAATCCTAGGATTTTTTCCGACGGATGTTGGCTCAAACTTGTTTTGCCTACACACGGTCGCACAAAGTTGTCGGAATTTCCGATCGCCAAGAACGCGGTGACGTACACCACGTACGACGAGACTAGAAAAGGCCGGTTCAGAACCAAGCGCGGCACCCTTTGGGCTCCTTTTGCCAATCTCGTGTTAGTAAAAGTTTGGTGAGAGACGATTCGCGCTTTTTCAGACTCGTGGCTTTCAGATCGTTTTCTGCCGTTCAGTTTGTGGGTTTGTATCTGCTCTTCAGTGCGTGCAGTCAGTTCGTTTCAGAGTTTTCTGTGCGATCTTGCCCGCTCGTTGCTGTTTTTCAGGTCGCTCTTCACAGGCCTTGCTGTTCTTCAGTGCGTTCTGTTACTTCGTTCTGAGCAGCCGACCGTTTTCTAGCCATGTTTCGTATGCGTACTCCTCGTAGAGTTCGTGCTGTGCGGGGGCTTGGTGTTGGGGTCCTGACCTTGACACAAGTCCAGTCCATGAACAGGGTGGGGAGGAGTTCATGAACCAAGAATTGGTTGCTTCAGCGTGACCAGTTCTGTCATATGCCTTTGCTCCGTGAGATCCGTGAGAATAATCCTGATGATTTCAGGAACTTTCTCAGGATAACGGACCCCGTATTTCACCGTTTGTTGGCTTCGCTGACCCCCTATATTAGCAGGCAGGATACCTGCATGAGGCAAGTCATCACTCCGGAGCAGAGGTTGGTCGCTACCTTGCGGTATTTGGCCACAGGGAGAAGCCTGCAGGACCTCAAGTTCTCGACAGGCATCTCCCCCCAGGCTCTGGGGATCATTATCCCAGAGACCTGTTCTGCCATCATCCAGGTCCTGCAGAAGGAGTATATGAAGGTAAGATTTTTATCCTTTTATATCACATTGTATTGTATTGAATGTTTGATAATATATTGTATTTCTTCCCTCATTCCCTAATTACCATGATTGTAATATGCTGTGAATGTCCCCTTTGTTCTCATGCATGCTGGATTTTTAGGTAATTATTATTTTATGTCCTTCATACATATTTGCCCTTCAATAACCTCCCCAGCATGGTCTTTCCTGGCCTATATTCACCTCATGTACTCACTTAACAATGTATTTTATCAGCTCCATAGTAGTGCTTTGCCCCAAACACCCCCTAAAATGTTTGGAAATGTTATTTTTGATTTAAATTCAGGCAGAGTGCCAGAGGCTTTTTTTTGTGGTGTCCCCAAATTTTTTGTAACCCTCCCTCCCCCCAACTGCTAAGTCAGCTGATCACAATTCTCTATCCTCAATCATCTATCTGCTGACTTTACCAAACCCATACACACTATACCCACCTCTTTACTGGTCAGATTTATGGATGAATTCCCCAAAGCATGTAGTGCAAGGGCCTGCCTGTATACTTTCCAATGGTACTGTTTAAAGTTTTTGTATCCTATTATTATCTTGATAGGTAATAGCAGAATGTTCAAATGTCCTCAAATGTGTACAGTGTGTATTTATATTTTTGTATTATGACACTTCTTACCTGTCCAGTGGTCTGCCAATAGTGTAACTAAGGAGGGGCTGTTCCAAGTAATACACTGTATTTAGGCATTCATCTCTCAATGAAGTGAAGAGGGTTACCTGTCCAAGAGTTCCCCCCCCCCATAATGTTAGAAATGGCCCATGAGAGGGGGGGAGGGGGAATATGATAGGTGTACCTTATACTTTGTTGTTGTTAAATTCCCCTTAGTAAATGCTATCTGGAGGTTGCCCCATAATGTTTGTGTCTAATCTGCTTGCCATGTTTCTGTGAAAAAATAGTAATGTTTATTGTTTTTTCCTCAACAGTTTCCTTCAACGCCACAGGAATGGCAGACTGTGGCCTCCCACTTTGCCCAGCGGTGGGACTTTCCTAACTGCGGAGGGGCAATTGATGGAAAACACGTCCACATCGTCCCACCACCCAACTCGGGGTCGTACTATTATAATTACAAGGGGTTTAATAGTATAGTGATGTTGGCGGTGGTGTCGGCTAATTACGAGTTCTTGTATGTGGACGTGGGGAAGAATGGCCGGATGTCCGATGGTGGAGTGATCGCCCAGACGGAGTTCTACAGGCGTCTCCAGAATGGCAGCTTGGACTTGCCACCTCCAGAGGACAATGTTGAAGGTCTCCCATTTGTGTTCGTTGCTGATGAAGCATTTGCGCTGGGGGACCACCTGATGCGGCCATTCCCGATGAGGACCCTCACCCCGGAACAGAGGGTTTTTAATTACCGGCTGGCCAGAGCCCGAAGAGTGGTGGAGAACACATTTGGAATCCTGGCCAGCCGGTTCCGATTATTTCTGACACCCATCCATATGGCGGAGTATAAACTGAACCATATAATACTTGCCTGCTGTGTTCTCCATAATTTTTTAAGAAAACATTCAGCCAACTATGCTGGCTCAGTTGGGCCTGAGGCCGGAATCCCTAATCCATCAACACTGACGGCGCTTGAAAGTGGCCGTCCTGGCTTGCCCTCCTTGAATGCCCGTGATGTCCGGTTACGCTACCTGGAGTTCTTTGCGGGTAGGGGGGCTATCAATATGCCAGACAATCTGTGACACCTTTTTCAAATAAAAAACAACCAAAATAAATTCTTTGTGGACATTTACTGCTTGTGTTTGTTTTAGCTGACCCTGACAGAAATGTGTTGAGTGCAGAAAATGTCGTGATTGGGTAACCTTATAAAAAACAGTGTTGGCTGGTACTTCCTAAATGCAAAAACACATTTCACTACAAGTGCACTTGCAACTGCACTGAACCTGCACTTGTAGTGCAAAGTGTATTTGCCCTTAGGAAATAACCCTCATTTTTGCATAAAACAGCAATTACATCACCCCAAAAGTGTTGTAGTGTTGAGACAATAATCCACACATTCTTGAGTAAGGCACTTTTTTATACCTGCACAATCACATGTGCATTTCCCAAAGGTTTTTAAAACAAACCAACATGTTTGTTGTATAACAATGTTTGCAGTAGCATTATCAAAAATCGAAATATCCATTTCAGATAAAACAGGCCTGTGTAAAACCAACAAGAAAGCCAAAAAACTTGAACTTACAAAGTTCACATTAGGTAAAACCTGAAGGCTATATCAGACATCAGTATTTAGGAACTGGGTTTGATATAGCGTTCAGATGGGGGGAAATCACCCCTGGAAAAGCCAAATTTGGAAGATGCACACCAATTTACGAATGTCAACATGTGCTATCTGCCATCAGGGGGGATCAAGGGACGTGTTTTGGGGGAGCAAGCCCTTCCTCAATGCTACTTTATAATTGAGGAAGGGGTTGCACCCCCAAAACGCGTCCATTGATCTCCTGTGATGGCAGATAGCACATGTTGGCACACTGTGTGCATCCTCCAAATTTGGCTTTTCTAAACATTGAAAAAATTTTCGTACGATTAAACAGGTGATTTTGTGGGGTTTAAATTCGCCCCAAAACATCAATGATGTTATTATTTTTTTTTAATAACATCACTGATTTGTTGCTGGATGTTTTGCAATTGGAGATTACACCCCATGATCTCCCCGATCAGTATCTGGGCACTTTCAGATGTAAAGCGTTCTGGATCACGATCACCTAAAAAGAGATAAAGAACAAAAAAAAGGTCTCAAAAATCTGCCACCATCCATCTCTTTTACCTGAGCCTGTGGTCGCAGACACTCACCTGTTGTGGTGCCAATCTCCACCACGTCTTCTTCTTCCTCCTGCTCAGCTTCTTGGGTTGGTATTTCCCTTTCTTCCAGAGGGGGGGGGTCTCTGGTCTCCTGGGATGAGGGGTGTCCGAGTCTTTTCTCCCCTATGTAAAACAAAAATGGTATAATTAGCACACAGATATTTGATGGCAGAACTAGAAATAGGAAACATTGCTTGGAAGTGGGGTACAATTGTCTATTTTAGCAGAGTTCCAAGATGTATATTTTTTATTGCCCTTTGTCAAGCTGAAATACTTTACCTGTTTAGTACAAGCTTCACAGATGTAGCCCCCCTATAGTATACACTGGAGCACCTGTGTGGCCCCCCCCCTAATAAAAATGGTGTTCTTGTGTCCCACACTAGTGCTCCAGTGTCCAGATGTGAAAACAGCTGCTGAGTGTCCTCTCCTTACACACAATCTAGTTTGCATTTCATTCTAGTAAAAAACCCATCTACACAAACAAATATTTGGCATCCAAGTAGGCCCCCAAAAATGTGTGAAAATGCATATGGCCTAAACAATGGTGTTCTAGAGGCCGAAAGAAAAATGTTTGATACGAACGAATAATGGGCCCATGAACATTAAAGTTGACCTTTTTAAACGTTACAATTAATAAAAGCATATGGAGCAGAACGAACGTAATAAAGACAGAAAGAATAGGAACACAGCACAACTACTTACTTTTTTGCAGCACTCTCCGGATCTTTCGGTACTGCTCTGGCTCTCTCAACTTCAGGTTCGACCACTGCTTCCTGAGCTGATCTTTAGATCTTCGTACCCCGAAATTCCTCTCAAGACTCCTGACCACTTTCGCCATGGTCTTGGCCTTTCGGATGTTCGGGTTGGGGTAAGGCCCATATTTTCCGTCATAGTCGGACTTCCTCGATGTCGACCATCTCCAACATCTCCCCAAACGACATATTTGTGGCCTTAAAACGTCTCCTTCTGGATCGGGACGTGCCTGGATCCGGGCTTTCCTCCTCCTCCTCCTCGTTGATAGAATTAGCACGCACCTGTTGTAACTCCGCCATGTGCTCTTCACCCACTGCGCCGAATGAAAAGGGGCGGGGAATACACTAGAAAGAACGTCAGGGGCGGGCGGAGTTACACGCATGCGCAGTGTGTATAAAGCGCAACACGCGTGCGTATTACGTACGATCTGTGAGCGGAGGAAGGAGCATTGGATGCGCCGATCGTAAGAACGAAGGTAAGAGACAAACTTGTGCCCATACTGCTTCTAGATTGAGGCCTACATTGTAACAAGATTAGGAGAGTTTTGTCTGACATTAGGCTTTGTCTTGTGTTGTGTCTTGCAGTGAACATGGATATCTTAATGAAAGACAATGACTTCATGTCAGTATTCATAGAGATGCTAAGTGAGCTGCCCTGTCTGTGGGAGATTAAACACCCCCATTTCAAGAACCAAGCACAGAGGAAGGCAGCACTGGAGCAATTGTGTGAAATTGTGAAGCAGGTGACCCCCACGGCAGACATCACCTATTTAAAGATATTAATTGGTGGCCTGAGGAGCACATATCTAAGGGAGCGCAAGAAGGTCCTGGATTCACAGAGATCCGGAGCAGCAGATGACATCTATGTCCCCAGGATGTTGTACTACGACAGGCTGCACTTTCTGGCAGGCCAGACTGAACCCAGGCCATCCCTCTCCAGTCTTCCTTCCACGCTTCCTTCCCCCCGGCTGAGGCTTCTGACTCCCAACCTGGGCCTTCCAGGCCACATGTGGAGGAGCCCAGATTGAGCCAGGTATAGCATTCCTCTAAATATTTCTGCTTGTCCAATCAATGATGTTAACTAGATGTTAGTTGGGAGTACTAATTTAGGATTGTGATTGATGATGCAAAAACTAAAACCATGTCCCTTTTTCATACACAGGGAAGTCTCAGCCAGGAGGTGGCCGGGCCGAGCCGGCTGGCTGATATCAAGGTCCCTCCACCCCCCCTGAAAACAGAAAGTGGCAGTAGGAGGAGTACCCTAGAGGAGGCTGCTATAGCATTCTTTTGGAGGGCTACAGAGGTCCTGGGAGCACCCCAAACCATGCAGGATAACATTGCTGCCTTCATAGCCTATAAAATGCAGAGGATGGAGGAGGGCCAAAAAGCTATGTGTGAGGCCCTCATATCGGAGGCTCTGGAGAAAGGTATGAGTGGCCAAATTACACCTCACACACATCTTTGGGATGGTCCTCCTCCTCCTCCTGCAGGTCCTCCTCCTCCTCCTCCCTCTCCTCCAGGTCCCCCCAGTCCTCCTCCAGGTCCCCCCAGTCCTCCTCCTCCTCCAGGTCCTACTCCTCCTCCTGCCACATCTCCAACTGCACAGCCACAGCCGGGAAGGAAGCGTGGAAGGAAGACCAGACAGTGATTGCCCTGGGTTCAGTCTGGTCGGCCAAAAGATGCAGCCTCTTGTGGTACCACAGCCTGGGGACACAGATGTCATCTGCTGCTATCCGGATCTCTGCGAATTCTGGACCAGACTGCACTCCCTTACATATGGACTCCTCAGGCCACCAATTTTGATGTTGAAGAATTGATGTCTGCCGTGGGGGTCCCAGGCTTCGCTAATTTCTCCTGTTGATCCAGTGTTGCCTTCCTCTTTGTTTGGTTCTGATCCCTTAATAAAGGATTTTTGTTTTGAATTATACTCTCCTATGTGTTTTACTTCAAAAAGGACAGTTTGTTTGTGAGGATTCAGGTATATTTCAAATATACAATGTAAAATGAACAAGGGACACCAACATCAAACAATCTCCTTGAGATTAAATAATAAAAGATATCAATGGTGTTGGGGTAACTTGACACACAAAACACACCCAAAAATATTCTGGAGTAAAAATAAAAATAACATTGAACAAAGATCAGCCTTGGAAAAAATCCAAACATTAAAGAAAAAAAAAGGCTTAAAATCCAAAATAAAAAAAAATTAAAAAATATAAAACTGTCAGATGTGACAACTAATAACAATATATTCAGGGAATCCCACTAAAAAAACACAAATAAAAGTTTGTGAGAAGTGTGTGTGAATATGAGCAGCAAAACTGCTTAATTCTTGTCACATTATAAAGAAGAAGAGAGTGCGCTGTATTAAACCATTTTGAACATTGCAGCGTGACGAAAGTGCTGTATCCATAGCGAACGCTAAGTTTACCAGAACGAGCTGTCCCGTGTCGGAATTTCTTCTGAGCATGCGTGGCACTTTGTGCGTCGGAACAGGCCACACACGGTCGGAATTGACGCGATCGGATTTTGTTGTCGGAAAATTTTATCTCCTGCTGTCCAACTTTGTGTGTCGGAAAATCCGATGGAAAATGTCCGATGGCGCCCACACACGGTCGGAATTTCCGACAACACGCTCCGATCGGACATTGTCCATCGGAAAATCCGACCGCGTGTACGGGGCATTACAGGAGAGAATTTCCCTTCCATGGGGTAGATTTCATCCCACTTCCTGTTGTCTTCTTCCGTTTGCAAGTAGGAGTCATTTGAAAGTAGGGGCCTGCCCTATATACTCTGCAGAAATTGGGGCCCTAGGTGTTGGTGTTGCCACAACACTGTAAGCCCTCACAGTTACTCTTGGTGGGCGCTGGAACAGGCCCTACTGTGAAATATTAGATCAAGAATTGTAATTACATGAACCTGTTGAACAGGGGCAGAAAAATTGGGCCTTTGGTGGTGGTGCTGGTGCCACAACACTGTAAGTCCTCAAAGTTAGGTGGGCGCATAAACGGGCCCTGCTGTGAAATATTAGATCAAGAATTGTAATTACATGTCCCTGTTGAACAGGGGCAGAAAAATTGGGCCTTAGGCACTGGTGCCACAACACTGCAACCCCTCACAGATATTCTAGTTGGAGCGCAGGAACGAGCCCTGCTGCAAAGTATTGCATCAAAAATTGTAATTACACGCCCCTGTTAAACAGGGGTTGAAAAATTGGGCCTTAGCCACTGGTGGCGGAGCCCAGAACCAAAAATATTCTTACAAGCTATCAGCATGATCATTGAGGAGGAAGAGGATAGTCATTAAGCATAACAGGATAGTCACTAAGCATCGACATAGGCAGTCTTGAAGGGATTTGACATTTCAAAAAAAATTATTCAGTTACATCAGCATCAGGTGCTTGGTAGCTGGTGGCGATCCAAGACTGATTCATTTTTATGAAGGTCAGTCGATCAACCGAGTCGGTGGACAGGCGCACCCTGTGATCGGTTACAAAGCCTCCAGCAGCAATGAATTTGTGTTCCGAAATAACACTGGATGCAGGACAGGCCAGTAGCTCAATTGTATACTGTGCAAGCTCTGGCCAGTGATCCATCCTCAAGACCCAGTAACCCAGAGGATTTTCGGTGGGAAAGGTGTCCAAGTCAGATCTTGCCCCTAGGTATTCCTGCACCATGTAAAACAGACGCTGGGGATGGTTGCTGGAACCGATCATACCTTGTGGCTGCGGACTAAAAAATTGTCTGAACGCATCGGTCAGACGGCCATCTTCTCCACCGCTCCTTCTTTGAATGACCGAAGCCTCAGCAACACGTTGTCCAGGAACAGGAGTTTGTAACCTCCCAGTCTCTGGGAACGTGTTGCACAGACCTTTCTGCAAGGCCTCCCGAAGATGTTTCATCCTCTGCTCCCTCTGCGATGGCAAGATAAGGTCCGCAACCTTACCCTTGTAATGTGGATCAAGGAGGCAAGCCAGCCAGTAACGATCTCTCTCCTTGATACCACGAATACAAGGATCCTTCCGCAGGCTTTGCAGGATCAGGGAGGCCATGCAGTGTAGGTTTGCTGAGGCATTTGGTCCATAGTCCTCTGGGTCCCTTAGGACAACATGATCCGCAGCTACCTCCTCCCAGCCAAGTACAAGTCCATGGGTTTCTTGGGACTGTAAATGATCCCTTGAAGACTGCTGCTGATGCTGAGTGCCAGGCTCCACCTCCTTGCTGACACAATCCTCCTCCTCCTCATCCTCGCCCTCTTCCTGTGTGATCTGTGGGCACGCAGGAACACTGTCTGGATAAAGGGGGCCTTGAGAGGTAAGGAAGTCCTCCTCTTCCTGTCTCTGTTCTGCCTCAAGTGCCCTGTCTATTATTCCATGCAGCGTGTGCTCCAACAGGTGGACAAGGGAGACAGTGTCACTGATGCATCCACTGTCACTGCTCACCATCCTCGTGACCTCCTCAAATGGTGACAGGACAGTGCATGCATCCCTGATCATGGCCCACTGGCATTTGAAAAAAAAAAACAAGCTCCCCTGACCCTGTCCTGGTGCTATAGTCGCACAGGTACTCATTGATGGCACTCTGCTGCGTGTGTAGCTGCTGCAGCATGGCCAACATTGAGTTCCACCTGGTGGGCATGTCACAGATTAGGCGGTTCTTGGGCAGGTTAAATTCCTTTTGGAGGTCAGCCAGCCGAGCACTGGCATTATATGACTGGTGGAAATGCACACAGACTTTCCTGGCCTGCCTCTGGACATCCTGTAAGCCTGGGTACCTGCCCAAGAACCGCTGCACCACCAAGTTAAGGACGTGAGCCAAACAGGGCACATTGGTCAGTTGTCCCTGTCGGAGGGCGGAGAGGAGGTTGGTGCCATTGTCGCAAACCACCATTCCTGGCTGAAGCTGGTGTGGCATCAACCACCTCTGAGCCTGCCCCAGCAGAGCTTACAGAATCTCTGCTCCTGTCCCCCAAGCACACCAGCTGAAGCACCGCATCTTTTGGCCTGTGTACTTGCGTAGCCCCTTGAACGTCTATGGAGCACCGCTGGTTCAGAGGACAAAGCACAGAAAGAGGCCATGGAGGAAGAAGAAGAGGGGGTGGAGGAGAGAGGTGTGTCAGAATCACCAGTAGTAGCATTTTGGAGGCATGGTGGCGGAGCAACCTCCAACACTACTGCACCTTGTCCTGCATCCTTCCCAGCTGCCAGAAGAGTCACCCAATGCGCCGTGAAAGATAGGTAACGTTCCTGTCCATGCCTTCTGGACCATGAGTCAGCAGTAATATGCACCTTACCACTGACCACCCTGTCCAGCGAGGCCAAGACATTGCCTTCCACATGCCGGTAGAGAGACGGAATCACCTTCCGTGAGAAAAAGTGGAGTTTGGGAACCTGCCACTGAGGAACCGCACATTCCACAAAATCATGGAAGGGGGCAGAGTCTACCAACTGAAAAGGCAGCAGTTGAAGTGCTAGCAATTTAACCAAGCTAGCATTCAACCGCTGGGCATGTGGATCGCTGGGAGCGAACTTCTTTCAGCGGTGCAGCAGCTGGGGCAGGGAAATTTGCCTGGTACAATCTGACATCGGTGTACCAATAGCAGATTGCCCGCAAGTACTTGGCTGTGACACACCTAATTCTACACCTTCATTCCTCTCAGTGCAGGTCTCAGAGAGGACTGAAGGTATAGTGGGGTTGGAGTTCCCAGCTGATGAGGAGCAAGGGGAGGTCCTCTTTGTTCTTTGGTGTGGGTCTTTTAGGTGCACTTGCCAATGAACTGCATGGCAGGTCAGCATATGTCTGGTCAAGCATGTGGTGCTCAAGCGGGTGATGTTTTGGCCACGCGAGATACACTTGAGACATATGTTGCAAATAGCAGCGGTGGGATCTGATGCACTCAAATGTCTCAAATGGATCTGATGTCTCAAAAAAGGCCCACACCAAAGAACTTTTGGAATAACGTGCAGAGACAGCAGCGCCCTGTACATGCGAAGCTCTACGGTGTGATGCAGTCGGTGTGCTGCCCTTAAGCTGGCCCCTGGAGGGCATCCTGCCTCGTTGGTGATGTGCCTCCTCCTCCTCCTCCTCTCTCCTATCAGGCAACCACGTGGAGTCAGTGACCTCATCATCCCCTCCCTCCTCATCACTGGAGCAAAACTGGCAGTATGCTGCAGCTGGGGGAACATGACTGCCAGTTTGCTGTCCTTCTTGGGCACCCCCTCTGTCTGGGCTCACGTTACTGCCTTCCTCTAGCTGAGTACCATCATTGGAGCCTTCAAAATGCTGGGCATCCTCCTGGAGCATGTTCCCAACACTGTGGTCAAACAGTTCAGGGGACTCCTCAGGAGGACATGGTGGGGCTAGGGAAGGAGTGACTGATGACATTGAACAGAGGGAAGAGGCCGCGTTGGCAGCTGCTTTGCCAGACAACGTGCCCTGAGCCTGGGTGAGAGAGGATGAGGAGGATGAGGACGGCTTGGTCATCCACTCTACCGGTGGATAGTGTAGTCTTCGGCATGTTGGGGCTCAACACGGCCAGCTGCCGAGAAAAAGGACAAGCGTGTCCCACGGCCACGTGCTGATGAGGATGCACTGTGTCCACGACCAGCACTGTTGCCTCTAGACACAGAGCCTGCTTGCCCTCTTTTATTGGCTTGTGACTGTCTGCCTCTCCTTGTTGGCCTTCCAGACATACTAATGGCCTGCACTGCAGTGAGATGTAGCTGCACAAAAGTGGGATGTGTATATATATATATACTGATTATACAGCAGCTTGCAGAATGCCTACCTGTATTAATAGGATCAGAAGAAGCATCCCAGCACTTGTCTTCAGGTAGTTATAGGTGCAACTGTGCAGGGTACACAGTACACTAACTGTAAATACTTCAAGAGCCTGCCTGTGCTATTAATAGGATCAGAAGAAGCACACAAGCACTTGTCTTTAGGTAGCTATTCTGTAGGTGCAACTGTGCAGGGTACACAGTACACTAACTGTAAATACTTCAAGAGCCTGCCTGTGCTATTAATAGGATCAGAAGAAGAACACAAGCACTTGTCTTCAGGTAGTTATAGGTGCAACTGTGCAGGGTACACAGTACACTAACTTCAAGAGCCTGCCTGTGCTATTAATAGGATCAGCAGAACAAAAGCACTTGTCTTCAGGTAGCTATACCGTAGGTGCAACTGTGCAGGGTACACAGTACACTAACTGTAAATACTTCAAAAGCCTGCCTGTGCTATTAATAGGATAAGCAGAAGAACACAAGCACTTTTCTTCAGGTAGCTATACTGTAGGTGCAACTGTGCAGGGTACACAATACACTAATTGTAAATACTTCAAGAGCCTTCCTGTGCTATTAATACGATCATAAGAAGCACACAAGCACTTGTCTTCAGGTAGCTATAGGTGCAACTGTGCAGGGTACACAGTACACTAACTGTAAATACTTCAAGAGCCTGCCTGTGCTATTAATAGGATCAGAAGAAGCACACAAGCACTTGTCTTCAGGTAGCTATACTGTAGGTGCAACTGTGCACGGTACACAGTACACAAACTGTAAATACTGTAAAAAAAAGTGTGTATATATACGTGTGTATATATATATATATATATATATATATATATATATATATATATATATATATATATATTTATTTATATATATATATATATATATATATATATATATGTATATATACATAACTCAATATTATCAGACCCCTATACCCTTATAGTTCTACTCGCTATCAATATACTAGACTAGGAGACAAAAACTGTCTACGTTACAATTTGTTGGTAATCAGGCAGGCCCTTGCACTACATGGTTTGGTGAATTTAGACAGAAATTTAAACACAAAAGAGGTATGGTGTGTATGAGTCTGGCAAAGTCAGCAGATAGAGTATTTGTTTGTGTTGACTTTGCATTTTTTTGGGGGGGGGGCAACAAAGGAGCAGGAGAAGCTTTACAGCATGCATGAGGACAAAGAAGACATTCACCGCATATTACAATATTGAAAATGATGTAATCAACGAATTAAGACCATACATTAGCAAACATTAATACATAGAATGTGATCTTAAAGGTAAAAAATTACCCGAATATAGTCATTCTGCAGTACTTGAATAATGGATGAGCAGGTCTCTGAAACAATCAGTCCCAGAGCCTGGTGGGAGATCCCAGTGGTAAACTTGAGGTCCTGGAGACTTCTCCCCGTTGCCAAGTAACGCAAGGTGGATATGAGCCTTTGCTCAGGAGTGATGGCAAGCCTCATGCATGTGTCCTGCTTTGTAATATAGGGGGTCACCAATGCCAGGAGTTGGTCAAAGCAGGGGTCTGTCATCCGGAGATAATTCCGAAAATCATCCGGATTATTCTCCTGAAGCTCCCGCAGCAAAGACATATGACATAATAGGTCACGAATAAGCAACCAATTTTTGGTCCAAGAACTCCTCCTCCTCCTGTTCCTGGATTGGACTTGGGTCAAAGCAATAACTTCAAGGCCAATATTAGCACGTTCTCTCCTTTGATTCCGCAACATGGCTGGTTGAAGAACGGCCGTTCAGAAATGAACTGACAAGAACGAACTAAAAAGCGCGAATCAACACTCACCAAATTTCTACTAACACGAAATTAGCAGAAGGAGCCCAAAGGGTGGTGCATGACAATTGAACTTCCTCTTTATCGGCTCATAGTGCATCTAGTACATCACTATGTTCGTGTTTGTTGGCCGACAATTGTGTACCGTTTGTATGCAAGAAAAGTTCACGGCACACGCCCTTCGGACAAAAGTCTGAGGCTTTGTTGGGCAACAATCTGATCATGTGTACGAGGCTTTAAAGAGGGTAAAAGTATAATGGGCTTTTTCATTGTTTCAGTGTTTTTTTCTGCACCATTCTAAACCCTGCATCTCTTCCTCCAGTTTGTAATGAGGAAGAAAATGGGGGGATAAAGGTAAGAATGATCATTTTCAAACCAACAATACTAACCATTCTAATTCTAACCGACAACATATTCTACGAGTGTCTTTCTTTGATGGAATTTGAATCAGCAATCAGCAGTCAGGTGAAGTAGGCTCTCATCCCAGACGCTAAGAACCTTTTTGTCAATGGTTCCAGGTATTACACCCCAGATGGTAAGCCACACACAGGTTCAGTGACCAAAGTCAGTCAAAAGTAGGGATGAGCTTCGAGTTCGAGTTGAACTCATGTTCGACACGAACATCAGCTGTTCGCCAGTTCGCTAAAAAGCGAACAATTTGGGGTGTTCGCGGCAAATTCGAAAGCCATGGAACACCCTTTAAAAGTCTATGGGAGAAATCAAAAGTGCTAATTTTAAAGGCTTATATGCAAGTTATTGTCATAAAAAGTGTTTGGTGACCTGGGTCCTGCCCCAGGGGACATGGACCAATGCAAAAAAAGTTTTAAAAACGGACATTTTTTCAGGAGCAGTGATTTTAATAATGCTTAAAGTGAAACAATAAAAGTGTAATATCCCTTTAAATTTCGTACCTGGGGGGTGTCTATAGTATGTCTGTAAAGGGGCGCATGTTTCCCGTGTTTAGAACAGTCTGACAGCAAAATGACATTTCAAAGGAAAAAAGTCATTTAAAACTACTCGCGGCTATTAATGAATTGCCAGTCCGACAATACACATAAAAGTTAATTGATAAAAATGGCATAGGAATTCCCCACAGGGGAACCCCAAACCAAAATTTAAAAAAAAATGACGTGGGGTCCCCCTAAATTCCATACCAGGTCCTTCAGGTCTGGTATGGATTTTAAGGGGAACCCCGTGCCAAATTTAAAAAAAAAATGGCGTGGGGTCTCCCTAAAAATCCATACCAGACCCTTATCCGAGCATGCAACCTGGCAGGCCGCAGGAAAAGAGGGGGGGACGAGAGAGCGCCCCTCCCTCCAGAACCGTACCAGGCCACATGCCCTCAACATTGGGAGGGTGCTTTGGGGTAGCCCCCCAAAACACCTTATCCCCATGTTGATGGGGACAAGGGCCTCATCCTCACAAACCTTGCCCGGTGGTTGTGGGGGTCTGCGGGCCGGGGGCTTATCGGAATCTGGAAGCCCCCTTTAACAAGGGGACCCCCAGATCCCGGCCCTCCCCCCTGTGTGAAATGGTACCCCTAGATTTTAAGGGGGATCCATGCCATTTTTTAAAAAATTTTGGCCGGGGTTCCCCTTAATATCCATACCAGACCTGAAGGGCTTGGTATGGAATTGAGGGGGACCCCCCACGTCATTTTTTTTTAAAATTTTGGTTCGGGGTTCCCCTGTGGGGAAATCCTATGCCGTTTTTATCAATGAACTTTTATGTGTATTGTCGGACCGACAATTCATTAATAGCCACGGGTAGTTTTAAATGACTTTTTTTCTGCAAGAAGCTGCTCAGTCACACCAAAGAATGAGGAGTATCTTTGTTTATTTATATTTTTTAGTTTAGTATATTTTAGCAAGGGTAACAATATAAGGTATCCCAACTTATTGTTTAAAGTGTATTCTCCAACTAGCTAAGAAAGCGAACAGGACCAATTGCTGGGTCTACTCTGAATCTCCACCGAGCTTTAGTACCCCAGCGATAACAGCAGTACATGCTATATATGATGTTCAGATTGGTATGAGGAATTTTGAAAAAAATGAATAAAAAACTCCAGACACTAGTCAATAGAACTTAATGATACATTTCTAGAGGGTAAAATTAGTTACAGTTTTAACAATAGCACTGGTTCTTGCTAGTTCGGGTATCAGGACAACTAGGTAGCCCACAAGTGTGCTTCAACTTTAGTTTGGTACTTATGCGGGTCTACAGCTTATAAGGTAATTCCCCCTAATGCAAGAGGTTAATGCGTCTGGGTGAAACTCGTCCCAGCATTTTATATCAAGGCCAATCGTGAGGATCTGAAGGTAAGAATGGCAGGAACAGCTAGAATGGAATTGTTCACCAACCCTGACCAGGTTTGGGCATGGTTTCCTGCTTGTACAGGGTGGGGGCTTGAGCTTATGAAACGATTGAACAATTTCTCATCCAGTGTGGATGGGATGTTCAATGTAACTGTTGCAGCTACAAGGAAGATCCCACAGGAACAATGGCAGATCAAAACCTTTATATTAAAAGATGGCTCATGATTATCTGTTGGCATCCAAGGGGGGTTTCTGTGAATTCATAGGTAAAGATTGTTGCACCTGAATGGGGGATACTAGTGAAAAAGTTCAGGCCCATATGGATAACGTTAGATCCCTGCAAGGCAAAGCCAGAGCTAGCTATAGCTAGTGAAGGTTGGAATCCTTTTAATGGTCTGGGAATCTTTGGGGATTTTTTTATTTTTCAGCAGATCATGGTTGAAGGAAGTAGGGGTATATATACTCATGTTGTTTTTCTTTCTATTCCTTCTATATGCCATGATGAGGGGCTACTGTTGCCTGATTGGACGAGTGAACAGAGCCCGAGCAGATGACCACATCTTCCTTGCTGAGATGAGATGCCCCGAAGCCCAACCCACGTACAAGACACAGAGGATCCCAGACCGACTGGATTTCATATTTCATTTCTTGTGATCCTTAGTGAACCAGAGGACTCGGAATCGAATGCCTATGCAAACTTATGCTGCATGGCCTCCCTGAGTCTGCAAAGCCTGCGAAATGACCCTAGGATTTGTGGTATCAAGGAGAGGGATCATTACTGGCTGGCAACCCTTCTTGATTCACGTTACAAGGGTAAGGTTGTGTTTTGGATCAGAACAAAAGTCCGATATTATTATATCTACCCCTGATCAGATTGAATTTATATAAGCATGCGTGCTTCAAGCAACCCACACTGAGACTTAGTTCAGAGCCAAATTACTTTCTGTTTTAATTTCCTCTTTTCCAGACTTTTATACAATTTAGTTAAAGATTAAGATACGTCAATAAGACTAGCGCATGCAAACCACAAAACAGCCACAAATATATAAATACATATAGTGACAGAATATTGGCTTTAGCTGGGTGCCCATTTGAGGAAGTAGCTTTGTTCTTACAGCGTTTTATTGCTTCTTTTAAACCATTGGTGTTATCTTGTTATATTTTGAATGTATTCTCGGAAGCAGACGCAAAACTTCTGTTAACTGTTGCAGTCCAGTTTCTTAGCAAGGGAAGGGTGAGCTTTTCAAAATATCTGAATATGTCTTAAGGCTTATTAAGCATAGAAGATGATATATATATGTTAGGTATATAAAGCATGTATTGGAATAGACATTTCACCATGATCACATTTCTTAACCAGATCCATTACAGCCCCCCCTTGGAACTGTCTATTTCAAACTGTCCCTCATACTAAAAGTCCTACTCCTCTGGTCCATTCTCCTCTGCAACTCTTTTGGGCTGTATATAGAGAAGAGCAGTGACTAATTCACTACCCCCCTCGATACAGTTTAGAGAGGGGCAATCAGGTGCTGTCTGTCCCTGTAATCCTATGGTGTTGCACCTCGGGGGAAAGTGACTGTAACGGAGCGTATTACATAATCATCATCATCATCTGGTATTTCCTGGTTCACAAACATGGGAGTAGATTGGCCAACAGCTTTTTCTACACACTTCTTAAAGAAGGGAAGAACACAGCAGACAATAACAGCTAGGGTCACTAGCATTATCAGAATGACTATTCCAATCTGTGTTAAAATTCTCTGCTATTCCCCTTGATCCAGGTGAAGTACAGATCACAGAGGTTGGAGAGCCCTGAATCCTTCTTTAATTCTTTGGACAAATCCTCAAGTTTCTGGATGGCTAAAGTCACTTTACCATTTGGGTCTGTGATATCTGGGATATAAATACAGCATGTACTCGTTTCAGGTAACATCTTACACACACACCCCTTTGTTCACACGGGGAGTGGTTAGTGGTTGTATTGGTAAACAGGCTGAGGAAGCATGTCTCAAGTTTCGGGGGATATGTTCAGCGGTACTGTTCCTAAATGTGGTCTAGCCACCCACACACATATCAATTGGTCTTATTGTGTTCCCCTTGCACTGTACCTCATCCACTCAAGCCACAAGTTGACATCTGAGAACCTGGTTTCTGCAGCCATAGTATCCTCAAAGGTAGGATCTGCTATGACTACCATGTCCTTTAATGTCTGAATATGGTGCCTCAGGGGGTTTGAGCTAGATGTGGATTGAGGAACCCCCCACTCTGGGTTATTGAACATATCTTTCAGTTGGAAAGTCTTCCTAAAACTGGAATACCCACTTCCCCACCATAGGCCCAGAACATAGGTCCCATTGTCTCCTGGGCTAGGATTATCAATGGTCAGCCTGAACTCTTTCCTGTAATACTGATTCGTGTGCTCGTTGATTGTCATTCTTTCTAAGAGTGACTTCCCATTTTTTTCCTTTCTATTTTGGGTGTATTCAGGTTTGTACCCCTAGTCTGTTCCATTGTTCCAACCCACTGCTCCCCAGTAATCACAATTGTTACCCCAATAGGTGTCAGTGACGCATATGTATACAGTCCCGGGGCCTAATGCTCTATCCCAGGACCGGATTCTGTAATCAATACCTGGAAGTATCTTCTCATAAGAGGATATAAAGGTGGCAACATGTGTATTGGATGAATTATACCAGAATAGGGTTATACCATCATTTTGTTTGATGGCTACCTCTTGTGCCTGAGCAATTATTACAATGGAAAGGATATAAAGAATCATGGTTTGGTCCCCTCGGCCTCTTCCTCAGGTACAGAGACTTTCTTGCAGTGGGTGGCGTGTATCCACGTGTTCTTCCCGGCCACCTTGACTAATGTGGCAGTTGTTAGGAGAACTTGGAAAGGACCATCGTATCTGGGTTCAAGAGTATGTTTTCTCACAAACTTCTTTATCAGGACCCAATCACCAGGGACCAGCTTGTGTGTTCCTGTATCTATCTCAGGATCTGGAATGGAAGAAAACACTTGCGAACGGATATGGGTTAATTCTCGAGATAAAGCAGTCACATGATCAGTCAATATATCAGAATTGCTGTGGGAAGTAACAACCCAGTCTGGGGGCTAAACCAAACAATATCTCATAGGGTGAGAGACCATGGTTTCCCCTTGGAGTGTACCTAACACTGAATACGGCAATGGGTAGGCTGTCTGGCCAACTCATTCCTGTTTCCTGAGACATTTTAGCATTCTAGATTTTATTGTGCCATTTAATTTATCCACCTTCCCACTGATTTGAGGATGGTATGGGGTGTGGAAAGCTAGTGTGACCCCTAAAGCTGCCCATATTTCCTTGGTCACTGAGGCCGTGAAAGCCGGCCCCTGATCACTCTCTATGACCTCTGGGACACCATATCTGCACACTATTTCCGTTAAAAGTCTTTTTGCCGTGGTCTTTGCCGTCATGTTGGCCTCCTTGAGGTGAGTCCTGTCCTGTCCACAGGAAGGTTTTGTAAAATCATTGTGGTTTGCACAGTCTCTTCAGGGGTGTCTATTGGGTCATCCAGGATAGGTGCATTCACTCTGCTGACCACTTCTCGCGTCCCATCTGCAGCTTGTTTCGCAGCGGTATCTGCCAGGTGATTGCCTCGTGCTTCTTGGGAAACCGTGCACCTTTACCTTAAGTATAACCACTTGTGCTGGGAGGAGTAGGGCATCCATAAAGTCCTTGATAGCTGCACTTTGTTTTCCTGCTGCTGTCAGGAACCCTCTGGTTTTCCAGATGATCACAAAATCACAGGCCACACCAAGGGCATATCTTGAGTCCATATAAATGTTGGCTCTTTTTCCTTCTGCCAACTTGCATGCCATGGTTAGGGCCTGGAGTTCTGCTTCCTGGGCAGACATGGAGAAGAGTAATGCTAAAGCCTGAAGAACTGTATCTTCGGAGGTAACTGCGTATCCTGTGTGGTACTGTCCAGTGCTGTCTTCATACCTAGAACCATCCACAAAAATTGTTAAGTCAGGATTCTCAAGGGCTGTTTCACTGACTGTCGGTAGGTGTGATGTCTCCATCTTCATCACTTCGAAGCAGTCATGAGCAGTGAGGATCATTCTCCAAAGAGGTTCCCCCCTCGAGAAGAGGAAGCAGAGTGGATGGGTTAAGGGTATCACATTGGAGGATGGTGATATTATCGGGGAGAATCAAGGCACACTGGAGTCTGAGGTGCCTCTGTGAGGACAGGTGTTTGGTTCTTTTACTTTCATTTAGTATAGCAGTTATGTCATGAGGGGCAAGGAGGATCAAAGTATGGCCCAATACGAGGTCAGCAGTCTTGTCCAAGAGGGCTTGGGCTGCAAAGACGGCTCTGAGGCAGGAGGGCCCCCCTGGCCACTGAGTCCAGCCTACAGAAGTAATACCCAATGGGTCTGAGTCTGTTGCCACGGGCCTGAGCCAAAACTCCTGCGGCATGTCCTCGTCTCTCTGAGACAAACAGTTTGAAAGTCTTTTCATAGTATGGGAGGCCCAAAGCAGGGACTGTTGAGAAGATCTCCTTTAGAGTTTCAAAATTGTCCACAGCTTCTGGCAAAAGCAGGAAAGGGTCAGATTTCAGGGCATTGTAGACAGGTTGCATCAAGAGGGAGGCTCCTGGGATCCAAGAACAGCAGTAGGAGATTAATCCTAGAAAGGCGTGAAGGAGCTTTTGGCCTTGATTGCAGCAACTCTTTCTTCAGTGAGATGTCAGGTGCCTTGGGAGATGCAGTAGCTTAGGAAGATCACCTTCTCTCTGCACCATTGGACCTTTTGCTTCAAGGCCTTGCATCCTTGCTCAGCCAGGTAGTGGAGGAGGCTTTCAGAGAAGATTGAGGCATCACCAAGGGTATCTGCACAAAGCAGAAGGTCATCTACATACTGAAGGAGTACAATGTCTGGGTGTAAGTTCATCCAGGTGTCCAGAATGGGGGCCATTGCCTTGGCGAATTGGGAGGGGGAATTCTGGGCCCCTTGTGGCATAACAGTCCAGGTGATCAGGAGAGGGGCGGGGCGGTGTTTCTGATACTGAGTGCTTTCGTGTGAACCACGGCTGGAGCTTGGTTGACTGTGGGTGAATTTCCGGGGGCTTCGGCATTCCCTTCTGGAGTGGCCGGGTCTTCCACAGTTATAGCAGACACCTGGAGTTGGTACTGGTGGGCGCAGATACGGTGTGTCAGAGGCCATCATGAGACGAGCTACCTTTTTGCTGCCCTGTGCAGATTCTAGGCCTTTTGCTACTAATAACAACATCTCAAATCAGTAAACATTTGTGCTATTCTATTGCATAGAATTACGCAACCTTAAATCACTTTCTCTTTCTTTACTAACCACAATTCATCTGGCATAACGCCCAGAATATATAAAACTTCCCCATTATAATATTCTTAAAACTTGTATCTGGTTAAAAATCAACATTTTAAAATCCCCAATTATTGTTAATACAGCTTAAACACAATTAAAACTATTTGCACAAATATAGCACATTTGCTGTTATTAGAAAAGAAACCTCTTTTAACTTCAATAATGCAAGAATAGGCAACTACAACTAAAACAGTCCTTATTAAAGTCAGACTCTGGCCGAAATAATCAAGACACCCTATACTGTACATAAATTGAAATGCCACTTTGATTGTAATATGTTCTATCACCGGAAACATGTGGGTGGGTTTCGGTGTGGGCGGTTCAGGGGGCTGTGGCATAGGGCGTGTTGCCACAGGGGGAGGTGTCAGAGTGGGAGGTATCGCCTGTGACAGAGGGGCGGTAGACGAAGGGAATTGTGTCTACTTCCTGGGGACCAGATGCCATTATAAGGCGGTTGCTGAATACTTAACTTCCTCTTTTCTGTTTTTTTTTTATACACATATACAATACGACCATTCATCTACTTGTAGCCTTCTGCCCAAATGCATATCAACCCCACAGACTTTTGCCAATTTCTTTCCCTTTTTGACAGCATCCTCTCCTTCCCGCTCTAATACCAAGTCACAGGCCAAACTGCCCTCTTTGGGCCTCACTAACTTTTGCCCCATCGTTTCGTTAGCTATTGAAGGGTTTATGCATCCGGGCTCAGGGTTTGTATGGCAGTTTAATGAAGCTGTCTTGGACTCAAGGGGTCCGACAATTCCTCTGACTGCCACCTGTCCTCGTTTGGACCACCCTCCAATATATAATGCTACCTTGTTTACGCCTGTCTTGATGACTGAGGTATTTATGTGTCTGCTCAGGATTTCAGACGGGTCATGAGGCTGTCCTGGATTCAAGGGTCCGACAATTCCTCTATCCATCACCTGGTACCGGTTCAGACTATTTTACAGTCTCAAGTTAATGAGGACAAGACAGATAGAGAGTGAGAGAGCAAGAGAGAGAAAGAGGAAGAGTGAGAGAAATGTCTACAGTGTTCAGCTGCCAAGCAAGCCTCCTTGCATGCGCCTTCCCAAAACGTAGACCAGTCACAGCCCTGTCCACCCGAGGTGGCCACAGGTATAGGAGCCGAGTAATATGTGACCACTTATTACTCTCAACAAGACATTTAACAGACAAATAAGGAGTACAGCAGTTAATATTCAATGCACTACTTCGAATGTTATTTACATTTCCCAGAACCATGCCCAAATTCCTCACTCTATCTTTTTTCTTCCTCTTCAAACTGTTCTGGTTGTTGAGGTTGTAAGGGGCACCTCTCGGCTGCGTGTCCCCTCCTTCTAACTTCACTTTCTATAGCCTGTGGTGACTTGCCAACCTCAAGTTTAACTGGGTAATGCACATTTAATCTGAACACCAACACATCTGTGATCTCTGCTAACAGGGGTTTATAACCAAAACATTTCCTTTTATATCCTGGCTCAACCACTTTAACCAACCCCCAACCCTCTTCATGTATGGCAGATAACACACTTAGGACATGACATTACCATCAACAACAAGATGTGACCAAAAACCAACAACAAGCAACAAGATGTGTGATGACCGTAGAGAAATACAGGGCCGCTCAGATCTCACGGGATCCCCACACCACTGCTGGGCGTGTTCCTGATGCCCCCTCCTGGTTTTCCTGTGCTTCACCATACCAGTGCTTTGCCGCACAATTATTTATTCCCCAGGAGGAGTTTAACCATGTCAACTAATTCCATCCGTGACTATATAAGCAATCCCTCATTCCCAACAGCCGCCACAAAACACAAGATCGATCAACAAAACAGAACAAAACAGGTGGCAGATATAATTAGTACAAGTTCAATAGGCTATGGGCAAGATATATACCTGTCTCTTTGCTGACCGTGGAGAGCCGATATAGACACATAGGTTAGCCAAAGGTTAGCCAATCACGGGGGGGGGGATAAACAGTAGACTAGATATGAGATATCAAAAGTGTCTTACCGTTTTTTCAGAGGTGATCAGTCTCTGCCCGGTCTCTTCTCGATCGGCTATCCTCTGGTACAGAACCCACAGCCCCACGTTGGACGCCAGATGTTTTGGATCAGAACAAAAGTCTGATATTATTATATCTACCCCTGATCAGATTGAATATATGTAAGCATTCATGCTTCAAGCAACCCAAACTGAGACTTAGTTCAGAGCCAAGTTACTTTCTGTTTTAATTTCCTCTTTTCTAGACTTTTATACAAATTCGTTAAAGATTAAGATACGCCAATAAGACTAGTGCATGCAAACCACAAAACAGCCACAAATATATAAATACATATAGTGACAGCATATTGGCCATGCTCCAGACTTACCATCTCCCAAGGCTGCTGGCCACCCAGGGAAGAATCAACTCTTTCAGGCCATTTCCCAACAATTTTGGTGGCCTAGTCTACGTGCTGATGTAGACACCACGACACCTTCCAGTGGGCCTCCTACAACTCATACCCAATGGAGAGAGGCCCTGGATCCACCTGTCAATGGATTTCATTGTGGAGTTACCCAACTCTCAGGGCAACACAGTTATATTTATGGTGGTTGACCGGTTCTCGAAGAAGTCTCATTGTATTCCACTTAAGAAGTTGCTCACATCTAAAGAACCAGCTTCCATTTTTGCTTGGGGAATCTTTGGCTTACATGGGCTACCCAAGGTGATCGTCTCGGACAGGGGTAGCCAGTTTGTGTCCAGGTTCTGGTGAGCCTTTTGTGCACAGTTGGGAATTCAGCTTTCTTTCCTCTCTGCGTATCACCTGCAGTACAATGGGGCCACAGAACGAGCCAACCAGTCCTTGGAACAGTTTTTACATTGCTACATTTCTGACAACCATAACAACTGGTCAGACCTCTTACCTTTAGCAGAGTTTGCTCACAATAGTACCGTAAATACAGCTTCACGGTTATCTCCATTCGAATTATGGTTTCCAACCATCCATGTTGCCTGACTCATTTGTTCCTCAGAGCATTCCTGCATTGGAGGAGCATCTCTGTGGTTTTGTTCCCCTTGGGTATAGGTCCAATAGTCATTGCAATGTGCCAATGATAGGTACAGACTCCATTCTGACCACAGACACCTACCTGCACCTTCCTACCAAGGGACAGGGTCTGGATTGGATGTCATCTCACAACCTTCAACTCAGTGTTCCCTCATTAAAACTCACACCACGGTTTATTGGGCCTTTCCATATTCTCTGTAGGATCAACCCAGTGGTTTACCCTTCAGACCTTCCTTCTAATATGCGTATTTCAAATGTATTTCATGTCTCCTTATTAAAAGCTTTGGTATGCAACTATTTCACCACTTCGGTACAACGTCCCCACCCAGTTCAGGTTGAGAACCATGAGGAATATGAGATACAATCTATCATTGATTCCTGTAGCTTCCATGGGTGCATACAGTACCTGGTTCATTGTAAGGAGTAGAGTCCGAAGGAACGCTCTTGGGTCGCATCCTCGGACATACATGCTCCTGTCCTCTTGTGCTTTCCATAGACATTTTCCCCTCAAACCTGGTGGTCCTCAAAGGGGGAGGAGTCCTTGAGGAGGGGTACTGTCAGGGCTGGGCTCAGCCCTTCTTTCTCAGAGCTCTGTGCTCAGCTGTCGTTTAATTGCCACACTCTCTTCCTTCCACAGTGACTCACCTGGTCTTCATTTCCTGTTTGTCAGCTAGAGCTGCTGGTTGGGGTTGAGCCGAACACCCCCGGTTCGGTTCGCAGCAGAACATGCGAACAGGCAAACAATTAGTTTGAACAGGCAAACACCATTAAAGTCTATGGAACATGAAAAATCAAAAGTGCTATTTTAAAAGGCTTATGCAAGTTATTGCCATAAAAAGTGTTTGGGGACCCGGGTCCTGCCCCAGGGGACATTTATCAATGCAAAAAAAGTTTTAATAATGGAAGTTTTTTTGAGGGCAGTGACTTTAATAATGCTTAAAGTATAACAATAAAAATGAAATATTCCTTTAAATATCGTGCCAGGGGGTGTCCTTAGTATGATTGTAAAGTAGCGCATTTTTCCCATGTTTATAACAATACTACAGCAAAATTACATTTCTAAAGGAAAAAATGTCATTTAAAACTACTCGCAGTTGTGATGTATTGTCATTCCTGGCAATATAGATGAAAATCGTTGAAAAAAAACAGCATGGCCCTTTGGATCTGGTATGGATATTAAGGGGAACCCGCACCCAAATTTAAAAAAAAATGGCGTGGGGGGCCCCAGTCACTATATACTCTGAACAGCAGTATATTTACTTTCGGGCTTGCCCTATATACTCTGCAGAAAATTGGGACTTAGGTGTTGGTGGTACCAGAACACTGTAAGCCCTCACAGTTACTCTTGGTGGGCACAGGAATGGGCCCCACTGTGAAATACCATATCAAAAATTGTAATTACATGCCACTGATAAACAGGGACAGGAAAATTGGGCCTTTGGTGGTGGTGGTACCAGAACACTGTAAGCCCTCACAGTTACTCTTGGTGGGTGCAGGAATGGGCCCTGCTGTGAAATATTATATCAAGAATTGTAATTACATGCCCCTGTTAAACAGAGGCAGGAAAATTGGGCCTTTAGTGGTGGTGGTGCCACAGCACTGTAACCCCTCACAGATACGCTTGTTGGGTGCAGGAGTGGGCCCTGCGTTTAAATATTAGATCAAAAATTGTAATTACATGCCCCTGTTAAAATGGGGCAGAAAAATTGGGCCTTTGGTGGTGGTGGTGGTGGTGACACAACACTGTAACCCCTCACAGATACTCTTGTTGGGTACAGGAACGGGCCCTGCGTTGAAATATTAGATCAAAAATTGTAATTACATGCCCCTGTTAAATGGGAGCAGAAAAATTGGGCCTTGGGTGGTGGTGGTGCCCAAAACTAAAAATATTGTTGGAAGCAAGCATCATCAAGATAGAGGAGGAATAGGATAGTCAGCATAGGTAGCCTTCAAGGGATCCGAGATCCATAGCAAATTCAATCAGTTACATCAGCATCAGGTGCTGGATAGCTGCTGATCCAAGACTGAATCATTTTTATGAATGTGAGCCTATCAACAGAGTCTGTGGACAGGTGCACTCTTTGATCCATTACAAACCCTCCAGCAGCACCGAATGTGCGTTCAGAAAGCACGCTGGATGCAGGACAGGCCAGTAGCTCAATTGCATATTGCATATATGGTCCATCCTCAAGACCCAGTAACCCAGTGGATGCTCTGTTGGAAAGGCAGGATGAGTTCTGCAACTGTAATGGATCTGATTAAGAAATGTGATCATGGTGAAATGTCTATTCCAATACATGCTTCATATACCTAACATATATATATATATATATATATATATATATATACATACATATACACACACACACACAACACCTAGGATGCATATATATATATATATATATATATATATATATATATATATATATATATATATATATACACAATACACTGTAAGTGCAGCTAACTGACTCGCCTGCCTACTCTATCTAACTTAAATCAAATGACACTGTCTCTCTCTCTATCTCTCTCCGATGCTGCAACACACTACACAAGGCCACCGCTATATATATATATATATATAAAATCTTCTACGCTTAATTAGCCTTAAGACATTTTCAGATATTTTGAAAAGCTCACCCTTCCCTTGCTAAGAAACTGGACTGCAACAGTTAACAGAAGTTTTGCGCCTGCTTCCGAGAATACATTCAAAATATAACAAGATAACACCAATGGTTTAAAAGAAGCAAGAAAACACTGGGCACGAATGAGACTATGTAATTTAAAATTGACAAGAAAAGAGCCCATTGGCCCCTTCTGGGAGAGAAGCCTCAGACAAGAATGTGAGATTCTTATGGTCAGTCAGAATAAGAACCGGCATAGTGGTACCTTCAAGGAGATGCCGTCATTCTTTAAGGGCTAAAATGATCGCTAACAACTCTCTGTCCCCAATCTCATAATTGCACTCCTCAGGAGATCATTTCTTGGAAAAGTAGCCACAAGGATGCATAGTGCTCTCAGAGGTAGGATGTTGAGACAGCAGGGCACCAACTCCAGTCTGAGATGCATCAACCTCAAGGATGAAAGGTACCGTAGGATGAGTATGTACAGTGGGGACAGAAAGTACTCAGACCCCCTTACATTTTTCACTCTTTGTTATATAGCAGCCATTTGCTAAAATCATTTAAGTTCATTTTTTTCCTCATTAATGTACACACAGCACCCCATATTGACAGAAAAACACAGAATTGTTGACATTTTTGCAGATTTATTAAAAAAGAAAAACTGAAATATCACATGGTCCTAAGTATTTAGACCCTTTGCTCAGTATTTAGTAGAAGCACCCTTTTGATCTAATACAGCCATGAGTCTTTTTGGGAAAGATGCAAGAAGTTTTTCACACCTGGATTTGGGGATCCTCTGCCATTCCTCCTTGCAGATCCTCTCCAGTTCAGTTCTGTCAGGTTGGATGGTAAACATTGGTGGAAAGCCATTTTTAGGTCTCTCCAGAGATGCTCAATTGGGTTTAAGTCAGGGCTCTGACTGGGCCATTCAAGAACAGTCATGGAGTAGTTGTGAAGCCACTCCTTCGTTATTTTAGCTGTGTGCTTAGGGTCATTGTCTTGTTGGAAGGTAAACCTTCAGTCCAGTCTAAGGTCCTGACAACTCTGGAGAAGGTTTTTGTCCAGGATATCCCTGTACTTGGCTGCATTCATCTTTCCCTCGATTGCAACTAGTCGTCCTGTCCCTGCAGCTGAAAAACACCCCCACAGCATGATGCTGCCACCACCATGCTTCACTGTTGGGACTGTATTGGACAGGTGATGAGCAGTGCCTGGTTTTCTCCACACATACCACTTAGAATTAAGGCCAAAAAGTTCTATCTTAGTCTCATCAGACCAGAGAATCTTATTTCTCACCATCTTGGAGTCCTTCAGGTGTTTTTTTAGCAAACTCCATGCGGGCTTTCATGTGTCTTGCACTGAGGAGAGGCTTCCGTCGGGCCACTCTGCCATAAAGCCCCAACTGGTGGAAGGCTGCAGTGATGGTTGACTTTCTACAACTTTCTCCCCTCTCCTGACTGCATCCCTGGAGCTCAGTCACAGTGATCTTTGGGTTCTTCTTTACCTCTCTCACCAAGGCTCTTCTCCCCTGATAGCTCAGTTTGGCCGGACGGCCAGCTCTAGGAAGGGTTCTGGTCGTCCCAAATGTCTTCCATTTAAGGATTATGGAAGCCACTGTGCTCTTAGGAACCTTAAGTGCAGCAGAATTTTTTTGTAACCTTGGCCATATCTGTGCCTTGCCACGATTCTGTCTCTGAGCTCTTCAGGCAGTTCCTTTGACCTCATGATTCTCATTTGCTCTGACATGCACTGTGAGCTGTAAGGTCTTATATAGACAGGTTTGTGGCTTTCCTAATTAAGTCCACTCAGTATAATCAAACAAAGCTGGACTCAAATGAAGGTGCAGAACCATCTCAAGGATGATCAGAAGAAATGAACAGCACCTGAGTTAAATATATGAGTGTCACAGCAAAGGGTCTGAATACTTAGGACCATGTGATATTTCAGTTTTTCTTTTTTAATAAATCTGCAAAAAATGTCAACAATTTTGTGTTTTTCTGTCAATATGGGGTGCTGTGTGTACATTTATGAGGAAAAAAATGAACTTAAATGATTTTAGCAAATAGCTGCACTATAACAAAGAGTGAAAAATGTAAGGGGGTCTGAATACTTTCCGTCCCCACTGTACCAACACAGGAGCAGATGCAAAGGCAGCCTTGAGACTGTCAAAAGCATTACTGGCGTCTGGAGACCACTTCTGTAGGTTACCGTCCTTTCTGGTCATATCAGTCAGGGGTTTAACCAGAGACGAGAAGTTACAAATAAACTTCCGATAATAATTGGCAAGGTCAAGAAAACGATGCAAAGGTCGTAAACCCATGGGTCAGGGCCACTGTAGTACTATCGAAATTTCTTTGAAAGTTTCCAAAAAACCAACAGTGGAAATGACATAACCCGGGAATTTAACCTGTTCACAATGAAACTCGCACTTCTCCAATTTGCAATACAGTTTATTATCTCTCAACCTCTGCAGCACATGGCAGACATCTGTGTGATGGTCCTCTAGGGACTTGGAAAATATGAGGATATTGTCGGGCTAAACCACCACACATAGCTGCAACATATCTCAGAGGACATTGTTGATAAATTCCTGGAAAACTGCCGGAGTGTTGCAAAGACCAAACGGCATAACTAGGTATTCATAATGGCCAGTTCTGGTATTAAACACAGTTTTCCATTCGTCACCCTCCTTGATCCTTACAAGATTGTATGCCCCTCGCAAATCAAGCTTCATAAAAATCGTTGCTCCCTTGAGGCGGTCAAATAACTCCGTAATCAAAGGAATCGATATGCGTTCTTAATGGTGAAGCGATTGAGACCCCTATAATCAATACAAGGTCTCAGTTCACCACTCTTTCACAAAGAAGAAACCAGCACCAGCAGTAGACGAGGATCTACAGATGAATCCTCGAGAAAGTGCGTCGGCCATATACTCCTCCATGGCTTTGTCCTGCAAAGACAGACAAAGGGTAGATCTGACCACGAGTGGGTATGACACCTGGTTGAAGGTCAATTGCACAATCAGACGACTGGTGCGGAGGCAAACTACCGGCTTGACCTTTGTCACAGACATCACAAAATTTGCGGTACTCCTCTGGCAGGGCAGAGAGTGAAGGAGTGAACAAGACCTTAGCCACTTTCAGGAAACATGTCTCATGCAGTCACCTGGGCAGGCTGTAGAGGTCTCCCATCAATAGCCTTAATGGCAAGTGGAGTGGCATGCAGCTGCTTGGGAATCGCGTGTTTGGACACAAAGGCACCATCTATGAACATGAGTTGATTAGAGCCAGTATCTCAATAAACGACTCAGACCAAGAAAGGGCAACCGGTACCAGGGGCTTATCCTTCTTGATAACTGGAGATATAACAACGCCACCTGTTCCCTGCAGGACCTCAGGTGCAAGTGTTTCCTGGACGGGTAGGACAAGACTTCAAAACGTGACCTGCCTGGCCACAATAAAGGCACAATCTCTTCCTCCTCCTAAAGGCCCTCTCATCCGCAGAGAGACGTGTGAAGCCCAATTGCATGGGTTCTACCTTACTGGCAGACTCGGTACCAGGAGATATGGGAGGTGAGGGAGGCAAGGGTGGGACTGCAAAGCTCAGAGCCAAACGTACAGGAGGCTTCTGCAAGTGCTCCTTAAAGGAGGGTCTCTCTCGGAGTCTGGAGTCTATGAAGATGGCAAACGTGATAAATTTCTCCAGCTCTGTGGGTATGTCCCAGGCTGCTATCTCATATTTGATGTGATCTGAGAGACCATGAGAAAAAGCAGCCACAAGGGCCTCATTATTCCTAGCAACCTCTGCTGCCAGAGTACGGAACTCAATGGTGTAATTGGCAACAGTTCCTGTACTCTGTTCGACGGACATCAGGCCTTTGGCAGCAGACGTGGAGCATGCAAAACGTCAAATACCCTCTTAAATGAAGCCACAAACTCTGGGTAACTCTGGACAACTGGTTTTTGCGTCTCCCATAGAGGGTTTGCCCAGGCCAAGGCTCTCTCAGGAAGCAAAGGTATAATAAAGTCTACTTTGCTTCTGTCTGTGGGAAACGCCTGGGGCAGCACCTTAAGGTAAATCTCAACCTGGTTAACTAAATCACCCCCGAATCGCTGGGGAAGTGGGTCGGAACCAGACAAACCTTTTATTGAGGTAATATTCGAGGCGGGTGCCAGCACCGAGACCAGAGAGAGCATTGAGACCACAGCAGCAGGCTTGCAACACAGGTTGTACTGGAGCAGCCACAGTGGGTGGTTCCAGGTGAGCATTGTAATTCAGGAGCATCTATAACACTATGGCAAACTGATCTATGCAGTGATGCTGCTCATCCAATCTGGAAAAAATATTACTAACTAGTGGATTGCCTGCAACTTTGAATTCATGTCCTTTGCCCACTGTCAGGAACTATGAATCAGACTGAAACAGAAGTGCAGTAAAACTCACACTATTTAATAAAATAGTAAAATGGTATAAACAGAGCAAACGTAATCAAAACATAGCCAGAGTTCGGTAACCAGGACGGGTAGTCAGAAAAAGCCAGAGAAACAGGAGTCCAGAGATCAGCAAAGTCAGGTGCAGCAAACAGGATCAGAAACCAGAAGGGAAGTCAGCCAAGCAAAAGTCTTTCACAGGAAAACAGAGTCCGGTTATGTTTATCAAGGCAAAGGCACTGAAGATCTGACCCAAGGAGTTTATATAACCAGCAGCTCTAAATGATGAGCAGGAAATGAAGACCAGGTGAGTCACTGTGGGAGGAAGAAACTTTGGCAATTAACCAACAGCTGAGCACAGAGCTCTGAGAAGGAAGGCTGAGCCCAGCCCTGACAGAACCTAGCTATGGGATACTGGGAGTCCCAGTTTATTTGGCATGGAAATCTATTTGCAGCCAATATATTCTTCTTCGGAAGATATGTTGACGACATCATTGTAATCTCAGATTACCTACATGCTTTAGTCAGTGTAATTGCGTGGGAAATAAATATCTAAGAACGAAGGTTAAACCTGGGTGGCTAAACTGTAATCGTAAAAATTCTTATTAGTGAGAAAAAAATGGCCTTTAAAAAAATATATAGCAGAGGGGGCATTGTCAGCAATTCAATAATAATAGCATTTATGACAGCCAACAATAACCAATGGTGGGTGTCAGTCCCAATTTGTGTACAACGTGGTCCACAAAGGAAAGAGGAAATGATGAGGAGCACCGGAGGCTTTGTGACGCCCAAATATTTTTTAAATAGTCATACACAGTAATGAAAATATAAAACAAGACCCCACTTCTGTTCCGATGGAGAGACTAGGCACGCACAGCTCTGAATTTAGCTCTAACAGTGGTTGCAGAGAAAAGCCTACAATGGAGTAGCGCCCCCTTCTATTATCAAGGGGACAAAGCGGGATCCATATTGGCAGCCAGGTTGACTCCTAAACTGAAGACACACACCTTACCTAAAATCAAGATAGGAAGTAATAACTACTCCCAAAACCCCCATAAGATCATGGAAGCTTTCCACGACTTTTACAAGAAACTATATAATGATAGACAAGTGTCCCAAGAAAACACCTTAGAAACCTTTCTCCACTCCATCAAAATTCCTGAGCTTAAGGACCACCATAGAGATAGGCTGGAGGAACCGATAACAGTTGAGGAAGTTACGCAGGTGATTAAGAATCTAAAAAACCACTCCGCTCCCGGCCCCGACGGATTCTCGGTTCCATACTATAAACACTTTACGTCTCTCCTAGCCCCGTACCTGGCCCGTTTCTTTAATCAAATACGTAAGGGAACCCAACTCTATGAATCCCTGAATTCAGCCTTCATCACAGTACTCCCCAAACCAGGCAAGGACCCCAGTTTAGTAGCTAACTACCCCATATCTTTAATAGATAACGACCTTAAGATTCTCACCAAAATTATGGCAGACTGTATTTCTTCCTTCATCAGTCTTTACGTCCACAAGGACCAGGTTGGCTTTATACTGGTACGTCAAGGCCCTGACCAAATTCGGAGAGCAATTGACATTATCTCTCTTCTAAGGTCCAGGTGGGATGGGAAACCCCCTCAAACAGGCTTCCTGCTCTCACTAGAACTGCAAAAGGCATTCGATTCTGTATCCTGGTCCTTCCTTACATCTATCTTGCATCACTGGGGGTTTGGACAAACCTTCATGAACATAATAGGAGCCCTCTACTCAAACCCTGTAGCCAAAATACGCTTGCAAGGATTTTACTCTGACTCTTTTCCGATATTTAAAGGCACACGACAGAGATGCCCCTTATCCCCTCTAATCTTCGCTATTATCATCGAAACACTGGCCATTGCCATTAGAGATCACTAATATATATATATATATATATATATATATATATATATATATATATATATATATATATATATATACACAGAGTTCAGTGTGGCCCGCAAACTCACAAATGTGCCCTCTTTGCGGATGACATCCTATTCTTTATCACCTCTCCCTTAATCTCACTTCCTAATTTATGCAAATTTCTAGATACCTTTGGAGATGTGGCAGGTTTCAAAGTTAACTATTCAAAATCTATGGCTTTGAATGTAAACCTTCCTGAACACTTAGTCGCACGTTTGAAAGATAAATTCCAATTCATATGGAGTGACTCATTTATACCTTACTTGGGTGTCAACCTGGCTGCCGCAGTGGACCGCTTATATGAGGCCAATTACCCCCGATGTTCCATGAACTAAAGGAGAATCTTAAACATTGGGGCAATTTGGGGCTCTCTTAGCTGGGCAGGGTTAATTCTTTCAAAATGACTCTACTGCCACGCATTCTGTATCTTTTTAGGTTGCTTCCTATTCTAATCCGGTGGGACAAACTCAAGAGTAGGGATGAGCCGAACACCCCCCTGTTCGGTTCGCACCAGAACTTGCGAACAGGCAAAAAATTTGTTCGAACACCATTAAAGTCTATGGGACACGAACATGAATTATCAAAAGTGCTAATTTTAAAGCCTTATATGCATGGTATTGTCATAAAAAGTGTTTGGGGACCTGGGTCCTGCCCCAGGGGACAGGGATCAATGCAAAAAAAGGTTTTAAAAATGGCCGTTTTTTCGGGAGCAGTGATTTTAATAATGCTTAAAGTGAAACAATAAAAGTGTAATATTCCTTTAAATTTCGTAGCTGGGGGGTGTCTATAGTATGCCGGTAAAGGGGAATTTGCCGCGAACACCCCAAATTGTTCTCTGTTCGGCGAACTGGTGAACAGCCGATGTTCCAGGCGAACATGAGTTCGACTCGAACTCGAAGCTCATTGCTACTCAAGAGATTCCAATCCAAAATTCTTAGATTTATTTGGGGGGCCAAGGGTCATAGAATTGCAAAGGGGACCCTATACCGAAATAGGCGTAAGGGAGGAGTAGGCCTTCCAAATCTTCTCTGGTATTACCAGGCGGCCCAACTTACCCAGCTTTCGACAATCTATTTCAAGTTGGCCCATCCAGATTGGGTCCACATGGAAAGACAAGCGATCCCTCACTTTACACTAGATTTTCTTCTCTGGTGCTCCCCTAAATCCAGACCCGCTATTATGGGCCCTACTCTCTCCCACTCTTTAGTAACATGGGACTCTCTCAAGCACAACCCACATTTAATCTCCAACTGGCACCCACTCTCATACCTCTTCAGCAATCCCCTATTTCCCCCAGGTAGGGACATTATGGCATTTAAATGGTGGCTTGATAAAGGACTATATAGAATCGGTCACTTTGTCAACTCCTCTGGCCCCCTCTCTTTTGCTCACTGTGTAAGCAAACTTGACATGCCAACCTCCGAAAGATTTCAACATCACCAAATTTCCCACTTTATCCATACATTATGGACGACAAAACCTGACCCATTAACACTCACAGAATATGAACTCTGGTGTGGACAAGCCATGGAGCAGCGGGGAGGAATATTGGTGATCTATCGGGCACTTGCTATGGTCGATTCACAAACCTGGAGCTTAACAGATTGGCATGGGGCTTCTAAATCGGCTTCCCAGGGGATCCTGAACATAGCCCTGGTGGAAACAAATTTGAAAGTCTTAATGAGATGGTATCTTTTTCCGCTGCGACTTGCTAAAATATACCCATCTTCTTCCCCCCTGTGCTTCCGTAATTGTGGACATGAGGGATCAATGTTACACACTTGGTGGGAATGTCCCAACATTAGAAGCGTATGGATCAAAATCTTCCACATACTCCGGAAAATTTCTGGCCTTCCCATACAACAATCCCCCCAAATAGCGCTACTCACCTGTACCGGGGGCTCCCAAACTTATGCAAAGCCTTATTATGTTTATACTCATGGGAACGGAAATAACTATTGCTAGGGCTTGGAAACAACCTCACGTCTCACTCATTACGATCAAAAGAAAAATATCATGGATTATGGTCCAGGAAAAAATGGTCAGCATATTATTAGATACTACCAAGAAATTTGTAGCTATATGGGAACCATGGGCACAGTATATGCAACTGGAGCTCTCTTCATGACCTAGACTTTGCCCACGGAGTAAGGACGAGACTCAATCGGTCACTTGGTCTTCTCTCCTGTCTTTCTATTCTCTATTTTCCCACTTTCCTTTCTTTCCTTTCTATTCCTTCTCACTCTTCAATTCATAGTCCACTTAACAAGCTGAGGGATATTTATGTTATGACGCCACTGCCTGATATCTTTTCCCTCTTCACTATGGGAATGCCTGTGAATCAACTGGTACGGAGGCCTAGACTGCGACCCCATAGAAGTATACACTATATGATCTATATAACACGCCCTACTATGGGGATCGCTCTTACACTCTCTATGAACAGGGGTCCTCTCCACCATATCGTTTCCGTATCTGGGACACTCAGGATACCACACAATTGGACAAATTGTCCATACGATCCTGACCGGTGCACCATAATGTACTACTTTAACTAAGTGTCTCAATTACCACTTATATTAACACAGACTGGTATTCCTGGCTGACAGACATAAGCCATGTCTTGCTATAATTGTTTACGCTCTCTCAGGCTTTCCCTCCTTTATTAACTTTTCGGCCCATGAGCTGGGTCTACTGTCCCCCTCTTCATGACACAGTTAATACCCATTGGGGTGTCTGGAGATACGGGGCTTCCTCCCTCCTGCTGTATGTGAGTGGGAATATGTTTCATATCCTCATTTGTAGATGATTATTGCTTTGAAAACTGTTAAGTTGGATACTTGCTGTACTATGGATTTACTATTTTAATGTGAAACAGACTGTACTGCTATTGTTTTGTACCTTTATAAAACTCAATAAAAACTATTGAAAGAGAAAATATAAAACAAACATTTATTGAAAAAGCTAAAATGTCACTTCTATCAGAGTAGAGGGCATCACTGAACATTAAACATACAAATAGCAATAAACATGTGCAAGATAATACAATACAGTGAATCCAAATAAATTCATTCATTACTCTATTATGCATTTTGCTAAGGGTCCAAACACGTTTTGATCAGCGTGATCTTCTTCAGGGGTTTGCCCTTGGATAGCACAATGGAGGATTCTCTAAAGTAAACACACACAATAAGTATGCTACATAGCCAAATGTACATGTACAAACATCTAGAAGAAACAGCATATACCATAACAATAATGCATGTAGACTTACCTAGCTGATAAAATGTACACACTGCAAATTGATTGGTGATACCAGAGATCATCCAGAGCAGAGGTGGAGCATAGGAAGATCACAAGATGGAAGAGAAGCGCAAGATGGAAGAAAAACAATAGCAGCCCATTTTTCCCAGACACAAGGGATAACAGCCAAAAAGTGAAAGCAGTATACCTAACAACAAATGTATAAAAAGTATGTAAGGAATGTGTATATAAAATGTAAGAAAAAGTCATGTCTGCATGCGACAAAAAATGGTCATACCTTCATGGAAACATGGGATGGTAATTACATGGCTCAGCAAACGGTAGCAGAGGGTCACAAAAAAATATTTTGAAGATGTAAAAGACATCTGTGGACCAAGGTCCAATGTCAAAAAGACAAATCTATAAAAAAAAATAAAAAATAAAAAAATATATATTGGAAAAGGGGATGGGAGTGACAAGTTGAACCAGTTTGTCAGCATGTTGAAAAGCAAAACTTACCAGTGTGGTAATAAGTAGGGATGAGCCCGATGTTCGAGACGAACATAAGTTCGACTCGAACATTGGGTGTTCGCCTGTTCGCTGAATAGCAAACAATTTGGGGTGTTCGCTGCAAATTTGAAAGCCACGGAACACCCTTTAAAAGTCTATGGGAGAAATCAAAAGTGCTAATTTTAAAGACTTATATGCATGGTATTGTCATAAAAAGTGTTTGGGTACCTGAGTCCTGCCCCAGGGGATATGTATCAATGCAAAAAATAGTTTTAAAAAACGGCGTTTTTTTCGGGAGCAGTGATTTTATTAATGTTTAAAGTGAAACAATAAAAGTGAAATATTCCTTTAAATTTTGTACCTGAGGGGTGTATATAGGATGCCTGTATAGTGGCGCATGTTTCCTGTGTTTAGAACAGTCCGAGAGCAAAATGACATTTTTAAAGGAAAAAAAGTCATTTAAAAGTACTCGCGGCTATAATGAATTGTCGGTCCCGGCAATACACATAAAAGTCATTGAATAAAATGGCATGGGATTCCCCCACAGTCCATAACCAGGCCCTTTGGGTCTGGTATGAATATTAAGGGGAACCCCGAACCAAAATTAAAAAAAAAATTGCGTGAGGTCCCCCCAAATCCCATACCAGGCCCTTCAGGTCTGGTATTAAAAATGGGAAAGTTGGGACTTTAAAATGAGGTTATGGACACCGTGGAAATGACTGGATAGAAAATACATATTTATTAATCGTAATGGAATGCACAATCATATCAATATCATAAACCACATATATAAAAGACATTGCAATAAATATCATTTCATAAAGTATTTACAAGCACATATGTATGTGCGAACGTAATACAGACATCAAGAGTACATCAAATATATACCCACTTGGTGCTATGTAGTGGTCACAATTGATAAATTATACAGACAAAACAGAAAATTCCATATGTGTACATGTGGTGTTACAGCAACAATTTCACCGGGAATAAAGGCGTAAACAGTAAAATCATGGTACAAATTGAATAGTTCTGGAGTAAAAGTATACCAAAGACATATATCTGCATCCCACAATGCCCGATGCGTTTCGCGGGAAGGACACTCATCAGGGGTGATAGCACAGGGACATCTAGAAAAAATAGTAAAGTGCAATTAGTCTGAGTGTGACTAGTCATACTAGGGGAAGGCAGAAGAGCCCACCCTGAGTACTTACATGTAGTCAGTACAGAAGGGTATAGCGGGTGTTCTACCAGGGTCCAGAAAAATGTCAGACTAATTGCACTTTACTATTTTTTCTAGACGTCCCTGTGCTATCGCCCCTGATGAGTGTCCTTCACACTAAACGCATCAGGCATTGTGGGATGCAGATATATGTCTTTAGTATACTTTTACTCCAGAACTATTCAATTTGTACCATGATTTTACTGTTTACACCTTTATTCCCGGTGAAAGTGTTGCTGTAACACCACATGTACACATATGGAATTTTCTGTTTTGTCTGTATAATTTATCAATTGTGACCACTACATGGCACCAAGTGGGTATATATTTGATGTACTCTTGATGTCTGTATTACGTTCGCACATACATATGTGCTTGTAAATACTTTATGAAATGATATTTATTGCAATGTCTTTTATATATGTGGTTTATGATATTGATATGATTGTGCATTCCATTACAATCAATAAATATGTATTTTCTATCCAGTCATTTCCACTGTGTCCATAACCTCATTTTAAAGTCCCAACTTTCCCAATTTTTAGTCTCGAATTTAGGGATGGAGGCACACCACATATGTGCCTCATTTAAAGTCCCGAAATCCCCCCTCTTCTTGTTGCCTTAGGGATGGAGGTTTATGGACTGGGTAGGCAGTGTTCCCCTGCCACCCGAGTGGGAATCTATACAATAACCGGGAGGGTGATGTGCCATGCCCGGGTCCTGTTTTTCTGGATGCATGTTTTTGCTGTTCATGTGATCATGCAGCACAGTGGCGCGGTGTCACCACTTCAGGAGTATGATGCAGGTCTCTGTGGTCCCGGGCCACTTCCATGTCTGACACCCGGGAGCTGCGATGCGCTCTGGGTGTCCCCTCCCCCCTCCTGTCCGCCCTGTATGGGGCGGGGGGAGTGTACTGTTAGGTGGAGTGGGTGGGCACCCACAGCGCAATGGCACCACACCCCCTGCCTCACGTCTGACATCTTGGCGTGATGATGTTGGGCAGGAGTTCTTTCTATCTTAGCTGGTTCAGGTGGGAAACATGGGTGTTCCCAACAGACGGTGTCAACCATCTGTGTCAGAGCCCTGCCCTACCCCTTGCCGTGCTTGTTGTGATGCTGGTTGGGGGCCGGCGTGCACGTGTGCGGGTTGCGTGTATATTGACCCCCTGCCACAGTCTGGGTTGCCATGGACTAGATACACTACACTCCATTACAGCGCTCCTTTTTGGGGCACATGTAAGTCATGATTAGGTCATCCTTCTTTTTGCTAGCCAGTTTTCTCTTTTCATTTGTCTTACTTTTTAGCAAACGGAATTGTCTCTGCAGCTTTCACATATCTTCACACCAGACTTCACCATGTTTTGGGTGTGATCATACTTCCACTCCAATTTTTGTCATCTGCACAGACGTCCGATTTGCAATATCGTTATTATTTAGAGATCAACTCTTCCCCCCCTTTTTTCTATTTATTTTTTATCCATTTTTTATTTTCATTATTTTTCTTTTTTTTCCACCTAGCATGATTGACATATTGATTATGCACTTTTTTATTCTAGGTAGTATTCACTGGTGCATTATTTTGTCTTATTATGAATACCAGCAACCTGGGTCCTGTGTCCAGGGGTGGCTTGTTATACGTGCCGCCTACACGCAACCCCAGAATACCTCAGCTCCCGGGTCGGACATTTTTCTGGACCCTGGTACCACACCCGCTATACCCTTCTGTAATGACTACATGTAAGTACTCAGGGTAGGCTCTTCTGCCTTCCCCTAGTATGACTAGTCACACTCAGACTAATTGCACTTTACTATTTTTTCTAGACGTCCCTGTGCTATCGCCCCTGATAAGTGTCCTTCACACGAAACACGTCGGGCATTGTGGGATGCAGATATATGTCTTTAGGTTACTTTTACTCCAGAACTATTCAATTTGTACCATGATTTTACTGTTTACACCTTTATTCCCAGTGAAAGTGTTGCTGTAACACCACATGTACACATATGGAATTTTCTGTATTGTCTGTATAATTTATCAATTGTGACCACTACATGGCACCAAGTGGGTATATATTTGATGTACTCTTGATGTCTGTATTACGTTCGCACATACATATGTGCTTGTAAATACTTTATGAAATGATATTTATTGCAATATCTTTTATATATGTGGTTTATGATATTGATATGATTGTGCATTCCATTACGATCAATAAATATGTATTTTCTATCCAGTCATTTCCACGGTGTCCATAACCTCATTTTAAAGTCCCAACTTTCCCATTTTTAGTCTCGAATTTAGGGATGGAGGCACACCACATATATGCCTCATTTAAAGTCCCAAAATCCCCCCCTCTTCTTCAGATCTGGTATGGATTTTAAGGGAAACCCTGCGCCAAAATAAAAAAAAGGCGTAGGAGTCCCCCTCAAAATCCATACCAGACCCTTCGCAACCTGGCAGGCCGCAGGAAAAGGGGGGACGAGAGAGCGCCCCCCTCCTGAACCATACCAGGCCACATGCCCTCAACATGGGGAGGATGCTTTGGGGTAGCCCCCCAAAACACCTTGTCCCCATGTTGATGGGGACAAGGGCCTCATCCCCACAACCCTTGCCTGGTGGTGATGGGGGTCTGCGGGCGGGGGGCTTATCGGAGTCTAGAAGCCCCCTTTAACAAGGGGACCCCCAGATCCCAGCCTCCCCCCAGTGTGAAATGGTAACGGTACCCCTACCATTTCACAAAAAAAGTGTGAAAATGGTAAAAACGACAATACACGCCTTGGGACAAGTCCTTTATTAAAAAATAAAAAAATAAGTGTCCCATAAAGTCTATTCTTCTTCTCTCGCTCCGATGGACCAAAAAAGAAAAAAAAAAGCCGCACGCCGCCACCGATCTGCCTCCATGGGAGGCCCCCGCCGTAATGACTGGCCTCTCAGTGGCAGTTCTTTTATAACTGAGGGCGGGACCACACGGTGATGTCGGTGGGTGACCCCGCCCCCCCTCTGACGCATGGGGACATCCCTATGGCTTCTCCGTAGTGTCAGAGGGGGCAGGGTCACTCGGTTACATTACCCACCCTCAGTTATAAAAGAACTGTCACCTGAGAGGCTGGTCATTACGCCAGTTTTCGGTCCGTCAGAGCGATAGAAGAAGAAGATGAATGGACTTCGTGGGACACTTTTATTTATTTATTTTTTAAATAAAGGACTTGTCCCAAGGCGTGTATTGTCATTTTTACCATTTTTCACACTTTTTTTGTGAAATGGTAGGGGTACATTTGTACCCTGTTACCATTTCACACAGGGGGGAGGCCGGGATCTGGGGGTCCCCTTTTTAAAGGTGGCTTTCAGATTCTGATGAGCCCCCCGCCCGCAGACCCACACAACCACCGGGCAAGGGTTGTGGGGATGAGGCCATTGTCCCCATCAACATGGCGACAAGGTGCTTTGGGGGGCCGCCACCCCAAAGCATCCTCCCCATGCTGAGGGCATGTGGCCTGGTACAGTTCAGGAGGGGGTGCTCTCTCGTCCCCCCCTCTTTTCCTGTGGCCTGCCAGGTTGCGTGCTTGGATAAGGGTCTGGTATGGATTTTTGGGGGGACCCCCACGTCATTTTTTTTTGGCGGGGGGTTCCCCTTAATATCCATACCAGACCTGAAGGGCCTGGTATGGAATTTGGGGGGACCCCCACGCTATTTTTTTTTTATTTTGCTTCAGGGCTCCCCTTAATATTCATACCAGACCCAAAGGGCCTGGTAATGGATTGTGGGGGAATCCCATGCCATTTTTTTAATAACTTTTATGTGTATTGCTGGGACCGACAATTCATTATAACCGCGAGTACTTTTGAATGACTTTTTTTCCTTTAGAAATGTCATTTTGCTCTCGGACTGTTCTAAACAAGGGAAACATGCGCCACTTTACAGGCATACTATAGACACCCCCCAGGTACACAATTTAAAGGACTATTTCACTTTTATTGTTTCACTTTAAGCATTATTAAAATCACTGCTCTCGAAAAAACGCCTGTTTTTAAAACTTTTTTTGCATTGATACATGTCCCTTGGGGCAGGACCCAGGTCCCCAAACACTTTTTATGACAATAACTTTCATTTAAGCCTTTAAAATGAGCACTTTTGATTATTCATGTTCGTGTCCCATAAACTTTAACGGTGTTCGCGTGTTTGAACAAATTTTTTTCCGGTTCGCATGTTCTGCTGCAAACCAAATCGGGGGGTGTTCAGCTCATCCCTAGTAATAAGTAAATGAGTCAGTAAATCCAGGAGACAGTCCTCGCTTGCAGCAATGCACCAACAGCCAGCAATCTCATGCACAACTCTTGTTTGGGGACCCTAAGAAGAAGAAAAATACTACAGAAAGTACACATCCTGCTATTTTGGAAACTGGCGGATAAAGAGAAAGACAGTGCTGACACACTGAACCAGGGAAAACATAAGTTGTAGTCTAGCCTGGAAAAACGATGAGTCACAGTAGCATCAATCAAAGCATGTAAGGCCCCTTTCACAATCAAAGCATGTAAGGCCCCTTTCACACTGGGGCAGTGAGTGCGTCGACGGTAAAGCGCTGCTATCTTTAGCTATTTTTTTTAGTTATTTTTTTGCTCTTTACCGCTTTTACCCCCCCGCTAGCGGCCGAGAAAGGGTTAAAAACCAGATGCGAAAGGGTTAAAACCACTGCAAAGCGCTGCTGCAGTGGCGGCTGGTGCTCAAAATTTTTGGGGGGGTGCAAACAAACTGAAAAATTCAGAAAAATCCCACCAATTGCAGCCTCACTGTGCCATCAATCGCAGCCACTGTGACCATCAATTGCCGCCACTGTGCCATAAAACTCAGCCATTGTGCCATCAAACGCAACCACTGTTCCATCCAACGCAGCCACTGTGCCATCAAATTCAGCCACTGTGCCCATCAATTGCTGCCACTGTGCCATCAAATGCAGCCACTGTGCCATCAAATGCAGCCACTGTGCCCTATAAAATGCAGCCACTGTGCCCCATAAAATGCAGTCACTGTGCCCATCAATTGCTCCCAATGTGCCCCATCAAATGCAGCCACTATGCCATATCAAATGCTGCCAGTGTGCCTAGGGTGCCTGAATAGGGGGTGCCATAGATAGATTCATGCAATGAGCCTGTGAATCCACCGGGTTTCCTTTTGTAAAAGGATCTTGTGCCAATCACCCCCCCCAGGGATCAAGGGGGTGATGGTCCAGGGCCCAAAATGTCAGAGATGGAACACGGCAGGGCTTTTTTTCAGCGGGAATGTGGGGGAACGCAGTTCTGGCACCTCTTGGACTGACTGTATGTAATGGCAAGGGGTGCTGGGGTATTGATGCTTAATACCCTGTATGTAATGGCAAGGGGTGCAGGGTATTGATGATCACTGCTGGGGATCTATTTTTGCAAGGGGGGTCTATTATTGCTGGGGAGGTCTATTGTTGCTGGTGGACCTATTGTTGCTGGGAGGGTCTTATGTTGCTGGGGGGTCAGTTGTTGCTGAAAGAGATCTACTGTTGGGGGAGGGGTCTATTTTTGATGGCAGTCAGACAGACTATTAATGCTGGCTGTGCGGAGACTTGTTGATGCTGCTGGGAGTCTATTGTTGCTGGCGGAGAAATTTTGTTGTGGTTGGTCCATTGTTGTTAGGGGGATCTATTGGTACTGGCTGCAGGGAATCTATTTTACTGCTTTTCTTGATACCATTACCAAATTCCATACAAATGACTTAGCACCTCAAAATGATACTTGGTTCTGTATTGTCTAAAAGGGAAGGTACTGGGAGGTGGGTAGGGGCGGAGACTCGGAAAGGGGGAGTTCCTACACCTATTGTCTGAGAAAAAAAGCCCTAGAACACAGTAATTATGAACATGAATCATATGTCTACCAATAGACAAATAGATATCCCCTGAGCAGGCAAAATTAATGTGTTCTTTTATCCGACGCCAAAACTGGCCTTTGGTTTTGCCCACATAAAAGGTCCCACAGGCACAATTGGCAATATGTACCCTGGGTATTATATGTGACCGAGTGTCTGGGTCATGATTTTTGCCTGTTAGGTAATATAAGGGTGCTGGGGTTTTGGATATACTTGCACCATTGGCGGGAACCACAGGCCTTGGTTCCCCAAAAGCCAGTGGGTCTGCTGGAAGGAGATTTGAAGTTACTAGAAACCAGTTTATCCCTAAGAGAAGAAGCCCTTCTATAGGTAAAAAGGAGGGCAGAGGGAATGATCCTAGCTATGTTAGAGTCTGCTTGCCATAGATGCCAATATTTGGACACAGATTTTTTTGCTAAGATCGTGCTGAGAGTTGAAGGTTGTGATTATTCTAAGGGGTTGTCCTGTAGAATTTTTCTTCTTCTTAGGGTCCCCAAACAGGCGTTGTGCATGAGATTGCTGGCTGTTGGTGTGTTGTTGCAAGCGGGCACTGTTTCCTGGATTCACTGACTCATTTACCTATTACCACACTGGTAAGTTTTTTGCTTTTCAACATGCGGACAAACTGGTTCAACTTCTCACTTTCATCCCCTTTTTCAACATATTTATATACATTATATCATGTTATTATCATCCCACGTTTCCATGAAGGTATGACCATTTTTTGTTGCATGCAGTCTTTTTTTTATATTTATATATACATTCTTTACATAATTTTATACATTTGTTGTTAGGTATACTGCTTTTACTTTTTGTCTGTTATCCCTTGTGTCTGGGAAACATGGGTTGCTAGTGTTTTTCTTCCATCTTGCGCTTCTCTTCTATCTTGTGATCTTCCTATGCTCCACCCACTCTGGATGATCTCTGGCATCACCAATCAATTTGCAGTGTGTAAATTTTATCAGCTATGTAAGTCTACATGCATTCTTGTTATGGTATATGCTTTTTCCTCTAGGTGTTTGTATATGTACATTTGGCTATGTAGCATACCTATTGTGTGCATTTACTTTAGAGAATCCTCTATTGTGCTATCCAAGGGCAATCCCTGAAGAAGACCACACTGGTCGAAACGCATCATCACCGCTTGGCAAAACACATAATAGAGTATCTATTTGGATTCACTGTATTGTATTACCTTGTCCATGTTTATTGCTATTTGTATTTATAATGTTCAGTTATGCCCTCTACTCTGATAGAGGTAAAATTTTAGCTTTTTCAATAAATGTTTGTTTTACATTTTTATTACTGTGTATGACTATTTAAAAAATATCTGGGTGTCACAAAGCCTCGGTGGTTCTCCTAACCCATTTCCCCTAGAAATAGATAGAAAACTGGTTACAGGGGTGCATCCAAAAGGTTGTGATAAATAACGTGCACTCAGACTGGTCTGGAGTGGTAAGTGGTGTACCACAAGGTTCTGTCTTGGGACCAATTCTGTTTAATGCAGGCAACACGAATTCTCCTTGATAAAATTCAACAATTAGAAGAGCAAAAAAAAAGTTATCCACCCAACCTCTACTAGCAGAACAGCAGAAATGCAGATTAGAGCTTAAGCAAATCATTCTATATGACTATGAAAAATGCTTTAAACGCCTAAAAGTTTCTCATTATGCCCATGATAACAAAGACCGGGAAACTATTAGCACGCCAAATCCAAGCTAGACAAGCCAGAAAAAAATTAGCCAATTAGTTAAACCTACAACAGGTATAAAGGTGTATCACCCCAAGGAGATCACAAATACCTTTAGGGACTATTACAGTTTCCTCTATAACTTAAAGTCTGATGCGGGCACTCCCCAGCCCTCTGCTGAAGGCATCTAAAAATTTCTGGATTCGGTAAAACTCCCCGCCCTTACCCCTCAGGTGTTGGACTGCCTTAATGCCCCCTTCACTGCTGATTAGGGATGAGCTTCGTGTTCGAGTCAAACCCATGTTCGACTCGAACATCGGCTGTTCGATCGTTCGTCGAATTGCAAACGATATGGGCCGTTTGCGCCAAATTCGTGTGGCACGTCATGGCCCATAATTCACTGCAGCATCGCAGTGCATTGCTGGCTGATGATTGGCCAAGCATGCACTATGACCCACATGCTTGGCCAATCACAGCGCCGTTGGTAGAAAGAGCTGTAATTGGCCAAAGCCAGGGTGGCTTTGGCCAATTATGGCTCAGGGGGTTTAGAACACGCCCCACACTATATAAGGCCGCCTGCACGGTGGCCCTGTGTAGTGTGTTCCGGAGTGCTTAGATAGACAGAGAGACATTGTCATTTCATTTTAGTTAGTTAGACTAGGCAGGACAGTCAGTGAGTTAGCTGCACTTACAGTGTATTGTGTATAAATATGCATCCCAGGTGTTGTATGTATATATATATATATATATATATATATATATATATATATACACACTGTATTCAGTTTAGCTAGATCCGTTCCTGTTATCTTCCTACTGACAGAGGCAGGCTTGTCTTGTTACAGTATTTACAGCTACCTGAAGAAAATTGCTGGTGTTCCTTTGATTCTATTAGTACCACAGTCAGGCAGCTAGACTATTTACAGTTAGTGTAGTGCGTCCTCCTCACAGTGTTCAGTTAAAGCTACAAGTTAGTTTAGTGTGACCTCCTCACAGTGTTCAGCTAAAACTACAAGTTAGTGTAGTGTGACCTCTGCACAGTGTTCAGCTAAAGCTACAAGTTAGTGTAGTGCGTCCTCCTCACAGTGTTCAGCTAAAACTACAAGTTAGTGTAGTGAGACCTCTGCACAGTATTCAGCTAAAGCTACAAGTTAGTGTAGTGCGTCCTGCTCACAGTGTTCAGCTAAAACTACAAGTTAGTGTAGTGAGACCTCTGCACAGTGTTCAGCTAAAGCTACAAGTTAGTGTAGTGCGTCCTCCTCACAGTGTTCAGCTAAAGCTACAAGTTAGTTTAGTGTGACCTCTGCACAGTGTTCAGCTAAAGCTACAAGTAAGTGTAGTGAGTCCTCCTCACAGTGTTCAGCTAAAACTACAAGTTAGTGTAGTGCGACCTCTGCACAGTGTTCAGCTAAAGCTACAAGTTAGTGTAGTGCGTCCTCCTCACAGTGTTCAGCTAAAACTACAAGTTAGTGTAGTGTGACCTCTGCACAGTGTTCAGCTAAAGCTACAGGGCGCTGCAGTCTCTGCGCGTTATTCAAAAAGTTCTTTGGTGTGGGCCTTTTTTGAGACGAGTGCATCAGATTGCACCGCTGCTATTTGCAACATATGTCTCAAGCGTATCTCGCGTGGCCAAAACATCTCCCGCTTGGGCACCACATGCTTGACCAGACATATGTTGACCTGCCATGCAGTTCATTGGCAAGCGTATCTAAAAGACCCACACCAAAGAACAAAGAGGACCTCTCCTTGCTCCTCATCAGCTGAGATCTCCAACCCCACTATACCTTCAGTCCTCTCTGAGACCTGCACTGAGAGGAATGAAGGTGTAGAATTAGGTGTGTCACAGCCAAGTACTTGTGGGCAATCTGCTTTCGGTACACCGACGTCAGATTGTACCAGGCAAATTTCCCTGCCCCAGCTGCTGCAACGCCGAAAGAAGTTCGCTCCCAGCCATCCACATGCCCAGCAGTTGAATGCTAGCTTGGCAAAATTGCTAGCACTTCGACTGCTGCCTTTTCAGTTGGTAGACTCTGCCCCCTTCCGTGAGTTTGTGGAATGCGCGGTTCCTCCGTGGCAGGTACCCAAACGCCACTTTTTCTCATGGAAGGCGATTCCGGCTCGCTACCGGCATGTGGAAGGCAATGTCCATGCCTTGCTGGACAGGGCGGTCAGCGGTAAGGTGCATATTACCGCTGACTCATGGTCCAGCAGGCATGGACAGGGACGTTACCTAAGTTTCACGGCGCATTGGGTGACTCTGCTGGCAGCTGGGAAGGATGCAGGACAAGGTGCAGTAGTGTTAAAGGTTGTTCCGCCACCACGCCTCCAAAATGCCACTACTAATGATTGTGAAACACCTCTCTCCTCTACCCCCTCCTCTTCTTCTTCCTCCATGGCCTCTTCCTGTGATTTGTCCTTGGAACCAGCGGTGCTCCGTAGGCGTTCAAGGGCCTACGCAAGTACGCAGGCCAAAAGATGCCATGCGGTGCTTGAGCTGGTGTGCTTGGGGGACAGGAGCCACACTGGGGCAGAGATTCTGTCAGCTCTTCAGGGGCAGGTTCGGAGGTGGTTGACGCCACACCAACTTAAGGCAGGAATGGTGGCTTGCGACAATGGCACCAACCTCCTCTCTGCCCTCCGACAGGGACAAATGACCCATGTGCCCTGTTTGACTCACGTTCTTAACTTGGTGGTACAGCGGTTCTTGGGCAGGAACCCGGGCTTACAGGATGTTCTGAGGCAGGCCAGGAAAGTCTGTGTGCATTTCTGCCGGTCATATAATGCCAGTGCTCAGCTGGCGGACCTCCAAAAGGAGTTTAACCTGCCCATGAACCACCTAATCTGTGACATGCCCACCAGGTGGAACTCAATGTTGGCCATGCTGCAGCGGCTGCACACACAGCAGAGGGCCATCAATGAGTACCTGTGCGACTAAGGCACCAGGACAGGGTCAGGGGAGCTTGTTTTTTTTCCCCACGCCAGTGGGCCATGATCAGGGATGCATGCACTGTCCTGTCACCATTTGAGGAGTATCTGTGAGGGGTTGCAGTGTTGTGGCACCAGCACCAGTGCCTAAGGCCTAATTTTTAAGCCCCTGTTTAACAGGGGCGTGTAATTACAATTTTTGATGCAATACTTTGCAGCAGGGCTTGTTCCTGCGTTCCAACTAGAGTATCTGTGAGGGGTTTTAGTGTTGTGGCAGCAGCCCCAGTGCCTAAGGCCTAATTTTTCAGCCCCTGTTTAACAGGGGCGTGTAATTACAATTTTTGATGCAATACTTTGCAGCAGGGCTCGTTCCTGCGTTCCAACTAGAGTATCTGTGAGGGGTTTTAGTGTTGTGGCACCAGCACCAGTGCCTAAGGCCCAATTTTATAGCCCCTGTTCAACAGGGGCATGTAATTACAATTATTGATCTAATATTTCACTGCAGGGCCCGTTTCTGCGCCCACCAAGAGCGAGTGAGGACTTACAGTGTTGTGGCACCAGCACCACCACCGCCACCAAAGGCCCAATTTTTCAGCCCCTGTTGAACAGGGGCATGTAATTACAATTCTTGACCTAATATTTCACAGCAGGGCCCGTTTCTGTACCCACCAAGAGCGAGTGAGGACTTACAGTGTTGTGGCACCAGCACCACCACCACCACCAAAGGCCCAATTTTTCTGCCCCTGTTCAACAGGGGATATGTAATTACAATTCTTGATCTAATATTTCACAACAGGTCCCTGTGAGGGCTTACAGTGTTGTGGCCACAACAACACCTAAGGCCCAAATTTCTGCTGAGTATATAGGGCAGGCCCCTACTTTCAAACATCCAACTTACAAACGACTCCTACTTGCAAACGGAAGGAGACAACAGGAAGTGAGATGAAATCTACCCCTAGGAAGGGAAATTCTCTCCTGTAAGAGTTAATATGGGAAAAACATTTCTCCTTTCCACTGATGCTTTATCACCAATCCTTGTTTCACAAACAACCCCAAATTTTCAAAAAACATTTGTCATTGGGACAAAAAGTGAGGTGAAATCTTCTGAAGAGGAGCACAGACAGCAAAACAAATGTCACAGGGGTGATAACCCTTCCCTATGTTTTCCAAAAAGCTTAAAATAGATTTTTTTGCTGGAGCTAAACACGTTAAAAATGTACCCGTTCAAAATTACAAACAGATTCTACTTAACAACAAATCTACAGTTCCTGTCTTGTTTGCACCGCCTGTATACTGCTGTTCAGAGTACAGAGCCTGTATACTGCTGTTTCCTTTTTTAATTTGGGTGAGGGGTTCCCCTTAATATCCATACAAGACCCAAAGGGCATGGTAATGGACTGGGGGGTACCCATGCCGTTTGTCTCACTGATATTCATTCATATTGCCAGGACCCGACATTACATTAAAGCCGCAAGCAGTTTTAAATTACTTTTTTTCCTTTAAAAATGACATTTTGTGCAGGGACTGTTCTAAGCACGGGAAACATGCGCCACTTTACAGGCATACTATAGACACCCCCCAGGTACGATATTTAAAGGAATATTTCACTTTTTTTTTTAACTTTAAGCATCATTAAAATCACTGCTCCCGAAAAAATGTCCTTTTTTAAAAGTTTTTTTTGCATTGATACATGTCCCCTGGGGCAGGACCCGGGTCCCCAAACCCTTTTTAGGACAATACCATGCAAATTAGCCTTTAAAATTAGCACTTTTGATTTCGAACGTCGAGTCCCATAGACGTCAATGGGGTTCTAACGTTCGTGCAAATTTTCAGTCTGTTCGCAGGTTCTGGTGCAAACCGAACCGGGGGGGTGTTCGGCTCATCCCTACTGCTGATGAGATTAATTAAATTATGAAAGATCTAGCGTTAAATAAATCCCCTGGCCCAGATGGTATCTCAGCAGAGTATAACCAAACTATCGGTGTTCTCTTGGTGCCACACCTGCAAGAAGTCTTTAACACAGTGGCATCCTCCAGTTCATTGCCTGCAGAAAAGGCCTTGATTGTCATGCTGGGAAGGATCTCACTACCCTGCAGAATTTCAGGCCTATATCTCCTTAATGGGGGCCTTAAAATTTATGCAAAGGTAATCGCCAATTGCATTGCTGAAGTGACACCAACCTTAACTGCCCCTGACCAATTTGGATTTGTGAAGGGAAGACAGGCACCTGATGGCACCCGTAGAATGGTACATTTTCTCTGAATAGCTGAGAGTCAAAAAATTACCACAGCCTTTTTAGCATTAGACGCCAAAAAGGCTTTTGACAGGGTGCATTAGGGATATCTGCGGGCTACCTTGGTCAACTTTGGATTTATAGGATTTATTCTCTCAGATATTTTAAAATTATATAAAATCCATCTGCACAGGTCTTTACCTCTTCAGTACTCTCGGATGCATTTACCATCACAAACATTTTCCCTGGTGATGGAACCGTTTGCAAAATCTATAAGATCTTCAACATCGATTGCGGGTATCCTAGCAGCTGGCAAATCCCATGTATAGTGTGGTGTACATGGATTCTAGAAATAAAAAAATGGATTTAAGAATTTTTCAAATTCAAATTTCAAAAGAGTAAGCAAGATTATATGGAATGGTGGGAAAGAGATAATTGGTATAGAGGGGAATGGAACTACTTGAATGGTGGATATGGGGCTTGCCCTCTAATGGTGGATAGTGGTAATACATGAGCCAAAAAGGGGATACGTATAGTACAAATTGTTTGGGGTCGTGCAAATTCAGAGGATGGCCATAAAGGCTCTGTTGAAAGTGGGGAAAATTCTATATAGAGAATTTTGGATGCATACACATGTTTACATATATGCATACACATGTCTATATAGAGAGATCAAAAAAGTTCAAAAATGTACAAGTAAGAAAAAAAAGAATAATAATAATACAAAAAATAAAAAATAAAGGGCATTATATGTATAAATATAAATGTAAAAGGTAAGTAGTGTGAATATGTGTGAAGATTGAAAATTTAAATTATGAAAATGATTATTAGATAGGCCAGTCAATTGGGCTCTAGATTAGGGATGAGCTTCGAGTTCGAGTCGAACTCATGTTCGACTCGAACATCGGCTGTTTGCCAGTTCGTCAAAGAGCGAACAATTTGCTGTGTTCGCTGCAATTTCGAAAGCCGTGGAACACCCTTTAAAAGTCTATAGGAGAAATCAAAAGTGCTAATTTTAAAGGCTTATATGCATGGTATTGTCATAAAACGTGTTTGGGGACCTGGGTCCTTCCCCAGGGGACATGGATCAATGCAAAAAAAAGTTTTAAAAACGAAAGTTTTTTCGGGAGCAGTGATTTTAACCGGTTCAATACAGAGCATTTTCACCCCCTTCCTTCCCAGACCAATTTTTAGTTTTCAGCAATGTTGCATTTTAAACAACAATTGCGCGGTCGTGCGATGCTGTACCCAAACAAAATTGACATCCCTCTTTCCCCACAAATAGAGCTTTCTTTTGGTGGTATTTGATCACCTCTGCGGTTTTAATTTTTTGCGCTATAAACAAAAGAAGAGCAACAATTTTGAAAAAACACAATATTTAATACTTTTTGCTATAATAATTATCCCAATTTTTAAAAAAACAAAACAAATTTTTTCCTCAGTTTAGGCCGATACGTATTATTCTGCATATGTTTGGTAAAAAAAAATTGCAATAAGCGTATATTGATTGGTTTGCGCAAAAGTTATAGCGTCTACAAAATACGGGATAGATTTATGGCATTTTAAAAAAATTTTTATTTATTTATTTATTTATTACTAGTAATGGCGGCTATCTGCGATTTTTTGTGTGACTGCGACATTATGGCGGACACATCGGACACTTTTGACACATTTTTGGGACCATTCACATTTATACAGCGATCAATGCTATAAAATTGCATTGATTACTGTATAAATGTGACAGGCAGGGAAGGGGTTAACCACTAGGGGGACACGAGGGGTTAAATGTGTTTTCTAGGGGAGTGATTCTAACTGTAGGGGGTGGGGACTCACAAGGGGAGGAGACCGATCGGTGTTCCTCTGTACTGGGAACACAGATCGGTCGTCTCCTCTCACCTGACAGGACGTGGATCTGTGTGTTTACACACACAGATCCACGGTCCTGCTCGGTTAACGGGCAATCGTGGGTGCCCGGCGGACATCGCAGCTGCCGGGCACACGCACTGGGTCCCGAGCAACGCAGCGCCCCCTAGATGGCTGGGAAGCCCAGGACATCATATGACGAACGCCCAGAATGGGAGATCCCATCTGCGGCCGTCATTTGACTATACGCGGGTATTGAAGTGGTTAATAATGCTTAAATAAAGGAATTGTCAAAAGCTGTCTCTTGTCATTTTTAACATTTTTGACAGTTTTTTGTGAAATGGTAGTGCCCTTACCATTTCACACAGGGGGGAGGGCCGGGATCTGGGGGTCCCCTTGATAAAGGGGGCTTCCAGATTCTGATGAGTCCCCCGCCCGCAGACCCCCACAACCACCGGGCAAGAGTTGTGGGGATGAGGCCCTTGTCCCCATCAACATGGGGACAAGGTGTTTTGGGGGCTACCTCAAAGCACCCTCCCAATGTTGAGGGCATGTGGCCTGGTACGGTTCGGGGGGGCGCTCTCTCGTCCCCCCCTTTTTTCCTGTGGCCTGCCAGCTTGCGTGCTCGGATAAGGGTCTGATATGGATTTTTGGGGGGACCCCACGCCATTTTTTTTATATTGGCACGGGGTTCCCCTTAAAATCCATACCAGACCTGAAGGGTCTGGTATAGATTTTGAGGGGGACCCGACGCCATTTAAAAAAAAAAAATTTTGGCCGGGGTTCCCCTTAATATCCATACCAGACCTGAAGGGCCTGGTATGGAATTTAGGGGGACCCCCACATCATTTTTTTTTAAATTTTGGTTCAGGGGTTCCCCTGTGGGGAATTCCCATGCCATTTTTATCAATTAACTGTTATGTGCATTGTCAGACCGGCAATTCATTAATAGCCACGAGTAGTTTTAAATGACCTTTTTCCTTTGAAATGTCATTTTGCTGTCAGACTGTTCTAAACATGGGAAACATGCGCCCCTTTACAGGCATACTATAGACACCCCCTAGGTACGAAATTTAAAGGAATATTACACTTTTATTGTTTCACTTTAAGCATTATTAAAATCACTGCTCCTGAAAAAACATTTGTTTTTAAAACTTACAATAACTTTCATATAAGCCTTTAAAATTAGCACTTTTGATTATTCATGTTCGTGTCTCATAGACTTTAACGGAGAATGGATTGAACCTCAAAATCCTTGTTGAGGCCTCCTGGCGCCATACTTCCCAGAGTGTATATCCAATAAGTTTCTCTTGCGCAAAGGCGCAGGAACCGTTCAGATTTCAGAAGGCTCTTTGAGATGGTTTCCAACACCCAAACTCAAAGGCCTGTGGATTGTTGATGGTGAAATTCTAGAAAATGTCTGATAACACTACGTTTGTCGGTGTCATCTTCTACTGACCGTCCGTGTTTGCCAAACCTCTTTCTAACGGTTCTAATAATTCTGCCTACATAAAGTAGGTTACAAGGGCAGGAAAGACAATAGCCACTCAGGTATATAATTAAATACCACACCCAACATAGGAGAATGGAACACATCTCCAAACAAAATTGGAGCATACTCCAAGAAGATCCCCATTTAAAATCATCCATTCCAGACAATCCCAAAATTTCCTACAGACGAGCTTGCAACATCAATTGCAAAATTGCTCCAAGCAAACTAAACACTGCAAAACTACCTATACGACCCACCCTTACCTTCTTGTCCATGAAGGGCATGTACCAGTGCCACAAATACAACTGCCTTACCTGTAAACAGGTTCTGTATGGTCAAAAAGAATTTACGACCAAGGGCAAGACCTACATCTTTGATGATTTTTATAACTGCTCCACCAAATTCGCCATCTATTGTCTTTCCTGCCCCTGTAACCTACTTTATGTAGGCAGAACTATTAGAACCGTCAGAAAGAGATTTGGTGAACACAGATGGTCAGTATTAAAGGGGGGGGAATGGGAAGAGAACAGTAAGAGCTACTCCAAACTAACCCTACCTTCCCATGAAGGAATTGTTGGACTATAATGGTACCCAATTAGGACATAGAAGATAAATAAAATTCCAGTTTATTAAGTTACAAGGTAATAAAATATATACAATGTACAGCAAAGCAACTTAGGAGTTGTTGCAACAAGAAAACATACATTGGGGTAACAATAATTGCAGCCCACATGGGTAACTGAAGGCACATTGATGTATAAAAAGGACGTTAGACCTCAACAGTTTCACGGCCTATGCCGCTTCCTTAGGAGGCGTCCAAACATAACATCTAAGAAGATAAACAATCATAATTATAGTTGAAGATAACAGAATATAATAGTACAGCATAATAAAGTATAGCATTGGAGTGATTACATGTTATATAAGCACACTCACCAACGACTGCCCCGACAGGCAGGGAACGGCAGTAATGAGACGCCCGACAAGGGCGTTCCCCCTGGGGGCAGACACGGGGGGCTGAATAAGACGGACTAATATATAAAAAGAATAGAATAATATGTATCGTACGGGGGAATCAATTGTGATTAGTCATACACCACCTAAGTGCATGGGAAGGGAAGGAAAGCTAGACCAGAGAAAAAGAGGGGATGAGAGGGAAAAAGGGGGAGGGAAAGGGAAGGGAAGGAATGGGGGGGGGGAGGAAAAGGAGGGAAGGGAGGGGGAAGAGGAAAGGAGGGAAGAAGAGAAGGGGGGAGGGGGGAGATAAACACGACGGGAAGGAGGGGACGGGAACGAGGGAGAAGGAGGGGAAGGGGGGGTTGGAGGGGAAGAGGAAGGAAAAGAAAGGGGGGGAGAGGAGGGAGAGTGAGGGGAGAGGGAGGGGGGGAAGTGGGGAAAAGAGGGAGGAAAGAAAAGAGAAAGGGGGAGGGGAAGGGGGAAAAGGGGAACAGAAATTGGAATGTGGATAGAAAAAAGTGAGAAGAAAGACCCACTACAAGGCACTAAGGAGGTGGTATGTTCCCCAATAATTTTTTAAAATTGTGTAGAATACAAAACCCACCGATTCAGAGGGTGGAGTTAAACATTAATGATGACACCCGGAAATAAATAACTAAATCCAGTGGTAGCGTGGATAGGTCTGGAAAATAAAAGAGGGATCATCAGATAGCTTATATCAGCCTGTGATGGCTCACCAATTCGTCCGAGGCATGCTGCAGGAGCGGGGCCCACCAAAGGTAGAGCCCAGTCAGTAGCAGCACATCATAGGTCTGGAGGGGGCAGAGAAGTAGTGGAAGAAACTTACTTGAACTATAATAGTATGCTGAAGTCCCAGGTGTCGGCCGTCTACAAGGAAGCGGCCTGTGGGGCCGCTCTAAATACCCCCAACCCGGAAAGACGTTCGGCGCCGTCACTGGGTCCGGCTCTCCACTATTGCACATGCGTGAGCAGAGGTTGCGCATGCATATAGCCCTATCATGCGTCACCACCCGGGAGGTGGGGAAAGGAGCTGCCCCATAGGGGAGGTTCGACCACTGCTGGAGAGGCGCATGCCCGCCACCAGGGGGAGAACAAACTTCTCAAGCCATTGCCAGTCGCTAGGGAATGAAACTAACTAAAAACAATACAACAGAACTAAAGAGCAAGCAGTCAATGTAGCTGGCTGGGGGAAAGATCAAAAGAGATCGATCTCCCAGCGAGGACACAGGCGCTGACCCAAATATGTACAATTTGTAATTAAACAGCGTCTACTGCACTAAACATTATTCAAACATTATTCAGACATTAACAAACACCAACTCACATCAAATATAGATGCATATAAACCTGTAACAAGAAAATGTTTTTTATTTATTATATACAGAGCGTAGTTACATGTGAATGGGTGTCCCCCAATGCTAACACAGTGGGGGGGGGTTTACAGAGGCATTCAATCAGGAGAAAAATACAGAACTCTGTGAAAGAGTAGTCTATATAGAAGTGCACACAGGAGCCCGAATGGAGAATTAAAGGACAAAAAAGAAAACAAACCAGGGAGTGACAAGAGTTCAGTAGGGATGACCCCCACAATTTATGAAAAATGTTTATAAGTATGTGCCTCATTGAGGCCGGGGGGCGTGAGGGCATTGAGCCGTTTGATCCAAAAGGACTCGCGCCTTAGGATTCTACGGTCCCAATCCCCTCCTCTGGGATCTTCTTGGATTACATCCAAAACGCAAAATTTCACGCAATTTGAATTGAATCTATGATGAATGCCTATGTGGCGGCCCACTGTAGTGAGATTGCCATTAGTCGAGGCATATAAATGATCCCCCAATCTTTGCCGTTACTCCCTGATGGTCTTGCCTACATAAAAGGCCTTGCAGGCACAGACCATCAGGTAGATAACCCCTCTGGTACCACAGTTGGCAAAATGTCGAGGTACAAATATCTCCCCATTAGGGAGTACAAATTGTTGTCCTTCCTGGATCCATGGGAAGTGTGGACATTCTCCACATTTAAATGTGCCTCGTGGACTCACTGGTGAAGATGGATGGACTCTATAATGGCTTTGAGTAAATTTGTCCCTGAGGGAAGTGGCCCTTCTAAAGACCAGCTCTGGAGTAGACCTGACATACTTTTTTAAAATGTGGTGTTCAGTAAGTAGGTGCCAGTGTTGGGATAACAAGTTGCGCAACTGGTTGTGATGAACTGAGAATTTCGTAATGATTTTAACAGTTAACGGTTGCTTTGTGCGTGGGGGGCCATACAAAAGCACTTGTCTGTCTTGGGTGAAGGCTCTGTTAAAGGCCTTCCTTAAATTGGTGCGGGTGTATCCCAGGACCAATAGACGTGTACGTAGGGCATCAGCTTGTAGATGGAAATCCCCGTCCTTCGTGCAGTTCCGTCTCAGTCTAAGGTACTGAGCATAGGGGATACTGCATATTAGAGGACGGGGATGAGAGCTAGAAGCATGAAGGAGTGTGTTGCCTGCTGTGGGCTTCCGGAATAAGTCTGTAATCAGTTTGCCTGAGGAGTTCTTGATGACTTTCACATCTAAAAAAGAAATGCTATGGATGTCATAAGTAAAGGTAAAATGGAGGTTAAATTGATTATTGTTTAGCCCTTCAACAAAGTCAATCAGGAGTTGTTCGGTACCTGTCCAGATGACCAACAGGTCATCAATTAACCTGTGCCAACATAATACATGGCTTAGAAAGGGTTCTAGAGATTCATCTCCAAAGATGGTCCTTTCCCATCCCCCCAAGTATAAGTTGGCGTGGGAAGGGGCACAGGACGTGCCCATGGCTACTCCTTGGGTTTGCAGGTATAGTTGGTCCATAAAGGTAAAATAGTTCCTGGTGAGGATGAACTTGAGAAGTTTCAAAATGAAATTGTTAAACGGCCAGGTGTTATGGTCTTGTTCCATAAGGAAGGAGCCAGCCATCCGGACACCCTGCTCATGGGGGATGCTCGAGTAGAGAGCCTCAACATTGATGGCCATGAGGAGGGCATCTGGAGGGACCTGGACCCCCTCGATATGTCGCAATAGATCTGTAGTATCCCTAATATAAGAGGGTAAACTAGATACATGTGGCATGAGGAACATATCCACCAGTTTACTCGCGTTTTCTGTTAAGGATCCTTTACCGGAAACAATGGGTCGGCCAGAGGGTGATTCAAGACTTTTGTGGGTTTTTGGGAGGGCATAGAATGTTGGAGTTCGTGGCATCTGAGTGTTGATAAATTTTAGGGTGTCCTCATCAATGAGTCCCCCCCAATATGCCTCAATAACTAATTTCCGGAATTCACCAATAAATATTTGAATGGAGGTTGAACTGATAGGGGAGTACCAGGTGCCATTATGTAGCACTTTTAGGCACATAGTTTGGTACTGTTGATGTGTCATCAGCACCAAGTTACCCCTCTTGTCTGACTGTTTGATGATCAGATGCAAATTTTTTGTAGTTTGCTTACCGCCTTGCTTTGATTTTTGGTTAGATTGGAAGGTAGTACTGACCATTGTTGTTTTTTAAGAGATTGAATAGACTCATATAGGAAAGCCCACACAGGGGGACACGTCATGAGGTCGGGAAATGCGCGGGACTTAAGTTTCAAATTGTGGGTGATTTTATTGCGATTAACCTGCGATGAGGTGTGCTTGATGCCCAGAGTCGTCTCAGGTGAATCAATGCTAGTAATTGAGTCTGGTGACTCTATCGCTCCCTCATCATAGAGGAGCATTAAGTCACGCAGGGCTCTAAATTCAGCCATAGTAAAATTCTTGGTCCTCTCTGCTAGTTCCTTTTCGAGGTTCAATTTTTTTTGATCCTGATAAAAAATTAAACTAAAGGTAAGGTTCCAGGCAAATAAATAAAGATCTTTAATTGTTTCGTATATATCAATAGGTTCTGAGGGGCAAAAACCTAGACCTAACTGAAGGACCTGTTTCTCTTCTGGGGATAGGACGTGAGGTGTCAAGTTTATAATGTTGAGTGTATGTGAAGGATCACCAACATCTACATTGGTGGGTTTAGAGACGTGCCGGGCATAGGAGTCTTCTGTACAAACGCATCCGGGTTCCCCTGTCGGGTGGACTCTGGAGTTGCCTATACTAAAAAAATCAGGCTGGGAAAGTAAAGTTTGGATGTTGGGTTGAAGTAGTTTAGGGATAATATTGTGTAAAGTGGGTTGCAGAGTCCCCTCTTGGGGAATCTGCACACCAGATCGTGGTGATTGTTGTGTTTTAGACATTTTACCGTGTTACTTTTTTCCTTTTTTGGGATCCTTGGTGGGGTAGCTTCTGCCTGTGAGGGATCTTTTATGGGGAATGCCCGGTGCACGGGGATTTGTCGACTGTGATGTGACCTGTGAGGAGAGGGAGGAGATGGAGGAGTCAGATTCAGTACAGTCAGTTGCAGTAGCAGTTTATTTTGGTTTGCGATTCTGAAACACATTCCTTCTAGGGTGTTGTTTCCCAGTCCATTTATAAGGATACCCCTTCTGAGAAAGCCAGCTTATCATTGAAAAATTGACCTTGTTTTCTGACAATAATGTCTTTATTCAGAGTCTCTAAACGATCACGCACCTCCTTCCACTTATCTGTGAAGGAGGTGGAATCTTTGATGTTGGGAAATTGGCCGATAAGTCGATCAATCTCACCATCCAACACTACCATATCGCATCGACACTGGGTAGTTAATTGTATCATCAGTTCCACTCTGCATTTGGTCAGCGTGTCTTCCCATGACTTCTTAAAGTCAGGGGAAGGATCTTTTAGGGCTGGGAAGACCTGTATCCGAAGGCCCAAGGGGCAGACCTTTTCTCTAATGTAGGACTCAAAATACTGGATATGCCAGTAGAGATGTGACTTTCGTTTCAAAAGGTTGAACATCCTATCCAGGAAAACCTTAGTTTCATCTTCTGTCTTCTGATTGCTTAAACATCCTGCCTGGATAGTGGACATAAAAAATTCCTCAAAACCCCCCCTTCCCCTCCTTCTCCCTCGTTTCCCGTCCCCGCCTTCCCGTCGTGTTTTTCTCCCCCCCTTCTCTTCTTCCCTCCTTTCCTCTTCCCCTCCCTTCCCTCCTTTTCCTCCCCTCCCCCCCTTCCTTCCTTTCCCTTTTTTCCCCACTTCTTCCCTCTCATCCCCTCTTTTTCTCTGGTCTAGCTTTCCTTCCATTCCCATGCACTTAGATGGTGTATGTCTAATCACAATTGATTCCCCGTACCGATATATATTATTCTATTCTTTTTATAAATTAGTCCATCTTATTCAGCCCCCCATGTCCGCCCCCAGGGGGAACGCCCTTATCGGGCATCTCATTACTGCCGTTCCCTACCTGTCGGGACAGTCGTTGGTGAGTGTGCTTATATAACATGTAATCACTCCAATGCTACGCTTTATTATGCTGTACTATTATATTCTGTTATCTTCAACTATAATTATGATTGTTTATCTTCTTAGATGTTATGTTTGGACGCCTCCTGAGGAAGCGGCGTAGGTCGCAAGACTGTTGAGGTCTAATGTCCTTTTTATACATCAATGTGCCTTCAGTTACCCATGTGGGCGGCATTTATTGTTACCCCAATGTATGTTTTCTTGTTGCAACAACTCCTAAGTTGCTTTGCTGTACATTGTATATATTTTATTACCTTGTAGCTTAATAAACTGGAATTTTATTTATCTTCTATGTCCTAATTGGGTACCGTTATAGTCCAACAATTCCTTCATGGGAAGGTAGGGTTAGTTTGGAGTAGCCCTTACTGTTCTCTTCCCATTCCCCCCTTTAACACATTACTATAGGATGATGGTACTCAATAATCTAATACGCTTAGCTAAATTTTGTGGCAACACCTTTCCACAGATGGTCAGTAGAAGATGGCACGAGAAATGTAGTGTTGTCAGACATTTTCCAGAATTTCACCATCAACAATCCACAGGCCTTCGAGTTTGGGTGTTGGAAACCATAATCATTTTCCTTGTCAAAAGAAGTTTATTGAGTATACAATGTTATAAAGATACATGAAGTAAGTTTACAAGGATCTATAAAGTAAGCTCATTGTTTTACAGTAGGGTTTATATAGGTAAATATCATGAAATTTCAAATATTAAACATTGGGTTCACGTAAACCTAAATTAAAGATATATATCATTTCCTTAGTTACTTTTGTAGGTATTTAAATGATTTATACCTACTATACATATTGTTTACAAGTAGAGTGTATATAGGTCAAATAAATTCTGATAATGAGCTTTAATCGTAAGGTGGAGAAAAGGAAAGAGAAAGAAGAAAAAGGGTTGAAAGGTAGAGGTATGGTCCACAAGGTTGTCCCGCTCGTCAGTTTATTATTCTTTTTAGTTCTCTTTGAAGCCTTAGAATGGGTGTCTCTGTAAGTCATTTAATCTGTTACCATGGCAACAGGACAGAGTCACTGAAGTTTGACAGGAACTGTTGTTTTATCCAAGGATGCCAAAGTTTTTCAAATTTTGGAATTTGATTTTGATCGATGGCTACCATCTTAGCATGGGACATTGTATTATTCATTCTGCGAATTGTTTCTGCTAGTACCAATGTAGTAGATTTCCATGCCTTGGCCACTGTTTGTTTTGCAGCCGTTATTAGTTGGATCATAAGTTTGAATTGAGAGAGTGTTAACCATTCCGGTTTTAGATTAAGTAAAGTTAAATATGGATCTGGTTGTATTATTTTTTTAAATATTTTAGATGCAATCACGAAGACTTCCTTCCAGAAGGTTTGGATTACTGGGCACGTCCACCATATGTGTAAATATGTGCCTATTTCTGGGCATCCTCGAAAACAAAGAGCTGAGGTATTAGGTGAATATTTTGCCACTCTAGCGGGTACAAGGTACCAGTGAGTTAGGACTTTATAATTTGTCTCCAGTGCTAAGATGTTGGGTGAAGATGACTTAGATGTGAGCCATATGTTAGACCAGTCCGTGTCTTCTAAAGTTCGTCCCAGGTCCTCCTCCCACCTCTGAACGTAAGAGGGTCTATTAAGATTTGCTACTCCATATAATTGATTATAAAGTGATGAAATTGTACCTTTAGCAAATGGATCTTTTGTACAGATTGATTCAAAAATGGATAATTGGGATAATGGTGTATCCCCCTTTAGGAATGGTGTATAGAAATTTTTGATTTGGAGATATCTAAATATCTCAGAGTTTGGTAGATCATATTTTTCTCTAAGCGATGGGAATGAAAGGAATGATTTGGATGCTATGAAGTCATTTAGTGTCTGAATGCCTGATGTTGTCCAAGCTTTAAAAGAATTTGGGTAGATCCATGCCGGATAAAAGGCCAGATTTCTGATAAAAGAAAGGAGAGGATTGTGTGGAGATTGTAACTGATATTTGGTTTTTAGTTTATCCCAGAGAGATAAGAAGTGTTTAGTTATGGGATTATGAATTTTAAAGCGGTCTTTAGGATCAAGCCATAATAAATTTGATATTAATAGAGGGTCATTTTCTGAAGCCTCTATAAATACCCATAATGGGATTTCCTGTTTTGCATGGTATTTGGACAGACTGGCCAAATGTGCTGCTCTGTAGTAGTTAGTAAAATTAGGGTATCCCAGGCCTCCTTTATTTTTGGGAAGATGTAGTGTGTGTATAGGTATACGTGGTTTAGAAGAGCCCCATATAAACGAAGTTGCTCTTTTTTGTACTATTCTCAAAAAATAGGAAGGAATTGGAATAGGGAGGACACTGAATAGATAAAGCAATTTGGGTAGAATAGTCATTTTGATTGCATTAATCTTCCCTATCCAGGATAAAGGAAGTTGCGACCATTGTTTTATTAGATTTGTGATCTGTCTTAATACAGGAGGATAATTGGTTGAGAATAAGTCAGAATGAGATGCTGTTAAATGAATTCCAAGATATGGGATTGATTTTTCTGCCCATGTGAATGGGAGTGCAGCCCTAGCCGGAATCAATTCCATGTTTGTGAGTGAAATATTTTTTTTTTTTTTTTTTTTTTCTTGTCAAAAGAAGTTTATTGAGTATACAATGTTATAAAGATACATAACGTAAGTTTACAAGGATCTATAAAGTAAGCTCATTGTTTTACAGTAGGGTTTATATAGGTAAATATCATGAAATTTCAAATATTAAACATTGGGTTCACGTAAACCTAAATTAAAGATATATATATCATTTCCTTAGTTACTTTTGTAGGTATTTAAATGATTTATACCTACTATACATATTGTTTACAAGTAGAGTGTATATAGGTCAAATAAATTCTGATAATGAGCTTTAATCGTAAGGTGGAGAAAAGGAAAGAGAAAGAAGAAAAAGGGTTGAAAGGTAGAGGTATGGTCCACAAGGTTGTCCTGCTCGTCAGTTTATTATTCTTTTTAGTTCTCTTTGAAGCCTTAGAATGGGTGTCTCTGTAAGTCATTTAATCTGTTACCATGGCAACAGGACAGAGTCATTGAAGTTTGACAGAAACTGTTGTTTTATCCAAGGATGCCAAAGTTTTTCAAATTTTGGAATTTGATTTTGATCGATGGCTACCATCTTAGCATGGGACATTGTATTATTCATTCTGTGAATTGTTTCTGCTAGTACCAATGTAGGAGATTTCCATGCCTTGGCCACTGTTTGTTTTGCAGCCGTTATTAGTTGGATCATAAGTTTGAATTGAGAGAGTGTTAACCATTCCGGTTTTAGATTAAGTAAAGTTAAATATGGATCTGGTTGTATTATTTTTTTAAATATTTTAGATGCAATCACGAAGACTTCCTTCCAGAAGGTTTGGATTACTGGGCATGTCCACCATATGTGTAAATATGTGCCTATTTCTGGGCATCCTCGAAAACAAAGAGCTGAGGTATTAGGTGAATATTTTGCCACTCTAGCGGGTACAAGGTACCAGCGAGTTAGGACTTTATAATTTGTCTCCAGTGCTAAGATGTTGGGTGAGGATGACTTAGATGTGAGCCATATGTTAGACCAGTCCGTGTCTTCTAAAGTTCGTCCCAGGTCCTCCTCCCACCTCTGAACGTAAGAGGGTCTATTAAGATTTGCTACTCCATATAATTGATTATAAAGTGATGAAATTGTACCTTTAGCAAATGGATCTTTTGTACAGATTGATTCAAAAATGGATAATTGGGATAATGGTGTATCCCCCTTTAGGGATGGTGTATAGAAATTTTTGATTCGGAGATATCTGAATATCTCAGAGTTTGGTAGATCATATTTTTCTCTAAGCGATGGGAATGAAAGGAATGATTTAGATGCTATGAAGTCATTTAGTGTCTGAATGCCTGATGTTGTCCAAGCTTTAAAAGAATTTGGGTAGATCCATGCCGGATAAAAGGCCGGATTTCTGATAAAAGAAAGGAGAGGATTGTGTGGAGATTGTAACTGATATTTGGTTTTTAGTTTATCCCAGAGAGATAAGAAGTGTTTAGTTATGGGATTATGAATTTTAAAGCGGTCTTTAGGATCAAGCCATAATAAATTTGATATTAATAGAGGGTCATTTTCTGAAGCCTCTATAAATACCCATAATGGGATTTCCTGTTTTGCATGGTATTTGGACAGACTGGCCAAATGTGCTGCTCTGTAGTAGTTAGTAAAATTAGGGTATCCCAGGCCTCCTTTATTTTTGGGAAGATGTAGTGTGTGTATAGGTATACGTGGTTTAGAAGAGCCCCATATAAACGAAGTTGCTCTTTTTTGTACTATTCTCAAAAAATAGGAAGGAATTGGAATAGGGAGGACTCTGAATAGATAAAGCAATTTGGGTAGAATAGTCATTTTGATTGCATTAATCTTCCCTATCCAGGATAAAGGAAGTTGCGACCATTGTTTTATTAGATTTGTGATCTGTCTTAATACAGGAGGATAATTGGTTGAGAATAAGTCAGAATGAGATGCTGTTAAATGAATTCCAAGATATGGGATTGATTTTTCTGCCCATGTCAATGGGAGTGCAGCCCTAGCCGGGATCAATTCCATGTTTGTGAGTGAAATATTAAGCACTAGGCATTTCTTAGGATTAATCATAAGGCCGGATAGGGCTGCAAATCCATCAAGAGCTGGTATTAAGTTAGGACCAGAGACCTGTGGTGATGATAGAAAAAGTAATATATTGTCTGCAAATATACATAATTTGTGTGTAATACCTCCTATTTCAATGCCAGTTATAGTTTGGTTTGTTCTGATGTATTGGGCCATGGGTTCGAGTATAAGGGCAAATAATAAGGGAGATAATGGGCAACCCTGTCGGGTACCTCTTTCGATATTAAAGGCTTCAGATTTGTATCCAGCATATTTTATATAGGCTTTGGGTTTATTATATAATGCTTTGATCCATGTTAAAAAGTGGGGTCCAAAACCCAAAACCCCATTTTTGTAATGAATATTGCATATATTGCCAGGATACTGTGTCAAATGCCCTCTTAATATCGAGAGATAGAAAACATAAAGGGATTTTCCGTTTTTTAGCAATATGTGCCAATAACACTGCCCTGCGTATATTATCGCCTGCCTGTCTATTTGGCATGAAGCCTACTTGATCTCTATGTATTAATTTTCCTATAATGCTATTGAGGCGTTTTGCTATTATTTTTGCTAATAATTTAATATCGAGGTTTAACAGAGAGATAGGCCGATAATTCACACAGGAAGTATCATCAGAAAGGGGTTTTGGGATCATACAAACAATTGCCATTAGTGTTTCTTGCCGAAAAGAATGTCCATCTAGAAGTTTGTTAAAAGTTTCAGTGAGAATGGGAGAGAGTATTTCTGAGAATGTTTTATAGTATAAAGCCGAGTAGCCGTCTGGGCCTGGTCTTTTGTTAAGTTTTCAGTCTTTTATGGCGTTAGCAACTTCATCTATAGTTATAGGCTCATCCAAACTGCTTTATTTATTCTGAGATAACTCAGGTAAGGTTATTTTTGAGAAGAAGGATTCAGCCTCTGTAGGATTAAATTCATTGTTTGTCTTGTATAAAGTTGCGAGATGTGAGTGAAATTTATGGACTATTTTAACTGGATTACAAGTGTAAACATTTTTTGATAATTTCAAACGTATTGGTTTGAAAGATTTGTTAGTTGAATTTAATGCCCGAGCCAAATATGTACCTGGTTTGTTTGTATTCATGTAGAAATTGTGTTTGGAGCGTTTGAGGGATTTATCAACTGACTCAGTGAGAAATAGATCGTATTCCAATCTAGATTTTTCCAGATGAGATTTTGTACTCTGAGATGGATTATCTTGAAATGATATGTAGGCTGCATTAAAATTGAGTTCTAGATTTTTGCATTCCCGTTTAAATAGTGCCATTTGTCTTTGTATTGTACCACGCAAGACAGGCTTATGAGCTTCCCACAGTGTTATTGGGGAGATGTCTGTTGTGTTATTAATTGATATGTATTCCTTTAAAGCTTGTTCAATGGCCATCTGATGTAGTGGGTGTTTGAGCATTATGTCCGGTAAGTACCACGTTGGGTCATGCGCTTTTGGTATGGCTGAGGCTATAGTAGTGTATACTGCATTATGGTCAGACCACGGAATCGGAATTATATCTGATGCAATAATTTCTGGTATCATTCCTATTGTTAGAAAAATATGATCTATACTGGTGAAGGTTTGATGAGGGTGCGAGAAATAAGTGAATTTCTTTTTCATTGGGTTACTTTCTCTCCACGAATCTACCAGATTGTATTTGGAAAGAAGTTGAGAAAAAGGTAATCTAGAGGTTATTTTGGATGGTGTAAAAGGTGATTTATCTAGAAATGGGAGGAGGACCTGGTTTGAATCCCCACGCATTATCACTGTTCCTATTTTGTGTGTATTAATCACTTGTAATATATGTGAGAGGAATGGTGTAGGTTGTTTGTTAGGAGCGTAGTAGGAAATCACCGTGATTGCTGTATCCATTATATAACCCATGAGTATCAGGTATCTACCTTCTGGGTCTTTAATTTCTGATGATAAGGTTAATGGTGTGGATCGGTGAAATGCAATTAGAGTTCCCCTTTGCTTGGTACAGGCAGAAGCCGTGTAAATTTGTTGATAAAAAGGAGAAATATATTTTGGAGTAGAATCTTTGGTGAAGTGTGTTTCTTGGAGGCATACTATGTGAGCCTTCTTGTTATGGAAAGTACGGAAGGCTTTGGTCCTTTTTTGAGGGACATTTATTCCCTGAACATTCAGGGAAAGTATATTCAGTGGTGCCATGGCAACAGATCAAATAGTTTTGACTTACTTTTTGTTATGCAGAGCTGACTGCGCAGATCAACCTGTGTGGACTGAAGAGATGAATAGATAGAAAAGAAACCAGTGAATTCTGGAGTAAAGAGTAAACAAAAACATATGAGATTAGATGATACATTGTATAAATTATTTTTTGCAAGTAATCACAATTTACCCGTGAAAGAGAATAAATATCTCTCTCAGGGGAATAGGTGCCTTCGTCACACTCCCACATAATATGGTTGGGAGAATGAGGAGGGCTAATGGGGGTACACGGATCTTCCGCTTACAGGAGAGAAGTGCTATGTCAAAAGACATCAAAATGATGTTTCATTAATTGGAGTGCAGAATATAGTTTTTGTTGAAATTATTTATTCCAGGGTGGTTGTATATGGTTAGTCTTGCCCTAGGCTAAATAATTCAGTTAGAAAGGTACTGTTATTAACTTTGGTATTGATGAAGATAGTTTGAATTATTTTGGGATTTTAACCCTTTTAGAGTAAACAATTACATATTTTATTCATATGTAACTGTTTAGATATGTTAACTCATAAAATTGTGGTTGTATTGCTTCAGATTAGAGTAAACAAAAACATAATTCTAGGAACTAGTTAGGTAATAATATATTTGTTTTAAGAAAAGAAAGAAAAAGCTTCCATTACTTCTGGATTATTGAACATATTTGTCCTAAAAAGTAATAAATCTATTGTTATTACCTGATAATATATAACTGAACAAGAATTTCCTTATTTCACTTATATATTCTAAGGCTATTTGAATCAGAAGTAATAAGAAATATAACTGGAATGTAACATGATCCCACACAGTGTGTGACTATCAGAATGCAGTTACATTCAGTTATAAATACAGGTTTTTTATAGAGAACCATCTCTTAGTATAATAAATGAAGAGATATCAGGAATTAGGATGTCAGTCCATTGAATCTTCTTGGTCCATGGATGATGTGGCATAACGGCCTCTTTTGTGAGAATGATGATTCCCATTTTGTTCTGAAATTTTCTGAGTGCTGCCTGAAGGTGAAGATGATGCCATTCTTCTGCGTGTGGGAGAGTTGCTGCTTGTGGGTTCTGTCAGATTTAATTTTAAAAGGGTTTGTTGTAGTTCATCTGCTGATCTGCTTCTGTAAATTGTACCTTGGTAGTTAAATCTGACTGAAAAGGGGAAGCCCCATTGATACATAATGTTGTGGCGTTGCAGTTCCATTAGTTGGGGTTTCATGGATCGTCTTTTAGTAATAGTAAGTTGGGATAGGTCAGCAAAAATTTGATAATTGTGTCCTTGAAAATTAAGTTCCTTTTTTTCTCTTGCAGCAATTAGTATTTGTTCTTTCGTTCTGTAATAATGAAATTTTGTGATTATATCACGTGGGGGTCCATCTTTCTTTTTGGCTGTGAGGGCTCTGTGTACTCTGTCCAGTTCTAAACGTTCAATAGGGATATCTGGCTTTAGTTCTTGTAATAGAGCAGTAATAGTAGATTGCAGGTCTGTCACAGTTTCAGGTATTCCCCTTATGTGCAAGTTTGAACGTCTGGCTCTATTTTCGTAATCGTCGAGCTTAGTTTGAAGTATTAAATTCTCTTCTTTTAATTGTTCCAATTCTGTTATATTTATTTGGGTTGTAATTTCAATTTCATCCATTTTTATTTCTAGGGCTGCGGTGCGGTTTCCCAGCTCTCTTATTTCTTTGGTTAGGCTTTTTGTTATTTGGTCTGAGGTTTGTTTTAAAGCCTTATGAAGCATCTTTTCAAATTGTAATAATATTACTGGGGATGCTGAGGAGGCTTGTGGAGAAGATTGTGAGAGGATTTGTTCTGTATCTGACTCAAATGGAGAGTCTTGCTGTGACATTTTCTGTCTGTGAGAGCGCCCTGATGCTGTATCTTGTGAGGTGACTGGAGCTGCTTTAGTTGCAGTGAGTGCCTGTGAGCTCTTTGTGAGGTGATTTTTATTTCTGCCACGGTTTCCTCCCAGTACCATATTTCCTGCCCAAACTTTCACAGTTTGTTCCCTGGGGCAAAAAGGTTCAAATGGATACCTTTTGAGCCTGCAGGCTCCTCTTTGTCCTTCTCTTCTCTCCTCAGCGGTGCGGAGCTCTAACAATGCATGTCTGCTCCGCTAGGCTCCGCCCATCTCCCTCCACCATAATCATTTTCATCATTTCAATTATCTTCACACATATTCACACTATCTACATTTACATGTATACATATCATGTCCTTTATTTATTTTGTTTGTTTCTTTTTCTTTTTTATTACTTGTACATTTTTTTAATCTCTCTATATACACATGTGTACGCATATATATACACATGTGTATGCATCCAAAATTCTCTATATAGAATTTTCCCACTTTCAATAGAGCCTTTATGGCCATCTTCTGAATCTGCATGACCCAATTCAATTTGTGCTATACTTGTCCCCTTTTTGGCTCATGTATTACCAAAATCCACCATTAGAGGGCCAGCCCCATATCCACAATTCAAGTAGTTCCAGTCCCCTTTATACCAAATATCTATTTCCCATCATTCCATATAATCATGCTTACTCCTTTGAAATAAAATTTTCATTCTTAAATCCATTTTTATTCCTAGTATCCATTAGGGATGAGCTTCGATTTCTAGTCCAACCCATGTTCGTCTAGTCCAACCCATGTTTCTAGTCCACCCATGTGGGGTGGCTTTGGCCAATTATGGCTCAGGGGGTTTAGTACACGCCCCACACTATATAAGGTCACCTGCACGTCGGCCCTGTGTAGTGTGTTCCAGAGTTGAGAGAGAGATAGAGAGAGAGAGAGACAGTGTCATTTGATTTAAGTTAGATAGAGTAGGCAGGCGAGTTAGTTAGCTGCACTTACAGTGTATTGCGTATATATATATGCATCCTAGGTGTTTTGTGTGTGTATATATATATATATATATATATATATATATATATATATATATGTATATATATATATATATATATATACACTGTATTCAGTTTAGCTAGATCCGTTCCTGTTATTCTCTTCCTACTGACAGGCATGCAGGTGTTTTTACAGTATTTGCAGCTACCTGAAGAAAATTGATGGTGTTCTTCTGATCCTATTAGTCCTATTAGCTACAGTATTTACAGTTAGTGTAGTGCATCCTCTGCACAGTGTGCACCTAAAGTTACCTGAAGAAAATTGGTGGTGTTCTTCTGATCCTATTAGTACCGCAGGCAGCTGCAGTATTTACAAGTTAGTGTAGTGCGTCCTCTGCACAGTGTGCACCTAAAGCTACCTGAAGAAAATTGGTGGTGTTCTTCTGATCCTATTAGTCCTATTAGCTACAGTATTTACATTTAGTGTAGTGCGTCCTCTGCACAGTGTGCACCTAAAGCTACCTGAAGAAAATTGATGGTGTTCTTCTGATCCTATTAGTACCACTGGCAGCTGCAGTATTTACAGTTAGTGTAGTGCATCCTCTGCACAGTGTGCACCCAAAGCTACCTGAAGAAAATTGGTGGTGTTCTTCTGATCCTATTAGTACCACAGGCAGCTGCAATATTTACAAGTTAGTGTAGTGCGTCCTCTGCACAGTGTGCACCTAAAGCTACCTGAAGAAAATTGACGGTGTTCTTCTGATCCTATTAGTACCACTGGCAGCTGGAGTATTTACAGTTAGCGTAGTGGATCCTCTGCACAGTGTGCACCTAAAGCTACCTGAAGAAAATTGGTGGTGTTCTTCTGATCCTATTAATACCACAGGCAGGCAGCTACAGTATTTACAGTTAGTGCACTGTGTCCTCTGTACAGTGTGCACCTAAAGCTACCTGAAGAAAATTGGTGGTGTTCTTCTGATCCTATTAATACCACAGGAAGCTACAGTATTTACAGTTATGCCCTGTACACACGATCGGACATTGATCGGACATTCCGACAACAAAATCCATGGATTTTTTCTGACGGATGTTGGCTCAAACTTGTTTTGCATACACACGGTCGCACAAAGTTGTCGGAATTTCCGATCGCCAAAAACGCGGTGATGTACACCACATACGACAAGACTAGAAAAGGGCAGTTGTGAAACAAGCGCGGCACCCTTTGGGCTCCTTTTGCTAATCTCGAATTAGTAAAAGTTTGGTGAGAGACGATTCACGCTTTTTCAGACTCGTGGTTTTCAGATCGTTTTCTGCTGTTCAGTTTGTGCTTGTGGGTTTGTATCTGGTCTTCAGTGCGTGCAGCGAGTACAATTGACTTGTCGTTGTGTTAGTGTTCATTCGTTACTGATTTTCAGGTCGCTTTTTCACAGGCCTTGCTGTTCTTCAGTGCGTTCTGTTACTTCGTTCTGAGCAGCGGACCGTTTTCTAGCCATGTTGCGTATACGTACTCCTCGTAGAGTTTGTGCTGTGCGGGGGCTTGATGTTGGGGTCCTTACCTTGACACAAGTCCAGTCCATTAACAGGGTGGGGAGGAGTTCATGGACCAAGAATTGCTTGCTCCAGCGTGACCAGTTCTGTCATATTGCCTTTGCTCCGTGAGATCCGTGAGAATAATCCTGATGGGGCGAAGCCTGCAGGACTTGAAGTTCTTGACAGGCATCTCCCCCCAGGCTCTGGGGATCATTATCTCAGAGACCTGTTCTGCCATCCAGGTCCTGCAGAAGGAGTATATTAAGGTAAGATTTATCCTTTAACATCACATTTTATTGTATATAATGTTTGTTAATATATTGTATTTCTTTCCTCATTCCCTAATTACCATGATTGTAATATGCTGTGAATTTTCCCTTTGTCCTCATGCATGCTGTTTTTTTTTTTTTTTTAATTTATCCTTCATACATATTTGCCTTCACTTACGTCCCCAGCATGCTCTCCTGGCCCTATATTCACCTCGTGTAGTCACTTAACAATGTATTTTGTCAGCTCCATAGTAGTGCTTTACCCCAAAATGTGTAAAAATGTGATTTGTGCTTTAAATTCAGGCAGAGTGCCAGAGGCTTTTTTTGGTGTCCCAAAATCATTTGGAACCCTCCCTCCCCCAACTGCTAACTCAACTAATACCAATCCTCTATCTGCTGACTTTGCCAAACCCACTATACCCACTCTTTAGTGGTCAGATTTATGGATGAATTCCCCAAAGCATGTAGTGCAAGGGCCTGCCTGAATACTTTCAAATGGTACTGTTTAAAGTTTTTGTATCCTATTATTATCTTGTTAGGTAATAGCAGAATGTAAAAATGTGATAAAATGTGTACAGTGTGTATTTATCTCTTTGTATTATGACACTTCTTACCTGTCCAGTGGGCTGCCAATAGTGTAAGTAAGGAGGGGCTGGCCAAAGTAATACACATTATTTAGGCATTCATCTCTCAATGAAGTGGAGAGGGTTACCTGTCCAAAACATCTCCCCCCCATAAAATTTTACAAATTGCCCAATTGGGGGGGGGAGGAGGAATCTGATAGGTGGATCTTATACCTTTGTCTTTAAATACTCCCTAAAATAAATGTTATACTGATGTTGGCCAAGAATGTTTGTGTCTAATCTGCTTTCCCTGTTTATGTGCAAAATGATTAATTTATTTTTCTTGTTTGACTCCACAGTTTCCTTCCAACCCACAGGGATGGCAGGCTGTGGCCTCCCACTTTGCCCAGCGGTGGGACTTTCCTAACTGCGGAGGGGCAATTAATGGGAAACATGTGCACACTGTCCCACCACCCAACTCGGGGTCATACTATTATAATTATAAGGGGTTCAAAAGTATTGTGATGTTGGCAGTTGTGTCGGCTACTTATGAGTTCCTATATGTGGACGTGGGGAAGAATGGCCGGATGTCCGATGGTGGAGACATCGCCCCGACGGAGTTCTACAGGCGTCTCCAGAATGGCAGCTTGGACTTGCCACCTCCAGAAGACAATGTGGAAAGACTCCCATTCGTTGTTGATGAAGCGTTTGCACTGGGGGACCATTTTATGCGGCCATTCCCGTTGAGGACCCTCACCCCGGACCAATGGGTTTTTAATTACCGGCTGGCCAGAGCCAGAAGAGTGGTGGAGAACACATTTGGAATCATGGCCAGCTGGTTCTGCCTAGTTCTTACACCCATACACATGGCGGAGTATAAACTGAATCATATCATCCTGGCGTGCTGTGTTCTCCACATCTTTTTAAGGCGAAATTCTGCCAACTATGCTGCCTCAGTTGGGCCTGAGGCTGGAATTCAAGTAAATGAACCAACCCTGACGGCGCTTGAAAGTGGCCGTCCTGGCTTGCCCACCCTGAGTGCCTGTGAGGTCCGCCTTAGATATCTTGATTACTTTGCGGGTAGGGGGGCCATCAATATGCCAGACAATGTCTGATACATTTTTAAAATAAAAAAATCATTTTAACTACTAAAATCTTCAGTGACATTTACTGCTTGTGTTTCTTTTAGCTGACCCTGACAAAAATGTGGGGAGTCCTGAAAATGTTGTGATTGTGTAACCTTAAAAAGCACTGTTGGGTGTTATTTACTAAAGGAAGATGCACACAAATTGCCGAATGTCAACATGTGCTAGCTGCCATCACGGGGGATCAAGTGAAATGTTTTGTGGGTGCAACCCCTTCCTCTCAGCTTCTTTATTATTGAGGAAGGAGTTGCACCCCCAAAACGCCTACATTGATCTCCCGTGATGGCAGATAGCACATGTTGACACACTGTGTGCATCTTCAAAATTTGGCTTTTCTATAAAACGGCAAAAAATGTTAAAAAATTTTACTTTACAAATACCACAAAAAAGGAAGGGATTTGGAGGTGTTTTAAACTCTCCCTAAAACATCAATGATGTTCTTCATTTTGTTTTTAACATCATTGATGTTTTTCTGGATGTTTTCCAAGTCCCTATTACACCCCATGATCTCCCCGATCAGGATCTGGGCACTCTCACTGGTGAAATGTCCTTCATCCACAACATCACGAATACCTAAAAATATAGAAAAAAAATTACACCATGTATTATAAATATGCCGCCATCTATCTCTTACCTGAACCTGTGGTCGCAGACACTCACCTGTTGTGGTGACAATTTCCACCACGTCTCCCTCATCCTGCTCCTCTGCTTGGCTTTGGGGGATTTCACCTTCTTCATGAAGTGGGGGGTCTGTTGTCTCTTCTGCTGAGTGGTGTCCTCCGAGTCTTTTCTCCCCTATGTAAAAAAAAATAGGTATACTTAGCACACAGATATCTGATGACAGAAAGAGGAATATGAAACATTGCTTGGAAGTGGGGTACAATTGTCTATTTTGGCAGAGTTCCAAGATGAAGAAATATTGTTTTCCTTTGTCAAGCTTGAATACTTACCTGTTTTGTACAAGCTTCACAGATGGAGACACCCCTATAGACACGTCCAGATGTGTGAACAGCTGCTGAGTGTCCCTTCCTTACACAGAATCTAGTTTGCATTACATTCTAGTTACAAACCCATCTAGACTCCAAAATTATTTTAAGAGAAGTAGGCTAGAAAAAATGTATTCAAATGCATATGGCCAAAACAATGGTGTTTTCAATGCCGAATGAACAATGTTTCATACGAACGAACAATGTGCCCATGAACATGAAAGTTGCCATTTTAAACTGTACAACAGTAAAGAAAAGCACATGGAGCAGCACGAACGTAATAAAAATAAAGAATAGGAACACAGGACAACTACTTACTTTTTTGCAGCACTCTCTTGATCCTTCTGTACTGCTCGTGCGCTCTGATTTTGAGGTCCGACCACCGCTTCCTGAGATGATCCTTGGATTGTCGTACCCCGAAATTCTTCTGCAGACATTTGACTACTTTTGCAATGATCTTGGCCTTTCTCACATTGGGGTTGGGGTAAGGTCCATACTTCCCGTCATAGTCGGCCCTCTTCAAGATGTCGACCATCTCCAACATCTCCCCAAAGGACATATTTGAGGCCCTAAATCGTCTCTTTCGAGATCGGGACATTTCTGGCTCCGGGCTTTCCTCCTCCTCGTTGCTGTAATTAGCACGCACCTGCTGTGTCTCCATGTGCTCTTCCCCCACGATCTGTGAGCGGAGGAGGGAGTATCGGAGGCGCCGATCATGATAACGAAGGTAAGAACTAAACTTGGGCCTATACTGCTTCTAGATTGAGGCCTATATTGTAACAAGATTAGGAGAGTTTCGCCTGACATTAGGGTTTGTCTTGTGTTGTGTCTTGCAGATAAAATGGATGGCTTCAATGACCACAACTTCCTCTCCCTGTTCATAGACAAATACAGGGAGCTGCCCTGTCTGTGACAGGTCAAACACCCCCAATACAATAATAAACAAAAAGGCAGGCAGCGCTGGAGAAACTGCTGGAGTTGGTGGACCCATAGCAACCATGCCCTATTTAAAAGCCAAAATTGATGGCCTGAGGAGCACTTATCTTAGGGAGCACAAGAAGGTCACAGATTCCCAGAGATCAGGAGCTGCAGCAGATGACATTTATGTCCCCAGGCTGTGGTACTATGAGAGACTGTGATTTCTGTCAGACCAGACTGAAGTCAGGGAATCCCTCTCAACCCTTCCTTACACTCTTCCTTCCACCCTAACTTCCACCTCAGCTGAGGCTTCCGATGTCCAACCTGGGACTTCCAGCCAGGAAGAAGTGGAGGAGCCCAGCTGGAGCCAGGTATAGCATTGTTCTACAGATTTCTGGTCAATAGGGATGAGCTTCGAGTTCGACTCGAACATTGGCTATTTGCAAGTTCGCCGAACAGCGAACAATTTGGGGTGTTCGCGGCAAATTCGAATGCCGCAGAACACCCTTTAAAAGTCTATGAGAGAAATCAAAAGTGCTAATTTTAAAGGCTTATATGCAAGTTATTGTCATAAAAAGTGTTTGGGGACCTGGGTCCTGCCCCAGGGGACATGGATCAATGCAAAAAAAAGTTTTAAGAACGGCCGTTTTTTCAGGAGCAGTGATTTTAATAATGCTTAAAGTCAAACAATAAAAGTGTAATATCTCTTTAAATTTCGTACCTGGGGGTGTCTATAGTTTGCCTGTAAAGGGGCGCATGTTTCCCTTGTTTAGAACAGTCTGACAGCAAAATGGCATTTTGAAGGAAAAAACCCATTTAAAACCACCCGCGGCTATTGCATTGCCGACAATACACATAGAAGTTCATTGATAAAAACGGCATGGGAATTCCCCACAGGGAAACCCCGAACCAAAATTAAAAAAAAAAAAAATGACGTGGGAGTCCCCCCTAAATTCCATACCAGGCCCTTCAGGTCAGGGTGGGGGGCTTATCGGAATCTGGAAGCCCCCTTTAACAAGGGGACCCCCAGATCCCGGCCCCCCCCCTGTGTGAAATGGTAAGGGGGTACTTACCCCTACCATTTCACTAAAAAACTGTCAAAAATGTTAAAAATGACAAGAGACAGTTTTTGACAATTCCTTTATTTAAATGCTTCTTCTTTCTTCTATCTTCCTTCATCTTCTTCTGGTTCTTCTGGCTCTTCTGGTTCTTCTTCCAGCGTTCTCGTCCAGCATCTCCTCCGCGGCGTCTTCTATCTTCTTCTCCTCGGGCCGCTCCGCACCCATGGCATGGGGGGAGGCTCCCGCTCTTCTCTTCATCTTCTTCTTCATCCTCTTCTCTTCTTCTTTCTTCTCTTCTTCTCTTCTTCATTTTCTTCTCCGGGCCGCTCCGCATCCATGCTGGCATGGAGGGAGGCTCCCGCTGTGTGACGGCATCTCCTCGTCTGACGGTTCTTAAATAACGGGGCGGGGCCACCCGGTGACCCCGCCCCCTCTGATGCATGGGACATGATGGGACTTCCCTGTGGCATTCCCCGTGACGTCACAGGGAAGTCCCGTCAAGACACGGGAAACATGCGCCCCTTTACAGGCATACTATAGACACCCCCCAGGTATGAAATTTAAAGGGATATTACACTTTTATTGTTTGACTTTAAGCATTATTAAAATCACTGCTCCTGAAAAAACGTCCGTTTTTAAAACTTTTTTTGCATTGATCCATGTCCCCTGGGGCAGGACCCGGGTCCCCAAACACTTTTTATGACAATAACTTGCATATAAGCCTTTAAAATTAGCACTTTTGATTATTCATGTTCGTGTCCCATAGACTTTAACGGTGTTCGCGTGTTCGAGCAAACTTTTTTCCTGTTCGCATGTTCTGGTGCGAACCGAACAGGGGGGTGTTCGGCTCATCCCTACTGGTCAATAAATAAATGATGTTTACTAGATGTTATTATTGATCACTAATTGCTGATTTAATAAAGTGTCTTACATATCAATAGACAGTAGTGGGCAAAAATAATTGTGAGAAGAATGAAAAATGCTGGGCTCAGAATGATCATCAGTTATATTTGTTAACATTTAATTTGCAACAGTCATGAGATGAAAATTGTGTGAGTGATGAACCAAAAACTAAACCTATGTCCCTTTTTCATACACAGGAAGACCTCAGCCAGGAGGAGGCTGTGGAATGTGGCACACAGGAGGAGGCTGTGGAATGTGGCAGCCAGGAGGAGGCGGGGGTTAGTGGCAGCCAGGAGGAGGCGGGGCTAAGTGGCAGCCAGGAGAAGGCCAGGCCCAGTAGGAGCATGACAGAATCGCAGGTCTCTCCCCTCCGCCTTCCAACCAAAAGACCCAGGAAGGGGAGTAACGTGCAGGATTCAGCACTCAGGCTGATTCAGGAGGCTTCTGCGTCCCTCAGAACCTTCCCCACTCCTAAAGAGGCCTTTGCCTGCATGGCTGCCACAAAGCTGCAGGGCATGCAGGAGGGTCAACACCTCATGTGTGAGGACCTTCTTTACAAAACAATAACTAAGGGGGTGAGGGGCGAAATCACACACAAAACCCACCTGTGTGAGTTGGACCATCCTCCTCCTCCTCCTGCCACAACTCCACCACTACAGACACAGCGTGGAAGGAAGCATGGAAGGAAGACCAGAGAGTGATGACCTGGGTTCAGTCTGGTCTGACAAAAGATGCAGGCTCTTGTTTGACCACAGCCTGGGGACATACATGTCATCTGCTGCTGTAAATGATCTCTTGGACTTCTGGACCAGACTGCACTCCCTTATATATGGACTCCTCAGGCCACCAATTTTGCAGTAAAATAATTGATGTGTGCCCTGGGGTGCCAAAGGCTTCGCCAATTTCTAATGTTTATCCAGCGTTGCCTCCCTCTTTGTTTGGTTCTTTGTTTGGTTCTAATAAAGGATTTTGTGTTTAAATTATACTCGCCTATGTGTGTTTTCCATCAAAAAGGACAGTTTGTTTGTGAGGAGGCAGGTACATTTCAAATATACAATGTGAAATTAACAAGAGACACCAACACCAAGCAACCTCCTTGAGATTAAATAATACAAGATAATAATGCTATGCTGGTAACTTGACACACAAAACACACCCAAAAATATTTAGGATGTAAAATCAAAAAAAAAAATAAAAACACGATCAGGCTTGAAAACATTACAAACCAAAAAAAAAAGAAAAACATATCACATCAGATGTGACAAAATATATTGATGAAATCACGATAAATAATAAAGAAAGAAGTTTGTGAGAAGTCTGTGTGAATATCAGCAGCAAAACTGCTTCATTCTTCTAGCATTATAAAGAAGAAGAGAGTGCGCTGTATTAAACAATTTTAAATATTGCAGCCTGACGAAAGTACTATATCCATTCGGAATGCTAACCAGACCGAGCTGTTCCGTCTCGGAATTTCTTATGAGCATGTGTGGCACTTTGTGCATCAGAATTGTCCACACACGGTCGGAAATGACTCGATCAGATTTTGTTGTCGGAAAATTTTATAGCCTGCTCTCAAACTTTGTGTTGGAAAATCTGATGGAAAATGTCCGATGGAGCCCACACACGGTCGGAATTTCCGACAACAAGCTCCGATCGCACATTTTCCGTCGGAAAATCCGACCGTGTGTACAGGGCATTAGTGTACTGCGTCCTCTGCACAGTGTGCACCTAAAGCTACCTGAACACAATTGCTGTTGTTCTGCTCCTATTAATACCACAGGCAGGCAGCTACAGTATTTACAGTTATGCGCCGTACACACGGTCGGATTTTCCGATGGAAAATGTCCGATCGGAGCATGTTGTCGGAAATCCCGACCGTGTTTGGGCTCCATCGGACATTTTCCATCGGATTTTCCGACACACAAAGTTGGAGAGCAGGAGATAAAATTTTCCGACAACAAAATCCGATCGCGTCAATTCCGACCGTGTGTGGCCTGTTCCGACGCACAAAGTGCCGCGCATGCTCAGAAGAAATTTCGACACGGAATAGCTCGGTCAGGTAAAATTAGCGTTCGCAATGGATACAGCACTTTCGTCACGCTGTAATGTTAAAAATTATTTAATACAGCACACTCTCTTCTTCTTTATAATGTGAGAAGAATGAAGTAGTTTTGATGCTCATATTCACACACACTTCTCACAAACTTATTTTTGTGTTTTTTTCTTGGGATTCCCAGAATATATTGTTATTTGTCACATCTGACAGAATTTGTTTTTTTTTTTTGTGATTTCAAGCCATTTTTGGTTTAGATTTTATGTTTGTATTTTTTCCAAGGCTGATCTTTGTTTAATGTTATTTTTAGTTTTACTCCAGACTATTTTTGTGTGTGTTTTGTGTGTCAAGTTCCTACAACACCATTAATATCTTTTATTATTTAATCTCAAGGAGATTGTTTGGTGTTGGTGTCCCTTGTTAATTTCTTATTGTAGTTTTGAAATGTACCTGAATCCTCACAAACAAACTGTCCTTTTTGAAGTAAAACACACATAGGCAAGTATAATTCAAAACAAAATTCCTTTATTAAGGGCTCAGAACCAAACAAAGAGGGAGGCAATGTGTGATGTCTGCCGTGGGGATCACCTGCTTCACTATTTCCAACAAATGATCCAGCGCTGCCTTCCTCTTTGTTTGGTTCTTGTAATGTGGGTGGTTGATCTCCCACAGACATGGCAGCTCCCTTAACATATCAATGAATATTGCCATGAAGTCATTATCTTTTAATAAGATATCCATGTTCACTGCAAGACACAACACAAGACAAAGCCTAATGTCAGACAAAACTCTCCTAATCTGGTTACAATATAGGCCTCAATATAGAAGCAGTATAGGCACAAGTTTGTCTCTTACCTTCGTCCTTACGATCGGCGCGTCCAATGCTCCTTCGTCCGCTCACAGATCGTACGTACTACGCACGCGTGTTACGCTTTATACACACTGCGCATGTGTGTAACTCCGCCCGTCCCTGACGTTCTTTCTAGTCTATTCCCCGCCCCTTTTCATTCGGCGCAGTGGGTGAAGAGCACATGGCGGAGTTAGAGCAGGTGCATGCTAATTCTAGCAACGAGGAGGAGGAGGAGGAGGAGGAAAGCCCGGATCCGGAAACGTCCCGATCCAGAAGGAGACGATTTAAGGCGACAAATATGTCCTTTGGGGAGATGTTGGTGTTGGTGGACATCATGAAGAAGGCCGACTATGAGTATGGGCCTTACCCCCACCCCAACATCAGAAAGGCCAAAATCATTGCTAAAGTGATCAAAAGTCTGTACAGAAACTTCGGGGTACGACGATCGAAAGATCAGCTCAGGAAGCGGTGGTCAGACCTAAAATTAAGAGAGCCCGAGCAGTACCGAAAGATCTGGAGAGTGCTGCAAAAAAGTAAGTAGTTGTGCTGTGTTCCTATTATTTTTGTCTTTATTACGTTCGTGCTGCTCCATAAGCTTATCTTAATTGTACAGTTTAAACTGTCAATTTTAATGTTCATGGGCCCATTATTCGTTTGTCTACAAATTTTTTTTTTCACCCTCTAAAACAACATTGTTTCTGCCATATGCATTTGCCCACATTTTTTAGGGCCTACTTGTATGAAAAATATTTGGTTGTGTAGATGGGTTTGTTACTAGAATGAAATGCTAACTAGATTCTGTGTAAGGAGAGGACACTCAGCAGCTGTTTTCACATCTGGACACTGGAGCACTAGTATGGGACACAAGAACACCCTTTTTATTAGGGGGGGCACACAGGTTCTCCAGTGTATACTATAGGGGGGGGTCTCCATCTGTGAAGCTTGTACTAAACAGGTAAAGTATTGCAGGTTGGCAAAGGACAATAAAAAAGCGACATCTTGGAACTCTGCTAAAATAGACAATTGTACCCCACTTCCAAGCAATGTTTCCTATTTATAGTTCTGCCATCAAATTACTGTGTGCTAATTATACCATTTTTGTTTTACATAGGGGAGAGAAGACTCGGAGGACACCCCTCATCCAAGGAGAACAGAGACCTCCCACCTCGGGAAGAAGGGGAAATACCCCCAACCCAAGTGGAGCAGGAGGAGGAAGAAGATGTGGTTAAAATTGCCACCACAACAGGTGAGTGTCTGCGACCACAGGCTCAGGTAAGAGATGGATGCTGGCAGATTTTTGATACCTGTTTTTGTTTGGTTTCTCTCTTTTTAGGTGATCGAGATCCTTTCACATCCGAAAGTGCTCAGATGCTGATCGGGGAGATCATGGGGTGTAATTTGGAATTGGAGAACCTAAAGACAAAAATCAATGATGTGATTAAAAGAAATAATAACATCACTGATGTTTTGGGGCGAATTTAATACCCCACAAAATCACTTTTGGTTTTGTGTGGTACAATGTTCTAAATTTTTTTGTAATGTTTAGAAAAGCCAAATTTGGAGGATGCACACAGTGTGCCAACATGTGCTATCTGCCATCACAGGAGATCAATGGATGCGTTTTGGGGGTGCAACCCCTTTCTCAATAATAAAGTAGCGGTGAGGAAGGGCTTGCTCCCCCAAAACACGTCCCTTGATCCCCCGTGATGGCACGTCGCACATGTTGACATTCGTAAATTGGTGTGCATCTTCCAAATTTGGCTTTTCAAGGGGTGATTTGACCCCATCTGAACGCAATATCAAACACAGTTCCTAAATACTCATGTCTGATATTGCCTTCAGGTTTTACCATATGTGAACTTTGTAAGTTAAAGTTTTTGGTCTTTCTTGTTGGTTTTACACAGGCCTGTTTTATCGTAAATGGACATTTCTATTTTTGATAATGCCACCCCAAAAATTGTTATACAACAAACATGTTGGTTTGTTCTAAAAACCGTTTCTAAATGCACATGTGATTGTGCAGGTATTAAAAAGTTTGTTAATCAAGAATGTGTGGATTATTGTCTCAACGCGACAACATTTTGTGGTGATGTAATTGCTGTTTTCGTAAAAAATGGTGGTTATTTCCTAAGGCCAAATCCTCTTTGCACTACAAGAGCATTTTCATTGCAGTTTCAAGAGCACTTGTTGTATAAAAAGTGTATACGCCTTTAGTAAATAACAGCCAACAGTGCTTTGTATAAGGTTACACAACCACGCCATTTTCAGGACTCCACACATTGCTGTCAGGGTCAGCTAAAACAAACACAAGCAGTAAATGTCCACAAAGAATTTATTTTTTTTTTATTGGAAAAAGGCTTCACAAATTTGAAGGCATATTGATGGCCCCCTACCCGCAAAGAACTACAGGTATCGTAACCGGACATCACAGGCACTCAGGGAGGGCAAGCCAGGACGGCCGCTTTCAAGCGCCGTCAGTGTTTCAGGTATCAATCTGGCCTCAGACCCAACTGAGCCAGCATAGTTGGCCGAATGTTTCCTTAAAAAGTTATGGAGAATACAGCACGCCAGTATAATATGGTTCAGTTTATACTCCACCATATGGATAGGTGTCAGAAATAGGCGGAACCGGCTGGCCAGGATTCCAAATGTGTTCTCCACCACTCTTCAGGCTCTGGCCAGCTGGTAATTAAAAACCCTCTGTTCCGGGGTGAGGGTCCTCATCGGGAATGGCCGCATCAGGTGGTCCCCCAGAGCAAACGCTTCATCAGCAACGAACACAAATGGGAGTCCTTCCACATTGTCCTCTGGAGCTGGCAAGTCCAAGCTGCCATTCTGGATACGCCTGTATAACTCCGTCTGGGCGATGACTCCACCATCGGACATCTGGCCATTCTTCCCCATGTCCACATACAAGAAGTCGTAATTAGCCGACACCACCGCCAACATCACAATACTATTGAACCCCTTATAATTTAAATAGTACAACCCCGAGTTGGGTGGTGGGATGATGTGGACATGTTTCCCATCAATTGCCCCTCCACAGTTAGGAAAGTCCCACCGCTGGGCAAAGTGGGAGGCCACAGTCTGCCATTCCTGTGGCGTGGAAGGAAACTGTTGAGGAAAACAAAAATAAATTAATATTTTTGCACAGAAACATGGCAAGCAGATTAGGCACAAACATTCTGGGGAAACCTCCAGATAGCATTTACTAAGGAGAATTTAACAACACCAAAGTCTGAGGTACACCTATCATATCCCCCCCCCCCCTCTCAGGGGCCATTTCGAACATTATGGGGGGTGTGGAAATCTTGGACAGGTAACCCTCTTCACTTCATTGAGAGATTAATGCCTAAATACAGGGTATTACTTGGAACAGCCCCTCAGTTACACTATTGGCAGCCCACCGGACAGGTAAGAAGTGTCATAATACAAAGATATAAATACACACTGTACACATTTGAGCACATTTGAACATTCTGCTATTACCTGACTCAAGATAATAATAGTATCTTAAAAATTCAAACAGTACCATTGGAAAGTATACAGGCAGGCCCTTGCACTACATGCTTTGGGGAATTCATCCATAAATCAGAGCACAAAAGAGGTGGGTATAGTGTGTATGGGTTTGGCAAAGTCAGCAGATAGATGATTGAGGATAGATAGAGAATTGGGATCAGCTGACTTAGCAGTTGGGGGGAGGGAGGGTTACTAAAAATGATTTGGGGACACCACAAAAAATAAGCCTCTGCCACTCTGCCAGAATTTAAAGCTAAAATAACATTTATAAACATTTTAGGGGGTGTTTGGGGTAAAGCACTACTATGGAGCTGAAAAAATACATTGTTAAGTGACTACATGAGGTGAATATAGGGCCAGGAGAGACCATGCTGGGGAGGTTATTGAAGGCCAATCTGTATGAAGGACCTAAAAAAATAATGACATAAAAATCCAGCATGCATGAGGACAAAGGGGACATTCACAGCAGATTCCAATCATGGTAATTAGGGAACGAGGAAAGAAATACAATATATTATCAAACATTAAATACAAAAAAAGTGATATTAAAGGATAAAAATCTTACCTTCATATACTCCTTCTGCAGGACCTGGATGATGGCAGAACAGGTCTCTGGGATGATGATACCCAGAGCCTGGGGGGAGATGCCTGTCGAGAACTTCAAGTCCTGCAGGCTTCTCCCTGTCGCCAAATACCGCAGGGTAGCGACGAGCCTCTGTTCCGGAGTGATGGCTTGCCTCATGCAGGTATCCTGCCTGCTAATATAAGGGGTCAGCGAAGCCAACAGATGGTGAAACATGGGGTCCGTCATCCTGAGAAAGTTCCTGAAATCATCAGGATTACTCTCACGGATCTCACGGAGCAAAGGCATATGAGAGAACTGGTCACGCTGAAGCAACCAATTCTTGGTCCATGAACTCCTCCCCACCCTGTTCATGGACTGGACTTGTGTCAAGGTCAGGACCCCAACACCAAGCCCCCGCACAGCACGAACTCTACGAGGAGTACGCATACGCAACATGGCTAGAAAACGGTCGGCTGCTCAGAACGAAGTAACAGAACGCACTGAAGAACAGCAAGGCCTGTGAAGAGCGACCTGAAAAACAGCAACGAGCGGACAAGATCGCACAGAGAACTCCAATACAAACTGACTGCACGCACTGAAGAGCAGATACAAACCCACAAGCACAAACTGAACGGCAGAAAACGATCTGAAAGCCACGAGTCTGAAAAAGCGCGAATCGTCTCTCACCAAACCTTTACTAACACGAGATTAGCAAAAGGAGCCCAAAGGGTGCCGCGCTAGGTTCTGAACTGGCCTTTTCTAGTCTCGTCGTACGTGCTTGACGTCACCGCGTTGTTGGCGATCGGAAATTCCAACAACTTTGTGCGACCATGTGTACGCAAAACAAGTTTGAGCCAACATCCGTCTGAAAAAATCCTAGGATTTTGTTGTCGGAATGTCCGAACAAAGTCCGACCGTGTGTACGGGGCATTAGTGTACTGTGTCCTCTGCACAGTGTGCACCTAAAGCTACCTGAAAAAAATTGGTGGTGTTCTTCTGATCCTATTAATACCACAGGCAGGCATCTACAGTATTTACAGTTAGTGTACTATGTCCTCTACACAGTGTGCACCTAAAGCTACCTGAAGACAATTGCTGTTGTTCTACTCCTATTAATACCACAGGCAGGCAGCTACAGTATTTACAGTTAGTGTACTGTGTCCTCTGCACAGTGTGCACCTAAAGCTACCTGAAGAAAATTGGTGGTGTTCTTCTGATCCTATTAATACCACAGGCAGGCAGCTACAGTATTTACAGTTAGTGTACTGTGTCCTCTGCACAGTGTGCACCTAAAGCTACCTGAAGACAATTGTTGGTGTTCTCATACTAATAATACTACAGGCAGGCAGTTGATTCTGCTAGCTGCAGTATCAGCATATATATATATATATATATATATATATATACATCCCAGCTTTGTGCAGCTGCATCTCACTGCAGGCCATTAGTATGTCTGGAAGGCCAACAAGGAGAGGCAGACAGTCACAAGCCAATAAAAGAGGGCAAGCAGGCTCTGTGTCTAGAGGCAACAGTGCTGGTTGTGAAGGTACACCCTCATCAGCAAGTGGCCATAGGACACGCTTGTCCTTTTTTTCATCAGCTGGCCGTGTTGAGCCGCAACGTGCGGAAGACTTGGTAAAGTGGATGACCAAGCCGTCCTCATCCTCCTCATCCTCTCTCACCCAGGCTCAAGGTACTTTGTCTGGCAAAGCAGCTGACAACGCGGCCTCTTCCCTCGGCTCAATGGCATCAGTCACTCCTTCCCTAGCCCCACCATGTCCTCCTGAGGAGTCCCCCAAACTGTTTGACCACAGTGTTGGGTACATGCTCCAGGAGGATGGCCAGCGTTTTGAAGGCTCCGATGATGGTACCCAGCTAGAGGAAGGCAGTAACGTGAGCCCAGAGTGAGGGGGTGCCCAAGAAGGACAGCAATCTGGCAGTCATGTTCCCCCAGCTGCAGCATACTGCCAGGTTTGCTCCAGTGATGAGGAGGGAGGGGATGATGAGGTCACTGACTCCAGGTGGGTGCCTGATAGGAGAGAGGAGGAGGAGGAGGCACATCACCAACAAGGCAGGATGCCCTCCAGGGGCCAGCTTAAGGGCAGCACACCGAATGCATCACACCACAGAGCTCCGCATGTGCAGGGAGCTGCTGTCTCTGCTCGTTATTCCAAAAGTTCTTTGGTGTCCAGGGGCCAGCTTAAGGGCAGCACACCGACTGCATCACACCGCAGAGCTCCGTATGTGCAGGGAGCTGCTGTCTCTGCTCGTTATTCCAAAAGTTCTTTGGTGTGGGCCTTTTTTGAGACGAGTGCATCAGATCCCACCACTGCTATTTGCAACATATGTCTCAAGCATATTTCGCATGGTCAAAACATCACCCGCTTGGGCATCACATGCTTGACCAGACATATGTTGAACTGCCATGCAGCTCGTTGGCAAGCGTACCTAAAAGACCTACACCACAGAACAAAGAGGACCTCTCCTTGCTCCTCATCAGCTGGAATCTCCAACCCCACTATACCTTCAGTCCTCTCTGAGACCTGCACTGAGAGGAATGAAAGTGTAGAATTCTGCTATTAGAAGACTAGCAATCTACTATTGGTACACTGACATCAGATTGTACCAGGCAAATTACCCTGCCCCAGCTGCTGCACTGCCGAAAGAAGTTCGCTCCCAGCCATCCACATGCCCAGTGGTTGAATGCTAGCTTGGCTAAATTACTAGCACTTCAACTGCTGCCTTTTCAGTTGGTAGACTCTGCCCCCTTCCGTGATTTTGTGGAATGTGCGGTTCCTCAGTGGCAGGTTCCCAAACGCCACTTTTTCTCACGGAAGGTGATTCCGGCTCTCTACCTATGTGGAAGGCAATGTCCATGCCTCGCTGGACAGGGCGGTCAGTGGTAAGGTGCATATTACCGCTGACTCATGGTCCAGCAGGCATGGACGGGGACGTTACCTATCTTTCACCGTGCACTCGGTGACTCTTCTGGCAGCTGGGAAGGATGCAGAACAGGGTGCAGTAGTGTTGGAGGTTGTTCCACCACCATGCCTCCAAAATTCTACTAGTGGTGATTCTGCCACACCTCTCTCCTCCACCCCCTCCTCTTCTTCTTCCTCCATGGCCTCTTCCTGTGCTGATTTGTCCTCGGAACCAGCGGTGCTCCGTAGGCGTTCAAGGGGCTACGCAAGCACGCAGGCAAAAAGATGCCATGCGGTGCTTGAGCTGGTGTGCTTGGGGGACAGAAGCCACACTGGGGCAGAGATTCTGTCAGCACTTCCGGGGCAGGTTCAGAGGTGGTTGACGCCACGCCAGCTTAAGCCAAGTATGGTGGTTTGTGACAATGGCACCAACCTCCTCTCTGCCCTCGGACAGGGACAACTGACTCATGTGCCCTGTTTGGCTCACGTCCTTAACTTGGTGATGCAGCGGCTCTTGGGCAGGTACCCGGGCTTACAGGATGTCCTGAGGCAGGCCAGGAAAGTCTGTGTGCATTTCTGCAGGTCATATAATGCCAGTGCTTGGCTGTCTGACCTCCAAAAGGAATTTAACCTGCCCAAGAACCACCTAATCTGTGACATGCCGACCAGGTGGAACTCAACGTTGGCCATGCTGCAGTGGCTGCACATGCAGTAGAGGGTCATCAATGAGTACCTATGTGACTATGGCACCAGGACAGGGTCAGGGGACCTTGTTTTTTTCCCCACGCCAGTGGGCTATGATCAGGGATGCATGCACTGTCCTGTCACCATTTGAGGTGGCCACGAGGATGGTGAGCAGTGACAGTGCATGCATCAGTGACACTGTACTGCTTGTCCACCTGTTGGAGCACATGCTGTGTGTAATAATGGACAGGGCACTTGAGGCAGAACAGAGGGAGGAAGAGGAGGACTTCCTTACCTCTCAGGGCCCCCAGACAGTGCTCCTGCGTGCCCACCGATCACACAGGAAGACGATGAGGAGGAGGATTGTGTCAGCATGGAGGTGGATCCTGGCACTCAGCATCAGCAGCAGTCTTCAAGGGATCATTTACAGTCCCAAGAAACCCATGGACTTGTACGTGGCTGGTAGGAGGTGGCCGCGGATCATGTGGTCCTTAGTGACCCAGACGACTCCGGACCGAATGCCTCAGCAAACCTACGTTGCATGGCCTCCCTGATCCTGCAAAGTCTGCGGAAGGATCTTCATATTCGTGGTATCAAGGAGAGGGATCAATACTGGCTGGCAACCCTCCTTGATCCACGTTACAAGGGTAAGGTTGTGGACCTTATCTTGCCGTCGCAGAGGGAGCAGAGGATGAAACATCTTCGGGAGGCCTTGCAGAAAGGTCTGTGCAACGCGTTCCCAGAGACTGGAAGGTTACAAACTCCTGTTCCTGGACAACATGTTGCTGAGGCTTCGGTCAGTCACAGAAGGAGCGGTGGAGAAGGTGGCCATCTGACCATGCGTTCAGACAATTTTTTAGTCCGCAGCCCCAAGGTATGATCAGTTCCAGCAACCATCGCCAGCATCTGTTTTACATGGTGCAGGAATACCTAGGGGCAAGATCTGACTTGGACACCTTTCCCACCGAAAATCCTCTGGGTTACTGGGTCTTGAGGATGGATCACTGGCCATAGCTTGCACAGTACGCAATTGAGCTACTGGCCTGTCCTGCATCCAGCGTTCTTTCGGAATGCACATTCAGTGCTGCTGGAGGCTTTGTAACCGATCACAGGGTGTGCCTGTCCACTGACTTGGTCGATCGACTGACCTTCATAAAAATGAATCAGTCTTGCGTCACCACCTGCTACCAGGCACCTGATGCTGATGTAACCGAATCATTTTGTTTGAAATGTCAGATCCATTCAAGACTGCCTATGCTGATGCTGAGTGACTATCATGTTATGCGGAGTGATTATTCTCTTCCTCCTCAATGATCATGCTTATAGCTTGTAAGAACATTTTTGGTTCTGGGTGCCGCCACCAGTGGCTAAGGCCCTATTTTTCAGCCCCTGTTTAACAGGGGCGTGTAATTGCAATTTTTGATGCAATATTTTGCAGGAGGGTTCGTTGCTGCGCTCAGCTAGAGTATCTGTGAGGGGTTGCAGTGTTGTGGCACCAGCACCAGTGCCCAAGGCCCAATTTTGTTCAACAGGGACATGTATTTACAATTCTTGATCTAATATTTCACAGCAGGGCCCATTCCTGTGCCCATCAAGAGTAACTGTGAGGGCTTACAGTGTTGTGGCAACACCACCCCCACCACCACCAAAGGCCCAATTTTTCTGCCCCTGTTCAACAATGGCATGTAATTACAATTCTTGATCTAATATTTCACAGCAGGGCCTGTTCCTGCGCCCACCAAGAGTAACTGTGATGGCTTACAGTGTTGTGGCAACACCAACACCTAAGGCCCAAATTTCTGCAGAGTATATAGGGCAGGCCTCTACTTTCAAACATGCAACTTACAAACGACTCCTACTTGCAAACGGAAGGAGACAACAGGAAGTGAGATGAAATCTACCCCTAGGAAGGGAAATTCTCTCCTGTAAGAGTTAATATGGGAAAAACGTGTCTCCTTTCCACTGATGCTTTATCTTCAATCCTTGTTTCACTAAAAACCGCAAACATTTGTCATTGGGACAGAAAGTGAAGTGAAATCTTGAAGAGGTGCACAGACAGCAAAACAAATGTTACAGGGATTATAACCCTTCCCTATGTTTTTCCAAAAAGCTTAAAAATAGATTTTTGGGCTGGAGGTACATTTTAAAAATGTTCCAGTTCAAAATGACAAACAGATTCTACTTAACAACAAACCTACAGTCCTTGTCTTGTTTGCACCACCTGTATACTGCTGTTCAGAGTATATAGGGCCTGGGGGCCCCACGCCTTTCCTTTTTTAATTTGGGTGTGAGGTTCCCCTTAATATCCATACAAGACCCAAAGGTCCTGGTAATGGACTGGGGGGGTACCCATGCCGTTTGTCGAACTGATTTTTATCCATATTGCCGGGACCCGATATTACATTAAAGCCACAAGTAGTTTTAAATGACTTTTATTCCTTTAAAAATGTCATTTTGTGCAGGGACTGTTCAAAGCACGGGAAACATGGCATACTATAGACACCCTCCAGGTACGATATTTAAAGGAATATTTCACTTTTTTTTTCACTTTAAGCATCATTAAAATCACTGCTCCCGAAAAAACGACCATTTTTAAACCTTTTTTTTGCATTGATACATGTCCCCTGGGGCAGGACCCAGGTGCCCAAACCCTTTAATGGGGTTCTAAAGTTCGCCCAAACTTTCGGTCCGTTTGCAGGTTCTGGTGCGAACCGAACCGGGGGGGTGTTTAGCTCATCCCTAATATCCATGGACACCACACTACACATCCCCCTATGCCTTTTTTCACTGCACTAAAAATGTTACCTCCTGACCACCGTAGCACCTTGCATAGGAAACTGGGTAATGTAGTTCCTCCCTCCTCCATGTCACCATATACAGTGCCTTGCAAAAGTATTCACCCCCTTGGCATTTTTTGTGTTTTGTTGCCTCACAACTTGGAATTAACATGGATTGTTTGAGGATTTGCATCATTTAATTTACAGAACATGTCCACAACTTCAAAATTGTTTTTTTTTTTATTGTGAAGCAAACAACAAATAGGACAAAATAACAGAAAAAGTCACTATGCAAAACTATTTACTCCCCTAAAGTCAATACTTTGTAGAGCTACCTTTTGCGGCTATCACAGCTCCAAGTCGCTTTGGATAAGTCTCTATGAGCTTGCCACATCTTACCACTGGGATTTTTGCCCATTGCTCCTTGCAAAACTGCTCCAGCTCCTTCAATTGCGATGGTTTGCGCTTGTGAACAGCAATGTTTAAGTCTGAACACAGATTTTTCATTGGATTGAGGTCTGGGCTTGGACTAGGCCATTCCAAAACATTAACATATTTCCCCTTAAACCACTCAAGTGTTGCTTTAGCAGAGTGTTTGGGGTCATTGTCCTGCTGGAAGGTGAACCTCCGTCCTAGCCCCAAATCACGCAGAGTGGTACAGATTTTGCTCAAGAATATACCCGTATTTAGCACCATCCATCTTTCCCTGAACTCTGACCAGTTTCCCAGTCCCAACTGCTGAAAAACATCTCCACAGCATGATGCTGCCACCACCATGTTTGACTGTGGGGATGGTGTTCTTTGGGTGATGTGATGTGTTGGGTTTGCTCCAGACATAGCATTTTCTTTGATGGCCAAAAATTTAAATTTTAGTCTCATCAGACCAGAGTACCCTCCTCCTTACATTTTGGGAGTCTCCCACATGCCCTGTACCATTTTGTTTTTTGCTGAAAGTAATGGCTTTCTTCTGGCCACTCTCCCATAAAGTCCAACTCTATAGAGCGTACGGCTTATTGTTGTCCTATGTACAGATACTCCAGTCTCTGCTGTGGAATCTGCAGCTCCTCCAGGGTTACCTTAGGTCTCTGTGCTGCCTCTCTGATTAATGCCCTCCTTGTCCGGTCCGTGAGTTTTTGTGTGCGGCCGTCTCTTGGCAGGTTTGCTGTTGTGTTATGTTCTTTCCATTTGGCTATAATAGATTTGATGGTGCTCCTAGGGATCACCAAAGATTTGGATTTTTTTTATAACCTAACCCTGACTTGTACTTCTCAACAACATTGCCCCTTACTTGTTTGAAGAGTTCCTTGGTCTTCATGGCAGTGTTTGCTTAGTGGTGCTTCTTGCTTAGGTGTTGCAGCCTCTGGGGTCTTTCAAAAAGGTGTGTATATGTAATGACAGATCATGTGACACTTAGATTAAAAATTAAAAGAGAGGAGGATAATCTGATCCAAATAAAATTGCAAAAAATGTGGAGAAATGTAGATGACTACAACCATCAAACAGTATTTAACTGGAAGAACATAACCACCTCTTCCAATGTGGATACTGGACCCATGCCTTTCATGTCATCTAGACCAGTCTACAGCGGGCCCTTGCCCAACCCCTCACTCAGCTCTAGAAGAAATCACAAAGCACAAGTCCAATCCAGCACCAACAACACAGCTTTGTCCATAAAAGCCAATTTGGACATAACTCCACAACCACTAGACCCTAAACCTCAGAGGACAAGAAGGAAGGAAGATAAAAATGGAAAAGGTAACACCAAGAAAACTATACAAACCCATCAGACCAGCCCATCAGATTTGACATTAACATCCTATCACGCATCTTACACTAGGGTCCCCATTGATCCTGCATCACCTGCTGATGTAGGAGCCACTACCTACGCTGCATTATCCGCACCAGCTCCCTTCACCAGAGATAATACTCCTGCAATCAAGGCAATTGCTACAGTAGGCTGTGGGGAGACCCACAATCTGCCCCCCCCTCACCCCATCCACGGATCCATCTTTTTTAGCATTGGCCCCTCTACCTGTCCAAAAAAGAAAACTAATAGGAGAGGCAGAAGAGGCGGGAAACATATTCACAAGAAAAAAAAAGGAGAAAATCTGCAAACTTTAAAAATCTTTAACATATCTTCACAAATACTGTTCATGGAGGAAACCGCTCTACTCAGTAAAGGACTCAACTTTGCCCCTAATGCCTGTCCCAATCCATTTACAATATGTTGATCTCCACAAATTCATCTGTAACCTGACAGTCAAACGGTACTATCATATTCAGGCCCTCAAGGAAAGCCTTGCAACACAGCCTCCCAATGATACCAACACATATGACCTTCTGGAGATAGACACCCTTGATGCTGAGGCTTTGACTCATCTTGAGGACTTATATACAGACCTTGATGAAGAAGGATGCGATGATAGACTATTCCTTACTCAACTCCCACCAATCTCACCTCCTATTCAACACAGCAACTTCCATCCGAAATCCATCTTTAACAATACCCATGTCAAGGGGCCATACATCCAGAGCTTTTATCAAGTAGTGCTCTCGGACCTTCAATGTATGTGCAAATCCTCGGGACCTGAACGTGGCATCCGCTCCAATCTTACTAATCCGGAGAAACAGGCACTTCAACAACTATCCACTTATATGAATATCATTATCAAATCAGCAAACAAGGGAGGTGGTATTGTCCTACAGGACAGACCAGACTGCATACAGATTATTATCGGACCCCACGACCTACACATTACTCTCACAGGACCCACTCTCTTGCTTTATGCTTGAAGCTCAACAACTAGTTAATGAAGCATGAACAGAAGGTATCAAACAAAAATTGAAGCTGCTTTCTTACTAAGGGGCAATTATAGTAAACCATACTTTTACCATCTGCCCAAAATTCATAAGCGCTTAGTCAATCCACCGGGGCGCCCCATAGTAGTGGCCATGGAAAGTGTAACCAATTACTTCTCAATCTACATTGACCACTTCCTTCAACCTCTAGCCCAACAACTACCAGCATATATCTGACACAGCATCCATCTTCTTGATACTCTAAAGATCTATCCCTGGGAAAGTACCTACTTGTGGATTTCTCTCGATGTGGCATCTATGTACACCTCCATTCCTCATGAAGTCGGACTCCGAGCAGTGGAACGCTTTTTCTACCAAGACCCACACATCAACACCAAATAAGCCCTATTCATCAGAGATGTCACCCTTTTTTGCCTCACTCACACTAATTATTTCCAGTTTGATGCCAAATTCTACATACAGACCCAAGGCACGGTCACGGGTGCAAATTTTGCCCCTAGCTATGCCAACCTGGAGATGGGCTTTTGGGAAGACCACAACATCTGAAAGGATAACCCCTATGTCAAAAAATGTATCTATTATGCACAATACATCAATGACATAGTCATCATTTTGGGTTGGATCAAAATCGCTGGTAGAATCCTTCGTCTCATACTGCAACTCCAACCAGCTTGGCCTCTCCTTCACACATGTCTGTGACCCAGACATATTTGCCTTTCTGGACCTTGCGCTATGCCACACAGAAACTACAATATATGCCATTAATTACACCAAACCCACATCAGGCAACTCCTATCTCCATTTTCAGAGCTACCATCATACAAGATGGAAAGCCAACATACCGAAGAGCCAATTTTGTAGACTTCAAAATAACTGAATGCGCAAGGAGGACTACATCCTTCAGGGTACCCTTTTCAAACAAAAATTTGAGGAAAAGGGATATCCCCCTAAGCTGGTGGATGAGGCTTTGATTTGTACCTCCATGGACACAACTCTAATTCCATTGTAACCAAATCTAGAACTGAGAGCACACCTCAGCCATTCAGGTTTAAAACTAAATACCACACCCAACTTAGTAGAATGGAACACATCTTTAAACAACATCAGAGCATACTCCAAGAAGATCCCTATTTACAATCATCCATTCCAGAAAAGCCCAAAATTTCCTACAGCCGAGCTTGCAACATCAAGAGCAAAATTGCTCCAAGCAAACTAAAAAATGCAAAACCACCTATAGGACCCACCCTTACCTTCTTGTCCATCAAGGGCATATACCAGTGCTGCAAATACAACTGCCTTACCTGTAAACATTTCCAAAAGAATTTAGGACCACGGGCAAGACCTACATCTTTGATTATTTTTATAACTGCTCCACTGAATTCGCCATCTATTGTCTTTCCTGCCCCTGCAACCTACTTTATGTAGGCAGAGCTATTAGAACCATCAGAAAGATGGCACAGAGAACGTAGTGTTGTCAGACATTTTCTAGAATGTCACCATCAACAATCCACAGGCCTTCGAGTTTGGGTGTTGGAAACCTTCTCCAAGAGACTCCCGAAATCTGAACAGTTCCAGGCGCCTTTGCGCAAGAGAAATTTTTTGGATATACACTCTGGGAAGTATGGCACCAAGAGGCCTCAACGAGGATTTGGAGGTTCACTCCATCTTATAATCCATTTCTCTGCATAAAGTCATCTAGAGCCTAATCCACTGGGCTATCTAATAATCATTTTCATCATTTCAATTATCTTTACACATATTCACACTACTTCCCTTTACATTTATAATTTCAACCCAGTAATCCCAATGTTCGAATCTCTCACCTACCTTGTGTATACCAGCTTAGAAACTGAACATGCTTGCTGACTCTTTTAAAATACTTTAAGCCGACCTATCACGGTACAGATGTGGGACAGGAATTGGTCCTCTATTTTTAAGTTTTCCAAATGTGTAACTCAAAGGGAGACATCCATTAAGATTCTCATGTTCTGGTATAGATCCCCTGATGTAATCCACAAATATGACCCCTCAGTCTCACCACGCTGTTGGCGCTACTGAACTGACATGGGTTCTCTATTTCATATTTTCTGGCAATGTTCCCTGATACAACGATTTTGGCGTGATGTGAGCCTACTTATACAGAAGGTGGTGGAGGTGTCCCTTCCGCTGGATCCCTTAAATTGTTTGTTGGGCCTTCCTCTCCCAGGTGTAACCAAAAAGGCAAACTGGCTAATCTCCAACATTTTGTTAGCTGCCAAAAGGCTTATCCCACCTCCTTCATGGTCCAGATTTTTGCACCTGGTGGCCGAAATTCGGAGGATGGAGTTTTTAACGTCCTCTGTGCATGATTCAATTTCCCAATTTAATAAAGTTTGGGAACCCTGGGATCTATCGGAGTATGGGACTCCTATGCATCACTCCCTAAAATTGTATCAACTTTACATTATCTATGTTCATATGTCCTCCTCCCTTCCCCATTTCTATATACACCATTTGATGTCTTATTAGATTTTCTATTGCTCATTCTACACCCTCCATAAAAACCTCTGTCTGTTGTATCTTTGTGACTGCTCTTGAAGTTCTAATATCTACCTATGAGTCGCTTATTTTGTACACCTATGGGAAGCGATACAGTTCACCCCTGTGTCCTGTATCTGTGGACATTATTTACCTGTATCTACTTTTTCTACTTTGTCATTTTTCTTTCATTGTGTTTGTTAACATTACACTATCATTATTAGTGTATTGTGCATTATGAAACAAGTTTGTATATGATTTTTTGATAACCCAATAAAAATACAATTTAAAAAAAAAATACTTTGGAAGCCCTGACTTCCTGGGACATCTAGAAAACTTAATTTCCCATCTTGCCATGCATTACTGCATTATAGAATAGGGAGTGCCTGACCTCTCTGGATCACACCTCCCTAAATAATATATATCACTTTTTTTTTATTACAACCCACTGTCTAACGTCTTTCGTTATGCAAGCACCTGGGGGGGGTGGATGGAGACACCCAGCTGTGATTTTTCTTGCGCTAAAGCTCAGAGAGAGCGAGTAGATGGGGGAAGGTGTACACACACTGACATGATGTTAACTGCAAAACCATCCAGCTCAGAAAAAAAGAGCAGCAAACTTGTTTCTGTATTATGATACTGGTAGTATTTATGTTAACAACTAGGGATGAGCCAAACACCCCCCTGTTCGGTTCGCACCAGAACTTGCGAACAGGCAAAAAATTTGTTGGAACAAACGAACACCGTTAAAGTCTATGGGACACAAACATGAATAATCAAAAGTGCTAATTTTAAAGGCTTATATGCAAGTTATTGTCATAAAAAGTGTTTGGGGACCTGGGTCCTGCCCCAGGGGACATGGATCAATGCAACAAAAAGTTTTAAAAACGGCCGTTTTTTCGGGAGCAGTGATTTTAATAATGCTTAAAGTGAAACAATAAAAGTGTAATATCCCTTTAAATTTCGTACCTGGGGGGTGTCTATAGTATGCCTGTAAAGGGGCACATGTTTCCCGTTTTTAGAATAGTTTGACAGCAAAATGACATTTCAAAGGAAAAAAAGTCATTTAAAACTACTCGCGGCTATTAATGAATTGCCGGTCCGACAATACACATAAAAGTTCATTGATAAAAACAGCATGGGAATTCCCCACAGGGGAACCCCAAACCAAAATTAAAAAAAAAAATGATGTGGGGGGTCCCCCTAAATTCCATACCAGGCCCTTCAGGTCTGGTATGGATATTAAGGTGAACCCCGGCCAAAATTTTTTTTAAAAAATGGCGTGAGGTCCCCCTCAAAATCTATACCAGACCCTACAGGTCTGGTATGGATTTTAAGGGGAACCCCGTGCCAGAATTAAAATAAAAAATGGCGTGAGGTCCCCCTAAAAATCCATACCAGACCCTTATCCGAGCACGCAACCTGGCAGGCCGCAGGACAAGAGGGGAGACGAGAGAGCGCCCCCCCTCCTGAACCGTACCAGGCCACATGCTCCCAACATTGGGAGGGTGCTTTGGGGTAGCCCCCCAAAACACCTTGTCCCCAGGTCTGCGGGCTAGGGCTTTTCGGAATCTGGAAGCCCCCTTTAACAAGGAGACCCCCAGATCCCGGCCCTCCCCCCTGTGTGAAATGGTAAGGGGGTACAAAAGTACCCCTACCATTTCACTAAATAATTGTCAAAAATGTTAAAAATGACAAGAGACAGTTTTTGACAATTCCTTTATTTAAATGCTTCTTCTTTCTTCTATTTTCTTTCTTCTTTCTTCTATCTTCTATCTTTCTTTGGTTTATTCCTCCATCTTCTTTTTCTTCTGGTTGTTCTGGTTCTTCTGGTTCTTCCTCCGGTGTTCTCGTCCGGCATCTTCCTCCGTGGCATCTGCGTCTTCTTCCCTTCTTCTCCTCAGGCCGCTCCGCATCCATGATGGCATGGAGGGAGGCTCCCGCTGTGTGACGCTTCTCTCTTCATCTTCTTCTCTTCATCTTCTTCTCTTCATCTTCTTTTCGGGCCGCTCCGTATCCATGATGGCATGGAGGGAGGCTCCCGCTGTGTGACGCTTCTCCTCTTCCGACGGTTCTTAAATAACAGGGGGCGGGGCCACCAGGTGACCCTGCCCCCCTCTCACGCACGGGGACTTAATGGGACTTCCCTGTGGCATTCCCCGTGACGTCAGAGGGGGGCGGGGTCACCCGTTACATAACCCCGCCCCTTCTGACATCACGGGGAATGCCTCAGGGAAGTCCCCATCAAGTCTCCGTGCGTCAGAGGGGGGCAGGGTCACCGGGTGGCTCTGCCCCCCGTTATTTAAGAACCGTCGGAAGAGGAGAAGCGTCACACAGTGGGAGCCTCCCTCCATACCATCATGGATGCGGAGCAGCCCGAAAAGAAGATGAAGATAAGAAGAAGAAGAGAAGAAGATGAAGAGAGAAGCGTCACACAGCAGGAGCCTCCCTCCATGCCATCATGGATGCGGAGCGGCCCGAGGAGAAGAAGGGAAGAAGACGCCGACGCCGCGGAGGAAGATGCCGGATGAGAACACCAGAGGAAGAACCAGAAGAACCAGAAGAACCAGAAGAAGAAGAAGATGGAGGAAGAAACCGAAGGAAGATAGAAGATAGAAAAAAGAAGATAGAAGAAAGAAGAAGCATTTAAATAAAGGAATTGTCAAAAACTGTCTCTTGTCATTTTTAACATTTTTGACACTTTTTGTGAAATGGTAAGGGTACTTTTGTACCCCCTTACCATTTCACACGGGGGGAGGGCCGGGATCTGGGGGTCCCCTTGTTAAAGGGGGCTTCCAGATTCCAATAAGCCCCCCACCCACAGACCCCCACAACAACCGGCCAAGGGTTGTGGGGATGAGGCCCTTGTCCCCATCAACATGGGGACAAGGTGTTTTGGGGGGCTACCCCAAAGCACCCTCCCAATGTTGAGGGCATGTGGCCTGGTACGGTTCAGGAGGGGGGCGCTCTCTCATCCCCCCTCTTTTCCTGTGGCCTGCCAGGGTGCGTGCTCGGATAAGGGTCTGGTATCGACTTCTGGGGGAACCCCACGCCGTTTTTTTTTATTTTGGCGCGGGGTTCCCCTTAAAACCCATACCAGACCTGAAGGGTCTGGTATAGATTTTCAGGGGGACCCCACACGTCATTTTTTTTTTAATTTTGGTTCGGGGTTTCCCTGTGGGGAATTCCCATGCCGTTTTTATCAATGAACTTTTATGTGTATTGTCGGACTGGCAATAAATTAATAGCCGCGAGTAGTTTAAATGACTTTTTTCCTTTGAAATGTCATTTTGCTGTCAGACTGTTCTAAACATGGGAAACATGCGCCCCTTTACAGGCATACTATAAACACCCCCCAGGTACGAAATTTAAAGGGATATTACACTTTTATTGTTTCACTTTAAGCATTATTAAAATCACTGCTCCCCAAAAAAACTGCAGTTTTTAAACCTTTTTTTTGCATTGATCCATGTCTCCTGGGGCAGGACCCAGGTCCCCAAACACTTTTTATGACAATACCATGAATATAAGCCTTTAAAATTAGCACTTTTTCACAAAGGGTGTGGGGCCGGGATCTGGGGGCCCCCTTATTATCCAATAAGCCCCCCGCCCGCAGACCCCGACAACCAACAGCCAGGGTTGTCGGAAAGAGGCCCTTGTCCTCATCAACATGGGGACAAGGTGCTTTGGGGTGGGGGGCTGCAGGGCGCCCCCTGCCCCAAAGCACCCACCCCCCCATGTTGAGGGCATGCGGCCTGGTACGGTTCAGGAGGGGGGGGCGCTCACTCGTCCCCACCCCCATTACTGACCAGCCAGGCTGCATGCTCGGATAAGGGTCTGGTATGGATTTGGGGGACCCCACGCCATTTTTTCGACGTAGGGGGTTCCCCTTGAGTACCCAAGGGACTGGTATGCTTTTGGAGGGGGAACCCATGCCGGTTTTTTATTTAAATTTGGCGCGCTGTTCCCCCTCAAGATCATCTGAGCACAAGTCGCATGCCGAAGTCGGATCATGCGAGACGGCGATCCAACTTTGATCCAACTTCAGTGATAGTCAATGGGCTGAAGTAGGATCAAAGTTGGACCAAAGTAGTACAGGAAGCATTTCTAAAGTCAGAACGACTTGTGTCGGACCAGTTAGGACGGCTTCCATAGGGAAACATTGAATTTCACACGTCATGCGACATGCCCATGTCGAAGCGTTTGTCGGAACAGTGTGAACCCAGCCTGAATACTCTCTGTCTGCTGTTTATGCTGATTGCTCTTTTGTGTATGACCTGGCTTGTCTGAGCCTGCTCCAGCCTGCTGTCCTGAATCCGCTGCTCTGTATACACAGCATACCTGCACCTGCTGCTCTGCATCTGCAGCATATCTCTCTGCTGCAGGGTGAACCTCAGACCTGGGTCCACCATCTGCTTTAAGTACCCCATGTAGTTCTGGACTCTTTGTCATCTTTCTTCAATGCAATGGCCCAACTTTACGATGACCCCCAACGGACTTCCACCACAGAGGCTGCCCTCCACGTGCTCCAGCAAGGCCGCAGAGCGGTCAAGGATGTGACTGACTTCAGACGCTGGATGCTCAGTGGAACGATGCAGCCCTGCGGCACCTTTCCCGCCTTGGTCTATCTGAAGGGTTAAAGGATGAGTTAGCCCAGGTCGGTGTTCCTAATACCCTAGAGACTTTAGTCACCTTGTCTATCCAGATAGACCGACGACTCCGGGAGTGCAGAAAAGAAATAGCTACCCAGCAGCCCCGTCCAGCTTAGATGTTACCCCAGGTACCAGCTCCTGTGTACCCTGCCACCCCCAGTCCAGTACCAGCTAATCCTGTACCTGTTAACCAGATGTCTGATACCTCCGAACCGATGCAGCTAGGATTGATGAGACATTCTCTGTCATCTGATGAATGACAGCCGGCGGCAGAATATTGTGTATTGTGGGGAAGCCGGACACTATGTTGCTCATGTCCTGCAAAGCTGCGTAAGGTCCTGTCTATTTCTCCTTCCAACTACCCATCTTCTTCTGCCAACGCCACTCATCTGGCTTTGCCCATCTTGTTCCAACTTCTAGGGAGAACAATACCAGTTACCGCAGTTGACTCTGGGGCATGAAGTTGTTTAATTGATCTGAACTTTGCAGCTCAACAACACATCCCACTCCAGCCAAAGACTCAAGGACTTTCTATCTTTTTGGCAGATGGGTCTCATATCAAATCCAGAGTAGTGAGCCCCAAAACCCCTCCACTGCTTGTAACTACCACCACAGATCATAAGGAACTGTTAAGCTTGGATGCTTTTGCGTCCCTTTGTTTCCAGTCATCCTTGGTCTACCCTGGTTACAGGCCCACAATCCGCAGATTGATTGGGGGTCTAGGGATATTGAGTTCCAGTCATCTTACTGCCAGCATCACTGCCTGCCTTCATGTCCCAGCACCTCTGGTCCTCTATTATGCCTGGAATCTGATCCAGAGATACGTGCAACAGTGCCTGAGCCATACCATGGATTTTTGGATGTCTTCAGCAAACGGGGGGCTGAAGCTCTTCCTCCCTATCGTTTATATGATTGTCCAATTGAGCTACTTCCAGGGGCTGAGATCCCCTTCGGATGAATCTTCCCTTTATCTGAACGGGAACTAGAGGTGTTAAAGGATTATGATGATGAAAACTTCAAGAGGGGGTTCATCCGACTTTCCACTTCTCCAGCAGGGGCAGGAATCTTTTTTGTGGAAAAGAAAGACCACTCTCTCCAGCCCTGTGTGGACTACCGAGAATCAAATAAAATCACAGTCAAAAACCTCTGCCCCTGGTGCCTGAACTTTTTCAAAGACAGAAAGAAGAAAGGACTTCTTCTGTACTTACCAAAGACCTGCGGGGGGGGGGGGGCTTACAACTTGGTCCGCATCCTCGCAGGGGATGAAAGGAAAACACCTCTTCATACCAGGTTTTGCAGAAAAAAGGGGGAATTGGGACTTTAAATGAGGTGCACTAGTCGCCTCCATCCCGAAATCAGGTATATATAACAGGGAGTTTGGGACTTTAAATGAAGCAATTTGAAATGCGGAGGATTAACATTGTAATTTTATTAATATTAGTAAATATATAGTAAAGGAATTTCATGTGTATATACAGACATACATATATAATTGGCACAAAATTATAGGCATATTAGAAGGAAAAGTATAAGCAGTAGAATACATAATTAGACTGGATAAGTCATGATCAAAGTAATGTTAGTATAAAAGAGCTTATAGCCTATAGGTGCCAAGGATGGCATATCCAGTAACTGATAATAAAATTGCATAGCGAGATGATATAATCATGATATTAATAAATTGGTAACATCAAGGTAACAATGGATAGAATTCTGGCATCAATTGTAGCTCGACGCGTTTCGTGGATGATTTTGTCCACTCATCAGGAGCTGATGCATAGTAATCCTGTAGGATATATACAAAAAGTCAACCTCAATCCGTATAGAGAGGAATAAAACAAAACAAAAAATGCTGGAAAGATTTTGGCCAGACAAGCACTTACCAACCCTGACACTGAGCGTGGCACGTGGCAGATGGTATGGAGTGGGCCGGGGGCAACAAACCCCGTAGCGGGAGCTGAGGCAACATGTAATGTCTGGATGACATCAGGTAATAAAATAATCTTTCCAGCATTTTTTGTTTTGTTTTATTCCTCTCTATACAGATTGAGGTTGACTTTTTGTATATATCCTACAGGATTACTATGCATCAGCTCCTGATGAGTGGACAAAATCATCCACGAAACGCGTCGAGCTACAATTGATGCCAGAATTCTATCCATTGTTACCTTGATGTTACCAATTTATTAATATCATGATTATATCATCTCGCTATGCAATTTTATTATCAGTTACTGGATATGCCATCCTTGGCACCTATAGGCTATAAGCTCTTTTATACTAACATTACTTTGATCATGACTTATCCAGTCTAATTATGTATTCTACTGCTTATACTTTTCCTTCTAATATGCCTATAATTTTGTGCCAATTATATATGTATGTCTGTATATACACAGCTAACAAGACAGAATATTCGGTTTCACTGGACTCCCAAGGCACAGGCTGCCTTTGCAACTTTAAAGGGACTTTTTACATCAGCTCCTATCCTGAGTCATCCTGATCCTGCTTTGCCTTACCTACTCGAGGTAGACGCCTCAGAGACAGCGGTATGGGCAGTTATCTCCCAATGCCAGGGTCTCAAAGACTTAATGCACCCAATAGCCTTCTTCTCTCGTAAGCTCTCTCCGGCCCAGAAGAATTACGATGCGGGGTACCGAGAGCTCCTAGTTATCAAGGCTGCACTTGAGGAATGGAGGTATCTGTTTAAAGGAGCGGCGCATCCCATACTCATTTATACAGACCATAGGAATCTGAAGTACCTGAGAGCTGCCAAGCATCTCAGACCACGCCAGGCACAGTGGGCATTGTTTTTTTCTCCAGAGTCTCATTTCACATTACCTATAGGCTGGGCTTGAAGAACATCAAACCAGACGCCCTTTCTCATATGTTTGATGATCCAAGAGAAGTGTCAGCTCCAGATACCATCCTATCAGAAGGTATCTTCCTACTTTTACAAACAAACCTGATGTCTAGCTTGAAGCAAACTTTAGTAAGTATGCCGGTCCTCTGCATAGGTGTGAACCGAGCCTTACTAAAATGGAAAATTGAATACTTACCTTTCTGTAATTTTCCTTTCCTGGTGCCTATCCATGGCAGCATACACATGGTTACTCCACCCCCAACCAACCCACAGGACCAATTTAACTCTATAAATAAAGAGTCAGGCCCCCCCATGTGCCATTCTTGTAACTAGACTCAAACATTTAAGGATTATATAAAAAAAGGGAGAGCGTATGCTGCCATGGATAGGCACCAGGAAAGGACAATTACGGAAAGGTAAGTATTCAATTTTCCTGGTGCCTTCATGGCAGCATACACATGGTTAATAACTTGCTCACAGGGAGGGTTGCTGCAAAAAAATTTTAATTTAGATTATAAAGCAGACAACTGCAATGCTTTTTTCCCGAAATCACGAGAAGTAAGCGCGGCTGGATCTAGACTATAGTGGGTCATGAACGTGGTGAAGGATGACCAGCTTGCCGCACGACAGATAGTTTCCCGCGAGACTCGTGGTAACGCCGCCCAAGAAGATGCCATATCCCGCATTGAATGTGCACTGATTGATTTCGGAAACGGGAATACCACTAGCCAGATATGTTCTCTGAATGAAACGTATGATCCAACTTGCCAAAGCCGTCTTTGATGCTGCCATTTTCCTTCTTGCGCCCTTAGGGAATACAAAGAGACACTGATCTTTACGGAAGGGGGATGTTAGACAAATGTAATGACTGAGAGTCCTTGCTACATCCAATTTGTGCAGCTTTGAGCTTGCTGGATCTTCCCCAAAGGCTGAGAGTACCTACTGTATTCTTGGTTCAGATGATAAACAGTGGGAACTTTAGGGACGAATTGAGGAATTGGCTGGAGGACCACTCTATCTGGAAAGAACGTGATATAGGGATCCTCAGCTCCCAACGCTTGGATCTCTGAGACTCTTCAGCCGGAGGTAATAGCAACTAAAAATGCTGCCTTGAGAGTAATGTCTTCCAGAGAGCATTCTTCCATAGGAGCGAATGGAAGAGCTGCGAGTATGGAAAGTGCCAAAGGAAGATCCAATTTTGGAAATAGTGGCTTTCTTGGAGGTTTAACCACTTGCCGACCGGCAGAATGGCACGGGCAGGCAAAATCACGTACCTGGTACGTGATTTGCCTCCCGCTGGTGGGGGGCGAATCCCACCCCCCCGGTGTCTGAGGTGGTTGGCATCATTAGGGGAGCGATCCAGGCTGAGGGAGAGACCACTCATTCGTGGCCACCCCCTCGCGATCGCTTCCAACTAATGAAAATCTTCCTCTACTGCTGTAATGTAGTGTCAGAGGAAGTGATGTCATCTCTCCTCGTGAAGCCTTTTCGTTACGGCGCCGAGGAGAGAAGACATCCAAGTAAGTGCACCAACACTACACATTACAGTAGAACCTGCAGGCACACTTTTCACCCCCCAATCACCCCCCTGCACCCCCCGATCACCCCCCCCGCCACCCCCTGTCACAGTGACACTAATAGCAGTTTTTTTTTTTACTGATTACTGCATTGGTGTCATTTTGTGACAGTTATAAGTGGTAGGGCAGTTAGTGTTAGGCCCCTTTAGGTCTAGGGTACCCCCCCTAACCACCCCTAATAAAGTTTTAACCCATTTATCACCCCCCATTGCCAGTGTCACTAAGCGTTCATTTTTCTGATCGCTGTATTAGTGTCACAGGTGACGCTAGTTAGGGAGGTAAGTATTTAGGGTTCGCCGTCAGCATTTTATAGCATCAGGGACCCCCATATACTACCTAATAAAAGGTTTTAACCCCCTGATTGCCCCCTAGTTAACCCTTTCACCAGTGATCTCCGTATAACTGTTACGGGTGGCGCTGGTTAGTTAGTTTGTTTTTTATAGTGTCAGGGCACCCGCCGTTTATTACCTAATAAAGGTTTAACCCCCTGATCACCCGGCGGGTGATACAAGTTAGGTTTTAGGGTCAGAAAGGGTCTGCATCGCCCCAGGCAGCGTTAGGTTAGTGCCAGTACCGCTAACACCCACACACGCAGCATACACCTCCATTAGTGGTATAGTATCTTAACGGATCAATATCTGATCTGATCAGATCTATACAAGTGTCCCCAGCAGTTTAGGGTTCCCAAAAACGCAGTGTTAGCGGGATCAGCCCAGATACCTGCTAGCACCTGCGTTTTGCCCCTCTGCCCGGCCCAGCCCAGCCCAGCCCATCCAAGTGCAGTATCGATCGATCACTGTCACTTACAAAAAAACTAAACCCATAACTGCAGCGTTCGCAGAATCAGGCCAGTTTTTTTGGTAGCGTTTGAATCAGTCGCTAACAGTCAGGAGCTTTTTTACCTGTCAGTCTCACTATTGTACCACTAAATTTAGAGCCCAAAATGGCAAATCGAAGGTACAGTAGTGAAGAGGCCTACACGTTTCTGAGCATGACAGATAGTGAAGAGGAAGTCACTCATATGTCAGATTCAGGCTCAGAATATGATCCTACTAACAATAAAAATGCAAAAGTGTGGCGCTATAAGCTACGTGAAAAGGTGATAAATAAATAATACGAAGTGGAGTGGAGTGCACTGCCGCCGTTATCCTGATCTGCGCGACGTCATCGCGCGACATGATAGCGAGGCTTGGCATGGTGTGTGGAGCGCGGCGGTGTCGCTGCGCTCCCACCTATCAGATATGCTGAAATGACAGCGAGGCTTGGTTCCGGATTAAATAACCGGACCTAAGCCAAGCTGTATTTGTATTAATTTTTCCTTTTTTCAATGTAAACCGGGATTTCTAACATATTAACAAATTACAGAATCCCATAATACAGTTCCTCTCAGATTCCAGGGAACGATCCGCAGACCAGTACCCCCCGAACCGGAAATAGGGGTCATTCGAGGCACTTCCGGTTTCGGACACTCCCAGTGGGGGTCATTAATTATCTATATATAGAGCGGTGGGATGAGGGGGTCCACACCCCAGATGATGACTGTTTAGTTGAAACATGTCGGGTGGACCCCTCATGACTACCGCTACAAGATTACATGCTTTTCTTATCTTCTGAAAATGTGAGTTTATTTTTATTCAATATTTTTAAATAAATCCAAGTTAAATGTTATCACGCTATGTGAGTGTTTTTATCCCTCACATGTATGACAAATTATTCGCTTGGCTCATGGTGTACCCATTGACTAGGAAGCCGTGCTGATTTCTTCCCCCCACCTGTGTGATGACATCCGACCAGATATAATATCTAGACCTGTTGGTCATCAAGCCTTTTTGACCTGTATGGCCTACGCCATTTCAGACCAATACTTCTGGTAAGCCTCCTTGATCTCTGGTGATGGTCCTGGCACCGATTTCAATCCTCTGCGCACTTCTGGTCTCCCTACGACCCATTTATCTACCAGGTTGCCGGGTTTGAACAATCCCCCTGCATGCTCAGGAGACACCTGTTCATCATTATTTTTGCACTATTATCACAGACTTTTTGCTTTTGTTTGTTCACCCATTTGGACTTTGTATTCAATATCATTTTGTGATTTTTACATCACCTGATTCAGTATATGTATTTAAGTGTTATCATTTTATTTATTATCACATTCATTCACGTAGCATTTTTTTGGTTCATACCGAAATATTTGCTTTGTAGTCACTGAATATTCAAAATAATTTTTTCGTATTATTTATTTATCACCTTTTCATGTAGCTTATAGCGCCACACTTTTGAATTTTTATTGTTAGTTTGATCCTGAGTCTACGGGTGTGTTGGCTGCTGTTTGTCTTTTATCTCTAGCGCAGCGCTGTAATTGACCTCTATATCAGAATACGATCCTGTAGATGACAGCGGCTCCATGACGGATAGTTCTGACGACATGTTGTGCTCCCTGCCAAGGTCAGGCGTACCCGACCCCAATCTTCTTCTGCTGCTGAGGTTCAGGAACCACAGGTCCCTCGTATGGAGCAGAGCAGTACTAACGCCGCTATTCCTTCTGGTGAACTGGCAAGCACCAGCGGCCTAGTACACCCCGGTCGTAGTCAAACCAGCACTGCAGTAACACTTGGTGACGTGGCGAGTCCCATACGTGCAGTTCAAGCTGGTGAAGTGGCAAGCACAAGTAGTGTCCCGTTGCCACCAAGAAGAAGACAAACACAGGCCCGTCGTGCCCACAGTGCCCTTCCTGTTGCATTCGCCAATCCTAATTGGGAACCCACCACTTCTGCAGCACCCATACTTCCCCCATTCACGTCCCCAACCAAATGCAGTTGGCTTCATAAGAGGCATTTTCTTTATGTCCTCCCGAGTACCCCTACCCAACGAACCCCCCAAAAAAGATATTGTGTCTGCAGCAAGCACGGATATAGGCGTGACACCCGCTATTATTGTTCCTCCTGTCCTGACAATCCTGGTCTTTGCATTGGTGAATGTTTTGAACACTACCATACACTAGTTGAGTATTAGCATAGGGTACAGCATTGCACAGACTAGGCACACTTTCACAGGGTCTCCCAGGATGCCATCGCATTTTGGGAGACCCGAACCTGGAACCGGTTACAGTTATAAAAGTTACAGTTACAAAAAAAGTGTAAAAAAAAAAAAAAAAGTAAAAAACAAAAAACAAAAAAAATAAAATAAAAAAAAACAAAAATAGTTATAGTTTTATTGTTCTCTCTCTCTATATTCTCTCTCTATTGTTCTGCTCTTTTTTACTGTATTCTATTCTGCAATGTTTTATTGTTATCATGTTTTATCCTGTTTGCTTTTCAGGTATGTAATTTTTTATACTTTACTGTTTACTGTGCTTTATTGTTAACCATTTTTTTGGTTTCAGGTACGCCATTCAGCTGCAGCGCGGATTTATTTATCTTGACAGCAACAGCGTTTGCTCCCACGATACATAAAGCCGTGACTCCAGCGCTGTTGGAGGTGATACATGCCGAAGAATGGGGGCAGCAGGGGTGGAGGAGCGATTTGCTCCTAACTTTTGGGTTGGATGCCCCCATGCTTCGGCATATATAAATGGTGCATGTATGCCCATCATTAAAAGTGGGTGGATGAAGGGAGGTATTCTAATGGTGGACATACCCACAGATCAATCTCTTTTTTTCGTTCAGCCCACAGGCTGCATAAAAAAGAAGATTACAATATATGCCCAACAAGGACCAGCAATGTACTGGTATGTTGCTGGACTTTCAGTGGTTATACCAGAATAATGCCTGCAGGTTTAGGTATCATCTTGGTATCATTCTTTTCAGCCAGCAGTCGGCTTTCATGTAAAAGCAATCCTAGTGGCTAATTAGCCTCTAGACTGCTTTTACAAGCAGTGGGAGGTAATGCCCCCCCCACTGTTTTCCATGTTTTTCTCTGGCTCTCCTGTCCCAACAGGGAACCTGAGAATGCAGCCGGTGATTCAACCAGCTGACCATAGAGCTGATCAGAGACCAGAATGGCTCAAATCATCTCTTTGGCCTAAGAAACCGGAAGCTACAAACATTTAATGACTTAGATTTCGCCGGATGTAAACAGCGCCATTGGGAAATTGGGAAAGCATTTTATCACACTGATCTTGGTGTGGTCAGATGCTTTGAGGGAAAAGGAGAGATCTAGGGTCTAATAGACTCCATTTTTTTCAAAAAAGAGTACCTGTCACTACCTATTGCTATCATAGGGGATATTTACATTCCCTGACATAACAATAAAAATTATAAAAAAAAAAAAATGAAAGGAAGAATTTAAAAATAAGATAAAAAAGAAAAAAAAAGCAAAAAAAAAAAAAAAAAAGCACCCCTGTCCCCCCCTGCTCTCGCGCAAAGGCGAACGCAAGCGTTGGTCTGGTGTCAAATGTAAATAGCAATTGCATCATGCATGCGAGGTATCACCGCGAAGGTCAGATCGAGGGCAGTAATTTTAGCAGTTGTCCTCCTCTATAAATCTAAGTGGTGACCTGTAAAGGCTTTTAAAGGCTTTTAAAAATGTATGTAGTTTGTCGTCACTGAACGTTGGTGCGCAATTTTAAAGCATGTCGTGTTTGGTATCCATGTACTCAGCCTAAGATCATCTTTTTTCTTTCATCAAACATTTGAGCAATATAGTATGTTTTAGTGCATTAAAATTTAAAAAAGTGTGTTTTTTTTCCCCAAAAAATGCGTTTGAAAAATCACTGCGCAAATACTGTGTGAAAAAAAAAATGAAACGCCCACCATTTTAATCTGTAGGGCCTTTGCGGGAAAAAGACAATTTTTAAAATTTTTTTGCACAAAGTTGTCACCAAATGATATATTGCTCAAACATGCCATTGGCATATGTGGAATTACACCCCAAAATACATTCTGTTGCTTCTCCTGAGTACGGGGATACCACATGTGTGAGACTTTTTGGGAGCCTAACTGCGTACGGGACACCTTCAGGCTTTCTAATGCCCTGTACACATGATCGGACATTGATCGGACATTCCGACAACATCCATGGATTTTTTCTGACGGATGTTGGCTCAAACTTGATTTGCATACACATGGTTGCACAAAGTTGTCGGAATTTCCGATCGCCAAGAACACGGTCACGTACACAACGTACGACGAGACTAGAAAAGGGCAGTTCTGAACCAAGCGCGGCACCCTTTAGGCTCCTTTTGCTAATCTCGTGTTAGTAAAAGTTTGATGAGAGACAATTTGCGGTTTTTCCGACTCGTGGTTTTCAGATTGTTTTCTGCTGTTCAGTTTGTGCTTGTGGATTTGTATCTGGTCTTCAGTGTGTGCAGCCAGTTCTGTCATATGCCTTTGCTCCGTGAGATCCGTGAGAATAATCCTGATGATTTCAGGAACTTTCTCCAGATGACGGACCTCCGTATTTCACCGTTTGTTGGCTTTGCTGACCCCTTATATTAGCAGGCAGGATACCTGCATGAGGCAAGCCATCACTCCGGAGCAGAGGCTCGTCGCCACCCTGCGGTACTTGGTGACGGGGAGAAGCCTGCAGGACCTCAAGTTCTCGACAGGCATCTCCCCCCAGGCTCTGGGGATCATTAGCCCAGAGACCTGTTCTGCCATCATCCAGGTCCTGCAGAAGGAGTGTATTAAGGTAAGATTTATCCTTTAACATCACATTTTATTGTATATAATGTTTGTTAATATATTGTATTTCTTTCCTCATTCCCTAATTACCATGATTGGAATATGCTGTGAATGTCCCCTTTGTCCTCAAGCATGCAGGTTTTTTAAAAACATTATTTTTGTCCTTCAAACATATTTGCCTTCACTTACCTCCCCAGCATGCTCTCCTGGCCCTATATTCACCTCGTGTAGTCACTTAACAATGTATTTTGTCAGCTCCATAGTAGTGCTTTACCCCAAACACCCCCCAAAATGTGTAAAATTGTGATTTGTGCTTTAAATTCAGGCAGAGTGCCAGAGGCTTTTTTTTTGGTGTCCCAAAATCTTTTGGAACCCTCCCTCCCCCCAGCTGCTAACTCAGCTGATACCAAGCCTCTATCTGCTGACTTTGCCAAACCCATATATACAATACCCACCTCTTAAGTGGTCAGATTTATGGATGAATTCCCCAAAGCATGTAGTGCAAGGGCCTGCCTGAAAATACTTTCAAATGGTACTGTTTAAAGTTTTTGTATCCTATTATTATCTTGATAGGTAATAGCAGAATGTAAAAATGTGTACAGTGTGTATTTATATCTTTGTATTATGACACTTCTTACCTGTCCAGTGGGCTGCCAATAGTGTAAAGTAAGGAGGGCTGGCCAAAGTAATACACATTATTTAGGCATTCATCTCTCAATGAAGTGGAGAGGGTTACCTGTCTAAAACATCTCCCCCCCATAAAATTTTACAAATGACCCATGGGGGGGGGGGAATCTGATAGGTGGACCTTATACCTTTGTCTTTAAATACTCCCTAAAATAAATGTTATACTGATGTTGGCCAAGAATGTTTGTGTCTAATCTGCTTTCCCTGTTTATGTGCAAAATGATTAATTTATTTTTCTTGTTTGACTCCACAGTTTCCTTCCAACCCACAGGAATGGCAGACTGTGGCCTCCCACTTTGCCCAGCGGTGGGACTTTCCTAACTGCGAAGGGGCAATTGATGGGAAACACGTACACATTGTCCCACCACCTAACTCGGGGTCATACTATTATAATTATAAGGGGTTCAAAAGTATTGTGATGTTGTCAGTGGTGTCGGCTACTTATGAGTTCCTGTATGTGGACATGGGGAAGAATGGCCGGATGTCCGATGGTGGAGTCATCGCCCAGACGGAGTTCTACAGGCATCTCCAGAATGGCAGCTTGGACTTGCCACCTCCAGAAGACAATGTGGAAGGACTCCCATTCGTCTTGGTTGCTGATGAAGCGTTTGCGCTGGGGGACCATCTTACGCGGCCATTCCCGATGAAGACCCTCAACCCGGACCAGAGGGTTTTTAATTACTGGCTGGCCAGAGCCAGAAGAGTGGTGGAGAACATTTTTGGAATAATGGCCAGCCGGTTCCGCCTATTTCTTACACCCATACACATGGCAGAGTATAAACTGAATTATATCATCCTGGCGTGCTGTATTCTCCACAACTTTTTAAGGCAAAATTCTGCCAACTATGCTGCCTCAGTTGGGCCTGAAGCCGGAATTCAAGTAAATGAACCAACCCTGATGGCACTTGAAAGTGGCCGTCCTGGCTTGCCCCCCCTGAGTGCCCGCGAGGTCTGTCTTAGATACCTTGATTACTTTGCGGGTAGGGGGGCCATCAATATGCCAGACAATGTCTGATACATTTTTAAAATAAAATAAAACATTTTAACTACTAAAATCTTTGGTGACATTTACTGCTTGTGTTTCTTTTAGCTGACCCTGACAGAAATGTGGGGAGTCCTGAAAATGTTGTGATTGTGTAACCATAAAAAGCACTGTTGGGTGTTATTTACTAAAGGAAAATCCACTTTTCACTACAAGTGCACTTGAGCCAGCACTGAAACTGCACTTGTAGTGCAAAGTGGATTTGCCCTTAGGAAATAACCCCCATTGTCACTGAAAACACCATTTTGCCTTAACGAAATTTTAGGAGCATTGAAACAATAATCCACACATTTTTAAATATCAATCTTTTTAATACCAGCACAATCAAATGTGCATTTCTAAAAGGTTTTTAAAACAAACCAACATGTTTGTTGTATAACAATTTTTTGGGTCAAATTAATAAAAGTAGAAATGTCCTTTTAAGGTAAATCAGGCATGTTTCAAACAAACAAGAAATACACAAATCTGGAACTTACAAAGTTCAACTTTTGTAGAAATTGAAGGCAATATCAGACACAAGTATTTAGAAACTGTGTTTGATATTACGTTCAGATGGGGTGAAGTCACCCCTGGAAAAGCCAAAGATGCACACAAATTGTCGAATGTCAACATGTGCTAGCTGCCATCACGGGGGATCAAGGGACCTGTTTTGTGGGTGCAACCCCTTCCTCTCAGCTACTTTATTATTGAGGAAGGGGTTGCACCCCCAAAATGCCTACATTGATCTCCTGTGATGGCAGATAGCACATGTTGACACACTGTGTGCATCTTCACAATTTGGCTTTTCTATAAAATGGCAAAAAATGTTAAAAATGTTTACATTACAAGTACCACAAAAAAGGAAGGGATTTGGAGGTGTTTTAAACAATCCCTAAAACATCAATGATGCTCTTCATTTTGTTTTTAACATCATTGATGTTTTTCTGGATGTTTTCCAAGTCCCTATTACACCCCATGATCTCCCTGATCAGGATCTGTGCACTTTCACTGGTGAAATGACCTGGATCCACAACATCACGATCAGCTAAAAATATAGAAACAAAAACATACCATGTATTATAAATATGCCGCCATCCATCTCTTACCTGAGCCTGTGGTCGCAGACACTCACCTGTTGTGCTGACAATTTCCACAGCATCTCCCTCGTCCTCCTGTTGGCTTTGGGGGATATCACCTTCTTCATGAAGTGGGGGGGTCTGTTGTCTCTTCTGCTGAGTAGTGTCCTCCGAGTCTTTTCTCCCCTATGTAAAAAAAAATAGGTATACTTAGCACACAGATATTTGATGACAGAAATAGGAATATGAAACATTGCGTGGGGTACAATTGTCTGTTATGACAGAGTTCCAAGATGAAGAAATATTTTTTTCCTTTGTCATGCTTGAATACTTACCTGTTTTGTACAAGCTTCACAGATGGATACACCCCTATAGTATACACTGGAGAACCTGCGTGGGACCCCCTAATAAAAAGGGTGTTCTGTTGTCCCACACTAGTGCTCCAATGTGCAGATGTGTAAACTGCTGCTGAGTGTCCTCTCCTTACACAGAATCTAGTTTGCATTACATTCTAGTTACAAACCCATCTAGACAACAAAATTATTTTAAGAGAAGTAGGCTAGAAAAAATGTATTCAAATGCATATGGACAAAACAATGGTGTTTTATAGGCCGAACGAACAATGTTTCACACGAACGAACAATGTGCCTATGAATATGAAAGTTGCCATTTTAAACTGTACAACAGTATAAAGAAAAGAACATGGAGCAGCACAAACGTAATAAAAATAAAGAATAGGAACACAGCACAACTACTTACTTTTTGCAGTAATCTCCTGATCCTTCTGTACTGCTCGTGCTCCCTGATTTTGAGGTCCGACCACCGCTTCCTGAGCTGATCCTTGGATCACCGTACCCCAAAATTCTTCTGCAGACTTTTGACCACTTTCGCCGTGATCTTGGCCTTTCTGACATTGAGGTTGGGGTAAGGTCCATACTTCCCGTCATAGTCAACCATCTCCAACATCTCCCCAAAGGACATATTTGAGGCCTTAAATCGTCTCCTCCGGGATCAGGACATTTCTGGCTCCAGGCTTTCCTCCTCCTCCTCCTCGTTGCTGTAATTAGCATGCACCTGCTGTGTCTCCGCCATGTGCTCTTCCCCCACTGGGCCGAATGAGAAGGGGCGGGGAATAGACTAGAAAGAACATCAGGGGCGGGCGGAGTTTCACGCATGCGCAGTGTATATAAAGCATAACACGCGTGCATAGTACGTACAATCTGTGAGCGGAGGAAGGAGTATCGGAGGCACCGATCGTGATAACGAAGGTAAGATTTACATTTTGGCCTATACTGCTTCTAGATTGAGGCCTTTATTTAGACAAGTTTATAAGACTTTAAGCTGACATTAGGGTTTGTCTGGTGTTGTGTCTTGCAGTGAAAATGGATCTAGTCAATGATCAGGACTTTATGCCAATCTTCATAGATATGTTCAGGCAGCTGCCTTGTCTGTGGCAGGTAAACCACCCTGAATATAAGAACCAAACAAAGAGGAAGGCAGCGCTGGATAATTTGCTGCAATTTGTGAAGCCGGTGATCCCCATGGCAGACATCACCTATTTGAAGATCATAATTGGTGGCATGAGGAGCACTTATTTAAGGGAGAACAAGAAGGTTCAGGATTCCCAGAGATCAGCAGCTGCAGATGACATTTATGTCCCCACGCTGTGGTACTATGACAGGCTGCATTTTCTGTCAGATCAGACCAGGCCAGCACTCTCCACTCTTCCTTCCACGCTTCCTTCCCCCTCAGCTGAGGCTTCTGACACCCAACCTGGGCCTTCCAGGCAGCAACATGTGGAGGAGCCCAGCTTGAGCCAGGTATAGCATTCTTCTAAATATTTATGGTTGTCCAATCAATGATGTTAAATAGATGTTAGTTTGGAGTACTAATTTATGATTGTGATTGATGAACCAAAAACTAAAACCATGTCCCTTTTTCATACATAGGGAAGTCTCAGCCAGGAGGTGGCCGGGCCAAGCAGGCTGCTTAATACACAGGTCCCTCCCCTCCGCCTTCAAAGAAAAAGTGGCAGGAAGAGGAGTAACCTGGAGGAGGCTGCAATAGGCCTATTTTGGAAGGCTACTGAGGCCCTTAGAACACCCTATAGTGTGGAAGATTATTTTGCAGATCTAACTGCATGCACAATGATGCAGATGGAGGAGGAAGCTCTAAATAAGGGGTGGAGGGGCCAACTCACATGTGAAACCAACATTTATCAGCTCACCCATGGTCCTCCTCCTCCAGGTCCTACTCCTCCTCCTGCCACACCTCCAACACCAGAGCCACAGCCGGGAAGGAAGCGTCTAAGGAAGACCAGAGAGTGATGACCTGGGTTCAATCTGGTCTGGCAAAAGATGCAGGCTCTTGTATGACCACAGCCTGGGGACATACATGTCATCTGCTGCTTTCATGATCTCTGGGACTTCTGGACCAGACTGTACTCCCTTATATATGGACTCCTCAGGCCACCAATTTTGCTTTAAAATAATTGATGTCTGCCCTGGGAGTCAAAGGCTTCGCCAATTTCTGATGTTCCAGCATTGCCTCCCTCTTTGTTTGGTTCTGAGCCCTTAATAAAGGATTTTTTGTTTCAATTATACTCGCCTATGTGTGTTTTCCTTCAAAAAGGACAGTTTGTTTGTGAGGAGGCAGGTACATTTCAAAAATACAATGTGAAATTAACAAGAGACACCAACACCAAGCAATCTCCTTGAGATTAAATAATACAAGATAATAATGGCATTGTGGTAACTTGACACACAAAACACACCCAAAAATATTCTGGAGTAAAAAAAAAAAAAAAAAAAAAAAAAAAACCACGATCAGGCTTGAAAAAATACAATAAAAAAGAAAAAGCTGCGCTATCCAGTGAAACAAACTAAGACTGAAAACAACTACAGCTGCTAGCACATAACAAACCAAGTCCCAAAAGATGTGAAAATAAAAAAGTGCAGCGCTAACCTATATGTGGAAATAAACTACTGTGTAACTCTATATATCAGGAATCAAGTGACAAAGGCAAAAATACAATAGCATGTTAGGAATGCGCAAATTAATGTCTCTAGACAATGTGACACACTCAAAAGTCTATAAACAGTGAAAACAGAAGGTCCTCTCCCAAGCAGGGGAGTATCAGTGTCTTGGAGGGGCTACGGACACTCGTGTAGGAGGCGACCACAAGTTGCAATAACACTCCAATCTTCAAGAAAAAAGGTGGGTACTCTTACCGGATCCGTGGGATGCATCTGCCATATAGCAGTGCGTCAGTAAGGCAAAAGGGGTGGTCATCCAGGATATCCAGCCAGATGGTGTCTTCCAGGTCACGACTACCAATGGAGGGGTGGTTGTCCTGGACAGGCGGTGGATCTCCAATACACCCGATCTCCGGTACCAGAATGGATCGATCAGAAGCAGATGGTTCTTAGTGGGCCCATGGAGGAAAAGAAAAAGGGACTCCACATAGTGTAGATCAAAATGAGGTTTAATAATCCAAAAAATGGTACAAAATGTAGGTGATCACGAACAGATAAAAAGCATAAAAATATCAATGTGGGAAGCTGAGGTAGCTGGCCCTACACGTTTCGAACACACACTCATCAACAGGGGCACATCTACACTATGTGGAGTCCCTTTTTCTTTTCCTCCATGGGCCCACTAAGAACCATCTGCTTCTGATCGATCCATTCTGGTACCGGAGATTGGGTGTATTGGAGATCCACTGCCTGTCCAGGACAACCGCCCCTCCATTGGTGGTCGTGACCTGGAAGACACCATCTGGCTGGATATCCTGGATGACCACCCCTTTTGCCTTACTGACGCACTGCTATATGGCAGATGCGTCCCACGTAGGGATGAGCCGAACACCCCCCTGTTCGGTTCGCACCAGAACATGCGAACAGGAAAAAAATTCGTTCGAACACGCGAACACCGTTAAAGTCTATGGGACACGAACATGAATAATCAAAAGTGCTAATTTTAAAGGCTAATATGCAAGTTATTGTCAATAAAAGTGTTTGGGGACCTGGGTCCTGCCCCAGGGGACATGGATCAATGCAAAAAAAAGTTTTAAAAACGGCCGTTTTTTCAGGAGCAGTGATTTTAAAAATGCTTAAAGTCAAACAATAAAAGTGTAATATCCCTTTAAATTTCATACCTGGGGGGTGTCTATAGTATGCCTGTAAAGGGGCGCATGTTTCCCGTGTTTAGAACAGTCTGACAGCAAAATGACATTTTGAAGGAAAAAACTCATTTAAAACTACCGCGGCTATTGCATTGCCGACAATACACATAGAAGTTCATTGATAAAAACGGCATGGGAATTCCCCACAGGGCAACCCCGAACCAAAATTAAAAAAAAAAAATGATGTGGGGGTCCCCCTAAATTCCATACAAGGCCCTTCAGGTCTGGTATGGATATTAAGGGGAACCCCAGCCAAAATTAAAAAAAAAAATTGACGTGGGGTTCCCCCTAAATTCCATACCAGACCCTTCAGGTCTGGTATGGATTTTAAGGGGAACCCCGCGCCAAAAAAAAAAAAAAAAAACGGCGTGGGGTCCCCCTAAAAATCCATACCAGACCCTTATCCGAGCACGCAACCTGGCAGGCCGCAGGAAAAGAGGGGGGGACGAGAGTGCGGCCCCCCCCCCCTCCTGAACCGTACCAGGCCACATGCCCTCAACATTGGGAGGGTGCTTTGGGGTAGCCCCCCAAAGCACCTTGTCCCCATGTTGATGAAGACAAGGGCCTCATCCTCACAACCGTGGCCGGTGGTTGTGGGGGTCTGCGGGCGGGGGGCTTATCGGAATCTGGAAGCCCCCTTTACCAAGGGGACCCCCAGATCCCGGCCCCCCCCCTGTGTGAAATGGTAAGGGGTTACTTACCCCTACCATTTCACTAAAAAACTGTCAAAAATGTTAAAAATGACAAGAGACAGTTTTTGACAATTCCTTTATTTAAATGCTTCTTCTTTCTTCCTTCATCTTCTTCTTCTTCTGGTTCTTCTGGCTCTTCTGGTTCTTCCTCCGGCGTTCTCGTCCAGCATCTCCTCCGCGGCGTCTTCTATCTTCTTCTCCTCGGGCCGCTCCGCACCCATGGCATGAGGGGGGAGGCTCCCGCTCTTCTCTTCATCTTCTTCTTCATCTTCATCTTCTTCTTCATCTTCTTCTTCTTCTTCTTCTTCTCTTCTTCATCTCTTCTTCCTTCTTCATTTCTTCTGCGGGCCGCTCCGCATCCATGCATGGAGGGAGGCTCCCGCTGTGTGACGGCGTCTCTTCGTCTGACGGTTCTTAAATAACGGGGGGCGGGGCCACCCGGTGACCCCGCCCCCCTCTGACGCACGGGACATGACGGGACTTCCCTGTGGCATTCCCCGTGACGTCACAGGGAAGTCCCGTCAATTCACCGTGCGTCAGAGGGGGGGCGGGGTCACCGGATGGCCCCGCCCCCCGTTATTTAAGAACCGTCAGACGAAGAGACGCCGTCACACAGCGGGAGCCTCCCTCCATGCATGGATGCGGAGCGGCCCGCAGAAGAAATGAAGAAGGAAGAAGAGATGAAGAAGAGAAGAAGAAGAAGAAGAAGAAGATGAAGAAGAAGATGAAGATGAAGAAGAAGATGAAGAGAAGAGCGGGAGCCTCCCCCCTCATGCCATGGGTGCGGAGCGGCCCGAGGAGAAGAGGATAGAAGACGCCGTGGAGGAGATGCTGGACGAGAACGCCGGAGGAAGAACCAGAAGAGCCAGAAGAACCAGAAGAAGAAGAAGATGAAGGAAGAAAGAAGAAGCATTTAAATAAAGGAATTGTCAAAAACTGTCTCTTGTCATTTTTAACATTTTTGACAGTTTTTTAGTGAAATGGTAGGGGTAAGTAACCCCTTACCATTTCACACAGGGGGGGGGCCGGGATCTGGGGGTCCCCTTGGTAAAGGGGGCTTCCAGATTCCGATAAGCCCCCCGCCCGCAGACCCCCACAACCACCGGCCACGGTTGTGGGGATGAGGCCCTTGTCTTCATCAACATGGGGACAAGGTGCTTTGGGGGGCTACCCCAAAGCACCCTCCCAATGTTGAGGGCATGTGGCCTGGTACGGTTCAGGAGGGGGGGGGGCCGCACTCTCGTCCCCCCCTCTTTTCCTGCGGCCTGCCAGGTTGCGTGCTCGGATAAGGGTCTGGTATGGATTTTTAGGGGGACCCCACGCCGTTTTTTTTTTTTTTTTTTTGGCGTGGGGTTCCCCTTAAAATCCATACCAGACCTGAAGGGTCTGGTATGGAATTTAGGGGGAACCCCACGTCAATTTTTTTTTTAAATTTTGGCTGGGGTTCCCCTTAATATCCATACCAGACCCGAAGGGCCTTGTATGGAATTTAGGGGGACCCCCACATCATTTTTTTTTTTTAATTTTGGTTCGGGGTTGCCCTGTGGGGAATTCCCATGCCGTTTTTATCAATGAACTTCTATGTGTATTGTCGGCAATGCAATAGCCGCGGTAGTTTTAAATGAGTTTTTTCCTTCAAAATGTCATTTTGCTGTCAGACTGTTCTAAACACGGGAAACATGCGCCCCTTTACAGGCATACTATAGACACCCCCCAGGTACGAAATTTAAAGGGATATTACACTTTTATTGTTTGACTTTAAGCATTAATAAAATCACTGCTCCTGAAAAAACGTCCGTTTTTAAAACTTTTTTTTGCATTGATCCATGTCCCCTGGGGCAGGACCCAGGTCCCCAAACACTTTTTATGACAATAACTTGCATATAAGCCTTTAAAATTAGCACTTTTGATTTCTCCCATAGACTTTTAAAGGGTGTTCCGCGGCATTCGAATTTGCCGCGAACACCCCAAATTGTTCGCTGTTCGGCGAACTTGCGAACAGCCAATGTTCGAGTAGAACATGAGTTCGACTCGAACTCGAAGCTCATCCCTAGTCCCACGGATCCGGTAAGAGTACCCACCTTTTTTCTTGAAGATTGGAGTGTTATTGCAACTTGTGGTCGCCTCCTACACGAGTGTCCGTAGCCCCTCCAAGACACTGATACTCCCCTGCTTGGGAGAGGACCTTCTGTTTTCACTGTTTATAGACTTTTGAGTGTGTCACATTATCTAGAGACTAGGGATGAGCCGAACACCCCCCGGTTCGGTTTGCACCAGAACCTGCGAATGGACCGAAAGTTCGCACGAACGTTAGAACCCCATTGACGTCTATGGGACTCGAACGTTCGAAATCAAAAGTGCTCATTTTAAAGGCTAATTTGCATGGTATTGTCCTAAAAAGGTTTTGGGGACCCGAGTCCTACCCCAGGGGACATGTATCAATGCAAAAAAAACTTTTAAAAACGGCCGTTTTTTCGGGAGCAGTGATTTTAACCACCTCAATACAGGGCACTTACACCCCCTTCCTGCCCAAGCCATTTTTCAGTTTTCAGCGCTGTCGCACTTTGAATGACAATTGCGCGGTCATGTTACACTGTACCCTAATGAAATTTTTATCATTTTTTCCCCACAAATAGAGCTCTCTTTTGGTGGTATTTGATCACCTCTGCGGTTTTTATTTATTGCGCTATAAACAAAAGAAGAGGGACAATTTTGAAAAAACACAATATTTTTTACTTTTTGCTATAATAAATATCCAATTTTTTTTTTTTTTTTAACAAATTTTTTCCTCAGTTTAGGCCGATACGTATTCTTCTACATATTTTTGGTAAAAAAAAATTGCGCTAAGCGTATATTGATTGGTTTGCGCAAAAGTTATAGCGTCTACAAAATAGGGGATAGATTTATAGCATTTTTATTATTTATTTATTTTTTACTAGTAATGGCGGCGATCTGCAATTTTTATTGTGACTGCGATATTGCGGCGGACATATCGGACACTTTTGACACATTTTTGGGACCATTCACATTTATACAGCGATCAATGCTATAAAATTGCATTGATTACTGTGTAAATGTGACTGGCAGGGAAGGGGTTAACACTAGGGGGCGCTCGAGGGGTTAATGTATTACCTAAGGAGGTGATTCTAACTGTGGGGGGAGGGGACTGACTGGGGGAGGTGACCGATCGCTGTCCCTATGTACAAGGGACACGCCATCGGTCTCCTCTCCTCTCTGACAGGACGTGGATCTGTGTTTACATGCACAGATCCACGCTCCTGCTCTGTTACCCGGCAATCGCGGGTGCCCGGCGGACATCGCGGCCGCCGGGCACGCGCACCGGGTCCCGAGCGACGCAGCGGGCACGCGCGCGCGCCGCCGGCGGCGCGCGCGCGCCCCCTAGTGGCTCGGAAGGCGAGGACGTCATATGACGTCCTCCCAGAACAATAGAAGCCTCGTCCAGCCGTCATATGACGGTGGGCGGTGGCTTAGCGGTTAATGATGCTTAAAGTAAAAAAAAAAAAGTGAAATATTCCTTTAAATATCGTACCTGGGGTGTGTCTATAGTAGGCCTGTAAAGTGGCTCGTGTTTCCCGTGTTTAGAACAGTCCCTGCACCAAATGTCATTTTTAAAGGAAAAAATCTCATTTAAAACTGCTTGCGGGTTTAATGTCATGTCGGGTCATGGCAATATGGATGAAAATCAGTGAGACAAACGGCATGGGTACCCCCCAGTCCATTACCAGGCCCTTTGGGTCTTGTATGGATATTAAGGGGAACCCCGCACCCAAATTAAAATAAGGAAAGGCCCTATATACTCTGAACAGCAGTATACAGGCGGTGCAAACAAGACAGGGACTGTAGGTTTGTTGTTAAGTAGAATCTCTTTGTAATTTTGAACGGGTAAATTTTTAAAGCGTTTAGCTCCAGCCAAAAAATCTTTTCTAAGCTTTTTGGAAAACATAGGGAAGGATTATCACCCCTGTGACATTTGTTTTGCTGTCTTTCCTCCTCTTCAGAAGATTTCACCTCACTTTTTGTCCCAATGAAATATGTTTTTTGAAAATTTGGGTTTTTTGTGGAACAAGGATTGGAAAGCATCAGTGGAAAGGAGAAATTGTTTTCCCATATTAACTCTTACAGGAGAGAATTTCCCTTCCTAGGGGTAGATTTCATCTCACTTCCTGTTGTCTCCTTCCGTTTGCAAGTAGGAGTCGTTTGTAAGTTAGATGTTTGAAAGTAGGGTCCTGCCCTATATACTCAGCAGAAATTTGGGCCTTAGGTGTTGCTGTGGCCACAACACTGTAAGCCCTCACAGGGCCCTGCTGTTAAATATTAGATCAAGAATTGTAATTACATGCCCCTGTTGAACAGGAGCTGAAAAATTAGGCCTTAGGCACTGGTGCTGGTGCCACAACACTGCAACCCCTCACAGACACTCTAGTTGGAACGCAAGAACGAGCCCTGCTGCAAAGTATTGCATAAAAAATTGTAATTACACGCCCCTGTTAGACAGGGGCAGAAAAATTGGGCCTTAGGCACTGGTGCTGGTGCCACAACACTGCAACCCCTCACAGACACTCTAGTTGGAACGCAGGAACGAGCCCTGCTGCAAAGTATTGCATCAAAAATTGTAATTACACGCCCCTGTTAGATAGGGGCAGAAAAATTGGGCCTTAGGCACTGGTGCTGGTGCCACAACACTGCAACCCCTCACAGACACTCTAGTTGGAACGCAGGAATGAGCCCTGCTGCAAAGTATTGCATCAAAAATTGTAATTACACGCCCCTGTTAGACAGGGGCAGAAAAATTGGGCCTTAGGCACTGGTGCTGGTGCCACAACACTGCAACCCCTCACAGACACTCTAGTTGGAATGCAGGAACGAGCCCTGCTGCAAAGTATTACATCAAAAATTGTAATTAACACGCCCCTGTTAAACAGGGGCTGAAAAATTGTGCCTTAGGCACTGGTGGTGGCGCCCAGAACCAAAAATGTTCTTACAAGCTATCAGCGTGATGATTGAGGAGGAAGAGGATAATTACTCAGGGATAGTCACTCAGCATCAGCATAGGCAGTCTTTGAAGGGATCTGAGATTTCAAAAAAATTATTCGGTTACATCAGCATCAGGTGCTTGGTAGCTGGTGGTGATCCAAGACTCATTCATTTTTATGAAGGTCAGCCGATCGACCGAGTCGGTGGACAGACGCACCCTGTGATCGGTTACCACGCCTCCAGCAGCACTGAATGTGCGTTCCGAAAGAACGCTGGATGCAGGACAGGCCAGTAGCTCAATTGCATACTGTGCAAGCTCTGGCAAGTGATCCATCCTCAAGACCCAGTAACCCAGAGGATTTTCGGTGGGAAAGGTGTCCAAGTCTGATCTTGCCCCTAGGTATTCCTGCACCATGTAAAACAGACGCTGGCGATGGTTGCTGGAACCGATCATACCTTGGGGCTGCGGACCAAAAAATTGTCTGAACGCATCGGTCAGACGGCCACCTTCTCCACCGCTCCTTCTTTGACTGACCAAAGCCTCAGCAACACGTTGTCCAGAAACAGGAGTTTGTAACCTCCCAGTCTCTGGGAACGCATTGCACAGACATTTCTGCAAGGCCTCCCGAAGATGTTTCATCCTCTGCTCCCTCTGCGATGGCAAGATAAGGTCCGCAACCTTACCCTTGTAACGTGGATCAAGGAGGGTTGCCAGCCAGTATTGGTCCTTCTCCTTGATACCACGAATACGAGGATCCTTACGCAGGCTTTGCAGGATCAGGGAGGCCATGCAGCGTAGGTTTGCTGAGGCATTCGGTCCGGAGTCCTCTGGGTCACTAAGGACGACAACGTCCACAGCCACCTCCTCCCAGCCACGTACAAGTCCATGTGTTTCTTGGGACTGATCCCTTAAAGACTGCTGCTGATGCTGAGTGCCAGGCTCCACCTCCATACTGACACAATCTTCCTCCTCCTCCTCCTCCTCCTCGTCCTCTTCTTGTGTGATCGGCGGGCACGCAGGAACACTGTCTGGATTAAGGGGGCCTTGAGAGCTAAGGAAGTCCTCCTCTTCCTGCCTCTGTTCTGCCTCAAGTGCCCTGTCCATTATTCCACGCAGCATGTGCTCCAACAGGTGGACAAGGGGGACAGTGTCACTGATGCATGCACTGTCACTGCTCACCATCCTCGTGGCCTCCTCGAATGGTGACAGGACAGTGCATGCATCCCTGATCATGGCCCACTGGCGTGGGGAAAAAAAAACAAGCTCCCCTGACCCTGTCCTGGTGCCATAGTCGCACAGGTACTCATTGATGGCCCTCTGCTGCGTGTGCAGCCGCTGCAGCATGGCCAACGTTGAGTTCCACCTGGTGGGCATGTCACAGATTAGGCGGTTCTTGGGCAGGTTAAACTCCTTTTGGAGGTCCGTCAGCCGAGCACTGGCATTATATGACCGGCGGAAATGCACACAGACTTTCCTGACCTGCCTCAGGACATCCTGTAAGCCCGGGTACCTGCCCAAGAACCGCTGCACCACCAAGTTAAGGACGTGAGCCAAACAGGGCACATGGGTCATTTGTCCCTGTCGGAGGGCAGAGAGGAGGTTGGTGCCATTGTCGCAAACCACCATTCCTGCCTTAAGTTGGCGTGGCGTCAACCACCTCTGAACCTGCCCCTGCAGAGCTGACAGAACCTCTGCCCCAGTGTGGCTCCTGTCCCCCAAGCACACCAGCTCAAGCACCGCATGGCATCTTTTGGCCTGCGTACTTGCGTAGCCCCTTGAATGACTACGGAGCACCGCTGGTTCCGAGGAAGAGGCCATGGAGGAAGAAGAAGAGGAGGGGGTGGAGGAGAGAGGTGTGTCACAATCAGCATTTTGGAGGTGTGGTGGCGGAACAACCTCCAACACTACTGCACCTTGTCCTGCATCCTTCCCAGCTGCCAGCAGAGTCACCCAATGTGCCATGAAACTTAGGTAACGTCCCTGTCCATGCCTGCTGGACCATGAGTCAGCGGTAATATGCACCTTACCGCTGACCGCCCTGTCCAGCGAGGCATGGACATTGGCTTCCACATGCCGGCAGAGAGCCGGAATCGCCTTCCGTGAGAAAAAGTGGCGTTTGGGTACCTGCCACTGAGGAACCGCACATTCCACAAACTCACGGAAGGGGGCAGAGTCTACCAACTGAAAAGGCAGCAGTTGAAGTGCTAGCAATTTTGCCAAGCTAGCATTCAACCGCTGGGCATGTGGATGGCTGGGAGCAAACTTCTTTCGGCGGTGCAGCAGCTGGGGCAGGGAAATTTGCCTGGTACAATCTGACGTCGGTGTACCAAAAGCAGATTGCCCACAAGTACTTGGCTGTGACACACCTAATTCTACACCTTCATTCCTCTCACTGCAGGTCTCAGAGAGGACTGGAGGTCTAGTGGGGTTGGAAATCTCAGCTGATGAGGAGCAAGGAGAGATCCTCTTTGTTCTTTGGTGTGGGTCTTTTAGATACGCTTGCCAACGAACTGCATGGCAGGTCAACATATGTCTGGTCAAGCATGTGGTACCCAAGCGGGAGATGTTTTGGCCACGTGAGATACGCTTGAGACATATGTTGCAAATAGCAGCGGTGCGATCTGATGCACTCGTCTCAAAAAAGGCCCACACCAAAGAACTTTTTGAATAACGCGCAGAGACTTCAGCGCCCTGCACATGTGGAGCTTTGGGCTGTGATGCAGTCAATGTGCTGCCCTTAGGCTGGCCCCTGGAGGGCATCCTGCCTCGTTGGTGATGTGCCGCCTCCTCCTCCTCCTCCTCCTCCTCTCTCCTATCAGGCACCCACTTTGAGTCAGTGACCTCATCATCCCCTCCCTCCTCATCACTGGAGCAAACCTGGCAGTATGCTGCAGCAGGGGGAGCATGACTGCCAGATTGCTGTCCTTCTTGGGCACCCCCTCTGTCCGTGCTCATGTTACTGCCTTCATCGAACTCAGTATCATCATCAGAGCCTTCCAAACGCTGGGCATCCTCCTGGAGCATGTACCCAACACTGTGGTCAAACAGTTCGAGGGAATCCTCATGAGGACATGGTGGAGCTAGGGAAGGAGTCACTGATGACATTGAGCTGAGGGAAGAGGCCGCTGCTTTGCCAGACAAAGCACCCTGGGCATGGGTGAGAGAGGATGAGGAGGATGAGGACGGCTTGGTCATCCACTCGACCAAGTCTTCCGCATGTTGCGGCTCAACGCGGCCAGCTGCCAAAAAAAAGGCCCAGCGTGTCCCATGGCCACGTGCTGATGAGGATGCACCGTCTCCACGACCAGCACTAGACACAGAGCCTGCTTGCCCTCTCTTATTGGCTTGTGACTGTCTGCCTCTCCTTCTTGGCCTTCCAGACATACTAATGGCCTGTAGCTGCACTAAGCTGGGATAGAACACCAGTAATTTTCTTCAGGTAGCTTTATATACTGTAACCAGACAAGCCTGCCTGTCAGTAGGAAGATAACAGGAACGGATCTAGCTGAACACTGTGAGCAGGACGCACTGTACTAAATGTAAATAGTCTAGCTGCCTGACCGTGGTACTAATAGGATCAAATAGAACACCAGTAATTTTCTTCAGGTAGCTTTATATACTGTAACCAGACAAGCCTGCCTGTCAGTAGGAAGATAACAGGAACGGATCTAGCTGAACACTGTGAGCAGGACGCACTGTACTAAATGTAAATAGTCTAGCTGCCTGACCGTGGTACTAATAGGATCAAATAGAACACCAGTAATTTTCTTCAGGTAGCTTTATATACTGTAACCAGACAAGCCTGCCTGTCAGTAGGAAGATAACAGGAACAGATCTAGCTGAACACTGTGAGCAGGACGCACTGTACTAAATGTAAATAGTCTAGCTGCCTGACCGTGGTACTAATAGGATCAAATAGAACACCAGTAATTTTCTTCAGGTAGCTTTATATACTGTAACCAGACAAGCCTGCCTGTCAGTAGGAAGATAACAGGAACGGATCTAGCTGAACACTGTGAGCAGGACGCACTGTACTAAATGTAAATAGTCTAGCTGCCTGACTGTGGTACTAATAGGATCAAATAGAACACCAGTAATTTTCTTCAGGTAGCTTTATATACTGTAACCAGACAAGCCTGCCTGTCAGTAGGAAGATAACAGGAACGGATCTAGCTGAACACTGTGAGCAGGACGCACTGCACTAAATGTAAATAGTCTAGAAGATAACAGGAACGGATCTAGCTAAACTGAATACAGTGTATATATATATATGCAACACCTGGGATGCATATATATACACAATACACTGTAAGTGCAGCTAACTGACTGACTGTTCTGCCTAATCTATCTAACTCAAATCAAATGACACTGTCTGTCTGTCTCTCTCTCTCAATGAACGCCGGAACACACACTACACAGGGCCGCCGTGCAGGCGGCCTTATATAGTGTGGGGCATGTACTAAATCCCCTGAGCCATAATTGGCCAAAGCCTCCTTGGCTTTGGCCAATTATGGCTCTCTGTTCAGGCGGCGCTGTGATTGGCCAAGCATGCGGGTCATAGTGCATGCTTGGCCAATCATCAGCAAGCAATGCACTGCCATGCCGCAGTGAATTATGGGCCGTGACGCGCCACACGAATTTGGCGCGAACGGCCCATATCGTTCGCAATTCGGCGAACGGGCGAACAGCCGATGTTCGAGTCGAACATGGGTTTGACTCGAACACAAAGCTCATCCCTACTAGAGACATTAATTTGTGCATTCCTAACATGCTATTGTATTTTTGCCTTTGTCACTTGATTCCTGATATATAGAGTTACACAGTAGTTTATTTCCACATATAGGTTAGCGCTGCACTTTGAAAAAATACAAACCCCCCCAAAAAACATATATCTTTTTTGACAGATGTGACAAATCAAAATATATTGATAAAATCATGATAAATAATAAAGAAAGAAGTTTGTGAGAAGTCTGTGTGAATATCAGCAGCAAAACTACTTAATTCTTCTAGCATTATAAAGAAGAAGAGAGTGCGCTGCATTAAACAATTTTAAATATTGTAGCCTGATGAAAGTGCTATATCCATTCCGAACACTAATTTTACCAGATCGAGCTGTTCCATCTCGGAATTTCTTCTCAGCATGCGTGGCACTTTGTGCGTCGGAATTGTCCACACACGGTCGGAATTGACGCGATCGGATTTTGTTGTCGGAAAATTTTATAGCCTGCTCTCAAACTTTGTGTGTCAGAAAATCTGATGGAAAATATCCGATGGAGCCCACACACGGTCGGAATTTCCGACAATACGCTCCGATCGCACATTTTTTGTCGGAAAATCTGACCGTGTGTACAGGGCATAAGGGTGTAAATTTTTAATTTCACTCCTCACTGCCTATCACAGTTTTGGTGGCCATGGAATGCCCAGATGCCACAAACCCCCCACAAATTACCCCATTTTGGAAAGTAGACATCCCAAGCTATTTGCTGAGAGGTATAGTGAGTATTTTTGTATGTAAATGGGTAATCTGAATAATAAACCGCCCTTTATTCGAAATTACCCCCACTGTGCCACTGGATAGAGCGTAAATCAATAAGGAATGAGGTCCTAGTGAATGGCCTATTAAATAATAAAAGACTCTAAAACTTAAAATATGTGAAAAGTGTAAATGTATAAAGAGAGCTGCCCCTTTAAATGATTGTAAACCTAAATATTATCTGATCTCATATATCTATTAACCCATAAGATCCTTCTGTTAGATACATAAGAGCAAATAAGAGGCGCTCATATCCCCAGTATTAGAAATCACATGTGCTGCAATTCCACCAAATGATAACTGAACCTGGGTGCAAAAATTAATGCATAAATTAGTTGGTGCACATACACCCTAATTATAACCGTGCATAGATTAATTAACCCTATGTGAAAAGTGATCAAACTGTGCAACAAAATTAGTATCAAATTAATTATATAGCATGAAATGTGACGAAAAAAAGTCCATGATTAAATGTGCAAAAAGGTAAAAAACATGAAAAATCAGTCCTTAAAAATCTTGTGACAAAGAATACGTGATTTGATGGTGACAAAAATAATCAACACAAATCTTCAATAAGTGCAGTGATCTTGATGGTGTTTAATGCCACGTGTCTTTCACCTCACCACCGTGAAACGTGAATTCACTCCCAAAAGAACCTCACTCACCGATTAATTTTGCCAGCACTCTCATGCACGGCAAAAAAATGCTTTTTAACCACACTCCAGGGTGGTCCGATATGTAATTATTCCACAGTGTTTGGATCAATCCACATGTAAAAGAATTTGAAGAACTCACATAGCGTAAACCAGCAAAACACTTTATTTAAAACCACTCCAATCTTCAATAAAAACACTCACATTTTAAAAGATTTAAACCAGCAGTCAACGCAGTGTAGTTCACAGCAACTTCAAACTCAGTGGGTAAACTCAAAACAACAAATGGTCACGGCGGACCCGAGGTGTACTGATGCTTGGACTCACGGTCTCTCTCACCCCTCCTCTATAGCACGTCATTCAATCGAGAGAGACCGTGAGTCCAAGCATCAGTACACCTCGGGTCCGCCGTGACCATTTGTTGTTTTGAGTTTACCCACTGAGTTTGAAGTTGCTGTAAACTACACTGCGTTGACTGCTGGTTTAAATCTTTTAAAATGTGAGTGTTTTTATTGAAGATTGGAGTGGTTTTAAATAAAGTGTTTTGCTGGTTTACGCTATGTGAGTTCTTCAAATTCTTTTACATGTGGATTGATCCAAACACTGTGAAATAATTACATATCGGACCACCCTGGAGTGTGGTTAAAAAGCATTTTTTGCCGTGCATGAGAGTGCTGGCAAAATTAATCGGTGAGTGAGGTTCTTTTGGGAGTGAATTCACGTTTCACGGTGGTGAGGTGAAAGACACGTGGAGTTAAACATCATCAAGATCACTGCACTTATTGAAGATTTGTGTTGATTCTTGTGTTGATTCTAGTGAGTATTTTGCAGACCTCGCTTTTTGTCCCAAATTTTGAACATTGAAAAAAGAAAAAAAAATACATTTTTCTTTTCTTTTTTCATTTTCAAAAACAAATGAGAGCTGCAAAATACTCACCATGCCTCTCAGCAAATAGCTTGGGGTGTCTACTTTCCAAAATGGGGTCATTTGGGGGGGGTTTGTGCCATCTTGGCATTTTATGGCCTTCAAAACTGTGATAGGTAGTGAGGAATGAAATCAAAAATTTACGCCCTTAGAAATCCTGAAGACGGTGCTTGGTTTTCGGGGCCCCGTACGCAGCTAAGCTCCAAAAAAGTTCCACACATGTGGTATCCCCGTACTCAGGAGAATCAGCAGAATGTATTTTGGGGTACAATTCCACATATGCCCATGGCCTGTGTGAGCAATATATCATTAAGTGACAACTTTTTGTAAATTTTATTTTTTTTTGTCATTATTCAATCACTTGGGACAAAAAAATTAATATTCAATGGGCTCAACATGCCTCTCAGCAATTTCCTTGGGGTGTCTACTTTCCAAAATGGGGTCATTTGGGGGTGGGTTGTACTGCCCTGCCATTTTAGCACCTCAAGAAATGAGATAGGCCGTCATAAACTAAAAGCTGTGTAAATTCCAGAAAATATACCCTAGTTTGTAGACGCTATAACTCTTGCGCAACCCAATAAATATACACTTATTGACATTTTTTTTACCAAGGACATGTGGCTGAATACATTTTGGATTAAATGTATGATTAAAATTGAGTTTATTGGATTTTATTGGATTTCCTACAAAAAGTAGAAAATATAATTTTTTAAAAAAATTTCGGTCTTTTTCTGTTTATAGCGCAAAAAATAAAAACTGCAGAGGTGATCAAATACCATCAAAAGAAAGCTCTATTTGTGGGAACAAAAGGATGCAAATTTCGTTTGAGTACAGAATTGCATGACCGCGCAATTAGCAGTTAAAGTGACGCAGTGCCAAATTGTAAAAAGTGCTCTGGTCATGAAGGGAGTAAATCCTTCCGGGGCTGAAGTGGTTAAATCTAAGGACTGCACTTAAAAAACGTTCTATAAGTGGGTGGAGGGCCCATCTGGTGTCTATTAGGGTTGATAAAGCCGAGACCTGAACCTTCAGTGAGCTAAGTCCCAGCCCTAGATCTAATCCTTTTTGAAAAAATAAAAGAACTTCATGGGTTCCTGGTTTTAATGGGTAGAAACTGTTAGCTTCTGCAAATTCCGAAAACTTCTCCCAAACCTTATAGTAGGTGCTATTGTTGGAAGCTTTTTTTGGCTTGAAGTAATGTCTAAATTACTCTGTGGGAGCAACCTAATTTCTACAGCTTTTCCCGCTCAACCTCCAGACCCTCAAATCCAGAATCTCTGGATGTGGATGGAAGAGGTTCTCCAGCGACAGAAGGTTGTGTGTGACCGGAAGTGTTAAAGGGTTGCAGAGGGGGAGCCTGGACAGCAGGGTAAATCAGGTTCTTCTTCGCCAGTAGGGGATGACCGCTAGGATGGTCACCCATTCTTCTGTTAGGAGTTGAAGGAACCTTAGAATCAGAGGGATCGCAGGGAATGCATATGCCAGTTGGAAGTTCCATGGTTGAACAAGGGTATCCACTCCCGCTGAACCTCGGACTGGAAACCTTGTGAAAAAGCAGGATGCTTTGGTATTGAGGGGGGACGTAAAAAGGTCCACTTGAGGACTGCCTCATTGGTGGCAGATCCATTGGAAAACTTGCTGATTCAAGGACCACTCATTGTTGTTAATGAACTTCCTTGATAGGCGATCTGCCAAGTGATTCTCGAAAGCTGGGATGTAAAACGCTCTGAGGTTGGAGAGGTTCTCTTTGGCCCAGAACATTATCGGGGCCACCTCATTGGACATCGACCTGCTGTGTGTTCCCCCTTGATTCTGGACATAGGCCGCTGATGAATGGATTTGCCCCCAGAGAGGATGCCAGATGCCAGATGCAATATCGCCATCCAGGCTGCTCTGAGCTCCAGACTGTTGGACACCATGCCTTTCGAGTCATTTTCCCTGGACCAACTGACCTTTGAAGTGGGCACCCCAACCCAGATGACTTGCATCTGATGTAAGAGTGGTCTAGGAGATGGGGCCAAGGTGACAGTGGTTTAGCAGGTTGTGGGGTCTTGTCCACCAACATAGACTGGATTTCATTGAACAAGTTATTAGGATTTTCTGGGATAGGGAGATCCTTTTCCACTGGGAGAGGAATCCTCACTGAAAAGTGCAGAGGTGCCACCCGGCCCATTTCACTACGGGAATACAAGAGGAAAATGTTCCCAGAAAACTCAGGCAATTTGCTGCTGACAATGTCTTGCTCAACATCACTCTCCCCACCTTGGCTATGATTAGTGGTATCTTCTACTCTCTTCAGGGTATTGAAAATGCTTTTAGATATATCATTTCCTGAGCTGGAACAAACTGACTCTTCAGATAGTTTATTAGCCAACCATACCTTGTTAACGTGTCTACTACCTCTTGTAAATGGGTTTGGAGCATCTCCTTGCGTTGAGACAGAATTAGGATGCCGTCTAGGTAGTGTAAGATATGTGTCCCCTTCTCCCGAAGTGGAGCTAGAATCACTACCAATACCTTTGTAAAGGTTCTGGGGGCAGTATGGGGGCGATATTCCAAAAGGCAGACATCGTAACTGAAGATGGAGTTCCCCGACTTTGAACCGTAACAGGGGCTGGGAATCGTGATGAATTGGAATATGAAGGTACGTGTCTCTGAGGTCTATAGAGACCATCCAATCCTCTGGCTGTACTGCTAGAATTACCGTATTGAGCGATTCCATTTTGTGCTCCAGACTGATGAATTTGTTTAGATGCTTTAGATCCGAATCCGGTCTCCAGCCTCCTGTTTTCTTGGGAACCAAAAAGATTGGGGAATAGAACCCTGAACATTTTTCCGACTCTGGAAACGGTATTACCGCCTCCTGACATATTAGTGTTTGAACGTATTGAATGAGAATCTCCCTTCTTTCTATGGAACGTGGGATCTTGGTGGGCAGAAATAAAGAATGAGGTGGGTGCTGCCTGAACCTCCAGAAGTGGCCGTGGAGGACCGTGGACGTGACCCACTGATCTGTACAAGATTCTACCCAAACTTAAATGAAGGCCCTGAGATGAGCCCCCACTGGATCGGTTTGGGCGGGCAGAGAGTCAAAAAGATTTTTGGTTTTCGGGCGTAGTAGATGTAAATTTTTGTTTGCCCATCTTCAAGAAAGTTGCCTGGGAACCTCTCCAGCTTCTTCTATATTCTCTCCCTGGCCTATATGACCTGGTATCCTTGTTCCTCTGTTGAAAGGAAGGGCAAGGTGTAAACTTTTTCCTCCTGTTCCTATCCTGGGGTATCAGGCCACTCTTTCCTCCTGTCTAGGGATGAGCCGAACACCCCCGTTTCGGTTCGCACCAGAACTTGCGAACGGGCCAAAACTTTGCACGAACATTAGAACCCCATTGAAGTCTATGGGACTCGAACGTTCAAAATAAAAAGTGCTAATTTTAAAGGCTAATTTGCATGGTATTGTCATAAAAAGGGTTTGGGGACCTGGGTCCTGCCCCAGGGGACATGTATCAATGCAAAAAAAGTTTTAAAAACGGACGTTTTTTCGGGAGCAGTTATTTTAATAATGCTTAAAGTGAAACAATAAAAGTGTAATATTCCTTTAAATTTCATACCTGGGGGGTGTCTATAGTATGCCTGTAAAGGGGCGCATGTTTCCCGTGTTTAGAACAGTCTGACAGCAAAATGACATTTCAAAGGAAAAAAAGTCATTTAAAACTACTCGCGGCTATTAATGAATTGCCGGTCCGACAATACACATAAAAGTTCATTGATAAAAACGGCATGGGAATTCCCCACAGGGGGCAGGGGAACCCCAAACCAAAATTAAAAAAAAACTGGCGCTTCACTTGTCTTCAGCAAGTGAAATGCATGCTCAATCAGATTCAGGGCAGGTGATTGACTTAGCTATTGCATAACATTCCACTTCTTTCCCTTAAAAAACGAATTGGTTGCTTTGGCAGTATGATTCAGGTCATTGTCCATCTGCACTGTGAAGCGACGTCCAATGAGTTCTGAGGCATTTGGCTGAATATGAGCAGATAATATTGCCTGAAACATTTCAGAATTCATCCTGCTGCTTTTGTAAGCAGTCACATCATCAATAAATACAAGAGAACCAGTTCCATTGGCAGCTATACATGCCAACGCCATGACACTACCACCACCATGCTTCACTGATGAGGTGGTATGCTTTGGATCATGAGCAGTTCCTTTCCTTCTCCATACTCTTCTTTTCCCATCACTCTGGTACAAGTTGATATTGGTCTCATCTGTCCATAGGATGTTGTTCCAGAACTGTGAAGGCATTTTTAGATGTTGTTTGGCAGACTCTAATCTGGCCTTCCTGTTTTTGAGGCTCACCAATGGTTTAAATCTTGTGGTGAACCCTCTGTATTCACTGGTGAAGTCTTCTCTTGATTGTTGACTTTGACACACATACACCTACCTCCTGGAGAGTGTTCTTGATCTGGCCAACTGTTATGAAGGGTGTTTTCTTCACCAGGGAAAGAATTCTTTGGTCATTCACCACTGTTGTTTTCCTTGGTCTTCTGGGTCTTTTGGTGTTGCTGAGCTCACCGGTGTGTTCTTTCTTTTTAAGGATGTTCCAAACAGTTGATTTGGCCACAGCTAATGTTTTTGCCATCTCTCTGATGGGTTTGTTTTGTTTTTTCAGCCTAACGATGGCTTGCTTCACTGATAGTGACAGCTCTTTGAATCTCATATTGAGAGTTGACAGCAACAGATTCCAAATGCAAATAGCCCACTTGAAATAAACTCTGGACCTTTTATCTGCTCCTTGTAAATGGGATAATGAGGGAATAACACACAGCTGGCCATGGAACAGCTGAGCAGCCAATTGTCCCATTACTTTTGGTCCCTTAAAAAGTGGGAGGCACATATACAAACTGTTGTAATTCCTACACCGTTCACCTGATTTGGATGAAAATACCCTGACAGTCTGCAGTTAAAGCACATCTTGTTTGTTTTATTTCAAATCCATTGTGGTGGTGTATAGAGCCAAAAATATTAGAATTGTGTCGATGTCCTAATATTTGTGGACCTGACTGTACTTCCTTTATCTCTTCCATAAGTGGGAAGGTTGGTGCCTTTTTCTTTAACCACCTCAATACAGTACACTTACACCCCCTTCCTGCCCAGACCAATTTTCAGCTTTCAGCGCTCTCACAGTTTGAATGACAATTACTCAGTCATCAGCACTGTACCCATATGAAACTTGCTTCCTTTTTTTTCACACAAATAGAGCTTTCTTTTGGTGGTATTTAATCACTAGTGGTTTTTTATTTTTTGTGCTATAAATAGAAAAAGTCTGTACATTTTGTAAAAAAAATGCCCTTTTCTTTGTTTCTGCCATAACATTTTGCTAATTAGTAATTTTTCTTCATAAATTTTGGCCAAAATTTATACTGCTACATATCTTTGGTAAAAATAACCCAAATTAGTGTATATTATTTGGTCTTTGTGAAAGTTACAGAGTCTACAAACTATGGTGCCATTCACTGAAAACTGATCACATCTGATCAGACCTTCAGTACATCAGGTGAATCCCATTTCTTGAGACACTAACAAGTCAGGAAAGTACAAATACCCCCCAAATGACCCCTTTTTTTAGTAAGTAGACATTCCAAAGTATTAAGTAAGTAACATGGTGAGTTTTTTTAAGTTGTCATTTTTTCCCACAATTCTTTGCAAAATGAAGATTTTTTTTTTATTTTTTTACAAAATTGTCATATTATCAGGTTATTTCTCACACACAGCATATGCATACTACAAATTACACCCCAAAATACATTCTGCTACTCTTCCCGAGTATGGCGATACCACATGTGTGAGACTTTTACACAGCCTGGCCGCATACAGAGGCCCAACATTGAAGTAGCACCTTCAGGCGTTCTACGAGCATAAATGACATATTTCTCAACCACCTATTACACTTTTGAAGGCCCTGAAGAACCAGGACAATGGAATTGCCCCCAAAATGAGCCCATTTTGGAAAGCAAACACCCCAATGTATAATCTATGAGGCATAATGAGTCTTTTGAACGGTTCATTCTTTTCCAGAAGTTTTTGGAAAATGTGGAAAAAAAATTAAAATGCATTTTTTTTTTTTACACAAAGTTGTCAATTTATAAGATATTTCTAACACATAGCATGTATATAGCAAAAATTACACCCCAAAATACATTCTGCTACTCTTCCTGAGTATGGTGATACCACATGTGAGACTTTTACATAGGCTGGCCACATACAGAGGACCAAGATTGAAGTAGTACCTTCAAGCGTTCTAGGAGCATAAATTACACATTTCATTTCATTCCTACCTGTCACACTTTTGAAGGTCCTGGAACACCAGGACAGTGGAATTACCCACAAAATTACCTCATTTTGGAAAGCAAACACCCCAACATATATTCTATGAGGCATGGGCAGCAAACAGCTACTTGAGTACTCTGATGGGCTGGAGACAGCTACTCGGGTACTCTGATGGGCTGGAGACAGGTACTTGGGTAACTTTGTGAACTGCAGACAGGTACTCGGGTACTCTGATGGGCTGGTGACAGGTACTCGGGTACTCTGATGGCCTGGTGACTCGGGTACTCTGATGGCCTGGTGACTCTGGTACTCTGATGGCCTGGTGACAGGTACTCGGGTACTCTGATGGCTTGGAGACAGGTACTCGGGTACTCTGATGGCCCGGTGACATGTACTCAGGTACTCTGATGGCCTTGTGACTGGTATTCAGGTACTCAGGTACTCTGGTACTCATATGGGCAGTGACAGGTACTCAGGTACTCGGGTACTCATATGGACTGTGACAGGTACTCAGGTACCCGGGTACCCAGATGGACTGTGACAGGTACTCAGGTACTCTGATGGCCTGGTGACAGGTACTCGGGTACTCTGATGGCCTTGTGACTGGTATTCGGGTACTCAGGTACTCGGGTACTCATATGGGCGGTGACAGATACTCAGGTACTTGGGTACTCATATGGACTGTGAATGGTACTCAGGTACTCGGGTACTCCGATGGACTGTGACAGGTACTTGGGTACTCCGATGGACTGTGACAGGTACTCAGGTACTCATATGGACTGTGACAGGTACTCGGGTATTCTGATGGACTGTGACAGGTACTCACATGGACTGACAGGTACTCAGATGAACTGTGACAGGTACTATGATGGGTGATGACAGGTCCTCTTTATTGGGGGGGTGCAATCAGTGTGATTGGTGTACACTGTAAGCGGTAATGAGATGCTACTGCAATCTCCTCCTCACACACGATTGGTGTTAGGAAGAGTGCTCCCTTCTAGAGGTACTGTGACCCTTGGACCTCATATCCTTGCAAATTTCTGCGGGATGACTGACTTTGCGAGCTGTAAGAAGAAAAAAGACAGGAAACCTGTTTTTTTCTGAAAAAAATGCCTGAATGCTCTTTTAATGCACTTACCTGGAGTTGCAGCCCCTTACCTAGTGGTATGTTGAGGATCTTTTTGTGATACTGGACTGTGGGAGGCGGCGGTCAAAGAGAAACCAAAAAATTTTGGCCAAAATTTATACTGCTACATATCTTTGGTAAAAATAACCCAAACAAGTGTACATTATTTGGTCTTTGTGAAAGTTATAGAGTCTACAAACTATGGTGCCAATCACTGAAAATTGATCACATCTGATCACACCTGATGTACTGAATAGGGATGAGCTTCGAGTTCGAGTCGACTCGAACATCGGCCGTTCAACTGTTTGTCGAATTATGAACCTTATGGGCCACTTGCGACAAATTCGAGTGGCGCATCACGGCCCATAATTCACTGCAGTATCGCAGTGCATTACTGGCTGATGATTGGCCAAGCATGCACTATGAACTGCATGCTTTGGCCAATCACAGCGCGGTAAGAACGGAGAGCCATAATTGGCCAAAGGCAGGGTGGCTTTGGCCAATTTGCCTCAGGGGATTTAGTACACGCCCCACACTATATAAGGCCGCCTGGAAGTTGGCCTTGTGTAGTGTGTTTCGGTGTGCTGAGAGATGGAGAGAGACAGTGTCATTTCATTGAGTTAGATAGAGCAGGCAGGTGAGTCAGTTAGCTGCAGTCAGTGTATTTAGTATATATATGCATCCCAGGTGTTGTGTGTGTGTGTATACATATATATATATATATATATATATATATATATATATATATATATATATATATGTACACTGTATTCAGTTTAACTAGATCCGTTCCTGTTATTCTCTTACTAATATACTTACAGGCAGGCAGCTGCAGTATTCTCAGTCAGTGTACTGTATCCTGTGCACAGTGTGCAACTAAAGCTAACTGCAGACAATTGCTGTTGTTATCTTCCTAATAATACCACAGGCAGGCAGCTGCAGTACTTTCAGTCAGTGTACTGTATCCTGTGCACAGTGTGCAACTAAAGCTAACTGCAGACAATTGCTGGTGTTCTCTTCCTATACCACAGGCAGGCAACTGCAGTATTTTCAGTCAGTGTACAGTATCCCGTACACAGTGTGCAACTAAAGCTAACTGCAGACAATTGCTGGTGTTCTCTTCCTAATAATACCACAGGCAGGCAGCTACAGTATTTTTAGTCAGTGTACTGTATCCTGTGCACAGTGTGCAACTAAAGCTAACTGCAGACAATTGCTGGTGTTCTCTTCCTAATAGGGATGAGCTTCGAGTCGAACTCATGTTTGACTCGAACATCGGCTGTTTGCAAGTTCACCGAACAATTTGGGGTGTTCGTGGCAAATTCGAATGCCGCGGAACACCCTTTAAAAGTCTATGGGAGAAATCAAAAGTGCTAATTTTAAAGGCTTATATTCATGGTATTGTCATAAAAAGTGTTTGGGGACCTGGGTCCTTCCCCAGGGGACATGGATCAATGCAAAAAAAAGTTTTAAAAAAGGCCATTTTTTTGGGAGCAGTGATTTTTTTTTTTTTGAAAATTTTTTATTGAGGTTTACATAGCATAAACAGGTACAGTGCAGTAATATCAAAGCAGGTTATCTCATATACATACAAATAAATGCATATGTCTTAGCATAGATAAGGTGGGAACAAAGCAAAACTATCTTGTAGAAATGGGGGTGGATCTGCCAAGCGGATTACTGTTTCCTAAAGACTAAGAGCTGATTAACATAATACCCAGTACGATGGGTGTATTACAGTACATTACAATACAACCTCAGGAGTGGAAGCATAGTATAGACAACAATGTCCTATAAAGATGCATTATGTTCAAATAGTAACAATGTTGGCTGTGTGAGTAACCAATGTCAGAGATACGGGAAACATGGAAGTCAAGGGGCTGTGATGACTTTGTGTAAAATTATGGTGTATGGAAGCGGGGGGGTCCGTCTGGGTGGGATACTTAATTTTAAGGTTGCCCAGAGAATTTGAGATATCTCTTTTCAGGTACCAGTCAGTGTATCGGAATGGGCGCATGACATCTTGTAGAGCCGTCTGGGTGAATGTGGCTTCTATATATTTACGCCACCTCATGAAGAAGCGCGAAGTAGAGCGAAAGTTCAGTGAAATGGTGTCGAGCCGTTCCATGTAGAAAAGTGACATCATAGCTTTTTTTACTTCGGGTAATGCAGGTGGCGTCGTTGAAATCCAATGTTTCATTATCGTTCTGCGGGCTACTAGAAGGAGTAGATGTGCCCATTGGGGAATATTTGTAGGTCCTCTGGTTGTTGGAGGAGCTGTTTGGGGCGTGTATCCAAATAGGCATAGTAGTTGATCCCTTGGGATTTGTGCTTTATTGATCCTGTCAATGTGATCCAAGACAGCGTTCCAAAATGTAGTTATGGCTGTGCAGTCCCATAGACGGTGCAATAGGGTGGGGCGTGGTTCCGAGCACCAGGGGCATTTCATTTGACTTGGATTGTCTTTGGTGAAGTAAAAAGGGTAGTATGCTCTGTGTATAATTTTGAATTGGGTTTCCCGCCACGTTTCAGATATCGTTAGTTTGCGGACTTGTCTGTATCCTTCAAGTATTTTTTCTGACAGTTCCTCATCTCCTAAGATAACAGACCATTTATGAAATGGTTTGAGGTGGTATTTTTCAGATTGATGTTGGATGAGGTAGGAGTAGAGATTGGTGATGGAATAGTCATTTTGCAGTAGTACTGTGTCTATGAAGGATTTCTGGAAGGGATCAGATTTGGGTCCATAGCAAGACTTCAAATAGTCGATTAATTGAAAGTAGAAAAATATATGTTTTGATGGTAAGGAGAATTCGCTTGCCAGTGACCGGAAAGGTTTGAAGCGTCCCGAGGTGCCTTGGTATATGGAGACTACTTTCGTGAGGCCATTGGATCCCCATTGGTCAAACGCTTTGTGCATCGTGGATGGGAGAAACATAGGGTTTCCTTGAATGAGTAGATGTCTTGAAATATTTGAGGGGAGCCCCAGTAATTTTCGTGTTTCTCTCCAGGCGATTATAGTATCTCTGATAAGTGTATTTGACTTGAGGTGAGGTGGTAGAGCGTTGAGGTTAGAATGGAGGATAGCTGATAACGTGTGAGGTGAGGTCATGGCACCTTCAAGAGAGGTATTGCAATATTTCGACTTTCCGTTTAGCCAATCCAAACCTTGCCTAAGCAAACAAGACAGATTATAAAAACGTAAATTGGGCAGACCCGCCCCACCCTCGGACTTCGGGAGACATAATTTTTGTAGCGCAATACGTGTTTTTTTGCGAGACCAAATAAAAGTAGTTAATGCTTTATGTATTTTCTGTACATCTGAGTGTTTTAATAATAAAGGTATGGTCTGCATTGGGTAAAGCAAGCGTGCAAACGACACCATTTTGAATAAGTGAGATCTCCCAAAGAGCGAGAGGGGGAGGGCCGCCCAAGCTTCCAACTCCTGCACAATCTTAGTTATTAAAGGTGGGTAGTTAAGTACATAAAGAGAAGAGGGTTCACGTCCTATGTGTATGCCTAGATAGGTGATATATCGGGTTGTCACTGTGAATGGTGATAGATGTTTCCACTTAGTTGACAATCGTGGGTGTAGTGGCAAGATTTCGCTTTTATCGAGGTTAATTCTAAAGCCCGAGCTTAATTGAAAAGCCGCAAAGAGTTCTTGCAGTTTTTCAAAGTCTGAAAGAGGATTAGTGGAGAACAACAGTATGTCGTCTGCGAATAAAGCGGATCTGAGAACTTGGTCTCCTATTGCGATCCCGCTAACCCCATCTTGTGCGTTGAGTAGTCTGGAAAGTGGTTCTATGGCCAAGTTAAAAAGTAAGGGGGAAAGTGGGCAGCCCTGCCTCGTTCCCTTAGTCAGAGGGATCGAGTCCGACACGAAGTCAGGAGTGACAAGTCGTGCCGTCGGGGATGCATACATTTGTTGAAGGAAACTCAAGATAGGGCCCGTGAAGCCGAATTGTTGTAGTACTCGAAACAGCCAAGACAAGCCAACGTTGTCGAAAGCTTTCTCGGCATCTAGTGATATAATAGCGACATCCTGGTCTGGGTGAGTTGTAGCGTAGTGTAACGCCATTAGTACTTTTCGTATGTTTAAAGTGGCTGATCGACCTGAAACAAATCCCGATTGAGCTGGGTGTAGCAATGAAGGGAGAAGATATGCTAAGCGCGACGCAACAATTTTAGAGAGGATTTTGACATCTACGTTTATGAGGGATATTGGGCGATAAGAACCTGGCAGTTGGGGGTCTTTTCCTTTTTTAGCTATCAGTTTGATGTGTGCTTGTGTCCCTGTAGGGAGATATGGTCCCCCATCCCACATGGCTGCATATACGTGTTTTAGGGTGTCTGGGATGAAGTCGTTGGTCATTTTATAAAATTCAGCTGTGTAGCCGTCAGGACCCGGGGCTTTAGTAGATGACATATTTTTGATCGTTCGTCGGATATCGTCGGTTGTGATAGGTGCATTAAGTGCCTCTAGTTGTGCAGCTTGAAGTCTGGGTAGACGTACTTTGGATAGGAGGGCTTCCGTAATGGCTGGGTCAGTTTGGTCAGCAGCATATAAATCTGTGTAATATTTTGTGATTATGTTACTGATTTCATCACTAGATGTAATTAGGGACCCATCCGCATTTCTTAAAGTAGAGATGCGGGTGGGTCGTCTCGTTCCTGCACATAATTTAGCCAGTAGCTTGCCAGCTTTGTTGCCATACCTGTGGAAATGTAATTTAGAGTATGCCATCCTAGCCGCCTCCTGTTGTTCCGCCCAAAGATCAAACGTGCACTTAGCTTGTCTCCATGTTTGGATATTATCGGGTGTACGATTTAAAGTCAAGCAGTCATGGGCTGTACGTAGCGCTTCACTAGCTTGCCGGTATTGTTGTTTACAGTGTTTTTTGAATTGTGTGGTATATGAAATGATCGTCCCTCTGAGGAAGGCTTTGCCAGCTTCCCAGAAGAGATTGGGTTCGGTAATATGCGCTCCATTGGTGGAGACTTAATCGTTCCACGCTGTGTTTAGCGTGTGTTGAAAATCTTGGTTGTCCATCAAGTAGGATGGAAAGCGCCATATGGGCGAAGGAGATGAAGGTGCCATCTGTGTCATGTGTATAGATATAGGGCTATGATCTGATATCCTAGCGTCTAAAATTTCTGATTCGCATAGGGTGTTGATTAGTGCAGGGGAGGCAAAGAAGTAATCGATGCGTGAAAAGGAGTTGTGTGGGGGTGAGAAGAAAGTGTATTCCCTATCTGTCGGGTGGTACAGACGCCAAGTATCAACATATTGCATGGAAGCAATAGCTTGTGCCAGTAAAGTAGAGTCAGACACCTGCGATGTGGGATTATGTGTTCGGTGGGTTGAATACCCTGTGCGGTCTGCTAGTGTGGACATGACCGAGTTGAAATCTCCGCCTACTAGGTGTAGTGTTTCAGGAGCGGAGAGTATCCATTGCACCATGTCTTGGAAGAAGGAGGTGTCTGGCGAGTTAGGAGCATAGATGTTAGTGATAGCCACTTGTTTGTTGTCTAATGTCAGGTGTAGGGTCATTTTGCGGCCTGATGAGTCAATCCTAACGTCTCTTAATGTATGTTTTAAGTTTTTATGTATTAATATGGCCACACCTGCTTTGCGGCCTAGTGCAGGCGATCCATATACTGCACCCACCCATAATTTACGTAAGCGTGTTAGATCATCTGCAGACAGGTGTGTTTCCTGTAGCAGGGCCACATCTGTCCGAAGACGTTTCAGATGTCTAAGGATAGCCATCCGCTTACATGGAGAGCGGAGTCCTTTGACATTCCATGAAGTAAACTTTAAGTGGTTCTCACCGGTTGAAGAGGCCATGTCTGATGTTGAGGAGTATATTGGGTTGAGGATATGGAATAAGGTCCCCAATCGGACAATGTACCTGCAATCTGAAGGTCACCTAAGCTTCCTGAGGTTATAAGTATTGAACAGGTGACTACATTCAATAGGTAAACATAGCTACGAACAATAGAAAAGAACAGCTTGGCAGAAGTTAAATGGGAAAGACCTTTAACATGTATTATGGGCTTCACTTTTTTCCACATGAGGTTCTATTACTTTTCATGGCTCCCATCAATCTCCCATTTCACTCTCAACTGCAGGTGTTAAGCCAGAGGGAGGGTGGTTGAAGGGCATGGGGGAGGAGATTTGAGTAAATTGGAAGTCTTAGGGACTGAGGTTTTACATGGGGCATAGCAAGTCCTCACCTAGGAGGGCGGCGTCTTTGAAGGATTGATTTTTGTAAAGTAGAACTGGAAATAAGGGGAATCAGAGGAGTGGATCTGCAACTGAAGCCTCAGTGGTGGTTAAACAGCTTAGCCCATAGACAACACGAGTTTTTCAAAACAATACCATTATGGTTAATCAAACAAATATTGAACAATAAAAACCTTGCCCAAGTATAGCAGCATGTTGCAATATTAACTGCGGCTATTCATTTAGGCATATAGGGTATAAAAGATGTAGAAACAACGTAAGGAAAGAGGAAAGGAAGTATGTGGGGGGAGTAGTACTACCCGTCTCCCAGATAGGTGGAGCAACATCTGGCCTTTGTAGGTCATCAGCGGTGTCCTGAACGATCCTCTTTCTGTGCAGCACGAAGACGCTTGTATGGGGGTTTGGTTGGGCTACGTTGGGGTTTTGCAGATGAAGATGGAGGGGTCCCCGATGTGGTAGCATATTCCTCTGTTGAGTTGTTATGTTCCATTTCCGTGTTCAGGGTAGAGACAAATTTTTCCGCTTCGTCAGGCGTGGTGAAGGTGAGTTGTTCTCCATCATGGGTTTGAACTCGAAGGGTTGCCGGATAGACCAAGGAGAATCTGAGCTGATTGTTGTATAGAATGGAGCATATTGGAGAAAATGCCTTGCGCTTATTCATGACCTCAACAGAGTAGTCTGCGAACAATAGCAGTTTCGCGCCATCAACTGTTAGTGAGCGGGAGCGACGAAACCTTTGCATAATGGCATTCTTATCTGCATAGTTCAAATATTTGACAATAACATGTCGGGGTTTTATGCGGGTTTCCGTATATTGCCCAATGCGATGCGCTCTTTCTATTATGCACGGTATGCGGAGGCCCAGTTGTTCGGGAATGATCTGTGCACATATGTTTGTTAGTTGTTGAGTAGTAATTGATTCAGGAAGTCCTATTATCCTTAGATTGTTTCGTCTCGAACGATTTTCGAGATCGTCGAGTTTTTCCCAGATCTCTCTGTGGGTAATGCTCATACGTGCTACTGCAGCTGATGTAGCAGTAGCTTCATCTTCCAAGGAGGAGATCCGTTCCTCTGTGAGTGAAATCCTCTGTGCTTGTGCCTGCACTTCTGCATGCAGCAGCTCTAGCCCTCTGCTTACTGCTGTGTCTACTGTGGCAGCAAGAGTAGGTCCCAGCAGCGCTACAACTGCCTGGGCTATGCCTTCAGGTGAAGCAGGGTCAGCAGCTATTGTTACTGAGGCTGAGGGATGTAAGGTGGGCAGTTGTGGAGGCAGTGGAGGCGGCTGCAGCTGTTCTGCTGGAGAGATCACGGCCGCCATTTTAGCTGCGCCTGTCTCTGTCCCTTCTGCCTGTGTCAGTGAGGCGGACGCCGCTCGGGCGTATGATCGCTCCACAAAGCGATCCATGTGTGTCCCCTCTGTTTGGCAGTGTAAGGGTGGGTCTCCCCGAGGCTTTTGCTGGGCTTTTAGGCCAGTTTAATGGAGAGTGTAGCGGGAGCTGAGGGTTCCTACCTCCTCCTCATGTGGCGCCGGAACGGGAAGTGGGAGCAGTGATTTTAATAATGCTTAAAGTGAAACAATAAAAGTGTAATATCCCTTTAAATTTCATACCTGGGGGGTGTCTATAGTATGCCTGTAAAGGGGCGCATGTTTCCCGTTTTTAGAACAGTCTGACAGCAAAATGACATTTCAAAGGAAAAAAAGTAATTTAAAACTACTCGCGGCTATTAATGAATTGCCGGTCCGACAATACACATAAAAGTTCATTGATAAAAACGGCATGGGAATTCCCCACAGGGGAACCCCGAACCAAAATTAAAAAAAAAAAAAATGACTTGTGGGGTCCCCCTCAAAATCTATACCAGACTCTTTAGGTCTGGTATGGATTTTAAGGGGAACCCCGCGCCAAAAAAAAAACGGCTTGGGGTCCCCCCAAAAATCAATACCAGACCCTTATCCGAGCATGCAACCTGGCGGGCCGCAGGAAAAGAGGGGGGTGAGAGAGCACCCCCCCTCCTGAACCGTACCAGGTCACATGCCCTCAACATTGGGAGGGTGCTTTGGGGTAGCCCCCCAAAACACCTTGTCCCCGTGTTGATGGGGGCAAGGTCCTCATCCCCACAACCCTTGGCCGGTGGTTGTGGGGGTCTGCGGGCGGGGGGCTTATCGGAATCTGGAAGCCCCCTTTAACAAGGGGACCCCCAGATCCCGGCCCTCCCCCCTGGGTGAAATGGTAAGGGTTTGTACCCCTACCATTTCACTAAAAAAGTGTCAAAAATGTTAAAAATGACAAGAAACAGTTTTTGACAATTCCTTTATTTAAATGCTTCTTCTTTCTTCTTTCTTCTTTTTTCTATCTTCCTTCGGTTTCTTCCTCCATCTTCTTCCTCTTCTGGTTCTTCTGGTTCTTCCTCCGGTGTTCTCGTCCAGCATCTTCCTCCGTGATGTCGGCGTCTTCTTCCCTTCTTCTCCTCGGGCCGCTCCGCATCCATGATGGCATGGAGGGAGGCTCCCGCTGTGTGACGCTTCTCTCTTCATCTTCTTCTCTTCATCTTCTTGTCTTCATCTTCTTTTTTGGGCCACTCCGCATCCATGATGGCATGGAGGGAGGCTCCCACTGTGTGATGCTTCTCCTCTTCTGACGGTTCTTAAACAACGGGGGGTGGAGCCTCCCGGTGGCCCCGCCCTCCCTGACACAGGGGACTTGACGGGGACTTCCCTGTGGCATTCCCCGTGATTTCAGAGGGGGCGGGGTTACATAAAGGGTGACCCCGCCCCCCTCTGATGTGAGGGGGCGGGTTTTTTTTGAAAAAATTTGAAAAATTTGTTCTTACATGCAAACACCGTTAAAGTCTATGGGACATGAGCATGAATAATCAAAAGTGCTAATTTTAAAGGCTTATATGCAAGTTATTGTCATAAAAAGTGTTTGGGGACCTGGGTCCTGCCCCAGGGGACATGGATCAATGCAAAAAAAGTTTTAAAAACGGACGTTTTTTCGGGAGCAGTGATTTTAATGATGCTTAAAGTGAAACAATAAAAGTGTAATATCCCTTTAAATTTTGTACCTGGGGGGTGTCTATAGTATGCCTGTAAAGGGGCGCACGTTTCCCGTTTTTAGAACAGTCTGACAGCAAAATGACATTTCAAAGGAAAAAAAAGTCATTTAAAACTACTCGCGGCTATTAATGAATTGCCGGTCTGACAATACACATAAAAGTTCATTGATAAAAAATGGCATGGGAATTCCCCACAGTGGGCAGGGGAACCCCGAACCAAAATTTAAAAAAAAACTGGCGCTTCACTTGTCTTCAGCAAGTGAAATGCATGCTCAATCAGATTCAGGGCAGGTGACTGACTTAGCCATTGCATAACATTTCACTTCTTTCCCTTAAAAAACTCTTTAAGTTCTTTGGTGTGGGCCTTTTTTGAGATGTGTGCAGCAGATCGCACCATTTGCAACATATGTCTGAAGTGTATGAAGCGTGGACTAGACAGCAAGTGCTTGTGCACCACATGCTTAATCAGACATATGTCGAGCTCTCATGCAGCCCATTGACAACACTACCTAAAAGACCCACACCAAAGAACAAGGCAGACCTCTCCTTGCTCCTCCTCATCAGCTGGGATCTCCAACCCCACTATACCTTCAGTCCTCTCAGAAACCTGCACTGAGAGGAATGAAGGTGTAGAATTGGGTTTGCCACTGCCAAGTACTTGCGGGCAATCTGCTATCGGTACACCAACATCCGATTCTAGCAGGCAGATTTCCCTACCCCAGTTGCTCCACCGGCAAAAGACGTTCTCTCCAAGCCGTCCACATGCCCAGCGGTTGAATGCTAGCTTGGCTAAATTGCTAGCACTTCAAATGCTGCCTTTTCAGTTGGTAGACTCTGCCCCCTTTCGTGAGTTTGTGGAATGTGAGGTACCTCAGTGGCAGGTTCCCAAACGCCACTTTTTTTCACGGAAGGTGATTCCGGCTCTCTACCGGCATGTGGAAGGCAATGTCCATTCCTCGCTGGACAGGGCGGTCAGCGGTAAGGTGCATATTACAGCTGACTCATGGTCCAGCAGGCATGGACAGGGACATTACCTATCTTTCACCGTGCACTGGGTGACTCTGCTGGCAGCTGGGCAGGATGCAGGACAGGGTGCAGTAGTGTTGGAGGTTGTTCTGCCACCATGCCTCCAAAATTCTACTAGTGGTGATTTTGCCACACCTCTCTCCTCCACCCCTCCTCTTCTTCTTCCTCCATGGCCTCTTCCTGTGCTGATTTGTCCTCGGAACCAGCGGTGCTCCGTAGGCGGTCAAGGGGCTACGCAAGCACACAGGCAAAAAGATGCCATGCGGTGCTTGAGCTGGTGTGCTTGGGGACAGGAGCCACACTGGGGCAGAGATTCTGTCAGCTCTGCAGTGGCAGGCTCAGAGGTGGTTGACGCCATGCCAGTATAAGCCAGGAATGGTGGTTTGCAACAATGGCACCAACCTCCTCTCCACCCTCCGACAGGGACAACTGACCCATGTGCCCTGTTTGGCTCACGTCCTTAAATTGGTGGTGCAGCGGTTCTTGGACAGGTACCCGGGCTTACAGGATGTCCTGAGGCAGGCCAGGAAAGTCTGTGTGCATTTCTGCCAGTCATATAATGCCAGTGCTTGGCTGGCTGACCTCCAAAAGGAATTTAACCTGCCCAAGAACCGCCTAATCTGTGACATGCCCACCAGGTGGAACTCAATGTTGGTCATGCTGCAGCAGCTGCACATGCAGCAGAGGGCCATCAATGAGTACCTGTGCGACTATTGCGCCAGGACAGGGGAGCTTGTTTTTTTCCCCATGCCAGTGGGCCATGATCAGGGATGCATGCACTGTCCTGTCACCATTTGAAGAGGCCACGAGGATGGTGAGCGGTGACAGTGCATGCATCAGTGACACTGTCCCTCTTGTCCACCTGTTGGAGCACACACTGCGTGGAATAATGGACAGGGCACGTGAGGCAGAACAGAGGCAGGAAAAGGAGGACTTCCTTACCTCTCAAGGCCCCCTTTATCCAGACAGTGTTCATGCCCACCGATCACACAGGAAGAGGAGGAAGATTGTGTCAGCATGGAGGTGGAGCCTAGCACTCGGCATCAGCAGCAGTCTTCAAGGGATCATTTACAGTCCAAAGAAACCCATGGACTTGTACATGGCTGGGAGGAGGTGGCTGCGGATCATGTCGTCCTTAGTGACCCAGAGGACTCTGGACCGAATGCCTCAGCAAACCTACCCTGCATGGCCTCCCTGATCCTGCAAAGCCTGTGGAAGGATCCTCGTATTTGTGGTATCAAGGAAAAGGGATCATTACTGGCTGGCAACCCTCCTTGATCCATGTTACAAGGGTAAGGTTGTGGACCTTATCTTGCAGTCGCAGAGGGAGCAGAGGATGAAACATCTTCAGGAGGCGTTGCAGAAATGTTTGTGCAAGGCGTTTCCAGAGCCTGGGAGGTTACAATTCCCTGGTCCTCCTGGACAACGTGTTGCTGAGGCTTCCTTCAGTCAGCGAAGGAGCGGTGGAGAAGGTGACCGCCTGACCAATGCGTTCAGACAATTTTTTAGTCAGCAGCCCCAAGGTATGGTCGGTTCCAGCAACCATCACCAGCATCTGATTCACATGGTGCAGGAATACCTAGGGGCAAGATCAGACTTGGACACCTTTCCCATCGAAAATCCTCTGGGTTACTGGGTCTTGAGGATGGATCACTGGCCAGAGCTTGCACAGTATGCAATTGAGCTACTGGCCTGTCCTGCATCCAGCGTTCTTTTGGAACGCACATTCAGTGCTGCTGGAGGCTCTGTAACCGATCACAGGATGCGCCTGTCCACCGAATTAGTCAATCGGCTGACCTTCACAAAAATGAATCAGTCTTGAATCACCAGCTATCAAGCACCTGATGCTGATGTAACCAAATAATTTTTTTTTAATGTGAGATCCCTTCAAGACTGCCTATGCTGATGCTGAGTTTCTATCCTGTTATGCTGAGTGACTATCCTCTTCCTCCTCAATGTTCATGCTGATAGCTTGTAAGAACATTTTTGGTTCTGGGCACCACCACCAGTGGCTAAGGCCCAATTTTCCAGCCCCTGTTTAACAGGGGCGTGTAATTATAATTTTTGATGCAATACTTTGCAGCAGGGCTCATTCCTGCGCTCCAACTAGAGTATCTGTGAGGGGTTGCAGTGTTGTGGCACCAGCACCAGTGCCTTAGACCCAATTTTTCACCCCCTCTATAACAGGGTCATTTAATTACAATTCTTGATCTAATATTTCACAGAAGGGCCCATTCCTGTGCCCACCAAGAGTAATGCCCTGTAAACACGGTCGGATTTTCCAACGGGAAATGTGTGATAGGACCTTGTTGTCGGAAATTCCGACCGTGTGTGGGCTCCATAACACATTTTTCATCAGAATTTCAGACACACAAAGTTTGAGAGCTGGCTATAAAATTTTCTGACAACAAAATCCGTTGTCGGAAATTCCAATCGTGTGTACACAAATCCGACGCACAAAGTGCCACGCATGCTCAGAATAAATTAAGAGACAAAAGCTATTGGCTACTGCCCCGTTCATAGTCCCGACGTATGTGTTTTACGTCATCGCGTTTAGAACGATCGGATTTTCCGACAACTTTGTGTGACCGTGTGTATGCAGGACAAGTTTGAGCCAACATCCGTCAGAAAAAATCCTTGGATTTTGTTGTCGGAATGTCCGATCAATGTCCGACCGTGTGTACAGGGCATAACTGTGAGGCCTTACAGTGTTGTGGCAACACCACCACACCGTCCACCACCAGAGGCCCAATTTTTCTGATCCTGTTCAACAGGGGCATGTAATTACTATTCTTGATCTAATATTTCACAGCAGGGCCCGTTCCTGCACCCACCAAGAGTAACTGTGAGGGCTTACAGTGTTGTGGAAACACCAACACCTAAGGCCCAAATTTCTGCAGAGTATATAGGGCAGGCCCCTACTTTCTAACATTCAACTTAGAAACGACTCTCCTTGCAAATGGAAGGAGACAACAGGAAGTTTGAGGAAATCTACCCCTAGGAAGGGAAATTCTCTCCTGTAAGAGTTCCTTGTTTCAAAAAAAACCCCAAATTTTCAAAATCCAATTGACATTGTGACAGAAAGTGATGTGAAATCCTTCCCCATGTTTTTCAAAAAGCTTAAAAATAGATTTTTTGGCTGGAGCTACACGTAAAAAATGTACCAGTTCAAAATTACAATCTTGTTTGTACCGCCTGTATACTGCTGTTCAGAGTATATAGGGCCTGGGGCCCCCACGCCTTTCCTTTTTTTTAGTTGGGTGCGGGGTTCCCCTTTATATCCATACAAGACTCAAAGGGGCTGGTAATGGGCTGGGGGGGGGGTTCTCAATGGTTTTCATCCATATTGCCGGGACTAGACATGACATTAAAGCCGCAAGCGGTTTTAAATGACTTTTTTTCTTTTAGAAATGTCATTTTGAGCAGGGACTGTTCTAAACATGGGAAACATGCGCCACTTTACAGGCATACTATAGACACCCCCCCAGGCACAATATTTAAAGGAATATTTCACTTTTATTTTTTCACTTTAAGCATCATTAAAATCACTGCTCCCGAAAAAAATGGCCATTTTAAAAACTTTTTTTTGCATTGATACATGTACCCTGGGGCAGGACCCGGGTCCCCAAACCCTATTAAAGACAATAACTTGCATATTAGTCTTTAAAATTCGCACTTTTGATTTCTCACGTTCGAGTCCCATAGACTTTAACGAGGTTTGAAAGTTCGCACTAACTTTTGGTCCGTTCGAATGTTCTGATGCAAACAGAAACCGGGTGGTGTTCGGCTCATCCCTAGTACTGAATACCTATCTCATTTCTTGCGACACTAACAAGTCAGGAAAGTACAAATACCGCCCAAATGACCCCTTTTTAGAAAGTAGACATTCCAAGGTATTAAGCAAGTAGCATGGTGAGTTTTTTTAAGTTGTCATTTTTTCCCACAATTCTTTGCAAAATTAAGATTTTTTCTTTTTGATTTTACAAAATTGTCATATTAACAGGTTATTTCTTTCACTGAGCATATGCATACAACAAATTACACCACAAAATACATTCTGCTACTCTTCCCAAGTATGGCGATACCACATGTGTGAGACTTTTACACAGCCTGGCCACATACAAAGGCCCAACATTGAAGTAGGTGCACCTTCAGCACCTTCAGGCATTCTACGAGCATAAATGACACATCTCATTTCTCAACCACCTATTGAAGGCCCTGGAGCACCAGGACAATTGAATTGCCCCCAAAATGACCCTATTTTGGAAAGCAAACATCCCATCGTATAATCTATGATGCATAATGAGTCTTTTGAATGGTTCATTTTTTCCAGACGTTTTTGGAAAATGTGGAAAAAAATGAAAACGCATTTTTTTTTACACAAAGTTGTCCATTTATCAGATATTTCCAACACATAGCATGTACATAGCAAAGATGACACCCAAAATACATTCTGCTACTCCATGGCAATACCACATGTGTGAGACTTTTACACATCTTGGTCACATACAAAGACCCAACACTGAAGTAACATCTTCAGGCGTTCTACGAGCATAAATGAAGAAAAATATTACAGCGCACACATGCAAAAAAACATTCACCTCCAGCAAGGCTAGTTTAAAAACACCTAAACAGTCGCAAAAATACATTTTCAAAAATATGGGGATTTGGTCACACCATATTGCTATATGGTGCTAAGCCCACTTACTGTGACAAAGTACCCCATGATTAGTGGGTCCTACACTATCCATGGGTTTGTGAGATCCTGCTTCTCTGAACCATGAGAGCTACACTCTTCTAAATGGGAGAAATTTAAAGGTCTCCACCTATGACACAAGTGGACAGTAATGAGAGGTACTTAATGAGGGAATAGGGTGCTCCTATCCCAAAAGGATTTGGTCAGAATCCATACAATACACAAACAAGATATTTGGGGGGCACACCTTCACATTAAAGCTGGTGCAGCCATAAGACCATACAATAGAAGAAAAATATTACAGCGCACACATGCAAAAAAACATTCACCTCCAGCAAGGCTAGTTTAAAAACACCTAAACATTCTCAAAAAGACATTTTCAAAAATATGGGGATTTGGTCACACCATATTGCTATATGATGCTAAGCCCACTTACTGCGACAAAGTACCCCAAAGTACTTAATGAGGGAATAGGGTGCTCCTATCCCAAAAGGATTTGGTCAGAATCCATACAATACACAAACTGGGGTGTCGCAGTAAGTGGGCTTAGCACCATATAGCAATATGGTGTGACCAAATCCCCATATTTTTGAAAATGTCTTTTTGAGAATGTTTAGGTGTTTTTAAACTAGCCTTGCTGGAGGTGAATGTTTTTTTGCATGTGTGCGATGTAATATTTTTCTTCTATTGTATGGTCTTAAGGCTGCACCAGCTTTAATGTGAAGGTGTACCCCCCAAATATCTTGTTTGTTTTTCTACGAGCATAAATGACACATCTCATTTCTCAACCACCTATTACATTTTTGAAGGCCCTGGAGCACCAGGACAATGGAATTGCCCCCCAAATGACCCCATTTTGGAAAGCTAACACCCAAAAGTATAATCTATGAGGCATAATGAGTCTTTTGAACAGTTCATTTTTTTCCTGGAGTTTTTGGAAAATGTGAAAAAAAAAATGAAAACACATTTTTTTTACACAAAGTTGTCCATTTTTCAGATATTTCCAACACATAGCATGTACATAGCAAAGATGACACCCCAAAATACATTCTGCTACTCCTCCTGAGTATGGCGATACCAGATGTGTGAGACTTTTACACAGCCTGGCCACATACAAAGGCCCAACATTGAAGTAGCATCTTCAGGCGTTCTAGGAGCATAAATGACATATATAATTTCCTGGCAACCTATCATTTTTGAAGGCCCTTCATATTTCTAACACATAGCATGTACATACCAAAAATTACAATCCAAAATAAATTTTATTGTGGAAAGGGTTAAAAAAAGCATTACCTGTGCTTTTAGTAGTATCCACAGAGGAGAGCACTGGTCCAGGCAGCAGGCAGGGATGTGCTTAGCGACAGCAATAGTAATTATCCAGGCAGCAGGCAGGAATATTGTCTATAGTCAGCACAAGGATATTGTCAGCACAGCACAGTCCACAGAAATTGTCCAGTCAGAGACAGCCAGCACAGCCATAATATTGGTCCAGGTACACTGTTACCTGCAGACACTCATTTTACCGCTCTCCAGCCCTTCATAAACATACTGCCTCTTGCTACAGCTAATTATTTGCATAGTTAAGGTAGCGGTGTGGTCCGTTCATGCAGCAGGCAGAGGCATAATGGCAGTAAGTCAGCAACAGGCTGAGGGCCGCAATCAGGTAAGATCTGTGCACAGGGGCACAGGGGTAGAGGCTTCGATCCACCCAAATCTCTATGAAGCCTCCGGACTCCAGACTCTAATCCGGAAATTTCAAAACCCAGAGAAAACAAAAAAAATTGTTTTCTCCATCCGGAAAAACAATTCTGGAGCCCCTCACATATGTGAGACCCCTGTGTACTACAGTAGCAGGGCAACAGATCAGTCCAAGCGGTAGGCAAAAGCATAGTCCATAAAACAGGCCAGAGTCAGTTCACATGTAAGCAGTCCAAGCGGTGGGCAGTAGCGTAGTTGATAAAACAGGCCAGGGTCAGTTTATGTGGAGACAGTCCAAGCAGTGGGCAGAGGCATAGTCACAAAACAGGCCAGGGTCAGTTCACGTGGAAGCAGTCCAAATAGTAGGCAGAGGCATAGTCAAAAAACAGTTCACGTGGAAGGCAGTGGCATGGTTATTTGGGGAAGCATGGAAAATGGTCAGCACAGATGATGAAAATGGGGAAATGGTTAAAAATATGGGCTAATATTTAAGGGATGTATGATAAAGTTGGAAGCATTCACCAATGCAAAGGCCAGGTTGGGGGGGACACTGGGGACAATAGTAGCTGGTATCTTTTCGAAATCCTCTTTTGGGGCACATGCAACTTTTTTTTGCCGTCTTCGGCCCGCTTCAGATGCTGGAATGTTGAAGGGGAAGTGGCGCTCATGAAGTCGGCAAACAGCCTCAGACTGAAGGTCTTCTGGGGAGGTCTTTGGTGATAGATGAGGGACGTGACGACTTCTTCTATGAATTGTAGGAAGGGGTGGGGCTTTCTGTGGATTTGGTGTAGACTACATAGGAATTATAAACAGCCAAATGGATGAGATAAATTGCTACCTTCTTGTACCAGAATCGGGACCTCCTTATCGACAAATAGGGCTGAATGATTTGATCATTGAAATCCACCCCCCCATGTAGAGATTATAATCTTGGACACATACTGGCTTTTCAATGGGACCTCGTCTTCTTTGAAACTCAATTGTAGTGTCGTCATGGATGGTGGACATCATGTGCATGTCCCTTTCATCCTTCCACCTCAAGGCCAGCACTTCATTGCATCTCAATGCTGCTCTTTCCCCCTTCACAGCCTTCTGTTTGCTAAAGATTGTGGGAAGCCCTTCCTATTTTTTTTGGAGGTTCCGCAGGCCAGGGTTTTTGTGATGTGTAAGTGTTTGAAAAGGGGCAGGCTGGTGTAGAAGTTGTCAAGGTATTTGTGATATCCTTTGTTCAGAAGTGGGTATGCGAGATTCCATACAATCTTTCCAGTTGTGCCCATGTAGACTGAGCACTCAGGGGGCTGGAGCTGGGAATCTTTTCCTTCATATATGCGGAACGCATACAGATATCCTGTGACTCTCTCACAGAGCTTGTATAATTTTACTCTGTATCTGGCCCTTTTGCTAGGAATATATTGCTTTATTCCTAGCCGGCCTGAAAAGGGTACCAGGAACTCATCGACACATACAGTGAGGACAGAAAGTATTCAGACCCCCTTAAATTTTTCACTCTTTGCTTATTGCAGCCATTTGCTAAAATCATTTAAGTTCATTTTTTCCTCATTAATGTACACACAGCACCCCATATTGACAGAAAAACACAGAATTGTTGACATTTTTGCAGATTTATTAAAAAAGAAAAACTGAATTATCACATGGTCCTAAGTATTCAGACCCTTTGCTCAGTATTTAGTAGAAGCACCCTTTTGATCTAATACAGCCATGAGTCTTTTTGGGAAAGATGCAACAAGTTTTTCACACCTGGATTTGGAGATCCTCTGCCATTCCTCCTTGCAGATCCTCTCCAGTTCTGTCAGGTTGGATGGTAAACGTTGGTGGACAGCCATTTTTAGGTCTCTCCAGAGATGCTCAATTGGGTTTAAGTCAAGACTCTGGCTGGGCCATTCAAGAACAGTCACGGAGTTGTTGTGAAGCCACTCCTTCGTTATTTTAGCTGTGTGCTTAGGGTCATTTTCTTGTTGGAAGGTAAACCTTCGGCCCAGTCTGAGGTCCTGAGCACTTTGGAGAAGGTTTTCATCCAGGATATCCCTGTACTTGGCCACATTCATGTTTCCCTTGATTGCAACCAGTTGTCCTGTCCCTGCAGCTGAAAAACACCCCCACAGCATGATGCTGCCACCACCATGCTTCACTGTTGGGACTGTATTGGACAGGTGATGAGCAGTGCCTGGTTTTCTCCACACGTACCGCTTAGAATTAAGGCCAAAAAGTTCTATCTTGTTCTCATCAGACCAGAGAATCTTATTTCTCACCATTTTGGAGTCCTTCAGGTTTTTTTTAGCAAACTCCATGTAGGCTTTCATGTGTTTTGCACTGAGGAGAAGCTTCCGTCGGGCCACTCTGCCATAAAGCCCCAACTGGTGGAGGGCTACAGTGATGGTTGACTTTCTACAACTTTCTCCCATCTCCCGACTGCATCTCTGGAGCTCAGCCACAGTGATCTTTGGGTTCTTCTTTACCTCTCTCACCAAGGCTCTTCTCCCCCGATAGCTCAGTTTGGCCAGACGGCCAGCTCTAGGAAGGGTTCTGGTTGTCCCAAACGTCTTCTATTTAAGGACTATAGAGGCCACTGTGCTCTTAGGAACCTTAAGTGCAGCAGACATTTTTTTTGTAACCTTGGCCAGATTGTGGCCTTGCCACAATTCTGTCTCTGAGCTCTTCAGGCAGTTCCTTTGACCTCATGATTCTCATTTGCTCTGGCATGCACTGTGAGCTGTAAGGTCTAATATAGACAGGTGTGTGGCTTTTCTAATCAAGTCCAATCAGTATGATCAAACACAGCTGGACTCAAATGAAGGTGTAGAACCATCGCAAGGATGATCAGCAGAAATGGACAGCACCTGAGTTAAATATATGAGTGTCACAGCAAAGGGTCTAAATACTTAGGACCATGTGATATTTCAGTTTTTCTTTTTTAATAAATCTGCAAAAATGTCAACAATTCGGTGATGTCAATATGTAGTGCTGTGTGTACATTAATGAGAAAAAAAATGAACTTAAATGATTTTAGCAAATGGCTGCAATATAACAAAGGGTGAAAAGTTTAAGGGGGTCTGAATACTTTCTGTCCCCACTGTATATTCTGATCAGGGACATAGAGTTCTGCAAATTGTTGGGAAAAGAAATTTATCAGTGGGCGAAGTTTATATAATTTGTTCTAATTTGGAAGATTGTGGGGAGGGCACTGGGTGTTGTCACTAAAAAGAAAAGCCTGGAGCAACAGCATGCAATGCTGTAGGCAAAGGGCGAACATGACAGTGGGAACAGGGTAAGGGTTAATGATAGAGGGTTATGGTGGAGCCGAGGGGGAGGGAGAATTAGGGGAGGGGACAGTTAAAAGGGCTTCCCGCTCTGGGAGGGACAGCAGAAGATCGTGGAAAGTTCAGTGAGAAGGTCAGTGTCCCAACATGTCTGAGTTAGACAGGCTTATGGCCCAGCTAAGGGAGGAAGCGTCGGTGCGGGGTGCGGGGTGGCTGCAGGATACGATCGCAGCCGTCCCAATACACAGGCTAGGGAGGGGGAGAGAGGCGGCACCAGAGCGCGCCGTTCCCGACCGCCTGAGCGGTTCTCCCCGGACCGCGTCCTACCTTCACAGCGGCACCCGGGTGTTATGGAGGCCAGTGTCCAGGGAGGCCCCCCAGCAAAAAGAGCGGCAGGAAGAGAGCGGGTCAGCGGGCGGGCGGCCCCGACAGGTCAGGAGAAGAGCCCAGCAGTAGAACGGACGGGAGAGAGGCCTACTTACAGGAGGCATGCGGAGAGTGCGAGCCCCGCCCCCAGGAAGAACACTGCCATCGCTCACGCGGCCATGCCAGGAGGGGTCCCTGGGCCTTCTGCTTCGTCGGCAGGGGACAGGCAGACAAGAGGAAGGAGCAAGACTGGCTTACCACCAACCGGAGCGGAGGCCGACAGGACTGCGGTAACACACACCGGTCCTGGAAAGGCTGTCCGGAAATCAACGGGAGGATTCGCTGCGCGGAGGAAGGAAAGGATTGCGGGTAGTGCGGCAGCCGCGGTCAACATCCCGGGCGGGCCAGTATCTGATGCGGGAGAAGAATCGGGTCGGAGCGGGGGAGAAGAGATGTCCGGATCGGAAGAGGAGACGGCCCAGCTGCCCAGGAGGATGGGGCCAGGAGAAAGCAGACGGTCGGCTGATGGGGCGACACCTATGCAGCCCGGTGAGTTACCACATGATATTGCAAATGCTAGTTTAAATAATGCAACAGTGTCAGGAGCTGGGGTTGGAGGATCGGTGGAAAGTAGGGTAGGAACTGACATGGGGGGAGGTGCTTCGGGATTTTTGGGGTTTCTGACAGGAATTAAGGAGCTTGTGCAGAGGCTGGAGGCGGCAGAGAAGCCGGCGGGGGGGCCAATAGCTGCATGGGTACCGCAGACGGGGAAGGAATTGGATAACGCAGGGCGGGGGGCCGCCATACCTACAGTTGCAGCTGAGGTCACGGTGCCAGCGCAGGAGGCCGTGGCGAGCGTAGCGGCGCAGGGGAAGGACAAAGCGGCGCCGTCAGGGGAGGCTGCGGCGAGAAAAGATATTGTTAGGCTGGCGGACGCAGCTCGCTGCGAGGTGTACGTGTGCTACGAAGGACCGTTGGGGGCTCACCTGAAACAGGAGGTTCGGGAAAAATTATGGAAGGGTGAGTATGTAGAAATATTTTCATTATTGCCCTTGGAAAAATTCAATCTTGATAGAGTCAAGCCGGATGATTCCAAAAAGGAGGACGAGGAGAAGAGGAGGTATAGGCTGATACCTAGGACATTTACGAATTGGTTGCAAGCGTTTGCAATCATGGCTAGTGTGATAGGGGAGAAACAGCCGGAACATTGTTCGGCGCTTTTCTGCTATCAGGACGCGATAGGGGAAGCGTACAGAGTATACGGGGGTACGGCATGGTTGAGGTACGATGAACAGTTCAGGCAGCGGAGAGCAGTGCGCCCGGAACTACGTTGGGACCACAAAGACATCAGCCTGTGGATGCGTTTGATGACGACGGCGAGGGCACCGAATCAGTTTTTTCAGGGGGGAGCCGGTGGACCGTCAACCCAGGGACATGCGGCTGGAAACAAAAAAGGGGTCTGTTGGCAGTACAACTCAGGGGTCTGCAGGTTCGGAGGATCATGTAAGTTTAAACACGAATGCTCCGGCTGCGGGGGAACACATCCGTCATCCAGGTGTTTTAAGCAGGGAAAAGGTCGTCAGGGAGAAGCTGGGAACAAAAGGGAGGACTCCGGTGATGGTGGAAAAGATGCGACCGTTTCTCGGTAAGTACCCCGACAAACAAGCAGCACGGCTATTAGAACAAGGTTTTACGGTAGGATTTAGGATTCCATGCAATCTAGCAGCTGTCCCCCCAGTACCCAAAAATTTAAAGTCAGCCTTGCAACATCCGGAAGTGGTTTTGGAAAAACTACAGAAGGAGGTTGCATTGGGTAGAATGAGCGGACCTTTTCCAGTGGCGCCAGTGGCGGATTTGGTGGTATCACCTTTAGGTGTGGTGCCCAAAAAAGAGCCCAATAAATTTAGGCTCATTCACCACTTATCCTTCCCAAAAGGGGGATCCGTGAATGATGCCATTGACCAAGAAGCGTGCTCAGTGACGTATACGTCGTTTGATGCCGCGGTAAGGTGGGTGCGCCACTATGGAAAAGGGGCATTGATGGCAAAGGCAGATGTGGAATCAGCTTTTCGACTGCTGCCAGTGCACCCCGAGAGCTTTCGGCTACTGGGGTGTCATTGGAATGGTGGATTCTACATTGATCAATGCCTACCGATGGGTTGTTCGGTATCGTGTGCGCTGTTCGAACAATTCAGCTCCTTCGTAGAGTGGGTAGTAAGGGATGTATCCGGAGTGAATTCGCTAATTCACTACTTGGATGATTTTTTATGCATTGGCCCGGCGGATTCTAGAGTCTGTGCAGTGCTACTAGCGTCATTGCAGCACATAGCAGAAAAATTTGGCATTCCATTGGCAGCTGAAAAGACGGAGGGACCCTGCTCGGTCATCACGTTCTTGGGTATTGTATTAGATTCGGATGCGATGGAATGCAGATTACCGGAGGAGAAATTGGAAGATTTGAGGAGGGAAGTGGCAGGTTTGATAGGTCTGAAAAAGGTACAACTGAGAAGGTTACAATCGGTTTTGGGCAAACTGAATTTTGCTTGCCGCATATTACCGATGGGGAGAGTGTTTAGTCGCCGGCTGGCGGCCAGCACGAGCGGGATCAAATCCCCAAAACATTTTGTACGTTTAGTTAAAACACATAGGGAGGATCTCAGGGTCTGGAATACCTTTCTGGAATCCTTTAACGGTAGGGCAATGTGGATGTCGGGTCCAGTCAGTAATTTTGACTTGGAACTATTCACTGATGCCGCTGGATCAACAGGTTTTGGGGCGTTCTTTCAAGGGCAATGGAGCGCAGGTCCATGGCCTCAATCGTGGGTAAAAGAAGGTTTCACGAAGAATCTGGTTTTGCTGGAACTGTTTCCAGTGGTACTGGCAGTGGAGTTATGGGGCGCATCGTTCAGGGATCTGAAAGTGCGTTTTCATGGGGACAACATGGGGGTGGTGCAAGTGATAAACAGGGTCACGGCGTCATCTCCGCCGGTGATCAGGATGCTGCAACACTTAGTGTTAAGATGCTTACAACTGAATGTCTTCATTCATGCTGTTCACTTACCGGGGGTGGAGAACGTAATTGCTGATGCGTTGTCTCGCTTCCAGTGGGACAGGTTCAGAGAGTCGGCGCCGGAAGCGGAGCAACAGGGGGTGCCTTGTCCAGACTGGCTGTGGGAGATTGCACTGGAGTCGTCGAGGGATGGATTAAGCGGTCGGTAAGTGGGGCTACTTGGGCAGCATACAATAAGGTATGGCAGGAGTGGATGTCCTTTGGGCGAGCGTTGAGGGAGGAACTTATAGGGCAGGGAGTGCGTTCGCTATTACTGTATTATCTGGCAAGAAAATTTAACGAGGGTGCGTCGGTATCTGTGATCAATATACAGCTAGCTGGTTTAGCTTTCCTTTTTAAGCTACAAGGGCAGCCCGACGTCACCAAGGATTTTTGGGTGAGACAGGCGTTGAAGGGTTATCGGAGGGCGGCGGTTCAGCGAGATTCGAGGAGACCAGTAACGTTTGAGATACTGGGGGGTATCGTGGAACAATTGATGGGGGTTTGTTCGTCTGATTACGAAGTTAGTTTGTTTAAGGTAGCTTTTGTATTAGCATTTTTTGGTGCATTCAGGATAGGGGAGTTGGTCAGCCCTTCAAAAACAGTGCAAGGGGGAGTTGGGTTGAAGGAGGTTACACTTGAGGAGGACGGGGTATCGATATTCCTGCGGAAGTCTAAGACAGATCAGGAAGGGAGAGGCAGGATGGTGCGAGTTTATTCCATCCAGGGATCCCCTCAGTGCCCAGTGGGTGCAGTAAGGGAATTTTTGAAAGTTAGGCCGGACTGTCAGGGCCCTTTATTAATACATTCAAATGGAGATATGTTATCGCGTTTTCAGTTCATTGCTGTTTTTAGGAAATGTTTGCTTGGGCTGGGACTTGAGGAGCGGGATTTTTCATCACATTCATTCCGGATAGGAGCCGCAACAGAGGCGGCCAGATTGGGTATGGATGTGGAAACAATAAAACGGATTGGGCGGTGGGAATCTAACAGATTTCAATCTTATGTGCGACCGCAACTAGCGGTAAGATTATAAGGGGTTAGGTTTGTTTTTTGTGGTTTTATGGCCGGTGGGACAGTAGTTAACTGGTCAATGTTGAGCATGGTTTGTTTTCTTCTAATTTCAGGTGCAGCTCCAAGTGTGGTCTGGATTATGGGCCATTCTTATGTGTGTTGGGGGGCTCGGAGGGGAGACGCTCGACCTGAGGGTAGGCAGTTAGGCTTTGATAGACGGGAAGTGTATTTAAAATGGTTTGGTATACCAGGGATGTTGTGGGGCAGGTTGGTTCAGGAGGTACAACGATATGCAAACAGGGAGGGCCCTCCGGATGTGCTGGTAATACATGTGGGCGGCAATGATCTTGGTATTCGCTCAATGATAGACATTACGCGAGACATTAAATTTGACGTCTGGCGCTTAGTGAAGGAATTTCCAAAAATGATCATTGTCTGGTCGGACATGGTTGCCCGCATGTGTTGGAGAATGGCCAGGTCTGTGGAGGGGGTGAATAGAGCAAGGAAGAAGATCAATAGGGAAGTGAGTAAATTTGTGGTTAGTTGTGGAGGGTTGGCAATCAGGCATAGTGAACTGGAATTCGAGACATGGAGGTACTTAAGACGTGATGGGGTACATCTTAATGAGGTGGGGACGGATTTGTGGGCTTTGGGCCTACAAGACGGTATACAGCGAGCTATTCGGGTGTGGAGGAGCACCCAAGAGTAAGGTATTACTATTGGGATGCTGTGGCGGGCGTTGGTCTGGGCAAGGGAAGGAAGATGGCTAAAAAGTAAGAGTGGGGATCCAACGTTGATATGGGTCCGGAGGTTTTTTGGTTCCCGGTTAGCCGGGAAGTGATATGGGGCACTGCAGTCACGGCAGTCTCTGAGCCAGCTTGTCGGCTTGAGGCCTATTGGAGATTTTTGGTTTAGGGCTGCAGTGCTATAGTTGTTATGGCCATCAGATGGATTTGTTAAAGCTATTGCTCAGACCAACGTTCTTTTTTGATCCAGGTTGCATAACAGATGTTTGTTTTTCTCGATGACGGAAGTTTTATATTTTTGATATATAATTTTATATTAAGTTAATAAAGTAGGCTGCTACGGCCTTTGTTTTATACTCCAGAAGCTGGTGTGGTCTCATTATTGGGAATAGGAGTATAATGGTTGGGTAATGTTTAATAGGCATCTGTTATCCAATAGTCAAGAAAAGCCTGGAGCAACAGCATGCAATGCTGTAGGCAAAGGGCGAACATGACAGTGGGAACAGGGTAAGGGTTAATGATAGAGGGTTATGGTGGAGCCGAGGGGGAGGGAGAATTAGGGGAGGGGACAGTTAAAAGGGCTTCCCGCTCTGGGAGGGACAGCAGAAGATCGTGGAAAGTTCCCGCCCACCCTCCCTAGGAATAGAATATGTTATTGTCGTAGGGTTTGTAGTTTTTCTTTTGTCAACAGGTGAAAGAAGAGAGATTGTCGTGGCAGTGGCGGGCGTTGGTCTGGGCAAGGGAAGGAAGATGGCTAAAAAGTAAGAGTGGGGATCCAACGTTGATATGGGTCCGGAGGTTTTTTGGTTCCCGGTTAGCCGGGAAGTGATATAGGGCACTGCAGTCACGGCAGTCTCTGAGCCAGCTTGTCGGCTTGAGGCCTATTGGAGATTTTTGGTTTAGGGCTGCAGTGCTATAGTTGTTATGGCCATCAGATGGATTTGTTAAAGCTATTGCTCAGACCAACGTTCTTTTTTGATCCAGGTTGCATAACAGATGTTTGTTTTTCTCGATGACGGAAGTTTTATATTTTTGATATATAATTTTATATTAAGTTAATAAAGTAGGCTGCTACGGCCTTTGTTTTATACTCCAGAAGCTGGTGTGGTCTCATTATTGGGAATAGGAGTATAATGGTTGGGTAATGTTTAATAGGCATCTGTTATCCAATAGTCATGAAGAAAGTGCATTATCATTTCGTATCGGGACCTGGCCATTATAATAAATTGGCATGTTGTGGATGGGGTTGGTGGACCAATAGGCATGTCCTTCATTTTTTTTGTAAGCCCCATGCTTAGGGTGAGGCCCATAAACAATTTGAACTCTCCAAATTCAGATCTCTCCACTCAAACGGACGGGCATATGATGATTGGGGGTTGTTGGCAATATACTGCTGGGCATATAAATTTGTCTGGTCCACAATGAATTGCAGCAAAGTGTCAGGCAAAAACAGATGAAAGCAATCAATCTCTGAGAAATTTTGTGTGTTGGCCTGCACCTGGCTGTGCTGTGAAAGGGGGAATAATTGGTGATCCCGAGTCGGATGGCAGCCATGTTGGGTTGGCAAGACCACCTGGCATGTATGTAGAGGCACTGGCTTTTGGGGGACGTGACACTCCAGTAGTTGGGGGATTTGAATTTTCTTGTGCTGGTACTCAGGCGTGATGTGGCAGGACTGGTCCTGGGTCTGGGCATTTGTTCCTGGGGCCTATCTCCGGCGGCAACACTGGTACTGGGCGTTTGTTCCTGGGGCCTATCGGCGGCGGCAGCGCTGGTACTGGGCATTTGTTCCCGGGGCCTATCACTGGCGGCAGCGCTAGTACTGGGCCTGAGAATATAATCCTGCTTTCCAGAGTGCCGTTCCCTTTTAGGAGGGACCCATTCTTCCTCTGGATCATTTGCTAATTCACTATACTCAATCCGTTAAAATTCCGAATTTGATTCGGAATCAGAATTGGAATCTGAGAACTCCCCGTTGCTCTCATCAGTCATGGAGAGGATCTGGAATGCCTCCTCACTGTTGTAAAGTCTTTTGGACATGACGCTGATGGCTGTGTGACAGCTGGCAGGTGACGGTCACTGATGAGCTGTGCGATGGGTGGCAGGTGACGTTCACTGATAGGTAATGACAGTGTGACAGGCGATGGTCACTTATGGGTGACAGGCCAAAGGCAGTGACGGTGATGGTCACTGACGGGTGATGGTCACAGACGAGTGACAGGCCACGGTCACTGATGAGTGATGGGTGCACCGCTGACAGTCACTGATGGGTGATTGGAGATGGCTGACAGTCACTGATGGGTGATGGCTGACGGTCACTGATGGGTGACGGGTATTGACTGACATCACTGATGGGTGACGGGTGATGGCTTACGGGTGATGGCTGACGGTCACTGATGGGTGATGGGTAATGGCTGACGTCACTGATGGGTGATGGTTGATGGCTGACGGGTAATGGCTGATGTCACTGATGGGTGACAGGTGATGGCTGACAGTCACTGACGGGTGTTGGGCATTGGCTGACGTTCACTGATGGGTGACGGGTAATGGCTGACGTCACTGATGGGTGAAGGGTGATGGCTGATGGCTGACGGTCACTAATGGGTGACGGGTGATGGCTGATGGTCACTGATGGGTGACAGGTGATGGCTAATGGTCACTGATGGGTGACGGGTGACGGGTGATGGCTGACGGGTAATGGCTGACATCACTGATGGGTAACGTCTGACAGTCGAGGGGTGATTGGTGATGGCTGACGGTCACTGATGGGTGACGGGTGATGGCTGATGGGTGACGGGTGACAGGTGCACCGCTGACGGTCACTGATGGGAGTCTCTTATGTGACAGGTGCACTTTATGGGGTGACTGTGGTGACTGTTGGGTGACAGATGACAATGGGGGGGCGATGGGACAAGTGTTGTGCTTGGTGAAGTACAATACAGACACAGATCGGTAACTCACTGCTCCTGGCTAGGGATGAGCCGAACACCCCCCGGTTCGGTTCGGACCAGAACCTGCGAACGGACCGAAAGTCCGCACGAACGTTAGAACCCCATTGACGTCTATGGGACTCGAACGTTCGAAATCAAAAGTGCTAATTTTAAAGGCTAATTTGCATGGTATTGTCCTAAAAATGGTTTGGGGACCTGGGTCCTACCCCAGGGGACATGTATCAATGCAAAAAAAACTTTTAAAAATGGCCGTTTTTTCGGGAGCAGTGATTTTAATGATGCTTAAAGTAAAAAAAAAAAAGTGAAATATTCCTTTAAATATCGTACCTGGGGGTGTCTATAGTATGCCTGTAAAGTGGCGCAGGGACTCTGCACCAAATGTCATTTTTAAAGGAAAAAATCTCATTTAAAACTGCTTGCAGGTTTAAAGTAATGTCAGGTCCTGGCAATATGGATGAAAATCAGTGAGACAAACGGTACCCCCCCAGTCCATTACCAGGCCCTTTGGGTCTTGTATGGATATTAAGGGGAACCCCGCACCCAAATTAAAATAAGGAAAGGTGTGGGGCCACCAGGCCCTATATACTCTGAACAGCAGTATACAGGCGGTGCAAACAAGACAGGGACTGTAGGTTTGTTGTTAAGTAGAATCTGTTTGTCATTTTGAACGGGTACATTTTTAACATGTTTAGCTCCAGCCAAAATATCTTTTTTAAGCTTTTTGGAAAACATAGGGAAGGGTTATCACCCCTGTGACATTTGTTTTGCTGGCTTTCCTCCTCTTTAGAAGATTTCACCTCACTTTTTGTCCCAATGACAAATGTTTTTTGAGAATTTGGGTTTTTTTGTGGAACAAGGATTGGAAAGCATCAGTGGAAAGGAGAAATGTTTTTCCCATATTAACTCTTACAGGAGAGAATTTCCCTTCCTAGGGGTAGATGTCATCTCACTTCCTGTTGTCTCCTTCCGTTTGCAAGTAGGAGTCGTTTGTAAGTTAGATGTTTGAAAGTAGGGGCCTGCCCTATATACTCAGCAGAAATTTGGGCCTTAGGTGTTGTTGTGGCCACAACAACGTAAGCCCTCACAGGGCCCTGCTGTGAAATATTAGATCAAGAATTGTAATTACATGCCCCTGTTGAACAGGGGCAGAAAAACTGGGCCTTTGGTGGTGGTGGTGGTGGTGGTGCTGGTGCCACAACACTGTAAGTCCTCACTCGCTCTTGGTGGGTGCAGAAATGGGCCCTGCTGTGAAATATTAGATCAAGAATTGTAATTACATGCCCCTGTTGAACAGGGGCAGAAAAATTGGGCCTTTGGTGGTGGTGGTGGTGGTGCTGGTGCCACAACACTGCAACCCCTCACAGACACTCTAGTTGGAACGCAGGAACGAGCCCTGCTGCAAAGTATTGCATCAAAAATTGTAATTACATGCCCCTGTTAAACAGGGGCAGAAAAATTGGGCCTTAGGCACTGGTGCTGGTGCCACAACACTGCAACCCCTCACAGACACTCTAGTTGGAACGCAGGAACGAGCCCTGCTGCAAAGTATTGCATCAAAAATTGTAATTACACGCCCCTGTTAAACAGGGGCTGAAAAATTGTGCCTTAGGCACTGGTGGTGGCGCCCAGAACCAAAAATTTTCTTACAAGCTATCAGCGTGATGATTGAGGAGGAAGAGGATAATTACTCAGGGATAGTCACTCAGCATCAGCATAGGCAGTCTTTGAAGGGATCTGAGATTTCAAAAAAAATTATTCAGTTACATCAGCATCAGGTGCTTGGTAGCTGGTGGTGATCCAAGACTGATTCATTTTTATGAAGGTCAGACGATCGACTGAGTCGGTGGACAGACGCACCCTGTGATCGGTTACCACGCCTCCAGCAGCACTGAATGTGCATTCCGAAAGAACGCTGGATGCAGGACAGGCCAGTAGCTCAATTGCATACTGTGCAAGCTCTGGCCAGTGATCCATCCTCAAGACCCAGTAACCCAGAGGATTTTCGGTGGGAAAGGTGTCCAAGTCTGATCTTGCCCCTAGGTATTCCTGCACCATGTAAAACAGATGCTGGCGATGGTTGCTGGAACCGATCATACCTTGGGGCTGCAGACCAAAAAATTGTCTGAACGCATCGGTCAGACGGCCACCTTCTCCACCGCTCCTTCTTTGACTGACCGAAGCCTCAGCAACACGTTGTCCAGAAACAGGAGTTTGTAACCTCCCAGTCTCTGGGAACGCGTTGCACAGACCTTTCTGCAAGGCCTCCCGAAGATGTTTCATCCTCTGCTCCCTCTGCGATGGCAAGATAAGGTCCGCAACCTTACCCTTGTAACGTGGATCAAGGAGGGTTGCCAGCCAGTATTGGTCCTTCTCCTTGATACCACGAATACAAGGATCCTTACGCAGGCTTTGCAGGATCAGGGAGGCCATGCAGCGTAGGTTTGCTGAGGCATTCGGTCCGGAGTCCTCTGGGTCACTAAGGACGACATGGTCCGCAGCCACCTCCTCCCAGCCACGTACAAGTCCATGTGTTTCTTGGGACAGATCCCTTAAATACTGCTGCTGATGCTGAGTGCCAGGCTCCACCTCCATACTGACACAATCTTCCTCCTCCTCCTCGTCCTCTTCCTGTGTGATCGGCGGGCACACAGGAACACTGTTTGGATAAAGGGGGCCTTGAGAACTAAGGAAGTCCTCCTCTTCCTGCCTCTGTTCTGCCTCAAGTCCATTGTCCATTATTCCACGCAGCGTGTGCTCCAACAGGTGGACAAGGGGGACAGTGTCATTGATGCATGCACTGTCACTGCTCACCATCCTCGTGGCCTCCTCAAATGGTAACAGGACAGTGCATGCATCCCTGATCATAGCCCACTGGCATGGGGAAAAAAAAACAAGCTCCCCTGACCCTGTCCTGGTGCCATAGTTGCACAGGTACTCATTGATGGCCCTCTGCTGCGTGTGCAGCCGCTGCAGCATGGCCAACGTTGAGTTCCACCTGGTGGGCATGTCACAGATTAGGCAGTTCTTGGGCAGGTTAAACTCCTTTTGGAGGTCCGTCAGCTGAGCACTGGCATTATATGACCGGCAGAAATGCACACAGACTTTCCTGGCCTGCCTCAGGACATCCTGTAAGCCCGGGTACCTGCCCAAGAACCGCTGCACCACCAAGTTAAGGACGTGAGCCAAACAGGGCACATGGGTAATTTGTCCCTGTCGGAGGGCGGAGAGGAGGTTGGTGCCATTGTAGCAAACCACCATTCCTGCCTTAAGTTGGCATGGCGTCAACCACCTCTGAACCTGCCCCTGCAGAGCTGACAGAACCTCTGCCCCAGTGTGGCTCCTGTCCCCCAAGCACACCAGCTCAAGCACCGCATGGCATCTTTTGGCCTGCGTACTTGTGTAGCCCCTTGAACGGCTACGGAGCACCGCTGGTTCCGAGGACAAAGCACAGGAAGAGGCCATGGAGGAAGAAGAAGAGGAGGGGGTGGAGGAGAGAGGTGTGTCACAATCATTAGCATTTTGGAGGCGTGGTGGCAGAACAACCTCCAACACTACTGCACCTTGTCCTGCATCCTTCCCAGCTGCCAGCAGAGTCACCCAATGCGCCGTGAAACTTAGGTAACGTCCCTGTCCATGCCTGCTGGACCATGAGTCAGCGGTAATATGCACCTTACCGCTGACCGCCCTGTCCAGCGAGGCATGGACATTGCCTTCCACATTGCGGTAGAGAGCCGGAATCGCCTTCCGTGAGAAAAAGTGGCATTTGGGTACCTGCCACTGAGGAACCGCACATTCCACAAACTCACGGAAGGGGGCAGAGTCTACCAACTGAAAAGGCAGCAGTTGAAGTGCTAGCAATTTTGCCAAGCTAGCATTCAACCGCTGGGCATGTGGATGGCTGGGAGCAAACTTCTTTTGGCGGTGCAGCAGCTGGGGCAGGGAAATTTGCCTGGTACAATCTGACGTCAGTGTACCAAAAGCAGATTGCCCACAAGTACTTGGCTGTGACACACCTAATTCTACACCTTCATTCCTCTCAGTGCAGGTCTCAGAGAGGACTGAAGGTATAGTGGGGTTGGAAATCTCAGCTAATGAGGAGCAAGGAGAGGTCCTCTTTGTTCTTTGGTGTGGGTCTTTTAGATACGCTTGCCAACGAACTGCATGGCAGGTCAACATATGTCTGGGCAAGCATGTGGTACCCAAGCGGGAGATGTTTTGGCCACGCGAGATACGCTTGAGACATATGTTGCAAATAGCAGTGGTGCGATCTGATGCACTCGTCTCAAAAAAGGCCCACACCAAAGAACTTTTTGAATAACGCGCAGAGACTGCAGCGCCCTGCACATGTGGAGCTTTGGGGTGTGAGGCAGTCAATGTGCTGCCCTTATGATGTGCCACCTCCTCCTCCTCCTCCTCTCTCCTATCAGGCACCCACGTTGAGTCACTGACCTCATCATCCCCTCCCTCCTCATAACTGGAGCAAACCTGGCAGTATGCTGCAGCAGAGGGAGCATGACTGCCAGATTGCTGTCCTTCTTGGGCACCCCCTCTGTCCGTGCTCATGTTACTGCCTTCATCGAGCTCAGTATCATCATCAGAGCCTTCCAAATGCTGGGCATCCTCCTGGAGCATGTACCCAACACTGTGGTCAAACAGTTCGAGGGACTCCTCAGGAGGACATGGTGGGGCTAGGGAAGGAGTCACTGATGACATTGAGCCGAGGGAAGAGGCCGCTGCTTTGCCATACAAAGTACCCTGGGTGTGGGTGAGAGAGGATGAGGAGGATGAGGACGGCTTGGTCATCCACTCGACCAAGTCGTCCGCATGTTGCGGCTCAACATGGCCAGCTGCCGAAAAAAAGGCCAAGTGTGTCCCACGGCCAGGTGCTGATGAGGATGCACCGTCTCCATGACCAGCACTAGACACAGAGCCTGCTTGCCCTCTCTTATTGGCTTGTGACTGTCTGCCTCTCCTTCTTGGCCTTCCAGACATACTAATGGCCTGTAGCTGCACTAAGCTGGGATATATATATATATATATATATATATATATATATATATATATATGTACTGATACTGCAGCTAGCAAAATCAACTGCCTGCCTGTAGTATGAGAACACCACCAACCTTCTACAGGTAGCTTTAGCTGAACACTGTGAGGTGGACGCACCCCACTAACTTGTAGGTTTAGCTGAACACTGTGAACAGGACGCACCCCACTAACTTGTAGGTTTAGCTGAACACTGTGAACAGGATGCACCCCACTAACTTGTAGGTTTAGCTGAACACTGTGAGCAGGATGCACCACACTAACTTGTAGGTTTAGCTGAACACTGTGAGGTGGACGCACCACACTAACTTGTAGGTTTAGCTGAACACTGTGAGCAGGACGCACCCCACTAACTTGTAGGTTTAGCTGAACACTGTGAGCAGGACGCACTGCACTAACTGTAAATAATCTAGCTGCCTGACTGTGGTACTAATAGGATCAAAAGAACACCAGTAATTTTCTTCAGGTAGCTGTATATACTGTAACAAGACAAGCCTGCCTGTCAGTAAGAAGATAACAGGAACGGATCTAGCTGAACACTGTGAGCAGGACGCACTGCACTAACTTGTAGGTTTAGCTGAACACTGTGAGATGGACGCACCCCACTAACTTGTAGGTTTAGCTGAACACTGTGAGCAGGATGCACTGCACTAACTGTAAATAGTCTAGCTGCCTGACTGTGGTACTAATAGGATCAAAAAAACACCAGTAATTTTCTTCAGGTAGCTGTATATACTGTAACAAGACAAGCCTGCCTGTCAGTAAGAAGATAACAGGAACGGATCTAGCTGAACACTGTGAGCAGGACGCACCCCACTAACTTGTAGGTTTAGCTGAACACTCTGAGCAGGACGCACCCCACTAACTTGTAGGTTTAGCTGAACACTGTGAGGTGGACGCACCCCACTAACTTGTAGGTTTAGCTGAACACTGTGAGCAGGACACACTGCACTAACTGTAAATAGTCTAGCTGCCTGACTGTGGTACTAATAGGATGAAAAAAACACCAGTAATTTTCTTCAGGTAGCTGTATATACTGTAACAAGACAAGCCTGCCTGTCAGTAAGAAGATAACAGGAACGGATCTAGCTGAACACTGTGAGCAGGACGCACCCCACTAACTTGTAGGTTTAGCTGAACACTGTGAGCAGGACGCACCCCACTAACTTGTAGGTTTAGCTGAACACTGTGAGCAGGACGCACTGCACTAACTGTAAATAGTCTAGCTGCCTGACTGTGGTACAAATAGGATCAAAAGAACACCAGCAATTTTCTTCAGGTAGCCGTATATACTGTAACAATACAAGCCTGCCTGTCAGTAAGAAGATAACAGGAACGGATCTAGCTGAACACTGTGAGCAGGACGCACTGCACTAACTTGTAGGTTTAGCTGAACACTCTGAGCAGGACGCACCCCACTAACTTGTAGGTTTAGCTGAACACTGTGAGGTGGACGCACCACACTAACTTGTAGGTTTAGCTGAACACTGTGAGCAGGACGCACCGCACTAACTTGTAGGTTTAGCTGAACACTGTGAGCAGGACGCACCCCACTAACTTGTAGTTTTAGCTGAACACTGTGAGCAGGATGCACTGCACTAACTGTAAATAGTCTAGCTGCCTGACTGTGGTACTAATAGAATCAAAAGAACACCAGCAATTTTCTTCAGGTAGCTGTATATACTGTAACAAGACAAGCCTGCCTGTCAGTAAGAAGATAACAGGAACGGATCTAGCTGAACACTGTGAGCAGGACGCACTGCACTAACTGTAAATAGTCTAGCTGCCTGACTGTGGTACTAATAGGATCAAAAAACACCAGTAATTTTCTTCAGGTAGCTGTATATACTGTAACAAGACAAGCCTGCCTGTCAGTAAGAAGATAACAGGAACGGATCTAGCTGAACACTGTGAGCAGGACACACCCCACTAACTTGTAGGTTTAGCTGAACACTGTGAGCAGGACGCACCCCACTAACTTGTAGGTTTAGCTGAACACTGTGAGCAGGACGCACTGCACTAACTGTAAATAGTCTAGCTGCCTGACTGTGGTACTAATAGGATCAAAAGAACACCAGCAATTTTCTTCAGGTAGCTGTATATACTGTAACAAGACAAGCCTGCCTGTCAGTAAGAAGATAACAGGAGCGGATCTAGTTGAACACTGTGAGCAGGACGCACTGCACTAACTTGTAGGTTTAGCTGAACACTCTGAGCAGGACGCACCCCACTAACTTGTAGGTTTAGCTGAACACTGAGAGGTGGACGCACCACACTAACTTGTAGGTTTAGCTGAACACTGTGAGCAGGACGCACCGCACTAACTTGTAGGTTTAGCTGAACACTGTGAGCAGGACGCACCCCACTAACTTGTAGTTTTAGCTGAACACTGTGAGCAGGATGCACTGCACTAACTGTAAATAGTCTAGCTGCCTGACTGTGGTACTAATAGAATCAAAAGAACACCAGTAATTTTCTTTAGGTAGCTGTATATACTGTAACAAGACAAGCCTGCCTGTCAGTAAGAAGATAACAGGAACGGATCTAGCTGAACACTGTGAGCAGGACGCACTGCACTAACTGTAAATAGTCTAGCTGCCTGAATGTGGTACTAATAGGATCAAAAGAACACCAGTAATTTTCTTCAGGTAGCTGTAAATACTGTAACAAGACAAGCCTGCCTGTCAGGAAGATAACAAGAACGGATCTAGCTAAACTGAATACAGTGTATATATATATATATATATATATATATATATATATGCAACACCTGGGATGCATATATATACACAATACACTGTAAGTGCAGCTAACTGACTGACTGTTCTGCCTAATCTATCTAACTCAAATCAAATGTCACTGTCTGTCTCTCTCTCTCTCTCAATGAACGCCGGAACACACACTACACAGGGCCGCCGTGCAGGCGGCCTTATATAGTGTGGGGCGTGTACTAAATCCCCTGAGCCATAATTGGCCAAAGCCTCCTTGGCTTTGGCCAATTACGGCTCTCTGTTCAGGCGGTGCTGTGATTGGCCAAGCATGCGGGTCATAGTGCATGCTTGGCCAGTCATCAGCCAGCAATGCACTGCGATGTCGCAGTGAATTATGGGCCGTGACGCGCCACACGAATTTGGCGCGAACGGCCCATATCGTTCGCAATTCGGCGAACGGGCGAACAGACGATGTTCGAGTCGAACATGGGTTCGACTCGAACATGAAGCTCATCCCTACTCCTGGCTCTTCTCTCCTCACACTGGAAATGGTGTGTGAGGAGAGAAGAGTTGGTAACAGCTAGTTACCGTTCTGCGTTTACATTTAGTGATCGGCTGTAAAAGGATCACAGCCGATCACATGGTAAACAGTCGCTGGCCAACAGCTGTTTACTATTGTCGGTGACTTCATCACAGCCGATCCCATGGTAAACAGCCATGCCCAATGGCTGTTCACCCCCCTCGGTGGCGAGCGGTGTCTCCGTGACACGCTGCCACTGAAGGTACAGGGATGCGCGCACACGATGCAGCGCATTCCCTGTTTAAAGGGCAGGGCGTCATATGACGCCCTCCCAGAACGAGAGCCGCGCCGCCTGGCCATCATGATGGACTGCGGGCGGCAAGTGGTTAATTACCTTGGGCTGGCTCCATCCTGTCAGCACGAGACTGCCAGGAGATGTCTTCCCACTGATAGCCTCTGCCATAATGAAGGCACATAGCTCCCTTATATAGCTAGTAAGGATGAGCTCCAGCGTGTTTGCACAGCCCACGTGCAGAGCTGGTCAGGAAGTCGGCACTACGCTGCGCTAATCACAGGCAGTGATACATTTCCTGATCTCTGCAGCCGCGCATCAGGACAATGTCTCACTGCCTGTGATTAGTGCAGCGCAGTGTCGACTTCCTGGCCGGCTCTGCACGTGGGCTGTGCGAACATGCCGGAGCTCATCCTTGATAGCTAGCTTATGGCCAGGGTGTACCAAGATGGCCGTCGATGGCTTCACGGGGCTACTGCGCACGTGCCAGTGACATCACACCCCCCGTGACGCAGCTCCACCTCTGCAGGAAGTACAACAAACACAGGAGAGGCACGTGAAAGTGCCGAGGCATACACAGAGTGAGGGGAAGCATGTGGATGCAGTTTTACAGCTACTCCGGACTCCTGGCCATTACAGCTATCCTCATGTGAATTATTTGGCTATAGAGACCGCTAGCCAGAACCAGCTGAGGAAGCATGAAACTGGGGAAAGCCCAAACAAGAAGGGGCTGTCTCAAACCAGGAGCAGAACATGTGCAGAATCCCAGAGGGAATGCCTGGGCTCCTAAACCCCCACAAAGATCCACAGAAAAACGGGTTCCCAAACTTATTGGCTCCTTTAGCAGCCTAAGTATTGGGACTCCATATACAGGGGAGCATGAACCTGCAATACTGTACCAACATAGTGGTATGGTAAGGGCTGTATCCGTGATCCACGATCCTGTAGGTTTGAGGACAGAAGAAAGAATGGCGTATGGGGGGGCCTGACTTTTTATTTATAGAGTTAAATTGGTCCTGTGGATTGATTGGGGGTGGGGTAGCCAACCATGTGTATGCTGCCATGAAGGCACCAGGAAAGTGAATTGCATAGCACTCCGCCTGGGACAACCTGTGAGCAGCTGGAGCTTTAATTGTAATCTCCGACGCATGACACAGATTTATACACCTACATGCCTGGAATTTAAAAAATGATTCTCTTTGCCTGAATCAAAATGCCGTATTAAGCTACCTGGCCTTAGGCTCACCATACATGTTAAAATCTGATCATACAATCAACTTTCTATTTACCCAAACTATGTAATATGAGGACCCACCTAATCCAACCAGGCAGGACCTTGCAATACGTAGTTGTTGGTAGATCTAAATGAATGTAACATATGTGTAAAAAACCTCTGCGCTTCATGTAAATCAATAAAAATTATGACGATAATAACTTGGAGAAAGCAGGAAAACTATATTGCATCCAAATACCCAAACACTTTAAAATAATAAATGTTGAATAGATGTGCCTACCCACTTAGTAGTAAATAAATAATGAAAACCAAATTTAGAAATATGATACAAAGTGCAAAAGTGATGCAATTACAAAAGTTCAAATAAAGTAAAAAAAATAAAAATAAAGAGATACGTGCAATAAACTGATTGGAAAGTCCATGTGTGCAAGAAATAGGCTCTCTGCAAGAGTTTATCTGGACAAAATGGACCTGCTGCCTTTTTGCCACCACTTCACCACACAGGTCACTTACCAGAAGGTATGGCCACACAATATTGGCCCAAACACGTATGTTATAATCATCTGGCAGGGCTGGGTTCACATATATGTGAACTGGATACGTTTTTACCCGCATCCAATTTGCATAAAGTGTGAATGTGACCGGCTCTCAATGGAGCCGGTTCACACATGGAGCCAGTTTTCAAAAGGGTCCTGTGCGTTTTTGTTTCCAGTTTTTGTGCGAATTCATGGAAAAATTTGTCCCTAAATCGCGCCTGAAACGCAACGGACTGCAACCTGCAGCCGGACATGTGTGAACCCTGCCACCACACCCCGCTCAGCCTGCTTCCAGATTGTAACAGATCACACCATAGATCAGGGATCTTCAGACTATGGCCCTCCAGCTGTTGCGGAACTACACGTCCCATGAGGCATTGTAAAACTCTTGACATTCACAGACATGACTAGGCATTATGGGTGTAACGAGCCCCTTGCTCGCTCGGTTCCACTCTCCCGACACTCCTCTGCAGCCATAGCATCAGATTGCAGATCGCAACATCTGATTGTTCGGTCATCCAATGCTCCGGAATTAGAACTACAGCTATGTGCCGTTCTAACCCAGTTGTGATAGCTCAGAACAAACACCAGGCAGGCTGTATGTAAGTTCAACCAGGAATCTCTTTTATTGCAATATACAGGCTCTTTTATACACTAAAAGAGGAGGTGCAGACCTCCTGCTCATATTACTCTAACAATACAGCTGTAACCTAATTAACCTAATTAACATGAGCTAATTAACTAATCCCTTTAGACAGCCTAGATGACTCAGACATGACCTTTAGGCCAGATTGGCCGTCTTGTAGTTCAGAAAATCCAATCAACATTATCACAATAGCAGAGTTAATTAAACACAACCAACAATGGGGATCTAATGACTCTTAGATCCCATACTAGAGACTTACTTACAATACACATTTTAGCAGACAACAGACAGGTAGCTGGAATTGATGACATTAGCATTTAACAGTAGGAGTCCCACTGGTATGAATCAGTCACTATTACAATATGGCAAATCCAGGGTCCCCAGAGTCTGTGTGTCCTGGGGGACCAGGACCCAAATCCACAGCAATACCACCTGAAGGGTCCCCAGGCATACAGCTCACAAAGAACACCGTTCCCCCAAATGCCAGGGCCCACGATCGATCGTCAAGAGGCTAGCATACAGTCCCCTCCAAAAGTCTCTCTCCCAGCTAGGTCTGTCACATTTCTCCCCTTTTGGCAGGAGACTAATACAGGAGGAGACCCCAGACGGGTTGACTCCGAAGTTAGTCAGTAGTTCCAGTCCTCTAATGCCTGTACCCACACAGTACCCCAAACAAATTGTTCCAAACAAAGCATTACTCACCCAGCCAACCTCTGCCTCTCTCAAAGAACATATCTGCCGCTGGGGAGAGGCCTGGACTGGCCCTTCTCCCTGGTGTCCTTTCTGCCACTGGAGAGAAGACAGGGTGTCTGGGCTCACTCCATCATGCTGTTGGGGATCTGGGCCGACTGCCCAGCATTCTTGGGGTATACAGGTGGAGACTGAAGTCCCATCCACCTTCACAGGAAATCCATCCTCTGTTAGTTGAGGGCAGAGTCCAGCAGTACTCGGCCCTGTTGCCAGACCTTCTGCTGAAAACCCCACACCATCTGCTCCGGCTAACTGTTGGGGAGGGACAACACACACCTCCTCTCCCTTCTCCCCCTGTATCTGCTGCTGGGAAGTGATTGCCACCTTCTCACCCTGAGCCTCCGAAACTGTCACAGGTGTGGGGCAGAGGTCTTGGGCCCTCTGTCCGGTTGCCAGCGCTTCAGCTGGGGAAGTTCCTTGTAACTTCACAGATACTTCTGTTGGTGCTGGGCAGAGCGCAGTGAAGTTTGGCCCTAATAACAGCTCTTCTTCTGCTGGAGGCTCACCAGGTTGTTCTTCCTCAGCAGAAAAGTCTATCAAATCCCCTGTCTCTGCAACTGGTGTCTGGGGATAAAGGTTCACCATCTCCTCTCCGTGGAACCCAGAAGATGCTATCAGTGCTGGGCAGAGGTTAGCAGAGCTCTGCCCTGTTGTCAGCACTTCAGGTTTGGGGATGGCAATCTTCAGATTTTCCACTGCCGATTCTCTGGCATTCTGCTGGACTGGCACATTCCTCCATCCAAAATCATCCAATGCAGAAACAGGTTCATCAAGGTCAGTCAGCACTTGCTGCATCCGCCATAAGAGCTCCGCCTCCATAGCTGCGGGGGCAGGTTGGCAAAGCACACTGTTACTCTGCCACATTGTCAACTCTTCAGCCAGGATTTCAGAGTTGTCAACTGGTATTTCCTGATGGTCCCAGGCAAAGGGAGCCCCACCCTGCTGCTGAGCAGAGTCTAACAGCTGTTTGTAGGCGATCTCCAGCTCCCTTTCCTGAACGGCCAGAAATTCCAAATCTTCCTGTGCCCAGTGCACTTCTGAGACATTCAGTCTTCGCTCTCTGTGCTCCATTATTTCCTCCAAACGCCACTCCCGATCACTCCCAAAATCAGGGTCCCTGGACAGCCTCCAGTATAACAATCCCAGGCCATCGTAGTCAAAGCCTTCCGTGGGGCTGTCATCCGCTATCCATGGGCACACTTGGGCTACATACCACTGGAGGACTCTGTAGCTCTCGTCCAACCGCATTTCTGCCCGGATCAGCCTGCTTAACTCGGCTGTCCACTCCTGGTTTGGCTGTTCCCCCAAAAACAGCATTCGCACTTCATACTGCGACCAGTACCTCACATGAATGGAGGGGAGAACTTTTCCCTGGTGTTGCTGCTCACGGGCTAGCGCTTCCTTCCAGAGTTTGCAGCAGATAGAATCAAACCATCCTAGCAGAAGCTGCTCAGATACTGGTCCTCTGTGCTGTATCTGCTTTTCTTGCAACCTCCTTCTGAATTCCTCATCCATGGTGGCTGGTATCTCTCCTCTCCTGTTATCTGGACCTTGGATCCAGGTGATGGTTTGGATGTGTTCACTGCAAGGAAGCACGATCCCACCATTCCCTCCATGGCTCTCAAGTAAGTCTTTCTCTCCTGCAGGCTGGTTTGGAGTGTCCCAGTAACTGGAGAGCAAATCCCACGGCTGCCAACCAATGTAACAAGCCCCTTGCTCGCTCGGTTCCACTCTCCCGACACTCCTCTGCAGCTACAGCATCAGATTGCAGATCGCAACATCTGATTGTTCGGTCATCCAATGCTCCAGGATTAGAACTACAGCTATGTGCCGTTCTAACCCAGTTGTGATAGCTCAGAACAAACACCAGGCAGGCTGTATGTAAGTTCAACCAGGAATCTCTTTTATTGCAATATACAGGCTCTTTTATACACTAAAAGAGGAGGTGCAGACCTCCTGCTCATATTACTCTAACAATACAGCTGTAACCTAATTAACCTAATTAACATGAGCTAATTAACTAATCCCTTTAGACAGCCTAGATGACTCAGACATGACCTTTAGGCCAGACTGGCCGTCTTGTAGTTCAGAAAATCCAATCAACATTATCACAATAGCAGAGTTAATTAAACACAACCAACAATGGGGAAATAATGACTCTTAGATCCCATACTAGAGACTTATTTACAATACACATTTTAGCAGACAACAGACAGGTAGCTGGAATTGATGACATTAGCATTTAACAGTAGGAGTCCCACCGGTATGAATCACTATTCCAATATGGCAAATCCAGGGTCCCCAGAGTCTGTGTGTCCTGGGGGACCAGGACCCGAATCCACAGTAATACCACCGCAAGGGTCCCCAGGCATACAGCTCACAAAGAACACCATTCCCCCAAATGCCAGGGCCCACAATCGATCGGCAGGAGGCTAGCATACAGTCCCCTCCAAAAGTCTCTCTCCCGGCTAGGTCTGTCACAATGGGAATTGTAGTTCCTGAACAACTGGAGGGCCATAGTTTGAAGACCCCTGCCATAGATAATTCACCTCCGAATTCTAAGCCTCTCACCGCCTGAGGTTGCCATACAGTAGCCACAATCACTTTATATACATACAAAAGTAAAAAACGTTTAAGCAATCTGCCCAAAGTCAGCCTTTTCTCCTGCTGTAGGCTCTCCCATAGCAGAGGAGGGAAATGTGATTGTGACTACTATGTGGCATCCCCAGGTGGTGGGAGATTTGGAATTCAGAGGTGAATTATCTATGATGTGATCTGTTACCATCTGGATCAGTCTGAGTGGGGTGGTGTTACCAGATGATAAGAACATATGTGTTTGGGCCAATATTGTGTGATTGCATCTTCTAGTAAGTGACTCGTGTGCTCATGGGTGTGGTGGAGGTGCACCAAAGTGGTGAATAAAGAGGCAGCAGGAGATCAGCATTGGTTCATTTTGTCCAAATCAACTTTTGCAGACAGCTTATTTATTGCACAAGTCACTTTTTTGGGTTGGACATTGAAGTAGCATTTAATAGGCTGCATGTGATCTGCTTTCGTATATAATATAGATGACCTTGATCATGAGTTTATTGCACGTATTACTTTATTTTTGTAATTTTTTTATGCCACTTTTGTAATTACATCACTTTTGTACTCTGTATCATATTTGTGAATTTAGTTTTCATTACAGTATTTATTGGCGTATAACATGCACCCCAAGTTTAGGAGGGCATTTTAAGGAAAAAACTTTTAGGAGTGAAGTACGAAGGAAAAAAACTTACATTTAAATGCCCATCAATGCAGCCTTATCAGTGTCCATCTGCAGCATTGTCCATCATTGCAGAGTGATCAGTGTCCATTTGCAGCCTTGCCCAGTGCCGTTTGCAGCCTTGGCCATTGTCATATGCAGCCTTGCCCACTGTCATATGCAGCCTTGCCCAGTGCAGCCTTGCCCATTGTCATATGCAGCCTTGCCCATTGTCATATGCAGCCTTGCCCAGTGCTGTGTGCCGTATTTAATTGCTTAAATTTGCAGCCAAGATAGAGCCTGTGTACTCGGCTCGTCACGCCGCCCCGCCTCCCTGAGGATGAGGAGCGAGCGCTGTGGAAAAAGACCGAGCCGAGTGTACTGTGTACTCGGCTCCGCTCGCAGTCCCGCCATTGGAAGGAGTGTTATGTCCATCATAGGAGCTGGGCGGGACTGCGAGCGGAGCCGAGCACTCGGCTCGGTCTTTTTTGGCAGCACTCGCTCCTCATCCTCTCAGAGACAGCAGGGAGGCGGGACTGTGAGCGTAGCCGAGCACTCGGCTCGTTCTTTTTCGGCGGCGCTCGTTTTTTCCCAGCGGGGCTCGGCCTTTTTCAGCGGCGCTCGTATTTTTTTGGCACATAGACAGTGGGAATCGGCGTATAACACGCACCCACGATTTTTCCCTCATTTTAAGGGGAAAAAAGTGCGTGTAATACGCCAATAAATACGGTATTTATTCACAAAGTGGGTTAGCACATCTATCCAACATTTAATATCTAATTAATGTAAGCTGTGGTGAGCTTTTAGAGTCAGTATGAGAAGTTAGAGAGGTCATGTTTTTTCTCATAAGAAATGCTTTTCTGGCATTCTTGTCAGTTGCACTAAGAACACAAATGTATTGGTAGAACCAGTGTATAGAGTTTGTCACTGACACAGTCTGCTTTTTTGCAGATAGTATGCTTTGTAAACTCTCCTCTCTCTCCTGCTGAAGTGCTGAGTCTGTAACCCCATGCTTCAACACAAGGAGAAGGAAATCAGAAGAAATACATCAGGGGGAGGGGAGGAGGTAGCTGTATCAGCTGTGTGTGATTAGGGAGAGCAGCCCATACACAATGTAGAAGCTGACAGCTGGTCTAGGAATGCACTTGTGGGCAGATACTGGGAGGAGAGTGGGAGGAATCTCCTGGTCTAGTGGGAGGTTTCTCCTGGGTTCATGTGAGTGTGTTCAATGATGTCAGAGACTCTGTAATTCCTGACTCCAGGGCCGTCCTAAGGTATGTTCAGGACGGATTACAGTAAGGCCCCTTTTACACTGGGCGTCGGCTATTTTTAGTGGCACTTTACCGTTGTTTTTGCAGGGGTTTTCGGAGCTAGTGGGTTCAGTGGGTAGGAGCGGTGAAGGAGTGGTGTATACACTGCTCCTTCACTGCTCCATAGTTGCCAACATTGCAAAAAAAAAAATGTGGGACACTTTTTTGGCTGTAGGCGGAGTATTAGGGGGTGGGGCATTCGTTTGTAGGCGTGGTTTAGCAAAAAAATACAAGTTCGGTGCGCAAATCGCGCCGCGGCAAAAATGGGCGTGGCTTGAATGGGCGTGGCTCAAGAGGGTGTGGTTAGAGTCTGAGATGAATGAGGGATGGAGAGGGAAAGGGAGAGAGGGGAAAAGGGGGAGAGGGGGAAAGGGGGAGAGGACAATGACGGGACAGCAGCCCCAGATCCTACACAATAAAAATATGTGTATTCTAGAAAGTTTAACAATCAGCAGATAAAGATACTCCAAACACCTGGTGTTAGTACTTCAATCAGGGCACGTCAGGGCACATAGCATGTCAGGGCACATAGCACGTCAGGGCACATAGCACGTCAGGGCACATAGCACATCAGGGCACATAGCACGTCAGGGCACGGGGCATGTCAGGGCACATAGCATGTCAGGGCACATAGCACATCAGGGCACATAGCACATCAGGGCACGGGGCACGTCAGGGCACGGGGCACGTCAGGGCACATAGCATATCAGGGCACATAGCACGTCAGGGCACATAGCACATCAGGGCACATAGCACGTCAGGGCACGGGGCATGTCAGGGCACATAGCATGTCAGGGCACATAGCACATCAGGGCACATAGCACATCAGGGCACATAGCACGTCAGGGCACATAGCACATCAGGGCACATAGCACATCAGGGCACGGGGCATGTCAGCGCACATAGCATGTCAGGGCACATAGCATATCAGGGCACTCCGGCTTTCACACTGAGACTGCAGGGGAGCCATTTCTCAGGCGCTTTACAGGAGCTATTTTTAGCCCAAAAGTGCCTGAAAAACATGTCAGTGTGAAAGGGTTGCCACCTGTCGAGGATTCACCCGGACAGTTCGGGTTCGGAATCATGTACGGGGCTGTGGCTCCCAAAGTAACTGAGATAGTCACACAAAAATCTGTTGCCATTCAGGAGCTGCAGACCGCTGTCTGTTGGCAGGTTTGGCATCACTGGGGTAGGGGCCATGATGTCAGCAAGAGCAGTTTGGCCACACCCACTGTTTGCCACAGTGCGCTGCATTACCACTCTCCTTGGGGCACCCAAAGGTGTCCCAGGTCTTTTATAAACCTATAGTGTATACAACGAAAACAAATGTGCCCTGTGTCTGTTAAAGTGTTCAGGTTTGGTTTGAAGAAAAGGTGGCAACCCTAGTCTAAGATAAGAAGTGATTTCTGTTCAAGCAACTGCTGGCTGAGGTAAGGCCTGTTTCTGGGGAGAGGGAAAGAGTTCTCTCTGCTTCATAAGAGCTACATTACAGCTATACTGGCACACAGAGAAGGTGGAATTTAAAATGCTTGTAAAATCCTATAATCCACTCTGTTACAGTAGTATATAATGTACAATGTGTGTGAGTATTTCTGTAATATAATTGTGCCAAATACCTTCGGTACAGCCCCGCTTGACACCCAGCTGACCTCTCGCTGCTCTTCTCCTCTTCTCCCAGCTGTCAGTGGGCGATCTCACCCCCACCCCCCCTTGCAGTGGGGAAGAGAGCTCTGGCAGGTCATGGAAGCACAGAGCGGTGCTATAACGAAGGTATTTGGCACAATTATATTACAGAAATGCATATATTGTACATTGTTTACTACTGTAATAGAGTGGATAAACTTTTACAAGCATTATAACTTGGTTCACACTGGGGATTCCTGACAGGCAGGGAGGGAGAGGGGGAGGAAAGACAGCACATTACATGGTAAAACTTACCCCAAAAATTAACCCTACTGTGTCTTTTGTTGCCAAAATTAATATAAGACCTGGGCTTATTTTCGGGAGAAACACAGTATTTTTCAGTAACTACATATTATGTCTTTTCTATATTGTATATCTAATTGAAGAATTGTATTAAATATGTATGTTTTATCAAGCATGTTGGCTGGGCTTTGTAGTTCATCAGCTGTCTGAACACATTTATAATTTACTTTAAGTTATTTTAAATAATGTATTGTTGTATATCTCTAGTATGCTATTTGTTTTTTAGTATGTGTAGCGCTGGTAGATTTCTAATCTACCGCTTATATGTAAATTTAGTGGGTCATCTGTGCTGTACATAGTTCAAATTTAATCTATGGCTAAATTAGCCTCTGTTCCAGCATTGGCTGTGTTGCGTGCAGTTCCGCACTGTTGCCTGTAGGTGTCGTTGTCACCATAGGTCAGTGTTGGAAAGCAACAAGCTGAAGTATATTGAGTGCTCTTCTTTCTTGGAGGCAACTCGGCAGAGGTGGTCCGCTGCTGTGCTCTCTGGGAGAGGGTACTTAAGGGCGACGCCATTTTTCTTTCTCTTTCACCTGCTGGCCCTCCTGGCCTAAAGGTATGTGACGGGGAGTTCTATCTCATGGCCCTGCAGGCCAGAGGGTTGCGTTGCTGCAGCCGTGCAAGTGGGCACAGAAGCCTTTCTGGGGCCTACTACTACGGAGATGGTCCTGTGCTGTCTGTCCTGCGGGAAGAAGCTGGACGATTGAGAAGACCCAGGGGAGGACCCGTCTTTGGAGATGACCGAGCGGAATGCTGGTATCTCAGGAGGGGCCTGGTGACTCAATTGAAGGATGCATCTGAATCTAATCTATCGCACAAGTACTGCCGGGTCGGCTTAAAGGTTCTGGTACTGTGTGGCTGTTCATCTAAAACTACTACATCCTGTGGCAGAGGATCGTACAGTTAAATTGTTCTTCTCAAGTCTGTGGCAGAGACTTTTTGTTCGTGCTACACTCCGGCTGCTAGGTCAGTGAGAGAATCCTATCCAGGTGAGCAAAGATTTAATCTTGGACTGAAGGTATATTCGTCCCCGAGATTTAAAGTCCTCAGTGATATAAAGAAAAAGGTATTTGAACCCCCCTGCAACTCTTCTTCTACCTCTTTCCTGCTACTTCTTTAAGTTACTTTCTATTAAAGCATTGAAAAAGTACTAAAGTGACTGGTGCCTACATTGTCAGAGACAAAGCTTAACATGGACTCCAAGTTCTGGTATTGGTGAAACTAAAGGTAAAAAGGTGACGGTAACAGCCCAATTTAACTCAGCAGCTCCACCGAGAGTTAGTGCTACATATGGTTTTATTATTCATTATGTTATTACTGAGAATGGATATTATTGAAGCAATAAGTATGCTCCGATTACTATATATGTATATGAAAGGCTATATTATCCTTGATTGATTGCTTGACAAAGGACTGTGCATGTTACTCCATTCACAGTACCCATGCTTGGAAACACATTGCATGTGATGTCACCACACCCAGATCTGTGGTCCATGAGTGCTCCAGCCTTCAGTCTTGGTCCTCCACCTCTCACAGCCAGCTTCCTGAATCCTCATGATTGGCAGCGGTGTACAGCTGAAGCTTCCGGTGACAGATCACCAGAGATGGATTACGACATGCCTATTTTTACCCACTTAAATGTGAGTTGCCAATTTTATTTCTTTTAACAATACATTTACCTATACACTTATAGGCACTTCTGTTTTTTCCCTTCTTTCTACATGTATTGGAGGTTGCTTCTGCTCCCTACAAGAGGCTTGCTCAGAGTGGATGGACATTTGTTCCTAATTCCTTTCCCCATGGATGGACTTTGTTCATAATACTGGAACTATACTATACTGGAATGGAACTATAATGGACTTTTTAACTCTGGAAGTGATCACCATTTTATGCCTTTTTGTACTCTTTAATTATCTAGCTTGTGTTTGTTGGATAGGGGTGCTAGAAATGATGTGGAGTAGAATTGTGCCTGAAATGCATTGTTTTGCTTGGCTAGACAGACTGCCTGATGTTTTGTTGCTGCATGTTGGTGGGAATAATTTGGGAGTTAGGTCCATGTGTGAGCTTATTTGGAAGGACAATTTTGAATTTGTGAGGCTCCCGGTGGCTTTTCCAGGCATGCTGATTCCGTGGTTGGATATTGTTGGCTCTATGACATGGTGTTTGGCCAGATCTGTGGAGAAGGTTAACAAGGCTCAAATCAAAGTAAATAAAGAGATGGGCAGCTTTGTAATTTGCAATAGGGGTTTAGTCATCTTGCACTTATGCCCCGTACACACGATCGGATTTTCCAACGACAAATGTTGGATGTGAGCTTGTTGGCGGAAAGTCCGACCGTGTGTATGCTCCATCGAACATTTGTTGTCGGACTTTCTGCCAACAAATGTTGGCTAGCAGGTTCTCAAATTTTCCCACCAACAAATGTTTGTTGTCAGACTTTCCGATCATGTGTACACAAGTCCGTCGTACAAAAGTCCACGCATGCTCGGAATCAAGTACGAGCCGGAAGCGCTCGGTCTTGTAAAACTAGCTTTCGTAATGGAGATGTCACGTACGTCTTGTACGTCACTACGTTCGTAAATGTTGGCCAACATTTGTGTGACCGTGTGTATACAAGACAAGTTGGAGCCTTGGTTTTGTTGTCGGAAAGTCCGATCGTATGTACGGGGCATTAGAGTTGGAAGTCAATACTTGACAGTACATTTTTGAAGAGCTTACCCTTCCATGCTGTGGTGCTTGTTATTCTTTGAAAGCAGTAATCTTTGGGGCTAATAGAATAGTTTGGGGCCCATCTGTGGTATGGTGTCCCGGGTACATTTCAGTTAATGATGGTTTAACTCAGAATATAGCAAATGGAGGTCACTGCAGATAGTGAGGTTTGTCTCTGAGGCAATGTGTTGCAGCTATGGGCCTAATATAACTAAAGGTTTCCACAGTAAAATAAGTGGATGTGTTTCTGTTATAAGGAGTGTTGTGTTAGTTTTAATGTTATTAAAAGGCTGTGATGGCCATTTTGACATCAAACGTTGGTGTTGTCTCTTTTATTTATGTAAGGGGTTGAGTTTGGGAGGATGGCGAAGCAAGTATTTGTCAAAGTTGGGGGACATCTATTCTACATTAGTCATGCAGTTACTGAAAATGACAATCAAGACCAGCTGTAGTGTTTACAACACCTGTTTCTTATGAAAATAAACAATTGGCCATTGACCAATTAACATTTTTCTTGCTACAGTTGGCATGGGCCTTTTGAATAGAATTATCAAAGGAATGGCCAAACTATTTTTATTCAATTTTATTCAATTGATGGACAAAATTGTTTTAATTATTTCAAATAAAATGTATACTTTTTATACACTTTGGTTACACTCTATCTACTGCCCTTAAAGTCCCATAGGGGGTTCCTTCTTTTTTGGTAAATAGTCAATCGGGATGTGGCAATACAGTCACTAGACTACAGTCCAACACTAGCCAAGTTCTTTTTCATTTAATGTTAAGGGAACACGCAAATGGGCACATACTATGGTAAGGGGGTACTGTGATGCGGACACCTGATGTAAAGGAGCACTCTGATGGGAACAAATGATGTAATGGGGCACACGGATAAGAGACACCAGATGTAAGGGGGCCTTCTGATGCAGAAACCTGATATAAGTGGGCTCTCTGATGGGGACACCTGATATAAGGGGGTACTCTGACGGTGGCAACTGATTTATGGTGGTAGCCTGATGGGGGTGTACAATGTAATTAATTACTCTGGTAGGGGCACCTGATGTAAGGGGGAACACTATTGGGGACATTTCCATTTCCAGAGTATTACCAGAATGTGTGGAGGAAACCATAACAAAAGTGCCAGAGAGCATGGCTTGCGCCAAAAAAAGGAAAGTAGATGCGCACAATCTTTCATGGCATAGACTTGAGATTCGGAAGAAAATTTTAGTGATCGGACCTCCTTGAATTTTAATTCAATACCCATGTCTGAGGACTGCCTCAGCAGTCATGCCACATAATTTATTACTTTACAGTGCTCTGAGGTGTCCCAGGTTTTACACAATCCTAGCACCCCCCGGTAATAATGTATTTATTTATTACATAATTGTATCAAATTGTTTGGAGTTTGAAAGTGAAAAAAGTATGCCGAAATGGGGCTTTAAAATATGTTTTTATATGCCATTATTTAAAATGCATAGGTAATGTCACTTCAGTACTGTTTGCAAAACTATATATTATTCATTATATCCTTTATGTCACAAAACTTTTTTCCCACATAGGGGATCCTCTAGTACTTAAAGTTCACTGTCCTTCTCAGAGAATGTGGGGAAAAGGGGGTAGCCTATTTAGGCCCCCTTTGCCTCATGGGGCCATGGCAGCAGGACTTTATTTAACATTAGAAGGTTTTGAATGGAACTTATTCTGATAGGTGGAATAAGGTCACATGACCTGGAAGCTTCCAGAAGGTTAGGATGTCAAGTGGGGATTGGTCAGTTTGGGTCAGGTGACCTTTCAAACCTTCTGGAAGGTTTTTAGGGGCTATTTAAGGAGCCTTCTGACAGGGTTTTCTGCCAGTCGCCAGAGAGGGGTAAAGAGCTTAAACAAAAGGGCTATAATACTGCCAGCTCTGCAAGGATACCTCGGATGGCATGAAGACCCTGGTGAGGCAGCTATTGGAGTGAACAGAGTCGGTGGGAGATGACTGGATCCGGTGGTGCCTCGCCCTACCTGCGGGTCAAGATGTGGAGGGAGACGTCAGCAGGCACAGCAGAGGAGTGGAGCCGGCAGCATGGAGCACAGCATTGTCTGTGCCAGATGGAGGAGGAAAAAGATCCAGCGGAAGAAGTTCCGGAGGTCGGGAGGCAGGACGAGAAGCATCCAGAGAAAGGAAGAGGAAGGTCAGAGGAAAAGCAAGAGGCAGCACCTAGAGCTTAGGAGCTTCAGTCTGGTATAGAAATTCATCCAATAAAAACAAAGGATAGAAATTACTTATGGCAAGTACAGTTCAATATAGTAACAGTGATACAGCAATGCAGGATGGACTTCCCAACATGTTTCGCCCCTATAAACGGGCTTTTTCAGGGGATGCTGATCACATGCACGGTACAGTGCCTTCTAGCAAAAATAAATAAATAATTAGAATGATACTGGTGTCTGTACAAAAGGTTCACAATTTACAAATCTTACAACCAAATCTATGCATATGCGTCTCCCAAAAACAGGGCACCGTATCTCCTATGAATAAGGAATTTATTGCTACTGCCAAAATGACTAGTGGTTACTGCTACATCAAAGCATCCATGTACTACAGATGATCGTAGATGGTATAAAAGACCAACTGAAAACAGAAAAGACACAATACTAACCCATAATATCCAAGGAAGAGATGGAATTTCCTTACAGACATATGAGCAAGGAAAAGCAAAAATAAAAATAAAAATAATAATCAAAAGGAACTTACAGGAGCAATTGTAGCAGCTAGCTTGAAGCCAGAGGCCAAAGCACCATCAGATAGTAACTCACTTTTAAGTATATCTAGTGAAAAAATAAGGCAGTGATAAGTAAATAATCCGCTGTATAAACAACAGCGAAACAGAGACATGGGCTGATTTATGAAGCATTTGCGCCATGACTGGCGGTGCACGCCAATGTGCAAATGACATTTTTGTATTTACAAAGCATTTGCACCGGTGACACAGCGCGATCCCCCATTTACTATTCTCTTCCCAGCGCACGGGAAGAGGTGATCTGTACGCCACTATAGACATGGCGCATGGAATCTTTAACTCAATATTTAAACAAGCTGGAAGTGCCAATATTATGGGGGTGATGTGGGGTGATGTGGGCAAGTGTAATACTAACTGTCCAAGTCACAAATATGGCCAAAATAGAATGAGAAAGTGTCTTTTTCTGAGAAGACGGCAGCGCCGGCAAATACATTTAGAGGTGCGGGAGGTGAATTTATACACTGCGCATGCTCAAACGGCATTTGCGCTTGTTCAAATACTTTGGTTCACTGCGCCGGCAAAATCTTAGTAAATGTAAAGCAACGTAAATGCATTTGCATAGGTTGAACGGGCGCACCTCTACGCTTTTTTTTCTTTTTTTTTTACACTGGTTCACTTAGAGCGGCTCTAATGAAATGTGGGTCCGGCAATACACATAAAAGTTCATTGATAAAAACAGCATTAAGAAAAAAAACAAAATTCAGAAAAAAAAATGCGTGGGGTTCCCCCGAAATTCAATACCAGGCCCTTCAGGTCTGGTATGGATATTAAGGGGAACCCCACGCCAAAAAAAAAAAAAAAATGGCGTGGGGTCCCCCTAAAAATCCATACCAGGCCCTTCAGGTCTGGTATGGATTTTAAGGGGAACCCCGTTCCAAAATTTTAAAAAAATGGCGTGGGGTCCCCTTAAAAATCCATACCAGACCCTTATCCGAGCACGCAACCTGGCAGGCCGCAGGAAAAGAGGGGGGACGAGAGAGCGCCCCCCTCCTGAACCGTACCAGGCCACATGCCCTCAACATTGGGAGGGTGCTTTACTGTCCCCCGCAAAGCACCTTGTCCCCATGTTGATGGGGACAAGAGCCTCATCCCGACAACCCTTGCCCGGTGGTTGTGGGGGTCTGTGGGCAGGGGGGCTTATCAGAATCTGGAAGCCCCCTTTAACAAGGGGACCCCCAGATCCCGGCCCTCCCCCCTGTGTGACATGGTAAGGGGGTACAAAAGTACCCCTACCATTTCACCAAAAAAGTGTCAAAAAATGTTAAAAATGACAAGAGACTGTTTTTGACAATTCCTTTATTTAAAGTCTTCTTCTTTCTTCTATCTTCTTTCTTCTATCTTCTATCCTCTTTCTTCTATCTTCCTTCAGTTTCTTCCTTCATCTTCTTCTGGTTCTTCTGGTTCTTCCTCTGGTGTTCTCGTCCGGCATCTTCCTCCGCGTCGTCTTCTTCCCTTCTTCATGCTCAGGCTGATCCGCATCCATGGGAGGCTCCCGCTGTGTGACGCTTCTCGTCCTCTGACGGTACTTAAATAACGGAGAGTGGGGCCACCCGGTGACCCCGTCCCCTCTGACGCACAGGGACTTCCCTGTCCACCCCCTCTGATGTCACGGGGAAAGCCTCGGGGAAGTCCCCGTGCATCAGAGGGGGTGGGGTCACCGGGTGGCCCCGCCCTCCGTTATTTAAGAACCAACAGAAGACGAGAAGCATCACACAGCGGGAGCCTCCCATGGATGCGGAGCAGCCCGAGCATGAAGAAGAAGGGAAGAAGACACCACGGAGGAAGATGCCGGACGAGAACACCAGAGGAAGAACCAGAAGAACCAGAAGAACCAGAAGAGGATGAAGATGAAGGAAGTGTCAGGGAAATGGCCGTAGGAGAACTGGCAATAGTGCCAGTTGTCAAGGAACCAACAGCAGGAGAAGGGCTCTAGGACCCAGCATCTCTACCAGCACTTATGGCAGGAGAAGGACTTTAGGACCCAGCATCTCTGGCAGGAGAAGGACTTTAGGACCCAGTATCTCTACCAGCAGGTCACATGGGCCTATATAAGGAAGTGTCTGCAGTTGCTGGTTTGTCAGTCTTCCTGTGTTCCTGAGCCTCTGTGTAATTACTATTTGGATTCCTGTTGTGACCCGGCTTGTTCTTGACCTGTCTGATCTGCTCTCCTGGTTTGACCCCCTGGCTTTATTTACCGACTTGTTGTCCTCTCCAGTACCTGATCCCGACTTTGCTACAGTACCTGTTCCTGCCTGCTTCCTGATACCAGACCTTTGGCTTGTCCCTGTTTCTGCAACCTGCCTCTTCCATTTGCCGGATCTACTGCATTTGACCCCTGGCCTGGCTTCCACTACTGTTCCTTGTGCACACCTTGCCAAGTATTACCGAGGATTCTTATAGACTTTAGCCCAGCAGTGTTTCCTGTATTACCGGTGTCCTTTTGGTGCCCACCAGCTCTTCTCTCTGGAATCCATCTGGCAACCTGTGCTTCTCTGGGCACTACACCCTCTGTACCCAACTTCAGGGGTGTACTGCAATCAGCCGCAAGGGGAGCCCTCTCGGCATTTCTGCCTCCAACCAGGTATGAACAGTACAAACCAGCCCTGACCGAGGCCAACGGAGGTGCTTCCCCGCTCAAGATGATGTGTCAACAAGTCACCACCCTTACGCAAGCCATTCAGAAGCTCCAGGATGGCTACTTCCGGTTGGAGGAATGGCTGCAGCACTTGCCTGTTGCTCCAGCCTTTGTGGACTCCAGTTCTTCCTCCTCTAACACGGCTCCAGTGTCCTTGCCTCCTCCTGAACCACGGGTACCTACACCCGAACGATTCTCCGGTGACCGGAAAAAGTTCAGGGCCTTCAAGAATGCCTGCCTACTGTACCTGGCCCTCCAACCTAGAACTTTTGCTTCTGAGTTTGTTAAAGTAGGATTTATCATTTCTTTATTATCTGAGGAACCCCAAGCCTGGGCTCATAACCTATTGGAACAAAAAGACTCTGCTTTGAATACTATGGACACTTTCTTTGACGCCATGACTCTGTTGTATGAGGACCCCCAGCGTGCTGCCTCCGCTGAATCTGCCTTAGTTGCCCTACAGCAAGGAAAACGCTCAGTGGAAGATTATACCGTGGATTTACGCAGGTGATCCACCGACACAAGCTGGAATGAGGCAGCCCTCAGGTTCCAGTACCGCCAAGGACTGTCTGAGGTCCTTAAGGATGAACTGGCTCGAGTTGCTATTCCCAACACTCTTGACGGACTTATTCACCTAGCCATTCAGCTTGACAGGTGCCTGCGGGAGCGGTGGTCGGAATGTGCTCAATCCTTCCAGCCTACACAGATGCTACCCAAGTTTTCTCCTGCTGTTGTACCCACGTCTGTTTGCCCTGCAATCCCAGAAAGGGAACCAAAGCAAGTTGGCCTGGCCCGTTCCTCCCTTACACTTGAGGAGAGAAAACGCCGCCAGCAGGCCAATCTCTGCCTATACTGCGGAGGGGCCGGACATTTTTTACGCAGCTGCCCCATAAGACCCAGTAAGGTCTACCCACCAAGTTCCACATATCTCCAAGTCTCTGGATCCTGCCATTCTTACCTTGTTCTTCCCATCTCCTTACAAGTGGCAGAAAGGGAGATCCGGCTACAAGCAATCATTGATTCCGGGGCATGTAGCTGTTTTATGGACTTATCTCTGGCTAAAAAACTTGGTGTGCCCCTCTATGAAAAAAAGCAAAGACTTGAGGTTCTTTTGGCTGATGGTTCCCTGCCCAGTTCTGGACTTGTCACCCAGGAAACCATGCCCATCTTCACTACTACAGATACTGGCCATCAAGAATTTGTCCGCTTTGACGTCCTATGTTCCCCCATGTTTCCCATCATCCTGGGAATTCCATGGCTGCAGGCACATAACCCGCAAATCAACTGGGCCAAGAAGGAAATCTCTCTTTCTTCATTATATTGCCTGCAGCATTGCTTTAATCCCAGCTCCAGTAAGTCTGTTAGCTGTCTGGCAGTGCAACCTGCTCTCAGTAATCTCCAGCATGTTCCTCCAGCTTATCATGAGTTTATAGACATCTTCGACAAGAAAAAGGCAGATGTCCTCCCACCTCACCGGCCTTATGACGGTCCAATTGAACTGCTCCCGGGGCCGATATCCCATTTGGACGAATCTTCCCCCTATCTCAAAATGAGCTGGAGACCCTACAAGTATATATTCACGAGAATCTTGAAAAGGGGTTTATCCGACCCTCTTCTTCTCCTGCTGGGGCGGGTATATTCTTCGTGGAGAAGAAGGATGGCACATTGCGGCCATGTGTAGATTACAGAGAAATCAATAAGATCACTGTAAAGAACAGATACCCACTGCCTCTCATTCCTGAACTCTTTCAAAGGTTCCGATCCGCCCGGATTTTCACTAAATTGGATCTGAGGGGCGTTTATAACCTTGTACGCATACGCCAGGGTGATGAGTAGAAAACAGCATTTCGAACGTGGTTCGGCCACTTCGAATACCTTGTGATGCCATTCGGGTTATGCAATGCCCCAGCCATGTTCCAGCATCTAGTGAACGACATTTTTTGGGAGTTCCTTGATTACTTTGTAATCGTATACCTCGATGATATCCTCATCTTCTCTGCCTCTTTGGAGCTTCATCAAATTCACGTAAAAAAGGTGCTCTCAACCTTGAGAAAACATGGACTATATGTCAAGGCAGACAAATGTGAATTTGAAAAAACATCTATTCAATTCCTGGGTCTCATCATCTCCACAGAAGGAATTGCAATGGACCCAAAGAGAGTGGAAGCAATACTAGACTGGCCAGCTCCTTCGGACAAGAAAGGTGTTCAGCGCTTCGTGGGGTTCTCCAACTTTTACAGGAGGTTTGTGAAGGATTTCTATACCACCATAGCACCCATCACTCAGTTGACCCACCAGGAGGTCCGATTCCGGTGGTCTCCAGAAGCCCAGACAGCCTTTGACAAATTAAAGAATCTGTTCACTTCCGCACCAATCCTACGGCACCCAGATCCGACCCTGCCTTATGTGTTGGAAGTGGATGCCTCTGAAGTAGCTACAGGGGCAATCCTGTCCCAACGGCAGGGGCCTAAGGCTCTTCTTCACCCCGTAGCCTTTTTCTCTCGAAAGATGAGCCCACCAGAGAGAAATTATGATGTAAAATGTCCGATCGGAGCGTGTTGTCGGAAATTCCGACCGTGTGTGGCCTGTTCCGACGCACAAAGTGCCACGCATGCTCAGAAGAAATTTCCTGCACGGAACAGCTCGTTCTGGTAAACTTAGCGTTCGCAATGGATACTGCACTTTCGTCATGCTGCAATGTTAAAAATGGTTTAATACAGCGCACTCTCTTCTTCTTTATAATGTGACAAGAATGAAGTAGTTTTGCTGCTCATATTCACACACGCTTCTCACAAAGTTTTATTTTTGTTTTTTTATTGGTATTCCCTGAATATATTGTTATTAGTTGTCACATCTGACCTAATTTTTTTTTTTATTTAATTTTTTGGGGGATTTTAAGGCTTTTGTTTTTTTTATTTAATGTTTGTATTTTTTCAAAGGCTGATCTTTGTTCAATGTTATTTTTATTTTTACTCCAGAATATTTTTGTGTGTGTTTTGTGTGTCAAGTTACCCCAACACCATTGATATCTTTTATTATTTAATCTCAAGGAGTTTGTTTGTTGTTGGTGTCCCTTGTTCATTTCACATTGTATATTTGAAATGTACCTGAATCCTCACAAACAAACTGTCATTTTTGAAGTAAAACACATAGGAGAGTATAATTCAAAACAAAAATCCTTTATTAAGGGATCAGAACCAAACAAAGAGGAACGCAACACTGGATCAACAGGAGAAATTAGCGAAGCCTGGGACCCCCACGGCAGACATCAATTCTTGAACATCAAAATTGGTGGCCTGAGGAGTCCATGTGTAAGGGAGGGCAGTCTGGTCCAGAATTCGCAGAGATCCGAATAGCAGCAGATGACATGTGTGTCCCCAGGCTGTGGTACCACAAGAGGCTACATCTTTTGGCCGACCAGACTGGATCCAGGGTCCTCACTTTCTGGTCTTCCTTCCACGCTTCCTTCCAGGCTGTGGCTGTGCAGTTGGAGATGTGGCAGGAGGAGGAGTAGGACCTGGAGGAGGACTGGGAGGACCCGGAGGAGAGGGAGGAGGAGGAGGAGGACCTGCAGGAGGAGGAGGACCATCGCAAAGGTGTGTCTGAGCTGTAATTTGGCCCCTCATACCTTTGTTAAGAGCCTCCAATATGAGCGACTCACACATGGCTTGTTGGCCCTCCTCCATCCTCTGCTTTTTTTATGCAATGACGGCAGCAATGTCCTCCTCCATGGTCTGTCGTGCTCCCAGGACCTCTGTAGCCCTCCAAAAGAGTCCTCTGGCAGCCTCCTCTAGGGCACTCCTCCTACTGCCAACTTTCTCTTTTCAGGGGGGGTGGAGGGACCTGCAGATCAGCCAGCCACCTCCTGGCTGAGACTTCCCTGTGTATGAAAAACCCGGCCACCTCCTGGCTGAGACTTCCCTGTGTATGAAAAAGGGACATGGTTGTAATGTTTTGCATCATCAATCACAATCATAAATTAGTACTCCCAACTAACATCTAGTTAACATCATTGATTGGACAAGCAGAAATATTTCGAGGAATGCTATACCTGGCTCAATCTGGGCTCCTCCACATGTGCCCTGGAAGGCCCAGGTTGGGCATCAGAAGCCTCAGCCGGGGGGAAGGAAGCGTGGAAGGAAGACTAGAGAGGGATGGCCTGGGTTCAGTCTGGCCTGCCAGAAAATGCAGCCTGTCATAGTACCACATCCTGGGGACATAGATGTCATCTGCTGCTCCGGATCTCTGTGAATCCAGGACCTTCTTGCGCTCCCTTAGATATGTGCTCCTCGGGCCACCAATTAATATCTTTAAATAGGTGATGTCTGCCGTGGGGATCACCTGCTTCACAATTTCACACAATTGCACCAGTGCTGCCTTCCTCTTTGCTTGGTTCTTGAAATGGGGGTGTTTAATCTCCCACAGACAGGGCAGCTCCCTTAACATATCTACGAATACTGACATGAAGTCATTGTCTTTCAGTAGCATATCCATGTTCACTGCAAGACACAACACAAGACAAAGCCTAATGTCAGACAAAACTCTCCTAATCTTGTTACAATATAGGCCTCAATGTAGAAGCAGTATAGGCACAAGTTTGTCTCTTACCTTCGTTCTTACGATCGGCGCGTCCAATGCTCCTTCCTCCGCTCACAGATCGTACGTAATACGCACGTGTGTTACGCTTTCTATACACTGCGCATGCGTGTAACTCCGCCCGCCCCTGACGTTCTTTCTATTCTATTCCCCGCCCCTTTTCGTTTGGCGCAGTGGGGGAAGAGCACATGGCGGAGTCACAGCAGGTGCGTGATAATTGCAGGAACGAGGAGGAGGAGGAGGAAAGCCCGGATCCGGACATGTCCCGATCCAGAAGGAGACGTTTTAAGGCCACAAATATGTCCTTTGGGGAGATGTTGGAGATGGTCGACATCATGAAGAAGTCCGACTATGACGGAAAGTATGGGCCTTACCCCAACCCCAATATCAGAAAGGCCAAGATCATGGCGAAAGTGGTCAAAAGTATTCATAAGAATTTCGGGGTACGAAGATCGAAAGATCAGCTCAGGAAGCGGTGGACGGACCTGAAATTAAGAGAGCCAGAGCAGTACCGAAAGATCCGGAGAGTGCTACAAAAAAGTAAGTAGTTGTGCTGTGTTCCTATTCTTACTGTCTTTATTCCGTTCGTGCTGCTCCATATGCTTTTCTTAATTGTAACGTTTAAAAGGGCAACTTTAATGTTCATGGGCCCATTATTCGTTCGTATCAAACATTTTTCATTCGGCCTCTAAAACACCATTGTTTAGGCCATATGCATTTTCCCACATTTTTTTTGGGCCTACTTGGATGCCAAATATTTGTTTGTGTAGATGGGTTTGTTACTCGAATGAAATGCAAACTAGATTGTGTGTAAGGAGAGGACACTGAGCAGCTGTTTTCACATCTGGACACTGGAGCACTAGTGTGGGACACAAGAAGAGAAAAAGACTTAAAGTGTATAACCATAAAGTGAGTGTTACAGCATCTCAAAGGGTATATACAGATAAGTAATAGCAATAAATGTTTAGGTGTGTAAAGGGGTGAAATGCTTAGGAGCAGACCATGGGTTGATCAGAAAACAACAATGCATAAAATATCATATTCAAAAAATATTCAAAAAAATCATTATAAAGTGTCCCAATATATTGAGTGTGTAGCTCTATATAGGACGTATTGTCCGTATATATAGATACTGAAAGGGGAAATGTCCAAAACCCTGAAAAAGGTGAACATATAAAAGCATAGGAAGTCTATTATTGAAGAGGTGCGGTACTTCAAACGGACCCCACAGCCATCTGGATATAGGCCATCTTCATATGCAATGGTTAAAGGGTAGCCTTAAAAATCCTTCAATAAAAGTGGATTCTTCACTCATGTAGGTATTTTCAACATAAAGAGGGGAAGACAAAAGGATGCCCTTACCAGAGAAGGTGGACTCACAGGCCCTTGGCGGTGAGTCAAACAGGCTTGTACCGTCAAGCGGTATAGGGTGGCACTCTGTGAGAAGACTTTATGTAGAATCCCATCAGGAATCTTCAGATATTATGCCAGTAAGGGGACAGGAACATCCAAGGATCAACTTCAATCGTCGGTTGGTCGTTTCCTCAGTGGTCCATCCCATGTGTGAATGAGCAAGGAAAAGAAAAAGGCTTCCACATAGTGTAAATCCTTATTTTTCAAAAAGGCATAGTAGCACTTTATTCAGGGATACACTCCAAAAAATTACAGGCAGGGGCGGTAAAAACTCGGTTCAGAGTACAAATAGGTATAAAAATAGTAAAAAATGATCTAAAAACCATTTTTATTAGGGGGCCACACAGGTGCTCCAGTGTATACTATAGGGGGGACTCCATCTGTGAAGCTTGTACCAAACAGGTAAAGTATTGCAGCTTGACAAAGGGCAAGAAAAAAAAATACATCTTGGAACTCGGCTAAAATAGACAATTGTACCCCACTTCCAAGCAATGTTTCCTATTTCTAGTTCTGCCATCAAATATCTGTGTGCTAATTATAACATTTTTGTTTTACATAGGGGAGAAAAGACCCCTCATCCGAGGAGACCACAGACCCCCCACCTATGGAAGAAGGTGAAATACCACCAACACAAGCTGAGCAGGAGGAGGAAGAAGATGTGGTGGAAACTGGCACCACAACAGGTGAGTGTCTGCGACCACAGACTCAGGTAAGAGATGGATGGTGGCAGATTTTTGATACCTGTTTTTGTTTTGTTTCTCTCTTTTTAGGTGATCGTGATCCAGATCCTTTCACATCAGAAAGTGCCCAGATCCTGATCGGGGAGATCATGGGGTGTAATGTCGAATTGCAAAACATACAACAAAAAATCAATGATGTGATTAAAAAAAATAATAAAATCATTGATGTTATGGGGCGAATTTAAAACCCCACCAAATCACTTTTTGGATTGTGGTCCAATCTTTTAAATATTTTTGCAATGTTTTGAAAAGCCAAATTTGGAGGATGCACACAGTGTGCCAACATGTGCTATCTGCCATCACGGGAGAACAATGGACGCGTTTTGGGGGTGCAACCCCTTCCTCAATTATAAAGTAGCGGTGAGGAAGGGCTTGCTCCCCCAAAACACATCCCTTGATCCCCCGTGATGGCAGATAGCACATGTTGACATTCGTAAATTGGTGTGCATCTTCCAAATTTGGCTTTTCCAGGGGTGATTTCCCCCCATCTGAACGCTAGATCAAACCCAGTTCCTAAATACTGATGTCTGATATAGCCTTCAGGTTTTACCTAATGTGAACTTTGTAAGTTCAAGTTTTTTGCCTTTCTTGTTGGTTTTACACAGGCCTGTTTTATCTTAAATGGACATTTCGATTTTTGATAATGCTACTCCAAAAATTGTTATACAACAAACATGTTGGTTTGTTTTAAAAACCTTTGGTAAATGCACATGTGATTGTGCAGGTATAAAAAAGTTGGTTACTCAAGAATGTGTGGATTATTGTCTCAACACTACAACACTTTTGGGGTGATGTAATTGCTGTTTTCTGCGAAAATGGGGGTTATTTCCTAAGGGCAAATCCACTTTGCACTACAAGTGCAGGTTCAGTGCAGTTGCAAGTGCACTTGTAGTGAAATGTGTTTTTGCATTTAGTAAATAACAGCCAACAGTGCTTTGTATAATAAGGTTACACAATCACGACACTTTCTGGACTTAACACATTTCTGTCAGGGTCAGCTAAAACAAACACAAGCAGTAAATGTCCACAAAGAATTTCTTTTTTTTTTATTATAAAAAGGCTTCACAGATTTGCTGGCATATTGATAGCCCCCCTACCCGCAAAGAACTCCAGGTAGCGTAACCGGACATCACGGGCACTCACGGAGGGCAAGCCGGGACGGCCACTTTCAAGCGCCGTCAGTGTGGTTTGATGTATCATTCCGGCCTCAGGCCCAACTGAGCCAGCATAGTTGGCCGAATGTTTACTTAAAAAGTTATGGAGAGCACAGCACGCAATTATAATATGGTTCAGTTTATACTCCGCCATATGGATGGGTGTCATAAATAGGCGGAACCGGCTGGCCAGGATTCCAAATGTGTTCTCCACCACTCTTCGGGCTCTGGCCAGCCGGTAATTAAAAACTCTCTGTTCCGGGGTGAGGGTCCTCATTGGGAATGGCCGCATCAGGTGGTCCCCCAGCGCAAACGCTTCATCAGCAACGAACACAAATGGGAGTCCTTCAACATTATCCTCTGGAGCTGGCAAGTCCAAGCTGCCATTCTGGAGACGCCTGTAGAACTCCGTCTGGGCGATGACTCCACCATCGGACATCCGGCCATTCTTCCCCACGTCCACATACAAGAAGTCGTAATTAGCCGACACCACCGCCAACATCACTATACTATTGAACCCCTTGTAATTATAATAGTACGACCCCGAGTTGGGTGGTGGGACGATGTGGACGTGTTTCCCATCAATTGCCCCTCCGCAGTTAGGAAAGTCCCACCGCTCGGCAAAGTGGGAGGCCACAGTCTGCCATTCCTGTGGCGTGGAAGGAAACTGTTGAGGAAAAAACAATAAACATGACTATTTTTACTCAGAAACATGGCAAGCAGATTAGACACAAACATTATGGGGCAACCTCCAGATAGCATTTATTAAGGGGAATTTAACAATGCCAAAGTATAAGGTACACCTATCATATTCCCCCCCCCCCTCTCATTCTAACATTATAGGGGGTGTGTGGAAATCTTGGACAGGTAACCCTCTTCACTTCATTGAGAGATGAATGCCTAATAATATGAATGCCTAAATAAGCCCCTCCTTAGTTACACTATTGGCAGCCCACTGGACAGGTAAGAAGTGTCATAATACAAAGATAGAAATACACACTGTACACATTTGAGGACATTTGGACATTCTGCTATTACCTATCAAGATAATAATAGGATCCCAAAACTTGAAACAGTACCATTTGAAACTATACAGGCAGGCCCTTGCACTACACGCTTTGGGGAATTCATCCATAAATCTGACCACAAAAGAGATGGGTATAGTGTGTATGGGTTTGGCAAAGTCAGCAGATAGATGATTGAGGATAGATAGAGAATTGGGATCAGCTGACTTAGCAGTTGGGGGAGGGAGGGTTACTAAAAATTATTTGGGGACACCACAAAAAAAAAGCCTCTGGCACTCTGCCAGAATTTAAAACAAAAATATCATTTCCAAACATTTTAGGGAGTGTTTGGGGTAAAGCACTACTATGGAGCTGAAAAAATACATTGTTAAGTGACTACATGAGGTGAATATAGGCCAGGAGACACCATGCTGGGGAGGTTATTGAAGGGCAAATATGTATGAAGGACCTAAAATAATAATTACATAAAAATCCAGCATGCATGAGGACAAAGGGGACATTCACAGCATATTACAATCATGGTAATTAGGGAACGAGGAAAGAAATACAATATATTAGCAAACATTCAATACAATAAAATGTGATATTAAAGGATAAAAATCTTACCTTCATATACTCCTTCTGCAGGACCTGGATGATGGCAGAACAGGTCTCTGGGATAATGATCCCCAGAGCCTGGGGGGAGATGCCTGTCGAGAACTTTAAGTACTGCAGACTTCTCCCTGTCGCCAAATACCGCAGGGTAGCGACCAACCTCTGCTCCGGAGTGATGACTTGCCTCATGCAGGTATCCTGCCTGCTGATATAGGGGGTCAGCGAAGCCAACAGACGGTGAAATACGGGGTCCGTCATCCTGAGAAAGTTCCTGAAATCATCAGGATTATTCTCACGGATCTCACGGAGCAAAGGCATATGAGAGAACTGGTCACGCTGAAGCAACCAATTCTTGGTCCATGATCTCCTCCCCACCCTGTTCATGGACTGGACTTGTGTCAAGGTCAGGACCCCAACACCAAGCCCCCGCACAGCACGAACTCTACGAGGAGTACGCATACGCAACATGGCTAGAAAATGGTCGGCTGCTCAGAACGAGGTAACAGAACGCACTAAAGAACAGCAAGGCCTGTGAAGAGCGACATGAAAAACAGCAACGAGCGGACAAGATCGCACAGAAAACTCCAATACGAACTGACTGCACGCACTGAATAGCAGATACAAACCCACAAGCACAAACTGAACAGCAGAAAACGATCTGAAAACCACGAGTCTGAAAAAGCGCGAATCGTCTCTCACCAAACTTTTACTAACACGAGATTAGCAAAAGAAGCCCAAAGGGTGCTGCGCTTGGTTCTGAATCGGCCTTTTCTAGTCTCGTCGTACGTGGTGTACGTGACCGCGTGGTTGGCGATCAGAAATTCCGACAACTTTGTGCGACCGTGTGTAGACAAAACAAGTTTGAGCCAACATCCGTCGGAAAAAATCCTAGGATTTTGTTGTCGGAATGTCCGAACAAAGTCCGACCGTGTGTACGCCCTATTAGAAGAATGGAGGTACTTATTGGAGGGTGCCGCTCATCCCATTATGATTTTTACAGACCATAAGAACCTGAAGTACCTCAGGACAGCCAAATGTTTAAGACCCCGGCAAGCCCGCTGGGCTCTGTTCTTCTCCAGGTTCAATTTCCATCTTACATATCGGCCAGGTTCCAAGAATGGGAAAGCAGATGCACTCTCCCGAATGTTTCCGGACACCCCTGAAACGACAGAGCCAAGTACGATCCTATCCACCCAGAATTTTTTGCTTATTCAGCCTGACTTAAAGACCTTAATCAAGCAAGCCTCAACCCAGTGCTCTGGATCAGAAGTGTCCTCACTGAGAAACCAAGATGGATTTTTGTGGCACCAGGATAACATTTTTGTTCCCCAGCCAGTCAGACTCCAAGTTCTAAAAATGTCACATGACCATAAACTTGCCGGGCATTTTGGGATACGAAAAACCACTGAACTTGTTCAGCGCTCATTTTGGTGGGCCGGCCTAAGACAGGACTGCAGAAAGTATGTGAACTCTTGCACCTTTTGTCAGCGCAACAAGGGTTCCAATGCCAAGCCATGGGGACTTTTGAGGCCATTACCCATTCCTGAACAACCCTGGAAAGAAATATCAATGGACTTTATAGTAGACCTGCCCCCCTCTGAGGGATGCAACACCATCATGGTGGTGGTAGACCACCTTTCCAAAATGGTACACTTCCTTCCGATGATTGGCACACCCTCCGCTTCAGACACAGCAAACATGTTCATTAAAGAGATTGTCAGATTACATGGATTACCGGATAGTATTGTCTCCGATAGAGGGGTACAGTTCACCTCCAAGTTCTGGAGGGATCTCTGCAAGTCTCTATCACTAGACATGTGTCTTTCCTCAGCTTACCACCCTTTAGAGCAATGGTCAAACAGAGAGGACTAACCAGACCTTAGAACAGTACCTTCGATGTTTCTGTACTTGCTCACAGGATGACTGGATCTCCCTTCTTCCCTGTGCTGAGTTTGCATATAATAACTCTTTGCATGCAGCAACCAATCAGTCTCCTTTCTGGGTGAACTATGGATTCCATCCCTCCTTCCTTCCAAATACTATATCTGAAACATCTGCTCCTGCTGTCCAGGATCGATTAAGGTTCATTCAATCCAACTACAAGTTGCTTCAGGAGGCCATGCGAAAAGCCCAAGAGGACTATAAAAAATTCCATGATAAAAGAAGAAGAGGGAATCCTGTCTTTAAGATTGGGGACAAGGTATGGCTTTCTTCAGTAAACCTCAAGCTCTCATGTCCCTCCCAGAAGCTTGGACCCAAAATTATCGGTCCCTTTGAAATCAAAAGAGAGATAAATCCGGTGGCTTTTGAGCTGGCACTACCCAATACTTACAAGATCCATCCAGTGTTCCACATCTCCCTGCTTAAACTAGCTGTACCCAGTCCCTTCCCTGGAAGAGAAGAGCAACCTCCACCTCCAGTATTGGTAGAAGGGGAAACAGAATTTGAGGTCGAAGCTATTATGGTTTGCCGGAAAAGGGGTAGGCAGGTCCAGTATCTAATCAAATGGAGGGGGTACCCTCCCGAAGACAATTCCTGGGAGCCTGCAAACAATGTGCATGCTCCTAGACTTGTGCGGGACTTTCACATCCCGAAGCATTGGCCCGTTGGGGCATCCAGAGGCTTCCCCTGGGGGGGGGCACTGTCAGGGAAATGGCCGTAGGAGAACTGGCAATAGTACCAGTTGTCAAGTAACCTACAGGAAGAGAAGAGCAACCTCCACCTCCAGTATTGGTAGAAGGGGAAACAGAATTTGAGGTCGAAGCTATTATGGTTTGCCGGAAAAGGGGTAGGCAGGTCCAGTATCTAATCAAATGGAGGGGGTACCCTCCCGAAGACAATTCCTGGGAGCCTGCAAACAATGTGCATGCTCCTAGACTTGTGCGGGACTTTCACATCCCGAAGCATTGGCCCGTTGGGGCATCCAGAGGCTTCCCCTGGGGGGGGGCACTGTCAGGGAAATGGCCGTAGGAGAACTGGCAATAGTACCAGTTGTCAAGTAACCTACAGCAGGAAAAGGGCTCTAGGACCCAGCATCTCTACCAGCACTTATGGCAGGAAAAGGACTTTAGGACCCAGCATCTCTGGCAGGAGAAGGACTTTAGGACCCAGTATCTCTACCAGCAGGTCACATGGGCCTATATAAGGAAGACCGCTAGTGTCTGCAGTTGCTGGTTTGTCAGTCTTCCTGTGCATCTGTGTAATTACTATTTGGATTCCTGTTGTGACCCGCCTTGTTCCTGACCTGTCTGATCTGCTCTCCTGGTTTGACCCCCTGGCTTGATTTACCGACTTGTTGTCCTCTCCAGTACCTGATCTCGGCTTGTATTACGGACTTTGCTACAGTACCTGTTCCTGCCTGCTTCCTGATACCAGACCTTTGGCTTGTCCCTGTTTCTGCAACCTGCCTCTTCCTCTTGCCGGATCCACTGTGTTTGACCCCTTGCCTGCTTCCACTACCGTTCCTTGTGCACACCTTGCCAAGTATTACCGAGGATTTTTATAGACTTTAGCCCAGCGGTGTTTCCTGTATTACCTGGTGTCCTTTTGGTGCCCACCAGCTCTTCTCTCTGGAATCCATCTGGCAACCTGTGCTTCTCTGGGCACTACACCCTCTGTACCCAACTTCAGGGGTGTACTGCACTCAGCCGCAAGGGGAGCCCTCTCGGCATTTCGGCCTCCAACCAGGTACGTGACAGGAAGAAACTGAAGGAAGATAGAAGATAGAAGATAGAAGATGGAAAGAAGAATATTTTAAATAAAGGAATTGTCAAAAACTGTCTCTTGTTATTTTTAACATTTTTGACACTTTTTGGGTGAAATGGTAGGGGTACAAAAGTACCCCCTTACCATTTCACACAGGGGGGCTGGGATCTGGGAGTCCCCTTGTTAAAGGGGGCTTCTAGATTCCGATTAGCCCCCCGCCTGCAGACCCCCACAACCACCGGGCAAGGGTTGTGGGGATGAGGCCCCTCATCAACATGGGGACAAGGTGCTTTGCGGGGGACCCCAAAGCACCCTCCCAATGTTGAGGGCATGTGGCCTGGTACAGTTCAGGAGGGGGGGCGCTCTCTCATCCCCCCTCTTTTCCTGCGGCCTGCCAGGTTGCGTGCTCGGATAAGGGTCTGGTATGGATTTTTAGGGGGACACCACGCCATTTTTTTATTCATTTTGGCGCGGGGTTCCCCTTAAAATCCATGCCAGACCTGAAGGGCCTAGGAGATTTTGAGGGGGACCCCCACGCCATTTTTTTTTATTTTGGCACGGGGTTCCCCTTAAAATCCATACCAGACCTGAAGGGCCTGGTATTGATTTTGAGGGGGACCCCACGCCATTTTTTTTATTTTGGTGCGTTGTTCCCCTTAATATCCATATGAGACCTGAAGGGCCTGGAATGGAATTTCGGGGGAACCCCACACTTTTTTTTGTTCTTAATTTTGTTTTTTTTCTTAATGTTGTTTTTATCAATGAACTTTCATGTGTATTACCGGAGCGACATTTCTTTATAGCCGTGAGTATTTTTAAATAACTTTTATTCCTTAAGGGCCAGTTCACACCACATGCAGTCCAGTGCATTTTTTTTCTGCATCAAAAACGCTCGAAAAGTAGGTTATATGGTTTTCAATGGCATTGTTCAGACCAGTGCTTGCAGTTCCAGTGTGTTTCCAGTTCCAGAAAAAAATGTAGAACATGCTGCATTTTTTATGCACTGGACTGTACTGGAACGCTGTAAAATGCATCAAAAACGCACTGGAATGCATCAAAAACGTGCATGCAGAAAAGCACCTGGAACGCATCTGGACTACGTTTCTATAGTGTGATCTGGCCCTTAGGGCCCTTAGGGCTAGTTCACACCATAGAAACGCAGCCCGGACGCGTTCCAGGTGCTTTTCTGCATGCACGTTTTTGATGCGTTCCAGTGCATTTTTGGTGCATTTTTGATGCAGTCCAGTGCTTTTTTTCCCTCCTCTTTTTTCTTAACCTTAAATAAGGACAAGTGCGTTCTAGTGCATTTTTGATGCATTTTACAGCCTTCCAGTACAGTCCAGTGCAGAAAAAATGCAGCATGTTCTACTTTTTTTTCTGGAACTGGAACGCACTGGAGCTGCAAGCACTGGTGTGAACTATGCCATTGAAAACCATATAACCGAATTTCCATGCATTTTTGATGCATAAAATATGCACTGGACTGCATTGGTGTGAATTGGCCCCTAAGCAATTTGGTATATTTAAAGACATTTCTCCTTGTTTCGTTTTTGGGGTTGTCCAATTGGTGACATTGATATATGTCCCCTAGGGTGGGACCTGAGCCCCATACCCATTTTAAGGCCAATAACTAGAAGATAAGCCAGCCAAGTGGGGACTAGTAAAATTGCCAAGTCAGTTCCCTTAGACTGCAATGGTATTTGTTGTATAACTATTGCACATGTTAGGCTCTTTAGTTGCCCCCCTGAACTGGGGGGTGTTTTGTCCCATCTGTAATTTTGGTGCATGCTGGATGATGTGCTTAATTTTGGACAGGGGGTGGCTTATTTTGTGCTAGCTGCATTTGGGTTGGTCTGGGCATGCTCAGGGACTTTGTTTTTCTTTGGTGGTGCTTTTTGTGTGTGAACAGCACTTGGATGTTTCTGGGCATGCTCAGAGTGTGTTTTTTGGGTTAGTAATTTAAGGACATCCTTAACAGGTGTACTCACTTTTAAGTTCTCTCTACATTGGGTGAACTTGCATTTTGTGTGTTTCATGGACTGTCCATGTGTTTGCAATTGCCTCATTAGCACACAACCCTATGTTATATAAAGCTTGCAGATAGCAATCTTTTCTTTGCCCTGAAAAGAGCCAAGAGTGTGTGCAGGCAGGCACATTTGGGTGGCCTTATTGAGTTTCTAACATTTGTATTTTGTTTATTATGTTGTTGCAAAACAGATGTTTTTTTTTTTTTTTTTGCAATTTATTTGTTACTTTGGTTTGGTTTGTTTTGTTTTGTTTTTTTTTTTTTGGGTGGTGGTCATTTTACCATGAAATCTTTTTTATGTTGGCAATTTTTGTTGTTTTTACGTTCACTTTGATTTAGCTGTCTGTGCTGCCTTATTTTTAAAATTCTTTCTCAAGATGTTGTGCCTAATGTTGTTTTAATCCTTAATAGATGTCCATTTGTGGGTGCACTCCTTTTAACTTTTGTTAATTAACACTGCAAAAGGGTCAAACCCCTTCTGTTAGTGTCTCAAATTAAGATACATGTGTGTATTTTGCTTTCCTTGCTTCTTTTCCAAGTCCTGTGTTTTTTTTTTTTTTTTTTTTTTTTTTTTTTGTCAGTAAAATAGTTTCAAATTTTTTATAGTTACATAGTTAGTCAGGTTGAAAAAAGACACAAGTCCATCCAGTCCAACCACAAAAAAAAAAAAAAAAAAACGTACAATCCAATATACCCAATACTATACCCACAGTTGATCCAGAGGAAGGCAAAAAACCCCAGCAGAGCATGCTCCAATTTGCTACAGCAGGGGAAAAAATTCCTTCCTGATCCCAGAGAGGCAATCGGATTTTCCCTGGATCAACTTTACCTATAAATGTCCTATAAATGTGTTCTTTTCATGCAACAGATTTCTCAGTTGCAGCTTAACTAGGCTGATTGGCATGTCTTAGACAAATCCCTTTTTTATTTTTAGTTTCCTGGTGCCTTCATGGTAGCACATGCATGGATTGTGCATATGCTGCCATGGATAGTGACCAGGAAAGTAACATTTCAGAGTGGTAAGTATTCAATTTTCTTTTTGAGCAGTGGTTTTCAGCCTCAGTCCTCAAGTACCCCCTGACAGTACATGTTGAGGCTCGGTTCACACATGGGCGGCACGACTTGCAGGTCGCCTCAGCGAGGCGACCTGCAAACGACTGCGGGGCGACTTGCGAGACGACTTCTGCATAGAAGTCTATGCAAGTCGCCCCAAGTCGCCCCCAAAGTAATACAGGAACCTTTTTCTAAGTCGGAGCGACTTGCGTCGCTCCAATTAGAACGGTTCCATAGCACAGAACGGGAGGCGACTTGTCAGGCGACTAGGTCGCCTGACAAGTCGCCCCAGTGTGAACCGAGCGTTAGGAAATTGTATCTTATCTAAAATAGCTGTCCAAAATACAAAACCACTGACTTTGATTTAAAGCACCTGTGCAAGATGTGGGAAAACTTGCAAACATAGCCTGTTGGGGGGTACTTGAGGACAGGGTTGAGAAGCACTGATTTAGAGCACTGACCTAAAATCAAGCTGAAAACAATCCTATTCTAATTGTGGACATTTGAGGGAAATAAAGATTTTTATTTTTATTTATTTTTTTAAGGTTGGGCTTTGTGTCTCTTTTCTTAAAATTGGCTTCGCTTCCTGTCACACCGCCAAACAGGAAGTGAGGGTAAAACCCTAACAATATTTTTCCTTGGGGACACACAGGTCAATCTAACTAGTACCCCCACTATGCAAATTGCACTCTAGCACTTTGTTGTGTACACCCCAAATTATTAGGTATTTTGGAGTTTATTAAAGGCAAATCCTTCTGCAATACAAGTGTAGTTGATGAAAATCTGAGGGGAAGCACTGGTGACTTCATCCAATCATGCAAAGATGCTTTTTTTTTTTTTTTTTTTTTTTTCCCCTTGTCCCCCTCAGATCTCCAGCAACTGCACATGTAGTGCAAAGTGGATTTCCCTTTTAGTAAATAAACCCCAAGATACATAATAATTTGGGATGTAGATGGCAAAATGCTAGAGTGCAATTTCCCGAATGGGGAAACTATTTAGATTGACCTGTGTGTCCCCAAGGACATACATTGGTAGGGTTCTACCCTCACTTCCTGTTTGGCTATGTGACGGGAAGTGAATAATTTTCAATGAGAAATTGACAAAATTTGGGAGGGGTCTTCACCCTATCAGGGGTGTAGACGTCTGACAAAACTTCTAATCCCTCTGCAGTCTATCCTCAAGCAAAAATTTAAAAAAAAGGATTTTTATTTGTTTAACTTTGCAAAGACACATTCCTAAGTTCAATTGTGATGCATGTTAATGGCCCATTTAGACCTTTAATAGAAAGTCATCAGTTGCCTTTGACTCTAAACATGATTTTTGGCCAGTCCTAGAAATCTGCATCTGTTTTTCTATTAACCACTTGGTGTCTGTGCTATAGCCTAACGACGGCCACAGCGTGGACCTAAATTTCTGGGAGGCTGTCATAGGACGGGCTCCCTGTGTGCTCCCTGCAGGGCGCGCAGCGCGCACTGAGACTCGGGTGATCACAGATTGAAGTAATGGCCGATCCCGGCCCCTTACCACGCAGTTAGCTGTCAGCCAATGACGGCTGATCACATGATGTAAACTAAAGCTCTGTAATTGTTTATTTTTTCTCCTCACGCTGACCGCATGAGGATAAAAATAAAAACTGATCGCCGGCATAGGTGCAAGGAACATTAGTCCCGAAGAGGCAATTCTGCCTCATCTGTGCCCACTAGTACCACCTGCCAGTGCCACCTATCAATGCCCACCAGTGGTCCCAAGCAGTGCTGCCTATCAGTGTAACCAATCAGTGCCGCCTCATCAGTGTACATCAATGAAGGAGACAAATTACCTGTTTGCAAAATTTAATATATATCAAAATATCCAAAAATATACAAAATTATTTTTAAAAATCTGTCTTTTCTTTTTTCTTTTTTTTTTTTTTTTTTTGAAACAAAAGAAAAAAAAAAACACAGAGGTGATCAAATACCACCAAAAGATCCTCTATTTGTGGGAACTTTAAAAGAAAAAACATTTGGATAAGTATGACCGCGCAATTGTCATTCAAAGTGCATCAGCACTGAAAATTGGTCTGCACAGCAGGGGGGTTTAAGTGCCCAGTAAGCAAGTGGTTCATTTCCATGCCAAATATGGATTTCTGTAGTAAAGATGTGTGCCCGCTGTGTATATACGGCATGGGGGTAAGCAAGTCGCACACATATGAATGGTACTCATTGTAAATCATGGGGTAGAACTTGTGATGCAACTTTTCAGTCCCAAGTGGCCTTAGGCTGTCTTTCCCCTGCTGCGAGTTGTTGTGCGACTTGACACATGGGAAGTCGCAGGACAAGTCAAAACACATGTATTTCAATGTTCCCCTGTTCTAATTGGTGCAACTCCAAAAAAAGTTCTTGCACTACTTTGTTCCAACTTCAGTGCGACTTTTTCTCCGATGTTTTGAACTAGTCACATGGCATTAAGGCCCGGTTTCCACTATTGCAAGCTCAAATTTGTGTGTGTCTTTTTTGCTGCGAGTTTCCCGCAACTTTTTGCCGAAACTTGAAGCAATGCCTGTGTATTTTTGAGGTCTGTAGATCTCAAGTCACATCAAAGTGGGACCAAAATAGTGCAGGGACTACTTTGAAGTTGCTGCGACTTGAAGTCGCAGACATATGAATGGTACTCATTGTAAATCATGGGGTAGAACCAGGGGCATAACTAGAAATCACAGGGCCCCATAGCAAAATGTTGTATGCCCCCGCCATGCAAACAGCCCCCCCTCCCAAAAAAAATGAACTAATGACATTGAGCAACAGATTACTACACCCATGTAGCACAGTACCCAGGCAACAGCTTATATTAATTTCGAACATCAAAATATGCAGTATACTGTACAGACCCCCCAGGAGTACAGACACACCCAAGCAGTGCAGACACCTCTCTTAGTGCAGACCCCCTAGAATTACAGACACCCCCCAGTGCAGACCCCCCCAGCATTACAGACCCCCCCTCAGTGCAGCCCCCCCCTCAGTACAGACACCCCCCTTAGTACAGACACCCTCCTAGTGCAGACACTCCAGCATTACAGAACCCCCTCAGTGCAGGACCACCCAGGCAGTACAGACACCCCCAGCATTACAGACCCCCCTCACTGCAGACTCCCCCTCAGTGCAGACCCCCCTCAGTACAGACACACCCCAGCAGTGCAAATACCCCCCTTAGTACAGACACCCCCCTAGTGCAGACCCCCCAGCATTACAGACCTCCCTCAGTGCAGACACTCCCCTCAGCAGTACAGACCCCCTCACTACAGACACCCCCCTCACTGCAGACCCCCCAAGCATTACAGACCCCCCTCAGTGCAGACACCCCCCCAGCATAAGACCCCCCTCACTGCAGCCCCCCCTCAGTAGTACAGACCCCCCTCAGTAGTACAGACCCCCTCAGTACAGACACCCCTCAGCAGTGCGGACACCCCCCTTGGTACAGACACCCCCCGAGTGCAGGACCCCCTCAGTGCAGACACCCCCTCAGTGCATGACCCCCCAGCAGTACAGACACCCCCCTCACTGCAGACCCCCCCAGCATTACAGACCCCCCAGAATTACAGACCCCCCTCAGTGCAGACACCCCCTCACTGCAGACCCCCCTTAGTACAGACACCCCCTTATGTACAGACACCCCCCCAGTGCAGACCCCCAGCATTACAGACCCCCCTCAGTGCAGACACCCCCTTCAGTGCAGGACCCCCCCAGCAGTATAGACACCCCCCCAGTGCAGACCACCCCCCTCAGTACAGACACCCCCCAGCATTACAGACTCCCCCTCAGTGCAAACACCCCTCAGTACAGACACCCCCCAGCAGTGCAGATACCCCCTTTGTACAGGCACCCCCCTAGTGCAGACCCCCTCAGTACAGACGCCCCCCCTTACATACCTCAACCGTGCTGAAAGTCTCCACTCTCCAGATACACACAGCGGTGTGTGTGTCCCTTGAGTGCAGGCTCCTCCTCCTCTGTGAATGTAAACAGAGGGGAGGCAGCTTCAGTCTGCTCCGCTGAGGGACACAGCAGCGCCAGGCACAGCTAATCAGGGCAGCGAGCGGTGCTGTTGCCGCTACCCAAGGGTGACTGTCACCCCTCTGGCAGGCCGCAGGTGTCACCCGGTGCGGCCCGCACTGCCTTACAACGTCACTCACTGGGCCCTACTCAGCTGCGGGCCCCATAGCACCCGCATGTGTCGCTATGGCGGTAGTTCCGCCACTGGGTAGAACTTGTGATGCAACTTTTCAGTCCCTAGTGGCATGACAAGTTGCAATAGTGGAAAACAAGCCGAAAAAGCACATTGTAAATCACGCAACTTTGGGTTTGAAATAGTGGAAAGAGAGCATTAGGCTAAAGCGGTAATAGGGAGATGCACTGTAAGAATTACTTCTAATTGTAGAAAACCAAACAGGCTCTTGCACTGAATCTAATTTATGAAAGATCTAACTAATTGGCCAGTGTATGGTGACCTTTAAAGATATGAAAACTTGAATTTCTGGTGTTTAAGCCTCATACACATGATGGGACTTTGTACCCTGTGTATGGAGCCCACTCTGCTCAGCGGGGGATCGCTCTATCGATCCCCACTGGGCAGGCAGATGACAGGTCTGTCTCTGCACACTGTGCGGGGACAGACCTGTCAGAGTGCCCCTCTCCTCTATGGGGGATCGGATGGTGAGGGACCGTAGAGTCCGTCGTCACCCAATCCGATCCGCAGATGGATGGAAAAATAGGTTTTACCTCCATTACACTTTTTAGGATTGGAGTGGGTCGGATGTCAGTGAACATGTCACCACTGACATCCGACCCTCCATAGAGGTCTATGGAGTGTCCGTTCGGGTCCGAGGCAGACTTAAAAGGTCTGTCCATGTGAGGGGGGCCTTAGGCCCCTTTCACACTGGGGCAGTGCGGGCGGCAGCGGTAAAACGGCACTATTTTTTGCGCTGCTTTACCGGTGGCATTCGGCCGCTAGCGTTTTTAACCCCGCTAGCGGACGAAAAGGGGTCAAATCCGCACGCAAAACGCCACCGCAGCAGCCATAGCCGCGCTGTTACATTGATTTAAATGGGCAGGAGCGGTTCATACACTGCTCCAAAGATGCTGCTAGCAGGACTTTTTTTAGGCCCCTTTCACACTGGGGCGTTTTTAGGCGTTACGGCACTAAAAATAGCGCCTGAAAAATGCCCTAAAGAAGCGGCTCCGTTCACTCAATTGAGGACTTTCACACTGGAGCGGTGCGCTGGCAGGGCGTCACAAAAAGTCCTGCCAGCAGCTTCTTTGGAGCGGTGAACTCACTGCTCCTCCCCATTAAAATCAATGGGGCAGCGCTGTGATACTGCCGGCAAAAAGCCGATCCAGCAGTGTTTTGCGGGCGGATTTAACCCCTTATCGGCCGCTAGCAGAGGGGTTAAAATGCCCTGTGGGAGGTAAAACTGCCCCGCTAGCAGCCGAATAACGACAGTTTAGCGCCGCTTTACCGCAGACACCCCCACCGCCCCAGTGTGAAAGGGGCCTTAGGCTCTATTCACATTAATGTGTTTTTTGATGCATCTTGCATTTTGCAGAAATGCATGGGAATTTTTTAACATGGGTTCCTATGGAACATGTTCACATCAATGCATTTTTGTGCCTCTGCATTTTTGGAAAGGGTCGGGGACTTCTTTTCCTGCAAAATGCATTGTTTTGCTTGTAATATATTTCAGTGGACCTGCATCCAAAATGCAAGTACCGCGTTTTTACCATGATTTGCATTTTTTAAATTTCTTTTTTTACACTGTATATAGCTGGTTACTAAGAAGGGGGCTGGGAAGCCAGCCGCCACATCCTAACAACCTGAGTCATCAGCTGTCAGCTGACTTCCCGCTCAATGTAAAAAAAAATGCCGGCAAAAAAAAAAATCGAGAAAAAAAACAGCGTGGGGTCCCCCCCAGGTCCATACCAGGCCCTTGGGTCTAGTAAGGATTTGGAGGGGACCCCATGCCAAAATGTAAAAAAAAATGGCGTGGGGGTTCCCCCAAAAATCATACCAGACCCTTATCCGAGCATGCAGCCCCGCAGGTCAGGAAAGGGAGGGGACGAGAGAGCGCCCCCCCTCCTGAACCATACCAGGCCGCATGCCCTCAACATGGGGGATGGGTGCTATGGGGCAGGGGGGCTCTGCCCCCCCACCCCAAAGCACCTTGCCCCCATGTTGATGGGAACAAGGGCCTCTTCCCGACAATCCTTGCCCGGTGGTTGTAGGGGTCTGCGGGCGGGGGGCTTATCGGAATCTGAAAGCCCCCTTTAACAAGGGGGCCCCCAGATCCCGGCCCCCCACCCTATGTGAATGAGTATGGGGTACATGGTACCCCTACCCATTCACCTGGGGAAAAAGTAGTCTAGTGTTAAAAAATACAGTAGACAGTTTTTGACAAGTCTTTTATTATGCAGCTCCGGGGGTCTCTTCCGACTTCTCCACTCTCTTCTCCGCGCTCTCTGGTTCTTCTCCCATTGTCCTGTGCCTTCTGCCGGGTTCTTCTGCTCTTTTGCTCGCTCTTTTGCTAGCTTTTTCCCGGTCTTCGTCGTCTTCTCCCCTCTTCTCTTCTTCCGATGTTGACTCGTCGCTGTCTCCCGCTGTAATGCCATGTGCGCCGTGCCTAATTACTTATATAGGCATGGCAGGGGCGGGCAGGGTCACCGGGTGATGTCATCCAGTGACCCCGTCCCTTATGACGTTACAGCCCGGGGCATGATGGGTCTGTGACGTCACAAGGGGGCGTGGTATTCTGATGACGTAATCCGATTGCCACGCCCTCATCGTTATTTAAGAAATGCAGGACATCGGCGTCGACAGATCAGCGGGACGCAGCATCGGAGGAGGGTCGTCGGCGGGAGCGGAGAAAGAACAACACCGGACAAAGAAGACAGAAGAAGAGCGGAAGAAGAAGCAGGGGGAGAAGGAGAAGAGTGGAGAATGAAGATGCGGGAGAAGATGGAGGAAGTCCAGAGGAAGAAACGGAGAAGAAGATTTGTGATAAAAGACTTGTCAAAAACTGTCTACTGTATTTTTTAACACTACACTACTTTTTTCCCCAGGTGAATGGGTAGGTGTACCATGTACCCCATACTCATTCACATAGGGTGGGGGGCTGGGATCTGGGGGCCCCCTTGTTAAAGGGGGCTTCCAGATTCAGATAAGCCCCCCGCCCGCAGACCCCAAAAACCACCGGGCAAGGGTTGTCGGGAAGAGGCCTTGGGGGCAAGGTGCTTTGGGGTGGGGAGCGCAGAGCCCCCCTGCCCCAAAGGACCCATCCCTCCATGTTGAGGGCATGCGGTTTGGTATGGTTCAGGAGGGGGGGGCGCTTGCTTGCCCCCTCCCTTTCCTGACCTGCTGGGCTGCGTGCTCGGATAAGGGTCTGGTATGGATTTTGGGGGGACCCCACGCCTTTTTTTTTTTTACATTTTGGCATGGGTCCCCTCCAAATCCATACTAGACCCAAGGGCCTGATGACTCATCGATCCTTAGCAACTGGCTATATACAGTGTAAAAAAAAGAAAAAAAAACGCAAATCACAGAAAAATCGCGGTAAAAACGCTGGTCCAAAAACGCGGCAAGCACCGCAAAAAGCCCTGCAGAAACACTCAAAAGCAACATGCATAGATGTGAATCAAACCTTACTGTCCTGCTAGCGCACCGCTCCAGTGTGGAAGCCCAATTCACACTGGAGTGAATAGAGCCACTTCTTTAGGGCGTTTTTCAGGCACTATTTTTAGCGCTATAGCGCCTGAAAAACGCCCCAGTGTGAAAGGGGCCTTAAGCGCCCTTTCACAGGGACGGCTATTCTGCCGCAGTTAAAAGCATGTTATTTTCTGTGAAATTTAAGACTCCAGGCACTGCGATCAGCTGCATTGGTACAGTGCGATTAGATGCGTTTGCATTTAGCTGCGGTTTGCCATTTCCATTGCAACCTGACAGGGCACCGACTCATATTGAACGGGGATCTGACTTGGATCCCCGCCAATGCTCGGCACTGTTTGGTATGAATCTTGAGGGGGAACTCCATGCCAAATTTTAAATAAAAAACCGGCATGGGTTCCCCCTCAGGGGCATACCAGGCCCTACGGTCTGGTATGGATTTTAAGGGGAACCCCCTACGCCGAAAAAATGGCGTGGGGTCCCCCCTCAATATCCATACCAGACTCTTATCCGAGCATGCAGCCCAGTCGGTCAGTAAAGGGGGTGCGGACGAGTGAGCGCCCCCCCTCCTGAACCATACCAGGCCCGCATGCCCTCAACATGGGGGGTTGGTGCTTTGGGGCAAGGGGGCGCCCTGCGGGCCCCCCACCCCAAAGCACCTCATCCCCATGTTGATGAGTACAAGGTCCCGACAACCCTGGCCGTTGGTTGTCGGGGTCTGCAGGCGGGGGGCTTATCGGAATCCGAGAGCCCCCTTTAATAAGGGGGCCCCCAGATCCCGGCCCCCCACCCTATGTGAATGAGTATGGGGTACAGCGTACCCCTACCCATTCACCTAGGAAAAAAGTGTCAATTAAAAAAAACACAGTAGACAGGTTTTTAAAGTGATTTATTATGCAGCTCCGGGGGTCTTCTTCTGACTTCGGGGGTCTCTCAGGCCTCTTCTCCCGGTGTCATTGCTGCGCTCTCTGGTTCTTCTCTGATGCCTTCTTCCTTCTGCCGGGCTCCTCCGCTATCTTCTGCTCTTTTGCCGCTCTTTTGCTAGCGGAGGAGCCTGGTCCTCTGAGATGTCTTCTTTCCTCTTCTCTTCCTGAGATGTTGACACGACGCTCCCTCTCGCTGTAATGCCATGAGCAAGATCTGTAACCAATTATATAGGCATGGGGTGTGGCCACCAGGTGATGTCACCCGGTGACCCTGTCCCTTATATCGTCACAGTCCCAGCATGCCCCGGGACTGTGCCATCATAATGGGCAGGGTCACCCAGTGACATGACACGGTGACCACGCCCCATGCCTATATAAGTCGCCGCACACCTCACGGACAGCATTACAGCGGGAGAGAGCGTCGTGTCAACATCGGAAGAAGAGAAGAGGGGAGAAGACAACCGGGCCCCCGCTAGCAAAAGAGCTGGAAGAAGATAGCGGGGGTCCAGCAGAAGATACCGGACACTGGGAGAAGAGGCCGGACAGCATGGCGAAGAACCGGACACTGGGAGAAAATTCGGAGAAGAGGCCAGAGAGCGCGGAAGAAGACCCCTGAAGTCGGAAGAAGACCCCCGGAGCTGCCTAATAAATTACTTTAAAAACCTGTGTAGTGTGTTTTTTTCTTGACACTTTTCTCCCCCAGGTGAATGGGTAGGAGAACTCACTCGCGTAAGGTGGGGGGCCGGGATCTGGGGGCCCCCTTGCCAGGGTTGTCGCAAAGAGGCCCTTGTCCCCGAAGGGCGCCCCCCTTGCCCCAAAGCACCCACCCCCCATGTTGAGGGCATGCGGCCTGGTATGGTTCAGGAGGGGGGGAAATGGATTTTGGGGGACCCCCATGCCGTTTTTCCGGCGTAGGGGTTCCCCTTAGAATCCATACCAGACCGAAGGGCCTGGGATGCACCCGAAGGGGGAACCCATGCTGGTTTAATAGGAAGATGTTTTTTTCCTATTGCAGCGAGTGCGAGATGTACCTCATCGAGAACCAGCGCGATCCCATCACGCTGGAAACATTCTCGCGTGTAGGTACTCCTGTGTGTGTGCTGGTTCACACGCTGGATTAAGGAACTTTCCAGCACACCAATTAAGGTCTGAACCAGCGCAGTGCATTCATCTTAGTAAATGACCCCCATAGTCTTCAAAAAAGGGAAGGGAAAATATTATAACTAGCTTTACTATTTGCCAACAGAGCCTAGGAAAAAATAGCTTGTAATTGTTACCTGGATAAAGAGTGATAGTGTGCATGGGTCTCTGGAATCCTGCAGCGTCTCCATGCTGCAAATGGTGGCTATTTATACCGTTCATCCGGTCCGTAGGACCGGATGCGGACATGAGAGCTGCACTGCACATGTGCGCGCGTCACCATGGCAATAGACTCCTTCACCTCCGCCGAATCCTATGGCTCAGTCAGCGAGGCGAAGAAAGGAGTGCCTCTGGTGGTGGGAGGAAGGAATCCCAGTTGTCAAAAAAGTGGAGATTCCTAAGCCACGGTGACGCACACACCGTGCGTGCAGGAGATCAGTTGTCGGGCTAGTGAACAACGAGACCCTGGGCGTCCATGCGATCACTCAAAATTGCACACAAAGACCGTGAGGAACAGAATATTTCCCCCCAAAAAAGGGGGGGAATGACCCGAGGCAGAGCTATAGATGGCCACAATACTAGGGGACACATAGCCATGAAAATGGGGGATGCAGATACCTTTACAATGGTGAATATACATAATTATTATTTTTAAAGACTTAACAAAGAGAAAAAAAGGAAAAAACAAGCATGGTTTAAATAACAACATGAAAAAACTAAATAACAATTATGATGTTTTATTGTGGTGTAATTATATGTTAATCATTGAAGATAACAGGTTTTTATGGTCACTCTAAAGTACAAGCATAATTTTAATTATATTAAAAGTTCAAATAGGTCTACTTATATGGTGATTAATAATAATTAATGAATATATTATATTCATGGCCAAGAGGGAAGAAAAGGGGGGAGGGACAAAGGGGGATTTGTGGGGGGAGGGGGAAGGGGAGGGGGGGAAGAAGAAAGGGAGGGGGGAGGGAAAGAAAGGGGAAAAAAGGGAGGATAGAGAAAAGAAGTTGTAGGAGCGTCAAAGATCACTTTGCTATAAAAAAAAAAAAGGTTTATAACTATATATTCTGTAGCTTTGAGTAAATAGATCCATCGTGATTCAAGTTGTAACAATTTTTGATTGTTACTACCTCCCCTGACATCAGGGGGAATATGCTCCAAAGCCATAAATTTGATTGTATTTAAACTAAAACCATGAAAGAGGCCTACATGGCGACTAATTGGCGTTTCCATTCTACGTTTTTTTATAAGAGAAATCTGATCATTTATTCTCTTATGAAATGGGCGTTTTGTTTTGCCTACATAAAGACATTTGCATGTACATTGCATTAGGTAAACAATGTCCTGAGTTTGGCATGTTACTTTATGTCTAATTGAATGGATCTGTCCATTTGGTAATCTTACCTCATTGTTATTGAGCATAAAGAGACATTTGTCGCATTTGCCACATGAAAAAGTACCCGGAAATTGGCTAGGTAACTAAGTAGTTTTGTAGTGACTCTGGGTTAGGCGATCATTAAGAGATTTAGCACGTCTATAAGTGATTTGGGGTTGCTTCTCCACATATTTAGTAACAATTGGATCTGCCAATAAAAGTGGCCAATACTTTTCAATGATTTGTCTCACTTGTTTATGCTGCTTGGTATAGCCTGAAATAATTCATTTTTGGTTGTGGGGTAGTGGGAGGAGCCGATGTCACTGAACGTCCCACACTCCGCTTGAGTGCTTCCATCATATACCACTTCCTCCCAGTCTGTATACAGATATCAGATATTCCAACCTCTCTGAGCACAAAACAAGGCGACACTTGCTTGTTGCTAACATGAACTCACTTTATTCAGAACCAGAATACAGTCTTATATACAGGAGAAGATTACTCTAACAATACAAATGTAACCTAATTAACCTAATTAACATGAGCTAAATAACTAATCCTTTATACAGCCTAGGTGACTGAGACATGACCTTTTGCCCAGACTGAGTTAATTATCACAGGACATTTTCTCACAATAGTAGCAGCTCCAATAGGAGTCGTCCCGTCTCCTACATTGTATAGAGGACAATGTGATCAGCTCATTCAATTAACATAAACACAGGTAGTTGGAGTTGATGACACCAGCATCTCCTCACAGGATGTGTCCCAACAGTATGAATCAGTCTTATCAGCAGGGGGCTGCTGGAGGAATTCCTCCTCCCTCTTCAGGGACACAAATCCCAAATGACCACAGCAAGGAGTCCCCAACAGAATCAAACAACATACAATATAAACATATATACACGACTGAGTCCGATTAGTAGAGTTCAGACTGGATTTCTAATTCACCTCACAAAGAGTATTGTTCCATTGAAAATCCAGGGCCCATAATCAAAAGACAAGAGGCTTGCATTCAGTCCTCTCCAACAGCCTCTGTCCCGGCTAGGTCTGTCACAGCCGAACATGAAAACGTTTCTTGTAAGGATACATTTTAACATATCCAATATGAATTCATTATATGAATCAGCCAAGTGACCCTGTTCCTGTAGGTGTTTAGCTACAACTTTTAACCCCATATCATGTGGAATAGCATTGTAAAGACTTTCCACGTCAATAGTGACGAGCCATGCATTTTTGGGAACTGTAATGCCTTCAATCAATTTATTAAGGTCAATCGTGTCTTTAACAAATGAAAACAGAGATTTAACGTGGGGACTAAGATAGTTGTCTATTAGACTACTAGCTTTTTCTGTCAAACATCCACAGCCTGAAATGATGGGCCTACCAGGGGAATTAGTTAAAGATTTATGGACCTTCGGTAAGGCATAAAACGTCGGGACTCTCGTTTCCTGAATATTGAGGTAGGTCCAAGTCTGCTTGTCAATAAGGTTTTTCAATAGTGCCTTGGTAATGATATTTCTATACTCTCTACAATAGGATTTGATTACTGTCTGTGAAATGGGTTTATACCATTCATGATTCTGGAGAATGCACAAACACATCTGTTCATATTTGCTATGATCCATAACCACAAGGCTTCCACCTTTGTCAGCTGGTTTAATTATTAATTCATTATTGTTTTGCAAGGATGCCAGTGCCTTTTCATGTGTAGAGACAGATTGTCAGGAATAAATCCTGAACAATTCATCTCCTCCACTTCCTTGGTTACTTGTCTGACAAAAGCCCAAATGTTGGGGTTATTGCCTAACGGGGGAAAATTTCTAGATTTGGACTTGAATAGCTGTGGGAGGGGGAAGCATCTGTTAGGGGTTATCCCTTGGGTCAAAGGGGGAGGATCAAACGGTGAGTCAAGAATGTCACCATTTTCCTCCCAAAGATCCATAAGATCCTGTATGGCTTGAATTTCTCTGATCGTAAGGTCCTTATCACCTGTGGAGGAGGTGAGGTGCGCTATTTGAGCAGGTTTGTGATAAATAGTTTTGAACAGCAAACGTCGTGCAAAAAGGTGAATGTCCTTAATAAGATCAAAACGGTCAATATTGGCATCAGAGCAAAACAAATTTAGAATGGTAAATTGCTTTTGCTGTTCAGAAGTTGTATCACAAAATCTTACAGAATTACCGGGTGCGGAGGTTCCGGTGTGCCTAGGGGTAAAAAAATGGACGCCACTTTGGGATAATTTTTCATACTCAAAGATGAAGTGGAATCGCTTACTTTAGTTTTCATTATAACTGGAGCCAAAGTCGAGGAAAGGAAATAGGGATAGATAGAGAGGTTGTAGCGCCATTGGTTTTACAACCCTTGGTGCTACGTGCATTTTTAGTAGAGAGATTAGTAATATTGAGACGCTGTTGTGAGTTTTTGGGACGGACCACCGGTGAGATGTGATCATGCACAGATGTGGATGTGGTTTTACAATGATCCAAAAATGAGATATTGGGGTCCCCTTTACGTTTTTTTGAGGACCTCTCATTGGCAATATCTTGATATACCGAGGCTTGGCTAGAAGAAGAAGGAGAAACAGAACAAGCATCAGCTACATGAGCAGTATGGTTAAATTGTGTTGGGTCACAAAACTTAGTTGAACGTCTTTGATTACTCTGAGAGGTCAAGTTCCATTTGTAGGCAAAGCCCATATCATGTGCTGATTGGTCTCTTAGAAATTTAGTTTCTTTGGTGTTTATTATTTCTATGGTATACTGTTCAATGTGTGCCCTCAGTTCACGCTCCTTATCATGAAAGGAGCTCAAACTGGCCACAGACATATGTTTATCATACCATTTATTGATTAGATCATCCAATTCATTAAGTTCAGTTTCATATTGCTCACTCAGAAGTGACATTAATTCAAAAGAGCATGTTTGTAATTTGGATTCCCATTTATTTTTAAGTTTATCATCTACTTTTTTTAAATTGGGAAAAATTTGAATCCTTAAACCCCAGGGGGTAACCTGGTTTTCTACATATTTCTCGAAATATTTTTTATGCCAGAATATCCTAACTTTCTTTTCTAAAAATCTCTGAAGTTTCACAAAGAATTTGTCCAAATTAGCCTCTTTGACTCCTACTGAATTCTGGGAAAGTTGGATCTTGGTCATAATCATCCCCACAGAATTTGGCCATGATATAGACCTAATAAATCAAACAAAATATTTATTCACCTAATAATAATTAAGAATTTTAAAACACTCGTCTATAACATCAGATAGCTTTACTAGACTATGTATAGACTTGTTTACTTTCTCATATGGATAATCATAGGGCTCAAATCAGAGACACTATATGATAGAGAAGCAGTTAATACAAAAAATACAGAATACAAAAATATTTATGAGTAATATTTGGTATGAAAAAGTGGGGATTCATGATAAAAAAAATGGTGTGCTATAACACCTAGTAAAGTGAGATATATTATTGAACACGAATACCCACAATTTCAACTAGTACCACATCCCATAAATTGAGGTAGTAGATAAAGGGAAGTTGGGATTTTTAAGGTGCAATTAAAGAGGATTGTCAATTGTATAAAAAGATATATTTATTTGAAAAATAGAAATTCATCCAATAAAAACAAAGGATAGAATATACTTATGGCAAGTACAGTTCAATATAGTAACAGTGATACAGCAATGCAGGATGGAATTCCCAACATGTTTCGCCCCTATAAACGGGCTTCTTCAGGGGATGCTGGTCACATGCACGGTACAGTGCCTTCTAGCAAAAATAAATAAATAATTAGAATGATACTGGTGTCTGTACAAAAGGTTCACAATAAGAGGACACCATAAGAGAACCAGTCAACCACCATAAGGATAACTGTGTCACCCTGGGAGTTGGGTAACTCCACAATTAAATCCATAGACAGGTGGGTCCAGGGCCTCTCTCCATTGGGTATGTGTTTTGGCAGAGGCCCACTGGAAGGTGTCATGGAGTCTTACTCTGAGGACACACGGAACAGATAGCTATGAAGGCAGGTACAGCAGCACGTAGACTAGGCCACCAGAATTGTTGGGAAATGGCCCAAATGAGTTGAGTCATCCCAGGGTGGCCAGCTGCCTTGGGAGAATGGTAAGTCTGGAGCACGGCAGTAAGGAGACTCTCTGGGATGAAGTAGCGGTCACAAGGTTTCTCAGAATTCTGAGCGGCAAGAATTCTGTCACCCAAAGGAGAAGTGACACTGGTGCAAACCGTAGCCAGAATACAATCAGGAGAAATCACAGGAACCGGAACCGACTCCAACTTGGAAGTGGAGGAAAATTGTCGTGACAAGGTGTCAGCCCTTACATTCTTAGTACTGGGTAAGAATGAGACAATGTAATTGAAACTTGACAAGAAAATAGCCCATCACGCCCTTCTGGGAGAGAGGTGTTAAGCCTCAGACAAGAATGTGAGATTCTTATGGTCAGTAAGAATAAGAACCGGCACAGTGGCACCTTTGAGGAGATGTCTCCATTCGTTCAGGGCTAAAATTATCACCAACAGCTCTATGTCATCGATCTTGTAATTGCACTCTGCAGGCAACAATTTCTTGGAAAAGTAGCCACAAGGATGCATAGCACTCTCAGAGGTAGGACGTTGAGACAGAAGGGCACCAACACCAGTCTCAGAAGCATCAACCTCAAGGATAAAAGGTAACATAGGATCAGGATGTGCCAACAAAAAAGCAGAAACAAACACAGCCTTGAGACTCTCAAAGGCCTTAATGGACTCCGGAGACCAACTCTGTGGGTTACCGCCCTTTCTGGTCATATCAGTCAGGGGCTTGACCAGAGACGAGAAGTTACGAATAAACTTCTGATAATTGTTGGCAAAGCCCAGGAAACACTGCAGAGGACGTAAACCCACGGGTCGGGGCCACTGTAGGACTGCCGAAAGTTTCTCTGGGTCCGTCGAAAAACCAGCAGTGGAAATGACATATCCCAGGAATTTAACGTGTACACGATGGAAGTCGCACTTCTCCAGTTTACAATAGAGATTGTTCTCTCTTAGTTTCTGAAGCACACGACAGACATCCGTGTGGTGGCTCTCCAGGGACTTGGAAAATATGAGGATATCATGGAGATAAATCACCACACGTACCTGCAACAAATCTGGAGGACATTGGAGGACAAATCGGAGGACATTGTTAATAAATTCCTGGAAAACTGCCGAGGAGTTGCAAAGGCCAAAAGGCATTACGAGGTACTCATAATGGCCTGTTCTGGTATTAAACACAGTTTTCCACTCGTCGCCCTCCTTAATCCTCACAAGATTAGATGCCCTTCTCAAATCAAGCTTCGTGAAAACCGTTGAAGCAATCAAATAACTCTGTAATCAACGGAATCGGATAGGCATTCTTAATTGTGAAACAATTGAGACCCCTATAATCAATACAAGGTCTCAGTTCACCACTCTTCTTTTTCACAAAGAAGAAACCAGCACCAGCAGGAGATGAGGACTTGCGGATGAAACTTTGAGAAAGTGTGCCTGCAACATACTGCTCCATGGCCTTATCCTCCAAGACCGACAAAGGGTAAACCCAGCCACAATGAGGTATGGCACTAGGTTGAAGGTCAATTGTGCAATCATACGGCTGGTGTGGAGGCAAACTACCGGCCTGACCTTTGACAAAGACATCACTAAAATCGCGGTACTCCTCCGGCAGGGAGGAGAGTGAAGAGGTGCACATTACCTTGGCTACCTTCTGGAAGCATGTCTCCCTGCATTGTGGTGACCAGGAGAGAACCTCAGCATGGAGCCAATCAAAAGAGGGGTTGTGCCTCTGTAACCAAGGGTAACTGATAACCAGTGGAAACTTAGGTGAGGAAACTTGGAACTGTCTCATGGTGAAGAGCCCCTACGGCCATGGACAGTGGAACCGTCTCATGAGTCACATGGGCAGGCTGTAGAGGTCTCCCGTCAAGAGCCTCAATGGCAAATGGAGTGTCACACAGCTGCAGCGGAATCGAGTGCTTTGAAACAAAGGCAGAATCAATGAACAGGACTACAGCCCCAGAGTTGATTAGAGCCTGTATCTCGACGGATGACTCAGCCCAAGAAAGGGTGACCGAAACCAGGGGCTTATCCTTCTGGATAACTGGGGATGAAACAACGCCACCTAAGGTCTGTCCAGACAGGACCTCAAGGTTCAGGTGTTCCCTGGACGGGTAGTACAAAACTTTTAAAAGTGCCTGGCCACAATAAAGGCACAATCTCTCCCTTCTTCTAAGGGTTCTCTCATCCACAGAGAGATGCGTGAAACCCAAGTGCATGGGTTCACCTTCACTGCCTGACTCGGTACCAGGAGGCATGGGACGTGAGGGAGGCACAGGTGGGACTGCAAAGCTCGGAGGCACAGGAGGCTTCTGCAAGCGCCCCTTAAAAGAGAGTCTTTCTCTGAGTCTGGAGTCAATGAGGATGGCAAACGTGATCAACTTCTCCAGCTGGATATATCTCGGGCTGCTATCTCATCCTTGATGGTATCCGACAGACCATGAGAAAAAGCAGCCACGAGGGCCTCATTGTTCCACGCAACCTCTGCTGCCAGAGTATGGAATTCAGTGGCATTCTTGTACTCTGTTCGATGGACATGAGGCACTTGGCAGCAGAAGCGGAGCATGCAGGAACGTCAAATACCCTTTTAAACAAAGCCACAAACTCAGGGTAACTCAAGACAACAGGTTTTTGCATCTCCCATAGAGGGTTTGCCCAGGCCAAGGCTCTCTCATAAAGCACAGATATCACAAAACCTACTTTGCTTCTGTCCGTAGGAAACGCCTGGGGCAGCATCTCAAAGCATATCTCAACCTGGTTGAGAAACTCTCTGCATTGGACTGGATTGCACCCCAAATCGCTGGGGAAGCGAAACGGAACCACACATACCTCTGATAGAGGTAATACTCGAGGCGGGTGCCTGCACAGAGACTGGAGCAGCAGCAGGGTCAGCCTACAACGTAGGTTGTATCGGGGCGGCCACAGTGGGAGATTCCAGGTGAGCCGTGTGACTCAGGAGCGTTTGTAACAGCATGGCGAACTGATCCATGCAGTGATCCAGTTCATCCAATCTGGAAAAAATATTACCAACAAGTAGATTGACTGCATCTTCTGAATTCATGGCCTTCGCCTACTGTCAGAAACCATGAAATCAGACCGAGACAGAAGTACAGTTAAATCACACTTGTTTAATAAAATAAAGTAAAAAGAACAAACGTAGTCAAAACATAGCCAACGTTCACAAACCAGAACAGATAGTCAGCCAAGCCAGAAGTCAGGGATCAAAGTAGTAGAACAGCAAGCAGGACACGGAGCCAGAAGGGATGTCAGCAAAGCCAGTCTTTAAACAGGAATGCAGGAGATGTTTCTTGTAATGTTGACCAAGGTGAAGGCAGAGCTCCTCTGGACTGGATGCCTTAAGTAGGCAGGACTGACGAGCCGGATATCAACAACAGCTGAGTAACTGTGGAGAGAGATGGGAGCTGGCAATTAGCCAACAGCTGAGCGGCCAGCTCAGAGAAGGAAGGGCTGAGCCTAGCCCTGACACAATCATACTGTGATAAAAATTCAATGCACCATTCTTGCCCCTATCCAGTGACAGTGTGTGTGTGTGTGTGTGTGTGTGTGTGTGTGTGTGTATATATATATATATATATATATATATATATATATATGTATATATATATATTGTAATAGTGAGAGTCGCTGTCTCTAGGAAAATGGGGTTAATAAGGAAACAGAGTTTTCATGTCAGGAGACTGCAATGCTACAGAGCATATTATCTTGAGAGGAGAAATCTGCTCTGGCAGCTTTCTCCAGATTTTACTATCTTCAGATGGGGCTCTGTAGTTTGGAGATTCATCAGAGTCTTGGGTGGGACGAAATCTCCAACCCTGTGTCTAGGTCTTATGGATAGCCAGCAGGTTGTGTGCCCAGGTGCACAAAGCCCATATAACAAGGGGCTGGTGAGAGCAGAGAGTGGAGGAAGGTGGAGTGCGTGCAACTTGTTACTGCTGCTGTATCAAAACAGACCTGTGTCTGGAAAGCTGTCTGCCCTGTGTGAGACTACATCCCTGGTGAGGGGGGATTTCGTGTCTGAAGGACTGGGAAGGTTGGGACGGCTACACAGGCCTGTGAGACCAGAGAAGGGTCTGGGAGGCTGGGAGAGCCGAGGTGACTAGCAAGTCCAAGGGGGCTGAAGGAAGTCCTGAAGTCTGAGGGAGAGTAAGCAAAACCCAGGGGTCTGGAGAATCCTGTTGAGGCCGGAAGTAGGCCGGTTCAGCAGGGAACTGCAAGGCAGAGTAAGCCTAGGAGCCAGGAGGCTTGGCATTTTCGGTTGTGAGATGAATCCCTGTGTGGGAAATCCTGTGTTTGTATATAGCAAGGAATGCGAAAGTACAATATCTTAAATCCTGAGCAGCAATAATAACTTGAAACTAAACTGGATCCTAGGAAGATCAGACCTGGATCCTGGGAAAGAAGCATGCTGGCATATTGTGGTAACTTTCACATTTAAAAAAAATAATACATTTTCCCTCATCTATACTTCACATCTGATACTTGATACTTGTTGATTATGACCCCTGGCTTGTCTTCACCTTCCATTCCCAGTTTGTCCTACTGAAGATACCTACTTGAATTGAGCGCTCAGTGGCCCTACAGGTCATCCCAGTAACCCTCAGTTCTCTCCAAGTGGCCGACTCATCACCAGCAACACCTGGGGCAAACCGTGCACCTTTGGGCACTGCTCTCCCTGTATCACTTCCAGGGAAACACTGCACTTAGCCGCAAGGGGCGCCCTCTCAATGATCGTCCTCCTCCCTGACTCCTGACAGCTATTCTATGATGAGGCTTTTCATCAGAAATTAGCTGTTCAATCTTCACTTCAGTGGGGTGCCAAAGATGTTAGTCTTTGGTTAAATTTATTTTTGCCTCAAAAGCAACCCTTTGTTCGCCAGACCACCATGGCTGCTGTTAATGCTTCAGGGAATGTATATAAAAAAGAGTTATGTTTTGAATTTAACGACAATCAATGTAAATGGTTGAATGCATGTAAATATAGGCATGAATGTGCTTTTTGTTCGGGTGCTCACCCCATTTCTAAATGGTTACAGAAGCTGCAGTCAGGTCAAAAAGACCATTTTCAAAAAGCAGTAACGCCTGGGATTATCCAAAGAATGCTCCCTTGGCTTCAAATTTACCCAAACCAGAAGACGGCTTCGCTGTTAGCTGAAGGTTTCTTGGTAGGTTTTAATTTACCATCTTTTGAAGGCTCCTGATGTACTTTAGATAGTAATTTAAAATCAGCTAGAGAATTTACTCATGTGGTTAGGAAGAAATTGCTTAAGGAAGTGAAGGCTTGTAGGCTGAAAGGTCCATTTGATTTTCCTCCATTTGTGAAGTTTTAGGTGTCTCCCTTGGGGTAATTCCCCCCCAAAAAACTAAATGAATTCCATCTAATATACTACCTTTCATTTCCTTTTGGCAATTCTTTTAATGAATCAGATAGATCCAAATTTAATTTCAGTAACGTATACATCATTTGAGTCAGCGTTACAGAAGCTGCGTATGTTAGGTAAAAATGCTTTGATGGCAAAGGCAGACATAAAGTCGGCTTTTAGGCTTCTCCCATTAAGTCCAAAATGTTTTAACTCTTTAGGAATATGTTTTGAGAATAAGTTTTATTTTGACAAGTGCCTGCCAATGGGCTGCTCGGTATCTTGTCTTTATTTTGAAGCCTTTTCATCCTTTATTGAGTGGGTAGTAAATTAAGTGGCTGATTCCCAATTCTTGATCCACTACCTAGATGACTTTTTGTTCATGGGATCAGGAGAGACAGAGGAGTGTCTTTATTTGCTACATTCATTCTTTTCGGTTTGTAATTACTTTGGTATTCCGCTGGCGGAGGAAAAAAACTGTTTTTCCGACAGCACTATACACTGTAGAATTCCTAGGTATTACCTTGGCTACAGAAGCAGGTGAGTTCTGTCTCCCTAGTGATAAGATATACAAGCTTCTGCAGCTGCTTTTATCTTTTATAAGAAGAAAGAAAGTAACATTAAACGAAATGCAATCGCTATTATTTCAATTGCCATTTGCGTCAAGGGTTCTTCCGATGGGGAGAGTTTTTTCAAGGAGGTTATATACTGCTATCTCAGGCTTAAAGAACCAAATGTCACATATCAGATTGACATCGGAGATTAAAGAGGCCTTGCTGGTTTGGTTAAATTTTTTTTTTGAGCATTTTAATAGAAAAACTTTGGCAGCAGGATTTTATTTATGACAGCAAATTTTGCTTAGCAAAAGATGCGGTGGGCTCGGTTGAGTTTGGGTACAGGAGGAGCCATTGATGATAATGGCTAGGTGGATTGCTAATGGCCTCCGCAGAAATATAGTACTACTGGGATTATTCCCTGTGGTTGTTTCAATAGAGTTATGGGGTTCTCAGTTTGCTAATATGAGAATATTAATAAGTACCAATAATAAAGATGTGTGTTTTGCTGTCAATTATCTTTCCTTCAAGTCTGGTTGTTTGGTTTTTCTTTGTCTGAAGTTGAACATCTGGTTAAAGGCTAAATACATCCCAGGTAAGGTTAACATAATAGCTGACGCTCTCTCACCTGCAGATGGACTGATTTTTCTCCTTGATGCCAGAGCCGGGCCTAGGTGCCCATCCCGTTTGTGGGATCCAATTTTAATTATTGTGAACATTCAGTATTCGGTGGCCATTTCAACTTGGTAGAATTATTCTTCTGTGTAGTTGTTGTGGTTGTCCTTTCTATCTGCATTAAATACTAACATTTCTGCATATTCAGAAAAGTTAGTGTTGCTATTTCTTCATTTAGTAATGAAGAAGAGATATTCATGGTCTCACATTAACAAAACGTTATCTTTCATTTACTTTTTCCTACGTCTTTACAATCTTCCTGCATGTCAAAGTTTCTTTTCGGTAAAACAGGCCATGAAAGGGTAAAGAAGGGTGCATTTGACTAAGGACAATAGATCCCCTATTACACCTGCAATATTATCAAAATGATGTAGTATCACTAATTTAGTCTGCTCATCTAAATATGAAGCTATCCTGTTTAATGCGTTTTTTTTCACTGGCCTTTTTTGCGGCATTCAGGGTTTTGTAATTATTACCTCCATTGAAGGCTAGAAGGTCAAGTATTTTGTTATCTAATGTGTTGCTGCTGGAAGAAATTTTAAGGATATTTCAGCAATTTAGTAAGATAAGTGCCGGGATGAAATTATTTGTCCAGTTAAGGCATTGAAATCTTATATTAATATTAGGCTGGGGTTATCTAATTTGTTGTTCAGTCACAGTGACAATTCACTCTTAACAGTTTATCAGTTTACAGTGGTATTGAAAAGATGTTTGTCACAATTAAATTTAAGCCATTTACGGATTACGACACATTCTTTTTGAATCGGAGCAGCTATGGAGGCTGCGCGGAATGGTCTAGAAGCTAAAAGCATTAAAATAATAGGAAGATGGAATTCAGACTCTTATAAATTGTATATTCATCCTTATTAATTTGTTACTCTGTTTCAGGTAATCGTCACATGGTGTGGATATTGGGCCATTCATTTATCTTCTGGGTGCAGAAAAGAGCAGCTCCTAGAGTTTACTACAAAAATTTGGGCCTGGATCCGATCTCTTTTTGCATTAATTGGCATGGTTGGAGGGGTATGGTTTGGAGTGATCTAGTTTATGAGTTAGGTAGAGTTTATGCTATTTTTCCTTCACCAGACATCCTTGTAATTCACTTGGGTGGGAATGATATTGGGAAAATGAAGACATTTGAGTTAGTTACCAATATGAAAGACACTTTTAGTTTCCCCAAATACGGTTTTGTAATTTCGGAAATCATACCCAGGTTACCCACTTCAATAACAGGCACTTCCCCCCTTCCTGCCCAGGACAATTTTCAGCTTCCAGCGCAGTCGAACTTTGAATGACAATTGCGTGGTCATGCAACACTGTACCTAAACTAAATTTTTATAATATTCTTCCCACAAATAGAGCTTTCTTTTGGTGGTATTTGATCACCTCTGGGGTTTTTATTTTTTGCTAAACAAACTAAAAAAGACCAAAATTTTTGAAAAAAAAATAAAAGATTTTCTTATTTTCTGTTATAAAATGTTGTTTTCTCATTCACTGATGGGCACTGATAAAGTGGCACTGATGGGGCACTGATGAGTTGGCACTGATAAGGTGGCACTGATGGGCACTGATGAGGAGGCACTGATATGTAGAATTGATGGGCACTGACAGGCCGCACTGATGGGCACTGACAGGCCGCACTGATGGGCACTGACAGGCGGTACTGATGGGCACTGACCAGCGGCACTGTCAGGTTGCATTGATGGACACTAATAGATGGCACTGATTGGGCAGGTACTGACAGGTGTTAATGCTGGGCACTGATTGGCACTACAGTGGGCATTGATTTGCACTGTGGTGGGCACTGATTGGCACTTTATTGGGCACTGACAGGAGTTAATGATGGGGCACTGACTGGCAGCTGCTGGGCACTGATTGGCAGCTGATGGGTACATTTTATGGGGCTGTGCTGATAATCAATGTGCTGATTATCAGCACAGACCGACCCTCCGTCAGGGAGAGCCACCGATCGGCTCTCCCTGTCAGCGCGAACCGAGGAATTGCATTTACCAGCGCTTCCTGGTTCACACGATGATCAGCTGTTATTGGTCATAGCTGATCACATGGTAAGGAGCCTCCGTCAGAAGCTCCTTGCCATGATCAGACTGACATGCCGCACTCATGATCGCTGTGCTGCATGCCCCCATCAGGATGACAGAACCACTTCCCGGCCGTCATTCTGCTGTAGGCCGGGCAGGAAGTGGTTAAGATGGTTGGAATCTGTTACCGAGCTTTAGAAAAGTTCCTTGTTCCAGATTTATGAATTTTATTTTGCCATATTGACCTTGAAGGTGGTATTGAAGATATGTATAATTCTGATTTAACCACTTCAATACAGGGCACTCCCCCCCCTCCTGCTCAGGACAATTTTCAGCTTTCAGCACTGTCTCATTTTGAATAACAATTGCGCGGTCATACAACACTGTACCCAAACTAATTGTTTATCACTTTTTTCCCACAAATAGAGCTTTCTTTTGGTGGTATTTGATCACCACTGTTTTTTTTTTATTTTTTTTGCTAAAGGAACTAAAAAAGACCAAATTTTTTGAAAAAATAGTTTCTGTTATAAAATTTTAGTTTTCTCCTTCGCTGACAGGCACTGATGAGGCTGCACTAATGGGCGCTGATGAGGAGGCACTAATATGTAGAATGGATGGGCACTGATAGGCGGCACTGATATGCAGCACTGATGGACACTGATAGGCGGCACTGGTGGGCACTAATAGGTGGCACTGATAGGTGGCACTGATAGGCGGCACTGATGGGCACTAATTGATGTCACTGATAGGCAGCACTGATGAGGAGGTACTGACAGGCATTACTGATGGGCACGTATTGGCATCTGTGAAGGGCACTGACAGGCATTACTGATGGGCACTGATTGGCAATTTGATGGGCACTGATTGGCAATTTGGGTGGGCACTGATGGGCATTGTGGTGGGCACCTCTGATGGGGGCTGTGCTGATAATCAATGTGCTGAGTATCAGTGCACACCCCCCTCTGACAGGAGATCCATCGATCGGCTCTCCCTGTCAGTGCGAACCGGCACTTCCTGGTTCACACTGTGATTAGCTGTGATTGGTCACAGCTGACCATGTGGTAAAGAGCATCTGGCAGATTGGAAATGCGGTGTGTGATTGCCGTGCTGCACGCTCACACGGGGGCGCGCGCTGGCTTGTTATCCTGTTGGACGTCATATGACGCCCAGTCAGGATAACTGTACCAGTTCCTGGATGTCATTCTGCTATAGGCCAGGCGGGAAATAGTTAAACCAATAAACCAGGCTACGGCCTATTTTGATCCGATTTTTTATGTGTGGTGTGTTTTTTGTTCATTTATATGCATGTTTCAGGTTTAGCCTGGCGCCCATGTGGGGAAAAAGGGGGTAGCACTTTAATTAATATTAAAAGGTTTTGAATGGGGCTTATTCTAACAGGTGGGATAAGGTCACATGACCTGGAAGCTTCCAGAAGGTTAGGAAGTTAAGTGGGGACTGGTCAGTTAGGGCCAGGTAACCTTCTGGAAGGTTTTTAGGGGGCTATTTAGGGGGCTTCCTGACAGGGTTTTCTTCCAGTCACCAGAGAGGAGTTGTCCCAAAGAGCTTCTGGATGATTTTGGTTGATAAAGGTAATTGAAGTAAATAAAGTTTATGATGTTATAAAAAATTCTGATTTAAACCAATAAACCAGGTCGCGGCCTATTTTGATCCAAGTTTTTATGTGTGACGTGTTTTTTCTTTGTTTACTATATATGCATGTTTGCAGGTTTAGCCTGGCACCTGTGGTCCCATCGCTAAACCTTATTAAAGGAATACTTGACTGTGTGTATTAGACTGTCATTAGAACCAAAATCTGAGTTCATCTCTCAGACTTAATGCTGATACAGATATCTGCATATACGGTGTGCAGATCCATTAAACTGTCTTCACAAAATGCTAAATTATGTAAAGAAGCAAGAAAGTAGGACAGCTCTAGCTATCAATTGAGAATTACTGATATTAGTTATAATATTCTAAGAGGCCTTAATGTGCTCATTTTCTTTCTGATCCTCACCATATTTTCATATCCATGGCAACAAAGACTAACTGTTACAGTATATGCTGCCAGACTTCAGGACAATATGGTATAAAATACATAGTTTATAGTTTTCTATATCTGAACCAAGTCATGGGAAACTGATACCTCAAGTGGGTATGGTTGTTGTGTGAAATACCGTAAAAACTTGGATTGCGAGCATAATTTGTTCCGGAAACAAGTTGTAATCCAAAGCACTTGTATGTCAAAGCGAATTTCCCCATAAGAAATAATGGAAACTCAGATGATTTGTTCCGCAACCATTTATTCATAGGTTCTTCAGTTTATAGTCCATATAAAAAGATTATAGTAATGTGATAGGTTGTGTAACAGTAAAATGTCCATCCACAAATGGCAGCTTCCACAAGGGGATGGATTAGAAGAAAAATCCATCAGGAGCTGTATACAGAGTATAAAAGATAAGAGAGGCACCTCTAAGTGTAGTAATATGTTGCTAAATGTTGTACCTTCATTAAATGTAACCATATAGCTACACTTAGAGGCACCTCTTTTCTCTTTTATACTCAGTTGTGACATGACGCTACTCTTAAATCAAGACATCTCTTGTATATCGAGTCAAAATTTATTAAAAAGGGGGCATGGCCAGATGTTGAATGGAGCAGAGGTGTGAGACTGGAGCTCCTGCATTCTGGAGAAACACATCGGTGGATTTGCGATTTCTAATGGCCCGGCATGGATCTCTGTACGGACCCCTGTGTCCCCCAACCTGTTGGGGAGTCACCTGGGGCCGTTGATGCAGAGCACATCCTTGTTGCAGCCATCTGAGGGACAGTCTGCGGCTCCGGCCTCTTCACGTGGAGCGGCGGCCATCTTGCTTCACCCGTCGACCTCACTATCATCGCCTCCTGAAGTCTCTTACTCTATGGCACCTGTCTCCCTCCTCACAAACCGTTCGACTGTTTGGCCTAGTACCAAGGCCGGCGGCCACCGAGATGCCGCTCCTGAGCCATCCGGAATTAACATCAGGGATAAAGGTGAGATGCTGCCATCTTGCTACACCCGGGCGCACACCAGCGGCCTCCTCATCTCTCCTAAGCCTGACACACACCTCACAGCATGCCAGGAACATCAAGATCGTACAGAGTAAAACTCTGGTCAAGGATTATGGGCGTCCCCTTAGCATTGATAGCGCAGATGGCGGCCGGGGCCCTGTCCCTATAACCACGTGTAGCGGCCATCTTGCTGCACCTGACTGCAGGGTTACTGGAGCTTCTCAAACCCCCCTGAGCCTGGATCGCCCCATGCAAAGTTAACAGAACTGCCCAGCATATCTGCTTATCAGACATCGTCCTCATCAAAGAACCCCCTCTTCCTCCACTGCCTCAGGAAGTGCAATTTTTAGCATCTTTCATAGAAGAAGCGTCTACACCCCAAATATTTGCTCTCCCTGGAAATTTTTTTTTTGTACCTGATCTTTACCCCAACAGGGCTCCACAGCTCCCTTATCAGACTGTTTGTAACCCCTCATCAAGGTTGTAGTTCATAACCACCTCAATCAAAATGTAGGAGATAAGATGAGCTAAAGCCACGTTCCCATCCTAAAGGGGGCGCATAAGCGGTGCGATGCAGATTGCCATCTCTATTAAAGAGCGCCATCAGATCAGCAAGGATATAACACACATCACAGGGAGAAACCACCACAAATCACAATATTTTCCATAATCCCCCTTGCAGTTCACACTAGTGCATGCCGTCGGGCAAGAAGATGCACCGTCGCCAATCACAACAGCACTCTTTGACCACATATATGCTGAGCAATAAAGAGCAGAAGAAAATGGCTCAAAAAGGCACCAGTTCCCCACAGCCTGTACAGTTTCCAATAACAGCAGGCGACCCTCCACACAAAACAGTGAATATTCTTCTCAGCTCACAAAAGCTGATTTGGATTCCAGCTTAACCAAGATTTATGAAGAGCTTGTTGATAAAATACAGTTTGAGCTTCAAAAAACAACAAGCACACTCACACAAGAAATAGCAACTCTGGGGGGGACGCACAGACATTCTAGAATCCAAACATGATGAACTATCACTTGCATATAATGATCTTTGAAAAGACTTTGATCTTTTAGCTGAAAATTACTCATATTTACAATCACAAGTGGAAGATTTGGATAATTGACACCGCAGGAACAACCTAAGGATTCGTGGCATCCCAGAATCAGTCTCTGACCTGATGTCTGCAGTGTCCAAATTGTTCCACAATCTCCTTCCGGAGTTGCCCCCATCCTCATTTACATGTGACAGAATCCATAGAGCCTTGTGTCCTAAACCACCTCCAGACAAACCTCCACGTGACATCATTCTGTGCATGAAAGATTTCATCACAAAATAAAGCATATTAAGAGCATCCAGAAATATGCACAACATTAAATTGGATGGTGCAAAAATTCAAATATTTCCCAACATCTCCCAAGCTATCCTGGAAAAGAGACACAAATTGAAGGAAATAACTTTTGTATTACAATCTGCTCATATTAGATACCAGTGGGGATTTCCATTTAAATTAACAGTACCATACAATGGCACTATCTATCTTTTAGATCTGGTTGCAGATGCAAGACCCCCAACTACTCCCCATACTCCCCATACTTCACCTATCTGGGCTACCCCAACCACACGTCGGGATCAAAGAAGATGGCAACAATCCCTAAGAAATATGGATGCCTGAAGATTAGGATGCTTCAGTCCATTGGCTAGTATAGTTTTCCTTCATTAAAATTACAACAAAACGGAAAAGACAGGCATTAAATAGAAACAATGATTAAAGACTTCCACTTTCCCTCTCAAGTGCAAAGAAAAGTTATTATAGTTTTGAAAGTTTGCAAGTTTAATTGACAGCTCAAAGTCTACAGCTGATCTACAACTTTAAAATGACTTTAGTTGGTATATCATTGCTCCTTTTTATACGAACTTATACTTTCTCACTATTTTTTCCAGTTTTCAAAATATGATATACAGCATGCATTTACATTTTTGTTATATAGTATCCTCGCTAAGGCTGATCTGCTCCGCCTCAGTTAGTTTGTCCCCCTACTCACAGAGGGTTCCCAAAACATGGTTCAGCTCGTAGTAATTTTTATGCAATTGTTCATGCTATCTATTGTTTCAATGGATGGGACTCCTTTTGTGAGTTTTGGACATTATTGTCCACATCAAAATTATTCTTGGTCAGACGGTGTTCCCCACCCTGACCCCCAAGTTATGCATAATATCTCTCATAATTTTACTGAATTACTTTATTTTTATAAGTTGTTGAAAGGGTCTAACAATATTTTCCTTAAGGCGGTATTTGTGGAATTTGTGAACAGTATAAACGATAACTCTGGAAATCTAATTCTGTTTTTTGTGGCCCCTATGGTAGTAAACAACATATACTATATTATCAGTATGGATGAGCTTCGAGTTCGAGTCGAACTCATGTTCGACTCGAACATCGGCTGATCGCAAGTTCGCCGAACAGCGAACAATTTGGGGTGTTCGCGGCAAATCCGAAAGCCACAGGACACCCTTTACAAGTCTATGGGAGAAATCAAAAGTGCTAATTTTAAAGGCTTATATGCATGGTATTGTCATAAAAAGTGTTTGGGGACCTGGGTCTTGCCCCAGGGGACATGGATCAATGCAAAAAAAAGTTTTAAAAACAGACGTTTTTTCGGGAGCAGTGATTTTAATAATGCTTAAAGTGAAACAATAAAAGTGTAATATTCCTTTAAATTTCGTACCTGGGGGGTGTCTATAGTATAAGAGAAAAAATCCTATGAGCCACACTGAACCTAGTGCTAAGTATAAGCACTACTCAGCCGCATGCAGGAAACACGTCTCATATTGCGTGTAAATAGCAAATAAATAAAAGATAATGCTGCGCTAAAGTGTGCTACATGTGCCCCTAATGTAACACAAAAAAAGTGTTGTGCATATATAAAAAAGGTGTATAAAGGTGTATACCACACTAAATATTGTGGAATAAACTAAATAACCTTATCACAAACCTGATAAATATTATGTGCATAGGCAAACAATACAAGTTACACATATAATATCAATCCAATGAAATCAAATTTGCTGTAGATATACATCATAGGTGCAAACGGATAACAAAAAGTGCCATGTGCCAAACAAATTGCAAAGTGCTTAGTGCCACACAATTCATATACATAATAGTCCTTATTGAACTACATGAATATAAGCATATAAATAAAAGTCCTGCACATAAATAATAAAAGTGCTTAAATGAAATCTTCAATGGTGGTATATTCAAACAAGCTTATATATCTCCACGTGCCACAGGTCATGCCATGGTGCAATATAGGTGACCCCCCAAGGTAATGCACTCACCTCTCACCTCAGAGCATGTGACTAAGAAGTTAAACAAAGTCAGAGAACACTTTTGAGCCAACCAGGCTCTGTGTGGATCACAGGATCACAGGCTCCAGCACGGGAACAATCAATGGATAAGAAGAAAGAACCATATAGTGTAATAACATTTTAAATTCTTTATTCCAAAGTCAGATAAAACACTCCCCCAAATGGGGTAGTCACATTCTCAGGGTGCGTCAGTGCACCACTCTAAAGCAAGCATGTGGGTAGGTAAAGCCGTTATGTAACGGGTGACCCCGCCCCCTCTGACGTCACGGGGAATGCCACAGGGAAGTCCCCGTCAAGTCCGCGTGCGTCAGAGGGGGCGGGGTCACTGGGTGGCCCCGCCCCCCGTTATTTAAGAACCGTTAGAAGACAAGAAACGTCACATAGCAAGAGCCTCCCTCCATGGATGAGGAGCGTCCTGAGAACGAAGAAGGGAAGAAGACGCCGCGGAGGAAGATGCTGGACGAGAACACCGGAGCAAGAAGCAGAGGATCGGAGGAAGAAGAAAATGGAGGAAGAAACCGAAGTAAGATAGAAGAAAGAAGATAGGAGAAAGAAGATAGAAAGAAGAAGACTTTAAATAAAGGAATTTTCAAAAACTGTCTCTTGTCATTTTTAACATTTTTGACACTTTTTTTGTGAAATAGTAGGGGTACTTTTGTACCCCATTACCATTTCACACAGGGGGGTGGGATCTGGGGGTCCCCTTGTTAAAGGGGGCTTCCAGATTCCGATAAGCCCCCCGTCCGCAGACCCCCACAACCACCGGGCAAGGGTTGTGGGGATGAGGCCCTTGTCCCCATCAACATGGGGACAAGGTGCTTTGAGGGGGACCCCAAAGCACCCTCCCAATGTCGAGGGCATGTGGCCTGGTACGGTTCAGGAGGGGGGGCGCTCTCTCATCCCCCCTCTTTTCCTGCGGCCTGTCAGGTTGCGTGCTCAGATAAGGGTCTGGTATGGATTTTTGGGGGGACCCCACGCCATTTTAAAGAAAAATTTGGGCGCGGGGTTCCCCTTAAAATCCGTATGAATTTTGAGGGGGACCCCCACGCCATTTTTTTTTTACATTTTGGGGCAGGGTTCCCCTTAATATCCATACCAGACCTGAAGGGCCTGGTATGGAGTTTAGGGGACCCTCACGCCGTTTTTTTTTTAAATTTTGGTTCGGGGTTCCCCTGTGGGGAAATCCCATGCAGTTTTTATCAATGAACTTTTATGTGTATTGTCGGACCGGCAATTCATTAACCACTTCCCGCCTGCCCTATAGCGGATTGACGTCCGGGAAGTGGTTGTGTTATCCTGACTGGACGTGATATGACGTCCAGCAGGATAACATGCCGCAGCGCGCCCCCGGGGGCGCGCATCGCGGCGATCGGTGGAGCGGTGTGTCAGTCTGACACACCGCTACACTGATCTTGGTAAAAAGCCTCCGGCGGAGGCTCTTTACCACGTGATCAGCCGTGTCCAATCACGGCTGATCACGCTGTCAATAGGAAGAGCCGTTGATCGGCTCTTCCTCACTCGCGTCTGACAGACGCGATTAGAGGAGAGCCGATCGGCGGCTCTCCTGGCAGGGGGGGTCTGTGCTGATTGTTTATCAGCGCAGCCCCCCCTCAGATCACCACACTGGACCACCAGGGATCGCCACTAGGACCACCAGGGAAGGGGCAACATGTGGATGGCCAGGTATGTACCCCATGGCCATCCACATGTGCCCAGTGTGCCCAGTCAGTGCCAATCAGTGCCCACAAATGGGCACTGATTGGCACAATTATGTTGCAGTGATGCCCAACAATGCCACCCTTAGGGGCATCACTGCAAACAACCAGTGCCGTCAGTGCCACCCATCAGTGTCCATTCATGCCACCTGTCAGTGCCCATCCATGCCCATCAGTGCCCATCTATCAGTGCCCATCCATGCCCATCTGTGCCAACTATCAGTGCCACCTATGAGTGCCCATCAATGCCACCTATGAGTGCCCATCAATGCCACCTATGAGTGCCCATCAGTGCCGCCTATAAGTGCCCATCTGTGCCACCTATGAGTGCCCATCAGTGCCGCTTACCAGTGCCACCTATCAGTGCCCATCAGTGCCGCCTATCAGTGCCCATCAGTGCCGCCTATCAGTGCCCATCATCAGTGCCCGTCAGTGCCACCTCATCAGTGCCACCTCATTGGTGCCACCTCATCGGTGCCCATCAGTGCCGCCGTATCAGTGCCAGTCAGTGCCTGTCAGTGCAGCCATATCAGTGCCCGTCATTGAAGAAGAAAACGTACTTATTTACAAAAAAAATTTAACAGAAACAAAGAAAAACTTGTTTTTTTTCAAAATTTTCGGTCTTTTTTTATTTGTTGCGCAAAAAATAAAAACCGCAGAGGTGATCAAATACCACCAAAAGAAAGCTCTATTTGTGGGAACAAAATGATAAAAAATTTGTTTGGGTACAGTGTAGCATGACCGCGCAATTGTCATTCAAATTGCGACAGCGCTGAAAGCTGAAAATTGGTCTGGGCGGGAAGGTGTCTAAGTGCCTGGTATTGAAGTGGTTAATAGACACGAGTAGTTTTAAATGACTTTTTTCCTTTGAAATGTCATTTTGCTGTCAGACTGTTCTAAGCACGGGAAACATGTGCCCCTTTTTCAGGCATACTATAGACACCCCCCAGGTATGAAATTTAAAGGAATATTACACTTTTATTGTTTCACTTTAAGCATTATTAAAATCACTGCTCCCGAAAAAACGGCCGTTTTCAAAACTTTTTTTGCATTGATCCATGTCCCCTGGGGCAGGACCCGGGTTCCCAAACCCTTTTTAGGACAATACCATGCAAGTTAGCCTTTAAAATGACCATTTTTTTATTTCAAACGTTCGAGTCCCATAGACTTCAATGGGGTTCTAACGTTCGTGCAAAGTTTTAGTCCGTTTGCAAGCTCTGGTGTGAACCGAACCGGGGGGTGTTCGGCTCATCCCTAATTATCAGACCAATCTATATCTATGAAAACTACAATGGGACTGAAAGCGTTATTGCATAATGTTCAAGGTTTCAATTTGCCCAGTAAACATAAAAAAGAATTCCGCAATTATAAAAGATTAGGAGCGGATATTATTATTAGCGGATTATTATATTTACTGCAGGAAACCCACTTTGCCACCAATAATCAGCCACGATATTTTGACAGGTCTTATAACCAGCATTATTGTACAGACTACATTTCCAAGACTCGTGGTACCACCACTTTTATAAGGAGATCACTAGTCATGGAAATACTAAACAAGTAAAAAGACCCGGAAAGTAGATTCCTGATCCTGAAAGGCATTCTCAATGGTGGTTAAATCACTATTGCCTTAATTTATGCCCCCAATGAAGCACAATCTACATTTTTTTAAAAACATTTTTTGATATTCTGGACAGATATCATTCCACCCACTTAATAAAAGGAGGAGACTTCAATTTGGCAGCAAATTCTGTTCTCGATAGAAGTAGAGTTGTCCCTTTATAAAAGGCATTCCCTAAAACTCTTACGCTCTCTACATAACCTTCAATGAATAGATACATGGAGAGCTCATAATGTTGGTATAAGGGCTTATACTTTTTACTCTCATCCACATGAAAGCTATGCCAGATTAGACTATATTTTTGGAACCCCAATCCTTCTGGCTAACTCATCTAATGCAGACATCCATACATGCCCGTGGTCTGACCATCGCAATGTCTCTTTCACTACCTCTCACATAGGCATGGCCCGTACCCCTTATAAGTGGCGTCTAAATGACTCTCTTTTAACAGACCCCACTATTATCCAACAACTTTCAACAAAATTGGAAGATTACTTTACTCATAATATAACTCCCGACATTTCTTCTACCACTTTATGGACAGCACACAAGGCGGTTAGGAGAGGTCACCTGATTAATATCGCCTCAGCCAAAAATAAATCAAAATTAATGGATATTAATACCCTAACTAAAGAATTAGACAAATTACAGTGGGGACGGAAAGTATTCAGACCCCCTTATATTTTTCACTCTTTGTTATATTGCAGCCATTTGCTAAAATCATTTAAGTTCATTTTTTTCCTCATTAATGTACACACAGCACCCCATATTGACAGAAAAACACAGAATTGTTGACATTTTTTGCAGATTTATTAAAAAAGAAAAACTGAAATATCACATGGTCCTATGTATTCAGACCCTTTGCTGTCACACTTATACATTTAACTCAGGTGCTGTCCATTTCTTCTGATCATCCTTGAGATGGTTCTACACCTTCATTTGAGTCCAGCTGTGTTTGATTATACTGATTGGACTTGATTAGGAAAGCCACACAACTGTCTATATAAGACCTTACAGCTCACAGTGCATGTCAGAGCAAATGAGAATCATGAGGTCAAAGGAACTGCCTGAAGAGCTCAGAGACAGAATTGTGGCAAGGCACAGATCTGGCCAAGGTTACAAAAAAATTCTGCTGCACTTAAGGTTCCTAAGAGCACAGTGGCCTCCATAATCCTTAAATGGAAGACGTTTTGGATGACCAGAACCCTTCCTAGAGCTGGCCGTCCAGCCGAACTGAGCTATCAGGGGAGAAGAGCCTTGGTGAGAGAGGTAAAGAAGAACCCAAAGATCACTGTGGCTGAGCTCCAGTGATGCAGTCAGGAGATGGGAGAAAGTTGTAGAAATCCAGCCATCACTGCAGCCCTCCACCAGTCGGGGCTTTATGGCAGAGTGGCCCGACGGAAGCCTCTCCTCAGTGCAAGACACATGAAAGCCTGCATGGAGTTTGCTAAAAAACACCTGAAGGACTCCAATACGGTGAGAAATAAGATTCTTTGGTCTGATGAGACCAAGATAGAACTTTTTGGCCTTAATTATAAGCAGTATGTGTGGAGAAAACCAGGCACTGCTCATCACCTGTCCAATACAGTCCCAACAGTGAAGCATGGTGGTGACAGCATCATGCTGTGGGGGTGTTTTTCAGTTGCAGGGACAGGACGACTGGTTTTAATCGAGGGAAAGATGAATGCAGCCAAGTAAAGGGATATCCTGGAAGAAAACCTTCTTCAGAGTGCTCAGGACCTCAGACTGGGCCGAAGGTTTACCTTCCAACAAGACAATGACCCTAAGCACACAGCTAAAATAATGAAGGAGTGGCTTCACAACAACTCCGTGACTGTTCTTGAATGGCCCAGCCAGAGCCCCGACTTACACCCAATTGAGCATCTCTGAAGAGACCTAAAAATGGCTGTCCACTAATGTTTACCATCCAACCTGACAGAACTGGAGAGGATCTGCAAGGAGGAATGGCAGAGGATCCGCAAATCCAGGTGTGAAAAACTTGTTGCATCTTTCCCAAAAAGACTCATGGCTGTATTAGATCAAAAGGGTGCTTCTACTAAATACTCAGCAAAGGGTCTGAATACATAGGACCATGTGATATTTCAGTTTTTCTTTTTTAATAAATCTGCAAAAATGTCAACAATGCTGTGTTTTTCTGTCAACATGGGGTGCTGTGTGTACATTAATGAGGAAAAAATGAACTTTTTAGCAAATGGCTGCAATATAACAAAGAGTAAAAAATGTAAGGGGGTCTGAATACTTTCCGTCCCCACTGTATATTACAAACATTTCCAATCCCCTTCTCCTGACTTATATAATCAAATCCAACATAAAAGAAGAACCCTAGACACATTGTTGTCTGCTGACACTAATGCCGTGTACACACGGGCGGACTTTCCGACTGGACTGGTCCGATGGACCGAATCCGGTGGACAATCCGACCGTGTGTGGGCTGCATCGGACTTCCGACGGACCGTTTCGGTCGGAATTCCGACAGACTTTAGATTTGAAACCTGCTTCAAATCTTTACGTCGTAACTCTGCCGGACTCAGTTCCTAACGGAAAGCCCGTTCGTCTGTATGCTGGTCTGACGGACCAGATACGGCGCAAGGGCAGGGTACTACATCTCACGCTCGCTGCAATAGGAAAAACAGATTTTTTTTGTTTTTTGTTCCGGCAGAAGAACTGGACACCGGGAGAAGAACTGGACACCGGGAGAAGAGGCCAGAGAGAGCGGAGAAGAACCGGACACCGGGAGAAGAGGCCGGGGAAACCTCTGAAGTCAGAAGACCCCCAAAGTCGGAAGAAGACCCCCGGAGCTCTCTAATAAATTACTTTAAAAACCTGTGTAGTGTGTTTTTTTTATTGACACTTTTTACCTAGATGAATGGGTAGGGGTACAATGTACCCCATACTCATTCACATAGAGTGGGGGGGCTGGGATCTGGGGGCCCCCTTATTAAAGGGGGCTCCCGGATTCCAATAAGCCCCCTGCCCACAGACCCCGACAACCAACGGCCAGGGTTGTCGGGAAGAGGCCCTTGCCCTCATCAACATGGGGACAAGGTGCGTTGGGGAGGGGGGCCACAGGGCCCACCTCCCCCAAAGCACCCACCACCCATGTTGAGGGCATGCGGCCTGGTATGGTTCAGGAGGGGGGGCGCTCACTCGTCCGCATCCACTTTCCTTACCGGCCGGGCTGCGTGCTCGAATAAGGGTCTGGTATGGATTTTGGGGGGACCCCCATGCCGTTTTTTTAGGTGTAGGGGGTTCCCCTTTAAATCCATACCAGACCTAAGGGCCTGTTATGCCCTGCAACGGGGCTCGCAAGGTGTCAATCTCGCCGATGAAAGCGGCAAGATTGACTTCCTTTTCTAGTCCCGTCATGCCCGAATCACGTTCAAAATGAACAAACTTGTTTGTGTGTGGGCAAGACTGTTCATTCGGAAAGTCCGTTGAAACTCCGTCGGGAAGACCGTCTGTAGTCCGGCCGTGTGTAGGCAAGTCTGTTCGTAAAAAAAGTCAGTCGGAAGTCGGAAGTCAGTCGGAAGTCTGTCAAAAGTCCGTCGGAAAGTCCGTCGGACCAGTCCGGTCGGAAAGTCCACCTGTGTGTACGCCCCATTAGAGATATTTTGCTACCCACTCTGTCCGCCCAACAAATTGAAAAACTGAACACTCCGTGCACATAGAAATAACTGAGATTATTAAGTCCCTAAAAACTTCCACAGCTCCCGGTTCAGACGGATATTCTAGCCTTTATTTTAAAAAATTCTCCCACATTCTGGCTTCCCATTTATCTAAACAACTATATTTTACAAGGCAATAAGTTCCCAGAGGAAATGCTTCTAGCCAATATGTGTCTATTACCCAAGCCCCATAAAGATCACACATCTCCACAGAATTACCGCCCAATATCAGTTATAAATAAAGACCTCAAAATTTCCGTCCGTTTGTTGGCGGATAGAATGGCTGCGATTATCACCTCATTAATCCACCCAAACCAAACGGGTTTTATTCCAGGCAGACAGATTATAGACAACTTAAAGCTGGTCACAAATATAGTATAGGACGCTAACTTACATGCAAACCCAGTAGTTATACTCAGCTTTGATATTCACAGTGCCTTTGACAGTGTCAGTTGGTCATACCTGGAACTATTACTCCCCAAATACGGTCTTTGTAATGAATTTATGCATGGCTTTAGAGCCTTATATCAAAATCCTCAAACTAGAATTAGACTCCCTGGGGAAAACTCTTATGTTCTTTGCTTTGGGTAGAAGTACTAGACAAGGGTGCCCCCTTTCCTCTCTCCTTTTTTCCCTGGCCATCGAACCCCTCGCCTGTGCCATACAAAATAATATCAATATTAAAGGCTATTCCAAAGGCCTAATAGAATTTAAACTAAGCCTATACGCCAATGAGGTTTTGCTATTCCTTTCAGACCCCTTAATTTCCCTTCCTAACCTTATCAAAGAACTAGAAATATTCCAAGATCTCACCGGCCTAGGGGTTAATTTATCAAAATGTACTGCAATGCCTATAAATATTCCACCACTGTCAACAGCATCTTTACAGGAGAGTTTCTCTTTTGCCTGGACATCACATTCTTTTAAATATTTGGGCATCCTCCTTACCCCATCATATAAAACTCCTTTCAAAACTTTCCACCGCTTTTCACAAATATTAAAACACTACTAAAATTATGGTCTAACTATCACATCTCCTTTTTGGGGAGAATAACGGCTATCAAAATGGTGACTTTGCCTAAACTACTATTTCACTTTAGAGCTCTACCCATACTGGTCCCAAAAAATAAGCTAGACTCCCTACAAAGAGAAATTAACAAATTTATATGGCTCAACAAAAAACCGAGGTTTGGTTACTCTCTTATGCACAGATCTCAATGGTATGTTTGAGCCTTCCTAATTTATGATGTTATTACCTAGCAACAAGATTTACACAGTTGGCTCAATGGTTTGCTCCTTCATATCAAGTGGCCTGGGTTCATTTTGAAGAACAATCAATTATACCATTCTACCTTCAAGGAATATTATGGTCCAAGTCGATTAAACCTGGAGAGATCTTTCCCTTAAATAAGGTGGTGGCCCATTCATATCAGTTATGGCACTGTTACAAAGATAAATTTGACTTGATGTCCCCCTCCCCCCAGCAGCATTTGTAGGAGACCCCTGCTTGTCTCCGGTCTTTAGAAATAGTAATTCATTCAGTATATGGAAATTATACAACCTCACTACTCTGAAATCCCTATCCATAAATAACAAATTTTGCCCTTTTTCAGATTTATGCAAACTATATAATCTCCCAATTTCAGAATTACCCCACTATACTCAAATTAAAACATTCTACCAAAAATACCTTTCTCTCACATTACATACCCCTTATTCTTCATTTGAACAAATTTGCATTTCCTCACCAAGAGATAAGGGCTGGATCTCTCGTATTTACCGCTGTTTAAATGAATGTTCTTATTCAGAAAAGTCAAAACCAATGCTGCAATGGGAAATCGACTTGGACCAATCTTTTACGCTACCAGAATGGACCACTATGATCCAAAACCTACTAAAATGTACTCGCTCAATTTCGAGAGAAACAGCCATCAAAATACACACCAGATGGTATCTAACTCCCTCTAAAATAAACTCATTTTATCCGTTGGTATTCCCACTTGTTTCAGGGGATGCCCAGATCAAGGCACCATCTTACATACCTTCTGGAACTGTAAAATTTTGAATCCCGTATGGTTACAAGCAGCAGCTAATATTGAACATATCATAGGCAAAAAAATTTCTCTCACTCCTAGGATATGTTTATTGTTTGCTCCTATACCAAATATACCCATACAGCATATTAGATTAGTTCACACACTGTTCAACTCAATCCACTGGATGATGGCGTTTAATTGGCACTCACAAACAGTTCCTTGGTCCCAAGTTTAGAGTAGAAAGGATCAAATAAAACTCTCAGAGAGTATCCACCATTCTCTCTTTGAAACTATGCACATTTTCAAAAAAAATGGTCTCCTTGGGATATACTACAACCCTGAATATCACCTAACGTAGCCTAATTAATATCAGCCTAGTACTAAATGGTGATGTAACTTACATAACTTTATGGGAAAAACAAATTCTTAGATATGAATACTATTGTTCCTACATTGTATTGCTAAGTTCTTTTTTATATATATCATTTACCTCATATTAAGCACATACTTGACATATATTGGATGTATCTATGTTTATGTTATACAATTGTACCAAACTATGACCTTTGCAACAATAAAAATTGTTTGTAAACAAAAAACATTTATTTAAAAAAATTGCTTGTCTTGCAAAATGCTCTCAAACCAAGGTTTTACTGTATACAAAGGTCTGGTTTTGAATTGTGACTCACTAGGCCTCTTCAGATTGGCAGTTTAACACTGCTGTATTAGAACATGATTATTTCTCATTATATTATAGAAATTAACCGCTTCCTGTCCACCATACATACACTATATTACCAAAAGTATTGGGATGCCTGCCTTTACATGCACATGAACTTTAATGGCATCCCAGTCTTGGTCCATAGGGTTCAATATTGAGTTGGCCCACCCTTTGCAGCTATAACAGCTTCAACTCTTCATGGAAGGCTGTTCACAAGGTTTAGGAGTGTGTCTACGGCATTCTCCTTGCTTTGTGCACTGGTCCAAATGATTTGGTAGAGGGAGGATTCTGATGTGGGGTTGTTTTTTAGGGGTTAGGCTTGGCCCCTTAAGGCGTCAGCATACCAAGACATTTTGGACAATTTCATGCTCCCAACTTTGTGGGAACAGTTAGGGGATGGCCCATTCCTGTTCCAGCATGCTGTGCACAAAGCAAGGACCATAAAGACATAGATGAGCGAGTTTGGGGGTGGAGGAACTTGACAGGCCTGTACCTCAACTTGATAGACCTCAACTTGATAGAACACCTTTGGGATGAATTCTAATGTAACGAGCCCCTTGCTCGCTCGGTTCCACTCTCCGGACACTCCTCTGCAGCTATAGCATCAGACTGCAGATCACAATATCTGATGGTTCAGTCATCCAATGCTCTGGGGCTAGCACTACAGCTATGTGCCGTTCTAATCCAGTTGTGTAGCTCAGAACAAACACCAGGCAGGCTGTATGCAAGTTCAACCAGGAATCTCTTTTATTGAAAAATACAGGCTCTTTTATACCATAAAAGAGGAGGTGCATACCTCCGGCTCATATTACTCTGAACATACACCTGTGACCAGAAACCTAATTAACATGGGCTAATTAACTAATCCCTTTAGACAGCCTAGATGACTCAGACATGACCTTTAGGCCAGACTGGCCGTCTTGTAGCTCAGAGAACCCAATCAACATTATCACAATAGCAGAGTTAATTAACACAAACAACAATGGGGATCTAATGACTCTTAGATCCCATACTAGAGACTTATTTACAATACACATTCTAGCAGGCAACAGACAGTGGCTGGAATTGATGATGTTAGCATTTAACAGTAGGAGTCCCAACGGTATGAATCAGTCACTATTCTAATATGGCAAATCCAGGGTCCCCAGAGTCTGTGTGTCCTGGGAAACCAGGACCCGAATCCACAGTAATACCACCTCAAGGATCCCCAGGCATACAGCTCACAAAGAGCACCGTTCCCCCAAATGCCAGAGCCCATGATCGATCGGCAAGAGGCTAGCATTCAGTCCCCTCCAAAAGTCTCTCTCCCGCCTAGGTCTGTCACATTTCTCCCCTTTCAGCAGGAGACAAAACAGGAGGAGACCCCAGACGGATTGACTCTGAAGTTAGTCAGTAGTTCCAGTCCTCTAATGCCTGTACCCACACAGTACCCCAAACAAATTGTTCCAAACAAAGCATTACTCACCCAGCCAACCTCTGCCTCACTCAGAGAACATATCTGCCGCTGGGGAGAGGCCTGGACTGGCCCTTCTCCCTGGAGTCCTTTCTGCCACTGGAGAGAAGTCAGGGTGTCTGGGCTCACTCTGTCATGCTGTTAGGGATCTGGGCCGACTGCCCAGTATCTCTGGGGTATACAGGTGGAGACTGAAGTCCCATCCACCTTCACAGGAAATCTATCCTCTGTTAGTTGAGGGCAGAGGCCAGCAGTACTCGGCCCTGTTGCCAGCCCTTCTGCTGGGGACTCCGCATCCTCCGCTCCAGCTAACCGTTGGGGCAGGAGGCTGGCTTCCTCCACTCCCAAATTGTGTAGCTGCCATTGGGGAGGTGAGCCGGCTGCTTCCTTTTCCATTCCCTCATCTGGATGTTGGGACGATATGTCTGTAGTACTGTCTCCCAGGTGCACGGATCTTTGCTGGGGAGGAAAGACCACATCCTCCTCTCTGGCCAACTGTTGGGGAGGGACGACGAACACCTCCTCTCCCTTCTCCCCCTGTATCCTGATCTGCTGCTGGGAAGTGACCACCTCCTTCTCACCCTGAGCCTCCGGAACCGCCGCAGGTGTAGGGCAGAGATCTTGGACCCTCTGTCCGGTTGCCAGAGCTTCAGCTGGGGAAGTTCCTTGTAACTTCACAGATACTTCTGTTGGTGCTGGGCAGAGCACAGTGAAGTTTGGCCCTAATAACAGCTCTTCTTCTGCTGGAGGCTCACCAGGTTGTTCTTCCTCAGCAGAAAAGTCTATCAAATCCCCTGTCTCTGCAACTGGTGTCTGGGGATAAAGGTTCACCATCTCCTGTCCCTGGAACCCAGAAGATGCTATCAGTGCTGGGCAGAGGTTAGCAGAGCTCTGCCCCATTGTCAGCACTTCAGCTTTGGGGATAGCGATCTCCAGATTTTCCACTGCCGATTCTCTGGCATTCTGCTGGACAGGCACATTCCTCTATCCAAGATCATCCAATGCAGAAACAGGTTCATCAAGGTCAGTCAGCACTTGCTGCATTCCGCCATAAGACCTCCGCCTCCATAGCTGCGGGGGCAGGTTGGTAAAGCACACTGTTACTCTGCCACATTGTCAACTCTTCAGCCAGGATTTCAGAGTTGTCAACTGGTATTTCCTGATAGTCCCAGGCAAAGGGAGCCCCACCCTGCTGCTGAGCAGAGTCTAGCAGCTGTCTGTAGGCCATCTCAAGCTCCCATTCCTGAACGGCCAGAAACTCCAAATCTTCCTGTGCCCAGTGTACTTCCGAGACATTCAGTCTTTGCTCTCTGTGCTCCATTATTTCCTCCAAACGCTAGTCCCGATCACTCCCAAAGTCAGGGTCCTCGGACAGCCTCCAGTACAACAATCCCAGGCCATCGTAGTCAAAGCCTTCCGTGGGGCTGTCATCCGCTGTCCATGGGCACACTTGGGCTACATACCACTGGAGGGCTCTGTAGCTCTCGTCCAACCGCATTTCTGCCCGGATCAGCCTGCTTAACTCAGCTGTCCACTCCTGGGTTGGCTATTCCCCCAATAACAACATTCCCACTTCATACTGCAACCAGTACCTTACATGGATGGAGGGGAGAACTTTTCCATGGTTTCGCTGCTCACGGGCTAGCGCTTATTTCCAGAGTTCGCAGCAGATAGAATCAAACCATCCTAGCAGGACCTGCTCTGATACTGGTCTTCTGTGCTGTATCTGCATCTCTCACAACCTCCTTCTGAATTCCTCATCCATGGTGGCTGGTATCTGTACCTCTCCTCTCCTGCTATCTCCACCTTGGATCCAGGTGATGGTCTGGATGTGTTCACGGCAAGGAAGCACGATCCCACCATTCCCTCCACGGCTCTCAAATAAGTCTTTCAGCGTGGCTCTCCTGCAGGCTGGTTTGGAGTGTCCCAGTAACTGGAGAGCAAATCCCACAGCTGCCAACCAATGTAACGAGCCCCTGCTCGCTCAGTTCCACTCTCCCGACATGCCTCTGCAGCTATAGCATCAGACTGCAGATCACAACATCTGACGGTTCGGTCATCTGATGCTCCGGGACTAGAACTACAGCTATGTGCCGTTCTAATCCAGTTGTGTAGCTCAGAACAAACACCAGGCAGGCTGTATGTAAGTTCAACCAGGAATCTCTTTTATTGAAAAATACAGGCTCTTTTATACCATAAAAGAGGAGGTGCGTACCTCCGGCTCATATTACTCTGAACATACACCTGTGACCAGAAACCTAATTAACATGGGCTAATTAACTAATCTCTTTAGACAGCCTAGATGACTCAGACATGACCTTTAGGCCAGACTGGCCGTCTTGTAGCTCAGAGAACCCAATCAACATTATCACAATAGCAGAGTTAATTAACATAAACAACAATGGGGATCTAATGACTCTTAGATCCCATACTAGAGACTTATTTACAATACACATTCTAGCAGGCAACAGACAGACAGGCAGCTGGAATTGATGACATTAGCATTTAACAGTAGGAGTCCCAAAGGTATGAATCAGTCACTATTCTAATATGGCAAATCCAGGGTCCCCAGAGTCTGTGTGTCCTGGGGGACCAGGACCCGAATCCACAGTCAGTAATACCACCTCAAGGGTCCCCAGGCATACAGCTCACAAAGAGCACCGTTCCCCCAAATGCCAGGGCCCATGATCGATCGGCAAGAGGCTAGCATTTAGTCCCCTCCAAAAGTCTCTCTCCAGGCTAGGTCTGTCACAGTAAACAAAAAACATTTATTAAAAAAAATTGCTTGTCTTGCAAAACGCTCTCAAACCAAGGTTTTACTGTATACAAAGGTCTGGTCTTGAATTGTGACTCACTAGGCCTCTTCAGATTGGCAGTTTAACACCACTGTATTAGAACATGATTATTTCTCATAATATTATAGAAATTAACCACTTACTGTCCACCATACATACACTATATTACCAAAAGTATTGGGATGCCTGCCTTTACATGCACATGAACTTTAATGGCATCCCAGTCTTGGTCCATAGGGTTCAATATTGAGTTGGCCCACCCTTTGCAGCTATACCAGCTTCAACTCTTCATGGAAGGCTGTTCACAAGGTTTAGGAGTGTGCCTATGGCATTCTCCTTGCTTTGTGCACTGGTCCAAATGATTTGGTAGAGGGAGGATTCTGGTGTGGGGTTGTTTTTTAGGGGTTAGGCTTGGCCCCTTAAGGCGTCAGCATACCAAGACATTTTGGACAATTTCATGCTCCCAACTTTGTGGGAACAGTTAGGGGATGGCCCATTCCTGTTCTGAAGAAGAGACGCTTGAGAGGGGATATGGTTTCAATTTACAGATACTGTACTGGTGACCCCACAATAGGGATAAAACTTTTTCGCAGAAGAGAGTTTAATAAGACTCGTGGCCACTCATTACAGTTAGAAGAAAAGAGGTTTAACCTTAAACTACGTAGAGGGTTCTTAATGCGGGGAGCATTGATAGCTTCAAGAAACTATTAGATAATCACCTGAATGACCGCAACATACAGGGATATACAATGTAATACTGACACATAATCACACACATAGGTTGGACTTGACGGACTTGTGTCTTTTTTCAACCTCACCTACTATGTAACTATGTAACTATGTATATATATATATATATATATATATATATATATATATATATATATATATATATATATGTGTGTGTGTGTGTGTGTGTCCTCGAATGAGAATGCGACCTGCCACATTGGGTGCTCTGTGAAGAGCAGGAGGAGCTTTGCTCCTTCCCCTCCTCTTTGATGTCAGAAACAAGAAAGGACGAGACTGATCTTTGATAAGCTGCTTTGGAGGGCAGAGGAGAGATCTAGGGTTTAATAGACCCCAGATCTCTCCTTTAAGAGGATCTGTCATGGCCCATGCTGTCACAAGGGATGTCATTCATCATTTTATATTTTACCAAAGAATTATATTGTATTTGTGTGCACTAATATTGATTACAGTGTGTTTTACCCTGAAAATTTGTGTTTAACCGTTTTAACCCCCAGAAGGTGTGTCCTGACCAGGCCATTTTTTTGCAATACGGCACTACGTTAATTTAACTGACAATTGTGCAGTCATGCGATGCTATACCCAAATAATATTGATGTCCTTTTCAAATAGAGCACTTTTTGGTGGTATTTGATCACCTCTGCAGTTTTTATTTTTTGTGATATAAACAAAAAAGAGCAACAATTTTGGAAAATTTTTTTTTTTACTTTATACTATAAAACATATCAAATAAAAAATTGTTAAAAATCAAATGTCTGCATCAATTTAGGCCAGTAAGTATTCTGCTATATATTTTTGATAAAAAAATCCCAATAAGCGTGTATTAATTGGTTTGCGCAAAAGTTATCAAATCCACAAACTATGGGGTTTTTATGGTATTTTTATTTATTTATTTATTTATTTATTTATTTATTACCAGTAATGGCAGCGGTCAGCTAATGCCTTGTTTCCACTGAGCGGATCGGTTCGGGTTGGTACAGTTTGAATGGCCTAGAATGGTCCGGTCAATTCTGGTGAGCGTTTCCACTGCAAGTGGGACCACAAGGGGCCATACAGGGTTTAGAAAAAAAGCCTCAGCATAGCACAGCAGAGGGTTTTCTGTCAGCCAATCAGTGGAATGTATCGTAGCTCCGCCCTAACCGAACCGTTCCATTTTCTATGGCCCCACATCTGAAGCAGGACCCTGAATGGAACGGTTCGGTTCGGTTGTATGGGCCTCTTACATAATGGAAACACCCAAAATAGCGTACCGTACCGAACCGAACTGATCCGCTCAGTGGAAACAAGGCATAACTGACACTTTTGACACTTTTTTGGGAACCAGTGACATTATTACAGTGATCAGTGCTAAAAATATGCACTGCTACTGTACTAATGACACTGGCGGGGAAGGGGTTAACACCAGGGGCACTTAAAGGGTTAAGTGTGTCCCTAGGAGGCACTTTCTTAGACCCCTTTCACACCAGCAGATTACCATGGCTAGGCATGTGTGACACATGCCTAGCCATGGTACCCTGCTGGTGCTGCATCCTCTGTAGTTGTCCATACGCGGAGTGCGGAAAATTCTCCGGAGTCTTGTGTTAGAAAGCAGCTGTGGGGAAGGTCTATTTGTGGAAGAAGAAAACAATCCCGGAACCACCTATACATCTGAGACTTCCATGTGGCTGGGACTCCCCTTGGCAGTCGCGATTGGGACAAGAGAGGAAGGATTCACCTTGAGATCCGGGGTTTCTTGGACCAACCACTTCCATCTTGGATCTCTGAGCATATCTGTATGGCCAACTTTTATCCCTTGCCCCTTCACCCCATTACATAAAACACTTACAACCATTAAGTTGGAAAGGGCAAGGCCACAGCTTTATTAAATCCAACACATAACATATGAATATTTTCAAACAGTGCCGGTCACAGTTGTACTATGAGCACACAATTCCAAAAGAGGAGAAAGATAAGGAGGGGCCTGTCCTTACCATAAGTGCTGGACAGGCCGTCTACTTCCCATTTTCATCAAGGGCATATCCCATTACAGCAATTTTATGCTGGCAAGGTCAAGAAAACCAACACCCGCCTGTCAGTAAACAACTGACAGGTGCCCCACCGCAGCCAGCACCTATTCCACACCCTGTTGAAGGCCAAGATTAAAGATATCCAATCCAATATCATTGAGATGGACGCCATCCGTTCTCAGTAGATCATCATTGGCACCTCTAAATCCTTGTGTCGATCATGAACCCCCCGATCTGCCAAACAAACTTGATGACTTGAGCATTAACTTTCCAACAAAAGCATTCCAGGCGGGGGGCTAGGGATCTCCCATGCCCATAGCGAGCGAGGTACAATTTTGGACCAAATGAGAATCAAGTTGGTAAAGACGGCATAACAATGGGCAATGTCTCGCTTGATAGTGGAAATTAAGTCCACGGAACACGTGTAACCAACGTCATTTCCGCCAGCATGAAGAACCAAGATGATAGAACTGGAAACATGAGCACGAAGATGGACGATTCCTTTGATGGCAAAAGGACCGATGGGGCGTGACCGGATGCTGAGGTGAGGGAGAGCGCTGTGGCCGTGCCTTGCTCTCTCCCCTCGCTCCTGCCCCCACACCTGATATGACAAGACCGAGCGGATGGTGAGATCGAGCGGAAGCACTGAGGAGGGGGAACGTCCGGAGCATCGTGAGAAGCCGTTGCGGTTGTTACACGCCGCCCTACAGAGCAGGGCGACTCACACGGAGCTCCCCCGAGAACGGCATCAGCGGCGCCTGTCACAGTGAGAGGGGGAGGCGCCGTCATCCGGGATTGAGCGGCAGTGTTGGAGAGTCCCTGGAAGACCTGAACAGCAGAGGATCCTGTTCATGGCGCTGAAGGGGTGAGTTGGCTGCTGCCTTGTATGCTCACCCACAACATATCACAGCATATAGGCTCCACTGGGTCATCCACTGTTATATGCAGATATAGTGGGAAACAAGAACTGTTACAGACCTAGGACAGAGTTTTGGATTGATTCCTGCCGGAATGACTAGGAAGAAAGGGATGGAGGACGGGCTAGCTCAAGAAGGGACAGGGGCTCCTGGAACCCGCGGAGCCAAGGAAAAGGGGAACCAAGTGGCCGCCAAGTTGGAGCGCTTTGCTTTGCGCATACCCCAAACCAAACCCCCAAAAAGGCCAGCAGTACAGGGGGAGGTCAGCATCAAGCTGGCCACCCCGGGAGGAGAAGCCAGACCCAAGAAAACGGGACTTTGGCAGCTATGCCACTAGCAGGCCCGGCAGCAGGTGGGGCTCCGGGAAAGCAACAGGTTTTGGGTCTGGAGGGGGCGGTAGGGGGAGGCCAGGGTGGATCGGCAAAAGAGGGGGAGCCGTCCCTTAATGATATCTTTTTGGCTGTCAATACTTGCAAGCAATCAATTAATGATGTGTCTGAGCAACTTAAGGACATTAGAGATGAATTACTTGCCGTTAAGGGAGAAGTGCGTGCAGTTTGCACCCGGACAACAGCCCTCGAGGAGAGGTTTAGTCAAATGGAAGATGATGTGTATCCATTAAAACAAGAAGTAGCACTCATGAAAATCCAACTGAAGGACTGTTTACAGAAAATGGATAATATGGAGAACAGGTTGCGTAGAGAAAATCTGAGGGTGCTAGGGCTCCCAGAGGGCTGCGAGGGGAATAATCCCATTCAATTTATGGAAGATTGGCTGAAGGAGAAACTTGGCAAGGATTCATTTTCAAACACCTTCGCTATTGAGCGCGCACATAGGATAGCCCCCAGGGCCCCAGCTTTAGGAGGCCACCCCAGGCCCCTTATTCTTAAACTTTTATGTTTCCGAGACAAGGTCACTATTTTACAGAAGGCAAGAGAGTTAAGGAACATTCAGCACAATGGAGCCAGGATTTCAATTTATCCAGACTTTTCCCCCGAGTTACAGAGGCAAAGAGCTAAATTTGGAGAATGCAGGCGCAAGCTCCAGCAATTGAGAATCAACTACGCGCTACTATACCCGGCACGGTTGCGCGTCTCAGCTCTGGGGGAGGTTAGGTTTTTTTCCACCCCTAATGAAGTATCAACCTGGCTAGAAAAGAACGAAGAAAGAATTAAGCGGGGAGAAGGAACTTAGGGAGCTTGGAACTTTTTTGCTTGCTTGGACACTCCTTTTCGGTGTTTTTTTGCTTTTTCTCTGGATTTTTTTTTTTTTTTTGTGTTTTTGTTGTTTCTTTATTACTATGATGTGGTGTGGAGATGGAGTGGGGGGAGGGGGGGAGGGGGGGGATTAAATATAAATCAAATAGGTATTTGCACAAAACATATGCACAGTAATAAGCACAATTCTCTGTTGTTTTTTGTTTTTTTATATGTAGGGGAAAAGTCCCCTCCTACTAGGTTTGGCGCACGGTTTTTCTCTTTAGCCTCAGAAGGCTTTGAAGGTCACAATAGAAGCTCGAGGGGTAGGCCCAAAATTGGGCACAGGGCTATTGCACAGGGGGGGGGGAGGGGGGGGAGAGGGGGGTGGTGGGAGGGGGGAGGGAGGCGGGGGAAGGGAGGTGGGGTGGGTGGTAGAGGTACATAATCAGGGAAGTATGGTAGGGAGTGTGGAGATGGGTGGATGTGTGTTGGTTCAGATGGCCAGACCAAAGGGATTGAAACAAGGTTGGGTGACACAAAGTATTCACAAAAGGTGGGTGGTTTGGATTAATAGGAGACCGAAGCTTCGCAAAGGTACCAGACCCAACGGTTCATGAGTACTGTAAGTAGGCGTAATAAACCCCCGGACTTGGAAAAACGGGTTAATATATGCTCATGGAACGTAAGGGGGATAAAGGATAGCCTTAAAAAACAAGTAATTTTTTCAATAGCCAAAAAGGGTAACATTAAAATATTCTGTCTGCAGGAGACCCATTTGGTAAAAGAAACAATCAACACGTTAGGTAATAAGCAATTTCGGATACAGTTTCATTCCACTCACTCATCCTACTCAAGAGAGGTGAGTGTTTTGATAGGTACAGATCTGGCCTTCTCCTGCAGCCAGAGTAAGGTGGATGAACATGGAAGGTACATTTTTCTCTCCTGTTTAATTGAAAACAAAAGATATATACTGGCCAATATTTATATCCCCCCCCGTTCAGTATGGTAATACTGGAAGATCTAGCCAGGTTTATAGCGGACTCTCCCGGGACCCCGGTAATAGTAATGGGGGATTTTAACATGACGATGAATAAGAGCTTAGACAGGTTCCCACCAAAATGCAAAACCAGTGAGGTCACCAAGAGCCCCCTCTTGCAATATTGTGATTAAATAGGGCTGGTGGATATCTGGAGGAGGAGGCATCCGGAAGAGAGGCAATATTCATGCCACTCCAGGACTCATGCCACCTTATCCAGAATTGACCTGGTCCTGGGTAATATGGAAGCACTAAATGTAGTGGAGGAAATAGTCTACGAGCCAAGAGGTGTCTCGGACCACACGCCAGTTATCGCCACTGTAAAGGTAGGGGAGCGATTCAGTGGGGGTGGCTGGAAGATTAACCCCTTTTGGTTCGAGCTTATAGGAGAGGAGGAGAAAGTGATGGAAGGCCTGTCAGAGTTTATTAATATTAATTTAGGATCCGCCCCATTGAGGGTAGTCTGGGACTCCCTGAAGGCTTACCTCTGGGGAGCCCTAATTCAGAAAATCGCATACATTAGAAAACAGTCACAAGCAGAGGAATCAGGAGCTAAAGAAAGTGCGAGACTGGCGGAGGCGCAGTTCATAGCAACACCATCCCAAGCTGGCTATGAGTGTTGGGTGAGGAGACAGGAAGAGTACAGCAGGGTACTCCGGGAAAAGATGGAAAAAATTAGATCCTTTCAGAGGCGGAGCTTTTTTGGAGAAGGAGAGCGAGTCGGGAAAGCTCTGTCCCTCATAATCAAGGCAAATGGCCCCCCGATTGCTATACCAGCAATTGAGGGGAGGGAAGGAGTACTAAAAACAACTACCCCTGATATACTGGGTGAATTCAGGTCATACTTTGAGAAACTATATAGTTCATCTAAAACAAATGTGGAGGGGGAAATGCAGGGTTTCTTTGAGGGGCTGGAAATAACTCCAGTAACAAGGGAGGACCGGGAAATGCTGGATGCTCCATTGACTCTCACGGAGTTGCAAAGGGCAGTGGGAGACATGGCGGGCCAAAAGTCACCAGGCCCGGATGGTCTGCCCATAGAAACATTTAAAAAATATGGGGAGGTACTATTGCCCTTACTCTTGGAGGTACTTAATGGAGCCAAAGAGGATAAAATCTTACCTTCCTCTATGTCGGAAGCTATAATAATAACATTGCTGAAAGAAGGGATGAACCCAATAGACATGACTTCATATAGGCCCATCTCGTTGTTGTGCTCGGACGTGAAGATCTTGGCGAAAGTATTGGCCGCCAGGCTGAACAAGATAATTTCCAAATTAATACATGTGGACCAGTCCGGGTTTATCCCAGACAGGTCCACAGGTACGAACATAAGACGAGTATATCTTAACATGCAAATACCCATAGAAAATAGTGGCAGGAGAGCGGTTCTTTCATTGGATGCAGCCAAAGCCTTCGATTCTCTGGAATGGCACTACTTGTGGAAGGTGCTGGCGGAATATCAGTTTGGCTCTGGGTTCGTCCAATGGTTAAGTTTATTGTACGCGGATCCGAGGGCCAAGGTTAAAATTAATGGACAGTGTTCAGAGTGGTTCCAGTTGAGTAGGGGTACAAGACAGGGGTGCCCTTTGTCCCCCCTGCTTTTTGCCCTGGCAATTGAGCCCTTGGCTGTTGCTCTGAGGATGTCACAGGGTGTACAGGGGTTTAAAAGAAAAAGAGGGGTGGACAAAGTAGCCCTGTACGCCGATGATATTCTGCTGTTTCTGGCAGACACGCAGGAATCATTGGAATCAGCTATGAGGATAATCGAGGAGTTTGGTGTTTTCTCCGGGTTACTGGTCAATTGGGAGAAATCAGTGATTTTACCTATAGACCCCCTGGGCGTACCCCTCCCTCCCCAAGTGTCCCAAGTCAAAGTAGTCAGACAAATGAAATATCTGGGGATAAATATATCTAGCGATCCAGGACAGTATATATCTGGAAACCTCGTTCCACTGTTGAAAAAGCTGAAGCAGAAGTGTCGAGTGTGGAGACGCCTGCCCTTCTCGGTTGCCGGGCGCTGTAACCTGATCAAAATGGTCTGGCTACCCCAAATTCTATATGTTCTACAGAACTCCCCTGTTTGGATTCCCAAGCACTGGTTTAAGAAAATCGACAGTGTGTTCAGGGAGCTTATTTGGAAAAGCGGGGTGGCTAGGATCGGTTTGCGGACGTTGCGGCAACCAGAGGTGAAAGGTGGCCTGGCGGTACCAGACCCACGAGACTATTTTTTAGCAGCCCAATTGCAACAGGTGGGAGGTAGCAATAGGCTAGGGGATGAAGGAGTGGGGGGTAGTATTCTGTTGAATGACACTGCTCATGACACAATTGCGGAGGGATTAGAGGCAGACTCATTTTGCACTAAATGCCCCACCACCCAGATGATGGTTAAGGTGTGGGTACAAGTTAAAAAAATTTTGGGATATACTGGTTTTGCAGAATTCTCCCCACTTTGGGATAACAACAACCTCAATGAGCTTAAAAAGATGGGACGTTTTGAGGAATGGGACCGTCAGGGTATCCACTACTTGGCACAGATGTACAGGGCTGGAAGGTTAAAATCTTTTCGTGAGCTGGTAGAGGAATACGCAATCTCCAATAGGTCATTTTATAGATATTTGCAAATTAGGCATGCCCTGGAGGCGCAATTCGGGAAGGAAACACCAGTATGGTGTGAAATGGCCTCTTTGAGAAAGCTGATTGACGCAAACTCTACGAGGGGTTTGATCTCTAACATGTATGGATGCCTGAAGGCATCAGCCCAGGAAGGTATGGTGGAAAATAAAAATAGGATTAAATGGGAGAGAGATGTGGGAGCACTGTCTGATGATCAATGGGAGTATGTCTTGTCGCTAGGGCCCAGGGTTACTCTCTCTCCTTCACAGGTGATGTCTCACTTCTATTTGGCCTATAGGGCATACTACACACCCCTGAAATTATTCGAGTGGGGTAAGAGACCTGACCCAAAGTGCCAAAGATGTGGAGTGGGGCACGGAGATTTGATTCACATGTTTTGGCGATGTCCCAAATTGCATAGATACTGGAAGGGAGTGGTGGAAAAAATAAACGCAGTGCTTGGGACATCGCTGAGGTTGGAGGCGAGAGAGTGCCTATTGGGACTGACGGAGGATAAAGCGATATCAAAAGACATACAGACAGCAAGGGTTAGATGCCTGTTCCAGGAAAGAAAGCTCATTGCACAGCGCTGGCAGAGAAAGGAGGCGCCGACGGTGCCAGAATGGGAGAATGCAGTAAGGGAGGTGATCTGTAGGGAAAAGTACATATATAAGAAGAGGGGTAACTATAAGAAATTTGAAAATATATGGAAAATATGGCTAGACCAGGACAAGGTTAGAATAGAAGGGGGGGTGGGGCAGGATGGTATGGGGCGGGTCTAGTCCCAAGAAGTATGATAGAGTGAATGGTGGGAGGCTGGATAGGGGGCGAGGTGAGGGAGTAAAACGGGGGGGGGGGGGAGAAGAAACCATTTCTGAAGCTTACTGCACATGGGTTTTTCTGAACTGGTATATTTTGAATTAATGGAAATGTACGGGAAAAGATAAGAAAGGAGAAAGAAGAAAGAAAAAAGAAAAAGAAAACGATGATAGTAATGCGTTCCCGTCTGTGGTGATGTTCCTTGCTCTTTATGCTTTTTTTATCTTTTTGTAATGTAAAATTCTTCAAATAAAAAGATTCAAATAAAAAAACTTTCCAACAAAAGCATTCCAGGCGGGGGGCTAGGGATCTCCCATGCCCATAGCGAGCGAGGTACAATTTTGGACCAAATGAGAATCAAGTTGGTAAAGACGGCATAACAATGGGCAATGTCTCGCTTGATAGTGGAAATTAAGTCCACGGAACACGTGTAACCAACTTCATTTCCGCCAGCATGAAGAACCAAGATGATAGAACTGGAAACATGAGCACGAAGTTGCCGACATTCCAGAAGGACCTGAGGCCAACATAACCCACGTAGCCTGAGCCAGAGGATCCTGGCAAGATCATAGGCGAAGCCCAAGTTCCTCCCGTAGGTCCGAACTTCCGCACGACAAGGGGCCCAGTAGATGAAGGAATCAGCAAGTATCCATATCAGAGCCGGGCAACAACCTGAAAATTTAACACAGCAGATGTGGGCGGACGTACAATGAAAAATGAGATGATTCCCATCTACCCAGGCGCTGAAGTTCCGTATCGGAGAAACTCATGCCAGAATCGGCGGTTGCAGCACTGATACGGAATGAGTGGGTTAAGAAATCACGCAGAGGGAGGCCCATAGCCTTGAGGCAATGACGTAAAACCCGTAAAAATTGAAATCTACTCAGGGAGGAGGAGTCGGCATGAACAAAGAATGTGGGGGGCGCGCGGACACAAAAGGAGAGGCCAGCGACACAGGACAAAATGGGCCACCACAAGGTTACAGGACTACCCTTCGGCCCCTGCCGAAACTATCGGTCTTTGAGGTCCGCAACAAAACTGTCACGCAGCGCTCAGAGAAGGAAACATCCTCCATCAGGATGCCACCCCCCGATGATGTGGATTTAGAAACCAATTTGCCAATGCGAAAGGCACCGAAGAACGCCCAAGAAAAGGGCACCCAAAAAGAAGGGTCTCAAACACTGAGGAGCACACGGACAGCAACAGTCCGAAGTATACCAGAGAGGATCTGGAGGGAAATTGGGCGCCTTGAATCAGGGGAATGGGTAACCCGTTTCCAACCCCGCAGTACCCGTCAAACCGGAAATGCTTTGGTGATATCCTCCCACCCAAGAAGTTGGAACCAAAAGGACAACGCTGACATGGTTGAGGAAACAGTGGAACCCGAAATGCCTCTCTGCAGCAAATGAACTAGGTAAGCAAACAAAGCCATACGTCTGTCATTTGACAAAGAGATTGAAAACTCACCACCCGACACTTGTATCCACTCCTGCCACACCTGACAGTACGACGCCCACGTCCAGGGGGAAAGCAACGTCCGAAGGATGTCTAGTAAGCACTGGAAATGAGGTTCCACAAGTGGGCCAGGCAGGGGAGGCCCTACAGGGAAGCCGAAGGATTCAGGGAGTGGAAACGAATGAGCTGTTGATGGGAGAGAGCATCAGCGATATCATTAGCGGCTCCGGGAACATGCCTAGCCCTAACACAAATGTTAAAATGTAAGCATTTTAAAACCAAAAACTGCAGTAACGAAATGACTGGAGGGGAACTGGCTGACTGCTTGTTCACTACCTGCACCACGCTCATGTTATCAGACCAGAAGACTATAGATGATTGCGCAACTGTTCGCCCCAAAGCTCAATGGCAACAATGATTAGAAAGAGCTCCAGAAGGGTGAGGTTGCGCAACAAATCCATGCTGGCCCATGAGGCCGGCCAACACTCGGCAGACGACTCCCCTTGAAAGAAGGCACCGAAGCCACAGGAGCCTTCCCCTTGAAAGAAGGCTCCAGCTGTGGGTTCGGTACTTCCTCTCGCAGCCAACAAGACTGTCCATTGTAGGACTGAAGAAAGGATAACCAAATCCCCAAGTCATCACGCATGGGCTTGGTGATCCGGACATAGTGAGGGGCAGCTACCCCTTTCGTGGCCCACGCCAGGTGCCTGTAGAAGGCTCTTCCCATGCGTATGACTCTGCAGACAAAGACCAAGTGACCTATCAAAGATTGAAGTTGTTTTAACTGTAATTTCTTGGCCCCCTTTGCCAAGCGGACCAATGACAGGAGCCTGGCTAGCTTGTCTTTAGGCAGCCGAAAAACCATCGACACTGTGTCTATTTCTATGCCTAGAAATGTCAAAACCATCACGGGACCTTCGGTCTTGTCAGCGGACAGTGGAGCAGTGAACCATGTGTCCTGAAAAACAGAGAGGAGACGCTAGCACCGACCATTGTCCACTGGGACTACGGAAAGGAAATCGTCTAGGTAGTGCAGTAGGGACTGAAAACCAGCCTCCTGGGTGACTACCCATTCAATGAAGCTGCTGAATAGCTCAAAGAAATAACACGTAATGGCACAACCCATGGGGAGACACATGTCAAAAAAATAGCTTCCCTGAAAGTAGCAGCCCAGGAGGTGCAAACAGTCTGGGTGGACCGGGAGGAGGCTGAAGGCAGACTCGATGTCCGCCTTTGCCAGCAAAGCCGACTGACCGGCCGCCCTAACTAGTTGAAGCGCCCTATCGAAAGAGGTGTAATGGACCCTGGATTCCTCATTGTCGATGCTGTCATTGACCGAGGAGCCAGAAGGGTAGGATAAATGATGAATAAGGCAGAGTTTACCCCCCAACTTTTTTGGGACCACACAGAGGGGGGACACCCTCAGGTTGTGGTAAGGGGGAGATCAAATGGGCCTGCCATACACCCCAACTCCAGTTCCTTCCAAAGCTTATCGGCCACGCCGGACTTGAATTCAACTGCAGATTTCAAATTGGGTGCCATGGTAGGTGTGTCTGACGGGGAGAAGGGTATCCAAAAACCACGGTCCAGGCCATCTCTCAGGATCAAGGCCTCCTTATGAGGGGGGTACCGGTCTAGCCAGGGAAGCATCTCTAAGACGTTCACTGGTTTCCTCCGGTTTAGAAAGGTCAGGCTTGGCCCCTGTCCTAGGAAGTGGTTGCTTACTCCTCCGGAAGCACTGGCTGGCGGGGTGTGCACCCTTGCAACTAGAGCACTAGTGCTTGAAGCGGCAGGCGGTGTACCAGTTACAGTGTCTTTCATTGAACAGTCAGCAAATACCCTTTCTTGGAGCGGCTGATGCTCCGGGTGAAGCGCTGGCTGAGGACTGAAAGGATGAAGGCCTGTGGGGGCACATAAGCAACAACCACAGGCTACCGTCCTGAAAATCAAAATGAAGCTCCTGACGCGCCACCATTTTTTGGTGAAACTGGGTGTCGTAGTGAAACCAACACTGTCCCTCGTAAACCTTGTATGCACCCCAAATAAGGTCAAGTGGCCAACTCCGGGAACAGCTCAGTTCCCGAATGTCCTAGGAAGCTGTTTTGGCTTGTCGCCCTGCGCCGATACATTGATCTGACGAGATTTGTCGATCATCTCCCTCTCCAGCGGTACGAGAGTGAGGAAGTCTACAAATTTGCATCGCCATATCTTTTCCTTTACTTCCTCAGTCAAGTGTGTACCGGTCGGCACAACCACCCACAAAGCACCACCGGAGACGGGGGAGGGGTAGACGCCGGACCCGATACCCCCATACTGGACAGAACTGATTTTACGACCAAAGCTATGCGTTCCTCTGGTGGGCCCAATACGGAATCATCAGTCGACCTACCCCAAATTAAATCAGTCATACTCACTTATGCATGGAGGCAGAGCCGATGAAGGGTGACTAGCAGCAGGACCCGTTGGAGCATCTGATTCAGGAACGGCCATAGAAAGCAGGGGTCCGAGACGACCATCACCTGGAGGAACTGTGGGGCCTGGTGCGGCAGGACTGTGATGACTGATGGAGAGGTCCAGGGGAGGGGGTCCGACCACCGACCCTGAGGAATCCGACTGGCCAAGGACAGTGGCTGAGCAACAAGAGCACCTGCTGACTCCAGGCAGATGGCCCGGGGCGTGTGCAGCCGGCCAGGCCGGGCCTAGAGTAGGAGTCTCCGGCCCTGCCGGGTGCGGGGAGATGAGGCTGGATAGTGGTGGCAGGTGCCCCCGGGCGCATGGAGGTGCATGTGCACCAGTGAGGGAAGGGAGGACGGAGCAGCGTGACCATCACCTGCCCTGCTGGGCACAGGGAGGTGTTGGTGGGCACGATGCAACTGAGGCGGGTGGATTGCAGCCACAGAAAAAACGTCGCCCACCCTGCCAGGCGCAGGGAGACCATGTCCGTCAGGAGGTAACATACCAGCGTGAACAATATGGGGAAAATATCTATCCGCCACCCATCCGGGCACAGGGGGATTCTGCACCAGCAACCCTGGCTGATTTGAGGTCAGTGGAATATTCAGATCTCCCACCCTGCTGGGCACAGTGGAGTAGGGTGGGGAGGAATGTCTGTAGGAGGCCCTTGAAGGACTGGGGCTCAGGCGAGAAGGCAGGCCCATCTTCGAGCCCTGGGACCCTCATGAGGTTCCGCAGGTGGAGGGGGGGTGGGTGAAGATGTCTCTGGGGATAGGAGGGCGAAGAGCCAGTCAGCCTGACCTTGAAGTTTGCGGACCTTGGCCAACAGGAGCTCGGGGTCCATGGCTGGAGGGACAGGGTCGATTCCAGCTCTTCCAACCATGCTTTCAGAAAGACCCAGAATCTCCTGGGGCACCACTTTTACAGAGCTCAGGCCCAGCCCATCCCCCCTAACAACCAATCCTTAGTGACCCCTCGGTCACCTTGACCTACTTTGGCCATGCCCCCATCAGTCAAGGCTCTCTTTCCCTAAAGGGCTCAAGAGCCCTTCATGCCACTGTACTACTTTATTATAAGAGAATAATCTACCTTATTTAATCATTGCTGTTCCGAGGTCATGTGACATTTCTCAGGTCTTTCCTGACTGGGGGAAAGTTCGGAGCAAGGAGTTTCTAGTACTCTGCTGATCAAGAAGCTTGTGTCTGCACAGTGTTGATTGGTGCTGTGCTGATCAAGAGACATAAAAAAGGCTTTCAGAATAGAATTAAAATAAATAGTTAATAGCAACAAAGTGTTTTTAAAGCTTCATACAAATCTATATTTCAAAGAACATGTTTATCGTTTGCAATAACATGATGTATGTAGAGTTTAAGTTTACTGACAATAGATTTCACTTTGTTCACACTGTAATGAGACGTGAAGGGGAGGTTCTGCCAGTCACATGCTGTGCCACACCCCTCCAGCCTGTGTCAATGTCTATGGTGTGTGAGAGTCAAATGAGTTTGGATTTGTCGGTAGACAGTAGATTTTTTTCTATTCAGCGGGTTGGTGGGCATTGGGCATCACAATGGATTTGCATCAACTGGATTTTCATTGCCGGACAATGTTATTGTTTGTGACTTGTGGGGCATTTTTTGAATGACTTGTCAAAAACGTGTGTTTATTTGCCATTTACTTTTGTAATTGAGTAAAGGTAATATACGGTATACCTTAGTCATTCACATGGGAGGGGGCAGTATCTTATTATTAAAGGGGCTTCCAGATTTTGATAAGCCCCCCACTCAAAAACCCCCACAAATACCTGGCTAGGGTTGTGGGGAAGAGGCCCTTGTCCTCATCAACAAGATGACAATGTGCTTTGCCATTATCCACCTTCACGTTAAGAGCATGTGGCATACTACAGTTCAGGGAGAAGGAGGTTGCATGCTTGTTCCCCCTCCTTCCTTGGCACCCAGGCTGCATGCTCAGATAATGGCCTAGTATAGGCGCTTATCACGCTTTTTCTTTTCTTGTTTTTTGTATGAAGTTTCTCCTTAAAATCTATACCAGACTCAAAGGGTCTGATACGAAATTTAGGGGGACCCCATGCTGTGTTTCTGGTGCAAATTTTAGAGGGGACCTCATGCTGTTTTTTTTTTTTCTTTTTTTACACTATCCCTCCTATTTGTTCACATTCATCAGAAATCTCCAGTTGAAAGCTAAATGTGCCTGGTTGGGATGAGGCACTGTATCAGGGCCCAGGTCTGAACCTGCAATCTCTGTTGTGTCTGGCGATGTCTCTTCTTGATGAGCCATGAGCCAGGGGTATACTGGACAGCTCCCTGGACAATTCCTTGAATGATCCTGTCTTGAACCTTGTGTAGCAATATGGACTAAAATTGCAATTAACAGCTATTCCCTGCCCATTCTTTATATCATATTGTCCCTCTAATGCCCAGCGTTACTAGACTGACATCATGTTTGTGAGCCCAACCAAAGGCATTGTGGGACTAGTAGTTCTATTCGCTGGCATGACTATAAGCCCGGGCTACATATCCCAGGGATCCTTGCATTACCAGAGAGATTGCTGGGAAGAGCTATAAAAGAGACCAGAGATCCGCCCCACGCTCTTTTCTTTCTGAGCCTCGTGTGTGAAGGATCTCTCCATGCAAGGGGAGTGAGGTCACGGCCTACCATGCAGTTGACAGTTCTCCGACCTGACCGAGAAGGGGTCCAGCGTTGTCTGTTGTTCATCGGACATCTGATCAGCACCACCTCTACAGTGCAGCAACCCATGCTTCGTGCTCCGCAACGGGTGCTACATCTCTGCTCTACCTTGCCAGACACCACCAACCAGATCTCCAGCCACATCATTTTTGGCAGAAGAATCCAACCAGGTCCTACCTACAAGCATTGCTCATGCACCTGTACTTACTTATGACAAGCCTGTCTTTGATTATCTAAATTTATCCATGGTTTGTGAGCGGATACATCACCTTTAGGCTGATTCCCTGGAGAGGTGGCTTTTGATTTACTCACTGACAGAGACCCAGTGGCTGGGGGACACAGCCACTTGCGTGCATGATCTCTCTGACAGGAGATCTTTGGATCTGGTAAGGGGCTTACCTACTTGAGGTGGAGGAACTCCTTTTTAATACCACGCTCCCTACGGAGATAACCTTTACGTCACTTGAAGGAAGGGTGTCTTTCTCCCTCTATCCAACCATTTTCTGCACCCACAAGAATTCCAGTTTATTTTATTCTATGATCATATGGACTCAATTCAATTGTTTTGTTCACTGAACTTTTCACTCACCATTTCTGCATGCGTTTTATGCGTTTTTTTTATATTGCATATTTTTTATTATTTTTGTCACATTTTACTGTTATGAAATAATTCACTTATGTTCATTTGTAACTAAGGTGGCTGTATTCAATATGATCATGTTCATGTACTAGCAGCGCAGCCTATTATTTGTACAGCTAGCAAGGTGGGGGTTGTCTCACATCTAAGGTTGCAGCAGCATTTTACATTTCATTTCTTGTTCGAGATATTTGTTTTCACTAAACACATGTGGGGATCATTTTCACTTATGGGATAGCGCAGTATTTTTTATGATATTACATCATTTTTGACTCCAACTTTAAGATCCATAAGGCACATCCAGATATCTGGCTGATGGATACAACCATCTCTAAACCTTGATGTTCTTGATTGTTTAATAACTTTTGATATACACTCTCTATCAACCAGACCTGCATCAAGGGGAAAGTACTATTCTACCTCTCCTCTATAGCTATGGTCTATATAGAGGTATACCACTAAGTTATATAATAAGACCATCCCACAATATACAGACCCCTGGCTGATGTCATTCACGTTCTCTGTTGCTTGTGCGCTGCTCTGACGGACATAGCTTTCTTTTCATTTTTGAGTAATGTCCTTTGTCTTTTATGGGTGGAGCATCAACATTTGGGATATAAGCTACAGATCTGGAACTTGTAAGCCCTCTGTCCCTGAAGAAGATCTGCTTTTTGTTTTTCGAAGTGCATTGGACATTGTCTGTCTGACAAAGCTCTGGGCTTTTCCTTGCAGCTGGTTTCCATTTCTGCTCCCAATATTTGTGTTTGTTGTGTATATCCCAATGTTCATGTTGCTATATATTATTAATGTGTAATAAATTTTGAATTTTTTTTTACCATCAAACTGTTTGTGGCCGGGTTTAAAGTCCCAATCTGAGGAATTCATGTTTTGACTCCGCAATGTGTGATCGCCACAAGCGGGTCCGCAGCCATCTGGGATTCACTAGCTTGAAGGCATCTAATCGATCTGGTCGTTGGTGAGAGGGCCACTGCCCATCTTTGCAAACCTTTCCTTTGTTGTTTCACTGGGACACTGTGTACAGAAAGCTGAACAACAGCCCCATCAAGGGCTCAGGAAAAGGGTCCAGTATCGGTGGGAGCTGACCCCCAAGGGGCCAATGTCCTTCCTCTCTCTTTTTTACACAGATATGACTCTGCTAGTCTATAGTTTGGTGAAGAATGGTTCTGGAAATGCCAACCAGAGTTATCGGAGACTCAGGTTTTTCTCGGGACAGTTACTAACTGTCCTGTAGGAGAAGATAAGTTTGAAACCTGGACGAGTCAAGCTCTGCAGGCCATGGAAGAATGGAGTGTTCCAGAGGCTGTGAAACAACAATGGCTCAGTGAGAGTCTGATGTCAGCTGATGTGATTCCTAATCTGTGAATGGGAAAGAAAACTTGTGTTGCCATGGACTACATAGACGCTCTGTATGCTATATGTGGAAGACTTGAAACTATCGCAGATCTGAAGTACAAATTCAACCACACCCACCAGCAGAAAGGGGAGAGTCTGAGTACATATCTCGGGCAGACAGAATGCTACATCAAATTTCCTCAAGAGGGGTATTGAACCCAAAGACGCTAACCAAACTTGCCTAGACCAGGTTCTGCATGGGGCTAGGCCAAATCACCCGATTGTATTAAAGTTGTTACTAAAGAGAACCAAAGTGGTGCCTACATACCCTGAACTGATAAGCAAAGTATGAGAAGAAGAGGCTTTATTAGAAGAGAAAAGCCAAAAGGACCAGGGAGGTGGGTCCTATTGCTGGAAATAGAGAGAAAGTGGTGGCCCGACCTGTTCATGCCGAGATAAGTTTCTGAGATGAGGACAGTGGAACTGAGTCCGAATCGGTAGGGATGGCCATTCCTGACACTAATAAGCCAGCAGGTGAACTTGGGCCAACTGAACTAATGGCTCAGGTAGCTCAAGCCCAAACTATTGTGCCTTGATGCGGGTAATGGAGACCCAAGCTAAAGTCCAAGAGCAAGGGACTCGCCAAGGGGAGTCAAGATTTCTCCAAGGACCAGAGGAGAGATGTTACAGATGTGGGGAGGTTGGACACCTTCAGGCCGAGTGTCCCAAAGCCGGGATCAGCCCCCAACTACTCACAGATGTTCTGAAAGCCTTACAGAAATCACTCTTCCCAAAGCCAGTGGGAAACTTCAAGGCAAAGGGAAGATCTAAGAAGAAAAAGGGACGCAAGCCACCTGTTGCCCCTCCCCTTAATTGAACAAAGGAAAGACCTAAGAAAAAAAGGGGCACACGCCATCCATTGCCCCTTCCCTTTCCTTGCCAAGGAAAACAAAAGAAACTAAACCCTCGAGGAAGGAGAACCGGAGTCAAAAAATCAATGCATACCTTGCTGAGCGAATAGTTAGACCAACTCCCCTACTTCCCAAGGGGCTTATTGTGGCCCAGACCATAGAGTCACCAGCTGAGAATCTACCAAAGAACCTACTAGGGCCCTCCCCTATAGTTTCGATACAAATGGAGGGCATCTACACTCAAGCCCTACTGGATACTGGAGCTCAGGTAACGCTGCTGTACCAAGACTTTTAGCACAAGTACTTGAAGCATATCCCTTTATGCAAACTTGAGGAGTTAGAGATTTGGGGCATAGGGACTCAGAAATGCCCATACGATGGATACATACCCATTAAGATAACCTTTGAAACTTCCCTGGCTGGAAAACCAGACTTTTGACATGTTGGCTGTTGTCTGCCCCCGAGCCCCTGGTGCAGGCCTAAATTCTTTGATAGGCACCAACACCAATCTTGTGAGGAGACTACTCACTCCACTGGCCCTGAAGGGTGCTCCAGTAGGGAAGATCCACCCCCTAGCTGTGACAGGCTTTTCAGCAAGTGTTGCAGGTGAAGAAGGCCCCCGTGGAAGGAGTAGGAAGACTGTGGCGATTTGATGCTCATGAAAAGGTATTGCAGCCAGACGAGAGGGCCTGCTTGAAGGCCACTGTTAAGCTATCATGGGACCAGCTGGACCCATATGTGGTGGTGGAAGCTGATTCAGCAGAAGAAGATGTGGGAATAGAATTGGTACCGGAGATTATACCCACTAGGGCCTTATTGAGAAGCAGGGGGCAAATCCCTGTCAGTGTGAGGAGCGTCACCAGCCACCCAATTAGCCTGAAGCCTCGGATGGTGATAGGGAAAGTGAGTGCTGCCACCCCAGTGGCGAGAATGACCTAGTGCAGAAGGGAAGTAGAGAATAGACCACTGTCCATTGCCCAAATTTACCCTCGGGATGGAGGGAGAAGATTAAAGCCCAACTAGCCCGATGGGAGATGTTCTACAAAGATGACTTTGATGTGGGCTGTGCCAGGAGTGTACAACATCGAATTCAGTTAACTAAAGATAAGTCTTTTCATGAAAGGGCCAGGCGAATCCCTTTTGTGTGATCTGAAGGACCTTAGAGAACAGCTGGCTGAGCTGAAGAAGTCAGGGGTCATTAAGAAATCCAGGAACCCTTATGCCTCCCCTATTGTGGTATTGAGAAAGAAGAATGGGTCCCTCTGAATGTGTATTGACTACAGAACCTTAAACCGGAGGACTATCCCAGACCAGTACACAACCCTCCATATAGAAGACGCTCTGCAGTTGTTCAGTGTGCTGGATCTGAAGAGTGGATATTACCAGATGCATCATGCATCCGGATGACCAAGAAATAAAGGTCTTCATCAGCCCTCTAGGATTCTTCAAATTCGACCAAATGCCACAAGGATTAGCTGGGGCCCCTGCCACTTTTCAGAGATTGATGGAGAACACTGTGGGTGATATGAATCTGGTAGAAGTTTTCCAGGGGTTACACACAGAGGGGCTGAAGTTGTCGCTAGAAAAATGTCAGTTCTACCAGACCTTGTTTGCTTATCTTGGGCACGCGTTCTCAGCCAAGGGGATAGCTATGGACTCTCAGAAGTTGGAAGCTGTTACTTACTGGCCCCCCGAGAAAAACTATCTTGTGCACAAATTGGAGTTCTTGGCCCTCAAGTTGGAAGTGGTAGATAGTCACATAGCTTATCTGTGGTGAAGGCGGATAACCCTTTGACTTTCCTACTAACCACGGCCAACCTGGATGCCACTGGACATGGTTGATTGGCTGCTCTGTCTGAATTTCGTTTCAGTCTGAAACACCTGCCAGTAGTGGGGAATCGGGACTCTGATGCCCTTTCCCGAAGACCCCATACCATAAATGTTGGCCAGAAGGTTTGGGTCCATTTGCCCAGACAGACAATAGGAGCTGAAGCTGTGGGAGTCACTTCTGCCCAAATATTACTGTGATTTGACACAAGTGTGCAGTTAAGAATTGCCTCAATTGACAAGAGAAAATATGAGGCGGGATCAACTGGAAGACCCATTGTGAAATCTTATGAAGAAGTCTCTATCTGTTCGAGGCCTTCAGATGCTATTGAATAGTTCCTTTGAGGGAGCAAAAGTAGTCCATAAAGAATGGGGACGAATGTGATTTAGAGGATGGAGTGATATACTGGAGAGGCCCATCTGAGGAGCCAGAGGGCGTTCTTCAACTATTCCTCCCTGAGAAACACCGACTAAAAGTGTTAACAGCCCTTCATGATGATCATGGTCACTTAGGCCCAGACAGAACCTTCAAGTTAAAGCAAATGGATAGTGGCACAGGCTATAGTATATAGCATGAGATTAGAGTCCATACAAATGTCCTTTGAGCTGTTAAGCTCTGTGTGAGGAAACAGTCTATGCAGACAGGGCAGCCTTGCAGGGGGAGCCGAAGCAGACTCCAAACAGGAAACAGGCGCCTCTTAGTTAAGACTGTAAAGTTTTAATAGACAAAGTGGATTAAAAACACTCACATTTAGGTTTCATTACTCAGGCACAGGATATATAGTTACATAGTTACATAGTTAGTCAGGTCGAAAAAAAGACACAAGTCCATCCAGTTCAACCATAAAAAAAAAAAATATTGTACAATCCAATATACCCAATGCTATACCCACAGTTGATGGAGAGGAAGGCAAAAAACCCCAGCAGAGCATGCTCCAATTTGCTACAGCAGGGGAAAAATTCCTTCCTGATCCCCCAAGAGGCAATCGGATTTTCCCTGGATCAACTTTACCTATAAATGTCAGTACCCAGTTACATTATGTGCATTTAGGAAAGAATCCAGGCCTTTCTTAAAGCAATCTACTGAGCTGGCCAGAACCACCTCTGGAGGGAGTCTATTCCACATTTTCACAGCTCTTACTGTGAAGAAACCTTTCCATATTTGGAGATGAAATCTCTTTTCCTCCAGTCGTAAAGAGTGCCCCCTTGTCCTCTGTGTTGACCGTAAAGTGAATAACTCAACACCAAGTTCACTATATGGACCCCTTATATATTTGAACATGTTGATCATATCCCCCCTTATTCTCCTCTTCTCAAGAGTGAACAAATTCAGTTCCTCTAATCTTTCCTCATAGCTAAGCTCCTCCATGCCTCTTATCAGTTTGGTTGCCTTTCTCTGCACTTTCTCCAGTTCCCCGATATCCTTTTTGAGAACTGGTGCCCAAAACTGAACTGCATATTCCAGATGAGGTCTTACTAATGATTTGAACAGGGGCAAAATGATATCTCTCTCTCTGGAGTCCATACCTCTCTTAATACAAGAAAGGACTTTGCTCGCTTTGGAAACCGCAGCTTGGCATTGCATGCTATTATTGAGCTTATGATCTACCAAAACCCCCAGATCCTTCTCCACTATGGATTCCCCCAGTTGTACTCCCCCTAGCATGTATGATGCATGCATATTCTTAGCCTCCAAGTGCATAACTTTACATTTCTCAACATTAAACCTCATCTGCCACATAGACGCCCAACTAGACAGAGCATTGAGGTCAGCTTGTAAATTGGAGACATCCTGTAAGGACGTTATTCCACTGCATAGCTTGGTGTCATCTGCAAAGACAGAAATGTTACTTTTGATCCCAGACCCAATATCATTTATAAAGATATTAAAGAGTAAGGGTCCCAGCACTGAACCTTGGGGTACACCACTGATAACCTTAGACCATTCAGAGTAAGAATCATTAACCACTACTCTCTGAATTCTGTCTTTTAGACAGTTTTCTATCCATTTACAAACTGATATTTCCAAGCCTGTAGACTTTAACTTACACATGAGCCGTGTGTGCGGAACTGTATCGAATGCTTTTGCAAAATCCAAGTATACCACATCCACAGCCACCCCTCTGTCCAAGGTTTTACTTACCTCTTCATAAAAAGAAATCAGGTTTGTCTGACAACTTCTGTCTTTCATGAACCCATGCTGTCTGTTGCTTAAAATTTTTTTTTCCAGCAAGAACTCGTCTATGTGGTCTTTTATTAAATGCTCCAGTATCTTCCCGACTATAGAAGTTAAACTAACAGGTCTATAGTTACTTGGTAAAGACTTTGATCCCTTTTTAAATATAGGCACCATGTTCGCCATGCGCCAATCCAGTGGTACTATTCCCGTCATTAATGAGTCCCAAAAAATTAGATACAATGGCTTTGAAATTACAGAGCTCAATTCTTTTAGGATCCGTGGGTGGATGCCATCAGGTCCAGGTGCTTTATCCACCTTTATTTTGTCTAAATATTTCTGGACCATATCCCTTTTGAGCCATTGTGGATCATTGGGGGCTGTGTCAATACCACCCCCATTATGGACATGAGCTTCCCCATGCTCTTTTGTATACACAGAGCTGAAGAAAGTATTTAATAAATTAGCCTTCTCCTTGTCCCCAGTCACCCACTCTAGATTATTTTATAAAGGGCCTACATGCTCAGACCTGACCTTTTTACTATTAATATATTTGAAGAATTTTTTGGGGTTTGTCCTACTATTTTTTGCGATCTGTCGTTCATTTTGAATTTTTGCACCCTTGATTTCCTTTTTACATATTCTGTTAAATTCTTTGTAGCATTTAAACGACACTAGTGTTCCTTCATTTTTATATTTTTTAAAAGCTCTTTTCTTATTGTTTATAGCTTTTCTAACTTTGACCGTGAGCCACATAGGTTTTATTTTTAGCCTTTTAAACTTATTGCTCATGGGAATATACTTTGCAGTGAGGTCCCAAACAGTCTTTTTGAAGAATTCCCATTTCTGTTCTGTGTTTATCGCTGCCAATATTCCCTCCCAGTCTAAGTCCTCAAGAGCAGCCCTCATCCTTGGAAAATTTGCTCTCTTGAAGTTAAGTGTTTTTATCTTTCCCGTATGTATTTCTTGTTTACAGCTAACATCAAATGAAATCATGTTATGGTCACTGCTACCCAGGTGTTCCTTTATCTGAACATTAGTAATAAGCTCTGCATGGTTTGAGATTACCAGGTCCAACACAGCTTCATTCCTAATTGGGGCCTCAATAAACTGGACCATAAAATTGTCCTGTAATAGGTTTATAAATTTTTGCCCTTTAACTGTCACCAGCAGTGCCATTACTCCAGTCAATTTCTGGGTAGTTAAAATCCCCCATTATTATCACTGTCCCTGCCCTTGCAGCCCTTTCCATCTGTGCAAGGAGCTGAGTCTCTACCTCCTCGTTAACATTGGGTGGTCTATAACAAACTCCAATGATTAACTTTGAACTACGCACATCTATATGCAGTTCCACCCATAATGCTTCAGACTCATCACACTCTCCATCAATCAGGTCCTCTTTCACACTTGCTTTGAGATCACTCCTCACATAGAGACAGACCCCGCCACCTTTCCTTTTTACCCTGTCTCTCCGAAAGAGTGCATAGCCAGAAATATTAATAGCCCAGTCATGTGAGGATTGAAGCCAAGTTTCAGCAATACCGATCACATCATAGTTCAACTCATGCACCAGAGCTTCCAACTCACCTATTTTGCTTGGCAGACTTCTGGCATTGGTGAACAAACACTTTAATGCATTATTACATTTTGGTCTGGTGTTTTTCATATAATTATTAGCAGTACAAATAGCACTACAGTTTCCAATGGCTGTTTGTAACATGGGAAATTTCTTGATACCTGCCATAACCCTCCCCCCATCTGTCCCCATTCCACCCTCCATTAATGTCTGACCCCTAACTGACCTGTCTTCTCAATGTAATTCTAGTTCACCCTCCCCCCTCAATCCTAGTTTAAATACTCCTCCAGCCTTCCTATAAACCTCTCCCCCAGCATAGCAGACCCCCTTCCATTCAAGTGCAAACCATCTTTAGTATGGTTGCACTCCAATGAAAAGTCAGCCCAGTGCTCTAAAAACCCAAATCCCTCCTCCCTACACCAGGTCTTGAGCCATGCATTCAGCTCTCTAATTACCCACTGCCTTTCCTGTGTTGCTTTAAATTGATTCTTAAGGAGCCTCCACCTTCCATGTATACTGTCATTGGTTCCAACGTGGACCAAGACAGCTGGGTCATGCCCAGCCCCTCCCAGTAATTTATCCACCCGGTCCACCACATGCCGAACCCTAGCACCAGGGAGACAGCAAACCATTCAGTTGAGGTGATCCTGGTGACAAATTATTCTATCAGTCCTTCTGATTATAGAATCCCCTATAACCACCAACTGTCTAGGCCTACCTGCACTCCCCTCACCACCTCTAATAGATGGGCTGCTCTCCCGGCTGTTAGGGCTAGCAGTGACATCTAGGGCTGCCACCTCTGTGTTTGCCACCTCCACATCTTCACCCAACTTGGCAAATTTGTTTTGATGCACAAACACAGGACTGGCCTTCCTTTTCTGCGAGCCCCTTCCACTCCCTCTAACTACATTAACGCATCTTCCTATCTGATAATCCTGACTTGCCCCTCCACCCTCCACATCATCCCTACTGATCACCTGCTCAGCGAGCAGAGGACCCCCTTCAAGGTTGTCCTTTCTGCCCAGTGTTGCAACTTGCTCTTCCAGATCTCTAATGCGAGCTTCCAGAAGGGCAACCTGCTCACATCTGTCACAGCGGTATCCATCCTGGAGCTGTTGCACCAATTTTGCATACATGTGGCACACTGTGCACTGAGCAAAACCTTCAACCCTGCTAGCACTCATTTCCCAGTTACAATACAATTACTTAAGGGAAGTTTAAGATGTTACTTACAGATTAGAAGACTTCTGTTTTCAACTCCTGTTTTTTAACTCTCCACTTTAGTTCAAAATTCCACTTGTGTTCACAAAATCCACATGCAAGCCACCATCAGCTGGGAGCAAGCTCCAGGGGAGTTTGTATAGACACTTTTATACACCTGGGAACAATTAACCACTCCCCTTAATTAGCAGGGGAAAAAAAAGGGTGTTTAAAAAGTGTCAGAAAAAAAAGGAGGAAAAAAAAAAAGATAGGATAGTCCGGTTACACCAATCTCCATCACAGCTTTCAGCAGAGGCGGTCACATCCTGTGATTCCTTCTCATGGCCGGCATCCTGACCAGCAGGAATCTTCCGGCATGCGTGCAGAGTCCAAAGCGAGGCTTGGAGAGCAGTTGGTGGATTACAGGGAAGTCCAAAGCGAGGCTTGGAGAGCAGCTGGTGGATTACAGGGAAGCACTGGAAGCATGTGGCGTGATGGTGTCACAGACAAAATGACGATGCATTTCCAAGCATGCGCACTAGGGGGATGTCTGTAGTGCACGCTCCTTTCTCAAGCTGAATTGTATAGGCTGTGTACAGCCTTTTTATGTGCCTTGGTTGTGCTGCCACCCAGTGGGGAAAATGGAAATAGCGCTTTTATACATATACATAGAGGCTTACCTTTTTCTGACTAAAAAAGAAACACACTATGAGGGTATGTATATACATATCCCTCAGTATGTTCACAGTATAGCAATATGAAACAATAGACATGGATCTTCAATGCAAAGATTAACGGGATACTATATAAAAAAATGTAAACGCTTTAAAAACAGAAAAACAATTTTATATTAATATTAAATTAAATTAAATTAATTGTGTATGTGCTATGGATTAAAGAATAGATGGGACTATTTTAGATAGGTATTACTATAAGCGTGGTTATATGGGCAAAAAACATGATGCTAAAATATACCCATACGATAAAACATATTCGTGATATATATTAAAATTAAGAAAGATCAATCTCATTATGGGTATGATAATATTATTTTATAAAATGATATATATGTTCTTAATCTACATAGGATATAAATGTACATATGTGCATACACACACGTACACATGCACACACTCACATGCACCTCCCATTATTTATCCAAAGGGAGGAGAAATAGATATATATACCTATAATTACACTAATAAAAATATATTTTCAAAAAATATTTAAAAAAAAAAAATTCCAAAAAATATCTTGAAAAATATATATATTAAAAAATATCTCAAGAAAACATACATAAACATATGTGCATGTAAGTATAGACAATCATGGGTATTGTATCTGATAAAAACTACCAATAAAGGATGATTTAAAGATCATTATGAATAAATAAATAAGTAGTGGATACAGTAAAATTATCGCTGGGGAAATAGAGGAGAAGGGGAGGGGGGGTGGGGGGCAAAAAGGGGGGGTGGAAGAAAGAAGTGGGTGGGAAGACTGAAAAGAAGGATGGAAAGGGGGGAGAAGGGAAAGGGGAGGGGAAAAGAAGAGGACAAAGAGAGAATAAAGAGGGGAAGAGGGGTGGGTGAAAAAGGTTTTTGGGTAGGGTACGAATAAATAATCAATTTTTCTTTCAAGATTACTTACTATGAAATGAAGAGGCCCACCACCCCCATTATCTGATATATATGTTTTGTGTGTGACATCACATATAGAACATCACCTGAAAAAAGGAGGAGGGGGTTGGGGAAAATGTATGGTTAGACATCATTTTATAATATAGTGGATATTTCTAATTCTTCATTAGGGATGAGCCGAACACCCCCCTGTTCGGTTCGCACCAGAACATGCGAACAGGAAAAAAGTTTGTTCGAACACGCGAACACCGTTAAAGTCTATGGGACAGGAACATGAATAATCAAAAGTGCTCATTTTAAAGGCTAATATGCAAGTTATTGTCATAAAAAGTGTTTGGGGACCTGGGTCCTGCCCCAGGGGACATGGATCAATGCAAAAAAAAGTTTTAAAAACGGCCGTTTTTTCAGGAGCAGTGATTTTAATAATGCTTAAAGTCAAACAATAAAAGTGTAATATCCCTTTAAATTTCGTACCTGGGGGGTGTCTATAGTATGCCTGTAAAGGGGCGCATGTTTCCTGTGTTTAGAACAGTCTGACAGCAAAATGACATTTTGAAGGAAAAAACTCATTTAAAACTACCCGCGGCTATTACATTGCCGACAATACACATAGAAGTTCATTGATAAAAACGGCATGGGAATTCCCCAAAGGGGAACCCCGAACCAAAATTTTTTTAAAAAAATGACGTGGGAGTCCCCCTAAATTCCATACCAAGCCCTTCAGGTCTGGTATGGATATTAAGGGGAACCCCGGCCAAAATTTAAAAAAAAAAAATGACGTGGGGTTCCCCCTACATTCCATACCAGACCCTTCAGGTCTGGTATGGATTTTAAGGGGAACCCTGTGCCAAAAAAAAAAAAAAACAAACGGCGTAGGGTCCCCCCAAAAATCCATACCAGACCCTTATCCGAGCATGCAACCTGGCAGGCCGCAGGAAAAGAGGGGGGGACGAGAGTGCGGCCCCCTCCCTCCTGAACCGTACCAGGCCACATGCCCTCAACATTGGGAGGGTGCTTTGGGGTAGCCCCCCAAAACACCTTGTCCCCATGTTGATGAGGACAAGGGCCTCATCCCCACAACCCTGGCCGGTGGTTGTGGGGGTCTGCGGGCGGGGGGCTTATCGGAATTTGGAAGCCCCCTTTAACAAGGGGACCCCCAGATCCCACCCCCCCTGTGTGAAATGGTAAGGGGGTACAAAAGTACCCCTACCATTTCACTAAAAAACTGTCAAAAATGTTAAAAATGACAAGAGACAGTTTTTGACAATTCCTTTATTTAAATACTTCTTCTTTCTTCTATCTTCCTTCATCTTCTGGTTCTTCTGGTTCTTCTGGCTCTTCTGGTTCTTCCTCCGGCGTTCTCGTCCAGCATCTCCTCCGCGGCGTCTTCTATCTTCTTCTCCTCGGGCCGCTCCGCACCCATGGCATGGGGGGAGGCTCCCGCTCTTCTCTTCATCTTCTTCATCTTCTTCTCTTCCTCTTTTCTTCTCTTCTTCTCTTCTTCTCTTCTTCATTTTCTTCTCCGGGCCGCTCCGCACCCATGCTGGCATGGAGGGAGGCTCCCGCTGTGTGACGGCGCTCCTCCTCTGACAGTTCTTAAATAACGGGGGGCGGGGCCCCCCGTTATTTAAGAACTGTCAGACTGTCAGAAAATGAAGAAGAGAAGAAAAGAAGAAGAGAAGAAGATGAAGAAGAAGAGCGGGAGCCTCCCCCCATGCCATGGGTGCGGAGCGGCCCGAGGAGAAGAAGATAGAAGACGCCGCGGAGGAGATGCTGGATGAGAACGCTGGAGGAAGAACCAGAAGAGCCAGAAGAACCAGAAGAATCAGAAGATGAAGGAAGATAGAAGAAAGAAGAAATATTTAAATAAAGGAATTGTCAAAAACTGTCTCTTGTCATTTTTAACATTTTTGACAGTTTTTTAGTGAAATGGCCCTTACCATTTCACACAGGGGGGGGGCCGGGATCTGGGGGTCCCCTTGTTAAAGGGGGATTCCAGATTCCGATAAGCCCCCCGCCCGCAGACCCCCACAACCACCGGCCAGGGTTGTGGGGATGAGGCCCTTGTCCTCATCAACATGGGGACAAGGTGTTTTGGGGGGCTACCCCAAAGCACCCTCCCAATGTTGAGGTCATGTGGCCTGGTACGGTTCAGGAGGGGGGGCCGCACTCTCGTCCCCCCCTCTTTTCCTGCGGCCTGCCAGGTTGCATGCTCGGATAAGGGTCTGGTATGGATTTGTGGAGGGACCCCACGCCGTTTTTTTTTTTTTTTGGCACGGGGTTCCCCTTAAAATCCATACCAGACCTGAAGGGTCTGGTATGGAATTTAGGGGGAACCCCACGTCATTTTTTTTTTAAATTTTGGCCGGGGTTCCCCTTAATATCCATATCAGACTTGAAGGGCCTGGTATGGAATTTAGGGGGACTCCCACGTCATTTTTTTTTTTTTAATTTTGGTTCGGGGTTCCCCTTTGGGGAATTCCCATGCCATTTTTATCAATGAACTTCTATATGTATTGTCGGCAATGCAATAGCCGCGGGTAGTTTTAAATGAGTTTTTTCCTTCAAAATGTCATTTTGCTGTCAGACTGTTCTAAACACAGGAAACATGCGCCCCTTTACAGGCATACTATAGACACCCCCCAGGTACGAAATTTAAAGGGATATTACACTTTTATTGTTTGACTTTAAGCATTATTAAAATCACTGCTCCTGAAAAAACGGCCGTTTTTAAAACTTTTTTTTGCATTGATCCATGTCCCCTGGGGCAGGACCTGGGTCCCCAAACACTTTTTATGACAATAACTTGCATATTAGCCTTTAAAATTAGCACTTTTGATTTCTCCCATAGACTTTTAAAGGGTGTTCCGCGGCATTCGAATTTGCCGCGAACACCCCAAATTGTTCGCTTTTTGGCGAACTTGCGAACAGCCAATGTTCGAGTCGAACTCATGTTCGACTCGAACTCGAAGCTCATCCCTATTCTTCATCAATTCCTCCAGGGTTTAAAGTATCTAGTGAATATATCCAATATGTCTCATGCTCGCATACTCTATGGAATCTCTCAGCCTCAGAAAGATCTTTTGGGATTTGTTCTATGACCCAGACTTCCAAGCCCTCTGTGGACTTGTTGTGATGTTCAGCAAAGTAGCAGGGGACACTATGTTTATCCTTACCTGTCTCTATTTTTCTTCGGTGTTCGCTAAATCTTTGTCTAAGTGGTCTTATGGTGCGACCCACATATAACAAGTGGCAAGGGCAAACAAGGCCATAAACTACAAAATCTGAACCACAATTATAAAAGTCACCTAGAATGTAGTTCTTTCCTTTTGTGTTAACCTTTTTACCATGTTTAACGAAAGAACATGTTTTACATAAAGGTTTTTTACATTGGAACATACCCTTTAAGGAAATCAAACAGGTATGTGTTGAAAACGTTTTTTGGAGTGGTTTTAATTTACTAGGTGCGGTTTTTGTTTTTAAGTTGGATGCCTTTCTATAGGCTACCCTGGGTGTATCTGGTAAGAGGGGTTTAAGGTGAGGATATTCTAGTAGTATTTGCCAATGTTTTTTTTAGGATTGTTTCCTTTTTTTTGGAGTCTATGTGGAATTTTGTGATAAAGCGAGCAGATCGATCAAAACTTTCTTTTTTAGTTGTGGGGAAGTCATATTGTAGATAATGCTTGTATGCTTGGTCAATTAAAGATTTGGGATAGCCTTTGTTTTTTAATTTATTTTTGAGTACTAGACTCTGTTCTATATAAACAGATGTTTTGGTACAATAGCGTCTTAATCGGCAGAACTGTCCTTTGGGAATGTTATTGGTCCATTTCTGATAATGACAACTTTTGTAATGAAGCAAAGAGTTGCCAGCCGTGGCTTTAAAATCATTTTTTGCATGTATCTCATCATTTTGTATTGTATAGGTGAAGATCCAGGAAAGCAAGTTTTTCCTGATCTGCAACATAGGTGAAGGAGAGGCCATATGGGTCATTATTGCAGTGGGAGACAAATTAATCGATGACACCACCATCGCCATCCCAGTTGATGATGATGTCATCGATGTACCTCCCATAAAATATGAGATGTTTTAAATAGGGATTATTTTGCCAGATGTGTGTATGTTCCCATAGGCCCATGGCTAGGTTTGCATAGGATGGTGCAAAATTATCACCCATTGCTGTCCCTTGCACTTATATCGTAATATCGGTTGTCAAAACAGAAATAATTACGAGTCAGGCAAAATCTGCTACAATCTAAGATAAACTCAGCTTGCCCATGACTCATATAGGGATATTCGGAAAGAAAATGGTCAAGCTCTGCCAGTTCAAAAACATGAGGGATAGATGTGTACAGTGAGTTGACGTCCAATGACATCCAGATGTACTCACTTTCCCACCTGTATGGCTTGAGTAGGTCCAACAGATGAGTTCCGTCACGAATATAGGATTGTAGGCCCTGGGCTAAAGGTTGTAAATGATGGTCGACATATTTGGATAGACCAGAAGTAATGCTGTCCATGGCAGCAATAATCGGTCTACTTGGAGGATTTGTCTGGTTTTTATGTATTTTAGGAATGTGATAGAAATATGGAGTGTGGTAATAGTCTCTTTGTAAAAAAGGAAGCTTCACCTTTATTGATAATTTGTTGTTGAATAGCTCGATCAATTAGCTCATTGATTTCTATTTTATATTTGGGTAATGGGTTAGTTCCTAGTTTGCAATAAGTCAGGCGATCTGCGAGTAGGAGGTCTGCTTCCTTAGGCCCCTTTCACAATGAAGCGCTTCTAAACTGCCAGTAAAACATTTGAGTGCTTTTGAAGAGCTAATCAGGTGCTTTTGAAGAGCTTTCCATTAATATCATTGGAGAGGGGCATTTTTTTTACTGCCCTGCCAGCCCACTGCTCCAGTGTGAAAGCATTCATTGATTTTAATGAAAATAGGCTTTCATGAGCTTTTCAGGTGCTTTTTTTAGCGTGAAAGCACCTGAAAAGTGTCTCAGTGTGAAAGGGGTCTTAATGTAGTCAATTTGATTCTGAATAACAATTCCACAGGACTTGATCTATACACACAACATCTACACACATCCCCACCAGTAATACATTCCACACTAAAGCCCAAATCTATATTTTATCCATATCAGTCTAAAGGTCCACATCTCACCACTTTTTATAACATGGTATTCTGAGATTTAAAAAAAAATGTGTTCTTACACAACACCACAGACCATAGATCTTGGTCGCCTCAATACTCGAGAATATGCAGCATTGCAATCTCTAATAAAAAACTATGAAGTTCCTAAAATACATAAAAACCATGAATACATAAAAATACATAAAAACCTCCAGGTTGACCCATTATTGCTGCCATGGACAGCATTACTTTCGGTCTATCTAAATATGTCGACCATTTACAACCTTTAGCCCAGGGTCTACAATCCTATATTCATGACGGAACTCACCTGTTGGACCTACTCAAGCTATACATGTGGGAAAGTGAGTACATCTGGATGTCGTTGGACACAGGGACAGATCCGGGGGCAACAGGGCTATTGCCCCCCCGAGAAATTAGTTGTGGCCAGGTAAGTGTGTGGGCGGCGTGGTGGGTGAGCCGGCGGGTGGCTCAGCGAGAAAGTGATTGTGTGGGCAGCGTGGTGGGTGAGCCACCCAGCTGCCCATCCGCTCGCACAGTCACACTGACTGTGTGAGCAGACGACCAGCTGGGTGGCTTGGCGGGTGGGTGAGAGAGCAAACGCAGCTGGGAGGCTTGGTGGGTGAGCTGGCCAATCAGCAGGCGGCAGAGCAGAGAGTTGACATCATCTCTCACTGTCCGGCACCCTCCCTCACTGTGCAGGCAGCCGTGGGCAGCAGAGAAATTATATCATCTCTCTGCTGCCTGGGACACAGGAAGTGACAATCCCCACCTTAGCAGGAAAGTGACAATCTGCAATGTGTGGCAGGTGACATTCCAAGTGACAATCCGCAACTTGTGGCAGGTGATGTGGCAAGTGGTTAATCTGAAATGTGTGGCAGGTGACGTTGTAAGTGACAATCCGCAACTTGTGGCAGGTGACATTGCAAGTGACACACTTGGGGCTCACACTGATTCTGCATTATGGTGAGTTGAACTATTTCATTTCCTATAACAATGTAATAAAAGAAATAATGTGCTTCAATCATCCTGACACCATAACAACCATAGTACCGTGATGAGTGAAGCCTCAACACCAGCCATTTCCCCAATACATTTCCTGCAAAAAAATTGTATTTTCTGGCAGTGCCCCTCCCGAGACTAGACTCTGGATCCACCCCTGGTTGGACGTCAACTCACTGTACACGTCTAGCCCTCATGTTTTTGGACTGGCAGCCCTTGACCATTTTCTTTCCGAAGATCCCTATATGAGTCGTGGGCAAGCTGTGTTTATGTTAGATTGTAGCAGATTTTGTCCGACTCGTAATTATTTCTGTTTTGACAACCAATATTACCTACAAGTGCAAGGGACAGCAATGGGCGCTAATTTTGCACCATCCTATGCAAACCTAGCCATGGGCCTATGGGAACATAGACACATCTGGCAAAATAATCCCTATTTAAAACATCTCATATTTTATGGGAGGTACAACGATGACATCATCATCTGGGATGGCGATGGTGGTGTCATCGATGAATTTGTCCACCACTGCAATAATAACCCATGTGGCCTCTCCTTCACATTGCAGATGTTGCAGATCAGGAAAAACTTGCTTTCCTGGATTATCACCTATACCATACAAGTGATGAGATACATGCCAAAAATTTTATTTAGACCCACGGCTGGCAACTCTTTTCTTCATTACAAAAGTTGTCATTATTAGAAATGGACCAATAACATTCCCAAAGGACAGTTCTGTCGATTAAGACGCAATTGTGCCAAAGCATCCGATTATATGGAACAGAGCCTAGTACTCAAAAATAAATTCAAAGACAAAGGCTATCCCGCATCTTTAGTTGACCAAGCATACAAGCATTATCAACAATATGACTTCCCCTCAACTAAAAAAAAAAGTTCTGATCGATCCGCTCGCTTTATCACAAAATTTCACATAGACTCCAACAAAATGCAAACAATCCTAAAAAAACATACTACTAGAAGATCCTCACCTTAAACCCCTCTTATCAGATACACCCAGGGTAACCGATAGAAAGGCACCCAACTTAAAAAACAAAATTGCACCTAGTGAATTAAAACCACTCCAAAAAACGTTTTCAACACATACCTGTTTGACTCTCTTAAAGGGTATGTTCCAATGTAAAAAACCTTTGTGTAAAACATGTTCTTTCTTTAAACATGGTTAAAAAAAAGTTTACCACAAAAGGAAAGAACTACATTCTAGGTGACTTTTATAATTGCGGTTCAGATTTCGTAGTTTATGGCCTTGTTTGCCCTTGCCACTTGTTATATGTGGGTCGCACCATAAGACCACTTAGACAAAGATTTAGCGAACACAGATCTTTCTGAGGCCGAAAGATTCCATAGACTTCGTGAGCATGAGACATATTGGATATATTCACTAGATACTTTAAACCCGGGAGGAATTAACGAAGAATTAGAAATATTCACTATATTATAAAACAATATCTAACCATACATTTTACCCAACCCCCTCCTCCTTTTTTTCAGGTGATGTTCTATATGTAATGTCACACACAAAACATATATATCAGATAATGGGGGTGGTGGGCCTCTTCATTTCATAGTAAGTAATTTTGAAAGAAAAATTTATTTTTTATTTGTACCCTACCCAAAATAATATTAAAACCCCTCCTCCCCTCCTTTCTTTATTCTCACTGTGTCTTCTTCTTTCCCTCCCCCACTCTTCTTTTCCCCTCCCCTTTCCCTTCTCCCCACTTTCCATCCTTCTTTTCCCTCCCCCCTTTAATATTGTATAATATGGTTTACTGTTTTTAAAGTGTTTAAATTTTTTATATAATATCCTGTTAATCTTTGCATTGAAGATCCATGTCTATTGTTTCATAATGCTATACTGTGAACATACTGAGGGATATGTATATACATACCCTCATAGTGTGTTTCTTTTTTATTCAAGAAAATGTAAGCCTCTATGTGTATGTATAGAGCGCTATTTCCATTTTCCCCACTGGGTGGCAGCACCACCAAGGCACATAAAAAGGCTGTTCACGGCCTATACAATTCAGCTTGAGAAAGGAGCGTGCACTACAGACATCCCCCTAGTCCGCATGCTCAGAAACGCGCTGCCATTTTCTCTGTGACACCATCACGCCACATGCTGTGTTCCAATGCTTCCCTGTAATCCACCAGCTGCTCTCCAAGCCTCGCTTTGGATTCTGCACACATGCCAGAAGATTCCTGCTGGTCAGGATGCCGGCCATGAGAAGGATTCACAGGACATGACCGCCTCTGCTGGAAGCTGTGATGGAGATTGGTGTAACCGGACTATCCTGTGCCTGAGTAATGAAACCTAAATGTGAATGTTTTTAATGGACTTTGTCTATTAAAACTATACAGTCTTATTTCTGTTAGTTTTCTCAGAACCTACAAGTTAGTCAGGGATTGATTTTTTTTCTGGCCATTCATGAGAGCTGAGGTGGAAAGCTACTGTCGCTCTTGCATCAGGTGCATTCAAAGAAAGACTTTACCTGGTAGGGCAGCTCCGGTGGGCCATCTCCAGAGACAGGGGCCAATGGAGTTGGTGTGCATTGATTTCTTGTGTTTGGAGCCTAACTTGAGTGGACGGAGTAATGTCCTGGTTGTAAAAGATTATTTCACCCACTATGCTCAAGCTTTCCCCACTAGGGAATGATCAGTAAGCCAGTACTGTAGCAAAAACGCTAGTGGAGAAGTTCTTCATTCATTATGGGCTGCCTCAACGCCTACAATTAGACCAAGGATGGGACTTTGAGAGCAAGTTAATCTGAATACTATGTGAACTCCTAAGTATAAAGAAATCCAGTGAAAAGAAAGGCTTTTTAGCAATAAAAATCCCCACCTTGCTCATCTGCACTATGTGGAGCCTGTTTATTTTTTTCTCCACATACCATCTGAGAGAAAATCCAGCCTCCACTCCAGTTTCATGCGTGACGCACTGTCTCCTCTGATTCGTACCTTGGCCATCCTTTTGGAGGACCCACCTGGCGGCCCCGGGAGATCTATGCAGAGTTGGACCCAGAAGGTTTCCAGAGCTGTCATGTCCGCTTCCAGGCCCTGAGAGGCAATCCGCTCGAGTGATTCCCTGTCGCTGACAAGGGAGTCCAATGTATCTGGTAAGAGTTTCTTACACATCATTTCTACCAAGACTTATGCAGTGGTTGGATACAGTTTTTGTGGAAGATTTGAGGATCTACCTGTGTTTGAACATTTGTCGCTACACATTTTCTCACGGTTTCTAGTGGGACACTCCACACTATTTTTTCCACTCACTTATGGGACTTCATTCATCCATATTGAGAGACTTATTAGTTACATTGTTTTCTGTGGATACCACCCATTGTGATTTATTATTCTGTTGTTTCCTTGATTGGGGACTTTCTTCACAGTTTATGCGCTACATTTTCTTTTCACAGTATTTCTTGGTTGTTGTCACTTTGTATGTAGCTGCTCCTTATTTTTTACTTTTTAGCGCAGTGTATATATTTAACTACCCTTGCATAACGAAATCCAGGACTACTCCTTACCACCCTTAAGGGGATCCACAATCCGATTGTTTCAACCTTACCCTGCTGAATATGTTGAGAACCCTTCCCTCGGAGAAGAAACAGCATTGGGAGACCATATAGCTGCAGTATTTCATGATTATAATAGAACCTCAAATGATTCTACTGGGTACTCCTCCTACAGACTAATGTTCGGAAGAGAAGCTCGTTTACCAGTGGACCTGGCTTTTAGAACATCGTTAGATCATACCTCTCAGGCCTCCTACCGGGGGTATGTCGACAGGCTTCAGAAAAATCTGAAAATGACCCATAAGAAAGTCAAGGAAACATCCACTACCAGAGAACAGAGGAACAAGAAAAACTTTGATCTCAAAGTGAGGGTTCAGGATCTACAACCCGGAGATCGTGTGTTTGTTACGCAATCTAGGAGTGCCTGATAAGCTGGCTGATCAATGGCGCTCTCAACCTTACATTGTCTGTAAAAGATTATCCGGGCTTCCTGTATACCAGATTTGGTCAGAGGATAAGACTGGGCCCCTGAAGAACTGGCACCGAAACTGTTTGCTGCCTATATCCAAGGCTGTCTGAGTACCTCCATCTTCTTGTATGGAGACTTATCAATCCCCTACGCTGAGGCCTATGGCCAGGAAAGCTTTCCGACTCATGCCACCTGAAGAGGAGAGTCACAAAAAGGAATTGACTATTGATTGGTTATGGACCTCCCCTCTTGAAGACAATCAGGAGACACGTCTCCCAGTGCCGGAAGTTGAAGTACTAGATTTCCACCCACTAGGAGGAAGTAAGGACGTCGAGATGGAACCCAATGAAGTACTTTATGTGCCAGAAACCCCCGACTCTCCCATCAACTAAGTAGAGAGAGAGACTGTACATGAATTAGAACCTGAACCATAGCTTGAACCAGAACCGCTGGAAAATATCTACTCCAGATTGAGGCAGAAAATATGCCCCCCAAAAAGTTTGACGCATGATACCTATGGAGAAAATTCTGATGAACTTATTCCTACTGCTCACCGTCCTAGTCAAGCATTTGCCTCCTTTATGGAACCTTTAGTAAAGGATGACCTTGATCCACCCCCTGACACTACTGGGTGGGCCCCTAAGTTCTTACTGGCCTGTCATGAACTTGATATGACCCTGCCTGACAATGTAGATATTGTGGGACTAGTAGTTCTATCAGATGGCTATTTGCCTGCATGAATATACGCCCGGACTACATATCCCTGGGAAAATTAAAAATAAAAGAAACCGAAATGTGACCCACATCCGCCCAAACATAGAAAAACAGAGACTCACCTCCATCCCTGAGACATTATAAAAAGGCAATAAAAGAAACAGTTATGGGACTTTAAATGAGGTGTATGTCTCTGCAAAAATGAAATGTCAACTTATTGGTAGTAACCAATCCCCAAAGGGTAGTCCCTATAATGAACAAAACCAAATATTTCTTGTGTACAATATAGGCACGATATAAACATATTCGATGCACAATAGTCACATATTTAATGTTTATACATAGAAGGACATGATTGGTACAGACAACAATAATGAAGAATTAATGTACAAAATTGGTAACAATAAATAATTATAAACAACATGATAAGATGAATTCATAATATTAAAACACGCTGTAAACCTGGCACCCTTGAGTATGGACTCAACGCGTTTCATGGCGTTTAAAGCCAATCATCAGGAGTAGGATGCTAGAAGATAGGTAAAAATGGAAAATAAATGAGTAAATTTACCTACGTCAGATACCTATATAGTGTATTAGGCTCTCTAGTTAGAAAAAATATGTAATAATGGTACTAACCTGTAAGGTATCCAATGGGTGTATACCCATTGTTACTGTATTTGGATGGACATAAGCTAGATATGTTTGTCTCCCCCGGGGTTGAGGCGGGGAAATCCAGTCTAGTACATTCCCCCCACCCTAGCGCCCAGATGGACAAGCAGGCTAAGTGGGGGGTGGAGGGACCAGCCAGCCAAGGATAGGAGGATAGACCATATATCGGGGGACCGAAGAGAAAAATAAAGGGGCCCAGGATAAGGTATAGTGACTGTATAGTGGGCATATCCAGGAATGAAAAGTCCATAGGAGTCCTACAATACATACAAAAAGGGGCTAAGTAGATGTAATTTCATGTATAATATATATAAAAAATGTAAAAACTAATGAATAAGTATCAAGTCCTGGGGAAGCCCTCACATACCTGGGTCAAAAACGAGATGGAAATGAATACTGCTGTCCCAACCAGGTGATAATGACCTATGAATAGCCCAAAGCTCCCTCCCGGCTGAAATACCCGCCAAAAGGGGCGGGACCCCGCCAACGTCATGCGTGCACGCTAAGCGGCGAGGAGGGGAGATGAGCTCCGTAGTCGCCGCAGTGTGAGATCACAAACACACACACCCCTCGATCGGCACACAAGGAGAGGCCGCGCGAGAGAGTGTGTGAGCATGACGTCGAGGTGCAGAGGTCAACCCCCACCCCGTCACATAGGGGACGGGCGAGGGGGAGGAACTAGGCACCTCGCAACCCCGGAGCGAGACCACAGCACCCGTGGCCATGGACATCATACTAGGGGATGTAAAACAAGCTAGTGTAAAAACCCCTAGAGGGAGAGCCTAAAACTAATTGGAACAAAGATGATTACATGGACATAGGAATTAAATATGGATAGTCTTGCTGGAAATATTATAATAATATAATGAAATATAACCTATATTAGAACTAGAATAGGGGTCTATGGATATGTATGGATAATGAATATAACTGAAAATAATATGTTGGGCATAGGGGGTCACATCACGGAATGGGTGTCTTCCACCCTAATATATTTGAAAAAATAAAAATAAAAGAAACCGAAATGTGACCCACATCCTCCCAAACATAGAAAAACAGAGACTCACCCCCATCCCTGAGACATTATAAAAAGGCAATAAAAGAAACAGTTATGGGACTTTAAATGAGGTGTATGTCTCTGCAAAAATGAAATGTCAACTTATTGGTAGTAACCAATCCCCAAAGGGTAGTCCCTATAATGAACAAAACCAAATATTTCTTGTGTACAATATAGGCACGATATAAACATATTCGATGCACAATAGTCACATATTTAATGTTTATACATAGAAGGACATGATTGGTACAGACAACAATAATGAAGAATTAATGTACAAAATTGGTAACAATAAATAATTATAAACAACATGATAAGATGAATTCATAATATTAAAACACGCTGTAAACCTGGCACCCTTGAGTATGGACTCAACGCGTTTCATGGCGTTTAAAGCCAATCATCAGGAGTAGGATGCTAGAAGATAGGTAAAAATGGAAAATAAATGAGTAAATTTACCTACGTCAGATACCTATATAGTGTATTAGGCTCTCTAGTTAGAAAAAATATGTAATAATGGTACTAACCTGTAAGGTATCCAATGGGTGTATACCCATTGTTACTGTATTTGGATGGACATAGCCTAGATATGTTTGTCTCCTCCAGGGTTGAGGTGGGGAAATCCAGTCTAGTACATTCCCCCCACCCTAGCGCCCAGATGGACAAGCAGGCTAAGTGGGGGGTGGAGGGACCAGCCAGCCAAGGATAGGAGGATAGACCATATATCGGGGGACCGAAGAGAAAAATAAAGGGGCCCAGGATAAGGTATAGTGACTGTATAGTGGGCATATCCAGGAATGAAAAGTCCATAGGAGTCCTACAATACATACAAAAAGGGGCTAAGTAGATGTAATTTCATGTATAATATATATAAAAAATGTAAAAACTAATGAATAAGTATCAAGTCCTGGGGAAGCCCTCACATACCTGGGTCAAAAACGAGATGGAAATGAATACTGCTGTCCCAACCAGGTAATAATGACCTATGAATAGCCCAAAGCTCCCTTCCGGCTGAAATACCCGCCAAAAGGGGCGGGACCCCGCCAACGTCATGCGTGCACGCTAAGCGGCGAGGAGGAGAGATGCGCTCCGTAGTCGCCGCAGCGTGAGATGACAAACACACACACCCCTCGATCGGCACACAAAGGAGAGGCCGCGTGAGAGAGTGTGTGAGCATGACGTTGAGGTGCAGAGGTCAACCCCCACCCCGTCACATAGGGGACGGGCGAGGGGGAGGAACTAGGCACCTCGCAACCCCGGAGCGAGACCACAGCACCCGTGGCCATGGACATCATACTAGGGGATGTAAAACAAGCTAGTGTAAAAACCCCTAGAGGGAGAGCCTAAAACTAATTGGAACAAAGATGATTACATGGACATAGGAATTAAATATGGATAGTCTTGCTGGAAATATTATAATAATATAATGAAATATAACCTATATTAGAACTAGAATAGGGGTCTATGGATATGTATGGATAATGAATATAACTGAAAATAATATGTTGGGCATAGGGGGTCACATCACGGAATGGGTGTCTTCCACCCTAATATATTTGAAAAAATAAAAATAAAAGAAACCGAAATGTGACCCGCATCCGCCCAAACATAGAAAAACAGAGACTCACCTCCATCCCTGAGACATTATAAAAAGGCAATAAAAGAAACAGTTATGGGACTTTAAATGAGGTGTATGTCTCTGCAAAAATGAAATGTCAACTTATTGGTAGTAACCAATCCCCAAAGGGTAGTCCCTATAATGAACAAAACCAAATATTTCTTGTGTACAATATAGGCACGATATAAACATATTCGATGCACAATAGTCACATATTTAATGTTTATACATAGAAGGACATGATTGGTACAGACAACAATAATGAAGAATTAATGTACAAAATTGGTAACAATAAATAATTATAAACAACATGATAAGATGAATTCATAATATTAAAACACGCTGTAAACCTGGCACCCTTGAGTATGGACTCAACGCGTTTCATGGCGTTTAAAGCCAATCATCAGGAGTAGGATGCTAGAAGATAGGTAAAAATGGAAAATAAATGAGTAAATTTACCTACGTCAGATACCTATATAGTGTATTAGGCTCTCTAGTTAGAAAAAATATGTAATAATGGTACTAACCTGTAAGGTATCCAATGGGTGTATACCCATTGTTACTGTATTTGGATGGACATAAGCTAGATATGTTTGTCTCCCCCGGGGTTGAGGCGGGGAAATCCAGTCTAGTACATTCCCCCCACCCTAGCGCCCAGATGGACAAGCAGGCTAAGTGGGGGGTGGAGGGACCAGCCAGCCAAGGATAGGAGGATAGACCATATATCGGGGGACCGAAGAGAAAAATAAAGGGGCCCAGGATAAGGTATAGTGACTGTATAGTGGGCATATCCAGGAATGAAAAGTCCATAGGAGTCCTACAATACATACAAAAAGGGGCTAAGTAGATGTAATTTCATGTATAATATATATAAAAAATGTAAAAACTAATGAATAAGTATCAAGTCCTGGGGAAGCCCTCACATACCTGGGTCAAAAACGAGATGGAAATGAATACTGCTGTCCCAACCAGGTGATAATGACCTATGAATAGCCCAAAGCTCCCTCCCGGCTGAAATACCCGCCAAAAGGGGCGGGACCCCGCCAACGTCATGCTTGCACGCTAAGCGGCGAGGAGGAGAGATGCGCTCCGTAGTCGCCGCAGCGTGAGATGACAAACACACACACCCCTCGATCGGCACACAAGGAGAGGCCGTGCGAGAGAGTGTGTGAGCATGACGTCGAGGTGCAGAGGTCAACCCCCACCCCGTCACATAGGGGACGGGCGAGGGGGAGGAACTAGGCACCTCGCAACCCCGGAGCGAGACCACAGCACCCGTGGCCATGGACATCATACTAGGGGATGTAAAACAAGCTAGTGTAAAAACCCCTAGAGGGAGAGCCTAAAACTAATTGGAACAAAGATGATTACATGGACATAGGAATTAAATATGGATAGTCTTGCTGGAAATATTATAATAATATAATGAAATATAACCTATATTAGAACTAGAATAGGGGTCTATGGATATGTATGGATAATGAATATAACTGAAAATAATATGTTGGGCATAGGGGGTCACATCACGGAATGGGTGTCTTCCACCCTAATATATTTGAAAAAATAAAAATAAAAGAAACCGAAATGTGACCCACATCCGCCCAAACATAGAAAAACAGAGACTCACCTCCATCCCTGAGACATTATAAAAAGGCAATAAAAGAAACAGTTATGGGACTTTAAATGAGGTGTATGTCTCTGCAAAAATGAAATGTCAACTTATTGGTAGTAACCAATCCCCAAAGGGTAGTCCCTATAATGAACAAAACCAAATATTTCTTGTGTACAATATAGGCACGATATAAACATATTCGATGCACAATAGTCACATATTTAATGTTTATACATAGAAGGACATGATTGGTACAGACAACAATAATGAAGAATTAATGTACAAAATTGGTAACAATAAATAATTATAAACAACATGATAAGATGAATTCATAATATTAAAACACGCTGTAAACCTGGCACCCTTGAGTATGGACTCAACGCGTTTCATGGCATTTAAAGCCAATCATCAGGAGTAGGATGCTAGAAGATAGGTAAAAATGGAAAATAAATGAGTAAATTTACCTACGTCAGATACCTATATAGTGTATTAGGCTCTCTAGTTAGAAAAAATATGTAATAATGGTACTAACCTGTAAGGTATCCAATGGGTGTATACCCATTGTTACTGTATTTGGATGGACATAGCCTAGATATGTTTGTCTCCCCCGGGGTTGAGGCGGGGAAATCCAGTCTAGTACATTCCCCCCACCCTAGCGCCCAGATGGACAAGCAGGCTAAGTGGGGGGTGGAGGGACCAGCCAGCCAAGGATAGGAGGATAGACCATATATCGGGGGACCGAAGAGAAAAATAAAGGGGCCCAGGATAAGGTATAGTGACTGTATAGTGGGCATATCCAGGAATGAAAAGTCCATAGGAGTCCTACAATACATACAAAAAGGGGCTAAGTAGATGTAATTTCATGTATAATATATATAAAAAATGTAAAAACTAATGAATAAGTATCAAGTCCTGGGGAAGCCCTCACATACCTGGGTCAAAAACGAGATGGAAATGAATACTGCTGTCCCAACCAGGTGATAATGACCTATGAATAGCCCAAAGCTCCCTCCCGGCTGAAATACCCGCCAAAAGGGACGGGACCCCGCCAACGTCATGCGTGCACGCTAAGCGGCGAGGAGGAGAGATGCGCTCCGTAGTCGCCGCAGCGTGAGATGACAAACACACACACCCCTCGATCGGCACACAAGGAGAGGCCGCGCGAGAGAGTGTGTGAGCATGACGTCGAGGTGCAGAGGTCAACCCCCACCCCGTCACATAGGGGACGGGCGAGGGGGAGGAACTAGGCACCTCGCAACCCCGGAGCGAGACCACAGCACCCGTGGCCATGGACATCATACTAGGGGTCCCAACCCCGGGGGAGACAAACATATCTAGGCTATGTCCATCCAAATACAGTAACAATGGGTATACACCCATTGGATACCTTACAGGTTAGTACCATTATTACATATTTTTTCTAACTAGAGAGCCTAATACACTATATAGGTATCTGACGTAGGTAAATTTACTCATTTATTTTCCATTTTTACCTATCTTCTAGCATCCTACTCCTGATGATTGGCTTTAAACGCCATGAAACGCGTTGAGTCCATACTCAAGGGTGCCAGGTTTACAGCGTGTTTTAATATTATGAATTCATCTTATCATGTTGTTTATAATTATTTATTGTTACCAATTTTGTACATTAATTCTTCATTATTGTTGTCTGTACCAATCATGTCCTTCTATGTATAAACATTAAATATGTGACTATTGTGCATCGAATATGTTTATATCGTGCCTATATTGTACACAAGAAATATTTGGTTTTGTTCATTATAGGGACTACCCTTTGGGGATTGGTTACTACCAATAAGTTGACATTTCATTTTTGCAGAGACATACACCTCATTTAAAGTCCCATAACTGTTTCTTTTATTGCCTTTTTATAATGTCTCAGGGATGGAGGTGAGTCTCTGTTTTTCTATGTTTGGGCGGATGTGGGTCACATTTCGGTTTCTTTTATTTTTATTTTTTCAAATATATTAGGGTGGAAGACACCCATTCCGTGATGTGACCCCCTATGCCCAACATATTATTTTCAGTTATATTCATTATCCATACATATCCATAGACCCCTATTCTAGTTCTAATATAGGTTATATTTCATTATATTATTATAATATTTCCAGCAAGACTATCCATATTTAATTCCTATGTCCATGTAATCATCTTTGTTCCAATTAGTTTTAGGCTCTCCCTCTAGGGGTTTTTACACTAGCTTGTTTTACATCCCCTAGTATGATGTCCATGGCCACGGGTGCTGTGGTCTCGCTCCGGGGTTGCGAGGTGCCTAGTTCCTCCCCCTCGCCCGTCCCCTATGTGACGGGGTGGGGGTTGACCTCTGCACCTCGACGTCATGCTCACACACTCTCTCGTGCGGCCTCTCCTTGTGTGCCGATCGAGGGGTGTGTGTGTTTGTCATCTCACGCTGCGGCGACTACGGAGCGCATCTCTCCTCCTCGCCGCTTAGCGTGCACGCATGACGTTGGCGGGGTGCCGCCCCTTTTGGCGGGTATTTCAGCCGGGAGGGAGCTTTGGGCTATTCATAGGTCATTATCACCTGGTTGGGACAGCAGTATTCATTTCCATCTCGTTTTTGACCCAGGTATGTGAGGGCTTCCCCAGGACTTGATACTTATTCATTAGTTTTTACATTTTTTATATATATTATACATGAAATTACATCTACTTAGCCCCTTTTTGTATGTATTGTAGGACTCCTATGGACTTTTCATTCCTGGATATGCCCACTATACAGTCACTATACCTTATCCTGGGCCCCTTTATTTTTCTCTTCGGTCCCCCGATATATGGTCTATCCTCCTATCCTTGGCTGGCTGGTCCCTCCACCCCCCACTTAGCCTGCTTGTCCATCTGGGCGCTAGGGTGGGGGGAATGTACTAGACTGGATTTCCCCGCCTCAACCCCGGGGGAGACAAACATATCTAGGCTATGTCCATCCAAATACAGTAACAATGGGTATACACCCATTGGATACCTTACAGGTTAGTACCATTATTACATATTTTTTCTAACTAGAGAGCCTAATACACTATATAGGTATCTGACGTATGTAAATTTACTCATTTATTTTCCATTTTTACCTATCTTCTAGCATCCTACTCCTGATGATTGGCTTTAAATGCCATGAAACGCGTTGAGTCCATACTCAAGGGTGCCAGGTTTACAGCGTGTTTTAATATTATGAATTCATCTTATCATGTTGTTTATAATTATTTATTGTTACCAATTTTGTACATTAATTCTTCATTATTGTTGTCTGTACCAATCATGTCCTTCTATGTATAAACATTAAATATGTGACTATTGTGCATCGAATATGTTTATATCGTGCCTATATTGTACACAAGAAATATTTGGTTTTGTTCATTATAGGGACTACCCTTTGGGGATTGGTTACTACCAATAAGTTGACATTTCATTTTTGCAGAGACATACACCTCATTTAAAGTCCCATAACTGTTTCTTTTATTGCCTTTTTACATATCCCTGGGATCCTTGCTATCACCAGAGAGATTGCTAAGAAGAGCTTTCAAAGAGACCAGAGATCCGCCCCACGCTCTCTTCCTCCTAGCCCCGTATGTGAAGGACCTCGCCGTGCAAGGGGAGTGAGGTCGCTGCATACAACGCGGTCGACAGTCATCCGACCTGACCGAGAAGGGATCCAGAGCGTTGCCTGTTGTTCATTGGACATCTGATCAGTACCACCTCTACAGTGCAGCAACCCACGCTTCGTGCTCCGCAATGGGTGATCATCACAAGCGGGTCCGCAGCCAGGACGTCCATCAGGGATTCACTAACTTGAAGGCATCGAATTGGTCTGGTCGTTGGTGAGAGGGCAACTGCCCATCTTTGCTAACCTTTCCTTTGTTGTTTCACTGGGACACTGTGCACAGACAGCTTTGGGAACACTTCACTGCACCTGTATTTGAACACTGTACATAAGCATCTTTATCTGCAGTCATCACCAGATATACTACCACTCTGTTACTACACCTTATTGGATACAATTAATGAGCTCTGACTGTTTCAGGGCTGGGCTCAGCTCTTCCTTATCTGAGCTGGCCACTCAGCCGTCGGCAAATTTCCAGCTCCTATCTCTCCACAGTGACTCACCTGTTGATGATATCCTGCTCATCAGTCCTGCCTACTTAAGCCATCCAGCCCAGACGATCTCTGCCTTCGCCTTGGTCAACATCACAGAAATTATCTCCTGCGTTCCTGTTAAAGACTTTCTTGGCTGACATTCCTTCTGGCTCCAGAACCTCCTTGCTGTTCCACTACGTTGTTCCCTGGCTTCCTGACTTATCTGACAATCCGTTCCGGTTACCGAACTTTGGCTATGTTTTGACTACGTTTGTTCTATTTACTTTTATTAAACAAGTGTGCTTTAACTGTACTTCTGTCTCGGTCTAAATCATTGTTTCTGACAGTAGGCGAAGGCCATGAATTCAGAAGATGCAGTCAATCCACTTGTTGGCAATATTTTTTCCAGATTGGATGAGCAGGATAACCGCATGGATCAGTTTGCCATGGTGTTACAAATTATCCTGAGTCGCATGGCTCACCTGGAATCTCCCACTGTGGCTGCTCCGGTACAACCTGTGTTGCAAGCCATCCCTGATGTTGCTCCAGTCTCTGTGCAGGCACCCTCCTTGAGTATTACCTCTATAAGTGGTATGTCTGGTTCCGCTCTGCTTCCCCCGTGATTTGGGGGTGATCCAGTCCACTGCAGAGAGTTTCTCAACCAGGTTGAGATATACTTTGAGATGCTGCCCCAGGCGTTTCTCGTGGACAAAATAAAAGTAGGTTTCATGGTATCTTTGCTTTCTGAGAGAGCCTTGGCCCGGGCAAATCCTCTACGGTAGACGCAAAAACCTATTGTCTTGAGTTACCCTGAGTTTGTGGCTTCTTTTAAAAGGGTATTTGACGTTCCCGCAGGCTCTGCTTCTGCTGCCAAGTGTCTCATGTCCATCAAACAGAGTACGAGAACTGTTGCTGATTACGTCATTGCATTCCATTCTCTGGCAGCAGAGGTTGCTTGGAACAATGAGGCCCTCATGGCTGCTTTTTCTAATGGTCACTCAGGTACCATCAAGGATGAGATAGCAGCCCGAGATATACCACTCCAGACTCAGAGAAAGACTCTCTTCTAAGGAGTGCTTGCGGAAGCCTCCTGTTCATTTGTCTCCGAGCTTTGCAGACTCACCCTTGCCTCCCTCACCTCCCATGCCTCCTGCTACCGAGTCAGTCAGTGAAGATGAACCCATGCACTTTGGCTTCATGCCTCTCTCTACAGATGAGAGAACCCTTAGGAGTAGGGAGAGATTGTGCATTTATTGTGGCCACGCAGGTCACTTTTTGAAGTCTTGTCCTACTCGTCCAGGGAATGCCCGAACCTTGAGGTCCTGTCATGGACAGACCTTAGGTGGTGTTGTTTCATCCCCAGTTATCTAGAATGATAAGCCCCTGGTTTCGTTTACCCTTTCTTGGGCTGAGTTGTCGGTTGAGATACAGGCTCTAATCGACTCTGGGGCTGCAGGCCTGTTCATTGATGCTGTCTTTCTATCCGCTGGTTATTGGTTATCCTTGGTTACAGTGGCACAACCCCTCTTTTGATTGGCTCCATGCTGAGGTTCTCTCCTGGTCACCACAATGCAGTAAGACATGCTTCCAGAAGGTAGCCAAGGTCCTGTGCACCTCATCACTCTCCTCTCTGCTGGAGGAGCATTGCAATTTTAGCGATGTCTTTGACAAAGGTCAAGCCGGTAGTTTGCCTCCACACCAGTCGTATGATTGCGCAATTGACCTTCAACCTGGTGCCATACCCCCTGGTGGCTGGGTTTACCCTTTGTCAGTCTTGGAAGATAAGGTCAGTATGTTGCAAATGCACTTTCTCGGGGTTTCATCCGCAAATCATTGTCTCCTGCTGTTGCTGGTTTCTTCTTTGTGTAGAAGAGTGGTAAACTGAGACCTTGTATTGATTATAGGGGTCTCAATCGTTTCACGATTAAGAATGTCTATCTGATTCCGTTGATTACAGAGTTATTTGACCACCTCAAGGGAGCAACGGTTTTCACGAAGCTTGATTTGAGAGGGGCATACAATCTCCTAAGGATTAAGGAGGTCGACGAGTGGAAAACTGCGTTTAATACCAGAACAGGTCATTATGAGTACTTTGTAATGCCTTTTGACCTTTGTAATGCCTCGGCAGTTTTCCAGGAATTTATCAACAATGTCCTCTGAGATGTACTCTGAGATTTGTTGCAGTTATGTGTGGTGGTTTATCTCAACGATATCCTCATATTTTCCAAGTCCCTGGAGAGTCACCACACAGATGTCTGTAGTGTGCTTCAGAAACTGAGAGAACAATCTCTATTGTAAATTGGAGAAGTTCGAAGTCCATCGTGAACAGGTTACATTCCTGGGTTATGTAATTTCCACTGCTGGTTTTTCGATGGACCCAGATAAACTTTCAGCAGTCCTACAGTGGCCCCGACCCGTGGGTTTATGTCCTCTGCATCATTTTCTTGGCTTTGCCAACTATTATCGGAAGTTTATTCGTAACTTCTCGTCCCAGCTCAAGCCCCTGACTGATATGACCAGAAAAGACGGTAACCCACAAAGTTGGTCTCTGGAGTCCATTAAGGCCTTTTGAAAGTCTCAAGGCTGCCTTTGTTTCTGCTCCTGTGTTGGCACATCCTGATCCTATGTTACCTTTTATCCTTGAGGTTGATGTTTCTGAGACTGGAGTTGGCGCCCTTCTGTCTCAACGTCCTACCTCTGGGATTCTTGTGGCTACTTTTCCAAGAAATTGTCACCTGCGAAGTGCAATTACGAGATTGTTGACAGAGAGCTGTTAGTGATCATTTTAGCCCTGAAAGAATGGAGACATTTCCTCGAAGGTACCACTGTGCTGGTTCTCATTCTTACTGACCATAAGAATCTCACATTCTTGTCTGAGGCTAAACGCCTCTCTCCCAGAAGGGCGTGATGGGCTCTTTTCTTGTCTAGCTTCAATTACATTGTCTCATTCTTACCCGCCTCCCCACCCTAAACACCCCCCTCCCTGCCTCCCCACCCTAAACAATAACCCCCTCCCTGCCTCTCCACCCTAAACAGTAACCCTCCCCTCCCTACCTCTCCACCCTAAAAAATAACCCTCCTCTCCCTGCCTCTCCACCCTAAACAATAACCCTCCCCTCCCTGCCTCTCCACCCTAAACAATAACCCTCCCCTCCCTGCCTCTCCACCCTAAATAATAACCCCCCTCCCCGCCTCTCCACCCTAAACAATAACCCCCCTTCCTGCATTTCCACCCTAAACAATAACCTCCCCCTGCCTCTCCACCCTAAACAATACCCCCTCCCTGCCTCTCCATCCTAAACAATAACCCCCCTTCTGGTCTCTCCACCCTAAACAATAACCTCCCCTCCCTGCCTCTCCACCCTAAACAATAACCTCCCCTCCCTTCCTCTCCACCCTAAACAATAGCCCCCCCCTCCCTGCCTCTCCACCCTAAACAATAACCTCTCCTCCCCACCTCTCCACCCTAAACAATAACCCCCTTCTTGCCTCTCCACCATAAACAATATCCTCCCCTCCTGCCTATCCACCCTAAAGAATAACCCCCATTCCTGCCTCTCCACCATAAACACCCCCCTCCCTGCCTCTTCACCCTAAACAATAACCCCCCTCCCTGCCTCTCCACCCTAAACAATAACCCCCCTCCCAGCCTCTCCACCTTAAACAATAACCTCCCCTCCCTGCCTCTCTACCCTAAACAATAACCCCCCTCCCTGCCTCTCTACCTTAAACAATAACCTCCCCCCACTTCTCCACCCTAAACAATAACCCCCTTCCTGCCTCTCCACCCTAAACAATAACCCCCCCTTCCTGCCTCTCCACCATAAACAATAACCCCCATTCATGCCTCTCCACCCTAAACACCCCCTCCCTGCCTCTCCACAGTAAACAAATAACCTCTGTGTTTAATGATGGGGTTAGTATGAGGGAGGGGGTCCTGTGTAACAATGGGGGGTAGTGTTGAGGAAGGGGTCCTGTGTAACTATGGGGAGAGGGATGGTGGTAAGGGGATTGGTTTTGTTTAACCATGCCCCTTAAGCCCCTTCCATTGTTAACAGTTTTGCCACACCCACTTTTTGGTGTGATGTGCCGCATGCTTAAATCAGCCTCAAGTGTCCCTCATTCTCAAGTTCTAAAGTTGGGAGGTATGTACTCTGTCCTGTGATGCTGGGGCTGTATACTCTGTCCTGTGATGCTGGGGCTGTATTATCTGTCCTGTGATGCTGGGGCTGTATAATCTGTCCTGTGATGCTGGGGCTGTATACTCTGTCCTGCGATGCTGGGGCTGTATACTCTGTCCTGTGATGCTGGGGCTGTATACTCTGTCCTATGATTCTGGGGTTATATACTTTGTCTTATGATTCTGGGGCTTTATACTTTGTCCTCTGATGTGAAGCTAAATACTCCTGACACTATTGGTGGAAACCAGTGGAATAGAGGGGATGGAGTGTGCGAATTCTATAAGGGGCGGGGCTTATAAGAAGTAGGAGGGGTCAAAAGGAGGGGCTGGGTCTGGCGCCTCCATCTGAAAAAATTCCCCAACCGCCACTGGGAGTCATTAACAATGTATTGACACTCCCGGCATTTTGCATATGGCAGTGTGAACTGCTGTGCGAGTCGGGTGCGATGCGGGAACCCACAGTGGATTTGCAGGGTTCCCGCATTGCACAAGTGTGAACCGAGCCAAACTTCAAAAGGTTATCTTTCAAAGGATATTCTTGATGTTAAAATAACTATCACCGGTATGATTCAAATATTCAACAGTGCACACTATATTTCCTTTACCCAAATAAGGGCATATAATGTCTATGTGAGTGGGCTACAGGAGAGCAAAGGAATGACTCCCATGAGTGTCAGACCCCTCTCTACCGCTCCTTCACGTATGAATAGGAAAATGATGATAAATAAGGATGAGCCGATGTTCGAGTTGAACGTAAGTTCGACTCGAACATCGGGTGTTCGCCGAATAGCGAACAATTTGGGGTGTTTGCGGCAAATTCGAAAGTGGAACTCCCTTTAAAAGTCTATGGGAGAAATCAAAAGTGCTCATTTTAAAGGCTTATATGCATGATATTGTCATAAAAAGTGTTTGGGGACCTGAGTCCTGCCCCAGGGGACATGTATCAATGCAAATAAGTTTTAAAAACGGCCGTTTTTAAAGCAGTGATTTTAATAATGCTTAAAGTGAAACAATAAAAGTGAAATATTCTTTTAAATTTTGTACCTGGGGGGTTTCTATAGTATGCCTGTAAAGTGGCGCATGTTTCCCGTGTTTAGAACAGTCCGAGAGCAAAATGACATGACAAAGGAAAAAATGAAAAAGGAAAAAAAGTCATTTAAAAGTACTTGCGGCTATAATGAATTGTCTATGGGAGAAATCAAAAGTGCTAATTTTAAAGACTTATACTGTATGCATGGTATTGTCATAAAAAGTGTTTGGGGACCTGGGTCCTGCCCCAGGGGACATATATCAATGCAAAAAAAGTTTTAAAAACGGTCATTTTTTTCGGGGCTTATCGGAATCTGGAAGCCCCCTTTAACAAGGGGACCCCCCAGATCCTGGCCTCCCCCCTGTGTGAAATGGTAACGGGGTACAAATGTATTCCTACCATTTCACAAAAAAAGTGTGAAAATGGTCAAAACGACAATACACGCCTAGGGACAAGTCCTTTATTAAAAAATAAAAAAATAAAAGTGTCCCACGAAGTCCATTCATCTTCTTCTTCTCTTGCTCCGATGGACCGGAAAAAAGAAAAAAGCCGCACACCGCCACCAATCTGCCTCCATGGGAGGCACCTGCCATAATGACTGGCCTCTCAGGTGACAGTTCTTTTATAACTGAGGGCTGGGCTACATCGCCAGATGACCCCGCCCCCTCTGATGCACGGGGACCTCCTTTTGGCTTCCCTGTAGCGTCAGAGGGGGCGGGGTCACTGGTTTATGTCACTCTACCTTTGGTTAAGAGAGTCACAGGACAGCCAAACTGGAACACTTGGGGGAAACAACTCCCTCTGAATAATATCACACAGTGTCTTCTGATTGCAGGAAAATGTAAGTATCCAGCTCCTGGCTACATCCCCCCTTAAAGTCTTTGGTCCCCAAAGATACAGGGATTTTCAATTACTGCTAGAAAAGGGGTTAGTCAACTTTAACCAGTGTTCAAATTCAACAACTATTGACAAACATCTGGATTCTGCTTAAACCAGTTAACACATAATCAGTTTTCTGACAGGCCAGGACAATAGCCGTGTCCCACCCAGTGGTGTTAGAGGTCACATCGAGGCCACCTTCCACCCAATTGATGGTAACTGAGTCAGGCATAGAGTCTGGCCTTTGAATAGTGGAGTTCTCCCCCAGGGTATCATAGGTAAGTCTTCTAGGAGAGTGGATATTTCTCCTTAGTCTGACAGGAGAATAGGTTACCGGCTTTGGTGTAAGATTTCTTTCATGACTTTTTAATGGAGTAATGTTCTGTTCAGGACTTTTTGCAGGAGTTTAATTATTTTTGGGACTGTTTACAGGAATAGAGTCCCTTTCAAGACTTCCTACAGGAGTAAAGTTCTTCTCTGGACTTTTGACAGGAGTAGAGTTCCTATCAGGACTTTTTAGGAGGGTAATGTCATGAATCTGCATCAATAAAGTTGGGCTTGGAGTAGAGGGCTCTGATTTGAGGATGATAAAACCAGTTTCATCAATGGAATTAAAGTTCAATCCATTACTCTCATTTTCCTCCTTTTCTAACAAGGATGTTTCTTTATCTGTGTGACCTATGGGTTCCATTACAGGCAAACATTCATCAGTGAAACTAATCAAGTCTCCTTTAGCTGAGTTCAGAATTGGCCCAGTATTTCCAATTTTAGGAACATCTATTCTTCTAGGTCAGGGATATGCAATTAGTGGACCTCCAGCTGTCGCAAAACTACAAGTCTCATCATGCCTCTGCCTCTGGGTGTCATGCTTGTGGCTGTCAGAGTCTTGCTATGCCTCATGGGACTTGTAGTTCTGCAACAGCTGGAGGTCCGCTAATTGCATATCCCTGTTCTAGGTGATAATGAAGCATCCATTCCCTGACCTGATGACTTTTGTGATTTTTCCCCCTCTCTTGTTGACCTTCCCCTTCTTCTCCAATTGCTGACCTCTGCCTCAGCATCTACAGCGTGGGACCAATACCAGCAAGGCACTAGCTCTTCATCCTCACTTTCTTCTTGTACCGGCACTACAGGGCAACCAGGAAGCCTTTGGCGAGAACGGGTTCTGTGGGGACTCGATTCCAAAGGTGGTGTAGAAGAAACAGGAGGCACTCGGACAGCATCTTATAAAGGAAGCAGATGATTGTGATGCCACATCTTGAGTGGCCCTAATTTCCCCTTAGGTTTGATTTGGTAAACTGGTAATCCTGGAAGCTATATACAGATGACATATGGTTGAGACCTACAATGATCAGCCAATTTATGTTTTCCCGGTACACACAAGTTCTTTAACAACACTCGATCCCCTGGCTGTAAATCTTGCACTTTTACCTTGAGGTCAAAATTCTTCTTAATTCTCAGTTCTCGGGTAGCAGTATGTTCCATATCTTTCTCATAAGCTTGTTTCAAATTCTTCCATAAAAGTTCTACATACCCCTTATGGGAAGTCACAGAAGTGTCATCGGAAGATGTTCTAAAAACCAGATAAATCGGAAGTCGAGCTTCTCTCCAAAACATGAGTCGGTATGGTGAATATCCGGTAGCATCACTCACTGTACTGTTGTACGCATGTATGACTGTGGCAATATGGTTTCCCCAATGTTGTTTCTTTTCATTGGGTAGAGTTCCCAACATGTTCAGCAAAGTCCTATTGAACCTTTCAGGTTGGGGATCTCCCTGTGGGTGATATGGTGTAGTTCGAGACTTTTTGATGCCGAACAGTTTGCACAACTGATGCATGAGCCGACTTTCGAAATCTCTTCCTTGATCAGAATGAATCCTGACAAGTAGCCCCTAGTGGATGAAGGATTTTTCTACAAGGACCTTTTGCCACAGTAGAAGCTTGTTGATCCTTGGTATACCGAGTAAAAGGGTCAGTCACCTTCAGAATATTACTTATTCCACCTGTATGTGGTTCCAGGCACAGGAAGTCAATACACACCAACACTATAGGCCCCTGACTCTGAAGATGTCCCATGGGAGCAGCTCAAACCGGGAGAGTTTTCCTCTGAATGCAAGGTAAACAGGAAGGGTAATAGCTCTCTATCTCCCTCCTCATATCAGGCCAATAGAGCCTATCTCTAACTAGGTGAAAACTCCTTTCTGTTCCCAAATGTCCATGTTCATCATGCAAAGATACCAATACTGAAGTGCGATGCTTTCCTCAAACTCCTCAGCAGGGCCCCTCCTGTATAGCAGACCATATCTCAACTGCAGCCGATTCCACTCTCTGTGTAATACCTTGGCGTTGACTATAGGACTCTTCAACAGCAGCACTGGATCTTGCTTGGCCAGAGCTTTAAGGGCTAAGTGGCATTGAGGATCCTGCTCTTGATCAGTTTTTATATCACTTTTTGATAACCGAGGGAGACCCTCTCTTCTCACTTGTGTCAGTCCATAGTAAGACAGAGGCACTCCAGGGGGAGGAACTCCTATAGATTTGACTCCTACAGTTCCTTTCAAGTGTTGGACCAGACCTCTGCATAAAGCTTGCACTCCTTCTGTAGGCACGAAAGTCCATTCTCTGAACTCTTCTACTGGCCAATGAGGCCTATGAGACTGTGCATCCGCATCTCTTTTGCCAATTCCAGGTCTTTACTTCAAACTAAACTGGAACAAGTCCAATGCAGCTAACCATCGATGTCCAGTGGCATCTAGCTTAGCAGAAGTCAAGAGGTAGGTCAAAAGGTTATTGTCTGTCTTCACTACAAACTTAGCCCCATACAAATAATCCTTCAGCTTGTCAACTACCACCAATTTCAGAGCCAAAAACTCCTATTTGTGTACCGGGAGTTCTTCTCAGAGGGAACAAGGCTTTGGCTCACATATGCCACTGGTCTGAGTCCAGCATCTTGTTCTTGGTAAAGGACTCCTCCCAACCCATCTCGGATAGCATCCACATGGAGCTCATAAGCTCATAGGGCTTAGATGGATCAGCAAAAGCCAAGACCAGGGCTTCTGTAAGACTTCTCTTTTAATGCTGATAAGCCTCCTCACATGGGCGAGTCCATTGTTCTCTGATGGATTCCTTTTTTCCTCTCCTTCTGTCAGAAACCATGAAATCAGACCGAGACAGAAGTACATTTAGATCACACTTGTTTAATAATAAAAGTAAATAGAACAAATGTAGTCAAAACATAGCCAGAGTTCAGGAACCGGAAAGGATAGTCGTCAGGAGACGTGTTTAGCAGACATCACTTGGAAGGAAGTTGAAATAATAAGTAAGCCACCACCAATAGTCATAAGGGGGCTTACCAGATGTTGGTGACTTGGGAAGGCATATGTCGCCCAAGTCGTAAAGACTTTTAACCAGCTGACTGGAAGGATGCACTTTCTTGGACAGCCACGATGACTTGATGCAAACGATCTCGGACAGCAGCTTATAGGTATTACTCCAATAGGGTGCGCAGATCTGTTATTCACAAACCATGCAAAGATAAATAAAATACTCGGATAGCATGATACCGTATGTTTGACGGCAGGTTCTACTTACAACATAAGGGGGTGGCAATGGGAGCTAAATTTGCCCCAAGTCTGGCTAATTTGTTTATGGCCAAGTAGGAGGAGGATGTCATCTATGCCATGGACAACCCACAGCTTATACTGTGGACCCGGTATATAGACGACATCTTCCTCCTATGGGGGGCACCTCTGATGATCTGAATGAATTTTTTTCAGTTCTTAATGCAAATGACAGAGGTATAGCCCTTACCCACAAAACCAGTAAATCCAAGATACATTTTCTGGATTTGGCCATAGAGAGGAAGGACCAAAAATTTATTTTTAGCATCTACTATAAATCCATGAACATATCATATCATAAGGCATGGCTAAGGTTGGTCCCAAAAAGTCAATTCCTGCGATTATGGAGGAATTGTACTGATATTGACACCTTTAAGACTCGGGCTATGGTCCTGAGGGGAAGATTCCTTGAGAAGGGCTATAGCCATATGGAAGTAGGCCAAGACCTAAATTTTGCCCTTGATGTTAACCGCTCTTCATTGCTGGTGGATAAACCACGGCGGGAAGATGGTGATTTTAAATGGTCTTTTCTTCATCATTTTCAACCCAATATAGACAAATAAAACATATCTTTGAACAACATTTGGATATTTTGAAAAATTACAAAATTCTAGGTCCCTTACTGCCAGAAAGGCCTAAAGTGATCTACAGAGGGGTGCCTTTACTTAAAAGTAAGCTGGCACCAGCTGTTGTGGATCCTCCAAAGAGACCATCCTTTTTCCACAATTGGACAGGATATTATCCATGTAAGAAATGTACGGTTTGCCAATTTAATATCTGTGGTAGAAGGATCAACAGAGAGTTTAGGTCAACAACAACTAATCGCGTGTATGAAATTAAACATTTTTGCATGTGTACAACTACTAATGTTGTTTATTTAATAACATGTCCATGTGGCAAACAATATGTTGGTCGCACTATAAGATCTTTTGCAGTGAGGGTAACAGAACACATTAATTTAATTAAGTCTGGCAGCACTAAACATACAGTACCTCAGCATTATAGACAATATCATGACCAAAATCCTACTGGTACCCAATTTGTGGCTATCGACAAATATATTGCTCCGTGGATAGGAGGAGCTAGTTTAAGGGGGGTTTCCAGACTAGAAACATTCTGTATATACGAGTTACAGACCCACTACCCACAAGGTATGAATGTGGAGTGGGACATTAATTCGTTTATCAATCAGTCCTAGTAGGAACGACTTCTTTTTCTTAATTTTAATTTTTTATTTTTATTTATATTATTTCTAATATTTAAAAAAAAATGTTTTTTTATTAACTATTTATTCATTTACATAATCTAGTAATATATTTCTCTCATTATTTTTTTATATTGACCTTCTAGTCTTTATCCTATTTGGAATCGTAAATTATGGGGATGTTTGACTTTTTGTCTATTTGGCATTTTTATGCAATTTATTTTAATTTACATTTTTCTGAACTGATGACCCCATTTGGAAATCGCTACATGATTCCTTATTTGTTCATTATCAAAATTTGGATTTTCATATCAGCGGAGCCCACATATAAACATTGCCTGCTATAGGTTATGGGATCTATATATTATTGGTTCCCATCTAATATGTGTTCTTCCATGTGGGTCCTGTATAAGTTTTGTTTATTATTTATTCATTTTTATTTTATTTTTCCTTTACATGATCACAAATATGGCTTCGGGGAAAGGCTCTTTTCTTCCTTTGGTAATAGCTATTGTCAGCAAGGTAGAACCGGCTGACTATTCCGTCCGGTGCCTCATTCACATTAAAGCATGGTTAAAGACTGACAGCGTGGTCCGCAACGTCTGTGCCGTATTTACGTCACGCATTGCGGTCATATGACCTTCCTCCAAATGGGGCTTGTTTATCCTCTGGGCGTCTCCTGATTCGTAGGATCATTCCCTTTAATTGTTGGACTTCCTCTTCATATCTGTTGACATCCTTTGGACTTTTGTATGATTGGATGTCTTGTGTCCTTAGTGTGGCACACTTTCACAATTTTTTCCACATTTGTATTCACTTTTTTGGTGTATAAGATATCAGAATCACTTATCTTGTATATGTATATTTTATATAAAGTTTGTCTTGTCTGACTATCCGTTCCGGTTCCTGAACTCTGGCTATGTTTTGACTACATTTGTTCTATTTACTTTTATTATTAAACAAGTGTGATCTAACTGTACTTCTGTCTCGGTCTGATTTCATGGTTTCTGACAGAAGGAGAGAAAAAAAGGAATCCATCAGAGAAAAATGGACTCGCCCATGTGAGGAGACTTATCAGCATTAAAAGAGAAGTCTTACAGAAGCCCTGGTCTTTGCATTTGCTGATCCATCTAAGCCCTATGAGCTCCATGTGGATGTGAATATCAGATCTGAGCTCCCTATTGCAGTAACACCCATAAGCTGCTGTCCGAGTTCGTTTGCATCAAGTCATCGTGGCTGTCCAAGCAAGTGCATCCTTCCAGTCAGCTGGTTAAAAGTCTTTATGACTTGGGCGGTATATGCCTTCCCAAGTCACCAACATCTGGTAAGCCCCCTTATGACTATTGGTGGTGGCTTACTTATTATTTCAATTTCCTTCCAAGTGATGTCTGCTAAACACGTCTCCTGATTTCCGAGGATCATTCCCTTTAATTGTTGGACTTCCTCTTCATATCTGTTGACATCCTTTGGACTTTTGTATGATTGGATCTCTTGTGTCCTTAGTGTGGCACACTTTCACAATTTTTTCCACATTTGTATTCACTTTTTTTGGTGTATAAGATATCAGAATCACTTATCGTGTATCTGTGTATTTTATATAAGGCTAAATGTCTTACTCCCTACTTGGTACATTTGGATTATTATTAATCTTTCTTTTTTTTGTGTGACAATTTTTCACCCCATTATTAATCTAATGGCTAACTTATGATTTATAGCGCTACACTTTTATTTTTTATACATATTGCTTTGGTCTATAGCTGTGTTGGCTGCTATTTACACTTTTCTACACAGCGCTGTAATTTTTCTTTTCTTAGACAAGCCAAACTTCAGGGAGCCAGAGATGAGCGTAGTACAACAGCAAGCAGGATCTGGAGCCAGAAGGGATGTCAGCCAAGCAAGTCTTTTAACAGGAATGCAGGAGATAGTCTCTGTGATGTTGACTAAGTTGAAGGCAGAGATCCTCTGGACTGGACGTCTTAAGTAGGCAGGATTGAAGAGCAGGATATCATCAACAGCTGAGTAACTGTGGAGAGATAGGAGCTGGCAATTAGCTGACAGCTGAGCGGCCAGCTCAAAGAAGGAAGGGCTGAGCCCAGCCTGACACATTCCTGGCTGAGTCAAAACTCATATGCGGATCTCCCCACGAGCTCTTTGCTCTCACTTCCTCTTCCCAATCAATGGTGGGTAATCTAGATGGCTCTTTTCTTAATGGTAACTCAGCTCATTAATATCCAAAGAAATGGATTATAACAGAACATCCCACACTCCGCTTGAGTGCTTCCGTCAGTATACCACTTCCTCCCAGTCTGGATACAGATATCAGATATTCCAACCGCTCATAAGCACAAAACAAGGCGACACTTGTTTCACTGCTAACGTGGACTAAACTTTATTTGAGATCTCTCACAAATATATACAGCAGGGTGACTAAAACCTAGCTTAATTAACATGAGCTAATTATCTAATCCTTTATACAGCCTAGGTGACTGAGACATGAACTTTTGCCCAGACTTGTGGTCACCAAGCTTCACACAGTATTATACATTATCATAAGTACAACCACAGGACATTTTCTCACAATAGCAGGAGCTAATTACAATTAACAATACAAACAGTGATCTCCCCCCCTCCTCAGCCTAGTCATCAACAAACTATAGTAGGAGTAGACTGTTCGTCTCCTAGCCAGTCCTAGAGGCCAATGTGATCAGCTCACTCAATTAACAGGTTGAGTTCAGAATCAAACAAACCAATAATAGTCTTTACATATCCTGGGAGATATTGGGGATAAATATTACTGTCCCATTTTAAGCAATCCAAGACATACCCTCCAAGTCACCATTTCCCATATGGCATACACAAAGTTCCCAGAGTCTGTGTGTCCTGGGGGACCAGGACCCGAATCGAAAGTAATACCACCTCAAGGGTCCCCAGGCATACAGCTCACAAAGAGCACCGTTCCTCCAAATGCCAGGGCCCATAATTGGTGGGCAAGAGGCTTGCGTTCAGTCCCCTCCAATAGCCTCTGTCCCGGGTGAGTCTGTCACATGGATCATCTCCCAGCTTGGCTCAAGATTCCATGAGTTCAGGACATGTAAATAATAAGTATAGAGACCATAGTGTTCTCTGTATACAAATTTATTCAAAGTCCCCAAACAGACAAGTTGCACTTACAAGATAAAAACTTTTTAAATCACATAAAAACCTCCAGAGTAGCACCGCTGTGTCCACATACACAGTGCCTGGCTGAACGTGACTATCAGCTCCTCCCTTCTAGATGTGTATCGGCCAATCACAGGCCTTCCTCACAGGTCTTCCGATACGCATCTAGAAGGGAGGAGCTGATAGTCACGTTCAACCTGGCACTGTGTATGTGGACACGGCGGTGCTACTCTGGAGGTTTTTATGTGATTTTAAAAGTTTTTATCTTGTAAGTGCAACTTGTCTGTTTGGGGGCTTTGAATAAATTTGTATATGGAGAACACTATGGAGAATGCTGGGAGATGATCCGTTTCTTTGGATATTAAAGAGCTGAGTTACCATTAGGAAAAGAGCCATCTGGATTACCCACCATTGATTGGGAAGAGGAAGTGAGAGCAAAGAGCTTGTGGGGAGATCCGCATATGAGTTTTGACTCATTTGGCGTGTATTTTTACTGGTGGTGGTGTGCACTCCTTTTGAGGACGAACAATCACTGTGGTGGAATTGTGTGGATACACTGATCACAAGAAGAGTTTTTCATGTTTTATTTCTTCATTTTTTCATTTTATGGACTATTCATTTATATGCAGGATTTATTTATTTTAGAGATTTGCACTTTATATTTATAATTTTACACATAGCGCTACATTTATTTATTTACTATCCATTTTGAAATTAGTGTGGTGTACCACCTGGAATGTTTAGCAGCTGTGCACGTTTATTATTAGGTTATCTTAATTAAACATCACAAAATTTTTTACTTGTGGCACTGATTGTTTCATCTTATAAGTTACATTCCTGGCTACTTCACCTTCATCTTTCCTTCTTCCTCACACGAAACCACCCGTAGCAACTCGTTAATGGTCTGGCAATCCTTGCAAAGTTAGCTATGAACCTTCGGTAATAGGAACAAAACCCCAGGAAGGACTTTAGTTCCATTAGAGTCTCGGGTCTAGGCCATGGCGTGATGGCTTCCAGTTTCTTTGGATCGGTAGCCACTCCATTGGCAGAAACAACATGGACTAAATAGGTAACCGAAGTTCTGTAAAACTGACACTTTTCCAGGGTTAATTTAAGCCCTTCCTCCTGTAGTCTTTCAAAAACTTTCTCCAATCGTGCCTCATGTTCTTCTAATGTCTTTCCAAATACTATGATGTCATCCAGATATACCAGAACTTCAATCAGATTCATATCTCTTACAGTTCTTTCCATTAGTCCTTGGAATGTTGCTGGTGCCCCTGTAAGTCCTTGAGGCATCCGATTGAACTCAAAGAAACCAAGTGGGCAGATGAAAGCAGTCTTCTCTTTATCTTCAACATGCATCTGTGTTTGATAATCCCCACTTTTTAAATCCAGTACACTAAACCACTTAGCCCCTGCAAGACACTGAAGAGCATCCTTAATCTGAGGGGTTGTATATTGATCAGGCACAGTCCATTGATTAAGTGTCAGATAGTCTATACGCATGCACAGTGCCCCATTCTTCTTTCATACCACCACGATGGCTGAAGCATAGGAACTTCTGGATTCTTGAATTACTCCTGACTTCTTCAACTCAGCCAATTGTTCTCTTAGATCTTCCAGATCACTGAGAGGTATCCTCCGAGCTCTTTCCTTAAAAGGTTTGTCTTCTTGTAACCGTATTCAATGTTGGGCACTTTTAGCACAACCTAAATCAAAATCGTTACTAGAAAAGCTCTTCTCCCAACAGGACAGCTGTAACGTCATCCTTCTTCCCCATGCAGGAGGCAACACCTCATCACACTCCTCCATTTCCTTCTGTAGTGCTGGATACTTCTCATGTTTCACAATTTCTGCTGGAGGTACTAGGGTGGCTACATTCACTTGCCCCGCCAGCATTCGAACCCCTAGCACCACAGGATGGTCACTGACATTTCAGAGGTTGATAGGTACCTTCTTCCCACTTCGGGATAGGGCCTTGGTAGAAACCAACTCTGGAACCATCACTATCCTGGCAGTTTCTGCTTATACATCCATCTCTAACACAACAACAACTCAACACAACAAAGGGCCCTGGATGCTCCCAAGTGAGTTTCACAGTGGCCTTCAGCAAGCAATTTCTCCAGGCTGTAGGACCCTCTCTCTCACGTCTAACTTCATAATCACCCTACTCCGATGACAGGGGCATTTTTCTCCTTAATCACTTGACTGACAAGCCTGGTATAGCCATGGGTGGATCCCGGTTGGCACAGAACCATCTTCTTCCACCACAGTTGCTAACTAGGTGCCAGTATTAGGATCTCTTTAAGACCCAGCAGAACTCAGCCTTTGCCTGGGAAACAACAGTGATTGGCCAGCTAACCTTTAAAGCACACAATCAGTGCTCGTGATACAGTTGTTACCTTTGGGTGTTACTGCTTGACCCAGCTGATGTCTGCTCTGTATATTTCGTGTATGACCCGGCTAGTTTTGACCCTGCTTGCTCGTTTCAGATTCGGTACCATTTGGATTCTGATCTACCTGTGTATGACCCAGCTTGCCTAGACTACGCTTTGCCTGATTCTACTGTAGTACCTTCATCTGCAGCGGTGAACTACAAGGTCCAGCCAACATCTACCTTCATTTGCAGCGGTGAACTACAAGCACCAGCTAACATCTACCTTTATCTTCAGCGGTGAACTACAAGGTCCAGCCAACACCTACCTTCATCTGCAGCAGCGAACTACAAGTCCCAGCTGACCTGCTCTGCTTAGACCTGCTCATGGTATGTGCTCTTGTTTCTTGAACTCTTTGCATAATCAGCTCACCTGAACTGTTACCTGTTGTCTGCTCCTAGCCTGACATTATCACGAGCCATACATAAAAAGGGAAGACTATCATGGACCCTATGCAGGCTCAGTTGTTTGCACAGGAACTTTGCCGTTTATCCCATCAAGTCCAGGTAATGGCCACAGAGCTCACCAAGGTCTTTTTCTACTACCACCGTTATAAAAACTCCATCATCTAAACCGGAAATTCATTTGCCTGACCAGTTTTCTGGTGACCGTAAAGGGTTTTGCAACTTTAAAAACAGCTGCAAATTATATTTCAAATTAAAGCCATCCTCGTCTGGCTCTGAATCCCAGAGGGTTAAGATCACTATTTCACTACTACAGGGTGACCCCCAGGCTTGGACCTTTAACCTGGAACCAAATCCTCCGTTCCTGCTAACAATAGATGCCTTCTTTGAAGCCCTCGGGTTGCTATATGATGATTAGGGATGAGCCGAACACCCCCCGGTTCGGTTTGCGGCAGAACATGCGAACAGACAAAAAATTTGTGCGAACACCGTTAAAGTCTATGGGACTCAAACGTGAAAAATTAAAAGCGCTAATTTTAAAGGCTAATATGCAAGTTATTGTCATAAAAAGTGTTTGGGGACCCGGGTCCTGCCCCAGGGGAAATGTATCAGTGCAAAAAAAGTTTTAAAAATGGCTGTTTTTTCAGGAGCAGTGATTTTAATAATGCTTAAAGTGAAACAATAAAAGTGAAATATTAATTTAAATATCGTGCCTGGGGGGTGAATATAGTATGCCTGTAAAGTGGCGCATTTTTCCTGTGTTTAGAACAGTCCCTGCACAAAATGACATTTCTAAAGGAATAAAAGTAATTTAAAACTGCTTGCGGCTGTAATGTAATGTTGCCCCCCCCCAGCCCATTACCAGGCCCTTTGAGTCTGGTATGGATATTAAGGGGAACTCCGCACCAAATTAAAAAAAAAAAGTTTGGGGCCCCCAGGCCCTATATACTCTGAACAGCAGCAGTATACATGCGGTCCCCGGGTTACAAACAAGATAGGGACTGTAGGTTTGTTCTTAAGTTGAATCTGTTTGTAATTTGGAAGGTACACTTTGTAAGTGTAGCTCCAGCCAAAAAATCTATTTTTAAGCTTTTTGGATAACATAGGGAAGGGTTATCATCACCCCTGTAACATTTGTTTTGCTGTCTGTGCCCCTGTTCAGAATATTTCACCTCACTTTCTGTCGCAATGACAATTGGATTTAGAACATTTTGGGTTATTAGGGAAACAAGGATTGGTGATAAAGCATCAGTGGAGACAGCTTTTTCCCCATATTAACTCTTACAGGAGAGAATTTCCCTTCCTAGGGGTAGATTTCCTCTCACTTCCTGTTGTCTCCCTCCGTTTCTAAGTAGGAGTCATTTGTAAGTCGGATGTTTGAAAATAGGGGACCGCCTGTATATACTATATGGCCTGCCCTATACACTCTGCAGAAAATCGGGCCTTAGGTGTTGGTGGTAGAAGAACACTGTAAGCCCTCACAGTTACTCTTGGTGGGTGCTGGAACGGGCCCTGCTGTGAAATATTATATCAATAATTGTAATTACGCACCCCTGTTAAACAGGGGCATAAAAATTGGGCCTTAGGCGGTGGTGGTGGCACAACACTGTAAAGCCTCACAGATACTTTTGCTGATTGCTTCGGTCAGCCGGCCACCTTCTCCACCACTCTTTCTGTGACTGAACGAAGCCTCAGCAACACGTTGTCCAGCACCAGGAAATTGTAACCTCCCAGGCTCTGGAAACTCATTGCACAAACCTTTCTGCAAGGCCTCCTTACCCTAACATGGATCAAGAAGGGTTGCCAGCCAGTAATGATCCCTCTCCTTGATACCACAAATCCTAGAGTCCTTTCACAGGCTTTGCAGGATCAGGGAGGCCATGCAGGGTAAGTTTGCAGAGGCATTCGATCCTGAGTCCTCTGGGTCACTAAGGATCACACAATCCTCAACCACCTCCTCCCAGCCACGTACAACTCCATGGGTTTCTGGGGACTGCAAACGATCCCTTGAAGACTGCTACTAATGCTGAGTGTTATCCTCCACCTCCATGCTGACACAATCCTCCTCTTCCTTCTCTTCTTCTTCCTGTGTGATCAGCGGGTATGCAGGAATACTAGTATCTGGATAAAGGGGGCCTTGAGAGGTAAGGAAGTCCTCCTCTTTCTCCCACTGTTCTGCCTCAAGTGCCCTGTCCATTATTCCACGAAGTGTGTGCTCCAACAGGAAGACAAGAGGAACAGTATCACTGATGCATGCACTGTCACTGCTCACCATCCTTGTGGCCTCCTTAAATGGTAACAGGACAGTGCATGCATCCTTGATCAGTAGCCACTGGCATGGTGAAAAAAAGCCAAGCTCCCCTGACCCTGTCCTGGTGCCATACTCACACAGATACTCATTGATGGCCCTCTGCTGCTCGTGAAGCTGCTGCAGCATTGCCAACATTGAGTTCCACCTGGTGGGTATGTCACAAATGAGGCGGTTCTTGGGCATGTTGCATTCTCTTTGAATGTCAGCCAGCCGAGCACTGGCATTATATGACCGGCGGAAATGACCACAGACTTTCCTGGCCTGCCTCAGGAGATCCTGTAAGCCAGGGTACCTGCTCAAGAACCGCTGCACCACCAAATTCAGAACGCAAGCTAAACAGGGAACGTGGGTCCAGTGTCCCTGTTGGAGGGCGGAGAGAAGGTTGGTGCCATTGTCGCATACAACCATTCCAGGCTGAAGCTGACGTGGCATCAACCACCTCTGAGCCTGCCCCTGCAGAGCTGACAGAATCTCTGCCCCAGTGTGGCTCCTGTCCCCTAAACAGAACAACTTAAACACTGCATGTGAAAAAGAATCAGACAGCGCAAAACCAATACTAACAGTATGCAGCTGAACATTGAAAGTCAATATAAAACAATACTTTAGTCAAATATAGATAAAAAAGCAGTGCAGCGCTCAGATGAAACTACTACTAAAACACAGAACCACAGAAAGTCTCAGAGTGTGAAGTTTCTTGAAGCAGAAAGGTGTCATTAGCTTTTAAACCAACAGGAAGAAAGAGGACTCCTTGATAATGAACAGGGTGCTTGAAAATAGTATTAACCACTGTGCTTCCACTTCAGTGTTGTCCACCACCAAAGGTACAGGCCACTCACCTTAATGAATAGACCTCTGAACTAACAGGTCATTCATGCAATCTCATGCAAGGGTAAAAGTAACAGTTGAGAGGGCTGACTTCCTGTATGGTCCTTCAGTTAATCTCCACATTTGTTCGATAACCAAAAGTCACACTCTTAGGCATGCATTGTTCATGTAAAATTTAAACAAAAGAAATATAGTGCTCCCTGTTTGTATAAAAACACTAATTTAATGAATAAAAATATTACTCACAAACACGGCACTGAGTCCCAGTGCTTGAATACAAGACATGTAAAGTGCATATAGAACCAGGTAGGTGGCTGTACTGACATCACTTAGTCCCCCGACAGGTCTACCAAATTCACAAAAGGGGCAGAGTCTACCAGCTGGAAAGGCAGCAGTTGCAGTGCTAGCAATTTGGCCAAGATAGCATTCAGACGCTGAGCATGTGGTTGGCTGGGACCGAATTTCTTTTGATGGTTTAGCAACTGGGGTTTGGAGTGTGGGAGGAAACCGGAGTACCCGGAGGAAACCCACGCAGGCACAGGGAGAACATGCAAACTCCAGGCAGGTAGTGTCGTGGTTGGGATTCAAACCAGCGACCCTTCTTACTGCTAGGCGAAAGTGCTACCCACTACACCACTGTGCCGCCGCCAGATTGGCCGCAAGTACTTGGGACACCTATTTCTATACCTTCATTCCTCTCAGTACAGGTTTCTGAGAGGACTGGAGGTATAGTGGGGTTGGAGATCCCAGCTGATGAGGAGCAAGGAGAGGTCCGCCTTGTTCTTTGATGTGGGTCTTTTAGGTGCTGTTGCCAATGGACTGTATGGGAGGTCATCATATGTCTTGTCAAGCATGTGGTGCCCAAGCGGCTGCTGTTTTGGCCATGCTTGATACGCTTCAGACATGTGTTGCAAACAGCAATGGTGCGATCTGCTGCACACGTCTCAAAAAAGGCCCACATCAAAGAACTTTTCAAAATATGTGGGGAGTCAGCAGCACTCTGCACCTATTTAGCTCTGCGGTGTGATGCAATAGGGTGGCTGCCCTTAAGCTGCCCCCTGGAGGGCATCCTGCCTCGTTGGAGACGTGCCTCCTCCTCCTCTCTTCTATCAGGCACCCAAGTAGAGTCAGTGACCTCATCATCCTCTCCCTCCTCGTCACTGGCAGTATGCTGCACCTCGGGGAACATGACTGCCAGTTTCTTGACCTTCTTGGGCACCCCCTCTCTCTAGGCTCACGTTACTCCCTTCCTCAACCTGGGTACCATCATCGGAGCCTTCAAATCGCTGCGCATCCTCCTGCAGCATGTACCCAACACTGTGGTCGAATAGTTCGGGGGATTCCTCCATGCATGATGGTGTGGCTAGGGAAGGAGTGACTGTTAACATTGAGCCGATGGAATAGGCCGCTTTGGCAGCTGCATTGGCAGGCAAAATAATCTGAGCCTGGGTGACAGAGGATGAGGAGGATGAGGAGGGCTTTGTTATCCATTCCACCAACTCTTCTGCATGTTGTGGCTCAATAACACGGCCAGCTGCAGAAAAAAAAGTTCAAGCGTGCCCCACGGCCACGTGCTGAGGATGCACCGTGTCCACGATTAGCACTGTTGACTGTAGACACAGAGCCTGCTTGCCCTCTTTTAGTGGCCTGTGAGTGTCTGCCTCTCCTTGGTGGCCTTCCAGACATGCTGTAAATTTTGTTTAGCAAAACCACACTACACTGTATTGTGTACTGTGTACACCACCAGAAAAGTAGTAGCAAGTGCACTAGGGGTGCAGGGTACTGTGTACACCAACAGAAGTGTAATAACAACTATGGGTGTACTGTATGTATTATGTACTGTGTACACCACCAGAAAAGTAGTAGCACTAGCAACTGCACTACGGGTGCACGGTACTGTGTAAACCAACAGAAGTGTAATAACAACTATGAGTGTACTGTATGTATTGTGTACACCGCCAGGAAAGTAGTAGCAACTGCACTAGGAGTGCACAGTATTGTGTACACCAACAGACGTGTAATAACAACTATGGGTGTACTGTATGTATTGTGTACTGTGTACACCACCAGAAAAGTAGTAGCAACTGCAATAGAGGTGCACGGTACTGTGTACACCAGCAGAAGTGTAATAACAACTATGGGTGCACTGTATGTATTGTGTGCTGTGTACACCACCAGAAAAGTAGTAGCACTAGCAACTGCATTACGGGTGCACGGTACTGTGTAAACCAACAGAAGTGTAATAACACCTATGAGTGTACTGTATGTATTGTGTACTGTGTACACCACCAGCAAAGTAGTAGAAACTGCACTAGGGGTGCACGGTACTGTGTACACCAACAGGAGTGTAATAACAACTATGGCTGCACTGTATGTATTGTGTACACCACCAGGAAAGTAGTAGCAACTGCACTAGGGGTGCAGGGTACTGTGTACACCAACAGAAGTGTAATAACAACTATGGGTGTACTGTAATGTGTACACCACCAGAAAAGTAGTAGCAATTGCCCTAGGGGTGAACGGTATTGTGTACACCATCAGAAGAGTAATAGCAACTATGGGCGCACTGTATGTATTGTGTACTGTGTACACCACCAGAAAAGTAGTAGCAACTGCACTAGGGGTGCACGGTACTGTGTACAGTGCACCAACAAAAGTGAAATAACAACTATGGGTGTACTGTATGTATTGTGTACTGTGTACGCCACCAGAAAAGTAGTAGCAAGTGCACTAGGGGTGAACAGTACTGTGTACACCAACAGAAGTGTAATAACAACTATGAGTGTACTGTGTACGCCACCAGAAAAGTAGTAGCAACTGCACCTTAGGTGCACAGTACTGTGTGCTGTGTACACCGCCTGAAGTATATTAGAAAAAGTACACCAGGAACAGCCTGCAGTCAGATATATCCAAACTGTATGCAGTAGATATATATATAGACTGTCTGTATATATATTAAATACACTGCAGCTAATTGAATAACCTGCCTGCCTGCTCAATCTAAATTACATTCTCCGTTCACGCCAACAACACACTACACGGGGCCGACGTGCAGGCAGCCTTATATAGTGTGGGGCGTGGACTTAGTCCTCCTGAGCCATGATTGGCAAAAGGCACCCTGCCTTTGGCCAATTATGGTTCTCTTAGCTGAGGGTGCTGGGACTTGCCAAATCATGCAGGTCATGGTGCATGCTTTGGCCAATCATCATACAGCAATGCACTGCGCTCCCGCAGTGCATTATGGGCTGTTACGCGCCACTTGAATTTGGGGCGAACGGCCCATAATGTTCAGTTTTCAATGAACGGGCGAACAGCTAATGTTCGAGTCGAACTCATGTTTGACTCGAACGGAAAGCTCATCCCTAGTCCCAATCAAAATAGAGTTCTGCTCAGCTCCAGGAAGCCTGCGACACACCACAGCCAAGGTGTCAAATGTCTCCATCTCCCCTGTAGCTGCTGGCCCAAAAGCGATCTTTATGGGAATATATCCATCATATGGAAACTTATCAGTCCCAATTCCCAGCTCTTCGAGGTTACTTAAAGGAATGTGCTTCAAATATTGATATAATATCAATATGTCAAATATATTGAATATTGAGCCCCCATATCTAATAGAGCCCTGGTATAAACACCTTCTACTTGTACAGACTAGGGATGAGCTTCGAGTTCGAGTCGAATCCATGTTCGACTGTTCGGTGAATTGCGAACGTTATGGGCCATTCGCGCCAAATTCGAGTGGCGCGTCACGGCCCATAATTCAATGCGACATCGCAGTGCATTCCTGGCTGATGATTGGCCAAGCATGCACTATGACCCGCATGCTTGGCCAATCACAGCGCCATCTGTACAGAGAGCCGTAATTGGCCAAAGCCAGGGTGGCTTTGGCCAATTATGGCACAGGGGTTTTAGTACACGCCCCACACTATATAAGGCTGCCTGCATGGTGGCCTTGTGTAGTGTGTTGCGGCATCGGCGGAGAGATAGACAGAGAGACAGTGTCATTTGATTTAAGTTAGATAGAGTAGGCAGGCGAGTCAGTTAGCTGCACTTAGAGTGTATTGTGTATATATATGCATCCTAGGTGTTGTGTGTGTGTGTATATATATATATATATATATATATATATATATATACACTATATTAAGTTTAGCTAGATCCGTTCCTGTTATTCTCTTCCTACTGACAGGCAGGCAGGTGTTTTCACAGTATTTACAGCTAGCTGAAGAAAATTGCTGGTGTTCTTCTGATCCTATTAGTACCACAGGCAGGCAGCTACAGTATTTACAGTTAGTGTAGTGCATCCTCTGCACAGTGTGCACCTAAAGCTACCTGAAGAAAATTGGTGGTGTTCTTCTGATCCTATTAATACCACAGGCAGGCAGCTGCAGTATTTACAGTTAGTGTAGCGCATCCTCTGCACAGTGTGCACCTAAAGCTACCTGAAGTCAATTGCTGTTGTTCTGATCCTATTAATACCATAGGCAGGCAGCTGCAGTATTTACAGTTAGTGTAGTGCATCCTCTGCACAGTGTGCACCTAAAGCTACCTGAAGAAAATTGGTGCTGTTTTTCTGATCCTATTAGTACCGCAGCCAGCTGCAGTATTTACAGTTAGTGTAGTGCGTCCTCTGCACAGTGTGCACCTAAAACTACCTGAAGAAAATTAGTGGTGTTCTTCTGATCCTGTTAGTACCGCAGGCAGCTGTAGTATTTATAGATAGTGTATTGTGTCCTCTGCACAGTGTGCACCTAAGGCTACATGAAGAAAATTGGTGGTGTTCTTCTGATCCTATTAGTGCCGCAGCCAGCTGCAGTATTTACAGTTAGTGTAGTGCCTCCTCTGCACAGTGTGCACCTAAAGCTACCTGAAGAAAATTGGTGGTGTTCTTCTGATCCTATTGGTAACCGCAGGCAGCTGCAGCATTTGTAGTTAGTGTAGTGCATCCTCTGCACAGTGTGCCCCTAAAGCTACCTGAAGAAAATTAGTGGTGTTCTTCTGATCCTATTAGTACCACAGGCAGCTGCAGTATTTACAGTTAGTGTAGTGCATCCTCTGCACAGTGTGTACCTAAAGTTACCTGAAGAAAATTGGTGGTGTTCTTGTGATCCTATTAGTACCGCAGGCAGCTGCAGTATTTACAGTTAGTGTAGTGTGTCTTCTGCACAGTGTGCACCTAAAGCTACCTGAAGACAATTGCTGTTGTTCTGATCCTATTAGTACCACAGGCAAGCATCTGCAGTATTTACAGTTAGTGTACTGTGTCCTCTGCACAGTGTGCACCTACAGCAACCTGAAGAAAGTTTGTGGTGTTCTTCTGATCCTATTAGTACCACAGGCAGGCAGCTGCAGTATTTACAATTAGTGTACTGCATCCTCTGCACAGTGTGCACCTAAAGCAAATGGAACACAATTGCTGTTCTTCTGATCCTATTTTTTTTTTTAATCAAAAAGGTGTTTATTGAACAAGTTTACATAGCTTCCATTGTACAAGCATGATACATTAACATACTTTCATGCAAATGGTACAGTCTATTCATCATCTAATACCAAAGTCTCATCTGTAAGCCAAAGATGTATATAGCTTCCCAATGCTCATAAAACCTCTGATCAGTAATCTTTAGTCAACCTCATGCCCCCCCAGGACACTGTAGCAATCTGGACATTACCAGCTCCCTGGGACATAGTCCAGGGGTATCCAACTATGGTGCCCAGATCCTCTCAAATCTAAAAGAGTTACCCCTATGTTGGTAAATGCATTTTTCCATAGTCAAGGTGTTACCCATATGTGTTATCCAGAAGGTCACTGAGGGTGGTGAGACCAATTTCCAGCCAATTAGTATAAGTTTGCGTGCCTGAAACAGTGCCCTAGTGAGTGCTATTCTAGTCATCTCTTCCGGGACAATGTCCTCTAGGACTCCTAATATACAATGAATTGGATCTAGGGGAATGTTAGTCTGGAACACTTGGTTTAGTGTCCCCAGTACCTCGCTCTAATACCTAAGGAGTTTTGGGCATCTCCAGAGTAAGTGAATGAGATCACCTTGATGTCACTCACATCTACTACACAAGGAGTCTGGCCTTCTACCCATGTTATATAATTTAAGTGGGGTGTAATGCACTCTAAGTACTATATATAGTTGGGAGACCTTTTGGGCCACATTGAGAGAGCGTATATTAATAGATTACAGAACTTGCTCCCATTGTTCTCCCGTAAGTGGACCCACATCCTTCTCCCATAGGGACGGTGCCTTAGTTGGGTGGGCTTTTAAAAGTTCTATCAGTAACATTTGATAACAGTATGAGATAAATCCTTTAGTTTCTGTGCTGGACTGCAGCAAATGAAAAATGGGGGTAGTTGACTGGGTCCAGGGAGTAACTTCTCTCTGCGCGTCCACCGCATGTTTAAGCTGGAGATATGAGTAGTACATAGTATTTGGCAGATTATATTTGGCTTGTAGTTCCGAAAACGGCATCAGCCTGCCACTCCGAAATATATGGGATAATAAAAGAACACCAAAAGAGCGCCATTTGGGACCCTGTTGCAGTTTTGCTAGCTCGACATAGGAGAGATTCCCCCATATCGGGCTATAGTCCGTGAAACCTGTCACCTCTTGCAGCTGCCTTCCCTTGTTCCAAATTTTCTGGATCAGAGTGAGAGCGGGTGCCTGTTTATTGGATTTGTGAAACAACTGGGCCTCAAGAACCATCGGAATAGTCTCCGCTCCAGCTCCAATCAGCATCAACTGCGCCGATGAGCCGGTCGGATCCCGGGCCATGGAGCCAACTAAATGCTGCAACTGAGCTGCTATATAGTACAGTCAAGGGTTGGGTACTGCCAGCCCTCCGCTGTCCTTAGGGTTTTGTAATTGTTCCAACTTCTAGGGGTGCCCGCATTCCACAGTAGTCTTCTAAAAAGGGTGTTAACCACCCTAAAAATCTTTAAGTGTATCACAACCGGGGAGTTGTGTAGGAAATAAAGTAGCTGCGGCATTAATATCATTTTTATTAAATTGACCTTACCTGCCAGTGAGAGTTTGAGCCTGTTCCATGTGTTAATATTGTCTCTAAATCTGGACAGTAAGGGATATATATTTAAATGACAGTATTCTGCAAGTTTAGGTGAGATTTGTATGTCCAAGTATTTGAATGAACACGTCACCGGGACCGAGCAGGAATTCGGCAGATTCACCACTCCCTCCTCGTCCAACATCATAAGAGCCGACTTAGACCAGTTAATTGTCAGGCCAGAGAAGTGGCCGAAGCCTGAGATAATGGTTATCACCTCAGCCAAAGATGTTGTGGTGTCTCCCAGGAAAAGCATCATGTCATCAGCGTACAACATAATCTTTTCATGGAGGCCCCCATACTTGAACCCTATCATCCACTGTCTAGCCCTTACTACAGCCGCCAGTGGCTCAATTAGCGATGGCAAAGAGCAGGGGGGACAGGGGACATCCCTGCCTTGTACCCCTGCTCAGAGCAAACGCATAAGACATCCTACCAGACATCCTGATGGTCGCCTGTGGGGAGGCATACAGCAATTTAACCCAAGCTATGAATCGGTCTCCAAACCCTAACCGGGACAGTACCGCCCAGAGATATCTCCAGCCCACGCTGTCAAACGCCTTGTTGGAGTCTGGGGATAGCAGAGCCCTGTTACCCTTGTTGTCAGACTGTAACTGCATGTTTAGAAATAGGCGCCTGAGGTTGGTGGCCCTGGATTTTTGCGGCATAAAACCTTACTGGCCATACTGGACAAAGATTTCCATGGGGATGCCATCCTCTCCTGGCGCCTTGCACGTGGGAAAGGAGCATGCCGCATTTTGTAACTCTTCCAATGTCAGGGGAGCCTCCAGCAATTGTCTGGCCTCCTCCGACAGAGAAGGCAGTTCAATCCCCGACAAATAGGCCTCTAGTTCATTATCTGAGTAGTCATCCCTCGCACCGTATAGATTCTTGTAGAAGGATGCCAGCTCAGATATAACGTGTTCAGGGTCATTGACCACCTTACCGCTAGTTATGCGGATCGCCCCAACTGCCGGGGACTGTTGCTGCGACCTGGCTATCTTTGCCAACAGGCGTCCCCTTTTTTCCCCTTCCTCATAAAATGCCAGCTTATTGAAAAACCTCTTGCGCTCTGCAGGCGGTCCAGGGAGTCCTGGGCCGAAATCCATGCCTCCCTCGCAGAATCTGTAGGATCTGTAACATAAGTTAGTTCCAGCTGACGCACCTGGTCCCCAACCTGTTCCAGTAGGGCTGAGGAGTTTCTTTTGACTACAGCTATCTTAGCAATAAACACCTCCCTAAGGTAGGCCTTGAAGGCTTCCCATTTTTGAATTTTATCTGTAAAATGTTTATGGGAGTGGAAGAATCGTTCTATTTGGGTTGTAATTCGCTCTGGGGAGTTAAACAGTTTTAGCCAGAAAGCATTAAGCTTCCATGGCGCCTTAGGTAGCGAGGTAGGGGGTTGGGTAATCAGCCACAGGGCTACTGGCGAGTAGTCAGACACTCCACGCGGAAAGTACTCTATCCTAGATGTTACATAGTTACATAGTTACATAGTAGGTGAGGTTGAAAAAAGACACAAGTCCATCAAGTCCAACCTATGTGTGTGATTATGTGTCAGTATTACATTACATATCCGTGTATATTGCGGTCATTCAGGTGATTATCTAATAGTTTCTTGAAGCTATCAATGCTCCCCGCTGAGACCACCGCCTGTGGAAGGGAATTCCACATCCTTGCCGCTCTTACAGTAAAGAACCCTCTACGTAGTTTAAGGTTAAACCTCTTTTCTTCTAATTGTAATGAGTGGCCATGAGTCTTATTAAACTCTCTTCTGCGAAAAAGTTTTATCCCTATTGTGGGGTCACCAGTACAGTATTTGTAAATTGAAATCATATCCCCTCTCAAGCGTCTCTTCTCCAGAGAGAATAAGTTCAGTGCTCGCAACCTTTCCTCATAACTAAGATCCTCCAGACCCTTTATTAGCTTTGTTGCCCTTCTTTGTACTCGCTCCATTTCCAGTACGTCCCTCCTGAGGACTGGTGTCCAGAACTGGACAGCATACTCCAGGTGCGGGCGGACCAGAGTCTTGTAGAGCGGGAGAATTATCGTTTTATCTCTGCAGTTGATCCCCCTTTTAATGCATGCCAATATTCTGTTTGCTTTATTAGCAGCAGCTTGGCATTGCATGCCATTGCTGAGCCTATCATCCACTAGGACCCCCAAGTCCTTTTCCATCCTAGATTCCCCCAGAGGTTCTCCCCCCAGTGTATAGATTGCATTCATATTTTTGACACCCAAATGCATTATTTTACATTTTTCTACATTGAACCTCATTTGCCATGTAGTCGCCCACCCCATTAATTTGTTCAGATCTTTTTGCAAGATTTCCACATCCTGCGGAGAAGTTATTGCCCTGCTTAGCTTAGTATCGTCTGCAAATACAGAGATGGAACTGTTTATCCCATCCTCCAGGTCGTTTATGAACAAATTAAATAGGATTGGTCCCAGCACAGAACCCTGGGGGACCCCACTAAACTATGTGTAGTCAAGTATATTAGGTGTACCTATGCTAAGGTCGATACGGGACAGGGAACCGAGGGTCTTGGAGAAGCATGAAAACTGCTTCACATCAGGATCACGTATGCGCCATATGTCAGTCCAACCCAGCTCCGCAGTTAGGCGGCTGAGCGCTGTACCCCTGCCACCCTTGGGGGAAGGGACTGGGGGGTGCCTATTCAATTTGGGATCTAGATAGCAGTTGAAATCTCCCATAATCAGCAGTGGGACATCAGGTTTGCCTGCCAGGTACGTCAGCAACAACTGCAACACTTCCCGTGAAAACGGGAGTGGGATATATATAAAAGCTATCAGCAATGTTAAGGTATATAGTTTACAGTAAATAAATCCAGTTCCTGGTATACCAATGCTTTGTGTACCAGTACACTCACCCCACTTGAGTAGGTGGAGTGAGTGGAATGATACGACTTGCCCACCCAGGCATATTGCAAACATCCCACATTGTCATCCAGGAGGTGAGTCTCCTGAAGGCAATAATGGCTGGATGGAATTTGCGCAAGCCAGAGGAGATCATGGTCCTTTTTAAAGGGTCATTCACTCCGCGCACATTCCATGATACTATAGGTGTGGACACCATTGCAAACAGTTAAAAATACATTGAAGGGGAGCTCCTCTAGAGATCAGACTGATTCAGACTGTACAGTGGCCTAGGTGCATTGGATCATGTTGCATCAAAAAACACTCTCTCTGTAAAGGGTTTGCACAATGGAAACTCAGTGTTCGAGAAGGATGGACAGTCTCGCGCAACTGCGCGGCAAAACAGTAGAAAACGTAGCAAAAATAAAATGTGTTGAAAGCCCTGGATCCGGCCATGATGGAACGCACACAGCCAGTACTGACCAGGGACTGTAGGGTATGTGTTCTGTTCTGAGTATTAACGCCAACAGGGCTTTGAACCAGTAGCCATGTAACCCATGACTTCACATAGCTTTCAAACAACCAGCACAGTGACATCACCCGTGAGGGCCGGTGCTTTAAGTGAAAATAACTGGTGTTAAAGAAATAACAATCTTTCTGCGGTAATCACTCGCTGTGTAGGTAACAAGTATAGTTCCTCTTTAGAGTGAAAAACATAAACTGGGAATTAAAGCCCTGCAGTTCCCTGCACCACTTCTGCCAGGTCTGGTTTATCCGGCTCCATCATCACGGCCTTGGCGGCGCAAAGCTTGCTCATTGTGATCCAGCCAGGTCGCAGCATCTTGTGCATTTTCAAAAAATTGGTTCTGTCCATTGGCCGTCACCCTTAGTTTGGCTGGGAACACCATTGCATAGGATAACTGTAGCCTTTGCAGCCTTTTCTTGATATCTGCAAATTTCGATCGTCTGCGTTGTACTTCGGCGGAGAAGTCTGGATAAAATGAAATTTTGGTGCCATTATGCTTGACAGTGCCCTTTTCTCTGGCCAGTCTCAATATCACCTCTCTGTCCTTCTAGTTCAAGAGCCTGGCCAACATCAAACGTGGGGGGTTCCCAGGCGGAAGGGGACGCGGGGGCACCCTGTGTGCTCTTTCCACAGTGTAAATGGGAGAGAAAGCTTCTTTACCAAAGATTTCTTGTAGCCATCCTTCAATAAATGTTGTGGGATCACGTACTTCCACTTTTTTAGGGAGCCCCACTATACGTACATTGTTGCATCGTAGACGGTTCTCAATTTCAACAGTTTTACTAAGGGCTTGAAAGGCGTTTTGAGTAGCCATCCTGACATCTCTGTGAAGGGGGGGCAGCTGGTCCTCCACGTCGATCACCCTACCCTCCATTGCTGTGGTTCTCTTTATGATCTTTTGGAGATCCTGACGCATAAGGGACACTGTTTCATTCAGCCCTCCAAATTTCTCCTTCAAATCATCTACAGAGGCATCACATTTGTGCACAGCATGCAGCATTTCACTCAGAGAGGGCTGAGCATTATCCTCTGTGGGAGAGTCAGATGGATCAGACATGAGGTCTTGCTGCATGTCTAATGGCACTGTGTCATCTAGCATGCTTGTGTCTTCCCTGTTATCCAGCTAAGAGTTGTATAAGGGCTGAAGGGAGCCATGCAGGGGGGAATCAGAATGCCCAGCCAGCTTTTGAGTATAGTAAAGCATGTCTCTGGATTGTTCTTTGGTTTTAGGGAGTTTGCTGGACTTACCCCCTGCTCGGATTTATTCTCCAGGCCGCGCTGTGCTTTGGGAGACTGAGACTGGCTGGCGCCATCTTGGTCAGCCTGGGACTCCCAGGCCTCGGTCTCTGCTCGGTTCCCCCGGGTCATCATCAGCTCAGGACGGTCGGCCAATGGCACCGGACGGCTCCAGGAGGTATCAGGCAGCTTTTTGGGGCAAAAACGGGCAAATTCGGTTGTGAGGAAAGGATGTTAGACAGGATCGTCAGTGGGAGCTCCGTGCAGCAAGTCTGCTCACATGCCTCGTCATGCCACGCCCCCCGTTCTGATCCTATTAATACCACAGGCAGGCAGCTGCAGTATTTACAGTTAGTGTAGTGCATCCTCTGCACAGTGTGCACCTAAAGCTACCTGAAGGCAATTGCGGTTGTTCTGATCCTATTAGTACCACAGGCAAGCAGCTGCAGTATTTACAGTTAGTGTAGTGTGTCCTCTGCACAGTGTGCACGTAAAGCTACCTGAAGAAAGATGCTGGTGTTCTTCTGATCCTATTAGTACCACAGGCAGGCAGCTGCAGTATTTACAGTTAGTGTAGTGCATCCTCTGCACAGTGTGCACCTAAAGCTACCTGAAGACAATTGCTGTTGTTCTGATCCTATTAGTACCACAGGCAAGCATCTGCAGTATTTACAGTTAGTGTACTGTGTCCTCTGCACAGTGTGCACCTAAAGCTACCTGAAGAAAGTTGGTGGTGTTCTTCTGATCCTATTACTACCACAGGGAGGCAGCTGCAGTATTTACAGTTAGTGTACTGTGTCCTTTGCACAGTGTGCACCTAAAGCTACTTGAAGACAATTGCTGTTGTTCTGATCCTATTAATACCACAGGCAGGCAGCTGCATTATTTACAGTTAGTGTACTGTGTCATCTGCACAGTGTGCACCTAAAGCTACCTGAAGAAAATTGGTGGTGTTCTTCTGATCCTATTAGTACCACAGGCAGGCAACTACAGTAATGTCGTTTTGGACTCAAAACACATAGTCAATAATGTAAGGTAACTAAAAAATCCATTTATTTGGGTTAACCAAAAATTAGGAAGGCAACACTGGAGACACTTTTAGAATCTGTGAAGCCTTTTGTCCCCCAGGACACACATCAAGTTTTAGGATAAGAAAATTGGTATCTTGCGACTAGGGAGCACAGGGAGCACAGTCAGACCAGACAGAAACCAGGCAATCACTATCGAGTCTTCCGTGGAGCCTTCCCTGCACGCTTCTCTGCAGCCTTCCCTCCACGCTTCGCAGCCTTGCAGCCTTCCAGCCTTCCTCGGATTCTGGGCCTTTGGTGGTGTACTTGGGGAAGGAGGAGGAGGAGTGGCTTCATCTGCTAGATAGGTTGTAGCAGTAAACTCCCCTCTCAAGCCCTTCTGATAGGCCTGAAAAATTTATCCCTCACAGAGGAGTCGTTGCCCCTTTTCCAATTCCAGCAGTCTAGTGGCCATATATGTCCCATACGCCTCCTCTGCATTGGATGGTGTGCTGAGGATTTGGCTGGCTTCACGAATGAGGGCTAGGGATTCCTCCTCAGTTTGGGTCATTTTTCTGGGCCTTTTGGTGAGAATGCGGAGGGGAGGCACCTGACACTCCGTGCGGCTTCTACTGGACCCCTCCACAGCCTCCTCCTCTCTCCCACTGGGCAAGGCCTCCTCCTCTCTCCCACTGGTCAAGGCCTCCTCCTGGCTGAGGCCATCCTGTGTCAAAAAAAGGGACATAGTTGTAATTTTGGGTTACGCAATCACACACAATTTTCAGCTTATGACTTGCAAATATAATTCTTTACAAATATTAAAGGCTAGCTATTTGATCCCACCATTATTCCAGCTGATCAACAATATCTGAAGTACATAGGCATGCGCACAGGGTGTGCCAGGTGTGCCTGGGCACACCCTACTCGCCTTGTGTGGTGCATATTCCCCCCTGTTTCATCCAGCAAAAAAATTGTTACAAAATACAATAATTTATTTAAAAATAAAATAAAAATAATGACACTGTCCACTGCCCTACTGACACCATCAGTACATATACACATGCATATGTATTTGAGCTTTGAGGTGCACACCCTAATGCAAGAGGCTGCGCACACCTATGCAGAAGTATATTTTTGGCCACTACTGTTCAGTGATATGCCTACATATTAATATTTGTGATGAAGTCATTTTTTATGAAGCACTTACAAATTTGACACGTTAACATCATTAATAACATTTACACAATCACAAATTCCCCAAAAAAGGATACCTGGCTGAAGCTGGGCGCATCCACTTCATCAAGGCTGAAAAGGCCCAGTTTTTCCTGGGACTCCTCAGCTGGGGTGGAGGTGGATGGAAGGCTGGAGGGAAGAGTGGGGGGGAAGGCTGGAGGGAAGGGTGGGGGGAAGGCTGGAGGGAAGGGTGGGAGGAAGGGTGGGGGGAAGGGTCGAAAGTGATTGCCTGGCTTCTGTTTGGTCATCCAGGAATCACATTTTGTGGTAGTACCACAACTTGGGTACATAAACTTGGTCGGCTGCTGCTGATATGAGCGACTCCTGGATTTTATTGTGTTCCCGCTTATACATGTTTCGCAAGATACCAATTTTCTTGTCCACAAACTTGAGGTCTGCCTGGGGGACTCGAGTCTTCACAAATTCTAAAAGTGTGCCCAGTGTTGCCTTCCTTACAGCTCAATTGAAATATAGTGGGTGTTTGACCTCCCACAGGTTTTTGTTTTCCTGATATAAATCGATAAATCTCGACAAAAAATCAGCCTCTTTAAAGGGATTCATTGTTGCTGAAAGACAAGACACAAGATCAAAACTGTAATGTCAGTCAGAACTCCCAGGATTATTTTGTGAAGAATCTAGGGGACACATACACACACACACACACACACACACACACACACACACCCACGTTTAATCTTACCTTCGTTTCTGACGCTCGCTACTTCTGCACGGACATACGTAGGCCATCGTAATAGCTTTATATACACTGCGCATGTGTCATGCTCCGCCTGCGTCGCCCGCCCCTGACGTTCTTTAGTACGATTTGTCCCTGCCCCTTCACTCTTCGTTGTGCAGTGGGAGTATATAGAGAAAGATGGCGGAGAGAATCAGTGGAAGTAGCGCGGAGGAAAGCCCGGAGCCACAACCATCCACATCCCGGAGTAGATATAAGGCCACCAACATGGCTTTTGAAGAGATGGTGGAGATGGTGTCCATATTGAGAAGGGAGGACTACGATGGCAAAAAAGGACCGTACACACGACCGAATATGCGTAAGGAGAAAATAATGTCCTCAGTTGTCACCGCTCTAGAAGCTAAATTTGGCACTAAACGTTCGAAAGAACAATTGAGGAAGCGGTGGTCTGACATCAAAAGTCGGGAGCCAGAACAATATTGGCGAATAAAGAAGCTGCTTACAAAAAGTAAGTACTTGTGTTTTCCTATTGAGATACTTAACTTGCATGCTGATCCATATTTTTTTTGTTTATACAGCATCGTTCGTAAAGACCATTCTTTGTAAAAGACATATGATACTAAAGAAAATGACGTTTTTTTTTCACCAAATACGATGGTACAGGGTTGAATATATATATTTAGGTCTTGATAATTTTTCATATTCCCAAAATTTGTTGATGTGGTGTAGATGTGTTGGAAAATATAATGCTTCTTCAAAAATGATTCAGTGTAATGTAAGGACAGGACACAGCAGCTGGTTCCACATCTGGACTCACGAGCACTAGTGTACTATGTGACCATAAAGAAATTTTTGAGGGGTAATACACATAGGAGATCATTGAGGTGTCTGCATCTGTGAAACTTGCATGAAAATGTGTATTGTTTATAATTGTTGTTCATAGGTAATGTTCATCCTGTCTTCTAAATTTTTGAGGACAAAAAAAGGCAATTGTCCACAACTCATAACCAACGTTTCAGATTATTTAAAAAAATCTAAAATATCACTGTGTTTTAACTATACCTTTTGGTGAATTATCATAGGGGAGAAAAGACTCAGACAACAGTCCAAGGATCCCAGGACCCCCCCAAGTCACCAGGCTGAGGCTGAAGATAGCCCAAGCCCAAGACCATGCCCACCCGACAAGCTGGAGGAAGGAGAGGTGGAGGAAGTATGCAAGCTTTCAACCCCACCAAGTGAGTGACTGACACCCCAGCTTAAGGTAATGTATTTAGGCGTGCATATTTTAACCCTTTTTTTACACACATTTTAGGTGAGCTTCTGGTTGTGGAAGGCCAAGTGGCAGAGCCATTCAGCACAGACAGTGCCCAAATACTGTTTGGCCAGATAATGCTGTGGAATGGCCAAATTGATTAAATGCGTGACCAAATTCACAGCATGAAACTTCGCCTGGACTCCATGCAACAGGAAATGAAGAACATTATTGATGTATTGGGCAGAATATAATAACGTTTTGCCTAAAAACTTCAATCATGTTCTTCATTTCCTTGTGAAGTTTGTTTCTTCTTCAAATTTTTTTTAGAGTTTTTTCCTTCAAAAAGATTTTATATAATGCACAGTTTGTCATCATGTGCTATCCTCCATCATGGGATATCAATGTACTTGTTTTCTATTTGCAACCCCTTCATCCTCAAAATTCTTTAGTGGTGAGAGGAACAAAGGGATTGCACACACAAAACATGTACATTGCTCACCCATGATGGGAGATAGCACATGTTGACTTGACCCTTTTGTAATGCTCAATTTTGAGCATCTTAAAAATTAACGATTTACAAGGGTGACATCACCAGCACCGTTATTAAAATGTTGAACTTTGTAAGTTCTTTTATTTTTTTGTATGTTTTTCAAAACACTGTTGTGAATTTTAAGATTTGAAACAAGGTCTATTTTTGTTTAAATATGCCTTTAATAACGTTCAAAAAAAAAAAATTTAAATAAAAAACAAAACAAAAACAAAGAAAACAAAAAAAACAAAAAAAAAACATAAAATGTTTCAAAAAATGCACCTTTCAATGTGCACACAGTAAAATGTTTTTACTACTACAATGTGTGTGGCTGATTATTTCTCAATAATATGTTTTGCAAATTTTTGTGTGGTTACAGTGACAAAGGGCCTTATTAACTAAAGGTAAATGCACTTGCCACTACTACAAGTGCACTAGGAGACAGACCAAACTAAATGCAAACAAGAAGAAAAACAAGATATTTTATCCAAAATGTTTTTTTTTGTAAAAATTAAAGCTCTTGTTGAATAGCAATGGCCCCCCGACCATTAAAATAATTCACATATCGCTCATGCACTTGATGTGTGGTTTGGGGGCCAAGCCAATACGGCCAATTTCCAGGCCTGTCAGTGTTTGATCTTATACAAGTCAGGCCTCAGGCCCAACAGAGGTAATATATGTAGCCGAATGTCTTCGTAAAAAGTTATGGAGTATGCAGCAAGCCAGTATGACGTGATATATTTTATTTTAATTTTATAGTCCGCCAGATTTATGGCTGAAAGGAACAAACGGAACCGGTTGGCCAGAATCCCAAAGGCATCCTCCACAACTCTTCTTGCTCTGGCCAGCCGGTAATTAAATACCCTCCTCTCAGGGGTGAGTGTCCTTTGGGGGAACAGCCTCATCAAGTGCTCACCGAGAGCTAACGCTTCATCAGCGATAAAAACTGAGGGGAGTCCACCCACATTCTGGTCATCAGGTGGCAATCCCAGGCCACCAGTCTGGAGACGCTGCCACAGCTCGGTCTGTGCAAACACTCCTCCATCAGACATCCGACCGTTCTTCCCCACATCCACAAACAGAAAGTCCAAATATGCCGAGACCACCGCCATCAAAACTACATTATGGAACCGCTTGTAGTTATAGAAATAAGACCCCGAATGCGGTGGTGGCACAATGCGGACATGCTTCCCGTCAATCGCCCCGACACAGTTGGGAAAGTCCCAACGGTCAGCGAACTGGGAGGCCACAGTCTGCCATTCCTGTGTACTGGAAGGAAACTGTGGAGTGAAAAAAATAAAAAAATTAAGATAAGTACTTTTAAACATAACTTGGATATCAGATTACACAAAACATTAGTGAACAACAGCAGTCAAACATTATTAATATGTGTGTTTGTAATTTAAATTATAAAAAACATAAGGCCCACTTATAAGATTAATCACCACCTCTGATGGCCCATTGATCAATTTGAATGTGGGGGCAGGGGTACTAATTAGGTTAATAAACACACCTGACAGTTTCAAACCTTTGAGGGGGTGGGGAATGGGTTCTAATTAGGGTCAAAAACACACCTGACAGTTTCAAACATTTGAGGGGGTGGGGGAGGGGTACTAATTAGGTTAATAAACACACCTGACAGTTTCAAACATTTGAGGGGGTGGGGGAGGGGTTCTAATTAGGGTCAAAAACACACCTGACAGTTTCAAACATTTGAGGGGGTGGGGGAGGGGTTCTAATTAGGGTCAAAAACACACCTGACATTTTCAAACATTTGAGGGGGTGGGGGAGGGGTTCTAATTAGGGTCAAAAACACACCTGACAGTTTCAAACATTTGAGGGGGTGGGGGAGGGGTTTTAATTAGGGTCAAAAACACACCTGACAGTTTCAAACATTTGAGGGGGTGGGGGAGGGGTTCTAATTAGGGTAAAAAACACACCTGACAGTTTCAAACATTTGAGGGGGTGGGGGAGGGTCAAACAGTACAATGGAGCTGACAATATAAATTGTTCAAGGGACTATAGGCTAGAGATATAAATGGACCCAGGGTTGCATGGTGGGGAGGTTATTGAATGTAAATATGCATGTAGGGCAATAAATGATTAATGTCAAAAAACAGGCATGCATGGAGATAAAGGGGACATTCACAGCATATTCCAAGCATGGTAATTAGGTAACGAGGACATTTAGACAATACATTAGCAAACATTTAATACATATCATGTAATGTTAAAGGATAAAACTTAACTTCATATAGTCCTTCTGCAGGACCTGAATGATGGCAGAACAAGTCTCTGGGATTATTATCCCCAGAGCCTGGGGGGAGATGCCTGTCGAGAACTTCAAGTCCTGAAGACTTCTCCCAGTCGCCAAGTAACATAAAGTGGCAACTAGCCTCTGCTCCGCACTGATGGCTTGCCTCATGCAGGTATCCTGCCTGCTGATATAGGGGGTCAGCATAGCCAGCAGACGCTCAAAAACGGGGTTCGTCATCCGGAGATAATTCCTGAAATCCTCAGGATTATTCTCACGGAGCTCACGGAGCAAAGGCATATGCGAGAATTGGTCATGCTGGCGCAACCAATTCTTCATCCATGAACTCCTCCTCGCCCTGTTCATGGACTGGACTTGGGTCAAAGTATTAACCCCAACACCAAGTCCCCACACAGCACAAACTCGAGAATGAGTACGTCCACGCGACATGGCTTCAAAACGGTTGGCTGGTCAAACAAACAAACTTATAACAAACGCACTGAAGAACAGCAAGGCCTATGAAGAACGACCTGAAAATCAGGAACGAGCGGACCAGAACGTCCTGCTAGGCAGGTTATGAACTGATCAACACGCACTGAAAAAGCAGATACAAACCTCACAAGCACAAACGGAACCGCAGAAAAAGATCAAAATAAGCTGAAGTGTGAAAAGCGCGAATCGTCTCTAATCAAACTTCTACTAACACCAGATGAAACTAGGCGATGGGGGGGAGGGTCCAGAGACAGTGATAGCCAGCGCGGAAGATATTCCAGAGGGTAGTATTGGGGGCATTAGTGGTAGGTTAACCAAAGCACAAAAACACAAGGTGAGTATAGTAGCAAGTCCAAGTTGCAATCTTGAAACACCCAATACGAGGACAATATGCGACCGGTCTAAACTATGTGGCATGTTCACCAATGCCAGGAGCCTGGCGGACAAGATGGGTGAACTAGAGATACTGTTGTACAAGGAGGATTTGGATTTTGTGGGAATTTCAGAGACCTGGTTCAACAGCTCTCATGATTGGCTGGCAAACATTCAAGGGTATACCCTATACCGCAAGGATAGAGAGGGTAAAAAAGGGGGAGGGGTATGCCTATATATCAAGAATAATGTACAAGTGAATGTGAGAGATGACATCACTGAGGGGGCTAGGGAGGAGGTGGAATCTTTATGGGTAGAGCTCCAAAGGGATGAAGCTAAGGGGAAAATAATACTGGGAGTATGCTATAGGCCCCCTAACCTGAGGGAGGAAGTGGAGACGGATCTCCTATCACAAATTGGATTAGCAGCAAGGATGGGAAGTGTTATCATAATGGGGGATTTTAATTATCCAGACATAGACTGGGCGGAGGGAACCGCACATTCATTTAAGGCTCGCCAGTTCCTTAATGTCTTGCAGGACAATTTTATGGGTCAGATGGTAGACGCACCAACTAGAAATAAAACATTACTAGATCTACTGATTACCAACAATACAGACCTGATAACAGATGTGGAAATACGGGGCAATTTAGGTAACAGCGATCACAGGTCAATTAGTTTCAGTATAAATCACACAAATAGGAGACATGAAGGGAACACAAAGACACTGAATTTCAAAAGAGCCAACTTCCCTAAACTACAAACCTTGCTAAAAGGCATAAATTGGGATAAAATATTAGGAACAAAGAATACAGAGGAGAGATGGGTTTGCTTTAAGAGCATATTAAATAAGGGCATTAGCCAATGTATCCCATTGGGTAATAAATTTAAAAGAGCGAACAAACATCCTGGATGGCTTAACTCCAATGTAAAAATGCATATAAAAGCAAAGGAGAAGGCCTTCAAAAAATACAAGGTTGAGGGATCATCCACAGCATTCAGAATTTATAAAGAATGCAATAAGAAATGTAAGGGTGCAATTAGGATGGCTAAGATAGAACATGAAAGACACATAGCGGAGGAGAGCAAAAAAAATCCCAAGAAATTCTTTAAGTATGTAAACAGTAAAAAAGGGAGGACAGACCATATTGGCCCCATAAAGAATGAGGAAGGACATCTGGTTACAAAGGATGGGGAGATGGCAGAGGTATTGAATTTATTCTTCTCCTCAGTATTCACGAGTGAATCGGGGGGCTTCAGTAACCAAAACTGCAGTGTTTATCCTCATGACACAACACAGGAAGCACCTACATGGTTAACAGAGGACGGAATTAAAATTAGACTTGAGAAACTTAACATTAATAAATCACCGGGACCAGATGGCTTGCATCCGAGGGTACTTAGGGAACTCAGTCAGGTGATTGCCAGACCGTTGTTCCTAATTTTTACAGACAGTCTATTGACTGGAATGGTGCCAGCTGATTGGAGAAAAGCCAATGTAGCACCAATATTTAAAAAGGGCCCAAAAAACATCCCTGGGAATTACAGACCAGTTAGCCTAACATCAATAGTATGTAAACTCTTGGAGGGGATGATAAGGGACTATATACAAGATTTTAGTAATAAGAATGATATCATTAGCAGTAATCAGCATGGATTCATGAAGAATCGTTCTTGCCAAACCAATCTATTAACCTTCTATGAGGAGGTGAGTTGCCATCTAGATAAAGGAAGGCCCGTAGACGTGGTGTATCTGGATTTTGCAAAAGCATTTGACACAGTTCCCCATAAACGTTTACTGTACAAAATAAGGTGCGTTGGCATGGACCATAGGGTGAGTACATGGATTGAAAACTGGCTACAAGGGCGTGTTCAGAGGGTGGTGATAAATGGGGAGTACTCAGAATGGTCAGGGGTGGGTAGTGGGGTCCCCCAGGGTTCTGTGCTGGGACCAATCCTATTTAATTTGTTCATAAATGACCTGGAGGATGGGATAAACAGTTCCATCTCTGTATTTGCAGACGATACTAAGCTAAGCAGGGCAATAACTTCTCCGCAGGATGTGGAAATCTTGCAAAAAGACCTGAACAAATTAATGGGGTGGGCGACTACATGGCAAATGAGGTTCAATGTAGAAAAATGTAAAATAATGCATTTGGGTGTCAAAAATATGAATGCAATCTATACACTGGGGGGAGAACCTCTGGGGGAATCTAGGATGGAAAAGGACTTGGGGGTCCTAGTGGATGATAGGCTCAGCAACGGCATGCAATGCCAAGCTGCTGCTAATAAAGCAAACAGAATATTGGCATGCATTAAAAGGGGGATCAACGCAAGAGATAAAACGATAATTCTCCCGCTCTACAAGACTCTGGTCCGCCCGCACCTGGAGTATGCTGTCCAGTTCTGGGCACCAGTCCTCAGGAGGGACGTACTGGAAATGGAGCGAGTACAAAGAAGGGCAACAAAGCTAATAAAGGGTCTGGAGGATCTTAGTTATGAGGAAAGGTTGCGAGCACTGAACTTATTCTCTCTGGAGAAGAGACGCTTGAGAGGGGATATGATTTCAATTTACAAATACTGTACTGGTGACCCCACAATAGGGATAAAACTTTTTCGCAGAAGAGAGTTTAATAAGACTCGTGGCCACTCATTGCAATTAGAGGAAAAGAGGTTTAACCTTAAACTACGTAGAGGGTTCTTTACTGTAAGAGCGGCAAGGATGTGGAATTCCCTTCCACAGGCGGTGGTCTCAGCGGGGAGCATTGATAGCTTCAAGAAACTATTAGATAATCACCTGAATGACCGCAATATACAGGGATATGTAATGTAATACTGACACATAATCACACACATAGGTTGGACTTGATGGACTTGTGTCTTTTTTCAACCTCACCTACTATGTAACTATGTAACTATGAACACGAGATTAGCAAAAGGAGCCCAAAGGGTGCCGTAGTGGGACTTGAACTTCCTTTTTATAGTCCCGTCGTACGTGCTGTACGTCACCGCGTTCCAAACCAGTAGACTTTTGCAGTGATCGTGTGTGTCCAAGTCCGTCTCTTTTTAAGTCCGGCGCAAGGAGCCGACAAAGTCCGGCGTAAAGTTCGCCGAGCAAAGTCTGCCGTAAAGTCCGATCCTGTGCACGCGGCATGTGTGTACTGTGCCCTCTGCATAGTGTGCACCTAAAGCTACCTGAAGAAAGATGGTGGTGTTCTTCTGATCCTATTAATACCACAGGCGGGCAGCTGCAGTATTTACAGTTAGTGTAGTGCATTCTCTGCACAGTGTGCACCTAAAGCTACCTGAAGACAATTGCTGTTGTTCTGATCCTATTAGAACCACCGGCAAGCAGCTGCAGTATTTACTGTTAGTGTAGTGTGTCCTCTGCACAGTGTGCACCTAAAGCTACCTGAAGACAAATGCTGTTGTCCTGATCCTATTAGTACCACAGGCAAGCAGCTGCAGTTTTTAAAGTTAGTGTAGTGCATCCTCTGTGCAGTGTGCACCTAAAGCTACCTGAAGAAAATTGGTGGTGTTCTTCTGATTCTCTTAGTACCACAGCCAGCTGCAGCATTTATAGTTAGTGTATTGCATCCTCTGCACAGTGTGCACCTAAAGCTACCTTAAGAAAATTGGTGGTGTTCTGATCCTATTAGTACCGCAGCCAGCTGCAGTATTAACAGTTAGTGTAGTACGTCCTCTGCACAGTGTGCACCTAAAGCAACCTAAGGAAAATTGGTGGTGTTCTTCTGATCCTATTAGTACCGCAGGCAGCTGGAGCATTTACAGTTAGTGTAGTGCGTCCTCTGCACAGTGTGCCCCTAAAGATACCTGAAGAAAATGAGTGGTGTTCTTCTGATCCTATTAGTACCGCAAGCAGCTGCAGTATTTACAGTTAGTGTAGTGCATCCTCTGCACAGTGTGCACCTAAAGCTACCTGAAGCCAATTGCTGTTGTTCTGATCCTATTAGTACCACAGGCAAGCAGCTGCAGTATTTACAGTTAGTGAATTGTGTCCTCTGCACAGTGTGCACATAAAGCTACCTGAAGAAAATTGGTGGTGTTCTTCTGATTCTCTTAGTACCACAGCCAGCTGCAGTATTTATAGTTAGAGTATTGCTTCCTCTGCACAGTGTGCACCTAAAGCTACCTGAAGAAAATTGGTGGTGTTCTTCAGATCCTATTAGTACTGCTAGCAGCTGCAGTATTTATAGTTAGTGTATTGCATCCTCTGCACAGTGAGCACCTAAAGCTACCTGAAGAAAATTGGTGGTGTTCTTCTGATCCTATTAGTACTGCAGCCAGCTGCAGTATTTACAGTAAGTGTAGTGCGTCCTCTGCACAGTGTGCACCTAAAGCTACCTGAGGAAAATTGGTGGTGTTCTTCTGATCCTATTAGTACCGCAGGCAGCTGCAGCATTTACAGATAGTGTAGTGCATCCTCTGCACAGTGTGCACCTAAAGCTACCTAAAGAAAATTGGTGGTGTTCTTCTGAATCTCTTAGAACCACAGCCAGCTGCAGTATTTAGTTAGAGTATTGCTTCCTCTGCACAGTGTGCACCTAAAGCTACCTGAAGAAAATTAGTGGTGTTCTTCAGATCCTATTAGTACCGCTAGCAGCTGCAGCATTTATAGTTAGTGTATTGCATCCTCTGCACAGTGTGCACCTAAAGCTACCTGAAGAAAATTGGTGGTGTTCTTCTGATCCTATTAGTACTGCAGCCAGCTGCAGTATTTACAGTAAGTGTAGTGCGTCCTCTGCACAGTGTGCACCTAAAGCTACCTGAGGAAAATTGGTGGTGTTCTTCTGATCCTATTAGTACTGCAGGCAGCTGCCGCATTTACAGTTAGTGTAGTGCATCCTCTGCACAGTGTGCACCTAAAGCTAATTGAAGAAAATTGGTGGTGTTCTTCTGATCCTATTAATACCACAGGCAGGAAGCTGCAGTATTTACAGTTAGTGTAGCGTGTCCTCTGCACAGTGTGCACCTAAAGCTACCTGAAGTCAATTGCTGTTGTTCTGATCTTATTAATACCACAGACAGGCAGCTGTAGTATTTACAGTTAGTGCAGTGCTTCCTCGGCACAATGTGTACCTAAAGCTACCTGAAGAAAATTGCTAGTGTTCTTCTGATCCTTTTAGTACCACAGCCAGCTGCAGTATTTATAGTTAGTGTATTGCGTCCTCTGCACAGTGTGCACCTAAAGCTACCTGAAGAAAATTGGAGGTGTTCTTCTGATCCTATTAGTACTGAAGCCAGCTGCAGTATTTACAGTTAGTGTAGTGCGTCCTCTGCACATTGTGCACATAAAAGTACCTGAAGAAACTTGGTGGTGTTCTGATCCTATTAGTACCGCTAACAGCTGCAGTATTTATAGTTAGTGCAGTGTGTCCTCTGCACAGGGTGCACCTAAAGCTAACTAAAGACAATTACTGTTGTTCCTGATCCTATTAATACCACAGGCAGGCAGCTGCAGTATTTACAGTTAGTGTAGTGCGTCCTCTGCACAGTGTGCACATAAAGCTACCTGAAGAAAATTGGTGGTGTTCTTCTGATCCTATTAGTACCGCAGGAAGCTGCATAATTTACAATTAGTGTAGTGCGTCCTCTGCACAGTGTGCACCTAAAGCTACCTGAAGAAAATTGGTGATGTTCTTCTGATCATATTAGTACCACAGACAGGCAGCTGTAGTATTTACAATTAGTTTACTGCATCCTCTGCACAGTGTGCACCTAAAGCTTCCTGAAGACAGTTGCTGTTTTTCTGATCCCATTAGAACCACAGGCAAGCAGCTGCAGTATTTACAGTTAGTGTAGTGTATCCTCTGCACAGTGTGCACCTAAAGCTACCTGAAGACAATTGCTGTTGTTCTGATCCTATTAGTACCACAAGCAAGCAGCTGCAGTATTTACAGTTAGTGTAGTGTGTCCTCTGCAAAGTGTGCACCTAAAGCTACCTGAAGACAATTGCTGTTTTTCTGATCCTATTAATATCACAGGCAGGCAGCTGCAGTATTTACAGTTAGTGTAGTGCGTCCTCTGCACAGTGTGCACCTAAAGCTACCTAAAATCAATTGCTGTTGTTCTGATCCTATTAGTACCACAGGCAAGAAGCTGCAGTATTTACAGTTAGTGTAGTGTGTCCTCTGCACAGTGTGCATCTTAAGCTACCTGAAGACAAATGGTGGTGTTCTTCTGATCCTATTAGTACCACAGGCAGGAAGCTACAGTATTTACAGTTAGCGTACTGTGTCCTCTGCACAGTGTGCACCTAAATCTACCTGTAGAAAATTGGTGGTGTTCTTCGGATCCTATTAGTACCATAGGCAGGCAGCTGCAGTATTTATAGTTAGTGTAGTGTGTCCTCTGCACAGTGTGCACCTAAAGCTACCTGAAGAAAATTAGTGGTGTTCTTCTGATCCTATTTATACCACCGGCAGGCAGCTGCAGTATTTACAGTTAGTGTAGTGCATTCTCTGCACAGTGTGCACCTAAAGCTACCTGAAGACAATTGCTGTTGTTCTGATCCCATTAGTACCAAAGGCAAGCTGCCGCAGTATTTACAGTTAGTGTACCGTGTCTGCACAGTGTGTACCTAAAGCTACCTGAAGAAAGTTGGTGGTGTTCTTCTGATCCTATTAGTACCACAGGCAGGCAGCTGCAGTATTTACAGTTAGTGTACTGTGTCATCTGCACAGTGTGCACCTAAAGTTACTTGAAGACAATTTCTGTTGTTCTGATCCTATTAATATCACAGGCAGGCAGCTGCAGTATTTACAGTTAGTGTAGTGCGTCATCTGCACAGTGTGCACCTAAATTTACCTGAAAACAATTGCTGTTGTTCTGATCCTATTAGTATCACAGTCAAGAAGCTGCAGTATTTACAATTAGTGTAGTGTGTCCTCTACACAGTGTGCACCTAAAGCTACCTGAAGACAATTGCTGTTGGTCTGGCAGGCAGATGCAGTATTTACAGTTAGTGTACTGTGCCCTCTGCACAGTGTGCACCTAAATCTACCTGAAGAAAATTGGTGGTGTTCTTCTGATCCTATTAGTACCACAGGCAGGAAGCTACAGTATTTACAGTTAATGTACTGTGTCCTCTGCACAGTGTGCACCTAAAGCTACATGAAGAAAATTGGTGGTGTTCTTCTGATCCTATTAGTACCACAGGCAGCTGAAGCATTTACAGTTAGTGTAGTGCGTCCTCTGCACACTGTGCACCTAAAGCTACCTTAAGACAATTGCTGTTGTTCTGATTCTATTAGTACCACGGGCAAGCAGCTGCAGTATTTACAGATAGTGTAGTGTGTCCTCTGCACAGTGTGCACCTAAAGCTACCTGAAGACAATTGCTGTTGTTCTGATCCCATTAATATCACAGGCAGGCAGCTGCAGTATTTACAGTTAGTGTAGTGCGTCCTCTGCACAGTGTGCACCTAAAGCTACTTGAAGACAAATGCTGTTGTTCTCATCCTATTAGTTCCAAAGGCAAGCAGCTGCAGTATTTACAGTTAGTGTACTGTGTCCTCTGCACAGTGTGCACCTAAAGCTACCTGAAGAAAGTTGGTGGTGTCCTTCTAATCCTATTAGTACCACAGGCAGGCAGCTGCAGTATTTACAGTTAGTGTAGTGCATCCTCTGCATAGTGTGAACCTAAAGCTACCTGAAGAAAATTGGTAGTGTTCTTCTAATCCTATTAGTACCACAGGCAGGAAGCTACAGTATTTACAATTAGTGTACTGTGTCCTCTGCACAGTGTGCACCTAAATCTACATGGAGAAAACTGGTGGTGTTCTTCTGATCCTATTAATATCACAGGCAGGCAGCTGCAGTATTTACAGTTAGTGTAGTGCGTCCTCTGCACAGTGTGCACCTGAAGCTACCTGAAGAAAATTGGTGATGTTCTTCTGATCATATTAGTACCACAGGCAGGCAGCTGTATTATTTACAATTAGTTTACTGCATCCTCTGCACAGTGTGCACCTAAAGCTTCCAGAAGACAGTTGCTGTTTTTCTGATCCCATTAGAACCACAGGCAAGCAGCTGCAGTATTTACAGTTAGTGTACTGTGTCCTCTGCACAGTGTGCACCTAAAGCTACCTGAAGAAAGTTGATGGTGTTTTGATCCTATTAGTACCACAGGCAAGCATCTGCATTATTTTCAGTTGGTGTAGTGTGTCCTCTGCACAGTGTGCACCTAAAGCTACCTGAAGAAAGTTGGTGGTGTTCTTCTGATCCTATTAGTACAACAAGCAGGCAGCTGCAGTTTTTACAGTTAGTGTACTGTGTCCTCTACACAGTGTGCACCTAAAACTACCTGAAGAAAATTAGTGGTGTTCTTCTGATCCTATTAATACCACAGGCAGGCAGCTGCAGTATTTACAGTTAGTGTAGTACATTCTCTGCCCAGTGTGCACCTTAAGCTACCTGAAGACAATTGCTGTTGTTCTGATCCATTAGTACCACAGGCAAGCAGCTGCAGTATTTACAGTTAGTGTAGTGTGTCCTCTGCACAGTGTGCACCTAAAGCTACCTGAAGACAATTGCTGTTTTTCTGATCCTATTAATATCACAGGCAGGCAGCTGCAGTATTTACAGTTAGTGTAGTGCGTCCCCTGCACAGTGTGCACCTAAAGCTACCTAAAATCAATTGATGTTGTTCTGATCCTATTAGTACCACAGGCAAGAAGCTGCAGTATTTACAGTTAGTGTAGTGTGTCCTCTGCACAGTGTGCATCTTAAGCTACCTGAAGACAATTGGTGGTGTTCTTCTCATCCCATTAGTACCACAGGCAGGAAGCTACAGTATTTTACAGTTAGTGTACTGTGTCCTCTGCACAGTGTGCACCTAAATCTACCTGTAGAATATTGGTGGAGTTCTTCGGATCCTATTAGTACCATAGGCAGGCAGCTGCAGTATTTACAGTTAGTGTACTGCGTCCTCTGCACAGTGTGCACCTAAAGCTACCTGAAGAAAACTGGTTTTGTTCTGATCCTATTAATATCACAGGCAGGCAGCTGCAGTATTTATAGTTAGTGTAGTGTGTCCTCTGCACAGTGTGTACCTAAAGCTACCTGAAGAAAATTAGTGGTGTTCTTCTGATCCTATTTATACCACCGGCAGGCAGCTGTAGTATTTACAGTTAGTGTAGTGCGTCCTCTGCACAGTGTGCACCTAAAGCTACCTGAAGACAATTGCTGTTGTTCTGATCGAATTAGTACCACAGGCAGGCATCTGCAGTATTTACAGTTAGTGTATTATGTCCTCAGCACAGTGTGCACCTAAACCTACCTGAAGAAAGTTGGTGGTGTTCTTCTAATCCTATTAGTACCACAGGCAGGCAGCTGCAGTATTTACAGTTAGTGTACTGAGTCCTCTGCACAATGTGCACCTGAAGCTACCTGAAGAAAATTGGTGGTGTTCTTCTGATCCTATTAATACCACAGGCAGGCAGCTGCAGTATTTACAGTTAGTGTAGTGCATTCTCTGCACAGTGTACACCTAAAGCTACCTGAAGACAATTGTTGTTGTTCTGATCCTTTTAGTACCACAGGCGAGCAGCTGCAGTATTTACAGTTAGTGTAGTGCGTCCTCTGCACAGTGTGCACCTAAAGCTACATGAAGACGATTGCTGTTGTTCTGAACCTATTAATATCATAGGAAGGCAGCTGCAGTATTTACAGTTAGTGTAGTGCATCCTCTGCACAGTGTGCACCTAAAGCTACCTGAAGACAATTGCTGTTGTTCTGATCCTATTAATATCACAGGCAGGCAGCTGCAGTATTTACAGATAGTGTAATGCATCCACTGCACAGTGTGCACCTAAAGCTACCTGAAGAAAATTAGTGGTGTTCTTCTGATCCTATTAGTACCACAGGCAGGCAGCTGCAGTATTTACAATTAGTGTACTGCATCCTCTGCACAGTGTGCACCTAAAGCTACCTGAAGAAAATTGGTGGTGTTCTTCTGATCCTATTAGTACCAAAGGCATCTGCAGTATTTACAGTTAGTGTAGTGCGTCCTCTGCACACTGTGCACCTAAAGCTACCTGAAGAAAATTAGTGGTGTTCTTCTGATCCTATTAGTACCGCAGGCAGCTGCAGTATTTACAGTTAGTGTAGTGCGTCCTCTGCACAGTGTGCACCTAAAACTACCTGAAGAAAATTGGTGGTGTTTTTCTGATCGTCTTAGTAGGGCAACCATCTGCAGTAATTATAGTTAATGTATTGCGTCCTCTGCACAGTGTGCACCTAAAGCTACCTGAAGAAAATTGGTGGTGTTCTTCTGATCCTATTAGTACCACAGGCAGCAGCAGAATTTAAAGTCAGTGTAGTGCGTCCTCTTCACAGTGAGCACCTAAAGATACCTGAAGAAAATTGGTGGTGTTCTTCTTATCCTATTAGTACCGAAGGCAGCTGCAGAATTTACAGTTAGTGTAGTGCGTCCTCTGCACAGTGTGCACCTAAAGCTACCTGAAGAAAATTGGTGGTGTACTTCTGATCCTATTATTACCACAGGCAGGCAGCTGTAGTATTTACAGTTAGTGTAGTGCGTCCTCTGCACAGTGTGCACCTAAAGCTACCTGAAGACAATTTCTGTTGTTCTGATCCTATTAGTACCACAGGCAAGCAGCTGCAGTATTTACAGTTAGTGTAGTGTATCCTCTGCACAGTGTGCACATAAAGCTACCTGAAGACAATTGCTGTTCTGATCCTATTAATATCACAGGCAGGCAGCTGCAGTATTTACAGTTAGTGTAGTGCGTCCTCTGCACCTAAAGCTACTCGAAGACAAATTACCGTATTTATCGGCGTATAAGACGCACAGGTGTATAACACGCACATTAATTATAAGAGGGAAGTTTCAGGAAAAAAATTAAAATGTAATAAGGATTTAATATTTAAGCAACATAAGGGTCAGTGCCCATCTGCAGCCTCACCATTGCCATTAATGCAGCCTGATTAATGCCCATCTGCAGCCTCACAAGTGTCATCAATGCAGCAGCCTCACCACTGCCATCAATGCAGCAGCCTCACCGTTGTCATCAATGCAGCAACCTCACCATTGCCATCAATGCAGCAGCCTCACCATTACCTTGAATGCAGCAGCTTCCTATTACAGAGGCCGCCAAGTAAGCAGGAGATTCTCACAATATTTAATCTGATGGCGCTCGTCCTGCCCCCCTCCCTGTCCTCTCCAAGGCAGCTAAAATTTAAGTATTGGCATATAACACGCACACACTCTTTGCACCCAATTTTCATGGTGAAAAAGTGAGTGTTATACGCCAATAAATACAGTATGTTGTTCCGATCCTCTTAGTTCCAAAGGCAAGCAGCTGCAGTATTTACAGTTAGTGTACTGTGTCCTCTGTAAAGTGTCCACCTAAAGCTACCTGTAGACAATTGCTGTTGTTCTGATCCTATTACCCTGTTTCCCCGAAAATAAGACCTAGCGTGATTGTCGGTGATGGCTGCAATATAAGCCCTACCCCCCAAATAAGCCCTAGTTAAAGTCCTTGTAGGTCTTATTTTCAGGGTGGGGCTTATTTTCGGGGAAACAGGGTAGAGCTTATTTGGGGGGTAGGGCTTTTATTGCAGCCATCACCGACAATCACACTAGGTCTTATTTTCGGGGAAGCAGGGTAATACTACAGGCAGGCAGCTGCATTATTTACAGTTAGTGTAGTGCAACCTCTGAGCACTGTGCACCTAAAGCTACCTGAAGACAATTGCTGTTTTTCTGATCCTATTAGTACCGTAGCCAGGCATCTGCAGTATTTACAGTTAGTGTACTGTTTCCTCTGCACAGTGTGCACCTAAAGCTACCTGAATAAAGTTGGTGGTGTTCTTCTGATCCTATTAATACCACAGGCAGGCAGCTGCAGAATTTACAGTTAGTGTACTGTGTCCTCTGTACAGTGTACACCTAAAGCTACCTGAAGAAAATTGGTGGTGTTCTTCTGATCCTATTAGTACCAAAGGCATCTGCAGCATTTACAGTTAGTGTAGTGCGTCCTCTGCACACTGTGCACCTAAAGCTACCTGAAGAAAATTAGTGGTGTTCTTCTGATCCTATTAGTACCGCAGGCAGCTGCAGTATTTACAGTTAGTGTAGTGCGTCCTCTGCACAGTGTGCACCTAAAGCTACCTGAAGAAAATTGGTGGTGTTCTTCTGATCCTTTTAGTACCGCAGGCAGCAGCAGTATTTAAGGTTAGTATAGTGCGTCCTCTGCACAGTGTGCACCTAAAGCTACCTGAAGAAAATTGGTGGTGTTCTTCTGATCCTCTTAGTAGGGCAGCCATCTGCAGTATTTATACTTAGTGTATTTTGTCCTCTGCACAGTGTGCACCTAAAGCTACCTGAAGAAAATTGGTGGTGTTCTTATGATCCTATTAATACCACAGGCAGGCAGCTGTAGTATTTACAGTTAGTGTAGTGCGTCTTCTGCTCTGTGTGCACCTAAAGCTACCTGAAGAAAATTGGTGGTGTTCTTATGATCCTATTAATACCACAGGCAGGCAGCTGTAGTATTTACAGTTAGTGTAGTGCGTCTTCTGCTCTGTGTGCACCTAAAGCTACCTGAAGACAATTGCTTTTGTTCTGATCCTATTAGTACCAAAGGCAAGCAGCTGCAGTATTTACAGTTAGTGTACTGTGTCCTCTGTAAAGTGTGCACCTAAAGCTACCTGTAGACAATTGATGTTTTTCTGATCCTATTAATACCACAGGCAGGCAGCTGCAATATTTACAGTTAGTGTAGTGCGTCCTCTGCACAGTGTGCACCTAAAGATACCTGAAGAAAATTGGTGAAGGTATTCTTCTGATCCTATTAGTACGGAAGGCAGCTGCAGCATTTACAGTTAGTGTAGTGCGTCCTCTGCACAGTGTGCACCTAAAGCTACCTGAAGAAAGTTGGTGGTGTTCTTCTGATCCTATTAATACCACAGGCAGGCAGCTGCAGAATTTACAGTTAGTGTACTGTGTCCTCTACACAGTGTGCAGCTAAAGCTACCTGAAGACAATTGCTGTTAATCTGATCCTATTAGTACCAAAGGCAAGCAGCTGCAGTATTTACAGTTAGTGTACTGTGTCCTCTGCACATTGTGCACCTAAAGATGCCTGAAGAAAATTGGTGGTGTTCTTCTGATCCTATTAATACCACAGGCAGGCAGCTGTAGTATTTACAGTTAGTGTAGTGCTTCCCCTGCACAGTGTGCACCTAAAGCTACCTGAAGACAATTGCTGTTGTTCTGATCCTTTTGATACCACTGGCAGGCAGCTACAGAATTTAAAGTTAGTGTACTGCGTCCTCTGCACAGTGTGCACCTAAATCTACCTGAAGAAAATTGGTGGTGTTCTTCTGATCCTGTTAGTACCACAGGCAGTCAGCTGCAGTATTTACAGTTAGTATACTGCGTCCTCTGCACAGTGTGCACCTAAAGCCGCCTGAAGAAAATTGCTGCTGTTCTGATCCTATTAATACCACAGGTAGGCAGCTGCAGTATTTACAGATAATGTAGTGCATCCACTGCACAGTGTGCACCTAAAGCTACCTGAAGAAATTTGGTGGTGTTCTTCTGATCCTATTAGTACCACAGGCAGCAGCAGTATTTACAGTTAGTGTAATGCATCCTCTGCACCGTGTGTACCTAAAGCTACCTGAAGAAAATTGCTAGTGTTCTTCTGATCCTATTAGTACTAAAGGCAGGCAGCTGTAGTATTTACAGTTAGTGTAATGCTTTCTCTGCACAGAGTGCACCTAAAGTTACCTGAAGACAATTACTGTTGTTGTGAAACTATTAGTACCACAGGCAGGAAGCTGAAGTATTTACAATTAGTGTACTGTGTCCTCTGCACAGTGTGCTCCTAAATCTAACTGAAGAAAATTGGTGGTGTTCTTCTGATCCTATAAGTACCACAGGCAGCTGCAGCATTTACAGTTAGTGTAGTGCATCCTCTGCACACTGTGCACCTAAAGCTACCTGAAGAAAATTAGTGGTGTTCTTCTGATCCTATTATTAGCGCAGGCTGCTGCAATATTTACAGTTAGTGTAGTGTGTCCTCTGCACAGTGTGTATCTAAAGCTACCTGAAGAAAATTGGTGGTGTTCTTCTGATCCTCTTAGTAGGGCAGCCATCTGCAGTATTTATAGTTAGTGTATTGTGTCCTCTGCACAGTGTGCACCTAAAGCTACCTGAAGAAAATTGGTGGTGTTCCTTATATCCTATTAGTACCGCAGGTAGCTGCAGCATTTACAGTTAGTGTAGTGTGTCCTCCGCACAGTTAGCACCTAAAGCTACCTGAAGAAAATTGGTGGTGTTCTTCTGATCCTATTAGTACTGCAGGCAGCTGCAGTATTTACAGTTAGTGTAGTGTGTCCTCTGCACAGTGTGCACCTAAAGCTACCTGAAGAAAATTGGTGGTGTTCCTTATATCCTATTAGTACCGCAGGTAGCTGCAGCATTTACAGTTAGTGTAGTGTGTCCTCCGCACAGTTAGCACCTAAAGCTACCTGAAGAAAATTGGTGGTGTTCTTCTGATCCTATTAGTACTGCAGGCAGCTGCAGTATTTACAGTTAGTGTAGTGTGTCCTCTGCACAGTGTGCACCTAAAGCTACCTGAAAAAAATTGGTGGTGTTCTTCTGATCCTATTAGTACTGAAGCCAGCTGCAGTATTTATAGTTAGTGTAGTGCGTCCTCTGCACAGTGTGCACCAAAAGCTACCTGAAGAAAATTGGTGGTGTTCTTCTGATCCTCTTAGTAGGGCAGCCATCTGCAGTATTTATAGTTAGTGTATTGCGTCCTCTGCACAGTGTAAAGCTACCTGAAGAAAATTAGTTGTGTTCTTCTGATCCTATTAGTACCGCAGGCAGCTGCAGAATTTACAGTTAATGTAGTGCATCCTCTGCACAGTGTGCACCTAAAGCTACCTGAAGAAATTTGGTGGTGTTCTTCTGATCCTATTAGTACTGCAGACAGCTGCAGTATTTACAGTTAGTGTAGTGTGTCCTCTGCACAGTGTGCACCTAAAGCTACCTGAAAAAAATTGGTGGTGTTCTTCTGATCCTATTAGTACTGAAGCCAGCTGCAGTATTTATAGTTAGTGTAGTGCGTCCTCTGCACAGTGTGCACCAAAAGCTACCTGAAGAAAATTGGTGGTGTTCTTCTGATCATATTAGTACTATAGGCAGGCAGCTGTAGTATTTACAGTTAGTGTAGTGCTTCCTCTGCACAGTGTGCACCTAAAGCTACCTAAAGAAAATTGCTAGTTTTCTTCTGTTCCTATTAATACTACAGGCAGGCAGCTGTAGTATTTACAGTTAGTGCAGTGCGTCCTCTGCACAGTGTGCACCTAAAGCTACCTGAAGAAAATTGCTATTGTTCTGATCCTAATAATACCACAGGCAGGCAGCTGCAGTATTTACAGTTAATGTAGTGCATCCTCTGCACAGTGTGCACCTAAAGCTACCTGAAGACAATTACTGTTGTTCTGATCCTATTAGTATCACAGGCAAGCAGCTGCAATATTTACAGTTAATGTAGTGTGTCCTCTGCACAGTGTGCACCTACAGCTGCCTTAAAAAATTGGTGGTGTTCTTCTGATCCTATTAGTACTGCAGGCAGCTGCAGTATTTACAGTTAGTGTAGTGCATCCTCTGCACAGTGTGCACCAAAAGCTACTTGAAGAAAATTGGTGGTGTTCTTCTGATCCTCTTAGTAGGGCAGCCATCTGCAGTATTTATAGTTAGTGTACTGCGTCCTCTGCACGGTGTGCACCTAAAGCTACCTGAAGAAAATTAGTTGTGTTCTTCTGATCCTATTAGTACCGCAGGCAGCTGCAGAATTTACAGTTAGTGTAGTGCATCCTCTGCACAGTGTGCACCTAAAGCTACCTGAAGAAATTTGGTGGTGTTCTTCTGATCCTATTAGTACTGCAGGCAGCTGCAGTATTTACAGTTAGTGTAGTGCGTCCTCTGCACAGTGTGCACCAAAAGCTACCTGAAGAAAATTGGTGGTGTTCTTCTGATCCTCTTAGTAGGGCAGCCATCTGCAGTATTTATAGTTAGTGTACTGCGTCCTCTGCACGGTGTGCACCTAAAGCTACCTGAAGAAAATTAATTGTGTTCTTCTGATCCTATTAGTACCGCAGGCAGCTGCAGAATTTACAGTTAGTGTAGTGCATCCTCTGCACAGTGTGCACCTAAAGCTACCTGAAGAAATTTGGTGGTGTTCTTCTGATCCTATTAGTACTGCAGACAGCTGCAGTATTTACAGTTAGTGTAGTGTGTCCTCTGCACAGTGTGCACCTAAAGCTACCTGAAAAAAATTGGTGGTGTTCTTCTGATCCTATTAGTACTGAAGCCAGCTGCAGTATTTATAGTTAGTGTAGTGCGTCCTCTGCACAGTGTGCACCAAAAGCTACCTGAAGAAAATTGGTGGTGTTCTTCTAATCATATTAGTACTATAGGCAAGCAGCTGTAGTATTTACAGTTAGTGTAGTGCGTCCTCTGTACAGTGTGCACCTAAAGCTACCTGAAGAAAATTGCTAGAGTTCTTCTGTTCCTATTAATACTACAGGCAGGCAGCTGTAGTATTTACAGTTAGTATAGTGCGTCCTCTGCACAGTGTGCACCTAAAGCTACCTGAAGAAAATTGCTATTGTTCTGATCCTAATAATACCACAGGCAGGCAGCTGCAGTATTTACAGTTAGTGTAGTGCATCCTCTGCACAGTGTGCACCTAAAGATACCTGAAGACAATTACTGTTGTTCTGATCCTATTAGTATCACAGGCAAGCAGCTGCAATATTTACAGTTAATGTAGTGTGTCCTCTGCACAGTGTGCACCTACAGCTAACTTAAGACAATTGCTGTTGTTCTGATGATATTAATACCTCAGGCAGGCAGCTGCAGTATTTACAGTTAGTGTACTGCGTCCTCTGCACAGTGTGCACCTAAAGCTGCCTGAAGAAAGTTGGTGGGGTTCTTCAGTTCCTTTTAATACCACTGGCAGCTGCAGCATTTACAGTTAGTGTAGTGCGTCCTCTGCACACTGTGCACCTAAAGCTACATGAAGAAAATTAGTGGTGTTCTTCTGATCCTATTAGTACTGCAGCCATATGCAGTATTTATAGTTAGTGTATTGCGTCCTCTGCACAGTGTTCACCTAAAGCTACCTGAAGAAAATTGGTGGTGTTCTTCTGATCCTATTAGTACCGCAGGCAGCTGCAGAATTTATAGTTAGTGTAGTGCGTCCTCTGCACGGTGTGCACCTAAAGCTGCCTTAAAAAATTGGTGGTGTTCTTCTGATCCTATTACTACTGCAGCCAGCTGCAGTATTTATAGTTAGTGTAGTGCGTCCGATGCACAGTGTGCACCTAAAGCTACCTGGAGAAAATTGGTGCTGTTCTTCTGATCCTATTAGTACCGCAGGCAGCAGCAGTATTTACAGTTAGTTTAGTGCGTCCTTTGGACAGTGTGCACCTAAAGCTACCTGAAGAAAATTGCTAGTGTTCTTCTGATCCTATTAGTACTACAGGCAGTCAGCTGCAGTATTTACAGTTAGTGTACTGCGTCCTCTGTACAGTGTGCACCTAAAGCTACCTGAAGAAAATTGCTAGTGTTCTTCTGATTCTAGTAGTGCTACAGGCAGGCAGCTGTAGTATTTACAGTTAGTGTAGTGCGTCCTCTGCACAGTGTGCACCTAAAGCTACCTGAAGACAATTGCCGTTGTTCTGATCCTATTAATATCACAGGCAGGAAGCTGCAGTATTTACAGTTAGTGAAGTGCGTCCTCTGCACAGTGTGCACCTAAAGACACCTGAAGAAAGTTGGTGGTGTTCTTCTGATCCTATTAGTACCACAGACAGGCAGCTGCAGTATTTACAGTTAGTGTACTGTTCTCCAAACAGTGTGCACCTAAAGCTACCTGAAGAAAATTGGTGGTGTTCTTCTGATCCTATTAATACCACAGTGAGGCAGCTGCAGTATTTACAGTTAGTTTAGTGCATCCTCTGCACAGTGTGCTTCTACATCTACCTGAAGAAAAATGGTGGTGTTCTTCTGATCCTATTAGTACCACTGGCAGTCAGCTGAAGTATTTACAGTTAGTGTACTGCATCTCTGCACAGTGTGCACCTAAAGCTACCAGAAGAAAATTGGTGGTGTTCTTCTGATCCTATTTCTACCACAGGCAGCTGCAGCATTTACAGTTAGTGTAGTTTGCCCTCTGCACACTGTGCACCTAAAGCTACATGAAGAAAATTATTGGTGTTCTTCTGATTCTATTAGAACTGATGGCAGCTGCATTATTTACAGTTAGTGTAGTGCGTCCTCTGCACAGTGTGCACCTAGAGTTACCTGAAGACAATTGCTGTTGTTCTGATCCTATTAGTACCACAGGCAAGAATCTGCAGTATTTACAGTTAGTGTACTGTGTCCTCTGCACAGAGTGCACCTAAAGATACCTGAAGAAAGTTGGTGGTGTTCTTCTGATCCTATTAGTACCACAGACAGGCAGCTGCAGTATTTACAGTTAGTGTAGTGATTCTCTGCACAGTGTGCACCTAAAGCTACCTGAAGAAAATTGCTGTTGTTCTGAACCTATTAGTACCACAGGCAAGCAGCTGCAGTATTTACAGTTAGTGTAGTGTATCCTCTGCACAGTGTGCACCTAAAGTTACCTGAAGACAATTGCTTTTGTTATGATCCTATTAATACCACAGGCAGGCAGCTGCAGTATTTACAGTTAGCGTAGTGCATCCTATGCACCTTGTGAACCTAAAGCTACCTGAAGAAAATTGGTGGTGTTCTTCTGATCCTATTAGTACCACAGGCAGGAAGCTACAGTATTTACAATTGGAGTACTGTGTCCTCTGCACAGTGTGCACCTAAATCTACCTGAAGTAAATCGGTGGTGTTCTTCTGATCCTATTAGTACCACAGGCAGGCAGCTGCAGTATTTACAGTTAGTATACTGCGTCCTCTGCACAGTGTGCACCTAAAGCTACCTGAAGAAAATTGGTGGTGTTCTTCTGATCCTCTTAGTACTGCAGACAGTTGCAGAATTTACAGTTAGTGTAATGTGTCTTCTCCACAGTGTGCACATAAAGATACCTGAAAAAAATTGGTGGTGTTCTTCTGATCCTATTAGTACTGCAGCCAGCTGCAGTATTTACAGTTAGTGTAGTGCGTCCTCTGTACAGTGTGCACCTAAAGCTACCTGAAGAAAATTGGTGGTGTTCTATTGATCCTATTAGTACCGCAGGCAGCAGCAGTATTTACGGTTAGTGTAGTGCCTCCTCTGCACAGTATGCACCTAAAGTTACCTGAAGAAAATTGCTGGTGTTATTCTAATTCTATTAGTACCACAGGCAGGTTTAGTATTTACAGTTAGTGTAGTGCGTCCTCTGCACAGTGTGCACCTAAAGCTACCTGAAGACAGTTGCTGTTGTTCTGATCCTATTAATACCACAGGAAGGCAGCTGCTGTATTTACAGTTAGTGTATTGCGTCCTCTACACAGTGTGCAGCTAAAGCTACTTGAAGACAATTGCTGTTGTTCTGATCCTATTAATATCACAGGCAGGCAGCTGCTGTATTTACAGTTAGTGTAGTGTGTCCTCTGCACAGTGTGCACCTAAAGCTACCTGAAGAAAGTTGCTGTTGTTCTGGTCCTATTAGTACCACAGGCAAGCAGCTGCAGTATTTACAGTTAGTGTACTGTGCCCTCTGCACAGTTTGCACATAAAGCTGCATGAAGTCAAATGCTGTTGTTCTGATCCTAGTAATACCACAGGCAGGCAGCTGCAGAATTTACAGTTAGTGTAGTGCATCCTCTGCACAATGTGGACCTAAAGCTACCCGAAGACAGTTGCTGTTGTTCTGATCCTATTAATACCACAGACGGGTAGCTGCAGAATTTTCAGTTAGTGTAGTTTGTCCTCTGCACAGTGTGCACCTAAAGCGACCTGAGGACAATGATCCTATTAGTATCCCGGTCAAGCAGCTGCAGTATTTACATTTAGTGTAGTGTTTCCTCTGCACAGTGTGCACCTAATACTAATTGCAGACAATTGCTGTTGTTCTGATCCTATTAATACCACAGGCAGGCAGCTGCAGTATTTACAGTTAGTGTAGTGCATTTTCTCCTCAGTGTGCACGTAAAGCTACCTGAAGACAGTTGCTGTTGTTCTGATCCTATTAATACCACAGGCAGTCAGCTGCAGTACTTACAGTTAGTGTAGTGCATCCTCTGCACAGTGTGCACCTAAATCTACCTGAAGAAAATAGGTGGTGTTCTTCTGATCCTATTAGTACTACAGGCAGGCAGCTGCAGTTCTTACAGTTAGTGCACTGCTTCCTCTGCACAGTGTGCACCTAAAGCTACCTGAAGAAAACTGGTGGTGTTCTTCTGATCCTATTTGTACTGCAGCCAGCTGCAGTATTTACAGTTAGTGTAGTGTTTCTTCTTCACAGTGTGCACCAAAAGCTACCTGAAAAAAATTGGTGGTGTTCTTCTAATTCTATTAGTACTGCAGGCAGGCAGATGTAGTATTTACAGTTAGTGTAGTGCGTCCTCTGCACAGTGTGCACCTAAAGCTACCTGAAGACAATTGCTGTTGTTCTGATCCTTTTAGTAACACAGGCAAGCAGCTGCAGTATTTACAGTTAGTGTAGTGTTTCCTTTGTACAGTGTGCACCTTAAGATACCTGAAGACTAGGGATGAGCCGAACACCCCCCTGTTCGGTTCGCACCAGAACATGCGAACAGGAAAAAAGTTCGTTCGAACATGCGAACACCGTTAAAGTCTATGGGACACGAACATGAATAATCAAAAGTGCAAATTTTAAAGGCTTATATTAAAGTTATTGTCATAAAAAGTGTTTGGGGACCTGGGTCCTGCCCCAGGGGACATGGATCAATGCAAAAAAAAGTTTTAAAAACGGCCGTTTTTTCAGGAGCAGTGATTTTAATAATGCTTAAAGTCAAACAATAAAAGTGTAATATCCCTTTAAATTTCGTACCTGGGGGGTGTCTATAGTATGCCTGTAAAGGGGCGCATGTTTCCTGTGTTTAGAACAGTCTGACAGCAAAATGACATTTTGAAGGAAAAAACTCATTTAAAACTACTCGCGGCTATTGCATTGCCGACAATACACATAGAAGTTCATTGATAAAAACGGCATGGGAATTCCCCAAAGGGGAACCCCGAACCAAAATTTAAAAAAAAAAATGACGTGGGAGTCCTCCTAAATTCCATACCAGGCCCTTCAGGTCTGGTATGGATATTAAGGGGAACCCCGGCCAAAATTTAAAAAAAAAAATGACGTGGGGTTCCCCCTAAATTCCATACCAGACCCTTCAGGTCTGGTATGGATTTTAAGGGGAACCCCGCACCAAAAAAAAAAAAAAAACGGCGTGGGGTCCCCCCAAAAATCCATACCAGACCCTTATCCGAGCACGCAACCTGGCAGGCCGCAGGAAAAGAGGGGGGGACGAGAGTGCGGCCCCCCCTCCCTCCTGAACCGTACCAGGCCACATGCCCTCAACATTGGGAGGGTGCTTTGGGGTAGCCCCCCAAAACACCTTGTCCCCATGTTGATGAGGACAAGGGCCTCATCCCCACAACCCTGGCCGGTGGTTGTGGGGGTCTGCGGGCGGGGGGCTTATCGGAATCTGGAAGCCCCCTTTAACAAGGTGACCCCCAGATCCCGGCCCCCCCCCTGTGTGAAATGGAAAGGGGGTACATAAGTACCCCTACCATTTCACGAAGAAAGTGTCAAAAATGTTAAAAATGACAAGAGACAGTTTTTGACAATTCCTTTATTTAAATGCTTCTTCTTTCTTCTATCTTCCTTCATCTTCTGGTTCTTCTGGTTCTTCTGGCTCTTCTGGTTCTTCCTCCGGCGTTCTCGTCCAGCATCTCCTCCGCGGCGTCTTCTGTCTTCTTCTCCTCGGGCCGCTCCGCACCCATGGCATGGGGGGGAGGCTCCCGCTCTTCTCTTCTTCTTTTCTTCTCTTCTTCTCTTCTTCATCTTCTTCTCCGGGCCGCTCCGCAATCCATGCTGGCATGGAGGGAGGCTCCCGCTGTGTGACGGCGCTCCTCGTCTGACAGTTCTTAAATAACGGGGGGGGGCGGGGCCACCCGGTGACCCCGCCCCCCTCTGACGCACGGTGACTTGACGGGACTTCCCTGTGGCATTCCCCGTGACGTCACAGGGAAGTCCCGTCAAGTCACCGTGCGTCAGAGGGGGGCGGGGTCACCGGGTGGCCCCGCCCCCCCCGTTATTTAAGAACTGTCAGACGAGGAGCGCCGTCACACAGCGGGAGCCTCCCTCCATGCCAGCATGGATTGCGGAGCGGCCCGGAGAAGAAAAGAAGAAAAGAAGAAGAGAAGAAGAGAAGTAAAGAAGAAGAGAAGAGCGGGAGCCTCCCCCCCATGCCATGGGTGCGGAGCGGCCCGAGGAGAAGAAGATAGAAGACGCCGCGGAGGAGATGCTGGACGAGAACGCCAGAGGAAGAACCAGAAGAGCCAGAAGAACCAGAAGAACCAGAAGATGAAGGAAGATAGAAGAAAGAAGAAGCATTTAAATAAAGGAATTGTCAAAAACTGTCTCTTGTCATTTTTAACATTTTTGACACTTTCTTCGTGAAATGGTAGGGGTATTTATGTACCCCCTTTCCATTTCACACAGGGGGGGGCCGGGATCTGGGGGTCACCTTGTTAAAGGGGGCTTCCAGATTCCGATAAGCCCTCCGCCCGCAGACCCCCACAACCACCGGCCAGGGTTGTGGGGATGAGGCCCTTGTCCTCATCAACATGGGGACAAGGTGTTTTGGGGGGCTACCCCAAAGCACCCTCCCAGTGTTGAGGGCATGTGGCCTGGTACGGTTCAGGAGGGAGGGGGGGCCGCACTCTCGCCCCCCCTCTTTTCCTGCGGCCTGCCAGGTTGCGTGCTCGGATAAGGGTCTGGTATGGATTTTTGGGGGGACCCCACGCCGTTTTTTTTTTTTTGGCGCGGGGTTCCCCTTAAAATCCATACCAGACCTGAAGGGTCTGGTATGGAATTTAGGGGGAACCCCACGTCATTTTTTTTTTTTAATTTTGGCCGGGGTTCCCCTTAATATCCATACCAGACCTGAAGGGCCTGGTATGGAATTTAGGGGGACTCCCATGTCATTTTTTTTTTAAATTTTGGTTCGGGGTTCCCCTTTGGGGAATTCCCATGCCGTTTTTATCAATGAACTTCTATGTGTATTGTCGGCAATGCAATAGCCGCGAGTAGTTTTAAATGAGTTTTTTCCTTCAAAATGTCATTTTGCTGTCAGACAGTTCTAAACACAGGAAACATGCGCCCCTTTACAGGCACACTATAGACACCCCCCAGGTACGAAATTTAAAGGGATATTACACTTTTATTGATTGACTTTAAGCATTATTAAAATCACTGCTCCTGAAAAAACGGACGTTTTTAAAACTTTTTTTTGCATTGATCCATGTCCCCTGGGGCAGGACCCAGGTCCCCAAACACTTTTTATGACAATAACTTGCATATTAGCCTTTAAAATTAGCACTTTTGATTTCTCCCATAGACTTTTAAAGGGTGTTCCGCGGCATTCGAATTTGCCGCGAACACCCCAAATTGTTCGCTGTTCGGTGAACTTGCGAACAGCCAATGTTCGAGTCGAACATGAGTTCGACTCGAACTCGAAGCTCATCCCTACTGAAGACAATTGCTGTTGTTATGATTATATTATTACCACAGGCAGGCAGCTGTAGTATTTACAGTTAGTGTAGTGCGTCCTCTGCACAGTGTGCACCTAAAGCTACCTGAAGACAATTGCTGTTGTTCTGATCCTTTTAGTACCACAGGCAAGCAACTGCAGTATTTACAGTTCGTGTAGTGTTTCCTCTGCACAGTGTGCACCTAAAGCTACCTGAAGACAATTGCTGTTGTTGTGATCCTATTAATACCACAGTCAGGCAGCTGCAGTACCTATAGTTAGTGTAGTGGATCCTCTGCACAGTGTGCACTTAAACCTAGCTTAAGGAATTTGGTGGTGTTCTTCTGATCGTATTAGTACCACTGGTAGGTAGCTGCAGTATTTACAGTTAGTGCACTGCGTCCTCTGCACAGTGTGCACCTAAAGCTACCTAAAGAAAATTGGTGGTCTTCTTCTGATCCTATTAGTAACATAGGCTGCTGCAGCATTTACAGTTAGTGTAGTGAGTCCTCTGCTCAGTGTGCACCTAAAGCTACCTGAAAAAAATTGGTGGTGTTCTTCTGATCCTATTAGTACTGCAGCCAGCTGCAGTATTTACAGTTAGTGTAGTGCCTCCTCCGTACAGTGTGCACCTAAAGTTACCTGAAGAAAATTGCTGGTGCTCTTCTGATCCTATTAGTACCACAGGCAGGCAGATGTAGTATTTACAGTTAGTGTACTGTGTCCTATGCACAGTGTCCACCTAAAGCTACCTGAAGAAAATTGGTGGTGTTCTTCTGATCCTTTTAGTACCACAGGCAAGCAGCTGCAGTATTTACAGTTAGTGTACTGCGTCCTCTGCACTGTGTGCACCTAAAGCTACCTGAAGACAATTGCTGTTGTTCTGCTCCTATTAATACTACAGACGGGTAACTGCAGTATTTACAGTTAGTGTAGTTTGTCCTCTGCACAGTGCGCACCTAAAGCTACCTGAAGACAATTGCTGTTGTTCTGATCCTATTAATACCACAGGAAAGCAGCTGCAGTATTTACAGTTAGTGTAGTGCGTCCTCTGCACAGTGTGCACCTAAACCTACCTGAAGACAATTGCTGTTGTTCTGATTCTATTAGTACCACAGGAAAGCAGCTGCAGTATTTACAGTTAGTGTACTGTGTTGTCTGCACAGTGTGCACCTATAGCTACCTGAAGAAAATTAGTGGTGTTCTTCTGATCCTATTAGCACCACAGGCAGGAAGCTAGAGTATTTACAGTTAGTGTACTGTGTCCTCTGCACAGCGTTCACCTAAAGCTACATGAAGAATATTGGTGGTGTTCTTCTGATCCTATAAGTACTGCAGCCAGCTGCAGTATTTACAGTTAGTGTAGTGCATCCTCTGCATAGTGTGCACCTAAAGCTACCTGAAGAAAATTGGTGGTGTTCTTCCGATCCTATTAGTACCGCAGGCAGCAGCAGTATTTACAGTTAGTGTAGTGCCTCCTCCGCACAGTGTGCACCTAAAGTTACCTGAAGAAAATTGCTGGTGTTCTTCTGATCCTATTAGTACCACAGGCAGGCAGATGTAGTATTTACAGTTAGTGTACTGTGTCCTATGCACAGTGTGCACCTAAAGCTACCTGAAGAAAATTGGTGGTGTTCTTCTGATCCTTTTAGTACCACAGGCAAGCAGCTGCAGTATTTACAGTTAGTGTACTGCGTCCTCTGCACTGTGTGCACCTAAAGCTACCTGAAGACTATTGCTGTTGTTCCGCTCCTATTAATACTACAGACGGGTAGCTGCAGTATTTACAGTTAGTGCAGTTTGTCCTCTGCACAGTGTGCACCTAAAGCTACCTGAAGACAATTGCTGTTGTTCTGATCCTATTAGTACCACAGGAAAGCAGCTGCAGTATTAACAGTTAGTATAGTGCATCCTCTGCACAGTGTGCACCTAAACCTACCTGAAGACAATTGCTGTTGTTCTGATCCTATTAGTACCACAGGAAAGCAGCTGCAGTATTTACAGTTAGTGTACTGTTTCGTCTTCACAGTGTGCACCTAAAGCTACCTGAAGAAAATTGGTGGTGTTCTTTTTATCCTATTAGCACCACAGGCAGGAAGCTAGAGTATTTACAGTTAGTGTACTGTGTCCTCTGCACAGCGTGCACCTAAAGCTACCTGAAGAAAATTGGTGGTGTTCTTCTGATCCTATTAGTACCACAGGCAGGCAGCTGCAGTATTTACAGTTAGTGTACTGCATCCTCTGCACAGTGTGCACCTAAAGCTACCTGAAGACAATTGTTGTTGTTCTGATCCTATTAATATCACAGGCATGCATCTGCAGCATTTTCAGTTTGTGTAGTGCATCCTCTGCACAGTGTGCACCTAAAGCTACCTGAAGACAATTGCTGTTGTTCTTATCCTATTAGTACCACAGGCAAGCAGCTGCATTATTTACAGTTAGTGTACTGCGGCGTCTGCACAGTGTGCACCTAAAGCTACCTGAAGACAATTGCTGTTGTTCTGATCCTATTAATATCACAGGCAGGCAGCTGCAGTATTTACAGTTAGTGTACTGTGTCCTCTGCACAGTGTGCACCTAAAGCTACCTGAAGACAATTGCTGTTGTTCTGATCCTATTAGTACCACAGGTAAGCAGCTGCATTTTTTACAGTTAGTGTAGTGCGTCCTCTGCACAATGAGCACCTAAAGCTACCTGAAGACAATTGCTGTTGTTCTGATCCTATTAATATCACAGGCAGGCAGCTGCAGTATTTACAGTTAGTTTAGTGCGTCCTCTGCACAGTGTGCACCTAAAGCTACCTGAAGACAATGATCCTATTAATACCACAGGCAGGCAGCTGCAGTATTTACAGTAAGTGTAGTGCATTCTCTGCACAGTGTGCACCTAAAGCTACCTGAAGACAATTGCTGTTGTTCTGATCCTATTAGTACCACAGGCAGGCAGCTACAGTATTTACAGTTAGTGCACTGTGTCCTCTGCACAGTGTGCACCTAAAGCTACCCGAAGACAATTGCTTTTGTTCTGATCCAATTAATATCACAGGCAGGCAGCTGCAGTATGTACATTTAGTGTAGTGCATCCTCTGCACAGTGTGCACCTAAAGCTACCAGAAGAAAATTGGTGGTGTTCTGATGCTATTAGTACCACAGGCAAGCAGATGCATTATTTACAGTTAGTGTAGCGCGTCCTCTGCACAGTGTGCACCTAAAGCTACCTGAAGAAAATTGGTGGTGTTCTTCTGATCCTATTAGCACCGCAGGCAGCAGCAGTATTTACAGTTAGTGTTGTGTGTCCTCTGCACAGTGTGCACCTAAAGCTACCTGAAAAATATTGGTGGTGTTCTTCTGATTCTATTAGTAATGCAGCCAGCTGCAGTATTTACAGTTAGTGTAGTGCGTCCTCTGCATAGTGTGCACCTAAAGCTACCTGAAGAAAATTGGTGGTGTTCTTCTGATACTATTAGCACCGCAGGAAGCAGCAGTATTTACAGTTAGTGCAGTGTATCCTCTGCACAGTGTGCACCTAAAGCTACCTGAAAAAAATGGTGGTGTTCTTCTGATTCTATTAGTACTGCAGCCAGCTGCAGTATTTACAGTTAGTGTAGTGGGTCCTCTGCATAGTGTGCACCTAAAGCTACCTGAAGAAAATTGGTGGTGTTCTTCTGATCCTATTAGCACCGCAGGCAGCAGCAGTATTTACAGTTAGTGTAATGCATGCTCTGCACAGTGTGCACCTAAAGCTACCTGAAGAAAATTGCTGTTGTTCTGATCCTATTAGTACTGTAGGCCGCTGCAGTATTTACAGTTAGTGTAGTGTGTCCTCTGCACAGTGTGCACCTAAAGCTACATAAAGAACATTTTTGGTGTTCTTCCGATCCTCTTAGTATGGAAGCTATCTGCAGTATTTATATTTAGTGTATTGCGTCCTCTGCACAATGTGCACCTAAAGCTACCTGAAGAAAATTGGTGGTTTTCTTCTGATCCTATTAGTACCGCAGACAGCTGCACCATTTACAGTTAGTGTAGTGCGTCCTCTGCACAGTGTGCACCTAAAGCTACCTGAAGAAAATTGGTGGTGTTCTTCTGATCCTATTAGCACTGTAGGTAGCTGCAGTATTTACAGTTAGTGTACTGTGTCCTCTTCACAGTGTTCACCTAAAGCTACCTGAAAGAAATTGGTGGTGTTTTTCTGATTATATTTGTACTGCAGCCAGCTGCAGTATTTACAGTTAGTGTAATGCATCCTCTGCACAGTGTGCACTTAAAGCTACCTGAAAAAAATTGGTGGTGTTCTTCTGATTCTATTAGTACTGCAGGCAGCTGCAGTATTTACAGTTAGTGTAGTGCTTCCTCTGCACAGTGTGCACCTAAAGCTACCTGATGAAAATTGGTGGTGTTCTTCTGATTCTATTAGCACCGCAGGCAGCAGCGGTATTTACAGATAGTGTAGTGCGTCCTCTGCACAGTGTGCACCTAAAGCTAGCTGAAGACAATTGCTGTTGTTCTGATCCTATTAATATCACAGGCAGGCAGCTGCAGTATGTATAGTTAGTGTAGTGCGTCCTCTGCACAGTGTGCACCTAAAGCTACCTGAAGAAAATTGCTGATGTTCTGATCCTATTAGTAGCAAAGGCAAGCAGCTGTAGTATTTACAGTTAGTGTACTGTGTCCTCTGCACAGTGTGCACCTAAAGCTACCTGAAGACAATTGCTTTTGTTCTGATCCTATTAATATCACAGGCAGGCAGCTGCAGTATTTACAGTTAGTGTAGTGCGTCCTCTGCACAGTGTGCACCTAAAGCTACCTGAATAAAATTGCGTTTGTTCTGATCCTATTTGTACCACAGGCAAGCACCTGCAGCATTTACAGTTAGTGTACTGTGTCCTCTGCACAGTGTGCACCTAAAGCTACCTAAAGACAATTGCTGCTGTTCTGATCCTATTAATACCACAGGCAGACAGCTGCAGTATTTACAGTTAGTGTAGTGCATCCTCTTCACAGTGTGCACCTAAAGCTACCTGAAGACAATTGCTGTTGTTCTGATGCTATTAGTACCATAGGCAAGTAGCTGCAGTATTTACAGTTAGTGTATTGTGTCGTCTGCACAGTGTGCACCTAAAGCTACCTAAAGACAATGATCTTATTAGTACAACGGGCAAGCAGCTGCAGTATTTACAGTTAGTGTAGTTTGTCCTCTGCACAGTGTGCACCTAAAGCTACCTGAAAAGAAATGGTGGTGTTCTTCTGATTCTTTTAGTACTGCAGCCAGCTGCAGTATTTACAGTTAGTGTAGTGCGACCTCTGCACAGTGTGCACCTAAAGCTACCTGAAGAAAATTGGTGGTGTTCTTCTGATCCTATTAGTACCGCAGGCAGCAGCAGTATTTACAGTTAGTGTAGTGCGTCCTCTGCACAGCGTGCACCTAAAGCTACCTGAAGAAAATTGCTTTTGTTCTGATCCTATTAGTAGCAAAGGCAAGCAGCTGTAGTATTTACAGTTAGTGTACTGTGTCCTCTTCACAGTGTGCACCTAAAGCTACCTGAAGACAATTGCTTTTGTTCTGATCCTATTAATATCACAGGCAGGCAGCTGCAGTATTTACAGTTAGTGTAGTGCATCTTCTTCACAGTGTGCACCTAAAGCTACCTGATGAAAATTGGTGGTGTTCTTCTGATTCTATTAGCACCGCAGGCAGCAGCAGTATTTACAGATAGTGTAGTGCGTCCTCTGCACAGTGTGCACCTAAAGCTAGCTGAAGACAATTGCTGTTGTTCTGATCCTATTAATATCACAGGCAGGCAGCTGCAGTATGTATAGTTAGTGTAGTGCGTCCTCTGCACAGTGTGCACCTAAAGCTACCTGAAGAAAATTGCTGATGTTCTGATCCTATTAGTAGCAAAGGCAAGCAGCTGTAGTATTTACAGTTAGTGTACTGTGTCCTCTGCACAGTGTGCACCTAAAGCTACCTGAAGACAATCGCTTTTGTTCTGATCCTATTAATATCACAGGCAGGCAGCTGCAGTATTTACAGTTAGTGTAGTGCGTCCTCTGCACAGTGTGCACCTAAAGCTACCTGAATAAAATTGCGTTTGTTCTGATCCTATTTGTACCACAGGCAAGCACCTGCAGTATTTACAGTTAGTGTACTGTGTCCTCTGCACAGTGTGCACCTAAAGCTACCTAAAGACAATTGCTGCTGTTCTGATCCTATTAATACCACAGGCAGACAGCTGCAGTATTTACAGTTAGTGTAGTGCATCCTCTTCACAGTGTGCACCTAAAGCTACCTGAAGACAATTGCTGTTGTTCTGATGCTATTAGTACCATAGGCAAGTAGCTGCAGTATTTACAGTTAGTGTATTGTGTCGTCTGCACAGTGTGCACCTAAAGCTACCTAAAGACAATGATCTTATTAGTACAACGGGCAAGCAGCTGCAGTATTTACAGTTAGTGTAGTTTGTCCTCTGCACAGTGTGCACCTAAAGCTACCTGAAAAGAAATGGTGGTGTTCTTCTGATTCTTTTAGTACTGCAGCCAGCTGCAGTATTTACAGTTAGTGTAGTGCGACCTCTGCACAGTGTGCACCTAAAGCTACCTGAAGAAAATTGGTGGTGTTCTTCTGATCCTATTAGTACCGCAGGCAGCAGCAGTATTTACAGTTAGTGTAGTGCGTCCTCTGCACAGTGTGCACCTAAAGCTACCTGAAGAAAATTGCTTTTGTTCTGATCCTATTAGTAGCAAAGGCAAGCAGCTGTAGTATTTACAGTTAGTGTACTGTGTCCTCTGCACAGTGTGCACCTAAAGCTACCTGAAGACAATTGCTTTTGTTCTGATCCTATTAATATCACAGGCAGGCAGCTGCAGTATTTACAGTTAGTGTAGTGCATCCTCTTCACAGTGTGCACCTAAAGCTACCTGAAGACAATTACTGTTGTTCTGATCCTATTAGTACCACAGGCAAGCAGCTGCAGTATTTACAGTTAGTGTAGTGTGTCTTCTGCACAGTGTGCACCTAAAGCTACCTGAAGACAATTGCTGTTGTTCTGATCCTATTATTACCACAGGCAGGCAGCTGCAGTATTTACATTTAGTGTAGTGCATCCTCTGCACATTGTGCACCTAAAGCTACCTGAAGAAATTTGGTGGTGTTTTTCTGATCCTATTAGTACCACAGGCAGGAAGCTACAGTATTTATAGTTAGTGTATGGTGTCCTCTGCACAGTGTGCACCTAAATCTACCTGGAGAAAATTGGTGGTGTTCTTCTGATCCTATTAGTACCACAGGCAGGCAGCTGCAGTATTTACAGTTAGTGTACTGCGTCCTCTGTGCAGTGTGCACCTAAAGCTACATGAAGAAAATTGGTGGTGTTCTTCTGATCATATTAGTACAACAGGCAGCTGCAGCATTTACAGTTTTTTTGTTTAATAAATTTTTATTAAAGAAAAATATATAGCAAGAATACAAGTAAAACTCAAAATAGAGAGCATTTCCATTTTTACAATAAAGCAGGAAACAGTACTCACATATCACATTGATTATAATAATTCTATAATTGCCTCCGGGGAAATCCATAAAGTCAGCGCACTAGCTGATTGGGCAAAGACTATAAACTATGTGAGCACTATGAACCGAACGTAGTTGAATATAAACATATTGCATTAGTTTATGAAAAAATAAACACTAAAAAAAAGTAATGGGAGAGAAGTGTAGAAAAGAAGAAAAGAAGGAATAGAAGGAAGAAAGAATGTGATAGAGTATAAGAGGAAGAATTGGAAGAGAAGGGGTTAAGAGGGAGGGGAAGGAAGGAGGAGGGTTGCCGGCATGCATGGCCATGTATTGAAAAGAGAGGTGCATTAGCGAAATTAAATGCGATGCTAGGTGGCTAAGTGTGAATGATAAGTTTAAGGGGTTTGTGTGATAAGATTTTTATATGTAGAAGTGGTTTGAAATTTTTTCCAAGGATCCCAAATTAGAGAGTGTTTCTGAGAGGTCCCTCTGATATTGTGGGTGATACTCTCCATGAGGTGTACATTGTCAATCATTTGTAGCCAATTTTTTATAGAGGGAATTACCGGTTGACCCCATAAAGTGGGGATTAAGGCCTTAGCAGTATTCAATAGATTGAGGAATGATTGAGCGTTTGTACGACCTTATGGGAGTTTTTGTAACATGAAAAAGGATAGCCCACGGGTCATTTGGTATGTGAACATCCGCAATCTGAGCAATCAGATCATGAATGAGGTCCCAATATTGGCGGATAAGAGGACAAAACCACCATATGTGTGCATGAGTAGCTTCGTTCCCACAGTTCCTCGAGCACAATGGGGAACTGGCAGGGAACATTTGGTGCAATCTAACTGGGGTGTAATGCCATCTAGTGAGCAATTTATAGTTAACCTCTGACATTTTTGAGGCTAGTGACGAGGTGTGGGCTAATTGAAGGATCCTATCCTTTTGGTTGTCAGTTAGGAAAAGATCAAAGTCTTCTTCCCATTTAGTCAGGTAAGGTGGGGAGCCGGGGTTTTGAAGGGTGATAAGGGCTTTATAAAATAACGAAATGCTATGTAGAGGAGGGTCTTTTGGATAAAATATAACTTCTATATCGTTTAAATCACTTATGCCCCTAATAGGAGTAGGAAGAGAGCTTAAGAAGTGTTGTATTTGGTGGTATCTCCACTTATCTAGGAACGTGACAGGTTTAGGGGCGAGGAGCGCAGATAGTGGTTTTAGTACATTGCCATTTAGAATATGATGGAGCAAGAGAGGCTCTTCCGGCCTCCATGATTTAAAGCCCGGATCCAGAAGACCTGGCAAAAAGTATGTATGATTGAGGAGAGGTAAAAGGGGGGAGTCATAAGTCCAATAAAATTTTTTGTGTAAGGCATCCCATACATCTAAAGAGGATATGGTGAGAGCCGAGGTAGTACGAGTAAGGCTTCTGTGGGAGCGGGGTATCCAGGGAGCCATTGAGAGATCCATGCCACTTAAGGAATACTCAATTTGTACCCATAACTTCGAATTAAGAGCATATTTCCAATCAGCAAGTCTGGCCAAAACAGCCGCTTGGTAATATGCTTTGAAATTGGGAAGTGCCAGACCACCTGAACATTTGGAACGAAACAATAGCTCTCTGGATATTCTAGGATGTCTGTCCTTCCAGATGAAGCGAGAGATCATGGATTGTAAAATAGTAAAAAAACCCACAGGGACACTCAATGGTAGCATTTGAAAGAGAAAGAGGATGCGAGGTAGAACGTTCATTTTAATTATATTTACTTTCCCTAACCAGGTGTGGGACAGGTTAGACCAATTTCGTAGGTCAGTTCTGATCTTGTTTAACATGGGAATATAATTGTATCGAAAAAGGGATTGGAGATTAGAGGTAAGATAAATACCTAAGTATTTCATACATTTTGGTTCCCATTTAAAGGGAAAGAGAGGTTTGAGAGAGAGAGAGCCTCGGACTAAGGGATGTTAATGTTTAAAATTTCAGATTTAGATAAGTTTATTTTGAAGTTAGAGATTGAATGAAACGTGGAGAATGCACAGGTTGGGAATCGAAATATGTGGTTGTTGGATGAAAAATAGAACATCATCTGCATAAGCTGCGTATTTATGGGATCTGTTACCTATTTGTATGCCTTTGATATTAGCATTGTTCCTAATTGTAGCTAAGAAGGGTTCTAAGGTAATAGCAAAAAGGAGAGGGGAGAGGGGACATCCTTGTCTGGTTCCATTACGTAGAACAAAGCGGTCACTTAGCGTCCCATTAATTCTAATTTGTGCTGAGGGATCAGAATAGAGGGATGAGATACGATGGAACATTTTGGGTCCCAGACCAAAAGTGACGTAGGGTCAGCTTTAGGTACTCCCAGTCCACCCTATCAAAAGCTTTTTCTGCATCAGTGGAAAGGAGTAGGGTGGGCTGGGAGCATCACTGAACATATTGAATCAAGGAGATTGCTCGAAGGGAATTATCTTTTGCTTCTCTAGTGGGTATGAAGCCTGATTGGTCTGCCGAGATCCATTTAGGTATAAGGGGAAGTAAACGGTTTGCCATTACTTTGGCGAATAATTTAATGTCAACATTTATTAATGATATTGATCTGTAACTGTTACAAAGGGTAGGGTCTTTATCTGATTTGGGAATAACAGTAATATGAGTTGAGAGTGATTCAGGGCGTAAACCTGAGGAGTGAGAGATAGAGTTTGCATATGCGGAGAGGCGAGGAAGCAGGATGTCACTGAATGTTTTGTAATAAAGAATAGTGAACCCGTCTGGTCCGGGGGCTTTACCAGAAGGTGAAGACTTTAATGCTACCTGAAATTCCTCAACTGAGAAGTCTTCCTCTAAGTCTTTAAGGACAGATGTGGGCAATTTAGGAAGGTTAGCTTCTTTCAAGTAGGAAAGCATGCGGTTCCGTCTCTCCTTTTGAGGAAGAGAGGATAGGTCGTTTTTGACGTTATACAGATCCGTATAATACTCTCTGAAGGCTTTAGCAATGTCTGGAGTTGCATGAGCTAATGCACCTGACGTAAGTTTGATTTTGGGAATAAATGATTGCGATTGTTTAGTTTTTAATGATCTGGCTAACAATCTACTAGGTTTGTTCCCCCATTCGTAAAATTTCTGTGACAGACGTTGGAACTTTCGCTTGGTTTCTAAATTAAGGAGGGACTTTAATTCCTGTCGTTTAAGTGTGAGGGATTGAAGGTGTTCAATATGTAAAGAAAGTTTATGTTGCTTGTCAAGAGCCGCTATCTGTTGTAAGACCTGGTCAATTTGTTGACCATGCTCCCTTTTCTTCCGAGCGCCAAGCTCAATGAGTCGGCCTCTAATAGTAGCCTTGTGAGCCTCCCACACAATAGAGGGGGAGGTATCCGAAGGTTTGTTTTCCTTAAAGTACTGCGATAGATGAGAGGCCAACATGGAGACCTCCACTTCATCCGAGAGAAGGGAGTCATTCAGCTTCCAATTGGTGGAGCGTCGGGGTAGGGAAGGCATGGTCAATGTCATTGACACAGGTGCATGGTCTGAAATAGATGCGGTGCCTATGTGAGTAGAGTGTAAGAGGGGGAGATGAAAGTGATCTATGAATATATTGTCTATTCTGGAGTATGATTGATGTGTTGAGGAGAAATGTGAGAAATCCTTCTCCTTAGGATGAAGAAGGCGCCAGGCATCCATTAATTGAAGATCAAGAAGCCGTTTTTTCACAAATTTCAGTCGTTTAAAAGAGATATTAGAACGATTTTGTGACGTATCCATAGTGGGGTCTAGTGGCATGTTTATATCTCCCGCTAGGATAGTAAGTCCCTTAGCAAAGTGTGACAATTTAGTCAGTATTTGGGAGAGGAAGGCTGGTTGATTATGGTTCGGGCAATAGATATTTGCAAGAGTGCATTGGGTGTTTCCAATAAATCCCCTAAGAAAAAGAAAGCGACCATGGTCATCCGCAAGCATATCGGATAACCTGAAGGACATGTTTCTGCAAAAACCAATAGCTACCCCCTTGGCCTCATTGGTGTCTGATAGGCTGTAATACCACTGTGGAAAGTTAGGTGATGTTAGTTTAATGGGTGTCGTATGAGTTAAATGCGTTTCCTGAAGAAAAGCAATGGAACATGTGGCTTGTTTCAGCTCCCGATAAACTTGGTGTCATTTAGCAGCAACGTTAAGACCCCTAACATTATAGGATACAATCTTTACCTTAGCCATTTAAAATAGGATGTGGACCTTCAACCTAGCTTGCCATGCATGCCAGCAGGGAGGAGAAAGTGGGGGGAAAGGGGAGAGAAAGAGGGAGTAGAGAGAGAGATGAGGAAGACTAGAGAGAAATAAACATATACAGAAAATATACATGTAAATCAAAGAACTTGTGGGAAACAGAAAAATATCACGCAGAAATCTGCAGTGGTCCCGTTGGGGAGAGAGAGAGCGAAAGGCCATCCCAGTCCCTGAGCAGGGGTGGAATAGGACAACTTCAGGGCCATTCGCACTCGCCTACCCCAGAAGGAAATGGGGGCGGGATTAAGCTATAGGATGGAGGTAGTGAGGGGAGAGTGCCCCGACAGCTCACGGCCTGTAGAGAATACCAAATAACTTGCAGCCAACAAGAAAACAATAAGTTCCAGTTAGAAATATGAAAAACCATACAAATAAAACTAGAATCAGTATAAACAATGTACATCCTACAAGAGTTCACGAATGTAGACCAATTTGGAGTATGAAAAAAAAAAAAAAAAACCCCTAAAAATAAGAAGGAAGATCAAACATTGGTCAGCTTAATGGCAAGACCGCTTTGGTCATATGTAGGCAAATAAAAGTAGAAAATCACAGCGGCCATAGTCGGACATTAAAAAACAAACAAAAACAAAAAAACAGAAAATTAAAAAAAAACCCTTGTAGGAGAGAGATTGGTTACATTAATGATAGAGGCGTGGGTGAAAAAGTAACAGTTTCAACCATGTTTTTGTGCGAAACCCGGAAGAGAAGTGCGCCTCTTCTTTGAGGGGGTTTTTTTCCATAGAGATTCCATGGAGCAGGAGAATTTGGGGACTGGATCCTGCCAGCCTGGAAGTTCCATGGGTGAGAGATGTAGATCCTGCAAAAAAGTTGGAAGTTCCTCAGGAAATCTCAGCGTATGGGAGCGGCCATTTTTTGTGGCTATCAGGCAGGCAGGAAAGCCCCATCTGTATGTGATCCCGTCAGATCGTAGTTGGTCAAGGAGCGGTTTCAGAGCTCTACGACGATCTAAAGTATCCTTAGAGAGGTCCGGATAGATGGTGATGGTAGCCCCGTCAAAATCAATGTTAGGCAGTCCCCGCATCTTTACCATGATGGCATTTTTATCTTCAAAGTAATGCAGGCGACATATAACATCCCTGGGCAAATCTGAGTTAGCATTACGGGGTCGTAGGGCACGATGTACACGGTCAAAGCGTATCGGTGCAGTGACAGGGCTACCCAGGATAGTGTTAAAAATGCCTCTTATAGAAGGTTCGAGATCAGTGTCTCCAGTGGCTTCCGGCAGACCTCTAACCCATATATTATTTCTACGGTTACAGTTCTCGAGGTCTTCAAGCTTATACAAAGATGCACGGTGGGCAAACGCCAACTGGGTAACAGTGTCCTGCAATTCTTTAATAGCTAATGCTTGCGTGTCTTGGCGCTGTTCCGTTTCCTCTACTCTGACCAAGATATGCGACATATCAGATCTGACTGCAGTTATTTCTTTTTTAATGGATTTCTCTAAACTGTGAAACATACCTGCAAGTTCTTTTTTAAGACCGTTCATTAGTGAGGACATTTCAGAACCCGCGGGGGATCCAGGATCGTCCATAAGGTCAGAGCAATAGGAGGATGCCGGAGAGCTCTCTCTCACAGATGCGGCGTGGGATGATGGAGAGGCGCTTGTTCTCGAGGTTGGGGCTTGGTCGTCACGTGCGTTGGCTAAGTATTGCTGTATGGATCCAGTGGAGACTGGAATGGGTAGTGATCTCTTGTTTGGACGCTTAACTGGGGCAGACCGGATTTTAGGTGTTTTGGTGGGCATAACTGGAGCTATATGGCCGATAGCTGTAAAGAGTACCTCCCCTCACATCTGAGCAATATCACACATTCATCAAGATGTTATTAGCACACAGGGAAATATCCATGTAGGCAGTATGCAGGCAGCATTAAATGTACTCCAGCAATTGCAGAAAGGAGCAAGGAGGGTTAATAGCTCAGCTCTGTAAAGGGGGGATCTTGCTGCAGGATGAAAACTGTAATAGGACTTCAATGAGGTGATCAGTGGAGCAGGTGAGTTAGAGGAGTGTTTGGAGCACCAAGATGGCCGCCGGCCTCCAGAAGTAGGCCGAAGCCGCGGACTTTCCTGACGGCCGGGTGAGCGCCGCCGTCAATTAAGAGGGTAGTCTCCGTGCAGTGCGTGGATGGAAGGGGGATGCTGTTACTCACTGTGTCCCGGTTGGTATAGAGGGCAGATCGGCTCCCGGTTGGTGTCCTAAGACTTGATACTGCAGGCGGGAGGCTCCGAACAAGCGGTAGGCCTCACAGGCAGGGTTCCGCCGCTGATCACCTGCGATCTTCGGTAGGGCGGGGAACCGTCGACCCGGGGCAGACGTCTGCTCAGCACCCGGGTCACCAGAATGGCCGGCCGGAGGCTCCGATCGGGCAACAGGCCCCAATATGGCGGCCGGCGCTCCAGGCGCGGAACAGTCTGCAGGCCCGGAACAAAGCAATCGACTGGAGCCAAGAAAGGACCCTCCCGGAGTATAGCAGGGGAGTCCAGGAGGCTATATAGGCGTGATGGGGGCTCAGAGAGGTGAATTAGCCCCTGGATGGCGTCGGATTCTCTGTGGCTTTGAGGAGCTCAGCTAGCCCACGTCCTCCTCGGTGCACATCCAGACACGCCCCCCCTGCAGCATTTACAGTTAGTGTAGTGCGTCCTCTGCAGAGTGTGCACCTAGAGCTACCTGAATAAAATTGCTGTTGTTCTGATCCTATTAGTACCACAGGCAAGCAGCTGCAGTATTTACAGTTAGTGTACTGTGTCCTCTGCACAGTGTGCACTTAAAGCTACCTAAAGACAATTGCTGTTGTTCTGATCCTATTAATACAACAGGCAGACAGCTGCAGTATTTACAGGTAGTGTAGTGCATCCTAAAGCTACCTGAAGACAATTGCTGTTGTTCTGATGCTATTAGTACCACAGTCAAGCAGCTACAGTATTTACAGTTAGTGTATTGTGTCGTCTGCACAGTGTGCACCTAAAGCTACCTAAAGACAATGATCCTATTAGTACAACGGGCAAGCAGCTGCAGTATTTACAGTTAGTGTAGTGTGTCCTCTGCACAGTGTGCACCTAAAGCTACCTGAAATAAATTATTGGTGTTCTTCTGATTCTATTAATACTACAGCCAGCTGCAGTATTTACAGTTAGTGTAGCGCGTCCTCTGCACAGTGTGCACCTAAAGCTACCTGAGGAAAATTGGTGGTGTTCTTCTGATCCTATTGGCACCGCAGGCAGCAGCAGTATTTACAGTTAGTGTAGTGCGTCCTCTGCACAGTGTGCAACTAAAGCTACCTGAAGACAATTGCTGTTGTTCTGATCCTATTAGTAGCAAAGGCAAGCACCTGCAGTATTTACAGTTAGTGTACTGTGTCCTCTGCACAGTGTGCACCTAAAGCTACCTGAAGACAATTGCTTTTGTTCTGATCCTATTAATATCACAGGCAGGCAGCTGCAGTATTTACAGTTAGTGTAGTGCGTCCTCTTCACAGTGTGCACCTAAAGCTACCTGAAGACAATTGCTGTTGTTCTGATGCTATTAGTACCACAGGCAAGCAGCTGCAGTATTTACAGTTAGTGTAGTGTGTCCTCTGCACAGTGTGCACCTAAAGCTACCTGAAGACAATTGCTGTTGTTCTGATCCTATTATTACCACAGGCAGGCAGCTGCAGTATTTACAGTTAGTGTAGTGTGTCCTCTGCACATTGTGTACCTAAAGCTACCTGAAGAAATTTGGTGGTGTTTTTCTGATCCTATTAGTACCACAGGCAGGAAGCTACAGTATTTATAGTTAGTGTATGGTGTCCTCTGCACAGTGTGCACCTAAATCTACCTGGAGAAAATTGGTGGTGTTCTTCTGATCCTATTAGTACCACAGGCAGGCAGCTGCAGTATTTACAGTTAGTGTACTGCGTCCTCTGCGCAGTGTGCACCTAAAGCTACATGAAGAAAATTGGTGGTGTTCTTCTGATCCTATTAGTACCACAGGCAGCTGCAGCATTTACAGTTAGTGTAGTGAGTCCTCTGCACAGTGTGCACCTAAAGCTACCTGAAGAAAATTAGTGGTGTTCTTCAGATCCTATTAGTACCGCAGGCAGCTACAGTATTTACAGTTAGTGTAGTGCGTCCTCTGCACAGTGTGCACCTAAAGCTACCTAAAGAAAATTGGTGGTGTTCTGATCCTCTTAGTATGGCAGCCATCTGCAGTATCTATAGTTAGTGTATTGCGTCCTCTGCACAGTGTGCACCTAAAGCTACTTGATGGTGTTCTTCTGATCCTATTAGTACCAAAGGCAGGAAGCTACAGTATTTACAGTTAGTGTACTGTGTCCTCTGCACAGTGTGCACCTAAAGCTACCTGAAGAAAATTGGTGGCGTTCTTCTGATCCTATTAGTACCACAGGCAGGCAGCTGCAGTATTTATAGTTAGTGTACTGTGTCCTTTGCACAGTGTGCAGCTAAAGCTACCTGAAGACAATTGCTGTTGTTATGATCCTTTTAATACCACAGGCATGCAGCTGCAGTATTTACAGTTAGTGTACTGTGTCCTCTGCACTGTGTGCAACTAAAGCTACCTGAAAAAAAAAATGGTGGTGTTCTTCTGATCTTATTAGTACCACAGACAGGCAGCTACAGTATTTACAGTTAGTGTACTGTGTCCTCTGCACAGTGTGCACCTAAAGCTACCTGAATAAAATTTCTGTTGTTCTGATCCTATTAGTACCACAGGCAAGCAGCTGCAGTATTTGCAGTTAGTGTACTGTGTCCTCTGCACAGTGTGCACCTAAAGCTATCTGAAAAAAAATAGTGGTGTTCTTCTGTTCCTATTAGTACCAGAGGTAGGCATCTGCAGTATTTATAGTTAGTGTACTGTGTCCTCTGCACAGTGTGCATCTAAAGCTACCTGAAGACAATTGCTGTTGTTCTGATCCTATTAGTAGCACAGGCAGGCAGCTGCAGTATTTAAATTTAGTGTACTGTGTCCTCTGCACAGTGTGCACCTAAAGCTACCTGAAGAAAATTGGTGGTTTTCTTCTGATCATATTAGTACCACAGGCAGGCAGCTACAGTATTTACAGTTAGTGTACTGTATCCTCTGCACAGTGTGCACCTAAAGCTACCTGAAGAAAATTGGTGGTGTTCTTCTGATCTTATTAGTACCACAGGCAGGCAGCTACAATATTTACAGTTAGTGTACTATGTCCTCTGCACAGTGTGCACCTAAAGCTACCTGAAGAAAATTGGTGGTGTTCTTCTGATCCTATTAGTACCACAGGCAGGCAGCCGCAGTATTTACAGTTAGTGTACTGCGTCCTCTGCACAGCGTACACCTAAAGCTACCTGATGACAATTGCTGTTGTTCTGATCCTATTAATACCATAGACAGGCAGCTACAGTATTTACAGTTAGTGTATTCTATGCTCTGCACAGTGTGCACCTAAAGCTACCTGAAGAAATTTGGTGGTGTTCTTCTGATGTTATTAGTACCACAGGCAGGCAGCTGCAGCATTTACAGTTAGTGTACTGTGCCCTCTGCACAGTATGCACCTAAAGCTACCTGAAGACAATTGCTGGTATTCTCATACTACTAATACTACAGGCAGGCAGTTGATTCTGCTAGCTGCAGTATCAGTATATATATATATAGATATATATATATATATCTATATATATAGATATATATCTATGTATATAGATATATATCTATATATATAGATATATATCTATATATATAGATATATATCTATATATATAGATATATATATAGATATATATCTATATATATATAGATAGATATATATATATACATATATATGTATACATCCCTGCTTTGTGCAGCTACATCTCACTGCAGGCCATTATTCTGTCTGGAAGGCCAACAAGGAGAGGCAGAGACAGTCACAAGCCAATAAAGCGGGCAAGCAGGCTCTGTGTCTAGAGGCAAACGTGCTGGTCGTGGAGACAGTGAATCCTCTTCAGCACGTGGCCATGGGACACGGTTGTCCTTTTTTTCAGCAGCTGGCCGTGTTGAGCCACAACATGCGGAAGACTTGGTTGAGTGGATGACCAGGCCGTCCTCATCCTCCTCATCCTCTCTCACCCAGGCTCAGGATACTTTGGCAAAGCAGCTGCCAACGCGGCCTCTTCCCTCGGCTAAATGCCATCAGTCACTCCTTCCCTATCCCCACCATTTCCTCCTGAGGAGTCCCCCGAACTGTTTGACCGCAGTGTTGGGTACATGCTACAGGAAGATGCCCAGCGTTTTGAAGGCTCAGATGATGGTACCCAGCTAGAATAAGGCAGTAACGTGAGCCCAGAGAGAGGGGGTGCCCAAGAAGGGCAGCAATCTGGCAGTCATGTTCCCCCAGCTGGAGCACACTGCCAGCTTTGCTCCAGTGATGAAGAGGGAGGGGATGATGAGGTCACTGACTCCACCTAGGTGCCTGATAGGAGAGGAGGAAAAGGTACATCTCCAACGAGGCAGGATGCCCTCCAGGGACCAGCTTAAGTGCAGCACACTGACTGCATCACTCCGCATGTGCAGGGCGCTGCTGTCTCTGCACGTTTTTCCAAAAGTTCTTTGGTGTGGGCTTCTTTGAGTGGAGTGCATCAGATCCCACAACTGCTATTTACAACATTTGTCTCAAGCGTATCTCGCGTGGCCAAAACATCACCTGCTTGGGCACCACATGCTTGACCAGACATATGTCAACATGCCATGCAGTTCGTTGGCAAGCGTACCTAAAAGATCCACACCAAAGAACAAAGCAGACCTATCCTTGCTCCTCATCAGCTGGGATCTTCAACCCCACTATACCTTCAGTCCTCTCTGAAACCTGCACTGAGAGGAATGAAGGTGTAGAATTAGGTGTGTCACAGCCAAGTACTTGCAGGCAATGTCAGATTGTACCAGGCAAATTTCCCTGCCCCAGCTGCTGCACTGCCGAAAGAAGTTCGCTCCCAGCCATCCACATGCCCAGCGGTTGAATGCTAGCTTGGCTAAATTGCTAGCATTTCAACTGCTGCCTTTTCAGTTGGTAGACTTCCGTGAGTTTGTGGAATGTGCGATTCCTCAGTGGCAGGTTCCCAAATGCCACTTTCTCACGGAAGGCGAAACCACGCCTTCAAAATTCTACTAGTGGTGTTTCTGTCTTCTTCCCCCATGACCTCTTCCTGCGCTGATTTGTCCTCAGAACCAGTGGATCTCCATAGGCGTTCAAGGGGCTACGCAAGCACGCAGGCAAAAAGATGCCATGTGGTGCTTGAGCTGGTGTGCTTGGGGGACAGGAGCCACACTGGGGCAGAGATTCTGTCAGCTCTGTAGGGGCAGGTTCAGAGGTTGTTGATGCCATGCCAGCTTAAGCCAGGTATGGTGGCTTGCGACAATGGCACCAACCTCCTCTCTGCCCTCCGACAGGGACAACTGACCCATGTGTTCTGTTTGGCTCACGTCCTTAACTTGGTGCTGCAGAGGTTCTTGGGCAGGTACCTGGGCTTACAGGGTGTCCTGAGGCAGGCCAGGAAAGTCTGTGTGCATTTCCGCAGGTCATATAATGCCAGTACTCGGCTGGCTGACCTCCAAAAAAATTTAACTTGCCCAAGAATCGCCTAATCTGTGACGTGCCCACCAGGTGGAACTCAACGTTGGCTACGTTGCAGTGGCTGCACATGCAGCAGAGGGCCATCAATGAGTACTTATGTGGCTATGGCACCAGGAGAGGGTCAGGGACCTTGGTTTTTTTTCCCCCACTAGTGGGCTGTGATCAGGGATTCATGCACTGTCCTGTCTCCATTTGAGGAGGCCACGAGGATGGTGAGCAGTGACAGTGCATGCATCAGTGACACTGTCCCTCTTGTCCACCTGTTGGAGCACAAGCTGCGTGGAATAATGGACAGGGCACTTGAAGCAGAACAGAGGGAGGAAGAGGAGGACTTCCTTACCTCTCAAGGCCCTCTTTATCATGACAGTGTTCCTGCGAGCCCGCTGATCACACAGGAAGAGGAGGAGGAGGATTGTGTCAGCATGGAGGTGGAGCCTGGCACTCAGCATCAGCAGCAGTCTTTAAGGGATCATTTACAGTCCGAAGAAACCCATGGACTTGTACGTGGCTGGGAGGAGGTGGCTGCGGATCATGTCGTCCTTAGTCCCCAGAGGACTCTGGACCGAATGCCTCAGCAAACCTACGCTGCATGGCCTCCCTGATCCTCATATCCGTGGTATCAAGGGGAGGGATGATTACTGGCTGGTAACCCTCCTTGATCCACATTACAAGGGTAAGGTTGTGGACCTTATCTTGCCATCACAGAGGGAGCAGAGGATGAAACATCTTCAGGAGGCCTGGCAGAAAGGTTTGTGCAATGCATTTCCAGAGCCTGAGAGATTACAATTTCCTGGTCCTCCTGGACAACGTGTTGCTGAGGCTTCAGTCAGTCACAGAAGGAGCGGTGGAGAAGGTGGCCGTCTGACCGATGCGTTCAGACAATTTTTTAGTCCGCAGCCCCAAGGTCTGATCGGTTCCAGCAACCATCGCCAGCGTCTGATTCACATGGTGCAGGTTTACCTAGGGCAAGATCAGACTTGGACACCTTTCCCACCGAAAATCCTCTGGGTTACTGGGTCTTGAGGATGGATCACTGGCCAAAGCTTACACAGTATGCAATTGAGCTACTGGCTTTGTAACTGATCACAGGGTGCGGCTGTCCACTGAATCGGTCGATCGGCTGACTTTCATAAAAATGAATCAGTCTTGGATCACCAGCTACCAAGCACCTGATGCTGATGTAACCGATTGATTTTTTTTTTAAATGTGAGATCCCTTCAAAACTGCCTATGCTGATGCTGATTGACTGTCCTGTTAAGCTTGTAACAACATTTTTGGTTCTGGGCACCGCCACCAGTGGCCAAGGCCCAATTTTTCTGCCCCTGTTTAACAGGGACGTGTAATTACAATTCTCGATCTAATATTTCACAGCAGGGCCCATTCCTGTGCCCACCAAGAGTAACTGTGAGGGCTTACAGTGTTGTGGCAACACCACCACCATCACCACCACCACCACCACCAAAGGCCCAATTTTTCTGCCCCTGTTCAACAGGTGCATGTAATTACAATTCTTGATATAATATTTCACAGCAGGGCCCGTTCCTGCACCCACCAAGAGTAACTGTGAGGGCTTACAGTGTTGTGGAAACACTAAGGCCCAAATTTCTGCAGAGTATATAGGGCAGGCCCCTACTTTCAAACATCCAACTTACATAAGACTCCTTCTTGCAAACAGAAGGAGACAACAGGAAGTGATATGAAATCTACCCCTAGGAAGGTAAATTCTCTCCTGTAAGATTTAATATGGGAAAAACGTGTCTCCTCTTCACTGATGCTTTATCACCAATCCTTGTTTCACTAAAAAAAACACACATTTTCAAAAAACATTTGTCATTGGGACAGAAAGTGAGGTGAAATCTTCTGAAGAGGTGCACAGACAACAAAACAAATGTTACAGCGGTGATAACCCTTCCCTTTGTTTTCCAAAAAGCTAAAAAATAGATTTTTTGGCTGGAGCTACACTTTAAAAATGTACCAGTTCAAAATTACAAACAGATTCTATTTAACAAACAACCTACAGTCCCTGTCTTGTTTGCACTGCCTGTATACTGCTGTTCAGCGTATATAGTGCCTGGGGGCCCCATGCCTTTCCTTTTTTTAATTTGGGTGCAGGGTTTCCCTTAATATCCATACAAGACCCAATGGTAATGGTAATGGACGTAATGGGCGTACCCATACCGTTTGTCTCACTGATTTTCATCCATATTTCCAGGACCCGACATTACAATAAAGCTGCAAGCAGTTTTAAATGACTTTTATTCCTTTAAAAATAGCATTTTTGTGCAGGGACTGTTCTAAGCACGGGAAACACGCGCCAATTTACAGGCATACTTTAGACACCCCCCAGGTACGATATTTAAAGGAATATTTCACTTTTATTTTTTCACTTTAAGCATCATTAAAATCACTGCTCCGGGGGGGCGTGGCCGACCGGAGCTGTAGATGGACGCTTGATACCTCAGCTCGTCTCACAGGGGAGATATACCAGCTACTCAGGCCGCACAGCGAAGCTCATCCAGTGCCATCCTAGCCTCATAGTCACCGGGGACCATGGCCAGCACATCTAGGAAGAGAAACCCGGAATATCAGCCAAAGAAACTCACTGAATTCTCCTACAAGCCGGCGGAGCAGGTCAGTGATCTCCAAGATGGCGCCGGCCAGGCCGCGCCGCGGGACACATACACGGATCTGCCGGACGAATTCCTGGCAGATCCTTTTACACCAGACCCCCCAGCCTTACCCCCTCACCCCCCGGAGGGTGACAACCTCCTCAACAGCCCTGCTAAGGCTAAAATGAGGCTCGATGCGCCGCCGCAGCGGCCGCCCATCCCACAAATTGAGGCCCAGGCTTTCAACTCCCTTCTCAGCAACCAGGCCCTACGCACATCCATGGCAGCTTTCCCCACCTCAGGGCAGCCTGTTATGGATACCACATTAAAGGACATGCTACTCTCACTGCAGACCTCCCTTATGACAGATCTCTCCTCACTTTTTGCAAAAATCTCCTCAGACATACACTCAATGGATGACAGAGTGACATGCATTGAAAATGATATGAGTGACTGCACTTCCAAAGTGAATGAGGTCATGGATGTATGTGCTGATATGAGAGAGGAACAGACATGGATCCGCGCCAAGCTGGCCAATTTAGAGGACAGATCTCGCAGGAACAATATCAAACTGCGCGGAGTCCCTGAATCCATACTGCCTGCAGACCTACCACGCTATGCGAAAGAAATGATGCATGTCATAGTCCCAGAAGCGTCCCCCAGGGACATAATCATAGACAGAATACATAGAATAGCCAAGCCTTCCCACCTAGCTGCCTCCATCCCCAGAGATGTCTTGATGAGGGTCCACTTCTTCTCCTGCTGGGGGTTAAAAATAAATCACCACTGCCTGCTCCGTACACGGGAATCCAATTTTTCCCGGATCTATCTAAATATACTCTCCAACAAAGAAGAAACCTGAACCCGATCACCAAAGGGCTTCAAAACCACAAAATACCATACAAATGGTGTTATCCAGCAACTATCCTGGTCACTAGAAATGGGCAATCCCACATCATACATGACCTGCACAAAGGCCTGCACCTCCTCCATAACTGGGGAATAATTCTGGAACCCCCCAAGAACCCACCAACGCGCAGCGGCACATCTCAGGTCCGCAGCCGCATGGATCACCACCCCAGCTGAGGTGGCTACACAGTTAATACCGTAATAGGCCTAACTACGGTACCACACATCCCCTGGAGTTAGACGAAGTGTTCCACTGATTGCTCAGCTCCTCTTGTTACTAACTGTTTATACCCCCATTTAGAGGTTGAAGCGGTGTGATACACCTCCTCTACATCTCCCTTTTCACTTTTGCAAAGTTACCTTTTCAGCGGTTTGCTCACTGGCACTGTATCGTCAACTGTGATTAACATTTTGCTCTATCTGCAGCTCTAATACCCTCCCTCTACTGGCTCCAACGACCGACCATCATCCACCAACTGCTACCGTCATCAAGCTCATCCGGCAAGTAAACCAGGGCGTCTAACTGTAAGTGACTTCCCACACCAACCTACCTAAACCTCCCAACACCATGCCACTAAATATATTATCGCTTAATGCTAAAGGCCTGAACCATCCAGCCAAACGTCACTCTCTTTGGAAATCTGCCAATGCTCTACAGAGCGACATCCTGTGTATCCAAGAGACACATCTGGTAAAGTCAGATTCTCCACTATGCACCAACCGCCAATTCCCACATATCTTCCATGCCTGTCACTCCACCAAATCCAAAGGCGTCATGATAGCAATAAAAGACACAGTGGACTTCCAACTATCCAAGATATTGATTGACCCTGAAGGTCGCTACTTAATTTTAGTATGCTCCATCAACAAAATCTTTTATACCCTCTCCAACATTTATGCACCGAACTCCCACCAAAAGAAATTCCTCCATAAGGTTCTACGCCTAACCAATCAAATAAAAAAAGGTCACTTAATCCTATGTGGGGATTTTAATATTGCCCCTGATGTCATCATGGACACTACGTCTCCGGCGAAGAGGCGTATATCGCCACTGAAAAATCTTTTGTCCTCACAGGAACTTTTTGATGTATGGCGCTGCCACCACGGCTCAGAAAAGGACTATACCTACTACTCTCACGTGCATAATTCGTATTCGCGAATTGATTTGTTTGTCACTGATAAATGGCTCCTCCAGAAAATATGTAAATCCGAAATCCACGCCACAACATGGTCAGACCACGCCCCAATATCTATTACTATCTCAGATTCCACTCCGCAACGTAACACATTCTTGCGGCGTGCAAACAATTTTATACTGCAAAATGAAAAATACACAACAGAAGTCTCCAACCTTCTCACTGAATTTTTTTCTATAAACAAAGGCACAGTGTCTGACCATGGAGTGGTATGGAGTGCCCATAAGGCCTATATTAGAGGTATGTTGATTAAAATGAGCTCCCTTCACAAAAAAAAGAGGACGCAGCGTTTAGATGAGCTAACATCCCAAATCACCTCCCTAGAACAACAACATAAAGCCAACCCCCTACCCCCACAAACCATCCAATTATTGAATCTACGGCAAGAACTGAAAACCTTGCTCCTCCACTCATTTGAATTTCTCCAGCGTAAACTAAAAGCCACTTCCTACGCCACCTCCAACAAGGCAGGTAGAGCTCTAGCTCTGAAACTCAGAGGCAGAAGACTCAAGTCTAAAATATCCCAGATTATCCACCCCCACACGAACATTCCCCAGTCCAATCCTCAGGAAATAGCTAACGCTTTCAGCGACTACTATAGCGACCTTTACAACTTAAACCGCGATGCTAACACACCGCAACCAACATCAGCCGAGATCAATCATTTTCTCCAATCTATTCAATTACCCACCCTAACAGGCACTCAACTAGATAATTTAAATAAGCCCTTTACTGAACAGGAAGTTCAGGCATCAATTGATTCCCTACCTAATGGGAAAGCCCCAGGTCCTGACGGCCTAACAGCCGAATACTACAAACAGTACTCCCCACAGATAGTCCCACATATTACTGAGCTATTTAACAACGCTGCCTCCTCTTCCAATCTTCCGAACGATTACTTGAATGCACTAATAGTTACGATTCCCAAACCAGGGAAAGACCCAGACTCCCCCAAAAACTTTAGACCAATATCCCTACTCAACCTTGACCTGAAAATCTATGCTAAGACAATCGCCACACGCCTTTTAGATATTATACCCACCCTCATACATAGAGACCAGACAGGATTCACCAAAGGAAGACAGGCACCAGATGTCACCAGAAGAATGATCAACTTGATACACCACGCGGAATCCAAGGGAACGCCTTCTCTGCTCCTGTCCTTGGATGCAGAGAAGGCGTTCGACAGGGTCCACTGGACCTACCTAGAACTGGTCCTTCAGAAATTTTGCTTCAGAGATCACATCCTTAGAGCCATATTAGCTATGTATAGCACCCCTTCGGCCCAAGTATTAACGGAAGGTATGCTTTGAAAACCATTCCCAATCACAAATGGAACTCATCAAGGTTGTCCCCTGTCCCCACTCATCTTCAACTTATTAATGGAACCTTTAGCACAACAAATCAGAGCCAACACTACAATATCCGGAATACAAATTGGTCCCGTCACCCACAAAATTAGTCTATTCGCGGACGATGTTATCTTAATACTCACTAATCCCACAACCTCCCTGGCGGAAGTACAATCCACATTAAATTGGTTCAGTAAAGTATCGTACTATAAATTAAACACATCCAAATCTTCCATTCTTGACATAAATCTGGATGCCACCACTAAGAATTTACTCCAGGCACAATTCTCCTTCACATGGGCAGACAAAGAAATTACATACCTGGGAATCCAACTCCCGAAAACGACAAAGAATTTATACTCATCTAACTTCCTCCCACTCCTTCACAAAATCAAAACTGATTCACAACAAATCACAAAACACGAGCTCTCATGGTCGGGGAGGCTAGCAGCCTTTAAGATGACATGTCTACCTCAAATATTGTACTACTTCCGAACACTACCAATCCCAATTCCCGCCTCGTTCTTTAAGTCTCTCCAATCAATATTCACCAAGTTTCTCTGGAACGGGAAAAAACCCTGATGCGCACACGCCAAATTAATTAAACACAGATTGGCGGGAGGCACAGGATCCATAGATTTTAGAGACTACTACCTAGCGGCCATACTCGCGCAACTCCCAGAGTGGTTCCAACCCACTACTCAATCTCTATGGGCCCAGATAGAAAATCTCTCACTGGTACGCCCAAACCTAAAAAACTGGTTAATGAGTACCCCTTTGGGCTCTTATGTCTCACCCTCCATCTCCCCGACTATGAAGGCCTCAGTCTATGCCTGGAAAAAAATGCTCGCCCTCTCAGAATGCACCCCCCCAACACACATCTCCACATACCCTTGGAGTCACTACACCATTTATCACCTGACCTCAGACTCTCCAACTGGTCCATCAATGGAATACACTCGATACACCTCCTTTTACAAGGAAATCAAATTAAATCCTTCTCCCAACTACAAAAAGAATACAATCTACCAGACGGGGAAAGATTTACATTCCTTCGTATACACCACTGCCTAAGTAAACTTCCTTGCCCCCTTTACTACATCCCTCAAAAATCCTGGCACTTCCTCACAAGCCCCATTCCATGGCCCAAAGGTATATCCTACTTCTACACCCTGCTTCAAGGGAAAAGATCCTTTAATAAGTTGGCCCCCCATTGTCAATGGGAAAAAGATCTTAGCACTACCTTCTCTGACGCACAATGGCAACTAGCTCTCAAGTCCACCTACAAAGTAACCCAATGCTCATCACTTTGGGAACTCACCCAAAAAATCTCGCTCCGCTGGTACTTAACCCCAGTAAAGTTAGCTACCTTCCACTCCCGCACTCCCATAACATGCTGGAGATGCAAAGCATCTAGAGGAGACATGATCCATATTTTCTGGGCATGCCCCCTCATCCGAAAATTCTGGTCAGATACGTTTGATTTGATAGCCAACATTACAAAGTGTCGTATCCCACCCTCACCAGAGTTGGCGCTCCTAAATTTAACCATAGAAAACATACCTGGACCTCTCAGACACACAATAACCCATATTCTCTTGGCTTCCAGACTCAATATAACTCGGAATTGGAAGTCAGACATACCCCAAACATAAAACAAACCATTGACCTGGTCTCACTACACTTTAGCTACGAAACGATGGTGGCCACCAGCAATGGTCGTGCCACACAAGCCAGTAAACAATGGTCTCCCTGGACTAACTGGACCAATGCTTCACCCCAAGCCCAGACTCCCAAACTCAACCTTAGACCTTCTTGACCGAGCAATCTGTTCACCACATCTTAGACATGCGAGTTGCATCTTGATTACTACAGAAACTTAACACCTTATCACAATTGAAACTGTCTGTACTTAACAAAGTTCATGTGGGAGCCGCTCTCCCCTTGCGGCACAAAGAGATCCCAAGCGGGGTGCTGCGAGGGGAGAAGAGGCCCTAATTGCAAAGTATTGCAACCATAGCACAGTGAATGTTATACCCATGATCATTTGACTGCGATCAAACCAATGACAAGCTGCTGAATATTACGTATAATTTCTGTTTGCAAATTCTTTGTTCTATTTCTAGTTATACTCTATGTCGTTGCACGACGTACAATTTCTTAATTGTACTCTGTATTTCCCTGCAAAAAACAATAACATTATTTGAAAGATAAAATCACTGCTCCCGAAAAAACGGTAGTTTTTAAAACTTTTTTTGCATTTATGTCCCCTGGGGCAGGACCCGGGTCCCCAAACCCTTTTTAGGACAATACCATGCACGTTAGCCTTTAAAATTAGCACTTTTGATTTTGAACGTTCGAGTCCCATAGACTTTAATGGGGTTCTAAAGTTCACACAAACTTTCGGTCCGTTCGCAGGTTCTGGTGCAAACCGAACCGGGGGGTGTTTAGCTCATCCCTAGTACAGACACAATTGGGGATGGCCCCACTATCTGGGTAATCTTCCCACTTCTACTGGGGTCCTTTCTATTTTCACTTTGAGAAGACCTAACTATAGGCCTGGGTGGCCATATAGCATTGACTCCCTGTGCCCGAGTCCCAGACCCCAGTGACGGGTTATTTGATTTGGGAGATGTTACAACCTTCTTCTTCCCTTTCTTCTGACTCTGTTTCCTTCTCTTTTGACTCTTGGAGCTTGGTTCCATCTTAGAGCTCTTAGTTGGCTCCCTCACTGAGACAGTGTTGCCAACCGCCCATAGATTTACAGGCAGCCCGTAATTTTGAACCCTTTTTCGGGGCTCCCGTGAAAGTCCGTTACGGGCACCGGTGCCTGTAAAAATGATGGCTGCGAGCTGACCACACAACTGCGCATGCGCCGTTCCGAAGCCGGCCGGGCTCGGGAAGCTTGTACGCGCTCGGCCAGGTGGCGCATGCGCAGTAACGTAATTGCGCCGCCTGGCGCCATTTTCAAATCCATCCCGAGAGACCACGGTGGCCAGCCAGGGCGACTCTGTCCTGTCATGCAGTGGATGACTGCACACTCGTCATAGACAGAGGTACCGGAGGAGAGTGAAGCTGTAGGGGGGATATAATATCCATAGTAAAAGGAGGACGTTACTGGGAGCCGGCCGGCCAGGAGAAGTTATATGATGCTGAATAGAGCACATCAGTCTCTGTCCCTGGGCCCTGGCTGCATGGCATATGCAGGGACCAGGGGACAGAGACTGGTGTGCTCTATTCACCATCATATTACTTCTCCAGTCCACATCATCAGTGTGCTGTGTCCTTCTCCTGTGCCCCTTTCATCTCTCCACAGGTCAGGGCAGAAGTAATATGATGGTGGGCAGAGGAGGAGGCTACTCTGAGGATGTATCATGCCCGCAGCCTCTGTCCACCTCCTGTAGTATGCCCGCAGTCTCTGTCCACCTCCTGTAGCATGCCCGCAGCCTCTGTCCACCTCCTGTAGTATGTCCGCAGCCTCTGTCCACCTCCTGTAGTATGTCCGCAGTCTCTGTCCACCTCCTGTAGTATGCCTGCAGCCTCTGTCCACCTCCTGTAGTATGCCCGCAGCCTCTGTCCACCTCCTGTAGTATGCCCGCAGCCTCTGTCCACCTCCTGTAGTATGTCTGCAGCCTCTGTCCACCTCCTGTAGTATGTCTGCAGCTTCTGTCCACCTCCTGTAGTATGCCCAAAGCCTCTGTCCACCTCCTGTAGTATGTCTGCAGCCTCTGTCCACCTCCTGTAGTATGTCTGCAGCCTCTGTCCACCTTCTGTAGTATGTCTGCAGCCTTTGTCCGCCTCCTGTATCATGTCCGCAGCCTCTGTCCTCCTGTATCATGTTCTCAGCCTCTGACCATCTCTTATCTTTTATCATGTCTGCAGTCTCTGAGGGGATCCTAGAAAGGAGTCAAGAGTGGGAGCGCCGCCGGGATGGGGGTTACGGGAAGAGACAGACATGTGTGGACTGTGGAGAGGAGACTATAGAATAGCCGCCAAGCTGGAGCCGTCTGACTAAGCCCTGCAAAGTGCACCTGAGAGGAGGTCAGTGACAGCGTCACCAGGCCAGTCTGGGGGGTCACTAATGTAAGGGTGGAGTGAATACAATAATGTAAGAGGGCACTGATATAAAGTTTCCCCCCTATATTAGTAACCCCTCTTACCTTAGTGTATTCACTCTGCGGAAGGTGGTCTCTGATCACCATCCTGCACACTCTGATGTAAGGGGGAACTCTCTGCTGGCCGGGTTATAGTATCCTGACCTTCATGTAAATTGAGAAATATGTTTTTTGACTTTTGTTTAACTTAAACACATTGCTAATAGCACTAGCTATGTGTTTATAGTTCAAATATTGATATTTTCACTGTTTAGCACTAAAAACAGTCATTTTAGGTACTTTTTGCACTGCCAGTAAAGAATGTGGTTCCGCCAGTAAATTTCATGATTTTTGCCAGTAAAAAAATTGGAGCCGTTTGTAAATTTTGGCATTCTGCCAGTAAATTTCACTTTGGGGGGTTGGCAACACTGCACTGAGACCCCTGAAGTTTCCCACCTTCTGAATGGCTAGCAATTGCTGTAATGCTTTCAGCAATTCTGCAAGGAAGTTCGACTCTCCATCTCTTTGAATGCACTGTCTGTGTGTTCTCAGGAACAGGTGGTACTAAAGGGGTCTTAGGGCATCCCCCCACTCTGACTCTTCATCACTGTCCACTTCTGAAACCCCCTTCTCTATTTGCACAGGCTGGGCTGATTCTTTCCCTGTCTTCGAGGGGACTTTGGTCCCTTCTTGTGACCCTTGATTTTTTTCATCCAACAAGGCTTCTTCCTCCCTGACCAGTTTCATTAATTCTGGGTAGGTTGGAGCCATCTGTGTCCCCTTTAAGAACAGATGAAGCACAATTGGGTGATTGGGTCTAGCCCCTTGAAGAATTTTTTCCAGCCTGACTTTATCAGCCTCTTTTGGGTCAATCCCTTACTTCAGAATGATCTGATGCAGAATTCGATCTACTCTAACAAGATAAGTGGACAGCTTCTCTCCTGAGTGTGCTCAAACTTGTACATCAAGTTGGAGTTCTTCTCTACCCTCCCATGCACACAAAGCTTCAATAAAGTCCACGGCCACAAAGTCAGGCTTCCCTCTCTTCAAATTCCGAATAACATCTGCCACAGGGCTTCTGAGGCTCCTCTGAAATGCACAAACAAACAGCGCTTCAATGGAGCCAGAAATGAAAGGACTGTTCTGAAACTGGATATCATTTAATAAAATGCACGCCAAGATAATTAAAAGGTCACAAAAAATGGAAGGCGTCAATAATAAAAGCTGAATAGAGAAAACACCAATTCCAAAGTTGAAATATGTTGAAAAAATAGTATCAGTACTGCCAGCTGTCAGGGGGTTAATACCGGCAAATGTGTTACGTGGGTAAACACAGGAAAAACATTCCAGTGATCCAGCTATGCAGAGGGGATGAAAGAATCCAAGGGGACTGCTCGTAACGATGCAGCTGATGTAAAACTGTAGACAGCGATCTATCAGGGAGGGATGTGGAGACAAAATGCAGCATACCTGTGGTGCAGAAGCTGGAGACAGCACCGCTGTCATTGGCGCTCCATTCTGGGGAGAAGGTAGTGACACATGTGAGGATCAGAGTATGCAGAGTCAGCAAGCCAGGTGGGCGTGTAGATGGTTGACATCACAGGAAACCTCCAGTGGAACAAGGGCTGGTCTGATCTGGAAGCCGGGGAAGCTGGGAAACGTAGTCACAGCAGAGGGCGGGGAAATCCCAAGGGCTTGACGGTACATGAGCTCGTTGTTGGTGACCGTGACTGACATGTTTCACACGCCTGCGTTTTTTCAAAGTCTGACTTTGAAAGAACAGATCTTTGAACTGAAGATAGTAAATGCAGGGAACAATGATGTCTATAAACAGTGTCTAGCAGACTGAGCATTTGCCCGCTCACCATACTGGAACAGGAGATGATGATGGTGATGATGATGATCTTGCAGGTGTTTTGCTCAAAGGATGATCTCTGGCCTCCGCTGCACTGCACCACAGCTCACACGGATCTGATGTCCCTGCAGGGTGCATGGAATAGGAACTGCCTCCAGACTACTGCTGGACCTGCCCGCAGATGCCCTTTCAGATATCCGCTGGGTAAATCTGCCAAAGCAGGCCACAACACAGCTGCAGTTAACTCTTATCACAGACTTCCTGCATGCAGATCCATGCTGGTCCCAAGAGAGTGCACTAGGCCCCCAGCCTTACCTCTTATCATCTCTCCCAGTGGTCTGCTCTTCTCCAACAGCCCGCTGGTAATTGTAGAATCCTTTCCATATGGACTACATGTCCCAAGATGCCTTGCTCTACCTTTGGTTAAGAGAGTCACAGGACAGCCAAACTGGAACATTAGGTGGGGAAACAACTCCCTCTGAATAATACCACACAGTGTCTTCTGATTGCAGGAAAATGTAAGTATCCAGCTCCTGGGCTACATATACTGTGTGTGTGTATATATGAATATATATATATATATATATATATATATATATATATATATATATATATATATATATATATATATATATATATATATATATATATGTATATATATATATATATATATATATATGTATATATATATGTATATATATATATATATATATATATATATATATATATATATGCGGTGAGCGACACAACAGTTCCAGATAAAGTGCAAAAACAATCAGACCATCCCACTGGTCATATATAGAGAATTCAAATGAGGATGGCTGCACTTAAAATTCATTCTGAGTTTAAAATAGACAAAGGTTACATGTTATGTTTCAAATAGCTAGTTTTCGGGCAAAGTACAGAATGCCCTTCCTCAGGCTTGAACATCATCTGAATAACATACATGTTTCACAAGTACCTGTGTGTGTGTGTGTGTATATATATATATATATATATATATATATATATTACAGTATCTCACAAAAGTGAGTACACCCCTCACATTTTTCTAACTATTTTATTCTATCTTTTGATGTGACAACACTGAAGAAATGACACTTTGCTACAATGTAAAGTAGTGAGTGTACAGCTTGTATAACAGTGTAAATTTGCTGTCCCCTAAAAATAACTCAACACACAGCCATTAATGTCTAAACTGCTGGCAACAAAAGTGAGTACACCCCTAAGTGAAAATGTTCAAATTGGGCCCAATTAGCCATTTTGCCTCCCCAATGTCATGTGACTCGTTAGGGTTACAAGGTCTTAGGTGTGAATGGGGAGCAAGTGTGTTAAATTTGGTGTTATCACTCTCACTCTCTCATACTGGTCACTGGAATTTCAACATAGCATCATATGGCAAAGAACTCTCTGAGGATCTGAAAAAAAGAATTGTTGCTCTACATAAAGATGGCCTAGGCTATAAGAAGATTGCCAAGACTAGGGATGAGCTTCGAGTTCGAGTCGAACTCATGTTTGACTCGAACATTGGCTGTTCGCAAGTTCGCCGAACAGCGAACAATTTGGGGTGTTCGCGGCAAATTCGAATGCCGCGGAACACCCTTTAAAAGTCTATGGGAGAAATCAAAAGTGCTAATTTTAAAGGCTTATATGCAAGTTATTGTCATAAAAAGTGTTTGGGGACCTGGGTCCTGCCCCAGGTGACATGGATCAATGCAAAAAAAAGTTTTAAAAACGGACGTTTTTTCAGGAGCGGTGATTTTAATAATGCATAAAGTCAAACAATAAAAGTGTAATATCCCTTTAAATTTCGTAGCTGGGGGGTGTCTATAGTATGCCTGTAAAGGGGCGCATGTTTCCTGTGTTTAGAACAGTTCAACATTTCGATGGAAAAAACTCATTTAAAACTACTTGCGGCTATTGCATTGCCGGTCCGACAATACACATAGAAGTTCATTGATAAAAACGCCATGGGAATTCCCCACAGGGGAACCCCGAAGCAAAATTAAAAAAAAAAAATGACGTGGGGGTCCCCCTAAATTCCATACCAGGCCCTTCAGGTCTGGTATGGATATTAAGGGGAACCCCGGCCAAAATTAAAAAAAAAATGACATGGGGGTCCCCCTAAATTCCATACCAGACCCTTCAGATCCGGTATGGATTTTAAGGGGAACCCCGCGTCAAAAAAAAAAAAAAACAGTGTGGGGTCCCCCCAAAGATCCATACCAGACCCTTATCCGAGCACGCAACCTGGCAGGCCGCAGGAAAAGAAGGGGGGATGAGAGTGCGCCCCCCCTCCTGAACCATACTAGGCCACATGCCCTCAACATTGGGAGGGTGCTTTGGGGTAGCCCCCCAAAACACCTTGTCCCCATGTTGATGAGGACAAGGGCCTCATCCCCACAACCCTGGCCGGTGGTTATGGGGGTTTGCGGGTGGGGTGCTTATCGGAATCTGGAAGCCCCCTTTAACAAGGGGACCCCCAGATCCCAGTCCCCCCCGGTGTGAAATGGTAAGGGGGTACTTACCCCTACCATTTCACTAAAAAACTGTCAAAAATGTTAAAAATGACAATGACGGTGACTTGACGGGACTCCCCTGTGATGTCACGGGGAATGCCACAGGGAAGTCCCGTCATGTCCCGTGCGTCAGAGGGGGGCTGGGTCACCGGGTGGCCACGCCCCCCGTTATTTAAGAACCGTCAGACGAGGAGATGCCGTCACACAGCGGGAGCCTCCCTCCATGCCATGGATGCGGAGCGGCCCGGAGAAGAAAATGAAGAAGAGAAGAAGGAAGAAGAGAAGAAAAGAAGAAGAGAAGAAGATGAAGAAGATAAGGGGAAGAGCGGGAGCCTCCCCCCATGCCATGGAGATGCTGGACGAGAACGCCGGAGGAAGAATCAGAAGAATCAGAAGAACCAGAAGAAGAAGAAGATGAAGGAAGATAGAAGAAAGAAGAAGCATTTAAATAAAGGAATTGTCAAAAACTGTCTCTTGTCATTTTTAACATTTTTGACAGTTTTTTAGTGAAATGGTAGGGGTACCCCCTTACCATTTACCACAGGGGGAGGGCCGGGATCTGGGGGTCCCCTTGTTAAAGGGGGCTTCCAGATTCCAATAAGCCCCCCACCCGCAGACCCCCACAACCACCGGCCAGGGTTGTGGGGATGAGGCCCTTGTCCTCATCAACATGGGGACAAGGTGTTTTGGGGGGCTACCCCAAAGCACCCTCCCAATGTTGAGGGCATGTGGCCTGGTGTGGTTCAGGAGGGGGGCCGCACTCTCGTCCCCCCCTCTTTTCCTGCGTCCTGCCAGGTTGCGTGCTCGGATAAGGGTCTGGTATGGATTTTTGGGGGGACCCCACGCCGTTTTTTTTTTTTGCGCAGGGTTCCCCTTAAAATCCATACCAGACCTAAAGGGTCTGGTATGGAATTTAGGGGGGCCCCACATCATTTTTTTTTTTAATTTTAGTCGGGGTTCCCCTTAATATCAATACCAGACCTGAAGGGCCTGGTATGGAATTTAGGGGGACCCCCACGTCATTTTTTTTTTTAAATTTTGGTTCGGGGTTCCCCTGTGGGGAATTTCCATGCCGTTTTTATCAATGAACTTCTATGTGTATTGTCGGACCGGCAATGCAATAGCCGCGAGTAGTTTTAAATGGGTTTTTTCCTTTGAAATGTCATTTTTCTGTCAGACTGTTCTAAACACAGGAAACATGCGCCTCTTTACAGGCATACTATAGACACCCCCAGCTACGAAATTTAAAGGGATATTACAGTTTTATTGTTTGACTTTAAGCATTATTAAAATCACTGCTCCTGAAAAAACGGCCGTTTTTAAAACTTTTTTTTTTGCATTGATCCATGTCCCCTGGGGCAGGACCCAGGTCCCCAAACACTTTTTATGACAATAACTTGCATATAAGCCTTTAAAATTAGCACTTTTGATTATTCATGTTCGTGTCCCATAGACTTTAACGGTGTTCAGGTGTTCGAACAAACTTTTTTCCTGTTTGCATGTTCTGGTGCGAACCGAACAGGGGGGTGTTCGGCTCATCCCTAGCCAAGATCCTGAAACTAAGCTGCAGCAAAGTGGCCAAGACCAAACAGCAGTTTAACAGGACAGGTTCCACTCAGAACAGGCCTTGCCATGGTCGGCCAAAGAAGTTGAGTGCATGTGCTCAGCGTCATATCCAGAGGTTGTCTTTGGAAAATAGATGTATGAGTGCTGCCAGCATTGCTGCAGAGGTTGAAGGGGTGGGGGATCAGCCTGTCAGTGCTCAGACCATACGCCGCACACTGCATCAAATTGGTCTGTATGGCTGCCGTCCCGGAAGGAAGCCTCTTCTAAAGATGATGCACAAGAAAGCCCACAAACAGTTTGCAGAAGACAAGCAGACTAAGAACATGGATTGCTGGAACCATGTCCTATGGTCTGATGAGACCAAGATAAACTTATTTGGTTCAGATGGTGTTAAGCGTGTGTGGTGGCAACCAGGTGAGGAGTACAAAGACAAGTGTGTCTTGCCTACAGTCAAGCATGGTGGAGGGAGTGCCATGGTCTGGAGCTGCATGAGTTCTGCCGGCACTGGGGAGCTACAGTTTATTGAGGGAACCATGAATGTCAACATGTACTGTGACATACTGAAGCAGAGCATGATCCCCTCCCTTCAGAGACTGGGCCGCAGGGCAGTATTCCAACATGATAACGACCCCAAACACACCTCCAAGATGACCACTGCCTTGCTAAAGAAGCTGAGGGAAAAGGTGATGGACCGGCCAAGCATGTCTCCAGACCTAAACCCTATTGAGCATCTGTGGAGCATCCTCAAACAGAAGGTGGAGGAGCGCAAGGTCTCTAACATCCACCAGCTCCGTGATGTCGTCATGGAGGAGTGCAAGAGGACTCCAGTGGCAACCTGTGAAGCTCTGGTGAACTCCATGCCCAAGAGGGTTACGGCAGTGCTGGAAAATAATGGTGGCCACACAAAATATTGACACTTTGGGCCCAATTTGGACATTTTCACTTTGTGGTGTACTCACTTTTGTTGCCAGCGATTTAGACATTAATGGCTGTGTGTTGAGTTATTTTGAGGGGACAGCAAATTTACACTGTTATACAAGCTGTACACTACCTACTTTACATTGTAGCAAAGTGTCATTTCTTCAGTGTTGTCACATGAAAAGATAGAATAAAATATTTACAAAAATGTGAGGGGTGTACTCACTTTTGTAAGATACTGTATGTGTGGATATATATATATATATATATATATATATATATATATATATATATATATATATATATATATATATATATAGTACATATTGATTAACAAAACAATTAACTGAACAAGGATCCACTGAAGTGGTTCTCATATCCATAACACATGATTATTTTGTTATTAGTGGGTATTAGAAAGATAGCAGACAAATGGAAATCACTCCCCATTCCAAGGGGAAGAAATGAACCAGTGCTGATCCTAAAAAAGTAAAATAAGACAAAATGACATTAAACAACAACAAAAACAAAAACGTTAAACCCGAAATCAACTATACAATTAAAAAATGTTACAATATCAATTATCCATTTAATAAACCATCACAGTAAATAAGTTATCATATCTCTAAAACACACAAATATGTATCATTGTATCACAAAAATAAATGTAAATCAAAATCAAAGTTCAACCCCCTACGAATAAGGGTATCTAAGCGATGGATCTATTCTATTTTTTTAAATTAAATTCAAGATCTGCCCCTCGTCTATTTTTCTTTGCTTCATCAATTACCATGTATTTTAACTGTGAGGCTGAATGTCCTTTTTCTACAAAGTGCCTGGCCAGAGGTAACTGAGTCAATTTATTCCTGACCGAATATTTATGTAGGGAGATTCGATCTTTGACCTTCTGAGTTTTCTCACACACATAGAGTAAACCACAAGGACATTTGATTTGTAACATAATTCTTAATTCTAATGTCAGTTTCTCTATGTGGGTGAGAGAATTTTAACCCCTTGATCATACAATTGCAAGGAATACAGAGTAAACAAGGAAATGAACCTGTTTTGCGGGGTCCCAGAAAAGTATCAATAGGTTTAGGTGGAGAAAATTGATCTGCTCGAACTAAGCGATCTCGTATAGTTCTCCCTCTACGGTAAGATGGTAAAGGAGGGGCACAGAATTCCAAAATGGAGGGATAATTTCCACTCAAAATGGGCCAATGTTTCTTTAAATTATTATGTATTCTAAAAGAAAAAGAATGATACTGTAAAACAAACAGAATACACCAACCAGATGCTGTATTCCTATGCAATTGAGTTAAACCACTCCTTTCTTTCTGAACCATACATATAAATATATACAGTTGTGCTCAAAAGTTTGCATACCCTGGCATAAAATGTGAAATTTTTGGCATTAATATTGAAAATATGACTGATCATGCCAAAAAACTATCTTTTATTTAAGGATAGCAATCACATGAAGTCGTTTATTATCACACAGTTGTTTGGATCTTTTTTAACTGCTTGCCGACTACTGCATGCCAATGTACATCGGCACAATGGCATGGCTGGGCATATGGACGTACCTGTACATCCCTCCGTTGAAGCTGGCTAGCGGGCTGGCTCTGGCGCGCACCGCGGGAGCATGCCCATGGGTCCCGCGGACTCGATGTCCGCTGGTGGCCCGCGATCACAGTGAGGAGAGGCAGAATGGGGAAATGTAAACAAGGCATTTCCCTATTCTGCCTAGTAACATGACAGAGATCTTCTGTTCCCTGTCATCGAGAACAGTGATCTCTGTCATGTTCTAGTGAGCCCAACACACCCAGGGAACACACATTTAACCCCTTGATCGCGCCCTAGTGTTAACCCCTTCCCTACCAGTGACATTTATACAGTAATCAATGGCTATATTTTGCTATGATCGCTGTATAAATGTCAGTGGTCCCAAAATGGTGTCAAAAGTGTCTGATCTGTCCGCCCCAATGTCACAGTCCTAATAAAATACACAGATCACTGCCATTAGTAGTAAAAAATTTTTTTTTATAAATCTATCCCCTATTTTGTAGACTTTTGCGCAAACCAATCAATAAACGCCTATTGCAATTTTTTTACCAAAAATATGCAGAAGAATATATATCAGCCTAAACTGAGGAAGAAATTCATTTTTTTATATATTTTTTGAGTATATTTATTATAGCAAAATGTAAAAAATATTGCTTTTTTTTCCAAAATTGTCGGTCTTTTTTTGTTTATAGCGCAAAAAATAAAAACTGCAGAGGTGATCAAATACCACTAAAAGAAAGCTCTATTTGTGGGAAAAAAAAAGATGTCAATTTTGTTTGGGTACAATGTTGCACGACTGCGCAATTGTCAGTTAAAGTGACGCAGTGCCGTATCACAATAAATGCTCTGGTAATTAAGGGGGTAAAATCTTCTGGGGCTAAACTGGTTAAATCATAATAACAGAAATCACCCAAATGGCCCTGATAAAAAGTTTACATACCCTGGAATGTTTGGCCTTGGTACAGACACAGAAGTTGGCACACACAGGTTAAAATAGCAATTAAAGGTTAATTTCCCACATCTGTGGCTTTTTAAATCACAATTAGTGTCTGTGTATAAATAATCAATGAGTTTGTAAGCTCTCACATGGATGCACTAAGCTGGCTAGACACTGAGCCATGAGGAGGTAGAAAAGAACAGACAAAAGCCCTGCATAACAAGGTAATGAGACTTCACAAAGATGGAAATAGATATAAAAAGATATCCAAAGCCTTGAATATGCCAGTCAGTACTGTTTAATCACTTATTAAGAAGTTGAAAATTAGGGGCTCTTTTGATACCAAGCCAAGCCAAGACAGTTTTTTGGCACGTCATATTTTCTATATTATTGCTAAAATTTCACAATTTCTGCCAGGGTATGCAAACTTTTGAGCACAACTGTATGTGTGTGTGTAATAATTTTGCTAACAATAATATTTCTTCATAAATGTAGGCCAAAATGTATTTTGCTACATTTCTTTGGTAAAAACAATGGTGAGTTTTTCTGACGTTAAAATATTTTGTCGCAATATTTTGAAAAGTCAAGAAATTAAATTGTTATATATTTTTTTCACAAAATTGTCATCTTGACAAGTTATTTCTTACACACAGCATTGGCATAATTCCAATTATACCCCAAACCACATACTGCTATGCCTCCTGAGTATCGGGAACCCAAATGTGTGCTACTTTTTCACAGCCTAAATCTAAAGAGGGGCCAAAATTCAAATAGCACCATCACATTTTTTGAGGGCCTGGAGTGCTAGGACAATGGAAACACCCACAAAATAACCTTGGAAAACAAACACTTTAAAGGCAAGAGTCTCAAACTGGCAGCCCTCCAGCTGTTGCAAAACTTAAAGCCCCACAAAGCATTGCAAGGCTGACAGTTGCAAGCATGACTCCCACAATTTTTTGCATAAATGTTTTTGGAAAATACAGCAAAGAAAATTATTTTTTTTTATTACACAAAGTTTAATTAACACAAATTGAATAAGATATTTATACCACAAAGCATGGGCATACTTAAAATTATATCCCAAAACACATTATGCTATGCCTCCTGAGTATGACAATCCCACAGGCGTGAGGTTTTTTCACAGCCTAGCCACATAGAAGGGCCCAAAATTCAAACATTTCTAGGGGCATACAGTATATTATGCTAATTTTTGGACTAGCTATCACATTGTGGAGGCCCTGGAGCACCAGGACAGTGGAAACACCCACAAAATGACCACAGTTTAGAGAGTAAACAATCACATGGTAAGTCGTTTAACAACCGCCATCATTATACTGTGGAAGGTCAGCACAATCCCGCAAACCTTTAAGTGGGATAGCAGGCATGCGTGTGCGCCCACTGCACTGCAGGGGTGCTGATGATCGTGACTGGTGGTTGCGATGACCATCGACCACATGCGATAGCCGGCACAAGAGGCAGAACAGGGACAAGTGTGTGTAAACACACAAATTCCTGTTCTGTGAGGAGAGGAGATGCAGATCGTGAGTTCCTAATAGCTAGAAACCATGATTTGTCATCTCCTATATTCAGTCCCCTCCCCCCACAGTTAGAACACACACTAGGGAATACAGTTAACCCCTTGATCGCACCCTAGTGTTAACCCCTTCCCTGCCAATGACATTTATACAGTAATCAGTGCATTTTTATAGCACTGATCGCTGTATAATTGTCAATCGTCCCAAAAATGTGTCAAAAGTATCTGATGTGTCCACCATAATGTCACAGTCTTGATAAGAATTGCAGACCGCCGCCATTACTAGTAAAAAAATAAAATAAATAAAAATGCCATAAATCTATCCCCTATTTTGTAGACACTATAACTTTTGAGCAAATCAATATACTCTTATTGCGATTTTTATTACCAAAAATATATAGAAGAATACATATTGGCCTAAACTGAGAAAAAAAATTTGGATATTTTTTATAGCAAAAAGTACAAAATGTGTTGTTTTTTCTTAAAAATTGATGCTCTTTTTGTTTATAGCGCAAAAAATAAAAACCGCAGAGATGATAAAATACCACCAAAAGAAAGCTCTATTTGTGGGAAAAAAATGACATCGATTTTATTTCGGTACAGTGTCGCATGACCGCACAATTGTCAGTTAAAGCGATGCAGTGCTGTATCCCGAAAAACGACCTGGTCATTGAGCAGCCAAATCTTCCGGGGCTGAAGTGATTAAAAGCGTAATTTTTTTGCCAAAAGTATGTACCAAACATTGTACCTTAGATATTACATCTAAGCAAGTCTAGCGGTACATGGCTCCCCCCAGGATTGTTATGTTCACTGACCAGGAAATACAAGAGGTTGCAGAAGGGTAGATTGGTCATAATTATTAAATTGTCCAGTAAACAAAGCGGTCACAAATTGCACCCCCAAGGGTTTGCAAAAGGCACACTTCTAGAAGGATATACCTCTATGCCCTTGCAGATGAGTTTTAATGTTGAGAAATGTAAAGTTATGCACTTGGGGGTTAAGAATATGCAAATGCATCATACATGCTAGGGGGGGTACAACTGGGGGAATCCATAGTGTAGAAGGATCTGGGGGTTTTGGTAGATCATAAGCTCAATAATAGCATGCGATGCCAAGCTGCGGTTTCTAAAGCAAGCAAAGTCCTTTCTTGTATTAAGATAGTTAGGGACTCCAGAGAGAGAGATATAATTTTGCCCATGTACAAATCATTAGTAAGACCTCATCTGGAATATGCAGTTCAGTTTTGGGCACCAGTTCTCAAAAAGGATATTGGGGAACTGGAGAAAGTGCAGAGAAGGGCAATCAAACTGATAAGAGGCATGGAGGAGCTCAGCTATGAGGAAAGATTAGAGGAACTGAATTTATTCACTCTTGAGGAGAGGAGATTAAGGGGGGATATGATCACCATATATAAATATATAAGGGGTCCATATAGTGAATTTGGTGTTGAGTTATTCTCTTTATGGTTAACACAGAGGACATGGGGGTACTCTTTACGTCTAGAGGAAAAGAGATTTCATCTCCAAATACAGAAAGGTTTCTTCACAGTAAGAGCTGTGAAAATGTGGAATAGACTCCCACCAGAGGTGGTTCTGGCCAGCTCAGTAGGTTGCTTTAAGAAAGGCCTGGATACTTTCCTAAATGTACATAATATAACTGGGTACTAACATTTATAGGTAAAGTTGATCCAGGGAAAATCTAGCTATGAGTAAGCACTAACACTAGTGCAAAACGTCAGCTCTTTTTTGTCTGCTATGATTTTTTGAATTTGATGTGCATCTTCCAATAAACAAGGCTTTATATGAGTGTGGCTGTCCAGAATTCGTTCATGTGGCTTCCAATTTTAGGTAAAGTTGATCCAGGGAAAAATCCGATTACCTCTTGGGGGATCAGGAAGGAATTTTTTCCCCTGCTGTAGCAAATTGGAGCATTCTCTGCTGGGGTTTTTTGCCTTCCTCTGGATCAACTGTGGGTATATATTGGGTATATTGGATTGTACAATATTTTTTTTTTTATTTTTTTTTTTTATGGTTGAACTGGATGGATTGTGTCTTTTTTCAACCTAACTAACTATGTAACTATTAGGGATGAGAACATTGGCTGTTCGCAAGTTCGCCGAACAGCAAACAATTTGGGGTGTTTGCGGCAAATTCGAATGCCGCGGAACACCCTTTAAAAGTCTATGGGAGAAATCAAAAGTGCTAATTTTAAAGGCTTATATGCAAGTTATTGTCATAAAAAGTGTTTGGGGACCTGGGTCCTGCCCCAGGGGACATGGATCAATGCAAAAAAAAGTTTTAAAAACGGCCGTTTTTTCTGGAGCAGTGATTTTAATAATGCTTAAAGTCAAACAATAAAACTGTAATATCCCTTTAAATTTCGTAGCTGGGGGGTGTCTATAGTATGCCTGTAAAGGAGCGCATGTTTCCCATGTTTAGAACAGTCTGACAGCAAAATGACATTTCGAAGGAATAAAGCCATTTAAAACTAGTCGCGGCTATTGCATTGCCGGTCCGACAATACACATAGAAGTTCATTGATAAAAACGGCATGGGAATTCCCCACAGGGGGACCCCAAACCAAGATTTAAAAAAAAAAATGACGTGGGGGTCCCCCTAAATTCCATACCAGGCCCTTCAGGTCTGGTATGGATATTAAAGGGAACCCCGGCCAAAATTAAAAAAAAAAATGACGTGGGGGTCCCCATAAATTCCATACCGGACCCTTCAGGTCTGGTATGGATTTTAAGGGGAACCCCGCGCCAAAAAAAAAAAAAAAACGGCGTGGGGTCCCCCCAAAAATCCATACCAGACCCTTATCCGAGCACGCAACCTGGCAGGCCACAGGAAAAGAGGGGGGGACGAGAGAGCGGCCCCCCTCCTGAACCGTACCAGGCCACATGCCCTCAACATTGGGAGGGTGCTTTGAGGTAGCCCCCCAAAACACCTTGTCCCCATGTTGATGAGGACAAGGGCTTCATCCCCACAACCCTGGCCGGTGGTTGTGGGGGTCTGCGGGCGGGGGGCTTATCAGAATCTGGAAGCCCCCTTTAACAAGGGGACCCCCAGATCCCGGCCCCCCCTGTGTGAAATGGTAAGGGGGTACAAAAGTACCCCTACCATTTCACTAAAAAACTGTCAAAAAATGTTAAAAATGACAAGAGACCGTTTTTGACAACTCCTTTATTTAAATGCTTCTTCTTTCTTCTTTCTTCTATCTTCCTTCATCTTCTTCTTCTTCTGGTTCTTCTGGCTCTTCTGGTTCTTCCTCCGGCGTTCTCATCCAGCATCTCCTCCGTGGCGTCTTCTATCTTCTTCTCCTCGGGCTGCTCCGCACCCATGGCATGGGGGGAGGCTCCCGCTCTTCTCTTCATCTTCTTCTCTTCTTCCTCTTCTTCTTCATCTTCTTCTTTTCTTCTCTTCTTCTCTTCTTCATTTTCTTCTCCGGGCCGCTCCGCATCCATGCTGGCATGGAGGGAGGCTCCCACTGTGTGACGGCGTCTCCTCGTCTGACGGTTCTTAATTAATGGGGGCGGGGCCACCTGGTGACCCCGCCCCCCTCTGACGCACGGGACATGATGGGACTTCCCTGTGGCATTCCCCGTGACGTCACAGGGAAGTCCCGTCAAGTCAACCTGCGTCAGAGGGTGGCGGGGTCACTGGGTGGTCCCGCCCCCGGTTATTTAAGAACCGTTAGACGAGGAGACGCCGTCACACAGCGGGAGCCTCCCTCCATGCCAGCATGGATGCGGAGCGGCCCGGAGAAGAAAATGAAGAAGAGAAGAAGAGAAGAAAAGAAGAAGATGAAGAAGAAGAGGAAGAAGATGAAGAGAAGAGCGGGAGCCTCCCCCCATGTCATGGGTGCAGAGCGGCCCGAGGAGAAGAAGATAAAAGACGCCGCTGAGGAGATGCTGGACGAGAACGCCGGAGGAAGAACCAGAAGAGCCAAAAGAACCAGAAGAAGAAGAAGAAGATGAAGGAAGATAGAAGAAAGAAGAAGCATTTAACCACTTTAGTCCCGGAGCATTATGCTGCATAAGGACCAGAGGACTTTTTCCAATTTGGCACTGCGTCGCTTTAACTGCTAATTGCGCAGTCATGCAATGCTGTACCCAAACGAAATTTGCGTCCTTTTCTTCCCACAAATGGAGCTTTCTTTTGATGGTATTTGATCACCTCTGCCTTTTTTATTTTTTGCACTATAAACGGAAAAAGACCGAAAATTTTGAAAAAAGATGATATTTTATACTTTTTGTTATAAAAAAATCCAATAAACTCAATTTTAGTCATACATTTAGGCCAAAATGTATTCGGCCACATGTCTTTGGTAAAAAAAATGTCAATAAGCATATATTTATTGGTTTGCGCAAAAGTTATAGCGTCTACAAACTAGGGTACATTTTCTGGAATTTACACAGCTTTTAGTTTATGACTGCCTATGTCATTTCTTGAGGTGCTAAAATGGCAGGGCAGTACAAAACCCCCCCAAATGACCCCATTTTGGAAAGTAGACACCCCAAGGAAATTGCTGAGATGCATGTTGAACCCATTGAATATTTATTTTTTTGTCCCAAGTGATTGAATAATGACAAAAAAAAAATTACAAAAAGTTGACACTAAATGATATATTGCTCACACAAGCCATGGGCATATGTGGAATTGCACCCCAAAATACATTTAGCTGCTTCTCCTGAGTATGGGGATACCACATGTGTGGGACTTTTTGGGAGCCTAGCTGCGTACGGGGCCCCAAAAACCAAATGCCCTACAGATTAAAATGGTGGGTGTTTCATTTTTTTTTCACACAGTATTTGCACAGCGATTTTTCAAACGCATTTTTTGGGGAAAAAACACACTTTTTTAAATTTTAATGCACTAAAACACACTATATTGCCCAAATGTTTGATGAAATAAAAAAGATGATCTTAGGCCGAGTACATGGATACCAAACATGACATTCTTTACAATTGTGCACAAACATGCAGTGGCAACAAAATAAATACATTTTTAAAAGCCTTTAAAAGCCTTTACAGGTTACCACTTTAGATTTACAGAGGAGGTCTACTGCTAAAATTACTGCCCTCGATCTGACCTTCGCGGTGATACCTCATATGCATGGTGCAATTGCTGTTTACGTTTGACGACACCGCCGCTTGCGTTCGCCTTAGCGCAAGAGCAGGGGGCGACAGGGGTGCTTTTTTTTATTTATTTATTTTTTGCTTTTTTATCTTATTTTTAAACTGTTCCTTTCATTTTTTTTAATCATTTTTATTGTTATCTCAGGGAATGTAAATATCCCCTATGATAGCAATAGGTAGTGACAGGTACTCTTTTTTGAAAAAAATTGTGGTCTATTAGACCCTAGATCTCTCCTCTGCCCTCAAAGCATCTGACCACACCAAGATCGGTGTGATAAAATGCTTTCCCAATTTCCCAATGGCGCTGTTTACATAAAGCGAAATCTAAGTCATGAAATGCTGGTAGCTTCCGGTTTCTTAGGCCATAGAGATGTTTGGAGCCACTCTGGTCTCTGATCAGCTCTATGGTCAGCTGGCTGTATCACCGGCTGCATTCTCAGGTTCCCTGTTGAGACAGGAGAGCCAGAGAAAAACATGGAAGACGGTGGGGGGGCATTCCCTCCCACGGCTTGTAAAAGCAGTCTAGAGGCTAATTAGCTGCTAGGATTGCTTTTACATGAAAGCCGACCGCTGGCTGAAAAGAATGATACCAAGATGATGCCTAAACCTGCAGGCATCATTCTGGTATAACCACTCAAAGTCGTGAATGGCGTACCTGAAGACAAAAAAATGGTTAACAATAAAACACAGTAAACGGTAAAGAATAAAAAATTGCATACCTGAAAAGCAAACATGATAAAACATAATAACAATAAAACATTGCAGAATAGAATACAGTAAAAAAGAGCAGAACAATAGAGAGAGAATATATAGAGAGAGAACAATAAAACGACAACTATTTTTTTTTTATTTTATATATATATTTTTTTTTTTACACTTTTTTGTAACTAACTTTTATAACTGTAACCGGTTCTAGGTTCGGGTCTCTCAAAATGCGATGGCATCTTGGGAGACCCTGTGAAAGTGTGTCCTAGTCTGTGCAATGCTGTACCCTACGCTAATACTCAACTAGTGAATGGTAGCGTTCAAAACATTCACCAATGCAAAGACCAGGATTGTCAGGACAGGAGGGACAATAATAGCGGGTGTCATGCCTATATCCGCGCTTGCTGCAGACACGACATCTTTTTTGGGGGGTTCGTTGGGTAGGGGTACTCCGAAGGACATAAAGAAGATGCCTCTCATGCAGCCGACTGCATTTGGTTGGGGATGTGAATGGGGGGAAGTACGGGCCCTGCAGAAGTGTTGGGTTCCCAATTAGGATTGGCAAATGCAGCAGGAAGGGCATTATGGGCACGACGGGCCTGAGTTTGTCTTCTTGGTGGCAGCGGGACACTACTTGTGCTTGCCACCTCACCAGCTTGAACTGCACTTATGGGACTCGCCACGTCACCAAGTGTTACTGCAGTGCTGGTTTGACTACGACCAGGGTGTACTAGGCCACTGGTGCTTGCCAGTTCACAAAAAAGCTACCAAAAAAACTGTTAGCAATCGCAGGGATCAGGCCTGACTCTGCGAACGCTGCAGTTATGCGTTTAGTGTTTTGTAAGTCACAGTGATCGATCGATACTGCACTTGGGTGGGCTGGGCAAAACGCAAAACGCAGGTGCTAGCAGGTATCTGGGCTGATCCCGCTAACACTGCATTTTTGGGAACCCTAAACTGCTGGGGACACTAGTATAGATCTGATCGGATCAGATATTGATCCGTTCAGATACTATACCACTAAGGGAGGCGTACGGTGCATGAGTGGGTATTAGCGGTACTGGCGCTAACCTGACGCTGCCTGGGGCTGGAGCTTGCCAGTTCACCAAAACGCTACCAAAAAAACTGTTAGCGATCGCAGGGATTAGGCCTGACTCTGCGAACGCTGCAGTTATGTGTTTAGTGTTTTGTAAGTGACAGTGATTGATCGATACTGCACTTGGGTGGGCTGGGCGGAGGGGAAAAACGCAGGTGCTAGCAGGTATCTGGGCTGATCCCACTAACACTGCGTTTTTGGGAACCCTAAACTGCTGGGGACGCTAGTATAGATCAGATATTGATCCGATCAGATACTATACCACTAAGGGAGGTGTACGGTGCGTGCGTCGGTGTTAGCGGTAACCTGACGCTGCCTGGGGCGACGCATATCACCGCCGGGCGATCAGGGGGCTAAACCTTTATTCGGTAATAAACGGCGGGTGCCCTGACACTAAACAAACTAACCAGCGTCACCCGTAACGGTTATACGGTGATCAGTGGTGAAAGGGTTAACTAGGGGGCAATCAAGGGGTTAAAACATTTATTAGGTAGTATATGGGGGTCCCTGTCACTATAAAACGCTGACGGCAAACCTAAATGTTTACGTCCCTAACTAGCGTCACCAGCGACACTAATACAGCAATCAGAAAAATGATCGCTTAGCGACACTGGTGACGGGGGGGTGATCAAGGGGTTAAAACTTTATTAGGGGGTTAGGGGGGTACCCTAGACCTAAAGGGGGCTAACAGTAACTGCCCTAACACAGTAACTGTCAAACTGACACCATGCAGTAATCAGAAAAAAAATTTAAAAAAAAACTGCTTGGTGTCAGTGTGACAGGGGGGGAGGGGTGATTAGGGGGTGATCGGGGGGGTAAAGGGGGGTGTTTTGTGTGCCTGGCATGTTCTACTATATGTGTGTGTGTTTGTGCACTCACATTGAAGTCTTCTCTCCTCGGCGCCGGAACGGAAAATACCGAGCCGAGGAGAGATGATATCATTTCCTTTGCTGCTGTTTAGCATACAGCAGCAAAGGAATGATTTGATTGGCCAGCGGCAATCGCGAGGGGGGGCACTAACGGATGGTCTCCCCCTCATCTCTGATCGCCGCTGGTCAGAAGTGGACTGCCTAGGGCACCGGGGGGGGTCCGATTGGACCCCCCGCTCGCGGGAGGCAGATCACGTATATGTACGTGATTCTGCCTGCCCGTGCCATTCTGCCGACGTAAATCGGTGGTTAAATAAAGGAATAAAGGAGTGGTTAAATAAAGGAATTGTCAAAAACTGTCTCTTGTCATTTTTAACATTTTTGACAGTTTTTTAGTGAAATGGTAGGGGTACCCCCTTACCATTTCACACAGGGGGAGCCGGGATCTGGGGGTCCCCTTGTTAAAGGGGGCTTCCAGATTCCGATAAGCCCCCCGCCCGCAGACCCCCACAACCACCGGCCAGGGTTGTGGGGATGAGGCCCTTTTCCTCATCAACATGGGGACAAGGTGTTTTGGGGGGCTACCTCAAAGCACCCTCCCAATGTTGAGGGCATGTGGCCTGGTATGGTTCAGAGGGGGGGCGCTCTCTCGTCCCCCCCTCTTTTCCTGCGGCCTGCCAGGTTGCGTGCTCGGATAAGGGTCTGGTATGGATTTTTGGGGGGGACCCCACGCCGTTCTTTTTTTTTTTGTCGTGGGGTTCCCCTTAAAATCCGTACCAGACCTGAAGGGTCTGGTATGGAATTTAGGGGGACCCCCATGTCATTTTTTTTTTAATTTTGGCCGGGGTTCCCCTTTAATATCCATACCAGACCTGAAGGGCCTGGTATGGAATTTAGGGGGACCCCCACGTCATTTTTTTTTTTTTTTAATTTTGGTTCGGGGTTCCCCTGTAGGGAATTCCCATGCCATTTTTATCAATGAACTTGTATGTGTATTGTTGGACCGGCAATGCAATAGCCGCGAGTAGTTTTAAATGGCTTGTTTCCTTTGAAATGTCATTTTGCTGTCAGACTGTTCTAAACATAGGAAACATGCGCCCCTTTACAGGCATACTATAGACACCCCCCAGCTACGAAATTTAAAGGGATATTACAGTTTTATTTTTTGACTTTAAGCATTATTAAAATCACTGCTCCTGAAAAAAACAGCCGTTTTTTAAACTTTTTTTTGCATTAATCCATGTCCCCTGGGGCAGGACCCAGGTCCCCAAACACTTTTTATGACAATAACTTGCATATAAGCTTTTAAAATTAGCAATTTTGATTATTCATGTTCGTGTCCCATAGACTTTAACGGTGTCCGCGTGTTCGAACGAACTTTTTTCCTGTTCGCATGTTCTGGTGCGAACCGAACAGGGGGGTGTTCGGCTCATCCCTAGTAACTATGTAACAATGCTTGTCCCACCTAGTCACTGTACATATATGGCCAGTTAAGAAAACAACCCAATAAAGCCATTTTTATAATGGAAATCAATCATATTGGGTTGCTGCTGCTGTATGTAAGCCAATGAATAATATAAAAGTAAACTAGATTATTACACATACAATATATGGAATGTTAAAATACACTGTCACTAGCCCTGTGAATCGTACTGTTTTGAATAGTGTTGGATGAACAGTTCGGGCCGAGCAAAAGTTTGGCCCGAACATCACCTGTTCACTAATTCAGCAAACACCCCAATTTCGGCGGGGGGCTTGCGGATGTTCACCCGCTGAGTGCCCTACAATGCACTGCAATCTTTAGTGCATTCTAGGACCCTAATTGGATGAAGCCTTGCACCTGACCACTGGTTAGGTGCACGGCTTTGCCAATTAGGGCACAGAGCACAGTCAGAGCCCTGATTGGACAAAGTGATGATTACCAATCTACCAATCTATTACCACTCTAGTGTGAGTGTAGAGTAGTGAGAGCGTAAGTGTAGTGTGTTAGTGTAGTTGTAAGATGGGAAGCAGCTCTCATTGTCTGAACACTGTTTGTGCACTGTTTGTTTAAAATTAAATATTAATATATTGAGAGAGAGAGAGATAGAGAGAGAGAGAGAGGGAGAGGGAGAGAGAGAGGGAGAGAGGGAGAGAGGGAGAGAGGGAGAGGGAGAGAGGGAGAGAGAGAGAGAGAGAGAGAGAGAGAGAGAGAGAGAGCTACTTGTGTCCAAGATCCTGATCCTGTCCATTGGAACGAGGAATTGCTTGCAGGAACACGGATGAGAGCTGAGGAATAAAACAACATACACTACGGGATCGCATACTTGTTGGAGAGACATTTTGTTTTTGTCCGAGTCACCAGCGGATGCAGAGCGGACCCAGGTCGGTAAAATTGTGCATGCACCCCATTACTTTGTTGGCGCCTAGGGACTGAGACCAGGCCTGTAGGTATTTAGCAGGGTCTCTGTTTGTGTCAGGCCAAAATTGTTGCTACTGTTCATTACTGGGACTCCATAACCTAAAGTGGCATGTCACAATTGGAGAGCTGATGAACTTTCTACAAACTCAAGGCAGATGGCGTGCTCAGGAGGAATACACAGATGCATGATACGACAACAGTTAAGGGAGGAGGGGGATACGGTAGAGCTTTGTAAGTTTGTAAATTGTTGTGCTGCACCGCAGGCTAGCCTGCACCACACAACCATACAGTTATTCTTGTGTTGTTCTTAGGGTATCAACAGGTAAGGTGCAGCGGTTTAGTCGTGCCTGCCAGTAGGCAAATTACTTGTCTTTCTCCTACATCCTACGGTGGGCGCCGCGATGTGCAGCACAAGGGTCTCAGCCTTCTGGCTGCGTGTCTGTAAATTTATTGTATGTTCCCAGAATTGGCGGTTGGGTTCTTTACCAAATTTAAGTAAAATTCAATTTTGACAAGAGCTGGTGGTGGAGTTGGTTTCCTCGTTCGTGACTTCGCTGTATCCTGGGGAGCCCACCGCGGTACACGTTCTACATCTTGGCGTAGTCGGCAGGATACAGCGACCGCCATGGACGGGAACTCGGTGGGAGGCCCTCCCCTGGCGCCAGTGGCAGCGGTCCAGGACCCAGCTCAGGGTGCGCCAGTGCAAGGCTAACTTGCCCCCGTCATGCCCGCCCCAATAAGGTATATCCCCGTAGGGACGCTGTTGCGTCATCTGCCAAAATTTGATGGTAAAAACATGACATTGCAGGACTGGACTGAAAGGGTGCAAAGTGCAGTTAGGATGTGTAACCTGACCCCCGAGCTACGGGCAGAGCTTGCGTTGGGGGCTCTAGAGGGTGATGTCAGACGGACAGTGATGGTGAGGCCCGAATCTGAGCGAGACACCCTAGAGAAAATATTCTCCCTTCTGGAGAAAGCCCAAGGGGGCATACCAAAGTGATGCAATTGCAGAGCCACTTTTTCAACAGACCACAACGAGAGGGTGAGACCCTGATGCAGTACTCCAGTGTCCTACAGGAGATGTTAAATGAAATACAGCGGCGAGACCCCGAGGCCATGGGAGCCTTCCGGGGGGTAGACCGGCTCCTACGAGACCAGTTCATAGTGGGGCTCTACAACAAGTTCTTACGGGACAAATTGCAAGAGATGTCACCCGACATGACATTCTATATTGTCTACCTAGCTGCTGTGGAGAGAGAGGAAGAGCACATGCCGGTGGCGGAGAGAGTAGTCAGTGGCACCCATGCTACAGGAGGGCGGTCTACATCCAAGGACTCAGAGTCCTTAAGGGCCTGTGGACAGAGTTGAGAAAACTCCGGCTGGAAGTGTCCCAGATGAAGGCTGGATCACCCCGGTCACCGGAAATGACCCCAGTGCCCCGTGCCACCCCACCCAGGGTAACTCAGGTGCGAGAGTTAGTTAAAAAGGGGACCCCTCTGCTGGGCCTGTTGACAGTATGGCCATATGGCAAGAGAGTGCCCAGAACAGATGAAGTCTGAGCCGACGTTAAACTTCCGACTGCCACAGTAGCTGGGCGTCCTGCGGTGGTACGCCAGAAGCTAAGCCGGATGCGTAAGGAGCACAACCTGTATGCCAGCAGCCCTGTTATGGAAACCGAGTTGGAAGGCCAGAAGGTATGCTGCCTAGTTGATACAGGGTCGGAGTGCACCCTTATGCCTCTGGAGTTCTTCAAAAGGCACTTTGTGCATATGATGGAGCCGAAAGACGGGAGTGTCATCAGGCTGACAGCTGTCAATAACAGGGAGATGGACGTCCGAGGCATAGTCTGGATGCGGTCCAACTGTTCGGGCAAGACGTCGGCAAGAAAGGGGTTGTGCTGGTGGACCATTCATCCCGGAGAGGGATGGACGTGATGCTAGATATGAATGTGCTGAGAGACGTAGACCATCAACTTTATTCCAAAGAAGGGCCGAAGTATTGGCAACGGGCCACCACACACCAGGGAAACGGGGCGCACGAGCGGTTCAACCTCTCCTTGCTCCAGATGCTGTGGACTCTGGAAGACAACCAAAAGGCTTGGTGGCCCGAGTACCTACCTGAACTGATGTGGGCCTATAACAACAGGGTACACAGTACCATCGGTTACTCCCCACATATGCTCATGTTTGGGAGAGCTGGACAGGAGATTAAAGATCTCCACATGCCCAATCCGATGGAGCCATCACGAAGAAATACCACTGTATGGGTGCAAGAGCATCGCCTCTGAGAGCAATCCACAAGGTTATGAGAGAGCGCCTGGGACAAGTGGTACATCCTAACCCAAGACCAGTGCAGAGGGATGGGTTTGCCCAGGGTGATCGAGTGATGGTCAAAGCTAAATGGCCATCTGGAAAGTTGGATGGGCGGTGGGAGGCGGTCCCTTACACGGTGAAGAGAAGGGTAGACCCTGCCATCCCGGTCTATGAGGCAGAGCCAGTAGGGACTGGAGGGCCTTCTCAAAACTTGCAGCCTGTGTGCATGGAGGAGATGCCTCCTTCTGCTCAGGGTACAGAGCAAATACCCTTGGAGGAGGAGGAATGGTGGGTTGTCCCTGCCCCAGTACCCACAGAGGCTCCAGCCGTAACAAGTTTGCCACCCAGGGAAAGTGTTGAGCTGTCAGCAGCCCCTCCCCATTAGATGTGTCTGATGTCCCCAGTGCCTCTGAACCTATCCCTCTTCGAAGGTCAACTAGGCCCAATGCTGGTGTGCCCCCACAGCGCTATGCACAGAATCAGTTTGTATGGGGAGGGTTGCCAAGGACGACAATCTCTAGTAGGGTGGCATGTGAGATGGGAAGCAGCTCTCATTATCTGAACACTGTTTGTACACTGTTTGTTTAAAATTAAATATTTAACTGTCATTCTGCTGTTTGGCCACAAGATACCGCTGTTTTTCCTGACACAGCTAACAGGCGGTTTGGACAGAAATTCATGAGAGAGAGAGAGAGAGACAGGAGCCAGCAGGCAACCGTTTTGGGAAGGAGCTGGTTCGGAGGACTGTGTGCAGAGAATCCTACAGCATCCAGGTGTGGGAGCAGACTTCAGTGACTAGAACTGCAGCTGAGTGAAGCTACTTGTGTCCAAAATCCTGATCCTTTCCAAAGGAATGAGGAATTGCTTGCAGGAACATGGATGAGAGCTGAGGAATAAAACAACATACACTGCGGGATCCCATACTTGTTGGAGAGACATTTTGTTCCGATCAGAGTCACCAGCGGATGCAGAGCAGACCCGGGTCGGTAAGATCGTGCACACACCCCATTACTTTGTTGGCGCCTAGGGACTGAGACCAGGCCTGTAGGTAGTTAGTAGGGTCTCTGTTTGTGTCAGGCCAAAATTGTTGCTACTGTTCATTCTCCATAACCTAAAGTGGCATGTCACAATTGGAGAGCTGATGAACTTTCTACAAACTCAAGGCAGACTAGCGTTGTGCTCAGGAGGAATACACAGACACATGATATGACACCAGTTAAGGGAGGAGGGGGATATGTGATACGGTAGAGCTTTGTAAGTTTGTGAACTGTTGTGCTGCACCGCAGGCTAGCCCGCACCGCACACCCATACAGTTATTCTTGTGTTGTTCTTAGGGTATTAACAGGTAAGGTGTGGCGGTTTAGTCGTGCCCACCAGTAGGCAAATTACTTGTCTTTCTCCTGCATCCTACGGAGGGCACCGCGCTGTGCAGAACAAGGGTCTCAGCCTTCTGGCTGCATGTCTGTAAATTTATTGTATGTTCCCAGAATTGGCGGTTGGGTTCTTTACTACATTTAAGTAAAATTCAGTTTTGACAAGAGCTGGTGGTGGAGTTGTTTTCCTCGTTCGTGACTTCGCTGTATCCTGGGGAGCCCACCCCGGTACACGTTCTACATTGTGTCAGTGTAGTGTGTTAGTGCAGTGTTTAACACAGCGTTACATAACATTTAGTGCTGTCCCATATAGCAAGTAATTGTGCTGAAAGTTTGAAAATGACTTGCTAAGTTATTGCTAGACTTGCCAGGCTTCACAAGTTTGTTGCACAATTGCAGCAAGCCTGCATTGCATGACTCCAGATCAACTTTCTTTGCAAACATTTTGCAAGTCTGCTACAAGTTCTGGTTCCGTTATGTTGTCAAATAGTTATCCCACCACAGGGGGCCATTGTGGCTGAATTTTCATCAATGCTCCCTGCTGTGTATAAGGTTTTTCTTTAATTGGTGTTGGGGCAGCCATAGAATCACTTTGGGAGTGGTGTGCAGAGAAGTGAGTGGTAACCATGAGATCTGATATGGAGCTCAGGGACATATAAATCAAGGAGTGGCTAACCCTAATATCCCATTGGTGTAGCACAATTTGGAATGTTTTATTTTTCCTTGTTTATATGCTGAGATTTAGCAGATAATGTGTGTATTTAACAAGAGATGGAAATAGAGGACTGCAAATCCCAGCACTATAGTAACAATGCAGAATACCACCATCTATAGGGGGTGTATATATAGAGCCATGCATTCTATATGGAGAGATGACTGCACTGTACTATGTTGTAAAGAGATCCATGTACTGTACTGTATACAGAGAGACCCATTCATTGTGCTGTATACGGAGTGGCCCAATGCATTGTGCTGTATACAGGGAGACCCATGCATTGTGCTGTATACAGAGAGATCCCTTTCATAGATATAATCACATGCATGGGCTGGACTTGATGGATGTGTGTCTTTTTTCACCCTCACCTACTATGTAACTATGGGAAATCGAGAAAGGTGGATACTTTTGCCACCATCTATACCAGGCTCACCTCACTCTACAGAGGTCTCGGGTCACATGACCTTTCTGGTCTAAGCATGCCTTTTATCCCTGATAATTTTTAATTTGGGATAGACATTCCTGCATATTTGTCTATTTTTGCGGCATAGCTTCTTGAATTTCTGCACCATTTTTTATTATTATTACATATACACAAATACACAGGGCATCCCATGATGGCAATTGTTGTGTTTTCAGATCGAAAGGAAACATATGCATAAATACAGAGATTGCAGAAAAAAGCCAGCGAGGAATAAAGCTACAGAAGACATCAACAGAATGTAAGAGGGAAATGGTAGACATTGCACACAATGTAGGAGGCAAATCTAGCCATTCATAGACCAAGCCCAATACAGCACAATAGAGAAACCAGTAGTGGGGGAACCCTCCGCTCATCTCTCTGCTTTACTGTCAGGGATATAAGGCATGCCTATACCAGGAAGGTCATGTGACCTGAGACCGCTGTAGCGTGAGGTAATCCTGGTATAGATGGTGACAAAAGTATCCACCTTTTCCTATTTCCAATGAAAGGGATCTCTTTGTATACATACAATACATGGGTCTTTCTGTATACAGCACAATGCATGGGTATCTTTGTATAAAGTGCAGCACATGAATCTCTTTGCAACACAGTACAGTGCAGTCATCTTTCTATACACAATGCATGGCTTTCTATATACACCCCCCTATAGCTGGTGGTATTATGCATTGATACGGTATTGCTGGGATTTGCAGTCCTCTATACAGTGGTGGAACTACCAGGTTTCTTCCGCCAGGTCTTTGAGGTTTCTATTTCCACCTCTCGTTAAATACACAAATTTTCTGCTAAATTTCAGCATATAAAAAAGGAAAAATGAAACATTCCAAATTGTGCTACATCAATGGGATATTAGGGTTAGTCAGTTAGATTTCTACCTCCCTGAACTCCATATCAGATCTCATGGTTACCATTCAGCTCTCTGCACACCACTCCTAAAGTGATTCTATGGCTGCCCCAGCACTAATTAAAGAAAAACTTTACACACAGCAGGGAGCAATGATGAAAATACAGCTGCAGTGACCCCTGCGGTGGTATAACTATTACACAACCTAACTGAACCAGAACTTGCAGCAGACTTGCAGAATGTTTGCAAAGAAAGTTGATCTGGAGTCATGCAATGTGGACTTGTTGCAGAACAATTACTTGCTATCTGGAATTGTTTCATATAAACAAATCATTTTTGTACAATAGAATAGATGAATTATTTTATGCAATGACACAGGGTTTATCATTATATATGATTGAATGTATTTCACACGTGTACAGTAAGGGATTAAGTTAATAGCAGTGGATTCACTATCACCAGATTGTGGGATTATAGATTTGTGCTGCTTGCTTCTTTTTTCTTGCTAAAAACTGAGACTTGCTTATCTCTGGTGAGATCTGTTGCACATTTTCTATCTAACCATAGAAAATCTGCAGATAATCTATAGGTGTATGGCCAGCTTTATAGGGCTCTTGCTGTAGACTTGCAGGGCTCTTGTTGTAGACTCACCACTGCAACTTCGCTCTTGCTAAGACTTGCCACACAAATTTTCTACAAATTGGAAAAGTGTCAACTAGCACTTGTGCTTGACGTGCTTTGCAAGTGTACAACTTACCAGGGAAGATGTGCAGTAAGTTAAAAAGACTTACAATTCAATACTGCCACAAATGTGTGGCGCGTTATCCTTGCCATCTGGGGTATAAAGTACTGTATACCATTTTTTTTTATTGTCAGCCACAGTTTTTCTGACTGTGATGCTGGTGTTCCCCCTTTTTAATTTTTTTCATAGTTTTTATATTTCTGTCAGCGTCAGTCTCCAATTTAAAGTGCACCAAACGCCATTTTTAATTCAATAAAGTGCATCCAATCACATATTTCCTAGTTTCTATTAAATTTGAGTAATAAGCCCTCCCCCCCATTCAGGTTTGGGAGACCAACAAATAGAGGCAGACGTTACCATGCCACAATGAGTGGGCCAGCAACATTTGTGTCCACAGGCAAAGGTGGACATGGTCTGTCCTCAGACAGGGCACATTTCTCGGTTTAGTGATGTTGCCTGTGCTATGTAGCATGCAGAGGAGGTGGTGGACTGGCTTACTAATCCATCCTCAATCTCTTCATCCTTTATCACCCAAGCTGAGACTAGTGTGCAGTGCACCGCAGCTGTCTTATTCTGCCTCCTTGTCCACAGCTACTTCTGCCATAGCTCCAGCATCATACATGAGTCAGCTGAATTATTTGAACACACCGTCAGCCACTTGCTTCATGAGGATGCACAAACATTACTTGATTCTGATGTTGGTTTTGAGGTAGAGGAAGGGAGTAACATGAGCCAATAGAGAAGGTCAAACACCGATAAACAACAAATTGGCAGACATTTTCGCCCAGATGCAGCATATTGCCAAGTTGGCTCCAGTGATGATGAAGATGGAAGGGAGGAGGATGATGAGGTCACTGACTCGATTTGGGTGCCGAGCAGAGGAGGAAAGTGAGGGGGAGGTACAACCCCAATGAAGTAGGATGTCCTCTAAAGGCAGCTGTAACGAGCCCCTTGCTTGCTCGGTTCCACTCTCCCGACACTCCTCTGCAGCTATTGAATCAGATTGCAACGTCTGATGGTTCGGTCATCCAATGGTCCGGGACTAGAACCACAGCTCTGTGCCGTTCTAGTCCAGTTGTGATAGCTCAGAACAAACACCAGGCAGGCTGTATGTAAGTTCAAACAGGAATCTATCTTTATTGACAAAATACAGGCTTTTATACACTCAAAGTGTAGGTGCAGACCTCCTGCTCATATTACTCTAACAATACAGCTGTAACCTAATTAACCTAATTAACATGAGCTAATTAACTAATCCCTTTAGACAGCCTAGATGACTCAGACATGACCGTTTAGGCCAGACTGGCCGTCTTGTAGTTCAGAAAATCCAATCAACATTAGCACAATCAACATAGACTCTTCTTCACACAATAGCAGAGTTAATTAACACAAATAACAATGGGGATCTAATGACTCTTAGATCCCATAGTAGACTTATTTACAATACACATTTTCAGCAGACAATAGACAGACAGCCTCTCCTAACAGTATCTGTCCCAGCATTATGAATCAGCCACTATTCCAATATGGCAAATCCAGGGTCCCAAGGCATACAGCTCACAAAGAGCACCGTTCCCCCAAATGCAAGGGCCCCCGATCGATCGTCAAGAGGCTTGCATACAGTCCCCTCCAAAAGTCTCTTTCCCGGCTAGGTCTGTCACAGCAGCCATCATAGAAGAGTAGAGAGCATCCACCCTATTCTATTAGATTGTGGAGCTGTTATCTCCTGGCCCACTTCCCACAGCTCAGTTGTGTGAGCCTTTTTAGCACATGTGCAGCTGATTGCACTGTTGCTTTTTGCAATCTGTCACAAGCAGATCTAGCATGGCAAAACACCCATTTGGGTACCACATACTTGACAAGGCATTCTACCTCCCACCACTCCATTGACAAGAGCATCTGAAAGTCACACACAATACTCCTCCTCACTCCTCACCTTTCATGTCTACCCCTCACTATATCTCATGACCTCTCAACAGCCTCCACTGACAGGGATGATGTTATAACAAAGGGTTTCACAGGTCCTTGCAACACATCTGCCAGCAGCACACCACCAGCTGTAGAGTATAGCAGGTGAATTTCTCTGCCCCAGCTGCTGCATTGAAAAAAAAATACACTCCCTGCCACCCACATGCCCAGCATCTTACCTCCAGCTTTCCCCCTTCCGTGAATTTGCAGAATGTGCTGCACCACAATGGCAGGTTCCCAGTCACTATTTCTTTGCAGGTAAGGCCATTCCAGCTCTGTACCATCATGTGGAAGGCAATGTTTTGGCATCGTTGGGCAAGGCAGTCAGCAGCAAGGTCCACATTAGTGCTGACACATGGTCCAGCAAGCATGGTCAGGGATGATATATTTTGTTCACAGCACACTGGGTAACTCTACTTGCAACTATGAAGGATGCAGGACAGGGCTTAGTGCTGGAGCTTGTTTTGCCGCCACATCTCCATATAGCTGGTGGTAATGATGAGAGATCTGTGAGCTCCACCCCTCTTCCTCCTCCTCCACCTACTCCTCCACCTCCATGCCCTCCTTGGCTGAATTGTCCCATGAACCACCAGTACCTCCTAAGCGTTTAAAGGGCTATTCAAAGAGTCAGGCTAAAAGATGCCATGCAGTGCTTCAGCTGGTCTGTCTAGGGGACAGGAGTCACACCGGAGCAGAGATTCTTTCAGGGGCAGTCCCAGAGGTGGTTAACTCCATGGCAGCTTGAGCCAGGAATGTTGGTGTGCTATAATGGCACTAACCTTCTGTCCGCCTTGTGTCAGGGAAAGTTGACACATGTACCATGGCTGGCACATTTCCCCAATTTGGTGGTGCAGCATTTCCTAAAAAGGTGGCCAGGTTTGCAAGATCTTCTAAGGCAGGCCAGAAGAGTCTGTAGCCATTTCAGGTGGCCATACACAACCAGTGTCTGGTTGGCTGAAATTCAGCGGAAATTCAACCTGCCCGTAAACTGCCTCATTTGTGACATGCCCACCAGGTGGAACTCCACTTTGACAATGCTGCAGCAGCTGCACATACAGCAGAGGGCTATCAACTAGTACCTTTGTGAGTATGGCACAGGGACAGGCTCAGGGCAGCTCAGCTTTGTTGCCGCACACCAATGGCTGCTGGTAAAGGATGAATGCACTGTACTGTCACCATTTGAGGAGGCAACAAAGATGGTGAGCCATGACAATGCATGCATTAGTGACACAATCCCTCTTTTGTTCCTGCTGGAGCATACTTTGCATGGCATTATGGACAGGGCACTCGAGGCAGAGCAGCGGGAGGAAGAAAAAAACTTCCTTTCCTCTCAAGGCCCGCTTTATGCAGGTACCAAACAAGATATTTGGGGGGCACACCTTCTCATTAAAGCTGGTGTAGCCATAAGACCATACAATAGAAGAAAAATATTACAGCGCACACATGCAAAAAAATTCACCTCCAGCAAGGCTAGTTTAAAAACACCTAAACATTCTCAAAAAGACATTTTAAAAAATATGGGGATTTGGTCACACCATATTGCTATATGGTGCTAAGCCCACTTACTGCGACAAAGTACCCCATGATTAGTGGGTCCTACACTATCCATAGATTTGTGAGATCATGCTTCTCTGAACCATGAGAGCCACACTCTTCTAAATGGGAGAATTTTGAGGTCTCCACCTACACCTCCACCTACACTATCCATAGATTTGTGAGATCCTGCTTCTCTGAACCATGAGAGCTACACTCTTCTAAATGGGAGAATCTTGAGGTCTCCACCTATGACACAAGTGGACACTAATGAGAGGTACTTAATGAGGGAGTAGAACCCACTAATCATGGGGTACTTTGTCGCAGTAAGTGGGCTTAGCACCTTATAGCAATATGGTGTGACCAAATCCCCATATTTTTGAAAATGTCTTTTTGAGAATGTTTAGGTGTTTTTTAAACTAGCCTTGCTGGAGGTGAATGTTTTTTTTGCATGTGTGCGCTGTAATATTTTTCTTCTATTGTATGGTCTTATGGCTGCACCAGCTTATATGAGAAGGTGTGCCCCCCAAATATCTTGTTTGTGTATTGTATGGATTTTGACCAAATCCTTTTAGGATAGGAGCACCCTACTCCCTCATTAAGTACCTCTCATTAGTGTCCACTTGTGTCAAAGATGGAGACCTCAAGATTCTCCCATTTAGAAGAGTGTATTTCTCATGGTTCAGAGAAGCAGGATTTTACAAATCTATGAATAGTGTAGGACCCACTAATCATGGGGTACTTTGTCGCAGTAAGTGGGCTTAACACCATATAGCAATATGGTGTGACCAAATCCCCATATTTTTGAAAATGTCTTTTTGAGAATGTTTAGGTGTTTTTAAACTAGCCTTGCTGGAGGTGAATGTTTTTTTGCATGTGTGCACTGTAATATTTTTCTTCTTATGCAGATACCATTCTTGCGACACCACAGAAAACACAAGAGGAGAGGGAGGAGGATTCTGTTCAGTTTTGGAGGCATTGAAGCAGAGGAAGACATATGTCAAACCTTAAAGTGATTGTAAAGGGTCGTTTTTTTTTTGTAAAATAACAAACATGTAATAGTTACCTGCTCTGTGCAAAGGTGAGCAGCCCCGATCCTCCTTTTCTTGGGTGTCCTGGTGGCGCTCCTGGCTCCTCTTCTTTATGGGGTGCCCCCACGGAGAGAAGCTTTCCCTGGGGCACCCATGCGGGCACGCTCCTGAGTCCTGTTTCTGCATCCATTGACATAGACAGCAGGACTTGGCCCCTCCCCCAGCTCCCATGTCACTGGATTTGATTGACAGCAGCAAGAGCCAATGGCTCCTGCTGCCATCAATCTATCCAATGAAGAACCGAGACAGTGGCTGGAGCTGCTGGGCTCGTGCTCATCACTGGAACGATTGGGTTCAGGTAAGAAAAAGGGGGGCAGCTGCAGCGCAGAATGTTTTTCCCTTTAATCCATAGAATGTATTAAGGTGAAAAACCTTGAGGGTTTACAACTCCTTTTAAGAGATGGTTTTCACTCCTCAGAAACCTTGGGAGTAGTATGTGGCTGGGAGAAGGCAGTTCCAGATAGATACTGTAAACTTTAGTGATCCAGAGGACCTGCTTCTCATGCCTCCACAAAATTGCGGTGCATGGGCTCCCTTATTCTTCAAAGTCTGTGGAAGGACCTGAGAATTTGTGGCATCAAGGAGAAGGATCATTATTGGTTTGATTATTGTTGGCAACCCTCCTTGACTACCGTTACAAGGAGAAAGTCTCAGAACTCATCCTGCTCTTGCAGAGGGAGTACAGGATGAAATATCCTGAGGACACCTTAAGGAGGAGTAGGGATGAGCCGAACACCCCCCTGTTCTGTTCGCACCAGAACACGCGAACAGGAAAAAAATTTGTTTGAACACGCAAACACCGTTAAAGTCTATGGGACATGAACATGAATAATCAAAAGTGTTAATTTTAAAGGCTTATATGCAAGTTATTGTCATAAAAAGTGTTTGGGGACCTGGGTCCTGCCCCAGGGGACATGGATCAATGCAAAAAAACTTTTAAAAACTTTTTCGGGAGCGGTGATTTTAATAATGCTTAAAGTGAAACAATAAAAGTGTAATATCCCTTTAAATTTCGTACCTGGGGGGTGTCTATAGTATGCCTATAAAGGGGCGCATGTTTCCCATGTTTAGAACAGTCTGACAGCAAAATGACATTTCAAAGGAAAAAAAGTCATTTAAAACTACTCGCGGCTATTAATGCATTGCCGGTCCAATAATACACATACAAGTTCATTGATAAAAACTGCATGGGAATTTCCCACAGGGGAACCCCGAACCAAAATTTAAAAAAATGACGTGGGGGTCCCCCTAAATTCCATACCAGGCCCTTCAGGTCTGGTATGGATATTAAGGGGAACCCCGGCCAAAATTTTTTAAAAAAATGACGTGGGGGGTCCCCTGAATTCCATACCAGACCTGAAGGTCTGGTATGGATTTTAAGGGAACCCCGCGCCAAAATTAAAAAAAAAAACGGCGTGGGGTCCCCCCAAAAATCCATACCAGACCCTTATCCGAGCATGCAACCTGGCAGGCCACAGGAAAAGAGGGGGGGACGAGAGAACCGCCCCCCTCCTGAACCGTACCAGGCCACATGCCCTCAACATTGGGAGGGTGCTTTGTGGTAGCCCCCCAAAACACCTTGTGCCCATGTTGATGAGGACAAGGGCCTCATCCCCACAACCCTGGCCGGTGGTTGTGGCGGTCTGCGGGTGGGGGGCTTATTGGAATCTGGAAGCCCCCTTTAACAAGGGGACCCCCAGATCCCGGCCCTCCCCCTGTGGTAAATGGTAAGGGGGTACCCCTACCATTTCACTAAAAAACTGTCAAAAATGTTAAAAATGACAAGAGACAGTTTTTGACAATTCCTTTATTTAAATGCTTCTTCTTTCTTCTTTCTTCTTTCTTCTATCTTCCTTCGGTTTCTTCCTCCATCTTCTTCTTCTGGTTCTTCTGGTTCTTCTGGCTCTTCTGGTTCTTCCTCCGGTGTTCTCGTCCAGCATTTCCTCCGTGGCGTCTTCTTCCCTTTTTCTCCTTGGGCCGCTCCACATCCATGGCATGGAGGGAGGCTCCTGCTCTTCTCTTCATCTTCTTCTCTTCTTCATCTTCTTCTCTTCATCTTCTTCTCCGGGCCGCTCCACATCCATGGTGGCATTGAGGGAGGCTCCCGCTGTGTGACGCTTCTCCTCTTCTGACGGTTCTTAAATAACGGGGGGCGGAGCCGCCCGGTGAACCCACCCCCCTCTGACGCACTGGGACATGACGGGACTTCCCTGTGGCATTCCCCGTGATGCGGAGCGGCCTGGAGAAGAAGATGAAGAAGAGAAGAAGATGAAGAAGAGAAGAAGATGAAGAAGAGAAGAAGATAAAGAAGAGAAGAAGATGAAGAAGAGAAGAAGATGAATGGAAGAGCGGGAGCCTCCCTCAATGCCATGGATGCGGAGCGGCCTGAGGAGAAGAAGGGAAGAAGACCCCGCGGAGGAGATGCTGGATGAGAACACCGGAGGAAGAACCAGAAGAACCAGAAGAAGAAGAAGATGGAGGAAGAAACCAAAGGAAGATAGAAGATAGAAGAAAGAAGAAGTATTTAAATAAAGGAACTGTCAAAAACTGTCTCTTGTCATTTTTAACATTTTTGACAGTTTTTTAGTGAAATGGTTACCATTTCACACAGGGGGGAGGGCCGGGATCTGGGGGTCCCCTTGTTAAAGGAGGCTTCCAGATTCCGATAAGCCCCCCGCCCGCAGACCCCCACAACCACCAGCCAGGGTTGTGGGGATGAGGCCCTTGTCCTCATCAACATGGGGACAAGGTGTTTTGGGGGCTACCCCAAAGCACCCTCCCAATGTTGAGTGCATGTGGCCTGGTGCGGTTCAGGAGGGGGGGCGCTCTCTCATCCCACCCTCTTTTCCTGCGGCCTGCCAGGTTGCGTGCTCAGATAAGGGTCTGGTATGAATTTTTGGGGGGACCCCACGCCGTTTTTTTTTTAATTTTGGCGCAGGGTTCCCCTCAATATCCATACCAGACCTGAAGGGCCTGGTATGGAATTTAGGGGGACCCCCACGTCATTTTTATTTACATTTTGGTTCGGGGTTCCCCTGTGGGGAATTCCCATGCTGTTTTTATCTATGAACTTCTATGTGTATTATCGGACCGGCAATGCATTAATAGCCGCAAGTGACTTTTTTCCTTTGAAATGTCATTTTGCTGTCATACTGTTCTAAACATGGGAAACATGCGCCCCTTTACAGGCATACTATAGACACCCCCCAGCTATGAAATTTAAAGGGATATTACACTATTATTGTTTCACTTTAAGCATTATTAAAATCACTGCTCCCGAAAAAACGTCAGTTTTTAAAACTTTTTTTTGCATTGATACATGTCCCCTGGGGCAGGACTCAGGTCCCCAAACACTTTTTATGACAATACCATGCATATAAGCCTTTAAAATTAGCACTTTTGATTTCTCCCATAGACTTCTAAAGGGTGTTCCGTGGCATTCGAATTTGCCGCGAACACCCCAAATTGTTCGCTGTTCGGTGAACTTGCGAACAGCCGATGTTCGAGTCGAACATGAGTTCGACTCGAACTCGAAGCTCATCCCTAAAGAGGAGTTTATGTAACACCTTTCCAGACTCTGTTAGGTACAGTCTCATGGAAAATGTACTTTTGAGGCTTCTGTTGGTCAAAGGAGGAACAGTGGAGAAGGGGGCTGCGTAAGTGATGCATTTAAAAATAAATTTAGTGCTCGGCGCCCAGGGCTGTCATCTTCAACATCCTATCGGCAGCGTCTGCATCATATGATGGAAGATTATCTAGGGGCGAAAACAGACATGGAGAGCTTTGCAGTAGATGATCCACTGGGTTACTGGGTCATGAGAATAGACCAATGGCTAGAACTTGCCCAGTATGCAATTGAGCTGCCCTGCATCCAGTGTGCTTTCCTAATAGGCATTTAGTGCTGCCAGAGGTTTTACAACAGATAAAAGAGCGTGTCTAGCCACAGACTCCTTTGACTGGCTGACATTTGTCAAAATGAATCAGTCCTGGATTAGCAGCAGCTATCCATTCCCTGATGCCGATGTCGCTGATTAAGTGTTTTTGGGATCTGTAATCTCCGCAAGACTGTCTAGGTTGCCTATCTTTGATTTTATCTTGAAGTTATGTTTTGGGATGGGTGTTAATTGTATCCATAAAACCTAAGGACCAACCTGTTTGACAGATGCATATAATTTAATTTTTTTACAGCAAGGCCAATTCTTGCTTTGATCAAGAGTACCTCTATAGCAGTGGTTCTCAACTCCAGACCCCGGGACCCACCAACAGGCCAGATTTTAAGTATTACCTTGGGGAGATGCAGACTAGAATACTGCAATCACTGAGCAGCAAATTATATCACCTGTGATGTATTTCAGTTATCTTGCAAACCTGGCCTGTTAGTGGGTCCTGAGGACAGGAGTTGAGAACCACTGCTCTATAGGGTTATGGTGTGAAGGCATCACCAACACCCAAAGCCCAATTTTTCTGCACCTGTTACTTCTATCCAAAGTCTGCGAAAGAGACACCAGACTTTATCTAAAAAAAATGTTAATCTTGGCCTGAGTGTACTATAATTGGGCATTTTCGCATAACTCAATATGGTGCAAAATGTAGTTATTTCCATAGAAAGTCTGCCAAAGAGACACTAGAATTTATCCAAAAAATCTTGAATCTTGTTCTGAGTGCACTAAATTGTGGCCTCATCATACAGACTGGCTCCCCAAGGCGTTGTTTACAAAGTAAAGAAAGTTTACAGCGAAAATCAATTTAAATGTCAGACTAAGGAGATCCCCTAGGCACTATATTTAAAGGATTTTTTCATTTTTATTGTTTCACTTTACGCACCATTAAAATCACTGCTCCTTTAAAAACAATCTTCTTTAAAAGTTTTGGCATTGGTACATGTCCTCCAGGGCAGTACACGGGCAGTATACGGGCCCCCATACCCTTTTTATGGCCAATAACTTGCATATAAGCCTTCAAAATGGGTATTTTTCTTTTTTGAAGTTCAGGTCCTATAGACTTCAATAGGGTTCGCAGTTTGAGTCCGAACTTTTGAGAGTTCTGGTGCAAAGCGAACTGGAGGGGGGAGGGGGGTTTGCCCATCTCTACTCTCAGTCTCAATTCAAATGTAAACTGAAATTTAAAGTAAGAAAAACCTCCTAATAATAACTCAAAATATAAAGGCTGCAAAGAAAGTGATTGCCAGAGAAAAAGCTATCAATTTTGCTGACGCAGGTAGAAGGCCTAGTAATAACTTTGGGATTAAGATTTGTGAACATGGGAATGTACCCGCAATTCAGAAAAATAAAGTTTGTTGTAGTTCACTAAGGCACGCCACTCATTATTCAGTTTTCTTTCTTTCAACCACAGGTGTTAACTGTGTTGATGGGGGAAGCCTTCCCACTGTGGTATTGTATTCTGACAGAGGGAGGTTTCCCAGCTGTAAGAATACAATGATCACTGTCAGTAGCTAAATCCACTGATGGTGATCATACAAAAAGAGACTGACAGTCTGATTGTGCTGAAGCTGATCAATTGATCGCCTTCATAGACTGATCGAAAATTGTCCGTCGATCGGTCTATGGCCAGCCTAACTGATACTAATCTCTCCCTATGTAATCAGTGATCTCTTCTTATCCTCTTTACAGTAGCTTATAAACAACAAGCTTTGGCTCTTCTGAGCTCAATCTTTTAGAGTAAGGGGTCAGCTTATCCAGATTTCACCTAGCACCTTCCACCATTATTGGCCATTGTAAGTCTGTTAGCAAAGACTAAAGGGTGCATAAAGCATTATGGCTGGGAACCAATATTTTCCAACTTCAAATTATACATCAGGAAAAATTAAACCTATTTCCTACCCAGGAAATGCAACCTTTTTCGTTATTTATTCACATATCTTATTACTGGCAAAATCCTGACTACTTTTAGCTTTTTTTTCTGTCCATCTATCATTTCCTTCTCTAATTAGTCAATGTCTATCTTTGGTTGTGTTTAAAATAGCTTTAGCTATCAAGTCCATAAAATTAAGACAGTTTGCTATGCAAACCCACAATCTGGTGAAAGTTTGCAGGGAATAATCCTGATCTAATAGAATAATTATAACCTCTGTGCTATAACCCCACCAGACTCCAAAATTGCTTTAAATGGAATGATTTGAGACTACTGTTATTCCACCAAAACTTTGTAAAAGTATGGTGTTCTTTCTTAGGCTGCTTAAAAATATCTTTAACAGTAATGGACAAATATTAACACTTACATGATGTTAGTTAAACTTTCTGAAAAAAAAAAGATTCTACAATCTGTCATTTCAGGAATGTTAGATAGAATCACCTCCATATTCCAAATAAGTCAAAATTTTGAAAAACAAACTGTAATTAGTCAAACTGCAAGCAATGCCACTGAAATATGATACATAAAAGAGGATAGCCAAAATGTACAATGTAGAACTTGCAACAAATGTATGCAACTTTTGCTGACCTAACCCCTTCATGACCAAAAGTTTTTAAAGCCTAGATGCCCAGACCAAATTTAGCAGCACCACTATGCACAATATTTTAGAACATACACCTTTTATTGTTAATCAGTTTTATTAAACACCCTGTGTTGTGTCTGTATTATAGCCTGACACATGGACAATATATATCATGGAGAGTCAGCCTGGGGCAGAGTTAAGGGGGGTTAATTTAAGAGGGTAGCTACTTCCCCTTCAGCCTTGCCTATTAGCTGATCAGAGAGACTGGTTGATGGCAGTTTTGCTGTCTGCAGTGAGGAGATCTGAATGCACCCGGAAGTCTCCATACTTGCTGGGAGGTCTTGCCTCTAACAAAGACTTTGGAACCCCTTGTGTGCTGTGGCTGGAATGCTGGAAGTTATGCATGTCACGTCTACCTAATTGCAGGTAGTCAGACACTATAGCTGGCTACTGTGTGCTTCACCTATAGCAGCCCCCTTTCCCTTAAGACAAGCAGGCCTACCGGTACTTGATTGCCCCCAGGACTTAAACACAATGCTATAGTGTCTGGCCAGCACACCCAGGCAGACGCGAACAGAGCAAACAACAGACTACTTGCAGTTTAGGAGACAGACAGCATGGTTCTAAGATGGTACAGGTAATAAGGCGGGCTGAGTTCAGGGGTAGTCTAATATCTGATCCAGGTCATACACAGGGAAGTGTAACAGCAAAGCAGGACAGGCAAACGGGAGGCTTGATCACAACAAAGCAGGTCTCTGTCTTTATCACAAGCGAGGGTTAGAGTGTTCAGTTTGCTTATATTAGGTGACTGACCAGATCAATCAGCTAACAGGTGAACACAGACAGGGGGGAAGCAACAGCCAACATCCAGGTACCGGAATGGGGAGCAGGAGCACTTAAATGATCCTGACAATGCATATGAGACTGTGTATTGTACTGATGGGAAGATTTACCTGTCATACTTGAGCTGACTCTGGAGACAAAACCTGGCACTTTTCTGTTTGTTGATAAATAAAATGAATTTTAAGGGCTCATGCGCACCGGATGTTTTTACAGCTCATGTTAGGGGCATTTGACATTTTTTTAACTGCCTCTAAAAGCCCCTCCATGTTAGTGTACATGTACAAGCACACATAAACTGTCAGAGGCATTTGGAGGCATAAGCGTTTAGTGGCAGTAAAAAAAAACAGCCAGCCTGTGCTTCCAGGAGCAGTTAAAACGAGCTGTAAATACAAAAAAAGGCAAAAAATTTGACTAAACAAGTTGCATTTAGCTGCGTTTGACATTTTTAGGCGTTTTTACATTAGAGAGTGTTTTTACAGAAAAATGGCCAAAAACGCAAACATGGTAAATGCGCAAAAACGCTAATGTAAAAACACAGCTGAACACTTGCTTTTTAAAAATGTCCTGTGTGCATGAGCATTAAGTTTACTGAACTGTCTGCCAAGATCCTGTTTACCCCCCTAATCCTGACAATTTGAGGAGGATGCAGTGGGCAGGGTGAGGGGGCAAGCCAGTCCCATGTCCTGGCTTAAAGCTACACAGGCTGTCAAAGCATCTGAAAAAGCAAAGGAGGAACTAATTAAACAATTAGCCCCTGCACTAAGCAGGCACCCATCAAATGCAGCCTCACCAGCGCCCATCAAATGCAGCCTCACCAGCACCCATCTGTGACAGACCTAGCCTGGAAACTTTTGAAGGGGACTGTATGCTAGCCTCTTGCCGATCGATCGGGGGGCCCTTGCATTTGGGGGAATGGTGCTCTTTGTGAGCTGTATGCCTGGGGACCCTTGAGGTGGTATTACTGTGGATTCGGGTCCTGGTCCCCCAGGACACACAGACTCTGGGGACCCTGGATTTGCCATATTGGAATAGTGGCTGATTCATAATGCTGGGACAGATACTGTTAGGAGATGCTGATGTAAATTCCAACACCTGTCTTTCTATTGTCTGCTAAAATGTGTATTGTAAATAAGTCTACTATGGGATCTAAGAGTCATTAGATCCCCATTGTTATTTGTGTTAATTAACTCTGCTATTGTGTGAAGAAGAGTCTATGTTGATTGTGATAATGTTGATTGGATTTTCTGAACTACAAGACGGCCAGTCTGGCCTAACGGTCATGTCTGAGTCATCTAGGCTGTCTAAAGGGATTAGTTAATTAGCTCATGTTAATTAGGTTAATTAGGTTACAGCTGTATTGTTAGAGTAATATGAGCAGGAGGTCTGCACCTCCACTTTTAGTGTATAAAAGCCTGTATTTTGCAATAAAAGAGATTCCTGTTTGAACTTACATACAACCTGCTTGGTGTTTGTTCTGAGCTATCACAACTGGGTTAGAACGGCACAGAGCTGTAGTTCTAATCCCGGAGCATTGGATGACCGAACCATCAGACGTTGCAATCTGATTCAATAGATGCAGAGGAGTGTTGGGAGAGTGGAACCGAGCAAGCAAGGGGCTTGTTATATTCTCACCAGCACCCATCAAATGCAGCCTCACCAGCGCCCATCAAATGCAGCCTCACCAGCGTCCATCAAATGCAGCCTCACCAGCGCCCATCAAATGCAGCCTCACCAGCGCCCATCAAATGCAGCCTCACCAGCGCCCATCAAATGCAGCCTCACCAGCGCCCATCAAATGTAGCCTCACCAGTGCCCATCAAATGTAGCCTCACTAGCACCAATCAAATATAGCCTCACCAGCACCCATCAAATGTAGCCTCACCAGCACCTATCAAATGCAGCCTACCAGCGCCCTTCAATGCAGCCTACCAGTGCCCATCAATGAATATTTGCTTGCTGTGGGAGTCAGGACACAGACACAGTCCTCCACCACTGCTGCACCTCTGACACTATGTGTGAACGAAGCGGTGGCTGCCTGCTGATGCTGAGACTTAGTTGCTTGAAGAGAGTAGGAAAACCATTGGCTGGGCGCCCTAGGCAGCAGGGCGCTCTAGGCGGCTGCCTAGTTTGCCTAGTGGTAGCACTGGCCCTGGGTCTACAGAAGGCAGTGACTCAGCAGGCTGACATGGTGAAACCTAGTCCCGTTGTGAAGGGTGACCCACGGAAGGCTGTGCAGCATGCTCTTTAAAAGATGATGTGTCAGAACCCATGAATCAGACTGAGACAGAAGTACAGTTAAATCACGCTTGCTTTTCTTGGCCACCCAGCTGGTTACGGTGGCTTGGTGGCTCACTCCTGACACGACAAACCCTGCTACCCTGGTTGAGACGGTGGTGTGGAAATCGTTGGAGGCGCTGAAATTCCAGCTTTTTCGCAGCCCCAGGGCCCCATATCCATTGATCCCCTCCACGCACACCACACTACGTGCATGGGGGGCGGGCCTAAAAATTTAAAGATACCCTAACAATGCATTCTCACCCACTGCCCCCCTATGGCTGAACCGCAACCTGGAGCATATCTACAAACTGCCCGAACCCCATGCCTGGACCAAATTTAACATCATAACAGTGGACCAAGTAATATCCAACCAATCCCTGGTCCCACTTTCCAAACTGATTTCCGATTTCAATGTCCCGCAGATCTATTTTTTTTCGATACCTACAACTCTCCCATGCCTTCAGTTGCCAATTCTCCAGTTCTCCCCTCCTAATGGTCCAGTCTATACTGGAGGTCCACCTCAGATCCGGATGTGCAAATAAGCCCACTTCGCTGCAATACCCATTTAATAATAACCTCCCTCCCTACTCCCTCCCAACTGCACAAAATGAATCCCGCTGGCGTTGTGGAACAATACCAGGTGACTTTGCTCATATTTTTTGGACCTGCCTGGCCATTTTTGAATATTGAAAAGAGATACTAAAGGTCATAACCCAGGTCACTACCATACCACTCCAACCCTCCATGGCGATATGGATGCTGGGCCCGATAGAGCAACTAATTCCCATGGTGGCAAGCTGTAACCTGGTCGGGTTGCTTCTCTTTTATGCCCGCAAAGCCATAGCTCTTAGTTGGCACAAGCCCACCCCCCCCCTCTTTCCCTGTGAAAACACTTGGTTAACAACAGCTTGCCTCTCTACCAGGATTGCTATGCTAACAGAGGATGCCCTCAAAAATATGACAAGGTTTGGTCCAAATGGCTGGTGGACACCTCCACAGCCTCGGACTCACACCAGACTTAACTTGATACCCTCTGTTAATCGACAGCCATTCACAATTGTAAGTGTAATATAGTTACATAGTAGGTGAGGTTGAAAAAAGACACAAGTCCATCAAGTCCAACCTATGTGTGTGATTATATGTCAGTATTACATTGTATATCCCTGTATGTTGCGGTCGTTCAGGTGCTTATCTAATAGTCTGTTGAAACTATCGATGCCCCCAGCTGAGACCACCGCCTGTGGAAGGGAATTCTACTTGCCGCTCTTACAGTAAAGAAACCTCTACGTAGTTTAAGGTTAAACCTCTTTTCTTCTAATTTTAATGAGTTGCCACGAGTCTTGTTAAACTCCCTTCTGTGAAAACGTTTTACCCCTGTTGTGGGGTCACCAGTAGGGATGAGCCGAACACCCCCCGGTTTGGTTCGCACCAGAACCTGCGAACGGACTGAAAGTTTGCGCGAACTTTAGAACCCCATTAAAGTCTATGGGACTCAAACGTTCGAAATCAAAAGTGCTAATTTTAAAGGCTAATATGCAAGTTATTGTCCTAAAAAGGGTTTGGGGACCCGGGTCCAGCCACAGGGGACATGTATCAATATAAAAAAAAGTTTTAAAAACAGCCGTTTTTTTGGGAGCAGTGATTTTAATGATGCTTAAAGTGAAAAAAAAGTAAAATATAACTTTAAATATCTTACCTGGGGAGTGTCTATAGTATGCCTGTAAAGTGGCGTGTGTTTCCCGTGCTTAAAACAGTCCCTGCACAAAATGACATTTGTAAAGGAATAAAAGTAATTTGAAACTGCTTGCGGCTTTAATGTAATGTCGGGTCCCGGCAATATGGATGAAAATCAGTGGGACAAATGGCATGGGTACCCCCACAGTCCATTACCAGGCCCTTTGGCTCTTGTATGGATATTAAGGGGAACCCCGCACCCAAATTAAAAAAAGGAAAGGCGTGGGGCCCGCAGGCCCTATATACTCTGAACAGCAGTATACAGGCAGTGCAAACAAGACAGGGACTGTAGGTTTGTTGTTAAGTAGAATCTGTTTGTAATTTTGAACTGGTACATTTTTAAAGTGTAGCTCCAGCCAAAAAATCTATTTTTAAGCTTTTTGGAAAACATAGGGAAGGGTATATAGGCACCTCTTCAGAAGATTTCACCTCACTTTCTGTTCCAATGACAAATGTTTTTTGAAAATTTGGGGTTTTTAGTGAAATAAGGATTAGTGATAAAGCATCAGTGGAGAGGAGACACGTTTTTCCCATATCAACTCTTACAGGAGAGAATTTCCCTTCCTAGGGGTAGATTTCATCTCACTTCCTGTTGTCTCCTTCTGTTTGCAAGTAGGAGTCGTTTGTAAGTTGGATGTTTGAAAGTAAGGGCCTGCCCTATATACTCCACAGAAAATAGGGCCTTAGGTGTTGGTGTTGCCACAACACTGTCAGCCCTCAGAGTTACTCTTGGTGGGCATGGGAATGGGCCCTGCTGTGAAAAATTAGATCAAGAATTGTAATTACATGCTATTATTGAACAGTGGTAGAAAAATTGGGCCTTTGGTGGTGGTGGTGGTGCTGATGCCACAACACTGTAATGTCCCGTACACACGGCTGGAAAATGTCCGATCGGAGCGTGTTGTCGGAAATTCCGACCGTGTGTGGGCTCCATCGGACATTTTCTATCGGATTTTCCGACACACAAAGTTGGAGAGCAGGAGATAAAATTTTCCGACAACAAAATCCGATTGCGTCAATTCCGACCGTGTGTGGCCTGTTTCGACACACAAAGTGCCACGCATGCTCAGAAGAAATTCCAAGACGGAACAGCTCGTTCTGGTAAACTTAGCGTTCGCAATGGATACAGCACTTTCGCCACGCTGCAATGTTAAAAATGGTTTAATACAGCGCACTCTCTTATTCTATTTAATGTGACAAGAATTAAGTAGTTTTGCTGCTCATATTCACACACACTTCTCACAAACTTATTTTGTTACTATTTATCGTGATTCCCTCAATATATTTTGATTTCTCACATCTGACAACATATTTTTGTATATTTTTTGGCTTTAATGTAAATTCTTTTTTTGTGTTTGTATTTTATTTTTATTTTTTTTGTGATTTTGATTTGTATTCTCGAAAATGTTTGTGTGTGTTTTTTGTGAAAAGTTCCCGCAACACCATTGATATGTTGTTCTATTTAATCTGTAGGAGATTGTTTGGTGTTGTTGTCCCTTGTTAATTTCACATTGTATTTTAGAAATGTACCTGAATCGTCACCAACAAACTGTCCTTTTTGGATGAAAACACACACAGGAGAGTAGAATTTACCTAAAAAATTTTATTAAGGGCTCACAACTAAACAAAGAGGGAGGCAACGCTGGAGAAACAGCAGAAGTGGGTGAAGCCTTGGACCCCCAGGGCAGACATCAACTATTTTTACGCAAAATTGGTGGCCTGAGGAATCCTTATCTAAGGGAGGGCAGTCTGGTCCAGAAGTCCCAGAGATCATGAACAGCAGCAGATGACATACATGTCCCCAGGCTGTGGTCATATGAGAGACTGCAGCTTTTGTCAGACCAGACTGAACCCAGGGTCATCACTCTCTTGCCTTCCTTCCATGCTTCCTTACATGCGGTGGCTCTGGTGGTGGAGTTGTGGCAGCAGGAGAAGGAGGAGAATGGTCCAACTCAAGAACGTCGGTCTTGTGTGTTAGTTCCCCACTCACCCCCTTACGTAGGACTTTATACAGAAGGTCCTTACAGAGCCTGTGTTGACCCTCCTGCATGCCCTGCAATTTGGTGGCAGCCATGCAGGCAAAGGCCTCTTCAGGAGTTGGTAAGGCTCGGAGGGACGCCGAAGCCTCCTGGATCAGCCTGAACGCTGAATCCTGCACGGGACTCGGAGTGGCCTTCCTGGCTCGTTTATATGGCAGGCGGAGGGGAGGGACCTGAGACTCAGTCAGGCTGCGACTGGTCCCTGGCTTCTCCTGGCTGACACTTAGCCCCGCCTCCTCCTGGCTGCAACTAATCCCCGCCTCCTCCTGACTGCCACATTCCACAACCTCCTCCTGGCTGAGGTCTTCCTGTGTATGAAAAAGGGACATAGTTTTAGTATTTTTTCCATCAATCACACACAATTTTCACCTCCTGACTGTTGCAAATTGAATGTTAACAAATATAACAGACTATCCTTCTGAGCCCAGCAGTTTTTATTCTTGTCCCAATTTTGGGTGCCCACTACTGTCTATTGATATGTAAAACACTTTCAATTAGTGATCAATAATAACATCTAGTAAACATCATTTCTTTATTGCCCAGAAATCTGTAGAACAATACTATACCTGGCTCCAGCTGGGCTCCTCCACTTCTTCCTGGCTGGAAGGCCCAGGTTGGACATCAGAAGCCTCAGCTGGGATGGAAGGAAGAGTGGAAGGAAGAGTGGAGAGGGATTCCCTGACTTCAGTGTGGTCTGACAGAAATCGCAGTCTCTCGTAGTACCAGAGCCTGGGGACATAAATGTCATCTGCTGCAGCTCCGGATCTCTGGGAATCTGTGACCTTCTTGCGCTCCCTAAGATAAGTGCTCCTCAGGCCACCAATTTTGGCTTTTAAATAAGGGATGGTTGCTGTGGGGACCACCGGCTTCACCAACTCCAGCAGTTTCTCCAGCGCTGCCTGCCTCTTCTGTTTGTGATTATAGTGGGGGTGTCTCACTTGCCACAGACAGGGCAGCTCCCTGTATTTGTCAATGAACAGGGGCAGGAAATTGTGGTCGTTGAACCCATCCATTTTCTCTGCAAGACACAACACAAGACAAACCCTAATGTCAGGCAAAACTCCCCTAATCTTGTTACAATATAGGCTTCCATTTGGAAGCAGTATAGGCGCAAGTTTAGATCTTACCTTCGTTATAACGATCAGCGTCTCCGATGCTCCTTCCACCGCTCACAGATCGTATGTAATACGCACGTGTGTTACGCTTTATACACACTGCACATGCGTATAACTCCGCCCGCCCCTGACGTTCTTTCTAGTCTATTCCCCGCCCCTTTTCGTTCGGCGCAGTGGGGGTAGAGCACATGGCGGATAGACAGCAGGTGCGTGCTAATTGTAGCAACGAGGACGAGGAGGAGGAGGAAAGGCCGGATCTGGACACGTCCCGATCCAGAAGGAGAATTAAGGACTCAAATATGTCCTTTGGGGAAATGTTGGAGATGGTGGACATCCTAAAGAAGGCCGACTATGATGGAAAGTATGGGCCTTACCCCAACCCCAATGTCCGGAAGGCCAAGATCATGGCGAAAGTGGTCAGGAGTCTGCACCGGAATTTCGGGGTACGACGATCGAAAGATCAGCTCAGGAAACGGTGGTCGGACCTCAAATTACGAGAACATGAGCAGTACAGAAAGATCCGGAGAGTGCTGCAAAAAAGTAAGTAGTTGTGCTGTGTTCCAATTCTTTTTGTGTTTATTACGTTCGTGCTGCTCCATGTGCTTTTAGGAACTGTTGTACAGTTTAAAATGGCAACTTTCATGTTCATGGGCACATTATTCGTTCGGATCAAACATTTTTCGTTCCAACTATAAAATACCATTGTTTAGCCCATATGCATTTGGCCACCATTTTGACGCCCTATACTTGTCTGCAAAGAATTGGGTTGTGTATATGGCTTTGTTACTAGAATGAAATGCAAACTAGATTGTGTGTAAGGAGAGGACACTCAGCAGCTGTTTACACATCTGGACACTGGAGCACTAGTGTGGGACAAAAGAACACCATTTTTATTAGGGGGCCACACAGGTGCTCCAGTGTATACTATAGGGGGGGCTACATCTGTGAAGCTTGTACAAAACAGGTAAAGTATTGCATGTTGACAAAGGACACTAAAAAAGCTACATCTTGGAACTCTGCTAAAATTGACAACTGTACCCCACTTCCAAGCAATGTTTCATCTTTATAGTTCTGCCATCAAAGATCTGTGTGCTAAGTATACCATTTTTGTTTTACATAGGGGATAAAAGACTCGGAGGACACCCCTCATCTGAGGAGACCAGAGCCCCCCCCCTCTGGAAGAAGGGGAAATCCCCCCAACACAAGAAGAGCAGGAGGAAGAAGACGTGGTGGAACTAGTCACCACAACAGGTGAGTGTCTGCAACCACAGGCACAGATAAGAGATGGATGGCGGCATTTTTTTTAAACCTAATTTATTTTGGGGTTCCTCTCTTTTTAGGTGATCGTGAGGTTGTGGATCCAGATCCTTTCACATCCGAAAGTGCCCAGATCCTGATCGGGGAGATCATGGGGTGTAATTTACAATTGGAAATCATCAAGCAAAACATCAATGATGTTATTCCAAAAAATAAAAACATCATTGATGTTTTGGGGTGAGTTTAAAGCCCCTCCAAATCACTTTCTTCTTTTGTGTGCTACAATGTGCAAAATGTTTTTGTGATTTTTCCCAAAGCCAAATTTGGAGGATGCACACAGTGTGTCAACATGTGCTATCTGCCATCACGGGAGATTAATGGACGCGTTTTGGGGGTGCAACCCTTTCCTCAATAATAAAGTAGCTGAGAGGAAGGGCTTGCTCCCCCAAAACACATCCCTTGATCCCCCGTGATGGCAGCTAGCACATGTTGACATTGGTAAATTGGTGTGCATCTTCCAAATTTGGCTTTTCCAGGGGTGATTTCCCCCCATCTGAACGCAATATCAAACACAGTTCCTAAATACTCATGTCTGATATTGCCTTCAAATTCGACAAAATGTGACATTTGTAAGTTCAAGATTTGTGTCTTTTCTTGTTGGTTTTACACATGCCTTTTTTATCTAAAATGGACATTTTGAGTTTTGATAATGCCACCACAAAAATTGGTATACCACAAACATGTTGGTTTGTTTGAAAAACCTTTGGTAAATGCACATGTGATTGTGCAGGTATTAAAAAGATTGTTAATCAAGAATGTGTGGATTATTGTCTCAACGCTACAACACTTTTGGGGTGATGTAATTGTTGTTTTCTGAGAAAATGGGGGTTATTTCCTAAGGGCAAATCCACTTTGCACTACAAGTGCAGTTTCAGTGCAGTTGCAAGTGCACTTGTAGTGAAATGTGTTTTTTGCATTTAGTAAATAACAGCCAACAGTGCTTTGTATAAGGTTACACAATCATGCCATTTTCTGCACTCAAAACATTTCTGTCAGGGTCAGCTAAAACAAACACAAGCAGAAAATGTCCACAAAGAATTTCTTTTTTTTTTAATTATAAAAAGGCTTCACAGATTGTCTGGCATATTGATAGCCCCCCTACCCACAAAGAACTCCAGGTAGCGTAACCGGACATCACGGGCAATCAGGGAGGGCAAGCCAGGACGGCCATTTTCAAGCGCCGTCAGTGTGGTTTGATGTATGATTCCGGCCTCAGGCCCAACTGAGCCAGCATAGTTGGCCGAATGTTTCCTTAAAAAGTTATGGAGAATACAGCACGCCAGTATAATATGGTTCAGTTTATACTCCGCCATATGGATGGGTGTCATAAATAGGCGGAACCGGCTGGCCAGGATTCCAAATGTGTTCTCCACCACTCTTCGGGCTCTGGCCAGCCGGTAATTAAAAACCCTCTGTTCCGGGGTGAGGGTCCTCATTGGGAATGGCCGCATCAGGTGGTCCCCCAGCGCAAACGCTTCATCAGCAACGAACACAAATGGGAGTCCTTCAACATTGTCTTCTGGAGCTGGCAAGTCCAAGCTGCCATTCTGGAGACGCCTGTAGAACTCCGTCTGGGCGATGACTCCACCATCGGACATCCGGCCATTCTTCCCCACGTCCACATACAAGAAGTCGTAATTAGCCGACACCACCACCAACATCACTATACTATTGAACCCCTTGTAATTATAATAGTACGATAGTTGGGTGGTGGGACGATGTGGACGTGTTTCCCATCAATTGCCCCTCCACAGTTAGAAAAGTCCCACCGCTGGGCAAAGTGGGAGGCCACAGTCTGCCATTCCTGTGGCGTGAAAGGAAACTGTTGAGGAAAAAACAATAAACATTACTATTTTTTCACAGAAACATGGCAAGCAGATTAGACACAAACATTATGGGGCAACCTCCAGATAGCATTTAGTAAGGGGAATTTAACAAGGCCAAAGTATAAGGTACACCTATCATATTCCCCCTCCCCCCTCTCATGGGCCATTTCTAACATTATAGGGGGTGTGTGGAAATCTTGGACAGGTAACCCTCTTCACTTCATTGAGAGATGAATACCTAAATAATGGGTATTACTTTGAACAGACCCTCCTTAGTTACACTATTGGCAGTCCACTGGACAGGTAAGAAGTGTCATAATACAAAGATATAAATACACATTGTACACATTTGAGAACATTTGGACATTCTGCTATTACCTATCAAGATAATAATAGGATCCCAAAAATTTTAACAGTACCATTTGAAAGTATACAGGCAGGCCCTTGCACTACATGCTTTGGGGAATTCATCTCTAAATCTGAGCACTAAAGAGGTGGGTATAGTGTGTATGGGTTTGGCAAAGTCAGCAGATAGATGATTGAGGATAGAGAATTGGGATCAGCTGACTTAGCAGTTGGGGGAGGGAGGGTTACTAAAAATTATTTGGGAACACCACAAAAAAAAAAGCATCTGGCACTCTGCCTGAATTTAAAGCAAAAATAACATTTCTAAACATTTTAGGGGGTGTTTGGGGTAAAGCACTACTATGGAGCTGATAAAATACATTGTTAAGTGACTACATGAGGTGAATATAGGCCAGGAGACACCATGCTGGGGAGGTTAGTGAAGGGCAAATATGTATGAAGGACCTAAAATAATAATTACATAAAAATCCAGCATGCATGAGAACAAAGGGGACATTCACAGCATATTACAATCATGGTAATTAGGGAATGAGGAAAGAAATACAATATATTAGCAAACATTCAATACAATAAAATGTGATATAAAAGGATAAAAATCTTACCTTCATATACTCCTTCTGCAGGACCTGGATGATGGCAGAACAGGTCTCTGGGATAATGATCCCCAAAGCCTGGGGGGAGATGCCTGTCGAGAACTTCAAGTCCTGCAGGCTTCTCCCTGTCGCCAAATACCGCAGGGTAGCGACCAACCTCTGCTCCGGAGTGATGGCTTGCCTCATGCAGGTATCCTGCCTGCTGATATAGGGGGTCAGAGAAGCCAACAGACGGTGAAATACGGGGTCCGTCATCCTGAGAAAGTTCCTGAAATCATCAGGATTATTCTCACGGATCTCACGGAGCAAAGGCATATGACAGAACTGGTCACGCTGAAGCAACCAATTCTTGGTCAATGAACTCCTCCCCACCCTGTTCATGGACTGGATTTGTGTCAAGGTCAGGACCCCAACACCAAGCCCCCGCACAGCACGAACTCTACGAGGAGTACGAATACGCAACATGGCTGGAAAACGGTCGGCTGCTCAGAACGAAGTAACAGAACACACTGAAGAACAGCAAGGCCTGTGAAGAGCGACCTGAAAAACAGTAACGAACGAACAAGAATACAATGACTACTTAAAGTCACGCGGAACTTGCTGCACGCACTGAAGAGCAGATACAAACCCACAAGCACAAACTGAACGGCAGAAAACGATCTGAAAGCCACGAGTCTGAAAAAGCGCGAATCGTCTCTCACCAAACTTTTACTAACAAGAGATTAGCAAAAGGAGCCCAAAGGGTGCCGCGCTTGGTTCTGAACCGGCCTTTTCTAGTCTCGTTGTACGTGGTGTATGTGACCGCGTGTTTGGCGATTGGAAATTCCGACAACTTTGTGCGACCGTGTGTAGACAAAAAAAGTTTGAGCCAACATCCGTCGGAAAAAATCCTAGGATTTTGTTGTCGGAATGTCCGAACAAAGTCCGACCGTGTGTACGCCCTATAAGTCCTCACAGTTACTCTTGGTGGGCACTGGAACGGGCCCTGCTGTGAAATATTAGATCAAGAATTGTAATTACATGCACCTGTTGAACAGGGGCAGAAAAATTGGGCCTTTGGTGGTGGTGGTGTTGCCACAACACTGTAAGCAATCACAGTTACTCTTGGTGGGCGCAGGAATGGGCCCTGCTGTGAAATATTAGATCAAGAATTGTAATTACATGCACCTGTTGAACAGGGGCAGAAAAATTGGGCCTTTGGTGGTGGTGGTGGTGTTGCCACAACACTGTAAGCAATCACAGTTACTCTTGGTGGGCGCAGGAATGGGCCCTGCTGTGAAATATTAGATCAAGAATTGTAATTACATGCACCTGTTGAACAGGGGCAGAAATTTGAGACTTAGCCACTGCTGCCACAACACTGCAACCCCTCACAGATGCTATAGTTGGAGCGCAGGAATGAGCCCTGCTGCAAAACATTGCAGCAAGAATTGTAATTATACGCCCCTGTTAAACAGGGGCTGAAAAATTGGGCCTTGGGCACTGGTGCTGGTGCCACAACACTGCAACCCCTCACAGATACTATAGTTGGAGACAGGAATGAGCCCTGCTGCAAAGTATTGCAGCAAAAATTGTAATTACACGCCCCTGTTAAACAGGGGCAGAAAAATTGGGCCTTGGCCACTGGTGGCGGTGCCCAGAACCAAAAATGTTCTTACAAGCTATCAGCATGAAAATTGAGGAGGAAGAAGATTGTCACTCACAATAACAGGATAGCCACTCAGCATCAGCATAGGCAGTCTTGAAGGGATCTTAAATTTTTAAAAAAATCAATTGGTTACATCAGCATCAGGTGCTTGGTAGCTGGTGATCCAAGACTGATTCATTTTTATGAAGGTCAGCCGATCGACTGATTCGGTGGACAGGCTCACCCTGTGATCGGTTACAAAGCCGCCAACAGCACTGAATGTGCGTTCTTAAAGAACGCTGGATGCAGGACAGGCCAGTAGCTCAATTGCATACTGTGCAAGCTCTAGCCAGTGATCCATCCTCAAGACCCAGTAACCCAGAGGATTTTCAATGGGAAAGGTGTCCAAGTCTGATCTTGCCCCTAGGTAATCCTGCACCATGTGAATCAGACGCTGGCGATGGTTGCTGGAACTGATCATACCTTGCGGACTAAAAAATTGTCTGAACGCATCAGTCAGATGGCCACCTTCTCCACCACTCCTTCTGTGACTGACTGAAGCCTTAGCAACATGTTGTCCGGGAGGACCAGGAAATTGTAACTTCCCAGGCTCTGGAAACGCATTGCACAAACCTTTCTGCAAGGCCTTCCAAAGATGTTTCATCCTCTGCTCCCTCTGCGATGGCAAGATAAGGTCCACAACCTTACCCTTGTATCGTGGATCAAGGAGGGTTGCCAGCCAGTAATCATCCCTCCCCTTGATAACACTAATAGGAGGATCTTTCCGCAGGCTTTAAAGGATCAGGAAGGCCATGCAGCGTAGGTTTGCTGACACATTCGGTCCAGATTCCTCTGGGTCTCTAAGGATGACATGATCCACAGCCACCTCCTCCCGGCCAAGTACAAGTCCGTGTTTCTTTAGACTGTAAATGATCCCTTGAAGACTGCTGCTGATGCTGAGTGCCAGGCTCCACCTCCATGCTGACACAATCCTCCTCCTCCTTGTCCTCTTCCTGTGTGATCGGTGGGCATGCAGGAACACTGTCTGGATAAAAGGGGCCTTGAGAGGTAAAGAAGTCCTCCTCTTCCTCCCTGTGTTCTGCCTCAAGTGCCCTGTCCATTATTCCACGCAGTGTGTGCTCCAACAGGTGGACAAGCGGGACAGTGTCACTGATGCATGCACTGTCACTGCTCACCATCCTCGTGGCTTCCTCAAATGGTGACAGGACAGTGCATGCATCCCTGTTCATAGCCCACTGGTGTAGGGAAAAAAACAAAGCTCCCCTGACCCTGTCCTGGTGCCATAGTCGCATAGGTACTCATTGATGGCCCTCTGCTGCATGTGCAGCCACTGCAGCATGGCCAGCGTTAAGTTCTACCTGGTGGGCATGTCACAGATTAGGCGGTTCTTGGGCAGGTTAAATTCCTTTTGGAGGTCAGCCAGCCGAGCACTGGCATTATATGACCTGCGGATATGCACACAGACTTTCCTGGCCTGCCTCAGGACATCCTGTAAGCCCGGGTACCTGCCCAAGAACCGCTGCACCACCAAGTTAAGGATGTGAGCCAAACAGAGCACATGGGTCAGTTGTCCCTGTCGGAGGGTGGAGAGGAGGTTGGTGCCATTGTCGCAAACCACCATACCTGGCTTAAGCTGGCGTGGCGTCAACCACCTCTGAACCTGCCCCTGCAGAGCTGACAGAATCTCTGCCCCAGTGTAGCTTCTGTCCCCCAAGCACACCAGCTCAAGCACTACATGACATCTTTTGGCCTGCGTACTTGCATAGCCCTTTGAGCGGTTCTGGGGACAAATCAGCAAAGGAAGAGGCCATGAAGGAAGAAGAAGAGGAGGGGGTGGAGGAGAGAGGTGTGGCAGAATCACCACTAGTAGAATTTTGGAGGCGTGGTGGCAGAACAACCTCCAACACTACTGCACCCTGTCCTGCAACCTTCCCAGCTGCCAGAAGAATCACCCAGTGCACGGTGAAAGATAGGTAACGCCCCTGTCCATGCCTGCTGGACCATGAGTCAGCGGTAATATGCACCTTACCACTGACCGCCCTGTCCAGCGAGGCCAAGACATTGCCTTCCACATGCCGGTAGAGAGCCAGAATCGCCTTCCGTGAGAAAAAGTTGCATTTGGGAACCGGCCACTGAGGAACTGCACATTCCACAAACTCATGGAAGGGGGCAGAGTCTACCAACTGAAAAGGCAGCAGTTGAAGTGCTAGCAATTTAGCCAAGCTAGCATTCAACTGCTGGGCATGTGGATGGCTGGGAGCGAACTTCTTTCGGTGGTGTAGCAGCTGGGGCAGGGAAATTTGCCTGGTACAATCTGACGTTGGTGTACCGATAGCAGATTGCCAGCAAGTACTTAGCTGTGACACACCTAATTCTACACCTTCATTCCTCTCAGTGCAGGTTTCAGAGAGGACTGAAGGTATAGTGGGGTTGGAGATCCCAGCTGATGAGGAGCATGGAGAGGTCCGCTTTGTTCTTTGGTGTGGGGCTTTTAGGTACGCTTGCCAATGAACTGCATGGCAGGTGGACATATGTCTGGTCAAGCATGTGGTGCCCAAGCGGGTGATGTTTTGGCCACGCGAGATACGCTTGAGACATATGTTGCAAATAGCAATGGTGGGATCTGATGCACTTGTCTCAAAAAAGGTCCACGCCAAAGAACTTTTGTAATAATGCGCAGAGACAGCAGTGCCCTGCACATACAAAGCTCTGCGGTGTGATGCAGTCGGTGTGCTGTCCTTAAGCTGGCTCCTGGAGGGCATCCTGCCTCATTGGAGATGTTCCTCCTCCTCCCCCTCCTCTCTTCTATCAGGCACCCATGTGGAGTCCTCCTGGAGCATGTACCCAACACTGTGGTCAAACAGTTCGGGGGATTCCTCAGGAGGATATTGTGGGGCTAGGGAAGGAGTGACTGATGCCATTGAGCTGAGGGAAGAGGCCCCGTTGGCAGCTGCTTTGCCAGGCAAAGTACCCTGAGCCTGGGTGAGAGAGGATAAGGAGGATGAGGATGGCTTGGTCATCCACTCTACCTACCAAGTCTTCCACATGTTGCGGCTCAACACGGCCAGCTGCCGAAAAAAAGGACAAGCGTGTTCCATGGCCACGTGCTGATGCACCGTGTCCATGACCAGCACTGTTGCCTCTAGACACAGAGCCTGCTTGCCCTCTTTTATTGGCTTGTGACTGTCTGCCTCTCCTTGTTGGCCTTTCAGACATACTAATGGCCTGCAGTGAGATGTAGCTGCACAAAGCTGGGATGTATATATATATATATATATATATATATATATACACTGATACTGCAGCTAGCAGAATTAAGTGCCTGTCTGTAGTATTATTAGTATGAGAACACCACCAATTTTCTTCAGATAGCTTTAGGTGCACACTGTGCAGAGGACACAGTACACTAACTGTAAATACTGTAGCTGCCTGCCTGTGGTACTAATAGGATCAGAAGAATACCACCAATTTTCTTCAGGTAGCTTTAGGTGCACACTGTGCAGAGGACACAGTACACTAACTGTAAATACTGTAGCTGCCTGCCTGTGGTACTAATAGGATCAGAAGAACACCACCAATTTTCTTCAGGTAGCTTTAGGTGCACACTGTGCAGAGGACACAGTACACTAACTGTAAATACTGCAGCTGCCTGCCTGTGGTATTAATAGAATCAGAACAACAGCAATTGTCTTCAGGTAGCTTTAGGCACACACTGTGCAGAGGACACAGTACACTAACTGTAAATACTGTAGCTGCCTGCCTATGGTATTAATAGGATCAGAACAACTGCAATTGTCTTCAGGTAGCTTTAGGTGCACACTGTGCAAAGGAAGGACACAGTACACTAACTGTAAATACTGTAAATACACTGTCTCTCTGTCTATCTCTCTCCACTGCAACACACTACACAAGGCCGCCACGCAGGCGGCCTTATATAGTGTGGAGCGTGTACTAAACCCCCTGAGCCATAATTGGCCAAAGCCACCATGGCTTTGGACGATTACGGCTCTCTGTACAGACGGCGCTGTAATTGGCCAAGCATGCGGGTCATAGTGCATGCTTGGCCAATCATCAGCCAGCAATGCACTGTGATGCCGCAGTAAATTATGGGCTGTGACGCGCCACTCGAATTTGGCGCGAACGGCCCATAACGTTCGCAATTCGATGAACAGTCGAACAGGCGATGTTTGAGTCGATCATGGGTTTGACTCAAACTCAAAGCTCATCCCTAGTCACCAGTATGGTATTTGTATATTGAAATCATATCCCCTCTCTTCTCCAGAGAGAATAAGTTCAGTGCTTGCAACCTTTCCTCATAACTAATATCCTCCAGACCCTTTATTAGCTTTGTTGCCCTTCTTTGTACTTGCTCCATTTCCAGTACATCTTTCCTGAGGACTGGTGCCCAGAACTGGACAGCATACTCTAGGTCACGCTTATTTCAATTTTTTTCCCCAAAAATATGTAGAAGAATACATATCGGCCTAAACTGAGAAAAAATGAGCTTTTTAAAAAAATGGGGATATTTATTATAGCAAAAAGTATAAAATATTGTGTTTTTTTTCAAAATTGTCACTCATTTTTGTTTATAGCGCAAAAAATAAAAAGCGCAGAGGCGATCAAATACCACCAAAAGAAAGCTCTATTTTTGGGAAAAAAAGGACATCAATTTTTTTTGGGTGCAGCGTTGCACGACCACGCAATTGTCAGTTAAAGCAACGCAGTGCCGAATCACAAAAAATGGCCTGGTCATTCAGCAGCCAAATCTTCTGGGGCCGAAGTAGTTAATGGTTGTGTGTTGAGTTATTTTGAGGGGACAGCAAATGTACACTGTTATACAAGCTATACAAGGGGTCCGCAACCCCCCGGCATGCGTACTGGGACCAATCCTATTTAAATTGTTCATAAATGAACTAGAGGATGGGGTAAACAGTTCAACCTCTGTATTTGCGGATGATACTAAGCTAAGCAGGGCAATAACTTCTCCGTAGGATGTGGAAACTAGACATGTGCCGCGTCAATAAATTTGTTTTGTTTCGTTACGTTTCGTATTAGAATTAATTTGTATTTCATAATTCGTGTCCGAAATTCAATTTGGATTCGTACGAAATATGAATTTTCCTTAGGTTTGTTAACTCTTTGTAACAATTACGAACATTTGTTATGATGAATTGTAAAAGTAAAAAATACCCAATTTGAAAGCCGTGGAACACCCTTTAAAAGTCAATGAGAGAAATCAAAAGTGCTAATTTTAAAGGTTAATATGCAAGCTATTATCCTAAAAAGTGTTTGGAGACCCAGGTCCTGCCCCAGGGGACATGTATCAATGCAAAAAAAGTTTTAAAAATGGCCATTTTTTTGGGAGCAGTGATTTTAAAAATGCTTAAAGTGAAACAATAAAAGTGAAATATTCCTTTAAATTTCGTACCTGGGGATTGTCTATAGTATGCCTGCAAAGTGGCACTTTTTTCCTGTGTTTAGAACAGTCCCAGAGCAAAATGACATTTCTAAAGGAAAATAAGTCATTTAAAAGTACTAGCGGTAGCGCCGGCAGCTATAATGAATTGTCGGGTCTCTGCAATACACATAAAAGTCATTGAAAAAAATGGCCTGGGGTTCCCCCACAGTGCATTACCAGGCCCTTTGGGTCTGGTATGAATATTAAGGGGAACCCCGAACCAAAATTTAAAAAAAATGCGTGGGGGTCCCCCCAAATTCCATACCAGGCCCTTCAGGTCTGGTATGAATATTAAGGAGAACCCCATGCCAAAATAAAAAAATGACGTGGGGTCCCCCTCAAAATCCATACTAGACCCTTATCCGAGCATGCAACCTGGCAGGCCGCAGGAAAAAAGGGGGGAAGAGAGAGCGACCCCCCTCCTGATCCGTACCAGGCCATATGCCCTCAACATTGGGAGGATGTCCCCATGTTGATGGGGACAAGGGCCTCATCCTCACAACCCTTGCCTGGTGGTTGTGGGGGTCTGCGGGTGGGGGGCTTATCGGAATCTGGAAGACCCCTTTAACAAGGGGACCCCCAGATCCCACCCCCCCTGTGTGAAATGGTAATAAGGTACAAATGTACTCCTACCATTTCACAAAAAATGTGTCAAAAATGTTAAAATAGACAAGAGATGGTTTTTGACAATTCCTTTATTAATGACTTCTTCTTTCTCCACTTCTTCTTCCATCTTCTTCTGGTCTTCACTTGATTTTCTTCCACCATCTTTTTCTTCTCCCCGCTTCTTCCTCTTCTTCTTCCTCCGATCCTCTGCTTCTTCCTTTGGTCTTCTTGTGCGGCATTTTCCTCTGCGGCTGCTTCTTCCCCACTTCATTCTCTGCAGAGTCCAGGCGATCCGCCTCAATGGGAGGCTCATGCTGTGTGACGCTTCTGTTCTTCTGACAGTTCTTATATAACTGAGGGTGGGGCCACCCGTTGATCTCGCCCCCCTCTGACGCATGGGGAATTCCCTATGGCTTTCCCCATGGTCAGAGGGGGTGGGGGTCACCCGTTACGTGACCCCCTCCTGACATCATGGAGAAAGCCATAGGGAAGTCCCCGTGAAGTCCCTGTGTGTCAGAGGGGGGCGGGGTCAGTTATATAAGAACTGTCAGAAGAACAGAAGCGTCACACTGCGGGAACCTCCCATGGAAGCGGATCGTCCGAAGAATGAAGCGGGGAAGAAGAAGCCAGAGGAAGATGCAGACGAGAAGACCGAAGGAAGAAGCAGAGGATCGGAGGAAGAAGAGGAAGAAGCGGGAGAAGAACAAGATGGAGGAAGAAAACCGAATGAAGACCAGAAGAAGATGGAAGAAGAAGCGGGGAAAGAAGAAGACATTAATAAAGGAAATGTCAAAAATGGTCTCTTGTCTTTTTTAACATTTTTGACACTTTCTTGTGAAATGGTAGGCCCCATTACCATTTCACACAAGGGGGGCGGGATCTGGGGGTCCCCTTGTTAAAGGAGGCTTCCAGATTCAGATAAGCCCCCCACCTGCAGACCCCCACAACCACCGGTCAAGAGTTGTGGGGATTAGGCCCTTGTCCCCATCAACATGGGGACATCCTCCCCATGTTGATCTCATGTGACCTGGTACGGTTCAGGAGGGGGGGTACTCTCTCATCCCCCCTCTTTTCCTGTGGCCTGCCAGGTTGTGTGCTCGGATAAGGGTCTGGTATTGTTTTTTTTTTTATTTTGGCGCAGGGTTCCCCATAAAATCCATACCTTCAGGTAGGGTATGGATTTTTAGGGGGACCCCATGCCATATCCATACCAGACCTAAAGGGCCTGGTATGGAATTTGGGGGGACCCCCACACATTTTTTTTTAAATTTTGGTTCTGGTTCCCTTTAATATTCATACCAGACCCAAAGGGCCTGGTAATGCACTGTGGGGGAACCCCAGGCTGTTTTTTTCAATGACTTTTATGAGTATTGCAGAGACCCGACAATTCTTTGTAGCTGCCGGCGCTACCGCTAGTACTTTTAAATGACTTTTTTTTCCTTTAGAAATTTCATTTTGCTCTCGGACTGTTGTAAACATGGGAAACATGCACCACTTTACAGGCATACTATAGACACCCCCAGGTACAAAATTTAAAGGAATATTTCACTTTTATTTTTTCACTTTAAGCATTACAATCATGGCACCCAAAATAACGGCCGTTTGGAAAACTTTTTTTTGCATTCATACATATCTCCTGGGGCAGGACCCAGGTCCCCAAACACTTTTTATGACAATAACTTGCATATTAGCCTTTAAAATTAGCACTTTTGATTTCTCCCATAGACTTTTAAAGGGTGTTCCGTGGGTTTCCATTGTAACAGAATTTGGATCTGAAATTCGTCAACGAAATTTTGTATAAAATTCGGAAGCATAGCAATTCGTATTTCGGATGCTTCTAATCACACATGTCTAGTAGAAACCTTGCAAGAAGATCTGAAAAAAATAATGGAGTGGGCAACTACATGGCAAATGAGGTTTAATGTGGAAAAATGTAAAATAATGCATTTGGGTGGCAAGAATATGAATGCAAATACTCACTAGTGGGAGAACCTCTGGGGGAATCAAGGATGGAAAAGGACTTGGGGGTCCTAGTAGATGATAGGCTCAGCAATGGCATGCAATGCCAAGCTGCTGCTAACAAAGCAAACAGAATATTGGCATGCATTAAAAAGGGGACTAACTCAAGAGATAAAGTGATAATTCTCCCACTCTACAAGAATGGTACAAGCACCTGAACGACCACAACACACAGGAATATACAAAGTAATAATGACATATAATCACACACATAGGTTGGACTTTATGGACTTGTGTCTTTTTCCACCTCACCTACGATGTAACTATGTAACTATGAATTCCAACATGTACTGTGACATACTGAAGCAGACCATGATCCCCTTCCTTCAGAGATTGGGCAGCAGGGTAGGATTCCAACATGATAACGACCCCAAACACACCTCTAAGATGACCACTGACTTGCTAAAGAAGCTGAGGGTAAAGGTGATGGACTGGCCGTGATGTCGTCATTAAGGAATGGAAGAGGACTCCAGTGCCAACCTGTGAAGCTCTGGTGAACTCCATGCCCAAGAGGGTTAAGGCATTGCTGGAAAATAATGGCGGCCACACAAAATATTGACACTTTGGGCCCAATTTGGACATTTGCACTTAGGGGTGTACTCACTTTTGTTGCAAGCGGTTTAGACATTAATGTCTGTGTGCTAAGTTATTTTGAGGGGACAGCAAATTTACACTATTATACAAGCTGTACACTCACTACTTTATATTGTAGCGAAGTGTAATTTCTTCAGTGTTGTCACATGAAAAGATATAATAAAATATTTACAAAAATGTGAAGGGTGTACTTGTTAGGAATGGTTTCACCTGCTTGTGGCATGGTCTCTCCCAGATCTATGGGCTACAGTTCCGGTGTCCACCAGCAGGTGTCCCCCGACAGTGTAGAGCCGACATCATCTTCTGCAATCAGGCATCACCTGAGACTGATTGCAGGAGGTTTATATATACCCAGCAGATACTTGCACACATCTCCTTGGTATTGTTTCCTTGTGCCCTGACCTGCATTTGAGATCCTGAAACCTGTATTCCTGTATCCTGTACCTTGTATCCTGTGTTCCTGAACCCTACATCCATCCCTGTACTCCTGCAGATTGATTCCTTCCTCCTGTTGTCCTCTCCCTGTCCTGTCCTGCTTCCTGCTCTATCTGATTGATCCCCCATGTATGACCCTGGCTTGTTTTCGATTTTGATCGTATCTTACACCTGTATATACATTTGGTTTGAATAGTTATTGCTGCGTGTCACAGTGGTTGGTTACTGGTTTATTTTATTGTTTATTACTTATCCTTTTAATAAATCATGTATACTTTACTTGCATTTTTGTTCACTCTATCGCAGTCCACACATTTCTGGTCACACTGGTCTCTGACATAATACCAAGGCCATCCCTGACCAGAAGTAGCTGCACAGAGTTGGTTCTGCTATTTGTGCTAAAATGCATCCAGAAGAAAATGTCTATCTTTCTTTACTGGTGACAGAGGATAATAATTATTGCCATCAAATATTGAAGAAGTGGGCCAGAGATCAACTTTTAGAATGTACCCTTCTTGCTCATATTCTAGTTGATCAGGGCAGTATGCTATTTGAAAACCTTCAGCCTTTGATTCAGGTATGTGCAGAGCTAGCTCTGTCCAGTATTCCTAAATGCAAAGATGACCCCCCCCCACCCATCAGTATGGCTCAGGTAGAATCTTTAGTGTGGCTTTTGGAGGATGACTCAGCATATTTCTTTAAGCACTATTCAGAGTGTTTCCAACAGGTGCTTGTGGAGTGTGTTAACGCAGTGCACTCTTGTCAGACAGGTAGCATGTGAATTGAATTTTGTTCAGCCATTACTACAAGCATGGTCAGATATATTGCACTCAGCCTCAGTCAGCTTGCAACGACCCATTCCTGCTGCCAGACACCTGCCTGCTCAAATGTCTCTCTCTCAATCACCCACAGCAACCACAGTCTCAGCCCAATGTACCCTGATACCAACTAAGTATCAGTACCCTGTTTCCACTTGCTGCACCTATCCTGCCTTTAATACATCTGCCTCTTCTCTGCTGCCTGCAACAGTCCCAAAAAAATCCCCCTTAGCCACTGCTCCCTCTTTTTTACTGTACTCCAGCTCTTCTCTTCAATCAGCTGCACCCCTACTTACAGCCCTGCAGTCACTTACAGAATTCAGTGGTTAAACCAAAGAAGAAATGAAAATTTTTCCCAACCCATACATTCCTGCCATTTTCCCAGCCTGCTTTCACACCAGCCGATCTGCTCCATCCTGCTTCCACACTAGGCGATTTACTCCAGCCTGCTCCCACATCAGCTGATCTGCTCCAGCCTGCTTCCACACCAGCCAATCTGCTCCAGCCTGCTTCCACACCAGCTGATCTGCTCCAGCCTGCTTTCACCACAGCCAATCTGCTCCATCCTGTTTTCACACCAGCCGATCTGCTCCAGCCTGCTTCCACACCAGTCAATCTGCTCCAGCCTGCTTCCACACCAGCCCATCTGCTCCAGACTGCCTCCACACCAGCCGATCTGCTTCAGCCTGCCTCCATGATTTCCAATGGGGTCAGGCTAGCCCCTGATGGTCCTGAACCTAATGACCCACCTAACCCTGCCAACCTTTTGCATGCTGTCCAACCTGATGTTCCAGTACCTGCTGTCTGGCCTGATGTTCCGGTGCCCACGGTCCAGCCTGATGTTCCAGTGCCCACGGTCCAGCCTGATGTTCCAGTTTCCATGATGCAGCCTAATGTTCCACTGTCCACGATCCAGCCTGATGTTCCACTGCCCACGGTCCAGCCTGATGTTCCAATGCCCACGGTCCAGCCTAATTTTCCGGTGCCCACGAACCAGTCTGATTATCCATTGCCCGCAGTCCAGCCTTATGTACCGTGCCCATTACCCAGCCTGTTGGGCCAGTGCTCGAGACCCAGCTTGCTGAGCCAGTACCCATTACTAAGCCTGCTGGGCCGGTGCCCATCACCCAGCCTACTGAGCTGGTGCTCATCACCCAGCCTGCTGAGCCACTGCCTGTTACCCAGCTTGTTGAGCTGGTGCCCGTTACCCAGCCTGCTGAACCAGTACCCTTTACCCAGCCTGCTGAGCCAGTGCCCGTTACCCAGCCTGCTGATCTGGTGCCTGTTACCCAGCCTACTGGGCCGGTGCCCGTTACCCAGCCTGTTGAGCCGATGCCCATTACTCAGCCTGCTGATACGGTGCTTGCTAAATCAGTTTGTGATGCCCAGCTTGCCGCTGCTGCTTTCCAGCCTGCTGCTCCAGTGCCCGCTGTCCAGCCCATTGGTCCTTTGCCCACTGTCCAGTCTGATGATCCAATGCCCAATGCTCAGCTTGATGATCTAGTTCCTGATACCCAGCCTGATGTTCCAGTGCCCGCTGTTTGGCCTGATGTTCCAGTGCTTGTTGTCCAGTCTGATGATCCGATACCCGATGTCCAGCTTAATGATCCAGTTCCTGATACCCTGATACCCAGCCAGGTAACCTAGTCCCCGCTGTCCAGCCTGATATTCCAGTGCCGGTTGTCAGGCCTGATGTTCCAGTGCCCACTGTTCGGCCTGATGTTCCAGTGCCTGTTATCCAGCCTGATATTCCAGTTCCCACTGCCCAGCCTGATGTTCCAGTGCCTGCTGTCCAGTCTGATGATCCAATGCCCGATGTCCAGCTTGATAATCCAGTTCCTGATGCCTGGCCTGATGTTCCAGTGCCTGCTGTCTGGCCTGATGTTCCAGTGCCCGCTGTCTGGCCTGATGTTCCAGTGCCCGCTGTCTGGCCTGATGTTCCAGTGCCCGCTGTCTGGCCTGATGTTCCAGTACCCTCTGTCCGGCCTTATGTTCAGGTACCCTTTGTCCGGCCTGATGTTACAGTGCCTCTGCCTGCTGTCCAGTATGATGATCCAACGCCTGATGCTCAGCTTGATGATCCAGTTCCCAATACCCAGCCTGATGATCAAGTTCCCGATGACCTGGTTCCTGATGCCCAACCTGCTGATTCTGTGCCTGTTGCCCAGCTTGATGTGCCTCTGCCAGCTGCCCAGCTTGATGTGCCTCTGCCAGCTGCCCAGCTTGATGTATCTCTGCCTGCTGCCCAGCTTGATGTGCCTCTGCCCACTGCCCAGCTTGATGTGCCTCTGCCCGCTGCCCAGCTTGATGTGCCTCTGCCCGCTGCCCAGCTTGATGTGCCTCTGCCCATCACCCAGCCTGATAATCCAACGCCTGCATTCCAGCCTGCCTCTGATGACCCTCTAACCAAGGATCGGCTTGATTTCTTCCTCCTGTTGTCCTCTCCCTGTCCCATCCTGCTCCCTGTTCTATCTGATTGATCTCCTGTGTATGACCCTGGCTTGTTTATGATTATGATTGTATCTTACACCTGTATGTACGTTTGGTTTGGACAGTTATTGTTGTGTGTCACCGTGGTTGGTTGCTGGTTTATTTTATTGTTTATTACTTATCCTTTTAATAAATTGTTTATACTTTACTTGCATTTTGGTTCATTCTATCGCAGTCCACATGTTCCTGGACGCACTGGTCCCTAATGCCCCGCACACACGATAGTATTTTCCGACAGAAAATGTTCGATGGGAGCTTGTTGTCAGAAATTCCGATCGTGTGTAGGCTCCATCAGACATTTTCCATCGGAATTTCTGACACACAAAATTTGAGATCTGGATCTCAAATTTTCCGACAACAAAATCTGTTGTCGTAAATTCCGATCGTGTGTACACAATTCTGATGCACAAAGTTCCATGCATGCTCAGAATCAAGCAGAAGAGCCGCACTGGCTAATGATCTTCATTTTTCTTGGCTCATCGTACATGTTGTATGTCACCGCGTTCTTGACGTTAGGAATTTGCGACAAGATTTTTGTGACCGTGTGTATGCAAGACAAGTTTTAGCCAACATCCGTCGGAAAAAAAACTTGGATTTTGTTTTGGAAAATCCTATCATGTGTACAGGGGATAACAGTACTCACTTTTGTGAGATACTGTGTGTGTATGTATGTATATATATATATATATATATATATATATATATATATACAGTATTAATACTCTACACTGAATGCACTGTATATATAGTCTAAACTAAATGCAGAGTATATATATATATATATATATATCTATATATATATATATAGATATATATATATATATATATATATATAGTATCTCACAAAAGTAAATACACCCCTAACATTCTTTTAAATATGTTATTCTATCTTTTCATGTGATAACACTAAGGAAATGACACTTTGCTACAATGTAAAGTAGTGTGTTTACAGCTTGCATAACAGTGTAAATTTGCTGTCCCCTCAAAATAACTCAACACACAGCCATTAATGTCTAAACCGCTGGCAACAAGTTGAGTGCATGTGCTTAGCGTCATATCCAGAGGTTGTATTTGGGAAATAGACATGTGAGTGCTGCCAGCATTGCTGCAGAGGTTGAAAGAGGTGGGAGGTCAGCCTGTCAGTGCTCAGACCATACGCCACACACTGCATCATATTGGTCTGCATGGCTGTCATCCCAGAAGGAAGCCTCTTCTAAAGATGATGCACAAGAAAGCCTGCAAACAGTTTGCTGAAGACAAGCAGACTAAGGATATGGCTCACTGGAACCTGATGAGACCAAGATAAACTTATTGGTTCAGATGGTGTCAAGCGTGTGTGGCAACAACCAGGTGAGGAGTACAAAGACAAGTGTGTCTTGCCTACAGTCAATCATGGTTGTGGGAGTGTCATGGTCTGGGGCTGCATGAGTGCTGCCAGCACTGGGGAGCCACAGTTCATTGAGGGAACCATGAATGCCAACATATACTGTAGCAGAGCACGATCCCCTCCCTTTGGAGACTGGGTCGCAGGGCAGTATTCCAACATGATAACAACCCCAAACACACCAATAAGATGACTCCTGCCTTGCTAAAGAAGCTAAGGGTAAAGGTCATGGACTGGCCAAGCATGTCTCAAGACCTAAACCCTATAGAGCATCTGTGGGGCATCCTCAAATGGAAGGTGGAGGAGTGCAAGGTCACTAACATCCACCAGCTCTGTGATTTTGTCATGGAGGAGTGGAAGATGACTCCAGTGGCAACCTGTGAAGCTTTGGTGAACTCCATGCCCAGGAGGGTTAAGGCAGTGCTGGGAAATAATGGTGGCCGCACAAAATATTGACACTTTGGGCCCAATTTGGACATTTTCAATTAGGGGTGTACTCACTTTTGTTACCAGCGTTTTAAACTTTATTGGCTGTGTGTTGAGTTATTTTGAGGGGACAGTAAATTTACACTGTTATACAAGCTGTAAACTCACTACTTTACATTGTAGCAAAGTGTAATTTCTTCAGTGTTGTCACATGAAAAGGTATAGTAAAATATTTTCAAAAATGTGAGGGGTGTACTCGAGACTGTGTGTGTGTGTATGTGTATATATATATATATATATATATATATACACAGTAGCTCACAAAAGTGAGTTGTGAATTGTGTCTCCATCTGGGACACCTTCTTAGTCATATCTGTGCTTCTCCAATGTTGGCGAACCCCAATCAATACCCCAGAACCTAAGAACCTAAGTAGAGAGGGGTCTTTATTGTGTACCAACCTGAAATGGTTGGATACACTATGCTATTTAAATCCTTTTTTATACTATCTATATTCTCCTCTACTCTTTTAGCCATGGTTCTGCTGGTTCTGCCAATGTACTGGAAATTGCATGGGCATATTAAAAGATAGGTAACATATCTTGTGTCACAGGTGATGAACTGTCTGCTATCGTATTCACCGCCCGTGACCACTGATGGAAAGCTGGTAGCTTTCCTGGTTTTACCCCCAGTGGTTTTAAATGCTTTGTATCTCTTGCATTTGTAAAATCCTATACAATCCAAAAAGGTGTGAGGTTTCTTGGAGGGCCAAATAACATTTTTAGCAAGCATATTGCATAATCCTGGGGTCCTTCTGTAGATAAACTTGGGTTTTTTGGGAAGAATCTTTCTAAGGGTATGATCTTTTTTCAATATGGGCCAATGTGTTTTAATTATCCTTTCTACTTCTTTGTATTGAAGATAAAACCCTGAAACAAAAGCGAGATTAAACTGATTCCCTGCTGGGTCCCTAACTTTAGGTCTCTAAAGGGTTAGACAATCGATTTGTCTAACTTGTTCTCTCGTGATTTCCAATTGCCTTTTATTGTATCCCTTCTCTATGAATCTGCCAATAAGCATGTTGGTCTGAGCCATAAAATGCTCTTCACCCACACAGTTCCTTTTAATTCCGAGGAATTGTCCCTTTTAGAATTGCTCTCATCCAGTTTGGATGTGGAAATGTAACCGTTCCGGTCAGTTTCATTAAAGTGGGTCCAAGTTCCCAAGCCAGAACCCACCTTGAGGATCTCTAGATCCAAAAATTGGATGCATGATTGGTGCCAGGTGCTAGTGAATTTTTTTTTATATTTGTTGCAGTTCATGTGTGATAGAAACCTTTCCCGTTCCTCTTGTGACCCCTCCCAAATTATAAGTAAATCATCTATATACCTTTGGTACATTTGTAATCGGGGCCACTGATTGGTAAAAATACATTCCTCCTACAATTTATTTAGAAAAATGTTCACAATGCTAGTTGCATACCTGGCACCCATAGCCACTCCTTTTATTTGGTTGTAGAAATCTCCCACGTGCCAAAAATATTTAATGGTCATTGCCATGTCCAGAGCCTCCACAAGAAATTTCATTTGTGTGGTTTTGAGATTGGAATATTTTTGCAATGCCCATAGGGCGGCAATGAGGGCATCCTGTTGTACGATGTTGGTGTATAGGGATTTGACGTCCACTGTAACCAACAACGTATGCTCTCCTAACACCATCTCCTTGGTCATATTAATAAGATCCTTACTGTTCTTGAGATATGCTTTGCCCTTCGTGGCTGTAGGTTCCAAAAAATATCAATATATTCACCTAGCCTGAACTAGAGGGAATCTATTCTACTGACGATGGGTCTACCTGGAGGAGTGTATCTAGTCTTGTGTATCTTGGGAATTTGGTAAATGACTGGAATTTTTGGGACTTTGAGTAGTAAATATTCTACTTCTTTTTTATTAAGTATGTTTAATAAAGAACCTTTGGTGATCAGTTTGGATAAAGAGATTTTTAGTTTCCCGTGGGGTCACCCGGGAGTTTTTTTATAGGTGGCTGGATCCTGTACTATTCGTTTCATTTCTGCAATATAGTCCTCCTCCTTTTTAAGGATAAACAGACCTCCCTTTGTCCGCCGGTCTAATGACTATATTTTTGTTTTGTTTAATTTTGAGATGGCTTCTCTAGTTTGTTTAACTTTTCTCTTTTTAGTAAAAGGGATATCCTTGATACCTTCCTGTACCAGGTGTTTGAAGACCTCTATAAACCTATGGGAAGCATTTTTGGGGTTCAAAGAAGACTTTTTCTGCAGTCCTGTGTGGGTATGGCACTGTGGAACTGCTGCTTTATTTGAACTGGGATGTTCCTCAAAAAATTTCTTAACATTGAATTTCCTGGCAAATTTTTCCAGGTCAATGAATGTTTCAAACTCATTCAGAAACTTGGCCCGGGGAAAAATTCAAACCCTCACTGAGAATAAGTAGTTCCTCCTGGATGAAAGAGATATCAGTGAGGTTGAAAATGCCTGTTGTTAGGCTTCTCTTTTTCTTTTCTTTTTTGCCCCCTCTGCATCCTCTCCTGCGTGTTTTGCTGGATGATGGATGGTGGGAAAGGAAGGGTGATGGTTCCCCCTCTGTTGGGGGTAATGATTCCCCCTCTGTTGATAGCCTGGCTCCACAATTTTGAATGGTTCTCTATACTCCCTTCATTCCCCTCTTGAGTATGATGAGTACTGCCCCTGCCCCGGTGCCTGAATTTCCCCCTTTGATTACCTCTATATGGTCTAGTCCTAGGTGCATAGGCATCATAATAGGGTGTTCCCAGGGTTTGTGGGGACTGATCCCTTAAAGGGGCATTGTAATTATGGGTGGGAACTCACCTGAACTGTATTGGGGAGTGAGAGGTGAAGCGTTCCCGCAAAAAGCTTTCCTCAAAATAAGGTGTCTGTGGATGGTGTGCCTTAGTTTTTTTATTCCCTTTTTTTCCTTGGGTTTTAGCTGGAGGGAGACGGGGGCAGAGATAGATGGTAATTGGTGAGTCCCCTCATCCCCCGATATGGAGGTATAATGGAATCCTGCCATTTTTAAATCTTGTTATCTTTATAATCTTTCATGTCTCATTGATATTTTTTTTACTTTGAAAAAAGGGGAGTTTTGGGACTTTAGTTGAGGCAGTAAACATTGTGAAAGTTGATTAAATGAAGGTACAACATTATTAATCATAAGTCCATAGTACATCTACAAATGTGATAAATGTGATTCTAAAAATATTGACACGCACATAAGTATGCATGCATTCAATACAGGCATCAAGGGTACAACAGTGCATACCAACCAAGCGCCACATAGTGGTCTGAATGAAGAAGTTATGACATAAAATGAATTAATATGTGTACATGAAAACTCTGAACAACATTGCAGCAATAATAAAATATATAAAACCATAGAGAACATGATGGATAAATTTGATGCTAAGAAGTGAAGATTAACACATGTATCTGCATCCCTGTTGACCGACGCGTTTTGTGTATTGGGAAAACTCATCAGGGGCAGGTGCTTCTGGGATATCTACAGAATAGGGATGAGCCGAACACCCCCCTGTTCGGTTCGCACCAGAACATGCGAACAGGAAAAAAGTTCGTTCGAACATGCGAACACCGTTAAAGTCTATGGGACACGAACATGAATAATCAAAAGTGCTAATTTTAAAGGCTTATATGCAAGTTATTGTCATAAAAAGTATTTGGGGACCTGGGTCCTGCCCCAGGGGACATGAATCAATGCAAAAAAAAGTTTTAAAAACGGCCGTTTTTTCAGGAGCAGTGATTTTAATAATGCTTAAAGTCAAACAATAAAAGTGTAATATCCCTTTAAATTTCGTACCTGGGGGGTGTCTATAGTATGCCTGTAAAGGGGCGCATGTTTCCTGTGTTTAGAACAGTCTGACAGCAAAATGACATTTTGAAGGAAAAAACTCATTTAAAACTACCCGCGGCTATTGCATTGCCGACAATACACATAGAAGTTCATTGATAAAAACGGCATGGGAATTCCCCAAAGGGGAACCCCGAACCAAAATTAAAAAAAAAAAATGACGTGGGAGTCCTCCTAAATTCCATACCAGGCCCTTCAGGTCTGGTATGGATATTAAGGGGAACCCCGAACCAAAATTTAAAAAAAAATGGTGTGGGGTCCCCCTAAATTCCATACCAGGCCCTTCAGGTCTGGTATGGATTTTAAGGGGAACCCCGCGCCAAAAAAAAAAAAAAAACGGCGTGGGGTCCCCCCAAAAATCCATACCAGACCCTTATCCGAGCACGCAACCTGGCAGGCCGAAGGAAAAGAGGGGGGGACGAGAGTGCGGCCCCCCCTCCCTCCTGAACTGTACCAGGCCACATGCCCTCAACATTGGGAGGGTGCTTTGGGGTAGCCCCCCAAAACACCTTGTCCCCATGTTGATGAGGACAAGGGCCTTCTCTTCTTCTCTTCTTCATTTTCTTCTCCGGGCCGCTCCGCAATCCATGCTGGCATGGAGGGAGGCTCCCGCTGTGTGACGGCGCTCCTCGTCTGACAGTTCTTAAATAAGGGGACGTCACAGGGAAGTCCCGTCAAGTCACCGTGCGTCAGAGGGGGGCGGGGTCACCGGGTGGCCCCGCCCCCCCCCCGTTATTTAAGAACTGTCAGACGAGGAGCGCCGTCACACAGCGGGAGCCTCCCTCCATGCCAGCATGGATTGCGGAGCGGCCCGGAGAAGAAAATGAAGAAGAGAAGAAGAGAAGAAGAGAAGAAGAGAAGAGCGGGAGCCTCTCCCCCATGCCATGGGTGCGGAGCGGCCAGAGGAGAAGAAGATAGAAGACGCCGCGGAGGAGATGCTGGACGAGAACGCCGGAGGAAGAGCCAGAAGAGCCAGAAGAGCCAGAAGAACCAGAAGATGAAGGAAGATAGAAGAAGCATTTAAATAAAGGAATTGTCAAAAACTGTCTCTTGTCATTTTTAACATTTTTGACACTTTTTTCGTGAAATGGTAGGGGTACTTATGTACCCCCTTACCATTTCACACAGGGGGGGGCCGGGATCTGGGGGTCACCTTGTTAAAGGGGGCTTCCAGATTCCGATAAGCCCCCCACCCGCAGACCCCCACAACCACCGGCCAGGGTTGTGGGGATGAGGCCCTTGTCCTCATCAACATGGGGACAAGGTGTTTTGGGGGGCTACCCCAAAGCACCCTCCCAATGTTGAGGGCATGTGGCCTGGTACGGTTCAGGAGGGAGGGGGGCCGCACTCTCGTCCCCCCCTCTTTTCCTGCGGCCTGCCAGGTTGCGTGCTCGGATAAGGGTCTGGTATGGATTTTTGGGGGGACCCCACGCTGTTTTTTTTTTTTGGCGCGGGGTTCCCCTTAAAATCCATACCAGACCTGAAGGGTCTGGTATGGAATTTAGGGGGAACCCCACGTCATTTTTTAAAAAAAATTTTGGCCGGGGTTCCCCTTAATATCCATACCAGACCTGAAGGGCCTGGTATGGAATTTAGGGGGACTCCCACGTCATTTTTTTTTTTTAATTTTGGTTCGGGGTTCCCCTTTGGGGAATTCCCATGCCGTTTTTATCAATGAACTTCTATGTGTATTGTCGGCAATGCAATAGCCACGGGTAGTTTTAAATGAGTTTTTTCCTTCAAAATGTCATTTTGCTGTCAGACTGTTCTAAACACAGGAAACATGCGCCCCTTTACAGGCACACTATAGACACCCCCCAGGTACGAAATTTAAAGGGATATTACACTTTTATTGATTGACTTTAAGCATTATTAAAATCACTGCTCCTGAAAAAACGGCCGTTTTTAAAACTTTTTTTTGCATTGATCCATGTCCCCTGGGGCAGGACCCAGGTCCCCAAACACTTTTTATGACAATAACTTGCATATTAGCCTTTAAAATTAGCACTTTTGATTTCTCCCATAGACTTTTAAAGGGTGTTCCGCGGCATTCGAATTTGCCGCGAACACCCCAAATTGTTCGCTGTTCGGTGAACTTGCGAACAGCCAATGTTCGAGTCGAACATGAGTTCGACTCGAACTCGAAGCTCATCCCTACTACAGAATATAAAGAGGTGTAATTTAAAGGGTCTGATCATAGTACAATATATTGAAGGTGGGACAAACAAGCCCCCCTTGAGTACTTACATGGAAATACTGCGATGAGATGCGGTGAGTGTGAAACCAAAGCCATAAATTTTGCTATACACAGCCTCCCCTGACACAGTCCAGATGCCATACCCTCAGAGGTCACATCTCATCTCCACACCTCCTCTAGGACCCAAGGACGCCACTTGCAGGTTAATATATACTTTTACCCTCAGTACCCTTTATCCGCCTGGATTAATCATCCTTGGCGGATAATCAACATGATATAATGACACTATTATCTATTTTTTCTAGACTCCTCGTGGCTGCCCCCACTGGCTTACTATCTGGTCCCATTAAGAACTTCAGTACCTTGTGTCTTGTGGCTGTGTATGGGGGGGCTTTGTGTGTGCGCCCTGCTGGTGTGAGGCCCTAGGCCACCTCAGCTCCCATGATGGGCAAAATTTATGGCTTTGGTTTCACACTCACCACATCTCATCACAGTATTTCCATGTAAGTACTCAAGGGGGGCTTGTTTGTCCCACCTTCAATATATTGTACTACGATCAGACCCTTTAAATTACACCTCTTTATATGCTGTATGTACGTGTCAATGTTTTTAGAATCACATTTATCACAATGTCCTTCTTGTATGTGGTTTCTGTTTTGTAGATGTACTATGGACTTATGATTAATAAAGTTGTACCTTCATTTAATCAACCTTCACAATGTTTACTGCCTCAACTAAAGTCCCAAAACTCCCCTTTTTTCAAAGTCTTTGTACCAGGAATGGAGGCACATTGCATATGTGCTTCATTTTAAAGTCCCAAATTCCCTCTTTCTCTTTTTCATTGATTTTTTTTGTTTTTGTTTTTATTGTCATTATCTTGCTTAGTGAGATAATGCTGGATTTCAGTTTTGGCTAAATACTCTGGAGAGTCAGAGAATGGTGCCACTTTATCCTTGAGTGTGTTCAGCTGGGATTCTAATAATCGTGATGTAAGTCTCCTTTTACTGATTATGGTTCCCATCAGCTTCTTTTCAGACTGGTTAAAAAATTGGCTCCAGTCCACTCTTTGAGTAGATTCTCATCCTCCAAAGCATCGTTGGGACCAAGATCCCATCTGAGGCTTTTTGAAGTGATATTCTCTTTTTGATATTGTTCTAGACCACTGCACAAAGTGTAGACCTTGATTCCAGATTCAGATTTTCAAGGTCATGGAGAAACATATCAAAACTTGGTGGGATCACCAATCTAGCACAATATCAAAAAGAGAATATCACTTCAAAATACCTTAGATGAGATCTTGGTCCCGATGCTTTGGAGGACCAAGGGACAAGGGATTTGGGACTAGTGGGAGTGGGTTTAGGGTTAGGGTTAAGGGACTAGTAGCAGCAGGATTAGTGTTTAGTGATTTGGGACTAGTGGGAGTGGGGTTAGGGTTAGGGATTTGGGACTAGTGGAGTTGGATTAGGGTTAGGGATTTGGGACTAGTAGGAATTGGGATTAGGGTTAGGGATCTGGGACTAGTGGGAACTGGGATTAGGGTTAGGGATCTGGGACTAGTGGGAGTGGGGTTGGGGTTAGCGATTTGGGACTAGTGGGAACTGGGATTAGGGTTCTGGGACTAGTGGGAACTGGGATTAGGGTTAGGGATTTAGTACTAGTGGGATTAGGGTTAGGGTTAGAGATTTGGGACTAGTAGGAGTGGGATTAGGGTTAGGGATTTGGGACTAGTGGGAACTGGTATTAGGGTTAGGGATTTGGGACTAGTGGGAGTGGGATTAGGGTTAGGGATTTGGGACTAGTGGATTTGGATTAGGGTTAGGGATTTGGGACTAGTGGGAATTGGGATTAGGGTTAGGGATTTGGGACTAGTGGGAGTTGGATTAGGGTTAGGGATTTGGATTTAGCAGGAGTGGGATTGGGGTTAGCGATTTGGGACTAGTGGGAACTGGGATTAGGGTTAGGGATCTGGGACTAGTGGGAACTGGGATTAGGGTTAGGGATTTAGTACTAGTGGGATTAGGGTTAGAGATTTGGGACTAGTAGGAGTGGGATTAGGGTTAGGGATTTGGGACTAGTGGGAACTGGAATTAGGGTTAGGGATTTGGGGATTTGGGACTAGTGGGAGTGGGATTAGGGTTAGGGATTTGGGACTAGTGGAGTTGGATTAGGGTTAGGGATTTGGGATTAGTGGGAATTGGGATTAGGGTTATGGATTTGGGACTAGTGGAGTTGGATTAGGGTTAGGGATTAGGGACTAGTGGGAATTGGGATTAGGGTTAGGGATTTGGGACTAGTGGGAGTTGGGATTAGGGTTAGGGATTTGGATTTAGCAGGAGTGTGTTGGGGTTAGCGATTTGGGACTAGTGGGAACTGAGATTAGGGTTAGGGATCTGGGACTAGTGGGAACTGGGATTAGGGTTAGGGATTTAGTACTAGTGGGATTAGGGTTAGGGTTAGAGATTTGGGACTAGTAGAAGTGGGATTAGGGTTAGGGATTTGGGACTAGTGGGAACTGGGATTAGGGTTAGGGATTTGGGGATTTGGGACTAGTGGGAGTGGGATTAGGGTTAGGGATTTGGGACTAGTGGGAACTGGGATTAGGGTTGGGGTTAGGGATTTGGAACTAGTAGGAGTGGGATTAGGGTTAGGAATTTAGGGTTAGGAATTTGGGACTAGTGGGAGCAGGATTGGGGTTAGGGTTAGGGATTTGGGACTAGTGGGAGTGGGATTAGGGTTAGGGTTAGGGATTTGGGACTAGTGGGACCTGGGATTAGGGTTAGGGAATAGAGACTAGTGGGAGTGGGATTGGTTAGGTATTGGGACTTGTGCTACTCACTTTTGCTGACTCTTTGCTTCCCGTTGAAGTCATTCCATTCTGGTATGTGTTTTTCATCAATCTTGTTCCATGCCAATGTTTTCCTGCTACAATTGGCATAATATGGATTCTTTAGATCCCACAATTCAGGGTGTGCCTTCATCGTATGTATAAACTCCTCTGGTTCATAGGAACTTGTTGGTTGGGATTAGGGTTAGGGATCTGGGACTAGTGGGAACTGGGATTAGGGTTAGGGATCTGGGACTAGTTGGAGTGGGGTTGGGGTTAGGGTTAGCAATTTGGGACTAGTGGGAACTGGGATTAGGGTTAGGGATCTGGGACTAGTGGGAACTGGGATTAGGGTTAGGGATTTAGTACTAGTGGGATTAGGGTTAGGGTTAGAGATTTGGGACTAGTAGGAGTGGGATTAGGGTTAGGGATTTGGGACTAGTGGGAACTGGTATTAGGGTTAGCGATTTGGGACTAGTGGGAGTGGGATTAGGGTTAGGGATTTGGGACTAGTGGAGTTGGATTAGGGTTAGAGATTTGGGACTAGTGGGAATTGGGATTAGGGTTAGGGATTTGGGACTAGTGGGAGTTGGATTAGGGTTAGGGATTTGGATTTAGCAGGAGTGGGATTGGGGTTAGCGATTTGGGACTAGTGGGAACTGGATTAGGGTTAGGGATTTGGATTTAGCAGGAGTGGGATTGGGGTTAGCGATTTGGGACTAGTGGGAACTGGGATTAGGGTTAGGGATCTGGGACTAGTGGGAACTGGGATTAGGGTTAGGGATTTAGTACTAGTGGGATTAGGGTTAGGGTTAGAGATTTGGGACTAGTAGGAGTGGGATTAGGGTTAGGGATTTGGGACTAGTGGGAACTGGGATTAGGGTTAGGGATTTGGGGATTTGGGACTAGTGGGAGTGGGATTAGGGTTAGGGATTTGGGACTAGTGGGAACTGGGATTAGGGTTGGGGTTAGAGATTTGGAACTAGTAGGAGTGGGATTAGGGTTAGAGATTTGGGACTAGTGGGATTAGGGTTAGGGTTAAATATTTGGGACTAGTGGGAACTGGGGTTAGGGATTTGGGACTAGTGTGAGTGGGATTATAGTTAGGGATTTGGGACTAGTAGGTGTGGGATTAAGGTTAGGGATTTGAGACTAGTGGGAGCGGGATTATGGTTAGGGATTTGGGACTAGTGGGAGTGGGATTAGGGTTAGGGTTATGGATTTGGGACTAGTGGGAACTGGAATTAGGGTTAGGGATTTAGGACTAGTGGGAACTGGAATTAGGGTTAGGTATATGGGACTAATGGGAGCGGGATTAGGGTTAGGGTTAGGGATTTGGGACTAGTGGGAGCAGGATTAGGGTTAGGGATATAGGACTAGTGGGAGCTTGATTAGGGTTAGTGTTAGGGATTTGGGACCAGTGTTAAGTGGGATTAGGGTAAGGGTTAGGGTATTTGGACTAGTGGGAGCAGGGTTAGGAATTTTGGACTAGTGGAAGTGGGATTAGAGTTAGAGTTAGGGATTTGGGACCAGTGGGGGTGGGATTAGGGTTAGGGATTTGAGACTAGTGGGAGTGGGATTAGTGTTAGGGATTTTGAACTAGTGGGAGCAGGATTAGGGTTAGGCATTTGGAACTAGTGGGAGCGGGATTAGGGTTAGGAATTTAGGGTTAGGAATTTGGGACTAGTGGGAGCAGGATTGGGGTTAGGGATTTGGGACTAGTGGGAGTGGGATTAGGGTTAGGGTTGGGGATTTGGGACTAGTGGGACCTGGGATTAGGGTTAGGGAATAGAGACTAGTGGGAGTGGGATTGGTTAGGTATTGGGACTTGTGCTACTCACTTTTGCTGACTAGCCGACTCGCACACACTGTTTACACCTAGTGCCAGGCATTTTAACATGTGAGTGTAACTGCCTCTGCTGTTGCTACTTTTTAAAAACATCCATTAAATGACTACACTATGAGACCTTCATCTATGTCTCCTGTGGAGTCATTTTTCACATCCTAGTTTCATCTCGAGGAAAAGAACAAAATCCCCTTGTGGTGGACTTTAAAGGCATGAGAACTTTTGAGAAAGTATTTTTCGAGTATGAAATATTTATTAAATGTAGTATGTACAAAACATGTATAAAAAATATATAGTGTATTGGAACATATTTACAATGCTGTCACCATAACATAGCTGGATAACCAATCAATGTCAGTTCATCGTCAAACTGCCCTCAGAAAGCCCTCAGATATGTTGATTTTCATAGCCAAGTCCAGGATTTACATAGATGTTTATCTGAATAATTTGACCAATGAGATCAATCAGATCATTAGGATCTGTTTTCCTCAATTTATGAATTAACGGACATTGAGGTCACCGGACTCCTCCCCCCTTCCCTTTGTTAGCAAACGAAGGCACTTGGGAAAGGGGGAGGAGTCCAGTGACATTGATGTCCGTGATGTCATAGGATCTCCAACGGAACTCCCTGAAGACCCGGAAGCCGGCGGAGAGGTGAGACCGATCAAAAGAATTTTGATCGATCAAAAAAATTAATGATTAATCGAGGAATTAATCTTTAATTTTCCCAGCCCTAATATATACAAATAAATGTCATATTAAAATGGACAAAAGCGTGCATGCACCCCCATGTATTTGGGTGAGCAGAAGATGGAGAGACGTTACCATTCATACCAATGTGTGCGATTAGTGATTACAAACCCTTAAAACTATCGACTTAAAGAGTTTTTTGGAATTAATAATAATAGTAATTATTTCTCCATTCCCCCTGAGAAGAACACCTCAAGAAATGGCTTGAAGCAAATGGCTTCATTTAAGCCCGGTGATTGTGTCACTTTCAATTTATAGATCCACCTCAACTCCAGCTGGAGGAGAACTTTGTTCCACTCTCCTCCCCTGGGGTTGGGGTGCACAGAATAAGAAACTTGATTCTGGGAAACCTGCCATTGTGTACAATTTTGGTGTGTCGCCCAAGTGGGAGATCTGGATCGCACACCTGCATGCTGCGTCCATGCCTGTAGGCTCTTCTCCAGAACTCAAGCTTGGTTTTGCCAATATAGAAGAAGCTACAGTCACATATTAGCATGTACACTACTCCAACAGTTCTACAGTTTGCAAAGTGTTTCGGGTAGAATGTCTGGCCATTAGGTAAAGTTGGATTTTTTTGAGTAAGCATGAATTTACAATAATTACAAGTTCTGTGTATGAAGGTTCCCTTGTATTTACAATGGTCCTTCTTGTTTTCCACTTTAAATTCAGTACAGACAATTCTATCTCTCACAGAAGTTTCTCTCTTAAACGTAAGCAAGGGCTTTTTAGGGACAAATGGTCCTAGTGCTGAATCTAATAAAAGCAAGTGCCAGTATTTCTCCACAATATTTTTTACTTTATGCTGTTGATTTGTAAATCTTGTAAATATTCTTAGAGAGTTGGCATTGCTTTTAGGTTTTTTTGAATGTAGCAGACTATGTCTCAATTGTTTAGATGCCTGTTGGTAGGATCAATGACGTCTTCATTATTTGGGACGGGTCACAGGAAATGCTCCAACAATGCCTTTCTAGGATGAGCAAAAATGATTTCAACCCCAGCTTCACTATGTCCCACAATAAACAATGTGTTGCGTTTCTGGGCGTGGAGGTCTATAGAGGTGAGGGAAGAGTCCTTCTCAGCAAACTCTATAGAAAACCCACAGCTGGAAACGCAATACTGCATGCAACAAGTTTTCACCCTAAAGCTCTTATAGATTCAATACCATACGGTCAGTATCTCAGGGTCAGACAGAACTGTACAGACGATGCCATCTTTAAAATAGAGGCTGATAAACTATGTGATCGCCTACTTCTGAGAGGCTACTCTCATGCCTCCTTGAAGAAATCCTACCAATAGGTATCTAAACAATCGAGACATAGTCTGCTACATTAAAAAAAACTAAAAGCAATGCCAACTCTCTAATAATAATTACAAGATTTACAAATCAACAGCATAAAGTAAAAAATATTGTGGAGAAATACTGGTACTTGCTTTTATTAGATTCAGCACTAGGACCATTTGTCCCTAAAAAGCCCCTGCTTACATTTAGGAGAGCAACTTCTGTGAGAGATAGAATTGTCAGTACTGAATTTAAAGGGGAAAACAAGAAGGACCATTGTAAATACAAGGGAACCTTCAAATGCGTAACTTGTAATTATTGTAAATTCATGCTTACTCAAAAGAATCCAACTTTACCTAACGGCCAGACTTTCTACCCAAAACACTTTGCAAACTGTAGAACTTTTGGAGTAGTGTACATGCTAATATGTAACTGTAGCTGCTTCTATATTGGCAAAACCAAGCTTGAGTTCTGGAGAAGAGCCTATAGGCATGTACGCAGCATGCAGGTGTGCGATCCAGGTCTCCCGCTTGGGCAACACACCAAAATTGTACACAATGGCAGGTTTCCCAGAATCATGTTTCTTATTCTGGACTTTAATCACACACATAGGTTGGACTTGATGGACTTGTGTCTTTTTTCAACCTCACCTACTATGTAACTATGTAACTATGTGACTGTATGCACCCCAACCCCAGGGGAGGAGACTGGAACAAAGTTCTCCTCCAGCTGGAGTTACAGTGGATCTATAAATTGAAAGTGACACAATCACCGGGCTTAATTAAAGCCATTTGCTTCAAGCCATTCCTTGAGGGGTTCTCCTCAGGGGGAATGGAGAAATAATTGCTATTATTATTGATTCCAAAAAACTCTTTAGATCAATTGCTTTAAGGGTTTGTAATCACTAATCACACACATTGGTATGAATGGTAACGTCTCTCCATCCTCTGCTCACCCAAATTCATGGGGGTGCATGCACGCTTTTGTCCATTTCAATATGACATTTATTTGTATATGTATGCCCCTTATGGAGGGCATTACAGGTTTAATTTTCCATCACTATCATACTTGTGATATTACCCATATTTTATTATGTATATATACTATCCTTGTTGTACTATACTGTATGTATTTTGCATACTGCTTATTTTATATAGTATTGTGTATATACTGCATTTCCTTGTTACCCCCTAACATGTATTGTCAATGTTAATGTTGCACAGTTCCTCTTATTGTATGCCCTCTCCTCTTTTTCTTGTTTCTTAGAAGTCCAACATTCCATCCTTTTGACCTGGTTCTCACCTCCTGTGGGGGTGACTGTGCTGTTCCGCCTTCCCCTCCCTCCGTCCCGGCTGTGGGCGTGCCGGGGGGCTGCCCGGCACGCAGAGCCGCCCAGGTTAGCCAATCTGTGGTGGCACTATGTGAGGCCTGGGGCGCTATTACATCAGCGTCCAGCCTCCATCTTGCTCCTCCAGCGGACATGCTCAGTCCACCGTTGAAGCTCTTTGTGTCGGTGGGCGGTGTGGGCGTGGCCTCGTTCCAGTTCAAGACAATATCGGGCATGCGCTATGGACGTGGCTGCACGCACATGGCTCGGGGGACATCCAGGAATAGACCCTGCCCTTTCTCCCCACCCCCTCTCTGGCTGGATCAGCTGTTCTGATTCCGGCTGATTGGGAAGTGACATATACTACTATGGCCACTTTCTCAGGCATCCACGTCAGTCCATTGCTGGATGCAGGAGTGAACAGTCAAAAATCTAACAGGTATGAACTGTGGCTTTCTACCCTATAGATAATCTGCATTTTGAACAGCCCGTCTGCTTGTTTCACACAGAACCCCCTGCATTTAGGATTACATATGCCTTTTCTCTAACTATTTATATTTCTTTTTTAAAAAAAACTTTCTGTCTTAGATTGTGAGCTTGTAATAAACAGACATTCTGCTATAACAAGATAATTAAAAACACTAAACACATACAATAAGAATGAATTCAACAATTCTAATTCACTTAATGCTCACATAACATGATAGATTTTTGGTTAAATATATAAAAAAAAAAATTAAATCTAAGTTTATTATTTTTTTTTTTTATATTTTATTGAGTTTTTACAAATATTTAACATTCAGTACATTAGCAATTGGTACAGAAGAAGGTATGTAAAACTAAATCAATAGGTATCTTGAAGATTGAACAAGACTATATATCACAAAAGTAAAGAAATAATCTTGAACAGAAAATAAGCATCCTGGAGGATAGAAGTACACGTAGGATGTGTATAAATCTTCACGATAGCCATGGAAATCAGGAAAATATCCTTTAGGTATTAGCAGGACTTACTTTGTGTTCCAAGCAGATTATGATAACGTTGATATTGTCGCCAACATATAGAAGCTGTGATTCTTATTCTATTGCCCCGTACACACGGTCGGACTTTGTTCGGACATTCCGACAACAAAATCCTAGGATTTTTTCCAACGGATGTTGGCTCAAACTTGTCTTGCATACACACGGTCACACAAAGTTGTCGGAAAATCTGATCGTTCTGAACGCGGTGACGTAAAACACGTACGTCGGAACTTTAAATGGGGCAGTGGCCAATAGCTTTCATCTCTTTATTTATTCTGAGCATGCGTGGCACTTTGTCCGTCGGATTTGTGTACACACGATCGGAATTTCCGACAACGGATTTTGTTGTCGGAAAATTTTATCTCCTGCTCTCCAACTTTGTGTGTCGGAAAATCCGAAGGAAAATGTCCGATGGGGCCCACACACGGTCGGAATTTCCGACAACACGCTCCGATTGGACATTTTCCATTGGAAAATCCGACCGTGTGTACGGGGCATAAGTGGGAGAATAATAAGGGAGGCTAGTATTATATATCTTAGCCGACAATATTAGTTCAACCCTCTCCCCTGGGCACCCCTTATGGGAGCTATCTGTGCCTAGTGAGGGTGTGTACATAAATGTGTTCCAGAGGCATGTCGGTTCGGTGTGTGTATAACATATAATAAGTTCGATTGGGGATTATGTGTGTGAGAGAGGGGTATAGGAGGGAGACGGAGGAGTATGGCTGGGTATATACTTATATATTTGCGTGTTCAGTCAGGCATGTTCCTGTGATGCCATCAGGATCAGAGGGCATAGGACTAGCCTGGGTGTGCGTCGGGTGCGATTCTTTAAAATGAGTCCAGCAGGCCCAAGTTTCCCAGTATTTAGCTGGGGTGTCAGAGGTTTGGTGTATGAGGTTTTCTATCTCAGCCAGTTTGTCCACTCTCCGTATCCATTCTGTGATCGAGGGAGGGGACGTGCTTCTCCAATGAACAGGGATGCACAGGTTTGCCGCATTAATAAGGTGTAGTACTAATGATTTCTTATATACACGTTGAGGAATGGAAGTGTGGTGGAGTAAGAATTGAGCCGGGGTATAATCCGGGGTGAATGTCGTTATTTGAGTGATTAAGCGGTGGATTTCAGACCAATAGGTTTGAAGGAGAGGACATTCCCACCAAATGTGGAGGAGTGTGCCTTTGGCTGCGTCACATCTCCAACATTTAGGAGAAATGGTTGGTAGGAATTTGTTTATTTTGTCGGGCGTCCTATACCATTTCGTAAATATTTTGTATCTGCATTCTTGTGTCGCTACATTGATTGAGCCTTTGTGAATGTGGTTGTGTATATTTCTCCACTCTTCAGGGGTAAGGGTGAGATTCAGGTCAGTTTCCCAATGTTTTATTAGTTTGTCATTTTGGATGTCATATGGTGGAAAGAAGAGAGCGTGAATGGTGGAAATGAGGTGTCTTTGCGGTTCGGAACTGGTGCATAGGAGTTCGAAAGGTGTGAGTTCCCTGTGGAGGTCTGCATTGGGTTTGAGACTATGAAGGAAGTGACGGATCTGGAGGTATTTGTAAAAAGGGATATGAAATTCTGGGAAATTGTTTGACAGGGCCTGGTGCGTCATGAGGATTCCTTGATGGAACAGTTGTTGTGCTCTGAGTCGGGGTCTTTGTGGGTCATTCGTTGGGTGGCGTAGAGACACTCCCATTGCAAAGTCCGGGTTGTCTTCCACAGGGGTCATCGGGCCTGGCGTGGGTGGAATCCGAAGTATTTTGCACGCCGCTTTAAAGTTCAGGAGGGTAGAGTTAATTAGGGGATTTAATGTCTCATCTTTCGGAATGTGTTTTGGGTTTAGCCAGGGCAGAAGTTGTAACGGTATCGATGTGAAAGCATTTTCAATTTGTACCCAATCTTTGCCTTTGCTGTGTAAGTGCCAGTCGATAATTCTGGCTAGATGGCAGACCCAGTAATAGGTGTGTATGTCCGGCACCTGCAAACCTCCCTGTAGTTTCGGAGACGTCAGTCTATGCCAGTTCAGTCTGGGCTGTTTAGAGGACCAGATAAATTCTCTACATATCCTTTTGTATGAGAAGAATGAGGGTGGGAGCCGTATGGGGATGGATTGTAGAAGGTATAATAACCTGGGGAGTATGTTCATTTTCAATATCGCTATCCTTCCAAACCAAGAAAACGGACCCACTTGCCACTTTTGCAGGTCAGTCTGGATGGTCTGTAAGATAGGTAAGAAGTTTAACCGGAATGTGTCTGTCAGTTTGGCAGGGATTTTGATGCCGAGGTAAGTTATGGCTTGAGCTTCCCAGGTGAAAGGGAAGTTATGTTTGCATTGTGCAACTGTTTCATTTGTCAATGATACGTTAAGGGCTTTGGATTTAGAAAAGTTTATTTGTAAATTGGATAATGACTTGAAAAGTGCAAAGTCTTTTAGAAGGTTCGGGATGGTGGTGATCGGTTCTGTAAGGAAGAGTAGGACGTCATCTGCGTATGCCGCTATTTTGTATTGTTTTCGGTTAATGTCAACACCTTTGATATCTGGGTTTTCTCTGAGTCAGCAAAGCAAGGGTTCCATCGTCAGTATAAAAATCAGGGGGGATAGGGGGCACCCTTGTCTAGTACCGTTGAACACGGAGAAGGCGTCCGACAAGCCGCCATTCACTCTTATCCTGGCAGTTGGAAAAGAGTAGAGAGCTAAAATCATTTTGATCATTTGTGATGGAAGGCCTATAGAGTGTAGGGTTGCTTCCATGAAGTCCCAGGCCACCCTGTCAAACGCCTTCTCCGCGTCCAAGGATAGAAAGAAGCCCCGAGTGGAAGTGGATGTCAGCCAATGGTGTATGTTTAAAGCTTTAGTTGTGTTATCCCTTGCTTCTCTTCCGGGAACAAAACCTACCTGATCTGTGGAAATTAAATTGTGAATCAAGGGCAATAAACCGATTGGCTATGGCTTTGGCATACAGTTTGACGTCTACGTTTAGTAGAGAGATGGGGCGGTAATTAGAAATCATCTTGTCATCTTTCCCCGTTTTTGGAATGAGTGTAATATGGGCCTCAAGTATGTCTTTGGAAGCTATGCTGGTGGGTAAGAAACTGTTAAATACCTGGACTAGGTGAGGCGTCAGTATGTCAGAAAAGGTTTTGTAGTAGCCAACTGTCAGTCCATCCGGACGAGGGCTCTTGCCCGGCTTCATGTTTTGTAATGCCAGTGACAGCTCTTCCTTCGTCAAGGGAGCAGCTAGAGGAGCAGCCTCCTTCGTTGTGAGGGGTGAGGGTGAATATTGGGATAGGAAGGTTTGAATTGCCACCTTCCTGTCCTCTAAGGTGGGCGACGTCTGGGGGGTGCGAAGGTTGTATAGGTCTGTGAAATAGCGCACAAATTGTATCGCTATGTCCTCAGTCACGACTAATGTTTTACCAGAGGGGTCTATGATTGAGTGTATAGTGTGGGATGCTTTTTTAGCCTGTAACGCTCTGGCTAGCAGCTTCCCTGACTTGTTAAAGAACTCATAGAAGCATTTTTGTGTAAGCATATATTTACGTTTAATGTTTTTGTGCAATTCTTCGAAGAGTTCGTTTCTCAGTTGCGTCAGTTCTGCCAGTGCATGAGAGGCTAAAGATGCTTTATGTTTCCGTTCCAGTTCGGAAATGCGATTAGTCAGTTCCTCCAATTTTGCTTTTTTGAGTCTGTTTCTAATCGCGGCCTGAGACAGGAACGTTCCTCTGATAACACATTTATGTGCAGCCCAGACTACTTCAGGAGCAGACTCACCCTGTCCGTTTTCTGCAAAGTAATTACTAAGGTGTTTGGAGATGGTGTGCGAGACTTCTGAGTTTGTGAGAAGGGCATTGTCCAGACGCCATATGCGAGAACATGATCTTGTAGTGGGGATATGCATGGTCATATTTATGGTGCTGTGGTCCGAAAGAATCATCGGTTCAATTGTGGAATTTTGGAGTAGTGACAGGTCATTTTGGGAAATAGTCTATTCTCGAGTACTTGGAGTGCAAGGAGAAGAATGTAAAGTCTTTACCGTTTGGATGGAGCGTACGCCATGTGTCATGTAGTAGCAAGTTACGAAATTGTGTTGTGATTGCACGTAGGGCCCTGTAAGGATAAGATGAGGCACCATTGGAGGTATCAAGGGAGGGATTGAGCGGGACATTAAAGTCACCGCCGACTATTAATGTGCCCGCGCTAAAAGTCAAGAGAAGTTGCAGTGTGTTGTGAAAAAAGGACACCTGTTGTGTATTTGGAGCGTATAGGTTTGCAATGGTAATTGTTGTGTTGTGTAGAGTACCTTTGACGAAAAGGAATCTACCCTGAGGGTCCCGTTGTACATCAGTAACGATGAGGGGGCATAGCTTCGATATAATGCTTACCCCTTTCGATTTAGCTTCCTGATTGGGGGCATGGTACACAGTTGGGAAGTGTTTGTTCTGTAGTTTGGGAATTGCGTCTGATCTAAAGTGTGTTTCTTGGATGAGTGCAATGTGGGTTTTGGTTTTCTGTAATGAACGAGTAGAAGAGAACGTTTTTCGGGCGTGTTGAGGCCGCGTATATTCATAGAACGCAGGTTGAGTGCTGAGTATGTTGGATTCTTAGCATTAGATAAATTAATGGGTTCCATGACCTCCGTCTGGGTCAGAGTAAGGTACTGTACCAGGGAGTTAGGATTGGGAAAGGCGCGCTCAGCGGTTTTGTCGTTGTTCCAAGGTAAGGTGTATATAGCGCAAAGGAGAGACTGATGAGACAGCCGGAAGACTAATCAGTCCTGCTGTCTCTCTATTATATGTTAATCGGTAGTGTACAGAGCAATGACAGCTTTCACCCCGTGCAACACGGGCTGGTACACTGCACTGCTGCTGTGTGGGGGTTGGCCAAGACCTAACACAAGAGAGTTTGTGTGGGTATGAAATGTGAAAACATCTATATCCTACTATCCTGTGACTATGGAGCGGGGAGAACGGAGGTGTGCGTGTGTGTATATGTATTCTCGGGCTTGAGGTCTATATTTGAGAAGGTGGTTAGGGTAAGGCAGGGGCCCAAGTAAAATGGTCGCCAAGATATAGTCAACTTTTCTGAGGATAAACTTAGAGGTAAAATGTTAACCGAATAACCGATTATATACCTGAATGAGAAGGACTCGGCGCCGAGGTGCCAAGCACGGCTCACACAAGACTCCTCGCGGACGTCTGAAGTCTCCGCTGCAGCCCCTCGAGGTCACAGCAGAGGGTCCAGAGAGTGAGGCAAGTGTTAATTACAATTCAATTTGCGAGGTAAAAAGGAGGTCTACCTCACCGACCCCTTTAACAGTACTGCTAAATAATAACTGGTTGATACATTTCAAGTCATAGCCAGGAGGACAATATAAGCTTGAGGTATGAATTCGTGTGTAACTACAGTAAAATAAAATGGGGTACATGCAACAGAAGGACCATTTCAAAGCAACGAGTAGCACAAACTATATGCAGTAGTGCTTTTTCCCTGCGAGTCTATAGCTGTAAAAAAAAAAAAAAAAAAACGAATTGCCGCAGCATGCTGTAATGAGAAGACCCTGGGACGTGTTGGATAGTCTAGAACAGTAGATCACCGGTAAATGTCTGTAGCTTCGGAGGCATCCGTTGTCTGTGTGTTCTTGCCGTCAGTGGTCTAGAATGTGTATGCGGTCTCCTCCGTGAGACCATAATCGCAGATGGCTGTCCTCTATACCTTGGAGCAGTCCCGTTATAAGGTTCTTAGGCGGATCTCCATTCCCCGTCTGGAGTACTGGTAATACGTGGAGTCAGAGACCTGAGGAGGAACGGCAGGGGGTCGCTAACCCAGGGGGACTCCGAACGAGGTGTGCTCCGGCTAGATTCGATATGTCGAGAAGTTGTCCGGTGGTTTGGGTAAGTATCCGTAGGCGTAGGCTGTGGAGATGATGAGCAGTACCAGACGGTTGTTCTCCGGGACGGTGACAAAAACCCAGGGGTTACTTGATGGTGGACTGGAAGCAATAGACTGGTAAGTAATGTGGTATATGGGCCATTTGTTATCTTCCATAGGCGGCGCATCCACACTGACCCGAGAGGGGCAGTCCGAGAGTTGCTTGTAAGATTGCAGAGACTTGTTGCGTATTTCCGGATAGCTTTCGCCAAGCATCTTGGGGATTGTAGTATTCGCAGTTAGGATCTAGATGGTATATTCGGGAGTGTGCTAGCCATCTACAAGCGTCCTTTTAATATGCATGTTTCAGCAGATACAGCACAGACCGTTCATACCTCACTTAGATGGCCAGGCCATGTTCGCAGAGATGTAGGCAGGTGTACAAAAACCGTAAAAACATAAGTCTAACTATAACTCAAAAAACGGGAACATGACCTGGGCCATTAGGAGCGGAGGTCTAACAGGGCAATAATAGGAGTGTTACAGCCCAGAAACATCGGGTGCCTATGGATGGTGTCTCCCGTCTGGCTCTCCTTGAGTTGGGGGAGTGAGGGCTGGGATCTCGGTGGTTGGTGCGATGAGCGCCATGAAGCGTAGTGATAGACGGGGATCGTCTTCTCCTTTGTCTTGTGTTTGACGCCTCCATGGGTTCTTCAGGTGGGTGGTCTCTGCACACTGTGGAGCGGCGAAAGTCCACATACCAGTTGGGAACCTCTACCCTTGGAATGTTTAGAGTGTCACAGAAGAAAGGGAGGTCTTCAGATACTTTTAGGTATGCTGTGCGGCCTTGCGAGGTGGCGGCTAAACAGAAAGGGAATTTCCATTTGTAAGTGATGCTTTTAGCGCGGAGGGTGTCCAGCAGGGGTTTCAAGTCTCTGCGATGTTGGAGGGTTATACCTGACAGATCTTGGTATATTTGGATGATTTTCCCTTCGTGTACTATTTGTGGGATACCTCTGGCCTGCCTGAGTATCTCTTCCTTAATTCTGAAGTCCGGCAAACAGCAGATGATATCCCGTGGCGGATCTGTGTCTCTACCTTTTGGCCATAGTGCACGATGGATCCTCTCCAGATCTATAGGCATCTGGAGTGGTCTATGGAGAAGGCCGTTAAACAGATTAGTGACAGAATGCGTTACCTGATCTCCCTCTATCATCTCGGGCAAACCTCTGACCCTCAATTTATGGCGTCTGCCGCGGTTATCAAGGTCTTCAAGATGTCTCTGCATCTCTCTCATCTGTAGCGTGTGAGTGTCGACATGTCTTGTAGTTTTGCGTAGCTGTAGGTCTTGACGATCCGCCATTTGCTCTGCCGCCTGCACTCTGTCAGGGAGGGCTCGGATGTCTATGCGGAGTTCCGGGATAGCTGCCGAGAGGGTGTCCTTGATGTCTGCAGCTATCATCCGCAGGTCTTGAATGTTAAGCTGAGGCAAGGGCTGATCCTCCATCATGGTACCATTTGTCTGACTGGGAGGGAGAGTGAGGGACGATGCTCCCAGTTGTGAGGAAGTTGCGGCCTCAGAGATTCTGTGGCGGGATGGCGCCATGTTGCCACGGCCTGCTCGGAACATTTCAGGGATATTTTGCCCGGCGTTGCCCGGTTGTTCTCTGGGTGAGCGGGAGCGGGAGGTCGAGGTGTTCCTGGATGCAGTCCCCATGAAGTATGCCGAGTATAGAGCGTTGAGACCTCCGATAAACTGGTAGCAGGTCAATGGATAGCAGGAGCTACAGGATTAAGCCGCCATCCTCATGCCAGGTCAGGCCACGCCCCTAACTTTATTATTTTTTGTAGTTGTGGTGAATGTACCTTCTACAACAAACCCCTCTGCACATTCATGTGATTTCACGTACCATGTGCAGGTATTTAATAAATAATTTATGTGGAATATAATATAAATAATTAAAACTTGTATATACAATTCTATTTCCAAATACATTTATTTAATATTTTTTACTTTTCTAAAAATTATTTAAAATTGTATATTTAAAGACTCTATTTCATACTTACAGGGTCTTTTTCCTCTTTTGGCCTCAGTGGGTCCTCTGGTCTGACCCTCCTGGGGTGTGTGTTGTGGGGGAGCTTGGTCAGCACTCTGGGCTGGGCCCAACATTGGCACCCTTCCCGAAGGCACGCCACCTCTGTTGAATTTCTGGCTTAGGAATTGGGAGCATTTTTTGCACTCATATGTTTTTAATTAGAACATTTTGAAAGGGCTGCCATCCCAATACATGTAAGTGAAATCCTACCAGTCCTGTCTGTTGTCCTTGTATATTTATGAACATTGCTGGAATGCTGTATATCTGTATATTTATTTATTTTTCTTAAACATTCTATTCTAGAACATAAAGTATTCTTGCTTAATTATACCCCTAAAGAAGAAGACACACAAGTACTCTGAAACACGTCGGGTGCAAGAATCGCTATTTTAAAGTTTGTACTATTATGTTATGGTGACAGCATTGTAAATATGTTCCAATACACTATATGTTTTTATACATGTTTTGTACATACTACATTTAATAAATATTTCAAACTCAAAAAATACTTTCTCAAAAGTTCTCGTGCCTTTAAAGTCTACCACAAGGGGATTTTGTTCTTTTCCTTAATATTGGATGTGGCACTAAAAATGCTCAAATATAGCCGACTCACCACCTGCATTTAGTTTCATCTCGAGGAGCCAGTGAAATAGAATTGTGCTAAAAGTGTAATCATTCTGGTATTTCAAAAGCGCTTTTTGACCATCCTGTAAATAGGGGTCAAACATCTCTGGTGAGTGGCCACCTTCCCATTGAGCACTTGTGGTGGAAGAACTAAAATTTTTATCTCAGAGCATTCTACTTTGGTGTTGGGAATATATCACTTATGGACTTTTTGCTTGCTGTTTACAATTGTGTCATTGTCAGAAACCATGAAATCAGACCGAGACAGAAGTACAGTTAAATCACACTTGTTTAATAATAAAAGTAAATAGAACAAACATAGTCAAAACATAGCCAATAGTTCGGTAACCGGAACGGATAGTCAGCCAAGCCGGAAGGTCAGGGATCAGTGTAGTGAAACAGCAAGCAGGAGCTGGAACCAGAAGGGATGTCAGCCAAGCAAGTCTTTCAACAGGAACGCAGGAGATGTCTATGTGATGTTGACCAAGGCGAAGGCAGAGTTCCTCTGGGCTGGACGGCTTCAGTAGGCAGGACTGATGAGCAGTAAGGAGGGTAGGATGGAGTGCTAGCAGGAGAAACTGATGAGATAAATAAATAAGTAATAGTAATAAAAATGATGATTAAAGTCCAGTTTTGTTTTGGAGGGATTTTATCACACTTTCCTCTCTGGATCCAGACCTATGTTAGAGGTTCTGGTTGAAAATTCGGAGCGGCAGCCATCTCAGGAAAGCAGAAGTACTCTATAATAATAGAAGAGGGAAGAGAGAGCAGCGCCGCTCTAAGGAAGGAATCTTTAATATGCTTAAAATACACTCACATTCTGGCAGCCTTAGTCAGGCATTTGGGTAAAAGTTTTTGTTCTTCCTCAGCTGTACTGGGTATTCCTTCGGTTTCCTGGCTGGGCAACAGTGATGGAACAGTCCCCAGCCACTGCAGTGGCATCCGTAGCTCTGAGGCTGAAGGTATCACAGGTAGGCACATCAGCTGGGCACATCAGAAGGACATGTCAGACACTGGAGAACAGTGGGCGTGGCTTAAGCACTCGCATTTGGAGCATGCGTATTCCTTTTGTCAGGCACTGACAAGCAGGATATCAACAGCTGAGTAGCTGTGGAGAGATAGGAGCTGGTAATAAGCCGATAGCTGAGCGGCCAGCTCAGAGAAGGAAGGGCCGAGCCCAGCCCTGACTGTACCCCCTCCTCAATGACCCCTCCTCCTCAGAGGACCACCAGGCTTGAGGGGACAACAACTATGGAAATCACGGTAGAGGACAGGGGCATGTACGTCCGAGGATGAGACCCAAGAGCGTTCCTCCAGACCGAACCCTTTCCAATGCCCCAGGTACTGTATGCGCCCACGGAACATATGGGAGTCAACAATGGACTGTACTTCATACTCCTAATGGTTCTCAACCTGTACAGGGTGAGGATATGGCACCGAAGTGGTAAAGCAGTTGTAGACCAAAGGTTTTAATAAGGAGGCATGAAATACATTTGAAATACGCATATTAGAAGGAAGGTCTAATGTGTAAGCTATTGGGTTAATCCTGCGAAGAATAGAGAAAAGTCCAATAAACCAAGCTGCAAACTTCAGTGAGGGAACACGAAGTCGAAGGTTGGAGGATGACAGCCAGACCCTGTCCTCAACCTGGTAGGAAGGCACCGGCAGGCATCTGTGGTCAGCATGGAGTTTGTACCCATCATTAGCTTGTCGCAAAGCATCCAGGACTTGTGCCCAAGTGGAATTAAGACCATGGAGATGATCTTCTAACGCAGGAATACTCTGCGGAACAAATGAGTCAAGCGACATGGTTGGAAACCATAGTTCGACATAAATGGGGATAATCGGGAAGCAGAACTCAAGGCACTATTGTGTGCAAACTCTGCCCATGGTAATAGGTCTGACCAGTTGTTATGATGGTCAGAAATATAGCAAAGTAGGAATTGCTCCAAGCACTGATTGGTTTGTTCTGTGGCCCCATTAGACTGCGGGTGATACGCAGAGGAGAAAGCAAGCTGAATTCCCAACTGTGCATGAAAGGCTCGCCAGAACTGGGACACAAACTGACTAGCCCTGCCCGAGACAATCACCTTGGATAGCCCATGTAAGCGAAAGATCTCCCAAGCAAAAATGGAAGCCAGTTCCTTAGAAGTGGGAAACTTCTTGAGAGGAATACAATGACACATTTTTGAGAACCGGTCAACCACCAGAAGGATAACTGTGTCGCCCTGGGAGTTGGGTAACTCCTCAATAAAGTCCATAGACAGGTGGGTCCAGGGCCTCTCTCCATTGGGTTGGGTTGTAGGAGGCCCACTGGAAGGTGTCATGGAGTCTTACTCTGAGTACACACGGAACAGGCAGCTATGAAGGTGCTTATATCAGCACGTCAACTAGGCCACCAGAATTGTTGGGAAATGGCCCAAAAGAGTTGATTCTTCCCAGGGTGGCCAGCAGCCTTAGGAGAATGGTAAGTCTGGAGCACAGCAGTATGGAGACTCTCTGGGACAAAGCAGTACCTTCAAGGAGATGTCTCCATTCTTTTTATATCTAAAATGATCGCCAACATCTCTCTGTCACCAATCTCATAATTGCACTCCGCAGGTGACAATTTCTTGGAAAAGTAGCCACAAGGATGTATCACACTCTCAGAGGTAGGATGTTGAGACAGAAGGGCGCCAACACCAGTCTTAGAAGCAGCAACCTCAAGGATGAAAGGTAACGTGGGATCAGGATGTGCCAATACAGGAGCAGAAACAAAGGCAGCCTTAAGACTCTCAAAGGCCTTAATGGACTCCGGAGACCAACTCTGTGGGTTACCATCATTTCTGGTCATATCAGTCAGGGGCTTGACCAGAGATGAGAAGTTACAAATAAACTTCCGATAGTAGTTGGCAAACTCAATGTAGTTGGTAAACCCATGGGTCGGGGCCACTGTAGGATTGCTGAAAGTTTTTCTGGGTCCATCAAAAAACCTGCAGTTGAAATTACATAACCCAGGAATTTACCTGTTCACAATGGAATCCATACTTCGCCATTCAAAAAAGGGGTTGTGCCTCTGTAACCAAGGATAACCAATAACCAGCAGAAGCTTAGGTGAAGAAATAACTTGGAATTGGATTATCTCATGGTGAAGAGCCCCTATGGCCATGGACAACAGAACAGTCTCATGAGTCATATGGGCAGGATGTAGAGGTCTCCCTTCAAGAGCCTCAATGGCAGGTGGAGTGTCACGCAGCTGCAGCAGAATCGAGTGCTTCGATACAAAGGCAGGATCAGTAAACAGGCCCGCAGCCCCAGAGTCGATTAGAGCCTGTATCTCGACAGACGACTCAGCCCAAGAAAGGGTGACTGAAACCAGGGGCTTATCCTTCTGGATAACTGGGGATGAAACAATGCCACCTAAGATCTGTCTATGACAGGACCTCAAGGTTTGGGCGTTCCCTGGACGGGTAGGACAAGACTTCAAAAAGTTATCTGCCTAGCCACAATAAAGGCACAATCTCTCCCTCCTCCTAAAGGCTCTCTCATCTGCAGAGAGACACGTGAAACCCAAGTGCATGAGTTCACCTTCACTGACCGACTCAGTACCAGGAGGCTTGGGAGGTGAGGGAAGCACGGGTGGGACTGCAAAGCTTGGAGACAAATGTACAGGAGGCTTCCGCAAGCGCTCCTTAAAAGAGAGTCTTTCTCTGAGTCTGGAGTCAATAAGGATGGCAAACGTGATCAACTTCTCCAGCTCAGTGTGTATATCTCAGGCTGCTATCTCATCCTTGATGGTATCCAAGAGACCATGAGAAAAAGCTGCCACGAGGGCCTCATTGTTCCAAGCAACCTCTGCTGTCAGAGTACATAATTCAATGGCATAATTGGCAATAGTTCTTGTACTCTGATGGACATGAGGCACTTGGCAGCAGAAGCGGAGCATGCGGGAACATCAAAAATTCCTTTTAAAGGAAGCCACAAACTCAGCGTAACTCAAGACAACAGGTTTTTGTGTCTCCCATAGATGGTTTACCCAGGCCAAGGCTCTCTCAGAAAGCAAAGATATCATGAAATCTACTTTGCTTCTGTCCATGGGAAATGCCTGGGGCAGCATCTCAAGGTATATCTCAACCTGGTTGAGAAACCCTCTGCATTGGACTGGATCACCGCCAAATCGCTGGGGAAGTGGAGCAGAACGAGACATACCTCTTGTAGAGGTAATACTCAAGTCGGGTGCCTGCACAGAGACTGGAACAGCAGCAGGGTCAGCCTGCAACATAGGTTGTACCGGGGCGGCCACAGTGGGAGATTAAGGAGCGTTTGTATCACCATGGCAAACTGATCCAAGCGGTGGTCCAGTTCATCCAATCTGGAAAAAATGTTACCAACAAGTGGATTGACTGTATCTTCTGAATTCATGGCCTTCACCTACTATCAGGAATCATGAATCAGAATGAGACAGAAGTACAGTTAAATCACACTTGTTTAATAATAAAACTAAAAAGTAGGGATGAGCCGAACACCCCCCAGTTCGGTTCGCACCAGAACCTGCTAATGGACCGAAAGCTCGTGCAAACTTTAGAACCGCGTTAAAGTCTATGGGACTCGAACGTTCGAAATCAAAATTGCTCATTTTAAAGGCTAATATGCAAGTTATTGTCCTAAAAAGGGTTTGAGGACCCGGGTCGTGCCCCAGGGGACATGTATCAGTGCAAAAAAAGTTTTAAAAATGGCCCTTTTTTTAGGAGCAGTGATTTTAATGATGCTTAAAGTGAAAAAAAAGTGAAATACTCCTTTAAATATCTTACGTGGGGGGTGCCTATAGTATGCCTGTGAAGTGGCACGTGTTTCCCGTGTTTAGAACTGTCCCTGCACAAAATTACATTTCTAAAGGAAAAAAGTCATTTAAAACTGTTTGCGGCTTTAATGTAATGTCTGGTCCTGGCAATATGGATAAAAATCATTGAGAAAAATCGCATGGGTACGCTCCCAGCCCATTACCAGGCCCTTTGGGTCTTGTATGGATATTAAGGGAACCCCGCACCCAAATTAAAAAAAGGAAAGGCGTGCATACTCTGAACAGCAGTATACAGGCGGTACAAACAAGACAGGGACTGTAGGTTTGTTGTTAAGTAGAATCTGTTTGTAATTTTGAACTGGTACATTTTTAAAGTGTAGCTCCAGCCAAAAAATCTATTTTTAAGCTTTTTGGAAAACATAGGGAAGGGTTATCCCCCCTGTAACATTTGTTTTGCTGTCTGTGCACCTCTTCAGAAGATTTCACCTCACTTTCTGTCCCAATGACAAATGTTTTTTGAAAATTCGGGATTTGAGTGAAACAAGGATTGGTAATAAAGCATCAGTGGAGAGAAGACACGTTTTTCCCATATTAACTCTTACAGGAGAGAATTTCCCTTCCTAGGGGTAGATTTCATCTCACTTCCTGTTGTCTCCTTCTGTTTGTAAGTAGGAGTCATTTGTAAGTTGGATGTTTGAAAGTAGTGGCCTGCCCTATATACTCTGCAGAAATTGGGGCCTTAGGTGTTGGTGTTGCCACAACACTGTAAGCCCTCACAGCTACTCTTGGTGGGTGAAGGAACGGGCCCTGCTGTGAAATATTAGATCAAGAATTGTAATTACATGCCATTGTTGAACAGGGGCAGAAAAATTGGGCCTTTGGTGGTGGTGGTGGTGCTGGTGCCACAACACTGTAAGTCCACACAGTTACTCTTGGTGGGCGTTGGAACGGGCCCTGCTGTGAAATATTATATCAAGAATTGTAATTACATGCACCTGTTGAACAGGGGCAGAAAAATTGGGCCTTTGGTGGTGGTGGTTGGTGTTGCCACAACACCGTAAGCCCTCACAGTTACTCTTGGTGGGTGCAGGAATGGGCCCTGCTGTGAAATATTAGCTCAAGAATTGTAATTACATGTCCCTGTTGAACAGGTGCAGAAAAATTGGGCCTTAGGCACTGGTGCCACAACACTGCAACCCCTCACAGATGCTATATTTGGAGCACAGGAATGAGCCCTGCTGCAAAGTATTGCAGCAAAAATTGTAATTAAACACCCCTGTTAAACAGGGGCAGAAAAATTGGGCCTTGGCCACTGGTGGGGGTGCCCAGAACCAAAAATGTTCTTACAAGCTATCACCATGAAAATTGAGGAGGAAGAGGATTGTAACTCAGCATAACAGGATAGTCACTCAGCTTCAGCATAGGCAGTCTTGAAGGGATCTCACATTAAAAAAAATCAATTGGTTACATCAGCATCAGGTGCTTGGCAGCTGGTGATTCATTTTTATGAAGGTCAGCCGATCGAACGATTCGGTGGACAGGCGCACCCTGTGATCGGTTACAAAGCCTCCAGCAGCACTGAATGTGTGTTCCGAAAGAATGCTGAATGCATGACAGGCCAGTAGCTCAGTTGCATACTGTGCAAGCTCTGGCCAGTGATCCATCCTCAAGACCCAGTAACCCAGAGGATTTTTGGTGGGAAAGGTACCGATCAAACCTTGGGGCTGCGGATTAAAAAATTGTCTGAATGCATTGGTCAGAGGGCCACCTTCTCCACCGCTCCTTCTGTGACTGACTGAAGCCTCAGAAACACGTTGTCCAGGAGGACCAGGAAATTGTAACCTCCCCTACTCTGGAAACGCGTTGCACAAACCTTTCTGCAAGGCCTCCCGAAGATGTTTCATCCTCTGCACCCTCTGCGACAGCAAGATAAGGTCTGCAACTTTACCCTTGCAACGTGGATCAAGGAGGGTTGCCAGCCAGTAATCATCCCTCCTCTTGATACCAAGAATACGAGGATCCTTCCACAGGCTTTGCAGGATCAGGGAGGCCATGCAGCATAGGTTTGCTGAGGCATTGGGTCCAGAGTCCTATGGGTCACTATGGACAACATGAGCCGCAGCCACCTCCTCCCAGCCATGTACAAGTTCATGTGTTTCTTCGGACTGTAAATGATCCCTTGAAGACTGCTGCTCCATGCTGACACAATCCTCATCCTCCTCCTCCTCGTCCTCTTCCTGTGTGATCGGCGGGTATGCAGGAACACTGTCTGGTTAAAGGGGGCATTGAGAGGAAAGGAAGTCCTCCTCTTCCTCCCTCTGTTCTGCCTCAAGTGCCCTGTCCATTATTCCACACAGCATGTGCTCCAACAGGTCGACAAGAGGGACAGTGTCACTGATACATGCACTGTCACTGCTCACCATACTCGTGGCCTCCTCAAATGGTGACAGGACAGTGCATGCATCACTGATCATAGCCCACTGGTGTGGGGAAAAAACCAAGCTCTCCTGACCCTATCCTGGTGCCATAGTCGCATAGGTACTCATTGATGGCCCTCTGCTGCATGTGCAGCCACTGCAGCATGGCCAATGTTGAGTTCTACCTGGTGAGCATGTCACAGATTAGGCGGTTCTTGGGCAGCTTAAATTCCTTTTGGAGGTCAGCCAGCCAAGCACTGGCATTATATGACCTGCGGAAATGCACACAGACTTTCCTGGCCTGCCTCAGGACCTCCTATAAGCCCGGGTACCTGCCCAAGAACCGCTGCACCACCTAGTTAAGGATGTGAGCCAAACAGGGCACATGGGTCAGTTGTCCCTGTCGGAGGGTGGAGAGGTGGTTGGTGCCATTGTCACAAACCACCATACCTGGCTTAATCTGGCATGGTGTCAACCAACTCTGAACCTGCCCCTGCAGAGCTGACAGAATCCCTGCCCCAGTGTGGCTTCTGTCCCCCAAGCACACCAGCTCAAGCACCGCATGGCATCTTTTTGCCTGCATGCTTGCATAGCCCCTTGAATGCCTACGGAGCACCGCTGGTTCCGAGGACAAATCAGCACAGAAAGAGGCCATGGAGGAAGAAGAGGAGGGGGTGGAGGAGAGAGGTGTGGCAGAATCACCACTAGTAGAATTTTGGAGGCGTGGTGGCGGAACAACCTCCAACACTACTGCACCCTGTCCTGCATCCTTCACAACTGCCAGAACGGTCACCCAATGCGCCATGAAAGATAGGTAATGTCCCTGTCCATGCCTGCTGGACCATGAGTCAGCGGTAATATGCACCTTACCGCTGACCGCCCTGTCCAGCGAGCCTAAGACTTTGCCTTCCACATGCCGGTAGAGAAAAAGTGGCGTTTGGAAACCTGCCACTGAGGAACTGCACATTCCACAAACTCACGGAAGGGGGCAGAGTCTTCCAACTGAAAATGCAGCAGTTGAAGTGCTAGAAATTTAGCCAAGCTAGCATTCAGCCGCTGGGCATGTGGATGGCTGGGAGTGAACTTCTTTCAGCGGTGCAGCAGCTGGGGCAGGGAAATTTGCCTGGTACAATCTGACGGTGTACCGATAGCAGATTGCCCGCTAGTACTTGGCTGTGACACACCTAATTCTATACCTTCATTCCTCTCAGTGCAGGTCTCAGAGAGGACTGAAAGTATAGTGGGGTTGGAGATCCCAGCTGATGAGCAAAGAGAGGTCCTCTTTGTTTTTTGGTGTGGGTCTTTTAGGTACACTTGCCAATGAACTGCATGGCAGGTCAACATATGTCTGGTCAAGCATGTGGTGCCCAAGCGGGTGATGTTTTGGCCACGCGAGATACGCTTGAGACATATGTTGCAAATAGCAGTGGTGGGATCTGATGCACTCGTCTCAAAAAAGGCCCACACCAAAGAACTTTTGGAATAACGTGCAGAGACAGCAGTGCCCTGCACATGCAGAGCTCTATGGTGTGATGCATTCGGTGTGCTGCCCTTAAGCTGGCCCCTGGAGGGCATCCTGCCTCCTCCTCCTCTCTCCTATCAGGCACCCATGTGGAGTCAGTGACCTCATCATCCCCTCCCTCCTCATCACTGGAGCAAAGCTGGCAGTATGCTGCAGCTGGGGGAACATGACTGCCAGATTGCTGTCCTTCTTGGGCACCCCCTCTGTCTGGGCTCACGTTACTGCCTTCCTCTAGCTGAGTACCATCATCGGAGCCTTCAAAACGCTGGGCATCCTCCTGGAGCATGTACCCAAACTGTGGTCAAACAGTTCAGGGGACTCCTCAGGAGGACATGGTTGGGCTAGGGAAGGAGTGACTGATGCCATTTAGCCGAGGTAAGAGGCTGCATTGGCAGCTGCTTTGCCAGACAACATACCCTGAGCCTGGGTGAGAGAGGATGAGGAGGATGAGGATGGCTTGGTCATCCACTCTACCAAGTCTTCCTCATGTTGCGGCTCAACACGGCCAGCTGCGAAAAAAAGGACAAGTGTGTCCCACGGCCACGTGCTGATGAGGATGCACCATGTCCATGACCAGCCCTGTTGCCTCTAGACACAGAGCCTGCTTGCCCTCTTTTATTGGCTTATGACTATCTGCCTCTCCTTGTTGGCCTTCCAGACATATTAATGGCCTGCACTGCAGTGAGATGTGGCTGCACAAAACTGGGATGTATATATATACTGATTATACAGCAGCTAGCAGAATGCCTGCCTGTGGTATTAATAGGATCAGAAGAAGCACACAAGCACTTGTCTTCAGCTAGCTATACTGTAGGTGCAACTGTGCAGGGTACACAGTACACTAACTGTAAATACTTCAAGAGCCTGCCTGTGCCATTAAAAGGATCAGAAGAAGAACACAAGCACTTGGGGGCGTGGCTTGGCGCAGGACGGAGATGGCAGGCTAACAGCGGAGCTCTGTCAGACCCGAGGCCCTTATCACTATTTCTGCCCAACCAATACCGATAATGCACAAGCAGAACCGCTATTCACAACAATCCCAACCTCACTGTTCTACAGCTGCGACAGCAGGAAGGAATATCTCAGAGATATTCAAGAATCAAACGGCGATACAGAGAGTCACTGCAGGAGGCAAGATGGTGCCGATCCATCACGAGGAAGATCTCAGTGAGGACTCCCTGTCTGCCACGGAGGATAACGGTAGGAGAGGTACAAGACCAGACCTTCCCCTCACATATGCAGACATGTCCGGCTTTGCTGCAGACATCAAAGCCTCGTTCTCTGCAGCCATTACAGATCTTAAGACCAATCTGCTTGTCCTCACTGAAAAGATGGCTTCAGCTGAAACAGCAGGGAAGAGCAGGGACAAAGCTCTACTCAGACTTGGAAAAAGTTACCTCCTCCCACACTCTCCATTTTATTGAGATGAACAGGCACTTGGAAGACCTTGATAACAGGGGGAGGAGGAATAATATTAGAGTACGTGGCATACCTGAATCAGTTAACGCTGAGCAAATTATACCTGTACTGCAGAGGGTTTTCAACAGCCTCTTGGAAAAACCGGAGGACTCTGACATTGAATTTGTCCGGGCCAATAGGGCCCTTAGAGCAAGAGGCCCAGACACTTTACCGCCTTGTGATATTATTTGCTGCCTGAAAAATTTCTCACTGAAAGAAGAGATCATGTACAAAGCACGCAGAAACGAGAAGATAGTGTTCAATGGCGAAAACATAAAGCTTTTTCAAGACCTTTCCCAAATCACACTGAAGAATCGGAGGGCCCTGTGACCTCTGTTATAAGTGCTCAGGGAAAAGGATCTCCATTACACATGGCGATTCCCCTTTGCTCTCCTAGTGACACACAACGGCAAGCAACATACTCTCCGTACACCGGAGGACATCCCGGATTTCTGCAGTGCTTTGCAATTGGGTCTTATTGATCTTCCTGAGTGGTACCAAGAGTTCACCTTACCACCCAGGGAGAGGAGCCCACCTCATTCGCCGCTAGCAACTCCGGAGAAACATCACTCCAAGAAACAAAGACACAACAGACAGGAAGGTCTAACAGCAGGCCCGTCGCACAGCAAAACCCATTCTTGCAGGGGATCACTGGATGCCTGACTAATTCAACACTGACCTCTTCAAGTTATCTGTTGGAAAATGTTTCGATTGCCACCATACGATCACTATTGATAGACTTGGTTTCACATACCAGGCTGAAGAGAACCGCACGTAAATACAAATTGCCCAATGTTTGCAGGCAGCCACCACTACTTTATTTCGGGTTTCCCAACACGAGGTATGCTGCAGTCACCACAGATCACCATTAGTTCAGCCTAATAACTTGTAGTGATGACTCTCCTTTTCAACAACATACACACTCTACTCGTGGTAATAAGATTACAGTTACACCATACCCGGAAGAGCCTGGTTTTTAGGCGTGATATAGTTATGAAGATCATTTGAACTCCCACATTCTTCAAGATCTTGGTGGTGTAATCTTCTTTCTGACACTAGCTGACAGTTTACGTAAGAGGTCTTCACACAGGTTGCCTTTTTTGAGGCCTTTCACTGTTTATTAATTTTTCAGCGTTGCTCCCTTATAGGGATTGGTAATTGGGTTAGGAGGTGCTTTTTACCCCTTTTGCCTTGGTGATCCTAACCCACAGGCCCCTTTACCATTTATTTGAATATATGGCTTGAGTTATTTTTTCTTTTTTCGGTTCCATGTTCACATTGACTTACTTAACGGCAGAAATGTCCATTAGGCACTGTTAATTGGCCTATTAGGGCCAGGGTTTGACCTCTCCATATTTCCTAATTGTTATCTCATATTATCACTCAGAGTGTGGCGGTCAATACTCTGGTCGTGAATCTCCTACGCTCCCACAAAGTGTTCAGAAGGACGGATTTAAGTTCCCCTTCAGGCACTAAGATTTGACTCACTTAGACAGTCTAACTGTTCTGGCGAGTCGTATTCCTCATACCTCCCCCCCTTTTTCTTCTTACTCTTTACTTCTCTCAGTCTTCTGCTCTTTCCTCAACCTGTCCTAAATACTAATTGAAGTGATAACGCAAGTATAAGCGTATTACACTAACTGATATCCATCTTTATCTAGTTGTGACTATAGGAGTGGCCCACCATCTCTCTCTGCATCCGAACAATGGCCTACTCAGCATTAGGTTGAAATCCCACTTTAATATCCCACAATACCAAAGGCTTGAATATCCCGAAAAAAGATCTACTCTCCTGAGAGAACTGAAAAAGGTAAGCCCAAGATAGTATTTTTACAGGAGATCCATTTCCGGACAAACCACACTCCTAGGCTCACCGACTCATATTTCACTGAGGCTCACCACGCAACTAACAATACCTCCAAATCAAAGGGGGTCTCCATCCTGCTGAGCAGGGAGGCTTCTTTTGAAATAACTGATAAACTGGTTGACACAGGGGGAAGGTACATTTTCATAAAAAGGACTTGGTACGGAGTTCCTACCACCCTGGCAAACGTATATCTCCCCAATACATTCCATCTATCCTTCTGCAGAAAATTGGTGAAGGACTTGGAGGGCTTCAGCTCAGGACGCTTAATACTGGGAGGTGATTTTAACATCCCCCTTAACCCCTTAACAGACACTTCAACAGGGAAATCTTTCATCACCTTTAAAACTTTAAAAAACATCAAACACCTCTTCCATTCTCTAAACCTAGTAGACATGTGGCATTTTTTACACCCAGAGGACAAAGACTTCTCTTTTTACTCGATTCCCCACAACCGCCATTCTAGGATTGATTACATCTTTATTTCTCAAAGGGACCTACACATAATTAATGAGGCTAACATCGGGATCCAGACATTCTCGGATCACGCACCTACGTCCATTAGCTTAAACCTAGAGGACACACCCACCAAGTCCAATATGTGGAGACTAAACTCCTCCCTTATCACTGACCCAGTCCTACAACCAAAATTACATACAGCCCTGAAAGAATTTTTTGAGCTCAATAGGATGCCTGGCATGGATCCACTGATTGTATGGGAAGCCCATAAATGTTCCATGAGGGGGGACTTGATCAAACTGGGATCCCAAAAAAAGAAGGAAAGGGACTTAGAAATTACGAGGCTCTCACAAAAAATACGGCGTCTTGAAACGCTACACAAACAAACGCTACTATCTGTCCAATCAGCAACGTTACTGCTAGAGACTAGGAAGGCTCTTAAACAACTTTTAGATTCTAAATCCAAAAGGTTCCTTTTCTTTAAGAAAAAGGTATACTTTGAGCAAGAGGACAAATCTGGACACCTGCTTGCCAGGGCTCTGAAAAATACCGCTAATAAACAAAATATTACAGGCATTCAAAACAAAGAGGGTACTGTTGACAGGACCACTGATAAAATAGCTCAACACTTCCAGGAATTTTATACCAATTTGTATAATCTCCCACCTCAACATAGACCACCCACTCTCCAAGGAGATAGGACCCAACTGATACAGGAATATTTGAAGGAATCTGGTCTTCCTTCTATGGGAATAGAAGAGGCCACGAAACTTGACAGCCCCATAGACTTGTCAGAAATCAAACTAGCAATAAAAGATTTAAAAGCAGGCAAAAGCCCGGGCCCCGACGGGTTTACAGCAATATACTACAAGACATTTATTGACACACTAGCCACTCATCTCCAAGAGGCTTTGAACACCCTATCAGATACAAGAACACTTCCACCAGAATTCCTATCCGCTTACATTACAGCATTACCTAAACCTGATAAGGACCCATCACATTGTTCTAGTTACAGACCCATTTCGCTCCTGAATCTAGATGTAAAGATATTGGCGAAAATCATATCAAACCGACTGAAACCTCTCTTATGTGACCTGATAGGACCGGACCAAGCAGGGTTTATGCCCGGAAGGGAGGCCAGGGATAATGTTACTAAAGCATTGGACTTGATTTATGCAGCTCACGAGCGAAAGATCGAGGGCCTTCTCCTGTCCACCAATGCGGAGAAGGCCTTCGATCAAGTAGCTTGGGATTATATGTTTGAGACCTGTAAACACATAGGCTTAGGTCCAAACATGTTAGCTTGGATAGCTTCCCTTTATCAAAACCCATCGGCCAAACTCAAAATTAACGGTTCCTTATCAAATAAAGTGTATATACGCAATGGAACCAGACAGGGCTGTCCCCTGTCACCTTTGTTATTTATCATTTCATTGGAACCATTTATCAGACGAATTATAACCAACACCACTATACGGGGTTTCAAGATTGTGGAGAAAGAATACAAAATAGCAGCTTATGCCGATGACCTCCTATTTTTCATGACGGATCCACATTTATCAGTTCCCTCGCTTTTGAGGGAGTTTCATGTTTATGGATTTATATCCAATTTTAAAATAAATTATTCAAAATCAGAGGCAATCAATATTTTGCTCCCAGAAACCAAAATAAAGTCAGTTAAGAACAACAGCTCCTTCAGGTGGGAGACACAAGCCATCAAATACCTAGGAGTTTGGCTGACCCCTAAACTAGACTCCATTTTCCCACATAATTTCCTAACCCTTCACAAAACCATTGAGGGTGATTTACTAAATTGGCACAATAAGTATTTTTCCTGGTTTGGCAGGGCAGCCATCTGCAAAATGATAATACTACCCAGAGTCCTTTACCTGCTACGCTCCTTGCCAATCAAAATTCCCCAAAGCTTTTTAAATCTCTCCAAGCACTTCAAATGCGATTCATTTGGGCACACAAATTGCCACGCATCAAAGTTACCCTACTAACAAGATCTAAGGCACAGGGGGGAATGGGGGTACCGGATTTCAAAAATTACTATCATGGCACTCACATAGCAAGGATTCTAGACTGGCATTGCCACGCAAACATGAAAGACTGGGTACCCTTGGAAAATTAACTAAGTCCAAATCCCTTAAATTTTTCTCCATGGATACCAAAACAATACTACCCACTTAAGCTGAAAAGTCACCCCCTGATAGGGACCATGCTTGGAATTTCCATCAACTAACCAATCGACCTAGATTCACATCTCCTCCCGGCCCCCTTACACCACTTCAAAATAATCCGGAATTCTCTCCTGGGATGGGAAACCAAACATTACGACCCTCTAACAAAGGGATCCCACTCCTAAGATACCACTGTGTCAGCAATAAAAAGACAAAAGACCTGACGGAACTCAGGTCTGACAATGACATACCTTCTCTATCCATGTGGACATACTTTCAGATATGCAGTTACGTAAATAATAACACGCACAAGAAACACTTCATCAGGGACCTCACAGAGATTGAGTTGGTGTGCCTGAAAGGAGAACAAGTGTTAAAAACCACCTCAATCGCTTATAAGTGGTTAAAAAATTCAAAAGAATCAGTGGACAGGTTCAGAGAGAGATGGTCGAGTAGCCTGGAGGCAGACATCACTGACTCCCAGTGGAACAGAGCCTGTATCATGGCTCACAAATGCTCTCTAAGCACGAAGATGCAAGAAACAGCATACAAAATTCTCACTCACTGGTACACCACCCCAGAAAAGACCCACAAATGGTTTCCACAAACTTCAGATATTTGCTGGAGGTGTAACAAAGAGAAAGGGACACTATTGCATATTTGGTGGAATTGTGAACAAATCTTACCGTTTTGGAATAAGGTTAAAGAGATGATATATAGAATCACGGAGACCAAACTTACACTAGATGCAGCCTGCTGTCTTCTTAACATTTCAAACTTTTCCTTCAGGAAGTATAAAAATTCCCTTTCCAGACATTTACTAAATGCTGCCAAATCCCTAATCCCGCTGTACTGGAAATCAACGAATACCCCTACCATTAAAAATGGCTACACAAAGTGGCCTATATCTGCGAAATGGAAGACACAAAGGCCAAGGCTGAAGAAGAAGTAGGCCAATACCATAACACCTGGTCCCCATGGTTCGTATATAGATACTCTCTAGACTTTGAAAATGTAAATGAATGATTTGCACACTTGGGGCCATACTTGAAGTTCATCTCGATTACTGGTTGCTCATGGACTCAGATCCAACTTGACCCATATGGTTACACTAACTCTGAGAAAACACTATGGTGTTACACGTCGCTTGCACTTACCTAGTAACTTTTTGGACTGCCCTCTCCTTTTTCTATCTGATTTCCCTCTTAAATCCTTCTGCCTAGTCTTTTCTCTCATTCTTACTTCCTATCAAATATTAACCCCAGACTGAACCTAAAATGATCATAGTTAACAATATTAAGAGAATATTTGTGTTGACATACTTTTTGTAATACTCCAGTTCATCTGGCTTTGACTCGACACTCTGAAAACCATTTTGTTACCTTCTTAAGTATGTAGTTGCTGTAATTTTAACTGTAACCTCTAATGGAATTCAGTTTGTAAACTTTATTTTCATTAATAAAAACCTTTAAATGAAAAAAAAGAACACAAGCACTTGTCTTCAGGTTGCTATAGGTGCAAATGTGCATGGTACACTGTAGACTAACTGTAAATATTTCAAGAGCCTGCCTGTGCTATTAATAGGATCAGAAGAAGCACACAAGCACTTGTCTTCAGGTAGCTATAGATGCAACTGTGCAGGGTACACAGTACACTAACTGTAAGTACTTCAAGAGCCTGCCTGTGCTATTAATAGGATCAGAAGAAGAACAAAAGCACTTGTCTTCAGGTAGCTATACTGTAGGTGCAACTGTGCAGGGTACACAGTACAATAACTGTAAATACTTCAAGAGCCTGCTTGTGGTATTAAAAGGATCAGAAGAAAAACACAAGCACTTGTCTTCAGGTAGCTATACTGTAGGTGCAACTGTGCAGGGTACACAGTACACTAATGCCCCGTACACACAGTCGGATATTGATTGGACATTCCGACAACAAAATCCTAGGATTTTTTCCGACGGATGTTGGCTCAAACTTGTCCTGCATACACACGGTCACACAAAGTTGTTGGAAAATCCGATCATTCTGAACGCGGTGACGTAAAACACGTACGTTGGGACTATAAACGGGGCAGTAGCCAATAGCTTTCATCTCTTTATTTATTCTGAGCATGCGTGGCACTTTGTGCGTTGGATTTGTGTACACACGATTGGAAATTCTGACAACGGATTTTGTTGTCGGAAAATTTTATAGCCTGCTCTCAAACTTTGTGTGTCGGAAAATCCGATGGAAAATGTGTGATGGAGCCTACACACGGTCGGAATTTCCGACAACAAGGTCCTATCACACATTTTCCATCAGAAAATCCGACCGTGTGTACGGGGCATAACTGTAAATACTTCAAGAGCCTGCCTGTGCTATTAATAGGATCAGAAGAACACAAGCACTTGTTTTCAGGCAGGCGGCTTTATATAGTGTGGGGCATGTACCAAACCCCCTGAGCCATAATTGGACAAAGCCATCCTGGCTTTGTCCAATTATGGCTCTCTGTACACATGGCACTGTGATTGGCCAACCATGCAGGTCATAGTACATGCTTGGCCAAGCATCAGTCACTTGAATTTGGCGCGAACGGCCCATATCATTCGCAATTCGATGAATGGTCAAACAGGCAATGTTTGAGTTGAACATGGGTTCGACTCGCACTTGAAGCTCATCCCTACTCACTAGTCCCAATCTCTAATCCCACTCCTACTATTTGCAAAACCATAACCCTAATCCTGCTCCCACTATTCCCAAATCCCTAACCCTAATCCCACTCCTACTAGTCCCAAATCCCTAACCCTAATCCCACTCCCACTACTCCCAAATCCCTAACCTTTATCCCAGTTCCCAATAGTCCATATCTCTAACTCTAACCCTAATCTCACTCCCACTAGTGCCAAATTCCTAACCCTAACCCCACTCCCACTAGTCACAAATCCCTAACCTTAACCCTAATACCAATCCCACTTGTCCCAAATCTCTAACCTAAATCCTTAACTCACTCCTACTAGTGTCATCCCTAACCCTAATCAAACTCCCACTAGTCACAAATCCCTAAACCAAATCCCACTCCTACTTTTCCCAAATCTCTAACCCTAACCTTAATCCCACTCCCAATAGTCCCAAATCTGACTTCCACTAGTCCCAAATCCGTAACCCTAATCCCAGATCTCATTTGTCCCAAATACCTAACCCTAACACTAATCCCAGTTCCCACTAGTCACAAATCCCTAACCCTAACACTAATCCCACTACTACTAGTGACAAATCCCTAACCCTAACCCTAATACCGTTCCCACTAGTTCCAAATCGCTAACCCTAATCCAACTCCCACAAGTCCCAAATCCCTAACCCTAATCCCACTCCCATTAGTCCCAAATCCCTAACCTTAACCCTAATCCCTCTCCCATTAGTCTCAAATCCCTAACCCTAATACCGTTCCCACTAGTTCCAAATCGCTAACCCTAATCCAACTCCCACAAGTCCCAAATCCCTAACCCTAATCCCACTCCCATTAGTCCCAAATCCCTAATCTTAATCCCTCTCCCATTAATCCCAAATCCCTAACCCTAACACTAATCTTGCTCCCACTATTCCCAAATGCCAAACCCTAATCCCAGTACCCACTAGTCCCAAATCCTTAACCTTATCCCTAATCCCACTCCTATTAGTCCCATATTCCTAAACCTAACCCTAATGCAACTCCCACTAGTACCAAATTCCTAACCATTATTCCAGTTCCCACTAGTCCTGAATTCCTAGCCCTATCCCTAATCCCGTTCCTACTAGTCCCAAATTTCTAACCCTAATCCAGCTCCCACAAGTAGCAAATCTCTAACTCTAACCTTAATCCAAATTCCCACTAGTCCAAAATCCGTAACCCTAAGCCAAATCATGCTACCACTAGTTCCAAAACCCTAATCCCAGTTCCCACTACTCCCAAAACCCTTAACCCTAACTATAATCCCACTCCCACTAGTCCCAAATCCCTAAACCCAACCCTTATACCACTACCACGTGTCCCAAATCTCTAACCTAAATCCTAAACTCACTTCTACTAGTATCATCCCTAACCCTACTCAAACTCCCACTAGTCCCAAATCCCTAATCTCAGTTCCCACTAGTCCCAAATTCCTAACCCTAATCCAACTCCCACTTTTCCCAAATTTCTAACCCTAACCTTAATCCCACTCCCAATAGTTCCAAATCTGACTTCTACTAGTCCCAAATCCCTAACCCTAATCCCAGTTCTCATTTGTCCCAAATACCTAACCCTAACCCTAATACCACTCCCACTAGTTCCAAATCGCTAACCCTAATCCAACTCCCACAAGTCCCAAATCCCTAACCCTAATCCCACACCCATTAGTCCCAAATCCATAACCTTAACCCTAATCCCTCTCCCATTTGTCCCAAATCCCTAACCCTAACACTAATCTTGCTCCCACTATTCCCAAATGCCAAACCCTAATCCCAGTACCCACTAGTCCCAAATCCCTAACCTTATCCTTAATCCCACTCCTATTAGTCCCAAATCCCTAATCCTAACCTTAATGCCACTCCCACTAGTACCAAATCCCTAACCATTATCCCAGTTCCCACTAGTCCCGAATCCCTAACCCTATCCCTAATCCTGTTCCTACTAGTCCCAAATTTCTAACCCTAATCCAGCTCCCACTAGTAGCAATTCTCTAACTCTAACCTTGATCCAAATTCCCACTAGTCCCAAATCCGTAACCTTAAGCCAAATCCTGCTATCACTAGTTCCAAAACCCTAATCCCAGTTCCCACTACTCCCAAAACCCTTAACCCTAACCATAATCCCTCTCCCACTAGTCCCAAATCCCTATTCCTAATCCCAGTTCTTGCTAGTCCCAAATCCCTAACCCTATCCCTAATCCCACTACTACTAGTCCAAAATCCCTAACCCTAATACTCCTCACACCAGTACCAGTATTCACAAATCCTTAACCCTAATCCCACCCTTACTAGTTGCAAATCTCTAACCCTAATGATAATCCCACTCCCACTAGTCCCAAATCCCTAACCCTAATCCTAGTTCCCATTAGTCCCAAATCCCTAACCTTAACCCTAATCACAGTCCCCACTAATACCTAACCAAAACCCTAATCCCACTCCTATTAGTCCCAAATCCTTAACCCCAACCTTAATCCCTTTCCCACTAGTTCCAAATCCCACTCCCAATTAGACATGTGCATTTGTTTTCGTCCAAATGCATTTTCGTCCAAATTTCATGTATTTTAGTTATCGTTTTAATAAACAATAGCGAACATGCAGAATCCGAAAACCGAAAGATCCGACATAAACAAATGCTTTATTTTTGTTTTCATTGCAACAACAGTTCGATATAGATAGCAGATTCGACATGATGCTGATAATAGCAATCTGTGTCCATCGAACCTGTGGTCGAATGTGCCTATCCTTAGCTCTATTAGTCCAATATTATTCTATGTAGAGAGAAAAGATTCGACATAGAGAGAAAAGATTTGATATTATAGAGACAATAGCAAAAAAGGTCGAATTTGCCTAACCTAACTCTATTAGTCCAAGATTATTCGACATAGAGAGAAAAGATTTGACACGAAGATTCGAAGAAGCAGCTGCCACGAGCGGACATTTATGGTCAAATGCTCCACGCATAGGCTATAGAAGAAATATACGATTGTGGCGTCGTACAGTTTAGCTGCTACATCAAATCTTCTTAGAACATTCAACAGACACCATAAGCCTTCAATGACAGATTCGACCTTAATTATTTTGGATTTTCGGACAAATGCATTTTATTAACGAAACCAAATAGATAAAAATGAATTTCGGGAGTAACTAAATAAATTTATTTTTTGGACGAAAACAAAATTCCGAAACAAAATATTTCAGTGTCCACATGTCTACTCCCAATAGTCCCATATCTCTAAGCCTAACCATAACCCTAATCCCACTCCCACTAGTCCCAAATCCCAAATGCTAACCCTAATCCCACTCCCAATAGTCCCAAAACCCTAACCATAATCCCAGTTCCCACTAGTCCCAACTCCCTAGCCCTAATCATGCTCCCGCTAGTCCCAAAATCCAAACCCTAATCCCAGTTCCAACTATTCCCAAATCTCTAACCCTAACCCTAAACCTGCTCCTACTAGTCCCAAATCCCTAACCCTCAATCCAACTCCCAATAGTCCCAAATCCCACTCCCACAAGTCCCAAATCCTTAACCCAAATCACAGTTCCCACTCCTCACAAATCTCTAACCCTAATCCTGCTCCCACTATTCCAAAACCACTAACAATAATTCCACTCCCACTAGTCCTAAATGCCTAAACCCAATCAAAGTTCCTATAGGCACTAATCCCTAACCCTATGCCCACTCTTACTAGTCCCAAATCCCTAACCTCAACCCTAATCCCTCTCCCACTAGTTCCAAATCTGACTCCCAATAGTCCCATAACCCTAATCCCACTCCCACTAGTCCCAAATCCCAAACCCTAACCCTGATCCCACTTCCATTATTCCAAAAACCATAACCCTAATCCCAGTTCTCACTAGTCCCAACACATTAACCCTCTATTCACGCACCCACTAGTCCCAAAATCCAAAGCCCAATCCCAGTTCCAACTATTCCCAAATCCCAAACCCTAAACCTGTGCCTACTAGTCCCAAATCCCTAACCCAAATCCTAATCCCAACCCTACTCCTGCTTCCATTAGTCCCAAATCCCTAACCCTCAATCCCACTCCCAATAGTCCCAAATCCCACACCCACTAGTCTCAAATCCCTAACCCTAACCCTAACCCGAATCCCAGTCCCCACTAGTCACAAATCCCTAACCCTAATCTCACTCTTACTAGTTGCAAATCCCTAACCATAATCCCGCTCCCACTAGTCCCAAATCTCTAACCCTATCACCACTCTTACTAGTCCCAAATCCCTAACCCTAATCTGACTCCCACTAGTACCAAATTCCTAATCTATGTTCCCACTAGTACCAAGACCCTAATCCCACTCCTACTAGTCCCAAATTTCTAACCCTAATTCCAGTTCCAACTAGTCCCAAATCCATAACCCTAAACCAAATTCCAGTTTCCACTAGTCTCAAATCCCTAGCCCTAACCCTAATCCCACTCCCACTAGTCCCAAATTAAACTCCCACTAGTCCCAAATCCCTAATTTTTATCCCAGTTCTCATTACTCCCAAAACCCTAACCCAATCCCTAATCCCATTCCTACTATTTGCAAACCTAAACCCTAATCCTGCTCCTACTAATCCCAATTCCCTAACCCTAATCCCACTCCTACTATTCTCAAATTCCTAACCCTAACCCTAATCACACTCCCACTAGTACTTAATCTCTAATCCTAACCCTAATCCAAGCTCCCATTAGTCCCAAATCCCTAACCCTAACCATAATCCCTGTCCACACTAATACCAAAACCCTTACACTAATCCCTATCCCACTGGTCCCTAATCCCTAACGCAAACACTAATCCCACTCCTACTAGTCTAAAATCCTGAACCCCAACCCAGATCCCTTTCCAACTACTTCCAAATCCAAATCCCACTAGTCCCATATGCCTAATCTTAATCCCATTCCCTCTAGTCCCAAATCCCAAACCCTAATCCCACTCCCACTAGTTCCAAAACCCTAGCCCTAATCCCAGTTCCTACTAGTCTAGACTCCCTAACCCTAATCACGCTCCCACTAGTCCCAAAATTCAAATCCCTAAACCTAACCATAATCCCACTAACACTAGTCCCAAATCCCTAACCCTAATCCCACTCCCACTACTCTCAAATCTCTAATCCTAACCCTAATCCCAGTTCCCAATAGTCCATATCCCTAACCCTAACCCTAATCTCACTCCCACTAATCCCAAATCCCTAACCATAACCCCACTTCCACTAGTCCCAATTCCCAAACCCTAAGCCTTATCACACTCCCATTAGTCCCAAATCCCTAATCTATGTTCCCACTAGTCACAAGACCCTAATCCCACTCCGACTAGTCTCAAATTTCTAACCCTAACCCTAATCCCAGTTCCAAATAGTCCCAAATCTCTAACCCTAACCCTAATTCCAGTTCCCACTAGTCCCAAATCCCTAATCCTAACCCTAATTACACTCCCACTAGTCCCAAATCCCACTCCCACTAGTCCCAAATACTTAACTCTTATCCCAGTTCTCACTACTCCCAAATCCCTAACCCAATCCCTAATCCCACTCCTAGTATTTGCAAACCCAAACCCTAATCCTTCTCCCACTAGTCCCAAATCCCTAATCCCACTCCCACTAGTCCCAAATCCCACTTCCACTAGTCCCAAATCCCTAACTCTTATCCCAGTTATCACTACTCCCAAATCCCTAACCCAATCCCTAATCCCACTCCTACTATTTGCAAACCTAAACCCTAATCCTGCTCCTACTAATCCAAATTCCCTAACCCTAACCCTAATACCACTCCTACTATTCTCAAATTCCTAACCCTAATCACACTCCCACGAGAACTTAATCTCTAACCCTACTCCAAGCTCCCACTAGTCCCAAATCCCTAACCCTAACCATAATCCCTGTCCACACTAATACCAAATCCCTTACCCTAATCCCTCTATCACTAGTCCAAAATCCCTAACCCCAATCCTTGTTCACACTGGTCCCAAATCCCTAACCCAATCACTAATCCCACTCCTACTAGTCTAAAATCACAAACCCTAACCCTAATCCCTCTCCAACTACTTCCAAATCCCACTCCCACTAGTCCCATATCCCTTAGCCTAATCCCATTCCCTCGAGTCCCAAATCTCAAACCCTAATCCCACTCCCACTAGTCCCAAAACCCTAGCCCTAATCCCAGTTACCACTAGTCCCAACTCCCTAACCCTAACACTAATCACGCTCCCACAAGTCCCAAAATCCAAACCCTTATGCCAGTTCCAAATAGTCCCAAATCCCTTACTCTAACCCTAATCCTGCTCCTACTTGTCTCAAATCCCTAACCCTAAACCTAACCCCAACCCTACTCCTGCCCCCACTAGTCCCAAATCCCTAACCCCAATCCCACTCCCAATAGTTCCAAATCCCACTCCCACTAGTCCCAAATCCCTTACCCAAATCCCAATTCCCACTAGTTACATAACCCTAATCCTAATCTCACTCTTACTAGTTGCAAATCCCTAAACCTAACCATAATCCCACTAACACTAGTCCTAAATCCCTAACCCTAATCCCACTCCACTACTCTCAAATCCCTAATCCTAACCGTAATCCCAGTTCCCAATAGTCCATATCCCTAACCCTAACCCTAATCTCACTCCCACTAATCCCAAATCCCTAACCCTAACACCACTCCAACTAGTCCCAGTTCCCAAACCCTAAGCCTTATCCCAATCCCACTAGTTCCAAATCCCTAAATCTCAGTTCCCACTAGTCCCAAATCCCTAATCTATGTTCCCACTAGTCACAAGACCCTAATCCCACTCCTCCTAGTCTCAAATTTCTAACCCCAACCTTAATCCCAGTTCCAACTAGTCCCAAATCCCTAACCCTAATCCTAATTCCAGTTCCCACTGGTCCCAAATCCCTAATCCTAACCCTAATTCCACTCACACTAGCCCCAAATCCCAATCCCACTAGTCCCAAATCCCTAACTCTTATCCCAGTTCTCACTATTCCCAAATCCCTAACCCAATCCCTAATGCCACTAGTCCCAAATTCCTAAACCTAATCCCAGTTCCCACTTGTCCATATCCCTAACCCTAATCTCACTCCCACTAGTCCCAAATCTCTAACCCTAGCCCTAATCCCATTCCCAATAATCCCAAATCCCACTCCCTCTAGTCCCAAATCCCTAACCCTAATCCCAGTTCTCACTAGTCCCAAATCTCTAACCCTAATCTCAGTTCCCACTAGTCACAAATCCCTAATACTAATCCCACTCTTGCTAGTTGCAAATCCCTAACCCTAACAATTATACTGCTCCCACTAGTCCCAAATCCCTAACCCTAATCCCACTCCTAATAATCAAAATCCCACTCCCTCTAGTCCTAAATCCCTAACCCTAATCCCAGTTCTCACTAGTCCCAAATCCCTAACCCTTGTCCCAGTTCCCACTAGTCACAAATCCCTAACCCTAATCCCACTTCAAAAGTCCCAAATCCCTAACCCTAACCCTGCTCCCACTATTCCAAAACCCCTAACCCTAACCCTAATTCCACTCCCACTCGTCCTAAATGCCTAAACCCAATCAAAGTTCCTATAGGCCCTAATCCCTAACCCTATGCCCACTCTTACTAGTCCCAAATCCCTAACCTCAACATTAATCCCTCTCCCACTAGTTCAAAACCCAACTCCCAATAGTCCCATAACCCTAATCCCACTCCCACTATTCCCAAATCCCAAACCCTTACCCTGATCCCACTCCCATTAGTCCCAAAATCCAAACCCCAATCCCAGTTGCAACTATTCCCAAATCCCTAACCCTAAACCTGCTCCTACTAGTCCCAAATCCCTAACCCTAAAACTAATCCCAACCCTACTCTTGCTCCCACTAGTCCCAAATCCCTAACTCTCAATCCCACACCCAATAGTCCAAAATCCAACACCCACTAGTCCCAAATCCCTAACACTAACCCGAATCCCAGTCCCCACTAGTCAGAAATCCCTATTCCTAATCTCACTCTTACTAGTTGCAGATCCCTAACCCTAACAATAATCCCGTTCCCATTAGTCACAAATCTCTAACCCTATCACCACTCTTAATAGTCTCAAATCCCTAACGCTAATCTGACTCCCACTAGTACCAAATTCCTAATCAATGTTTCCACTAGTACCCAAGACCCTATTCCCACTCCTACTAGTCCCAAATTTCTAACCCTAATCCCAGTTCCAACTAGTCCTAAATCCATAACCCTAACCCAAATACCAGTTTCCACTAGTCCCAAATCCCTAACCCTAATCCCACTCCCACCAGTCCCAAATTGCACTCCCACTAGTCCCAAATCCCTAATTCTTATCCCAGTTCTCACTACTCCTAAAATCCTAACCCAATCCCTAATCCCACTCCTACTATTTGCAAACCTAAACCCTAATCTGGCTCCTACTAATCCCAATTCCCTAACCCTAACCATAATCCCACTCCTAATATTCTCAAATTCCTAACTCTAACCCTAATCACACTCCCACTAGTACTTAATCTCAAACCCTAATCCCAGTTCCCACTAGTCCCAAATCCCTAACCCTAACCATAATCCCTGTCCACACTAATACCAAATCCCTTACACTAATCCCTGTCCCACTAGTCCCAAATCCCTAACCATATTCCTTGTTCCCACTGGTCCCAAATCCCTAACCCAAACACTAATCCCACTGCTACTAGTCTAAAATCCCGAACCCCAACCCTAATCCCTCTCCAACTACTTCCAAATCCCACTAGTCCCATATCCCTAAACTTAATCCTATTCCCTCTAGTCCCCAATCCCAAGCCCTAATCCCACTCCCACTAGTCCCAAAAACCTAGTCCTAATCCCAGTTACCACTAGTCCCAACTCCCTAACCCTAATCACGCTCACACTAGTCCCAAAATCCAAACCCTTATGCTAGTTCCAAATAGTCCCAAATCCCTAACACTAACCCTGCTCCTACTAGTCCTAAATCCCTAACCCCAACCCTACTCCTGCCCCCACTAGTCCCAAATCCCTAACCCTAATCCCACTTCCAGTAGTCCTAAATCCCACTCTCACTAGTACCAAATCCCTAACCCGAATCCCAGTTCCCACTAGTCACATAACAAAAACCCTAATCTCACTCTTACTAGTTGCAAATCCCTAAACCTAACCATAATCCCACTAACACTAGTCCCAAATCCCTAATCCCAGTTAAAAATAGTCCATATTCCTAACCTTAACCCTAATCTCACGCCCACTAGTCCCAAATCCCTAACCCTAACCCCACTCCCACTAGTCCCATATCTCAAACCCTAAGTCTTATCCCACTCCCACTAGTCCCAAATCCCTAAATCTCAGTTCCCACTAGTCCCAAATCCCTAATCTATGTTCCCACTAGTCACAAGACCCTAATCCCACTCCTTCTAGTCTCAAATTTCTAACCCTAACCCTAATCCCAGTTCCAACTAGTCACAAATCTCTAACTCTAATCCCGCTCCTACTAGTCCCAAATCCCTAACCCTAGCCCTAATCCCACTCCTAATAATCAAAAATCCCACTCCCTCTAGTCCCAAATCCCTAACCCTAAACCCAGTTCTTACTAGTCCCAAATCCCTAACCCTTATCCCAGTTCCCTCTAGTCACAAATCACTAAACCTAATCCCACATCAGAAGTCCCAAATCCCTATCCCTAACCCTAATCCTGCTCCCACTAGCTCTAAACCTCTAACCCTAGCTCTAATTCCACAACCACTAGTCCCAAATCCCTAACCCTAACCCGAATCCCAGTTCCCACTAGTCACAAATCCCTATCCCTAATCTCAATCTTACTAGTTGCAAATCCCTAACCCTAACCATAATCCCGCTCCCACTAGTCCCAAATCTCTAACCCTATTACCACTCTTACTAGTCCCAAATCCCTAACCCTAATCTGACTCCCACTAGTACCAAATTCCTAATCTATGTTCCCACTAGTACCAAGACCCTAATCCCACTCCTACTAGTCCCAAATTTCTAACCCTAACCCTAATCCCAGTTCCAACTAGTCCCAACTCCCTAACCGTAGCCCTAATCACGCTGCCACTAGTTCCAAAATCCAAACCCTTATGCCAGTTCCAAATAGTCCCAAATCCCTAACTCTAACCCTAATCCTGCTCCTACTAGTCCCAAATCCTTAACCCTAAACCTAACCCCAACCCTACTCCTGCCCCCACTAGTTCCAAATCCCTAACTTTAATCCCACTTCCAATAGTTCCAAATCCCACTCCCACTAGTCCCAAATCCCTAACCTGAATCCCAGTTCCCACTAGTCACATAACCATAACCCTAATCTCACTCTTACTAGTTGCAAATCCCTAAACCTAACCATAATCCCACTAACACTAGTCCCAAATCCCTAACCCTAATCCCACTCCCACTACTCTCAAATCCCTAATCCTAACCCTAATCCCAGTTCCCAATAGTCCATATCCCTAACCCTAATCTCACTCCCACTAATCCCAAATCCCTAACCCCACTCCCACTAGTCCCAATTCCCAAACCCTAAGCCTTATCCCACTCCGACTAGTCAAAAATTCCTAATCTCAGTTCCCACTAGTCCCAAATCCCTAATCTATGTTCCCACTAGTCACAAGACCCTAATCCCACTCCTACTAGTCTCAAATTTCTAACCCTAACCCTAATCCCAGTTCCAACTAGTCCCAAATCCCTAACCCTAACCCTAAATCCAGATCCCACTGGTCCCAAATCCCTAATCCTAACCCTAATCCCACTCCTACTAGTCCTAAATCCCAATCCAACTAGTTCCAAATCCCTAACTCTTATCCCAGTTCTCATTACTCCCAAATCCCTAACCCAATCCCTAATCCCACTCCTAGTATTTGTAAACCCAAACCTTAATCCTCCTCCCACTAGTCCCAATTTCCTAACCCTAATCCCACTCCCACTAGTCCCAAATTCATAACCCTAACCCTAATCCCAGTTCCCACTTGTCCATATCCCTAACCCTAATCTCACTCCCACTAGTCCCAAATCTCTTATACTAGCCCTAATTCCATTCCCAATAATCCCAAATCCCACTCCCTCTAGTCCCAAATCCCTAACCCTAATCCCAGTTCTCACTAGTCCCAAATCCCTAACCCTAATCTCATTTCCCACTAGTTACAAATCACTAACCCTAATCCCACTCTTGCTAGTTGCAAATTCCTAACCCTAACAATTATACCACTCCCACTAGTCCCAAATCTCTAACCCTAGCCCTAATACCACTCCTAATAATCAAAAATCCCACTCCCTCTAGTCCCAAATCCCTAATCCCAGTTCTCACTAGTCCTAAATCCCTAACCCTAACCCTAATTCCATTTCCAACTGGTCCCAAATCCCTAATCCTAACTCTAATCCCACTCCCACTAGTCCCAAATCCCAATCCCACTAGTCCAAAATCCCTAACTCTTATCCCAGTTCTCTCTACTCCCAAATCCCTAACCCAATCCCTAGTCCCACTCCTAGTATTTGCAAACCCAAACCCTAATCCTGCTCCCACTAGTCCCAAATCCCTAACCCTAATCTCACTCCCACTAGTCCAAAATTCCTAACCCTAATCCCAGTTCCCACTTGTCCATGTCCCTTACCCTAATCTCACTCCCACTAGTCCCATATCTCTAACCCTAGCCCTAATCCAATTCCCAATAATCCCAAATCCCACTCCCTCTAGTCCCTAACCCTAATCCCAGTTCTCACTAGTCCTAAATCCCTAGCCCTAATCTCAGTTCCCACTAGTCACAAATCCCTAACCCTAATCCCACTCTTGCTAGTTGCAAATCCCTAACCCTAACAATTATACTGCTCCCACTAGTCCCAAATCCCTAACCCTAATCCCACTCCTAATAATCAAAAATCCAACTCCCTCTAGTCCTAAATCCCTAACCCTAATCCCAGTTCTCACTAGTCCCAAATCCCTAACCTTTATCGCAGTTCCCACTAGTCACAACTCCCTAACCCTAATCCCACTTCAAAAGTCTCGAATTCCTAACCCTAATCCTGCTCCCACTCTTCCAAAACCCCTAACCCTAATTCCACTCCCACTAGTCCTAAATGCCTAAACTCAATCAAAGTTCCTATAGGCCCTAATCCCTAACTCTATGTCCACTCTTACTAGTCCCAAATCCCTAACCTCAACCCTAATCCCTCTCCCACTAGTTCCAAATCCCACTCTCAATAGTTCCATAACCCTAACTCTAATCCCACTCGTCCCAAATCCCAAACCCTAACCCTGATCACACTCCCATTAGACCCAAAACTCTAACCCTAATCACAGTTCTCACTAGTCCCAACTCCTTATCCCTAAAACTAATCACGCTCCCACTAGTCCCAAAATCCAAACCCTAAACCTGCTCCTACTAGTCCCAAATCCCTAACCCTAAACCTAATCCCAACCCTACTCCTGCTCCCACTAGTCCCAAATCCCTAACCCTCAATCCCACCCCCAATAGTCCCAAATCCCACACCCACTAGTCCCAAATCCCTAACACGAATCTCAGTCCACACTAGTCACAAATCCCTATCCCTAATCTCACTCTTACTAGTTGCAAATCCCTAACTCTAACCATAATCCCGCTCTCATTAGTCCCAAATCTCTAACACTATCACCACCCTTACTAATCCCAAATCCCTAACCCTAATCTGACTCCCACTAGTACCAAATTCCTAATCTATGTTCCCACTAGTACCGAGACCCTAATCCCATTCCTACTAGTCCCAAATGTCTAACCCTAACCCGAATCCCAGTTCCAACTAGTCCCAAATCTATAACCCTAAACCCAAATTCCAGTTTCCACTATGTCCCAACTAGTCCCTAAATCCCTAACCCTAATCCCACTCCCACTAGTCCCAAATTCCACTCCCACTAGTCCCAAATCCCTAATTCTTATCCCAGTTCTCACTACTCCCAAAACCCTAACCCAATCCCTAATCCCACTCCTACTATTTGCAAACCTAAACCCTAATCCTGCTCCTACTAATCCCAATTCCCTAACCCTAATCCCACTCCTACTGTTCTCAAATTCCTAACCCTAACCCTAATCACACTCCCACTAGTACTTAATATCAAACCCTAATCCCAGTTCCCACTAGTCCCAAATCCCTAACCCTAACCATAATCCCTGTCCACACTAATACCAAATCCCTTACACTAATCCTTATCCCACTAGTCCCAAATCCCTAACCCTAATCCTTGTTCCCACTGGTCCCAAATCCCTAACCCTAATCCCACTAGTCCCAAAACCCTAGCCCTAATCCCAGTTACCACTAGTCCCAACTCCCTAACCCTAATCACGCTCACACTAGTCCCAAAATCCAAACCCTTATGCCAGTTCCAAATAGTCCCAAATCCCTAACACTAACCCTAATCCTGCTCCTACTAGTCCTAAATACCAAACCCTAAACCTAACCCCAACCCTACTCCTGCCCCCACTAGTCCCAAATCCGTAACCCTAATCCCACTTCCAATAGTCCCAAATCCCACTCCCACTAGTCCCAAATCCCTAACCCGAATCCCAGTTCCCACTAGTCACATAACAAAAACCCTAATCTCACTCTTACTAGTTGCAAATCCCTAAACCTAACCATAATCCCACTAACACTAGTCCCAAATCCCTAACCCTAATCCCACTCCCGCTACTCTCAAATCCCTAATCCTAACCCTAATCCCAGTTCCCAATAGTCCATATCCCTAAGCCTAACCCTGAACTCACTCCCACTAATCTCAAATCCTTAACCCTAGCCCCACTCCCACTAGTCCCAATTCTAAAACCCTAAGCCTTATCCCACTCCCACTAGTCCCAAATCCCTAAATCTCAGTTCCCACTAGTCCCAAATCCCTAATCTATGTTCCCACTAGTCACAAGACCCTAATCCCACTAGTCTCAAATTTCTAACCCTAACCCTAATCCCAGTTCCAACAAGTCGCAAATCTCTAACTCTAATCCTGCTCCTACTAGTCCCAAATCCATAACCCTAGCCTTAATCCCACTCCTAATAATCAAAAATCCCACTCCCTCTAGTCCCAAATCCCTAATCCCAGTTCTCACTAGTCCCAAATCCCTAACCCTTATCCCAGTTCCCACTAGTCACAAATCACTAAGTCTAATCCCACATCAAAAGTCGCAAATTACTAACCCTAATCCTGCTCCCACTATTTCTAAACCCCTAACCCTAGTTCTAATTTCATAACCACTGGTCCCAAATCCCTAACCCTAACCCAAATCCCAGTTCCCATTGGTCACAAATCCCTATCCCTAATCTCACTCTTACTAGTTGCAAATCCCTAACCATAACCATAATCTCGCTCCCACTAGTCCCAAATCCCTAACCCTTATCCCAGTTCCCACTAGTCACAAATCACTAAACCTAATCCCACTCCCACTAGTCCCAAAACCCTAGCCCTAATTCCAGTTACCACTAGTCCCAACTCCCTAACCCTAATCCCAGCTCACACTAATCCCAAAATCCAAACCCTTATGCCAGTTCCAAATAGTCCCAAATCCCTAACACTAACCCTAATCCTGCTCCTACTAGTCCTAAATCCCTAACCCTAAACCTAACCCCAACCCTACTCCTGCCCCCACTAGTCCCAAATCCCTAACCCTAATCCCACTTCCAATAGTCCCAAATCCCACTCCCACTAGTCCCAAATCCCTAACCCGAATCCCAGTTCCCACTAGTCACATAACAAAAACCCTAATCTCACTCTTACTAGTTGCAAATCCCTAAACCTAACCATAATCCCACTAACACTAGTCCCAAATCCCTAATCCCACTCCCGCTACTCTCAAATCCCTAATCCTAACCCTAATCCCAGTTCCCAATAGTCCATATCCCTAAGCCTAACCCTGAACTCACTCCCACTAATCTCAAATCCATAACCCTAGCCCCACTCCCACTAGTCCCAATTCTAAAACCCTAAGCCTTATCCCACTCCCACTAGTCCCAAATCCCTAAATCTCAGTTCCCACTAGTCCCAAATCCCTAATCTATGTTCCCACTAGTCACAAGACCCTAATCCCACTCCTACTAGTCTCAAATTTCTAACCCTAACCCTAATCCCAGTTCCAACAAGTCGCAAATCTCTAACTCTAATCCTGCTCCTACTAGTCCCAAATCCATAACCCTAGCCTTAATCCCACTCCTAATAATCAAAAATCCCACTCCCTCTAGTCCCAAATCCCTAATCCCAGTTCTCACTAGTCCCAAATCCCTAACCCTTATCCCAGTTCCCACTAGTCACAAATCACTAAGTCTAATCCCACATCAAAAGTCCCAAATCCCTAACCCTAACCCTGCTCCCACTATTTCTAAACCCCTAACCCTAGTTCTAATTCCACAACCACTAGTCCCAAATCCCTAACCCTAACCCGAATCCCAGTTCCCACTAGTCACAAATCCCTATCCCTAATCTCACTCTTACTAGTTGCAAATCCCTAACCATAACCATAATCTCGCTCCCACTAGTCCCAAATCTCTAACCCTATTACCACTCTTACTAGTCCAAAATCCCTAACCCTAATCTGACTCCCACTAGTACCAAATTCCTAATCTATGTTCCCACTAGTACCAAGACCCTAATCCCACTCCTACTAGTCCCAAATTTCTAACCCTAAACCTAATCCCAGTTCCAACTAGTCCCAAATCCATAACCCAAATTCCAGTTTCCATTAGTCCCAAATCCCTAACATTAATCCCACTCCCACTAGTCCCAAATTCCACTCCCACTAGTCCCAAATCCCTAATTCTTATCCCAGTTCTCACTACTCCCAAAACCCTAACCCAATCCCTAATCCAACTCTTATTTGCAAACCTAAACCCTAATCCTGCTCCTACTAATCCCAATTCCTTAACCCTAACCCTAATCCCACTCCTACTATTCTCAAATTCCTAACCCTAACCCTAATCACACTCCCACTAGTACTTAATATCAAACCCTAATCCCAGTTCCCACTAGTTCCAAATCAATAACCCTAAACATAATCCCTGTCCACACTAATACCAAATCCCTTACACTAATCCTTATCCCACTAGTCCCAAATCCCTAACCCTAATCCTTGTTCCCACTGGTCCCAAATCCCTAACCCTAATCCCACTCCCACTAGTCCCAAAACCCTAGCCCTAATCCCAGTTACCACTAGTCCCAACTCCCTAACCCTAATCACGCTCACACTAGTCCCAAAATCCAAACCCTTATGCCAGTTCCAAATAGTCCCAAATACCTAACACTAACCCTAATCCTGCTCCTGCTAGTCCTAAATCAATAACCCTAAACCTAACCCCAACCCTACTCCTGCCCCCACGAGTCCCAAAACCCTAACCCTAATCCCACTTCCAATAGTCCCAAATCCCACTCCCACTAGTCCCAAATCCCTAACCCGAATCCAAGTTCCCACTAGTCACATAACAAAAACCCTAATCTCACTCTTACTAGTTGCAAATCCCTAAACCTAACCATAATCCCACTAACACTAGTCCCAAATCCCTAACCCTAATCCCACTCCAACTACTCTCAAATCCCTAATCCTAACCCTAATCCCAGTTCCCAATAGTCCATATCCCTAAGCCTAACCCTGAATTCACTCCCACTAATCTCAAATCCATAACCCTAGCCCCACTCCCACTAGTCCCAATTCTAAAACCCTAAGCCTTATCCCACTCCCACTAGTCCAAAAATCCCTAAATCTCAGTTCCCACTAGTCCCAAATCCCTAATCAATGTTCCAACTAGTCACAAGACCCTAATCCCACTCCTACTAGTCTCAAATTTCTAACCCTAACCCTAATCCCAGTTCCAACAAGTCGCAAATCTCTAACTCTAATCCTGCTCCTACTAGTCCCAAATCCATAACCCTAGCCTTAATCCCACTCCTAATAATCAAAAATCCCACTCCCTCTAGTCCCAAATCCCTAATCCCAGTTCTCACTAGTCCCAAATCCCTAACCCTTATCCCAGTTCCCACTAGTCACAAATCACTAAACCTAATTCCACATCAAAAGTCCCAAATCCCTAACCCTAATCCTGCTCCCACTATTTCTAAACCCCTAACCCTAGTTCTAATTCCACAACCACTAGTCCCAAATCCCTAACCCTAACCCGAATCCCAGTTCCCACTAGTCACAAATCCCTATCCCTAATCTCACTCTTACTAGTTGCAAATCCCTAACCATAACCATAATCTCGCTCCCACTAGTCCCAAATCCCTAACCCTAATCCCACTTCCAATAGTCCCAAATCCCACTAACACTAGTCCCAAATCCCTAACCCTAATCCCACTCCGGCTACTCCCAAATCCCTAATCCTAACGCTAATCCCAGTTCCCAATAGTCCATATCCCTAAGCCTAACCCTGAACTCACTCCCACTAATCTCAAATCCATAACCCTAGCCCCACTCCCACTAGTCCCAATTCTAAAACCCTAAGCCTTATCCCACTCCCACTAGTCCCAAATCCCTAAATCTCAGTTCCCACTAGTGCCAAATCCCTAATCTATGTTCCTACTAGTCACAAGACCCTAATCCCACTCCTACTAGTCTCAAATTTCTAACCCTAACCCTAATCCCAGTTCCAACAAGTCACAAATCTCTAACTTTAATCCCGCTCCTACTAGTCCCAAATCCATAACCCTAGCCTTAATCCCACTCCTAATAATCAAAAATCCCACTCCTTCTAGTCCCAAGTCCCTAATCCCAGTTCTCACTAGTCCCAAATCCCTAACCCTTATCCCAGTTCCCACTAGTCACAAATCACTAAACCTAATCCCACATCAAAAGCCCCAAATCCTTAACCCTAATCCTGCTCCCACTATTTCTAAACCCCTAACCCTAGTTCTAATTCCACAACCACTAGTCCCAAATTACTAACCCTAACCCGAATCCCAGTTCCCACTAGTCACAAATCCCTATCCCTAATCTCACTCTTACTAGTTGCAAATCCCTAACCATAACCCGAATCCCAGTTCCCACTAGTCCCAAATCTCTAACCCTATTACCACTCTTACTAGTCCCAAATCCCTAACCCTAATCTGACTCCCACTAGTACCAAATTCCTAATCTATGTTCCCACTAGTACCAAGACCCTAATCCCACTCCTACTAGTCCCAAATTTCTAACCCTAAACCTAATCCCAGTTCCAACTAGTCCCAAATCCATAACCATAACCCAAATTCCAGTTTCCATTAGTCCCAAATCCCTAACATTAATCCCACTCCCACTAGTCCCAAATTCCACTCCCACTAGTCCCAAATCCCTAATTCTTATCCCAGTTCTCACTACTCCCAAAACCCTAACCCAATCCCTAATCCAACTCTTATTTGCAAACCTAAACCCTAATCCTGCTCCTACTAATCCCAATTCCTTAACCCTAACCCTAATCCCACTCCTACTATTCTCAAATTCCTAACCCTAACCCTAATCACACTCCCACTAGTACTTAATATCAAACCCTAATCCCAGTTCCCACTAGTCCCAAATCCCTAACCCTAACCATAATCCCTGTCCACACTAATACCAAATCCCTTACACTAATCCTTATCCCACTAGTCCCAAATCCCTAACCCTAATCCTTGTTCCCACTGGTCCCAAATCCCTAACCCTAATCCCACTCCCACTAGTCCCAAAACCCTAGCCCTAATCCCAGTTACCACTAGTCCCAACTCCCTAACCCTAATCACGCTCACACTAGTCCCAAAATCCAAACCCTTATGCCAGTTCCAAATAGTCCCAAATCCCTAACACTAACCCTAATCCTGCTCCTACTAGTCCTAAATCCCTAACCCTAAACCTAACCCCAACCCTACTCCTGCCCCCACTAGTCCCAAATCCCTAACCCTAATCCCACTTCCAATAGTCCCAAATCCCACTCCCACTAGTCCCAAATCCCTAACCCGAATCCCAGTTCCCACTAGTCACATAACAAAAACCCTAATCTCACTCTTACTAGTTGCAAATCCCTAAACCTAACCATAATCCCACTAACACTAGTCCCAAATCCCTAACCCTAATCCCACTCCCGCTACTCTCAAATCCCTAATCCTAACCCTAATCCCAGTTCCCAATAGTCCAAATCCCTAAGCCTAACCCTGAACTCACTCCCACTAATCTCAAATCCATAACCCTAGCCCCACTCCCACTAGTCCCAATTCTAAAACCCTAAGCCTTATCCCACTCCCACTAGTCCCAAATCCCTAAATCTCAGTTCCCACTAGTCCCAAATCCCTAATCTATGTTCCCACTAGTCACAAGACCCTAATCCCACTCCTACTAGTCTCAAATTTCTAACCCTAACCCTAATCCCAGTTCCAACAAGTCACAAATCTCTAACGCTAATCCCGCTCCTACTAGTCCCAAATCCATAACCCTAGCCTTAATCCCACTCCTAATAATCAAAAATCCCACTCCTAGTCCCAAATCCCTAATCCCAGTTCTCACTAGTCCCAAATCCCTAACCCTTATCCCAGTTCCCACTAGTCACAAATCACTAAACCTAATCCCACATCAAAAGTCCCAAATCCCTAACCCTAATCCTGCTCCGACTATTTCTAAAATCCTAACCCTAGTTCTAATTCCACAATCACTAGTCCCAAATCCCTAACCCTAACCCGAATCCCAGTTCCCACTAGTCACAAATCCCTATCCCTAATCTCACTCTTACTAGTAGCAAATCCCTAACCATAACCATAATCTCGCTCCCACTAGTCCCAAATCTCTAACCCTATTACCACTCTTACTAGTCCCAAATCCCTAACCCTAATCTGACTCCCACTAGTACCAAATTCCTAATCTATGTTCCCACTAGTACCAAGACCCTAATCCCACTCCTACTAGTCCCAAATTTCTAACCCTAAACCTAATCCCAGTTCCAACTAGTCCCAAATCCATAACCATAACCCAAATTCCAGTTTCCATTAGTCCCAAATCCCTAACATTAATCCCACTCCCACTAGTCCCAAATTCCACTCCCACTAGTCCCAAATCCCTAATTCTTATCCCAGTTCTCACTACTCCCAAAACCCTAACCCAATCCCTAATCCAACTCTTATTTGCAAACCTAAACCCTAATCCTGCTCCTACTAATCCCAATTCCTTAACCCTAACCCTAATCCCACTCCTACTATTCTCAAATTCCTAACCCTAACTCTAATCACACTCCCACTAGTACTTAATATCAAACCCTAATCCCAGTTCCCACTAGTCCCAAATCCCTAACCCTAACCATAATCCCTGTCCACACTAATACCAAATCCCTTACACTAATTTTTATCCCACTAGTCCCAAATCCCTAACCCTAATCCTTGTTCCCACTGGTCCCAAATCCCTAACCCTAATCCCACTAGTCCCAAAACCCTAGCCCTAATCCCAGTTACCACTAGTCCCAACTCCCTAACCCTAATCACTCTCACACTAGTCCCAAAATCCAAACCCTTATGCCAGTTCCAAATAGTCCCAAATCCCTAACACTAACCCTAATCCTGCTCCTACTAGTCCTAAATCCCTAACCCTAAACCTAACCCCAACCCTACTCCTGCCCCCACTAGTCCCAAATCCCTAACCCTAATCCCACTTCCAATAGTCCCAAATCCCACTCCCACTAGTCCCAAATCCCTAACCCGAATCCCAGTTCCCACTAGTCACATAACAAAAACCCTAATCTCACTCTTACTAGTTGCAAATCCCTAAACCTAACCATAATCCCACTAACACTAGTCCCAAATCCCTAACCCTAATCCCACTCTCGCTACTCCGAATTCCCTAATCCTAACCCTAATCCCAGTTCCCAATAGTCCATATCCCTAAGCCTAACCCTGAACTCACTCCCACTAATCTCAAATCCATAACCCTAGCCCCACTCCCACTAGTCCCAATTCTAAAACCCTAAGCCTTATCCCACTCCCACTAGTCCCAAATCCCTAAATCTCAGTTCCCACTAGTCCCAAATCTCTAATCTATGTTCCCACTGGTCACAAGACCCTAATCCAAATCCTACTAGTCTCAAATTTCTAACCCTAACCCTAATCCCAGTTCCAACAAGTCACAAATCTCTAACTCTAATCCCGCTCCTACTAGTCCCAAATCCATAACCCTAGCCTTAATCCCACTCCTAATAATCAAAAATCCCACTCCTTCTAGTCCCAAATCCCTAATCCCAGATCTCACTAGTCCCAAATCCCTAACCCTTATCCCAGTTCCCACTAGTCACAAATCACTAAACCTAATCCCACATCAAAAGTCCCAAATCCCTAACCCTAACCCTCATCCCAGTTCCCACTAGTCACAAATCACTAAACCTAGTTCTAATTCCACAACCACTAGTCCCAAATTACTAACCCTAACCCGAATCCCAGTTCCCACTAGTCACAAATCCCTATCCCTAATCTCACTCTTACTAGTTGCAAATCCCTAACCATAACCCGAATCCCAGTTCCCACTAGTCCCAAATCTCTAACCCTATTACCACTCTTACTAGTCCCAAATCCCTAACCCTAATCTGACTCCCACTAGTACCAAATTCCTAATCTATGTTCCCACTAGTACCAAGACCCTAATCCCACTCCTACTAGTCCCAAATTTCTAACCCTAAACCTAATCCCAGTTCCAACTAGTCCCAAATCCATAACCATAACCCAAATTCCAGTTTCCATTAGTCCCAAATCCCTAACATTAATCCCACTCCCACTAGTCCCAAATTCCACTCCCACTAGTCCCAAATCCCTAATTCTTATCTCAGTTCTCACTACTCCCAAAACCCTAACCCAATCCCTAATCCAACTCTTATTTGCAAACCTAAACCCTAATCCTGCTCCTACTAATCCCAATTCCTTAACCCTAACCCTAATCCCACTCCTACTATTCTCAAATTCCTAACCCTAACCCTAATCACACTCCCACTAGTACTTAATATCAAACCCTAATCCCAGTTCCCACTAGTCCCAAATCCCTAACCCTAACCATAATCCCTGTCCACACTAATACCAAATCCCTTACACTAATCCTTATCCCACTAGTCCCAAATCCCTAACCCTAATCCTTGTTCCCACTGGTCCCAAATCCCTAACCCTAATCCCACTCCCACTAGTCCCAAAACCCTAGCCCTAATCCCAGTTACCACTAGTCCCAACTCCCTAACCCTCATCACGCTCACACTAGTCCCAAAATCCAAACCCTTATGCCAGTTCCAAATAGTCCCAAATCCCTAACACTAACCCTAATCCTGCTCCTACTAGTCCTAAATCCCTAACCCTAAACCTAACCCCAACCCTACTCCTGCCCCCACTAGTCCCAAATCCCTAACCCTAATCCCACTTCCAATAGTCCCAAATCCCACTCCCACTAGTCCCAAATCCCTAACCCGAATCCCAGTTCCCACTAGTCACATAACACTAACCCTAATCTCACTCTTACTAGTTGCAAATCCCTAAACCTAACCATAATCCCACTAACACTAGTCCCAAATCCCTAACCCTAATCCCACTCCCGCTACTCTCAAATCCCTAATCCTAACCCTAATCCCAGTTCCCAATAGTCCATATCCCTAAGCCTAACCCTGAACTCACTCCCACTAATCTCAAATCCATAACCCTAGCCCCACTCCCACTAGTCCCAATTCTAAAACCCTAAGCCTTATCCCACTCCCACTAGTCCCAAATCCCTAAATCTCAGTTCCCACTAGTCCCAAATCCCTAATCTATGTTCCCACTAGTCACAAGACCCTAATCCCACTCCTACTAGTCTCAAATTTCTAACCCTAACCCTAATCCCAGTTCCAACAAGTCACAAATCTCTAACGCTAATCCCGCTCCTACTAGTCCCAAATCCATAACCCTAGCCTTAATCCCACTCCTAATAATCAAAAATCCCACTCCTTTTAGTCCCAAATCCCTAATCCCAGTTCTCACTAGTCCCAAATCCCTAACCCTTATCCCAGTTCCCACTAGTCACAAATCACTAAACCTAATCCCACATCAAAAGTCCCAAAACCCTAATCCTGCTCCCACTATTTCTAAACCCCTAACCCTAGTTCTAATTCCACAACCACTAGTCCCAAATCCCTAACCCTAACCCTAACCCGAATCCCAGTTCCCACTAGTCACAAATCCCTATCAATAATCTCACTCTTACTAGTTGCAAATCCCTAACTATAACCATAATCTCGCTCCCACTAGTCCCAAATCTCTAACCCTATTACCACTCTTACTAGTCCCAAATCCCTAACCCTAATCTGACTCCCACTAGTACCAAATTCAAAATCTATGTTCCCACTAGTACCAAGACCCTAATCCCACTCCTACTAGTCCCAAATTTCTAACCCTAAACCTAATCCCAGTTCCAACTAGTCCCAAATCCATAACCATAACCCAAATTCCAGTTTCCATTAGTCCCAAATCCCTAACATTAATCCCACTCCCACTAGTCCCAAATTCCACTCCCACTAGTCCCAAATCCCTAATTCTTATCCCAGTTCTCACTACTCCCAAAACCCTAACCCAATCCCTAATCCAACTCTTATTTGCAAACCTAAACCCTAATCCTGCTCCTACTAATCCCAATTCCTTAACCCTAACCCTAATCCCACTCCTACTATTCTCAAATTCCTAACCCTAACCCTAATCACACTCCCACTAGTACTTAATATCAAACCCTAATCCCAGTTCCCACTAGTCCCAAATCCCTAACCCTAACCATAATCCCTGTCCACACTAATACCAAATCCCTTACACTAATCCTTATCCCACTAGTCCCAAATCCCTAACCCTAATCCTTGTTCCCACTGGTCCCAAATCCCTAACCCTAATCCCACTCCCACTAGTCCCAAAACCCTAGCCCTAATCCCAGTTACCACTAGTCCCAACTCCCTAACCCTAATCACGCTCACACTAGTCCCAAAATCCAAACCCTTATGCCAGTTCCAAATAGTCCCAAATCCCTAACACTAACCCTAATCCTGCTCCTACTAGTCCTAAATCCCTAACCCTAAACCTAACCCCAACCCTACTCCTGCCCCCACTAGTCCCAAATCCCTAACCCTAATCCCACTCCCGCTACTCTCAAATCCCTAATCCTAACCCTAATCCCAGTTCCCAATAGTCCAAATCCCTAAGCCTAACCCTGAACTCACTCCCACTAATCTCAAATCCATAACCCTAGCCCCACTCCCACTAGTCCCAATTCTAAAACCCTAAGCCTTATCCCACTCCCACTAGTCCCAAATCCCTAAATCTCATTTCCCACTAGTCCCAAATCCCTAATCTATGTTCCCACTAGTCACAAGACCCTAATCCCACTCTTACTAGTCTCAAATTTCTAACCCTAACCCTAATCCCAGTTCCAACAAGTCACAAATCTCTAACACTAATCCCGCTCCTACTAGTCCCAAATCCATAACCCTAGCCTTAATCCCACTCCTAATAATCAAAAATCCCACTCCTTCTAGTCCCAAATCCCTAATCCCAGTTCTCACTAGTCCCAAATCCCTAACCCTTATCCCAGTTCCCACTAGTCACAAATCACTAAACCTAATCCCACATCAAAAGTCCCAAATCCCTAACCCTAATCCTGCTCCCACTATTTCTAAACCCCTAACCCTAGTTCTAATTCCACAATCACTAGTCCCAAATCCCTAACCCTAACCCGAATCCCAGTTCCCACTAGTCACAAATCCCTATCCCTAATCTCACTCTTACTAGTTGCAAATCCCTAACCATAACCATAATCTCGCTCCCACTAGTCCCAAATCTCTAACCCTATTACCACTCTTACTAGTCCCAAATCCCTAACCATAATCTGACTCCCACTAGTACCAAATTCCTAATCTATGTTCCCACTAGTACCAAGACCCTAATCCCACTCCTACTAGTCCCAAATTTCTAACCCTAAACCTAATCCCAGTTCCAACTAGTCCCAAATCCATAACCATAACCCAAATTCCAGTTTCCATTAGTCCCAAATCCCTAACATTAATCCCACTCCCACTAGTCCCAAATTCCACTCCCACTAGTCCCAAATCCCTAATTCTTATCCCAGTTCTCACTACTCCCAAAACCCTAACCCAATCCCTAATCCAACTCTTATTTGCAAACCTAAACCCTAATCCTGCTCCTACTAATCCCAATCCCTAACCCTAACCCTAATCCCACTCCTACTATTCTCAAATTCCTAACCCTAATCACACTCCCACTAGTACTTAATATCAAACCCTAATCCCAGTTCCCACTAGTCCCAAATCCCTAACCCTAACCATAATCCCTGTCCACACTAATACCAAATCCCTTACACTAATTTTTATCCCACTAGTACCAAATCCCTAACCCTAATCCTTGTTCCCACTGGTCCCAAATCCCTAACCCTAATCCCACTCCCACTAGTCCCAAAACCCTAGCCCTAATCCCAGTTACCACTAGTCCCAACTCCCTAACCCTAATCACGCTCAAACTAGTCCCAAAATCCAAACCCTTATGCCAGTTCCAAATAGTCCCAAATCCCTAACACTAACCCTAATCCTGCTCCTACTAGTCCTAAATCCCTAACCCTAAACCTAACCCCAACCCTACTCCTGCCCCCACTAGTCCCAAATCCCTAACCCTAATCCCACTTCCAATAGTCCCAAATCCCACTCCCACTAGTCCCAAATCCCTAACCCGAATCCCAGTTCCCACTAGTCACATAACAAAAACCCTAATCTCACTCTTACTAGTTGCAAATCCCTAAACCTAACCATAATCCCACTAACACTAGTCCCAAATCCCTAACCCTAATCCCACTCCCGCTACTCTCAAATCCCTAATCCTAACCCTAATCCCAGTTCCCAATAGTCCATATCCCTAAGCCTAACCCTGAACTCACTCCCACTAATCTCAAATCCATAACCCTAGCCCCACTCCCACTAGTCCCAATTCTAAAACCCTAAGCCTTATCCCACTCCCACTAGTCCCAAATCCCTAAATCTCAGTTCCCACTAGTCCCAAATCTCTAATCTATGTTCCCACTAGTCACAAGACCCTAATCCAAATCCTACTAGTCTCAAATTTCTAACCCTAACCCTAATCCCAGTTCCAACAAGTCACAAATCTCTAACTCTAATCCCGCTCCTACTAGTCCCAAATCCAAAACCCTAGCCTTAATCCCACTCCTAATAATCAAAAATCCCATTCCTTCTACTCCCAAATCCCTAATCCCAGTTCTCACTAGTCCCAAATCCCTAACCCTTATCCCAGTTCCCACTAGTCACAAATCACTAAACCTAATCCCACATCAAAAGTCCCAAATCCCTAACCCTAACCCTAATCCTGCTCCCACTATTTCTAAACCCCTAACCCTAGTTCTAATTCCACAACCACTAGTCCCAAATTACTAACCCTAACCCGAATCCCAGTTCCCACTAGTCAAAAATCCCTATCCCTAATCTCACTCTTACTAGTTGCAAATCCCTAACCATAACCCGAATCCCAGTTCCCACTAGTCCCAAATCTCTAACCCTATTACCACTCTTACTAGTCCCAAATCCCTAACCCTAATCTGACTCCCACTAGTACCAAATTCCTAATCTATGTTCCCACTAGTACCAAGACCCTAATCCCACTCCTACTAGTCCCAAATTTCTAACCCTAAACCTAATCCCAGTTCCAACTAATCCCAAATCCATAACCATAACCCAAATTCCAGTTTCCATTAGTCCCAAATCCCTAACATTAATCCCACTCCCACTAGTCCCAAATTCCACTCCCACTAGTCCCAAATCCCTAATTCTTATCTCAGTTCTCACTACTCCCAAAACCCTAACCCAATCCCTAATCCAACTCTTATTTGCAAACCTAAACCCTAATCCTGCTCCTACTAATCCCAATTCCTTAACCCTAACCCTAATCCCACTCCTACTATTCTCAAATTCCTAACCCTAACCCTAATCACACTTCCACTAGTACTTAATATCAAACCCTAATCCCAGTTCCCACTAGTCCCAAATCCCTAACCCTAACCATAATCCCTGTCCACACTAATACCAAATCCCTTACACTAATCCTTATCCCACTAGTCCCAAATCCCTAACCCTAATCCTTGTTCCCACTGGTCCCAAATCCCTAACCCTAATCCCACTCCCACTAGTCCCAAAACCCTAGCCCTAATCCCAGTTACCACTAGTCCCAACTCCCTAACCCTAATCACGCTCACACTAGTCCCAAAATCCAAACCCTTATGCCAGTTCCAAATAGTCCCAAATCCCTAACACTAACCCTAATCCTGCTCCTACTAGTCCTAAATCCCTAACCCTAAACCTAACCCCAACCCTACTCCTGCCCCCACTAGTCCCAAATCCCTAACCCTAATCCCACTTCCAATAGTCCCAAATCCCACTCCCACTAGTCCCAAATCCCTAACCCGAATCCCAGTTCCCACTAGTCACATAACAAAAACCCTAATCTCACTCTTACTAGTTGCAAATCCCTAAACCTAACCATAATCCCACTAACACTAGTCCCAAATCCCTAACCCTAATCCCACTCCCGCTACTCTCAAATCCCTAATCCTAACCCTAATCCCAGTTCCCAATAGTCCAAATCCCTAAGCCTAACCCTGAACTCCCACTAATCTCAAATCCATAACCCTAGCCCCACTCCCACTAGTCCCAATTCTAAAACCCTAAGCCTTATCCCACTCCCACTAGTCCCAAATCCCTAAATCTCAGTTCCCACTAGTCCCAAATCCCTAATCTATGTTCCCACTAGTCACAAGACCCTAATCCCACTCTTACTAGTCTCAAATTTCTAACCCTAACCCTAATCCCAGTTCCAACAAGTCACAAATCTCTAACACTAATCCCGCTCCTACTAGTCCCAAATCCATAACCCTAGCCTTAATCCCACTCCTAATAATCAAAAATCCCACTCCTTCTAGTCCCAAATCCCTAATCCCAGTTCTCACTAGTCCCAAATCCCTAACCCTTATCCCAGTTCCCACTAGTCACAAATCACTAAACCTAATCCCACATCAAAAGTCCCAAATCCCTAACCCTAATCCTGCTCCCACTATTTCTAAACCCCTAACCCTAGTTCTAATTCCACAATCACTAGTCCCAAATCCCTAACCCTAACCTGAATCCCAGTTCCCACTAGTCACAAATCCCTATCCCTAATCTCACTCTTACTAGTTGCAAATCCCTAACCATAACCATAATCTCGCTCCCACTAGTCCCAAATCTCTAACCCTATTACCACTCTTACTAGTCCCAAATCCCTAACCCTAATCTGACTCCCACTAGTACCAAATTCCTAATCTATGTTCCCACTAGTACCAAGACCCTAATCCCACTCCTACTAGTCCCAAATTTCTAACCCTAAACCTAATCCCAGTTCCAACTAGTCCCAAATCCATAACCATAACCCAAATTCCAGTTTCCATTAGTCCCAAATCCCTAACATTAATCCCACTCCCACTAGTCCCAAATTCCACTCCCACTAGTCCCAAATCCCTAATTCTTATCCCAGTTCTCACTACTCCCAAAACCCTAACCCAATCCCTAATCCAACTCTTATTTGCAAACCTAAACCCTAATCCTGCTCCTACTAATCCCAATCCCTAACCCTAACCCTAATCCCACTCCTATTCTCAAATTCCTAACCCTAATCACACTCCCACTAGTACTTAATATCAAACCCTAATCCCAGTTCCCACTAGTCCCAAATCCCTAACCCTAACCATAATCCCTGTCCACACTAATACCAAATCCCTTACACTAATTTTTATCCCACTAGTCCCAAATCCCTAACCCTAATCCTTGTTCCCACTGGTCCCAAATCCCTAACCCTAATCCCACTCCCACTAGTCCCAAAACCCTAGCCCTAATCCCAGTTACCACTAGTCCCAACTCCCTAACCCTAATCACGCTCAAACTAGTCCCAAAATCCAAACCCTTATGCCAGTTCCAAATAGTCCCAAATCCCTAACACTAACCCTAATCCTGCTCCTACTAGTCCTAAATCCCTAACCCTAAACCTAACCCCAACCCTACTCCTGCCCCCACTAGTCCCAAATCCCTAACCCTAATCCCACTTCCAATAGTCCCAAATCCCACTCCCACTAGTCCCAAATCCCTAACCCGAATCCCAGTTCCCACTAGTCACATAACAAAAACCCTAATCTCACTCTTACTAGTTGCAAATCCCTAAACCTAACCATAATCCCACTAACACTAGTCCCAAATCCCTAACCCTAATCCCACTCCCGCTACTCTCAAATCCCTAATCCTAACCCTAATCCCAGTTCCCAATAGTCCATATCCCTAAGCCTAACCCTGAACTCACTCCCACTAATCTCAAATCCATAACCCTAGCCCCACTCCCACTAGTCCCAATTCTAAAACCCTAAGCCTTATCCCACTCCCACTAGTCCCAAATCCCTAAATCTCAGTTCCCACTAGTCCCAAATCTCTAATCTATGTTCCCACTAGTCACAAGACCCTAATCCAAATCCTACTAGTCTCAAATTTCTAACCCTAACCCTAATCCCAGTTCCAACAAGTCACAAATCTCTAACTCTAATCCCGCTCCTACTAGTCCCAAATCCATAACCCTAGCCTTAATCCCACTCCTAATAATCAAAAATCCCATTCCTTCTACTCCCAAATCCCTAATCCCAGTTCTCACTAGTCCCAAATCCCTAACCCTTATCCCAGTTCCCACTAGTCACAAATCACTAAACCTAATCCCACATCAAAAGTCCCAAATCCCTAACCCTAACCCTAATCCTGCTCCCACTATTTCTAAACCCCTAACCCTAGTTCTAATTCCACAACCACTAGTCCCAAATTACTAACCCTAACCCGAATCCCAGTTCCCACTAGTCACAAATCCCTATCCCTAATCTCACTCTTACTAGTTGCAAATCCCTAACCATAACCCGAATCCCAGTTCCCACTAGTCCCAAATCTCTAACCCTATTACCACTCTTACTAGTCCCAAATCCCTAACCCTAATCTGACTCCCACTAGTACCAAATTCCTAATCTATGTTCCCACTAGTACCAAGACCCTAATCCCACTCCTACTAGTCCCAAATTTCTAACCCTAAACCTAATCCCAGTTCCAACTAATCCCAAATCCATAACCATAACCCAAATTCCAGTTTCCATTAGTCCCAAATCCCTAACATTAATCCCACTCCCACTAGTCCCAAATTCCACTCCCACTAGTCCCAAATCCCTAATTCTTATCTCAGTTCTCACTACTCCCAAAACCCTAACCCAATCCCTAATCCAACTCTTATTTGCAAACCTAAACCCTAATCCTGCTCCTACTAATCCCAATTCCTTAACCCTAACCCTAATCCCACTCCTACTATTCTCAAATTCCTAACCCTAACCCTAATCACACTTCCACTAGTACTTAATATCAAACCCTAATCCCAGTTCCCACTAGTCCCAAATCCCTAACCCTAACCATAATCCCTGTCCACACTAATACCAAATCCCTTACACTAATCCTTATCCCACTAGTCCCAAATCCCTAACCCTAATCCTTGTTCCCACTGGTCCCAAATCCCTAACCCTAATCCCACTCCCACTAGTCCCAAAACCCTAGCCCTAATCCCAGTTACCACTAGTCCCAACTCCCTAACCCTAATCACGCTCACACTAGTCCCAAAATCCAAACCCTTATGCCAGTTCCAAATAGTCCCAAATCCCTAACACTAACCCTAATCCTGCTCCTACTAGTCCTAAATCCCTAACCCTAAACCTAACCCCAACCCTACTCCTGCCCCCACTAGTCCCAAATCCCTAACCCTAATCCCACTTCCAATAGTCCCAAATCCCACTCCCACTAGTCCCAAATCCCTAACCCGAATCCCAGTTCCCACTAGTCACATAACAAAAACCCTAATCTCACTCTTACTAGTTGCAAATCCCTAAACCTAACCATAATCCCACTAACACTAGTCCCAAATCCCTAACCCTAATCCCACTCCCGCTACTCTCAAATCCCTAATCCTAACCCTAATCCCAGTTCCCAATAGTCCAAATCCCTAAGCCTAACCCTGAACTCACTCCCACTAATCTCAAATCCATAACCCTAGCCCCACTCCCACTAGTCCCAATTCTAAAACCCTAAGCCTTATCCCACTCCCACTAGTCCCAAATCCCTAAATCTCAGTTCCCACTAGTCCCAAATCCCTAATCTATGTTCCCACTAGTCACAAGACCCTAATCCCACTCCTACTAGTCTCAAATTTCTAACCCTAACCCTAATCCCAGTTCCAACAAGTCACAAATCTCTAACGCTAATCCCGCTCCTACTAGTCCCAAATCCATAACCCTAGCCTTAATCCCACTCCTAATAATCAAAAATCCCACTCCTTCTAGTCCCAAATCCCTAATCCCAGTTCTCACTAGTCCCAAATCCCTAACCCTTATCCCAGTTCCCACTAGTCACAAATCACTAAACCTAATCCCACATCAAAAGTCCCAAATCCCTAACCCTAATCCTGCTCCCACTATTTCTAAAATCCTAACCCTAGTTCTAATTCCACAATCACTAGTCCCAAATCCCTAACCCTAACCCGAATCCCAGTTCCCACTAGTCACAAATCCCTATCCCTAATCTCACTCTTACTAGTTGCAAATCCCTAACCATAACCATAATCTCGCTCCCACTAGTCCCAAATCTCTAACCCTATTACCACTCTTACTAGTCCCAAATCCCTAACCCTAATCTGACTCCCACTAGTACCAAATTCCTAATCTATGTTCCCACTAGTACCAAGACCCTAATCCCACTCCTACTAGTCCCAAATTTCTAACCCTAAACCTAATCCCAGTTCCAACTAGTCCCAAATCCATAACCATAACCCAAATTCCAGTTTCCATTAGTCCCAAATCCCTAACATTAATCCCACTCCCACTAGTCCCAAATTCCACTCCCACTAGTCCCAAATCCCTAATTCTTATCCCAGTTCTCACTACTCCCAAAACCCTAACCCAATCCCTAATCCAACTCTTATTTGCAAACCTAAACCCTAATCCTGCTCCTACTAATCCCAATCCCTAACCCTAACCCTAATCCCACTCCTACTATTCTCAAATTCCTAACCCTAACCCTAATCACACTCCCACTAGTACTTAATATCAAACCCTAATCCCAGTTCCCACTAGTCCCAAATCCCTAACCCTAACCATAATCCCTGTCCACACTAATACCAAATCCCTTACACTAATTTTTATCTCACTAGTCCCAAATCCCTAACCCTAATCCTTGTTCCCACTGGTCCCAAATCCCTAACCCTACTCCCACTCCCACTAGTCCCAAAACCCTAGCCCTAATCCCAGTTACCACTAGTCCCAACTCCCTAACCCTAATCACGCTCAAACTAGTCCCAAAATCCAAACCCTTATGCCAGTTCCAAATAGTCCCAAATCCCTAACACTAACCCTAATCCTGCTCCTACTAGTCCTAAATCCCTAACCCTAAACCTAACCCCAACCCTACTCCTGCCCCCACTAGTCCCAAATCCCTAACCCTAATCCCACTTCCAATAGTCCCAAATCCCACTCCCACTAGTCCCAAATCCCTAACCCGAATCCCAGTTCCCACTAGTCACATAACAAAAACCCTAATCTCACTCTTACTAGTTGCAAATCCCTAAACCTAACCATAATCCCACTAACACTAGTCCCAAATCCCTAACCCTAATCCCACTCCCGCTACTCTCAAATCCCTAATCCTAACCCTAATCCCAGTTCCCAATAGTCCATATCCCTAAGCCTAACCCTGAACTCACTCCCACTAATCTCAAATCCATAACCCTAGCCCCACTCCCACTAGTCCCAATTCTAAAACCCTAAGCCTTATCCTACTCCCACTAGTCCCAAATCCCTAAATCTCAGTTCCCACTAGTCCCAAATCTCTAATCTATGTTCCCACTAGTCACAAGACCCTAATCCAAATCCTACTAGTCTCAAATTTCTAACCCTAACCCTAATCCCAGTTCCAACAAGTCACAAATCTCTAACTCTAATCCCGCTCCTACTAGTCCCAAATCCATAACCCTAGCCTTAATCCCACTCCTAATAATCAAAAATCCCACTCCTTCTACTCCCAAATCCCTAATCCCAGTTCTCACTAGTCCCAAATCCCTAACCCTTATCCCAGTTCCCACTAGTCACAAATCACTAAACCTAATCCCACATCAAAAGTCCCAAATCCCTAATCCTGCTCCCACTATTTCTAAACCCCTAACCCTAGTTCTAATTCCACAACCACTAGTCCCAAATTACTAACCCTAACCCGAATCCCAGTTCCCACTAGTCACAAATCCCTATCCCTAATCTCACTCTTACTAGTTGCAAATCCCTAACCATAACCCGAATCCCAGTTCCCACTAGTCCCAAATCTCTAACCCTATTACCACTCTTACTAGTCCCAAATCCCTAACCCTAATCTGACTCCCACTAGTACCAAATTCCTAATCTATGTTCCCACTAGTACCAAGACCCTAATCCCACTCCTACTAGTCCCAAATTTCTAACCCTAAACCTAATCCCAGTTCCAACTAGTCCCAAATCCATAACCATAACCCAAATTCCAGTTTCCATTAGTCCCAAATCCCTAACATTAATCCCACTCCCACTAGTCCCAAATTCCACTCCCACTAGTCCCAAATCCCTAATTCTTATCCCAGTTCTCACTACTCCCAAAACCCTAACCCAATCCCTAATCCAACTCTTATTTGCAAACCTAAACCCTAATCCTGCTCCTACTAATCCCAATTCCTTAACCCTAACCCTAATCCCACTCCTACTATTCTCAAATTCCTAACCCTAACCCTAATCACACTCCCACTAGTACTTAATATCAAACCCTAATCCCAGTTCCCACTAGTCCCAAATCCCTAACCCTAACCATAATCCCTGTCCACACTAATACCAAATCCCTTACACTAATCCTTATCCCACTAGTCCCAAATCCCTAACCCTAATCCTTGTTCCCACTGGTCCCAAATCCCTAACCCTAATCCCACTCCCACTAGTCCCAAAACCCTAGCCCTAATCCCAGTTACCACTAGTCCCAACTCCCTAACCCTAATCACGCTCACACTAGTCCCAAAATCCAAACCCTTATGCCAGTTCCAAATAGTCCCAAATCCCTAACACTAACCCTAATCCTGCTCCTACTAGTCCTAAATCCCTAACCCTAAACCTAACCCCAACCCTACTCCTGCCCCCACTAGTCCCAAATCCCTAACCCTAATCCCACTTCCAATAGTCCCAAATCCCACTCCCACTAGTCCCAAATCCCTAACCCGAATCCCAGTTCCCACTAGTCACATAACAAAAACCCTAATCTCACTCTTACTAGTTGCAAATCCCTAAACCTAACCATAATCCCACTAACACTAGTCCCAAATCCCTAACCCTAATCCCACTCCCGCTACTCTCAAATCCCTAATCCTAACCCTAATCCCAGTTCCCAATAGTCCAAATCCCTAAGCCTAACCCTGAACTCACTCCCACTAATCTCAAATCCATAACCCTAGCCCCACTCCCACTAGTCCCAATTCTAAAACCCTAAGCCTTATCCCACTCCCACTAGTCCCAAATCCCTAAATCTCATTTCCCACTAGTCCCAAATCCCTAATCTATGTTCCCACTAGTCACAAGACCCTAATCCCACTCTTACTAGTCTCAAATTTCTAACCCTAACCCTAATCCCAGTTCCAACAAGTCACAAATCTCTAACACTAATCCCGCTCCTACTAGTCCCAAATCCATAACCCTAGCCTTAATCCCACTCCTAATAATCAAAAATCCCACTCCTTCTAGTCCCAAATCCCTAATCCCAGTTCTCACTAGTCCCAAATCCCTAACCCTTATCCCAGTTCCCACTAGTCACAAATCACTAAACCTAATCCCACATCAAAAGTCCCAAATCCCTAACCCTAATCCTGCTCCCACTATTTCTAAACCCCTAACCCTAGTTCTAATTCCACAATCACTAGTCCCAAATCCCTAACCCTAACCCGAATCCCAGTTCCCACTAGTCACAAATCCCTATCCCTAATCTCACTCTTACTAGTTGCAAATCCCTAACCATAACCATAATCTCGCTCCCACTAGTCCCAAATCTCTAACCCTATTACCACTCTTACTAGTCCCAAATCCCTAACCCTAATCTGACTCCCACTAGTACCAAATTCCTAATCTATGTTCCCACTAGTACCAAGACCCTAATCCCACTCCTACTAGTCCCAAATTTCTAACCCTAAACCTAATCCCAGTTCCAACTAGTCCCAAATCCATAACCATAACCCAAATTCCAGTTTCCATTAGTCCCAAATCCCTAACATTAATCCCACTCCCACTAGTCCCAAATTCCACTCCCACTAGTCCCAAATCCCTAATTCTTATCCCAGTTCTCACTACTCCCAAAACCCTAACCCAATCCCTAATCCAACTCTTATTTGCAAACCTAAACCCTAATCCTGCTCCTACTAATCCCAATCCCTAACCCTAACCCTAATCCCACTCCTATTCTCAAATTCCTAACCCTAATCACACTCCCACTAGTACTTAATATCAAACCCTAATCCCAGTTCCCACTAGTCCCAAATCCCTAACCCTAACCATAATCCCTGTCCACACTAATACCAAATCCCTTACACTAATTTTTATCCCACTAGTCCCAAATCCCTAACCCTAATCCTTGTTCCCACTGGTCCCAAATCCCTAACCCTAATCCCACTCCCACTAGTCCCAAAACCCTAGCCCTAATCCCAGTTACCACTAGTCCCAACTCCCTAACCCTAATCACGCTCAAACTAGTCCCAAAATCCAAACCCTTATGCCAGTTCCAAATAGTCCCAAATCCCTAACACTAACCCTAATCCTGCTCCTACTAGTCCTAAATCCCTAACCCTAAACCTAACCCCAACCCTACTCCTGCCCCCACTAGTCCCAAATCCCTAACCCTAATCCCACTTCCAATAGTCCCAAATCCCACTCCCACTAGTCCCAAATCCCTAACCCGAATCCCAGTTCCCACTAGTCACATAACAAAAACCCTAATCTCACTCTTACTAGTTGCAAATCCCTAAACCTAACCATAATCCCACTAACACTAGTCCCAAATCCCTAACCCTAATCCCACTCCCGCTACTCTCAAATCCCTAATCCTAACCCCAAATCCCAGTTCCCAATAGTCCATATCCCTAAGCCTAACCCTGAACTCACTCCCACTAATCTCAAATCCATAACCCTAGCCCCACTCCCACTAGTCCCAATTCTAAAACCCTAAGCCTTATCCCACTCCCACTAGTCCCAAATCCCTAAATCTCAGTTCCCACTAGTCCCAAATCTCTAATCTATGTTCCCACTAGTCACAAGACCCTAATCCAAATCCTACTAGTCTCAAATTTCTAACCCTAACCCTAATCCCAGTTCCAACAAGTCACAAATCTCTAACTCTAATCCCGCTCCTACTAGTCCCAAATCCATAACCCTAGCCTTAATCCCACTCCTAATAATCAAAAATCCCATTCCTTCTACTCCCAAATCCCTAATCCCAGTTCTCACTAGTCCCAAATCCCTAACCCTTATCCCAGTTCCCACTAGTCACAAATCACTAAACCTAATCCCACATCAAAAGTCCCAAATCCCTAACCCTAACCCTAATCCTGCTCCCACTATTTCTAAACCCCTAACCCTAGTTCTAATTCCACAACCACTAGTCCCAAATTACTAACTCTAACCCGAATCCCAGTTCCCACTAGTCACAAATCCCTATCCCTAATCTCACTCTTACTAGTTGCAAATCCCTAACCATAACCCGAATCCCAGTTCCCACATGTCCCAAATCTCTAACCCTATTACCACTCTTACTAGTCCCAAATCCCTAACCCTAATCTGACTCCCACTAGTACCAAATTCCTAATCTATGTTCCCACTAGTACCAAGACCCTAATCCCACTCCTACTAGTCCCAAATTTCTAACCCTAAACCTAATCCCAGTTCCAACTAATCCCAAATCCATAACCATAACCCAAATTCCAGTTTCCATTAGTCCCAAATCCCTAACATTAATCCCACTCCCACTAGTCCCAAATTCCACTCCCACTAGTCCCAAATCCCTAATTCTTATCTCAGTTCTCACTACTCCCAAAACCCTAACCCAATCCCTAATCCAACTCTTATTTGCAAACCTAAACCCTAATCCTGCTCCTACTAATCCCAATTCCTTAACCCTAACCCTAATCCCACTCCTACTATTCTCAAATTCCTAACCCTAACCCTAATCACACTTCCACTAGTACTTAATATCAAACCCTAATCCCAGTTCCCACTAGTCCCAAATCCCTAACCCTAACCATAATCCCTGTCCACACTAATACCAAATCCCTTACACTAATCCTTATCCCACTAGTCCCAAATCCCTAACCCTAATCCTTGTTCCCACTGGTCCCAAATCCCTAACCCTAATCCCACTCCCACTAGTCCCAAAACCCTAGCCCTAATCCCAGTTACCACTAGTCCCAACTCCCTAACCCTAATCACGCTCACACTAGTCCCAAAATCCAAACCCTTATGCCAGTTCCAAATAGTCCCAAATCCCTAACACTAACCCTAATCCTGCTCCTACTAGTCCTAAATCCCTAACCCTAAACCTAACCCCAACCCTACTCCTGCCCCCACTAGTCCCAAATCCCTAACCCTAATCCCACTTCCAATAGTCCCAAATCCCACTCCCACTAGTCCCAAATCCCTAACCCGAATCCCAGTTCCCACTAGTCACATAACAAAAACCCTAATCTCACTCTTACTAGTTGCAAATCCCTAAACCTAACCATAATCCCACTAACACTAGTCCCAAATCCCTAACCCTAATCCCACTCCCGCTACTCTCAAATCCCTAATCCTAACCCTAATCCCAGTTCCCAATAGTCCAAATCCCTAAGCCTAACCCTGAACTCACTCCCACTAATCTCAAATCCATAACCCTAGCCCCACTCCCACTAGTCCCAATTCTAAAACCCTAAGCCTTATCCCACTCCCACTAGTCCCAAATCCCTAAATCTCAGTTCCCACTAGTCCCAAATCCCTAATCTATGTTCCCACTAGTCACAAGACCCTAATCCCACTCCTACTAGTCTCAAATTTCTAACCCTAACCCTAATCCCAGTTCCAACAAGTCACAAATCTCTAACGCTAATCCCGCTCCTACTAGTCCCAAATCCATAACCCTAGCCTTAATCCCACTCCTAATAATCAAAAATCCCACTCCTTCTAGTCCCAAATCCCTAATCCCAGTTCTCACTAGTCCCAAATCCCTAACCCTTATCCCAGTTCCCACTAGTCACAAATCACTAAACCTAATCCCACATCAAAAGTCCCAAATCCCTAACCCTAATCCTGCTCCCACTATTTCTAAAATCCTAACCCTAGTTCTAATTCCACAATCACTAGTCCCAAATCCCTAACCCTAACCCGAATCCCAGTTCCCACTAGTCACAAATCCCTATCCCTAATCTCACTCTTACTAGTTGCAAATCCCTAACCATAACCATAATCTCGCTCCCACTAGTCCCAAATCTCTAACCCTATTACCACTCTTACTAGTCCCAATTCCCTATCCCTAATCTGACTCCCACTAGTACCAAATTCCTAATCTATGTTCCCACTAGTACCAAGACCCTAATCCCACTCCTACTAGTCCCAAATTTCTAACCCTAAACCTAATCCCAGTTCCAACTAGTCCCAAATCCATAACCATAACCCAAATTCCAGTTTCCATTAGTCCCAAATCCCTAACATTAATCCCACTCCCACTAGTCCCAAATTCCACTCCCACTAGTCCCAAATCCCTAATTCTTATCCCAGTTCTCACTACTCCCAAAACCCTAACCCAATCCCTAATCCAACTCTTATTTGCAAACCTAAACCCTAATCCTGCTCCTACTAATCCCAATCCCTAACCCTAACCCTAATCCCACTCCTACTATTCTCAAATTCCTAACCCTAACCCTAATCACACTCCCACTAGTACTTAATATCAAACCCTAATCCCAGTTCCCACTAGTCCCAAATCCCTAACCCTAACCATAATCCCTGTCCACACTAATACCAAATCCCTTACACTAATTTTTATCCCACTAGTCCCAAATCCCTAACCCTAATCCTTGTTCCCACTGGTCCCAAATCCCTAACCCTACTCCCACTCCCACTAGTCCCAAAACCCTAGCCCTAATCCCAGTTACCACTAGTCCCAACTCCCTAACCCTAATCACGCTCAAACTAGTCCCAAAATCCAAACCCTTATGCCAGTTCCAAATAGTCCCAAATCCCTAACACTAACCCTAATCCTGCTCCTACTAGTCCTAAATCCCTAACCCTAAACCTAACCCCAACCCTACTCCTGCCCCCACTAGTCCCAAATCCCTAACCCTAATCCCACTTCCAATAGTCCCAAATCCCACTCCCACTAGTCCCAAATCCCTAACCCGAATCCCAGTTCCCACTAGTCACATAACAAAAACCCTAATCTCACTCTTACTAGTTGCAAATCCCTAAACCTAACCATAATCCCACTAACACTAGTCCCAAATCCCTAACCCTAATCCCACTCCCGCTACTCTCAAATCCCTAATCCTAACCCTAATCCCAGTTCCCAATAGTCCATATCCCTAAGCCTAACCCTGAACTCACTCCCACTAATCTCAAATCCATAACCCTAGCCCCAATTCTAAAACCCTAAGCCTTATCCCACTCCCACTAGTCCCAAATCCCTAAATCTCAGTTCCCACTAGTCCCAAATCTCTAATCTATGTTCCCACTAGTCACAAGACCCTAATCCAAATCCTACTAGTCTCAAATTTCTAACCCTAACCCTAATCCCAGTTCCAACAAGTCACAAATCTCTAACTCTAATCCCGCTCCTACTAGTCCCAAATCCATAACCCTAGCCTTAATCCCACTCCTAATAATCAAAAATCCCACTCCTTCTACTCCCAAATCCCTAATCCCAGTTCTCACTAGTCCCAAATCCCTAACCCTTATCCCAGTTCCCACTAGTCACAAATCACTAAACCTAATCCCACATCAAAAGTCCCAAATCCCTAATCCTGCTCCCACTATTTCTAAACCCCTAACCCTAGTTCTAATTCCACAACCACTAGTCCAAAATTACTAACCCTAACCCGAATCCCAGTTCCCACTAGTCACAAATCCCTATCCCTAATCTCACTCTTACTAGTTGCAAATCCCTAACCATAACCCGAATCCCAGTTCCCACTAGTCCCAAATCTCTAACCCTATTACCACTCTTACTAGTCCCAAATCCCTAACCCTAATCTGACTCCCACTAGTACCAAATTCCTAATCTATGTTCCCACTAGTACCAAGACCCTAATCCCACTCCTACTAGTCCCAAATTTCTAACCCTAAACCTAATCCCAGTTCCAACTAGTCCCAAATCCATAACCATAACCCAAATTCCAGTTTCCATTAGTCCCAAATCCCTAACATTAATCCCACTCCCACTAGTCCCAAATTCCTCTCCCACTAGTCCCAAATCCCTAATTCTTATCTCAATTCTCACTACTCCCAAAACCCTAACCCAATTCCTAATCCAACTCTTATTTGCAAACCTAAACCCTAATCCTGCTCCTACTAATCCCAATTCCTTAACCCTAACCCTAATCCCACTCCTACTATTCTCAAATTCCTAACCCTAACCCTAATCACACTTCCACTAGTACTTAATATCAAACCCTAATCCCAGTTCCCACTAGTCCCAAATCCCTAACCCTAACCATAATCCCTGTCCACACTAATACCAAATCCCTTACACTAATCCTTATCCCACTAGTCCCAAATCCCTAACCCTAATCCTTGTTCCCACTGGTCCCAAATCCCTAACCCTAATCCCACTCCCACTAGTCCCAAAACCCTAGCCCTAATCCCAGTTACCACTAGTCCCAACTCCCTAACCCTAATCACGCTCACACTAGTCCCAAAATCCAAACCCTTATGCCAGTTCCAAATAGTCCCAAATCCCTAACACTAACCCTAATCCTGCTCCTACTAGTCCTAAATCCCTAACCCTAAACCTAACCCCAACCCTACTCCTGCCCCCACTAGTCCCAAATCCCTAACCCTAATCCCACTTCCAATAGTCCCAAATCCCACTCCCACTAGTCCCAAATCCCTAACCCGAATCCCAGTTCCCACTAGTCACATAACAAAAACCCTAATCTCACTCTTACTAGTTGCAAATCCCTAAACCTAACCATAATCCCACTAACACTAGTCCCAAATCCCTAACCCTAATCCCACTCCCGCTACTCTCAAATCCCTAATCCTAACCCTAATCCCAGTTCCCAATAGTCCAAATCCCTAAGCCTAACCCTGAACTCACTCCCACTAATCTCAAATCCATAACCCTAGCCCCACTCCCACTAGTCCCAATTCTAAAACCCTAAGCCTTATCCCACTCCCACTAGTCCCAAATCCCTAAATCTCAGTTCCCACTAGTCCCAAATCCCTAATCTATGTTCCCACTAGTCACAAGACCCTAATCCCACTCCTACTAGTCTCAAATTTCTAACCCTAACCCTAATCCCAGTTCCAACAAGTCACAAATCTCTAACGCTAATCCCGCTCCTACTAGTCCCAAATCCATAACCCTAGCCTTAATCCCACTCCTAATAATCAAAAATCCCACTCCTTCTAGTCCCAAATCCCTAATCCCAGTTCTCACTAGTCCCAAATCCCTAACCCTTATCCCAGTTCCCACTAGTCACAAATCACTAAACCTAATCCCACATCAAAAGTCCCAAATCCCTAACCCTAATCCTGCTCCCACTATTTCTAAAATCCTAACCCTAGTTCTAATTCCACAATCACTAGTCCCAAATCCCTAACCCTAACCCGAATCCCAGTTCCCACTAGTCACAAATCCCTATCCCTAATCTCACTCTTACTAGTTGCAAATCCCTAACCATAACCATAATCTCGCTCCCACTAGTCCCAAATCTCTAACCCTATTACCACTCTTACTAGTCCCAATTCCCTATCCCTAATCTGACTCCCACTAGTACCAAATTCCTAATCTATGTTCCCACTAGTACCAAGACCCTAATCCCACTCCTACTAGTCCCAAATTTCTAACCCTAAACCTAATCCCAGTTCCAACTAGTCCCAAATCCATAACCATAACCCAAATTCCAGTTTCCATTAGTCCCAAATCCCTAACATTAATCCCACTCCCACTAGTCCCAAATTCCACTCCCACTAGTCCCAAATCCCTAATTCTTATCCCAGTTCTCACTACTCCCAAAACCCTAACCCAATCCCTAATCCAACTCTTATTTGCAAACCTAAACCCTAATCCTGCTCCTACTAATCCCAATCCCTAACCCTAACCCTAATCCCACTCCTACTATTCTCAAATTCCTAACCCTAACCCTAATCACACTCCCACTAGTACTTAATATCAAACCCTAATCCCAGTTCCCACTAGTCCCAAATCCCTAACCCTAACCATAATCCCTGTCCACACTAATACCAAATCCCTTACACTAATTTTTATCCCACTAGTCCCAAATCCCTAACCCTAATCCTTGTTCCCACTGGTCCCAAATCCCTAACCCTACTCCCACTCCCACTAGTCCCAAAACCCTAGCCCTAATCCCAGTTACCACTAGTCCCAACTCCCTAACCCTAATCACGCTCAAACTAGTCCCAAAATCCAAACCCTTATGCCAGTTCCAAATAGTCCCAAATCCCTAACACTAACCCTAATCCTGCTCCTACTAGTCCCAAATCCCTAACCCTAATCCCACTTCCAATAGTCCCAAATCCCACTCCCACTAGTCCCAAATCCCTAACCCGAATCCCAGTTCCCACTAGTCACATAACAAAAACCCTAATCTCACTCTTACTAGTTGCAAATCCCTAAACCTAACCATAATCCCACTAACACTAGTCCCAAATCCCTAACCCTAATCCCACTCCCGCTACTCTCAAATCCCTAATCCTAACCCTAATCCCAGTTCCCAATAGTCCATATCCCTAAGCCTAACCCTGAACTCACTCCCACTAATCTCAAATCCATAACCCTAGCCCCACTCCCACTAGTCCCAATTCTAAAACCCTAAGCCTTATCCCACTCCCACTAGTCCCAAATCCCTAAATCTCAGTTCCCACTAGTCCCAAATCTCTAATCTATGTTCCCACTAGTCACAAGACCCTAATCCAAATCCTACTAGTCTCAAATTTCTAACCCTAACCCTAATCCCAGTTCCAACAAGTCACAAATCTCTAACTCTAATCCCGCTCCTACTAGTCCCAAATCCATAACCCTAGCCTTAATCCCACTCCTAATAATCAAAAATCCCACTCCTTCTAGTCCCAAATCCCTAATCCCAGTTCTCACTAGTCCCAAATCCCTAACCCTTATCCCAGTTCCCACTAGTCACAAATCACTAAACCTAATCCCACATCAAAAGTCCCAAATCCCTAACCCTAACCCTGCTCCCACTATTTCTAAACCCCTAACCCTAGTTCTAATTCCACAACCACTAGTCCCAAATTACTAACCCTAACCCGAATCCCAGTTCCCACTAGTCACAAATCCCTATCCCTAATCTCACTCTTACTAGTTGCAAATCCCTAACCATAACCTGAATCCCAGTTCCCACTAGTCCCAAATCTCTAACCCTATTACCACTCTTACTAGTCCCAAATCCCTAACCCTAATCTGACTCCCACTAGTACCAAATTCCTAATCTATGTTCCCACTAGTACCAAGACCCTAATCCCACTCCTACTAGTCCCAAATTTCTAACCCTAAACCTAATCCCAGTTCCAACTAGTCCCAAATCCATAACCATAACCCAAATTCCAGTTTCCATTAGTCCCAAATCCCTAACATTAATCCCACTCCCACTAGTCCCAAATTCCACTCCCACTAGTCCCAAATCCCTAATTCTTATCTCAGTTCATACTACTCCCAAAACCCTAACCCAATCCCTAATCCAACTCTTATTTGCAAACCTAAACCCTAATCCTGCTCCTACTAATCCCAATTCCTTAACCCTAACCCTAATCCCACTCCTACTATTCTCAAATTCCTAACCCTAACCCTAATCACACTCCCACTAGTACTTAATATCAAACCCTAAGCCCAGTTCCCACTAGTCCCAAATCCCTAACCCTAACCATAATCCCTGTCCACACTAATACCAAATCCCTTACACTAATCCTTATCCCACTAGTCCCAAATCCCTAACCCTAATCCTTGTTCCCACTGGTCCCAAATCCCTAACCCTAATCCCACTCCCACTAGTCCCAAAACCCTAGCCCTAATCCCAGTTACCACTAGTCCCAACTCCCTAACCCTCATCACGCTCACACTAGTCCCAAAATCCAAACCCTTATGCCAGTTCCAAATAGTCCCAAATCCCTAACACTAACCCTAATCCTGCTCCTACTAGTCCTAAATCCCTAACCCTAAACCTAACCCCAACCCTACTCCTGCCCCCACTAGTCCCAAATCCCTAACCCTAATCCCACTTACAATAGTCCCAAATCCCACTCCCACTAGTCCCAAATCCCTAACCCGAATCCCAGTTCCCACTAGTCACATAACACTAACCCTAATCTCACTCTTACTAGTTGCAAATCCCTAAACCTAACCATAATCCCACTAACACTAGTCCCAAATCCCTAACCCTAATCCCACTCCCGCTACTCTCAAATCCCTAATCCTAACCCTAATCCCAGTTCCCAATAGTCCATATCCCTAAGCCTAACCCTGAACTCACTCCCACTAATCTCAAATCCATAACCCTAGCCCCACTCCCACTAGTCCCAATTCTAAAACCCTAAGCCTTATCCCACTCCCACTAGTCCCAAATCCCTAAATCTCAGTTCCCACTAGTCCCAAATCCCTAATCTATGTTCCCACTAGTCACAAGATCCTAATCCCACTCATACTAGTCTCAAATTTCTAACCCTAACCCTAATCCCAGTTCCAACAAGTCACAAATCTCTAACTTTAATCCCGCTCCTACTAGTCCCAAATCAATAACCCTAGCCTTAATCCCACTCCTAATAATCAAAAATCCCACTCCTTCTAGTCCCAAATCCCTAATCCCAGTTCTCACTAGTCCCAAATCCCTAACCCTTATCCCAGTTCCCACTAGTCACAAATCACTAAACCTAATCCCACATCAAAAGTCCCAAATCCCTAACCCTAACCCTAATCCTGCTCCCACTATTTCTAAACCCCTAACCCTAGTTCTAATTCCACAACCACTAGTCCCAAATTACTAACCCTAACCCAAATCCCAGTTCCCACTAGTCACAAATCCCTATCCCTAATCTCACTCTTACTAGTTGCAAATCCCTAACCATAACCATAATCTCGCTCCCACTAGTCCCAAATCTCTAACCCTATTACCACTCTTACTAGTCCCAAATCCCTAACCCTAATCTGACTCCCACTAGTACCAAATTCCTAATCTATGTTCCCACTAGTACCATGACCCTAATCCCACTCCTACTAGTCCCAAATTTCTAATCCTAAACCTAATCCCAGTTCCAACTAGTCCCAAATCCATAACCATAACCCAAATTCCAGTTTCCATTAGTCCCAAATCCCTAACATTAATCCCACTCCCACTAGTCCCAAATTCCACTCCCACTAGTCAAAAATCCCTAATTCTTATCCCAGTTCTCACTACTCCCAAAACCCTAACCCAATCCCTAATCCAACTCTTATTTGCAAACCTAAACCCTAATCCTGCTCCTACTAATCCCAATTCCTTAACTCTAACCCTAATCCCACTCCCACTAGTACTTAATATCAAACCCTAATCCCAGTTCCCACTAGTCCCAAATCCCTAACCCTAACCATAATCCCTGTCCACACTAATACCAAATCCCTTACACTAATCCTTATCCCACTAGTCCCAAATCCCTAACCCTAATCCTTGTTCCCACTGGTCCCAAATCCCTAACCCTAATCCCACTCCCACTAGTCCCAAAACCCTAGCCCTAATCCCAGTTACCACTAGTCCCAACTCCCTAACCCTAATCACGCTCACACTAGTCCCAAAATCCAAACCCTTATGCCAGTTCCAAATAGTCCCAAATCCCTAACACTAACCCTAATCATGCTCCTACTAGTCCTAAATCCCTAACCCTAAACCTAACCCCAACCCTACTCCTGCCCCCACGAGTCCCAAATCCCAAACCCTAATCCCACTTCCAATAGTCCCAAATCCCACTCCCACTAGTCCCAAATCCCTAACCCGAATCCAAGTTTCCACTAGTCACATAACAAAAACCCTAATCTCACTCTTACTAGTTGCAAATCCCTAAACCTAACCATAATCCCACTAACACTAGTCCCAAATCCCTAACCCTAATCCCACTCCCACTACTCTCAAATCCCTAATCCTAACCCTAATCCCAGTTCCCAATAGTCCATATCCCTAAGCCTAACCCTGAACTCACTCCCACTAATCTCAAATCCATAACCCTAGCCCCACTCCCACTAGTCCCAATTCTAAAACCCTAAGCCTTATCCCACTCCCACTAGTCCCAAATCCCTAAATCTCAGTTCCCACTAGTCCCAAATCCCTAATCTATGTTCCCACTAGTCACAAGACCCTAATCCCACTCCTACTAGTCTCAAATTTCTAACCCTAACCCTAATCCCAGTTCCAACAAGTCACAAATCTCTAACGCTAATCCCGCTCCTACTAGTCCCAAATCCATAACCCTAGCCTTAATCCCACTCCTAATAATCAAAAATCCCACTCCTTTTAGTCCCAAATCCCTAATCCCAGTTCTCTCTAGTCCCAAATCCCTAACCCTTATCCCAGTTCCCACTAGTCACAAATCACTAAACCTAATCCCACATCAAAAGTCCCAAAACCCTAATCCTGCTCCCACTATTTCTAAACCCCTAACCCTAGTTCTAATTCCACAACCACTAGTCCCAAATCCCTAACCCTAACCCTAACCCGAATCCCAGTTCCCACTAGTCACAAATCCCTATCCCTAATCTCACTCTTACTAGTTGCAAATCCCTAACCATAACCATAATCTCGCTCCCACTAGTCCCAAATCTCTAACCCTATTACCACTCTTACTAGTCCCAAATCCCTAACCCTAATCTGACTCCCACTAGTACCAAATTTCTAATCTATGTTCCCACTAGTACCAAGACCCTAATCCCACTCCTACTAGTCCCAAATTTCTAACCCTAAACCTAATCCCAGTTCCAACTAGTCCCAAATCCATAACCATAACCCAAATTCCAGTTTCCATTAGTCCCAAATCCCTAACATTAATCCCACTCCCACTAGTCCCAAATTCCACTCCCACTAGTCCCAAATCCCTAATTCTTATCCCAGTTCTCACTACTCCCAAAACCCTAACCCAATCCCTAATCCAACTCTTATTTGCAAACCTAAACCCTAATCCTGCTCCTACTAATCCCAATTCCTTAACCCTAACCCTAATCCCACACCTACTATTCTCAAATTCCTAACCCTAACCCTAATCACACTCCCACTAGTACTTAATATCAAACCCTAATCCCAGTTCCCACTAGTCCCAAATCCCTAACCCTAACCATAATCCCTGTCCACACTAATACCAAATCCCTTACACTAATCCTTATCCCACTAGTCCCAAATCCCTAACCCTAATCCTTGTTCCCACTGGTCCCAAATCCCTAACCCTAATCCCACTCCCACTAGTCCCAAAACCCTAGCCCTAATCCCAGTTACCACTAGTCCCAACTCCCTAACCCTAATCACGCTCACACTAGTCCCAAAATCCAAACCCTTATGCCAGTTCCAAATAGTCCCAAATCCCTAACACTAACTCTAATCCTGCTCCTACTAGTCCTAAATCCCTAACCCTAAACCTAACCCCAACCCTACTCCTGCCCCCACTAGTCCCAAATCCCTAACCCTAATCCCACTTTCAATAGTCCCAAATCCCACTCCCACTAGTCCCAAATCCCTAACCCGAATCCCAGTTCCCACTAGTCACATAACAAAAACCCTAATCTCACTCTTACTAGTTGCAAATCCCTAAACCTAACCATAATCCCACTAACACTAGTCCCAAATCCCTAACCCTAATCCCACTCCCGCTACTCTCAAATCCCTAATCCTAACCCTAATCCCAGTTCCCAATAGTCCATATCCCTAAGCCTAACCCTGAACTCACTCCCACTAATCTCAAATCCATAACCCTAGCCCCACTCCCACTTGTCCCAATTCTAAAACCCTAAGCCTTATCCCACTCCCACTAGTCCCAAATCCCTAAATCTCAGTTCCCACTAGTCCCAAATCTCTAATCTATGTTCCCACTAGTCACAAGACCCTAATCCCACTCGTCTCAAAATTTCTAACCCTAACCCTAATCCCAGTTCCAACAAGTCACAAATCTCTAACTTTAATCCCGCTCCTACTAGTTCCAAATCCATAACCCTAGCCTTAATCCCACTCCTAATAATCAAAAATCCCACTCCTTCTAGTCCCAAATCCCTAATCCCAGTTCTCACTAGTCCCAAATCCCTAACCCTTATCCCAGTTCCCACTAGTCACAAATCACTAAACCTAATCCCACATCAAAAGTCCCAAATCCCTAAACCTAACCCTAATCCTGCTCCCACTATTTCTAAACCCCTAACCCTAGTTCTAATTCCACAACCACTAGTCCCAAATTACTAACCCTAACCCGAATCCCAGTTCCCACTAGTCACAAATCCCTAATCTCACTCTTACTAGTTGCAAATCCCTAACCATAACCATAATCTCGCTCCCACTAGTCCCAAATCTCTAACCCTATTACCACTCTTACTAGTCCCAAATCCCTAACCCTAATCTGACTCCCACTAGTACCAAATTCCTAATCTATGTTCCCACTAGTACCAAGACCCTAATCCCACTCCTACTAGTCCCAAATTTCTAACCCTAAACCTAATCCCAGTTCCAACTAGTCCCAAATCCATAACCATAACCCAAATTCCAGTTTCCATTAGTCCCAAATCCCTAACATTAATCCCACTCCCACTAGTCCCAAATTCCACTCCCACTAGTCCCAAATCCCTAATTCTTATCCCAGTTCTCACTACTCCCAAAACCCTAACCCAATCCCTAATCCAACTCTTATTTGCAAACCTAAACCCTAATCCTGCTCCTACTAATCCCAATTCCTTAACCCTAACCCTAATCCCACTCCTACTATTCTCAAATTCCTAACCCTAACCCTAATCACACTCCCACTAGTACTTAATATCAAACCCTAATCCCAGTTCCCACTAGTCCCAAATCCCTAACCCTAACCATAATCCCTGTCCACACTAATACCAAATCCCTTACACTAATCCTTATCCCACTAGTCCCAAATCCCTAACCCTAATCCTTGTTCCCACTGGTCCCAAATCCCTAACCCTAATCCCACTCCCACTAGTCCCAAAACCCTAGCCCTAATCCCAGTTACCACTAGTCCCAACTCCCTAACCCTAATCACGCTCACACTAGTCCCAAAATCCAAACCCTTATGCCAGTTCCAAATAGTCCCAAATCCCTAACACTAACCCTAATCCTGCTCCTACTAGTCCTAAATCCCTAACCCTAAACCTAACCCCAACCCTACTCCTGCCCCCACTAGTCCCAAATCCCGAACCCTAATCCCACTTCCAATAGTCCCAAATCCAACTCCCACTAGTCCCAAATCCCTAACCCGAATCCAAGTTCCCACTAGTCACATAACAAAAACCCTAATCTCACTCTTACTAGTTGCAAATCCCTAAACCTAACCATAATCCCACTAACACTAGTCCCAAATCCCTAACCCTAATCCCGCTCCCACTACTCTCAAATCCCTAATCCTAAAACTAATCCCAGTTCCCAATAGTCCATATCCCTAAGCCTAACCCTGAACTCACTCCCACTAATCTCAAATCCATAACCCTAGCCCCACTCCCACTAGTCCCAATTCTAAAACCCTAAGCCTTATCCCACTCCCACTAGTCCCAAATCCCTAAATCTCAGTTCCCACTAGTCCCAAATCCCTAATCTATGTTCCCACTAGTCACAAGACCCTAATCCCACTCCTACTAGTCTCAAATTTCTAACCCTAACCCTAATCCCAGTTCCAACAAGTCACAAATCTCTAACGCTAATCCCGCTCCTACTAGTCCCAAATCCATAACCCTAGCCTTAATCCCACTCCTAATAATCAAAAATCCCACTCCTTCTAGTCTCAAATCCCTAATCCCAGTTCTCACTAGTCCCAAATCCCTAACCCTTATCCCAGTTCCCACTAGTCACAAATCACTAAACCTAATCCCACATCAAAAGTCCCAAATCCCTAAACCTAACCCTAATCCTGCTCCCACTATTTCTAAACCCCTAACCCTAGTTCTAATTCCACAACCACTAGTCCCAAATTACTAACCCTAACCCGAATCCCAGTTCCCACTAGTCACAAATCCCTATCCCTAATCTCACTCTTACTAGTTGCAAATCCCTAACCATAAACATAATCTCGCTCCCACTAGTCCCAAATCTCTAACCCTATTACCACTCTTACTAGTCCCAAATCCCTAACCCTAATCTGACTCCCACTAGAACCAAATTCCTAATCTATGTTCCCACTAGTACCAAGACCCTAATCCCACTCCTACTAGTCCCAAATTTCTAACCCTAAACCTAATCCCAGTTCCAACTAGTCCCAAATCCATAACCCAAATTCCAGTTTCCATTAGTCCCAAATCCCTAACATTAATCCCACTCCCACTAGTCCCAAATTCCACTCCCACTAGTCCCAAATCCCTAATTCTTATCCCAGTTCTCACTACTCCCAAAACCCTAACCCAATCCCTAATCCAACTCTTATTTGCAAACCTAAACCCTAATCCTGCTCCTACTAATCCCAATTCCTTAACCCTAACCCTAATCCCACTCCTACTATTCTCAAATTCCTAACCCTAACCCTAATCACACTCCCACTAGTACTTAATATCAAACCCTAATCCCAGTTCCCACTAGTCCCAAATCCCTAACCCTAACCATAATCCCTGTCCACACTAATACCAAATCCCTTACACTAATCCTTATCCCACTAGTCCCAAATCCCTAACCCTAATCCTTGTTCCCACTAGTCCCAAAACCCTAACCCTAATCACGCTCACACTAGTCCCAAAATCCAAACCCTTATGCCAGTTCCAAATAGTCCCAAATCCCTAACACTAACCCTAATCCTGCTCCTACTAGTCCTAAATCCCTAACCCTAAACCTAACCCCAACCCTACTCCTGCCCCCACTAGTCCCAAATCCCGAACCCTAATCCCACTTCCAATAGTCCCAAATCCAACTCCCACTAGTCCCAAATCCCTAACCCGAATCCAAGTTCCCACTAGTCACATAACAAAAACCCTAATCTCACTCTTACTAGTTGCAAATCCCTAAACCTAACCATAATCCCACTAACACTAGTCCCAAATCCCTAACCCTAATCCCGCTCCCACTACTCTCAAATCCCTAATCCTAACCCTAATCCCAGTTCCCAATAGTCCATATCCCTAAGCCTAACCCTGAACTCACTCCCACTAATCTCAAATCCATAACCCTAGCCCCACTCCCACTAGTCCCAATTCTAAAACCCTCAGCCTTATCCCACTCCCACTAGTCCCAAATCCCTAAATCTCAGTTCCCACTAGTCCCAAATCCCTAATCTATGTTCCCACTAGTCACAAGACCCTAATCCCACTCCTACTAGTCTCAAATTTCTAACCCTAACCCTAATCCCAGTTCCAACAAGTCACAAATCTCTAACGCTAATCCCGCTCCTACTAGTCCCAAATCCATAACCCTAGCCTTAATCCCACTCCTAATAATCAAAAATCCCACTCCTTCTAGTCTCAAATCCCTAATCCCAGTTCTCACTAGTCCCAAATCCCTAACCCTTATCCCAGTTCCCACTAGTCACAAATCACTAAACCTAATCCCACATCAAAAGTCCCAAATCCCTAAACCTAACCCTAATCCTGCTCCCACTATTTCTAAACCCCTAACCCTAGTTCTAATTCCACAACCACTAGTCCCAAATTACTAACCCTAACCCGAATCCCAGTTCCCACTAGTCACAAATCCCTATCCCTAATCTCACTCTTACTAGTTGCAAATCCCTAACCATAAACATAATCTCGCTCCCACTAGTCCCAAATCTCTAACCCTATTACCACTCTTACTAGTCCCAAATCCCTAACCCTAATCTGACTCCCACTAGAACCAAATTCCTAATCTATGTTCCCACTAGTACCAAGACCCTAATCCCACTCCTACTAGTCCCAAATTTCTAACCCTAAACCTAATCCCAGTTCCAACTAGTCCCAAATCCATAACCCAAATTCCAGTTTCCATTAGTCCCAAATCCCTAACATTAATCCCACTCCCACTAGTCCCAAATTCCACTCCCACTAGTCCCAAATCCCTAATTCTTATCCCAGTTCTCACTACTCCCAAAACCCTAACCCAATCCCAAATCCAACTCTTATTTGCAAACCTAAACCCTAATCCTGCTCCTACTAATCCCAATTCCTTAACCCTAACCCTAATCCCACTCCTACTATTCTCAAATTCCTAACCCTAACCCTAATCACACTCCCACTAGTACTTAATATCAAACCCTAATCCCAGTTCCCACTAGTCCCAAATCCCTAACCCTAACCATAATCCCTGTCCACACTAATACCAAATCCCTTACACTAATTTTTATCCCACTAGTCCCAAATCCCTAACCCTAATCCTTGTTCCCACTGGTCCCAAATCCCTAACCCTAATCCCACTAGTCCCAAAACCCTAGCCCTAATCCCAGTTACCACTAGTCCCAACTCCCTAACCCTAATCACTCTCACACTAGTCCCAAAATCCAAACCCTTATGCCAGTTCCAAATAGTCCCAAATCCCTAACACTAACCCTAATCCTGCTCCTACTAGTCCTAAATCCCTAACCCTAAACCTAACCCCAACCCTACTCCTGCCCCCACTAGTCCCAAATCCCTAACCCTAATCCCACTTCCAATAGTCCCAAATCCCACTCCCACTAGTCCCAAATCCCTAACCCGAATCCCAGTTCCCACTAGTCACATAACAAAAACCCTAATCTCACTCTTACTAGTTGCAAATCCCTAAACCTAACCATAATCCCACTAACACTAGTCCCAAATCCCTAACCCTAATCCCACTCTCGCTACTCCGAATTCCCTAATCCTAACCCTAATCCCAGTTCCCAATAGTCCATATCCCTAAGCCTAACCCTGAACTCACTCCCACTAATCTCAAATCCATAACCCTAGCCCCACTCCCACTAGTCCCAATTCTAAAACCCTAAGCCTTATCCCACTCCCACTAGTCCCAAATCCCTAAATCTCAGTTCCCACTAGTCCCAAATCTCTAATCTATGTTCCCACTGGTCACAAGACCCTAATCCAAATCCTACTAGTCTCAAATTTCTAACCCTAACCCTAATCCCAGTTCCAACAAGTCACAAATCTCTAACTCTAATCCCGCTCCTACTAGTCCCAAATCCATAACCCTAGCCTTAATCCCACTCCTAATAATCAAAAATCCCACTCCTTCTAGTCCCAAATCCCTAATCCCAGATCTCACTAGTCCCAAATCCCTAACCCTTATCCCAGTTCCCACTAGTCACAAATCACTAAACCTAATCCCACATCAAAAGTCCCAAATCCCTAACCCTAACCCTCATCCCAGTTCCCACTAGTCACAAATCACTAAACCTAGTTCTAATTCCACAACCACTAGTCCCAAATTACTAACCCTAACCCGAATCCCAGTTCCCACTAGTCACAAATCCCTATCCCTAATCTCACTCTTACTAGTTGCAAATCCCTAACCATAACCCGAATCCCAGTTCCCACTAGTCCCAAATCTCTAACCCTATTACCACTCTTACTAGTCCCAAATCCCTAACCCTAATCTGACTCCCACTAGTACCAAATTCCTAATCTATGTTCCCACTAGTACCAAGACCCTAATCCCACTCCTACTAGTCCCAAATTTCTAACCCTAAACCTAATCCCAGTTCCAACTAGTCCCAAATCCATAACCATAACCCAAATTCCAGTTTCCATTAGTCCCAAATCCCTAACATTAATCCCACTCCCACTAGTCCCAAATTCCACTCCCACTAGTCCCAAATCCCTAATTCTTATCTCAGTTCTCACTACTCCCAAAACCCTAACCCAATCCCTAATCCAACTCTTATTTGCAAACCTAAACCCTAATCCTGCTCCTACTAATCCCAATTCCTTAACCCTAACCCTAATCCCACTCCTACTATTCTCAAATTCCTAACCCTAACCCTAATCACACTCCCACTAGTACTTAATATCAAACCCTAATCCCAGTTCCCACTAGTCCCAAATCCCTAACCCTAACCATAATCCCTGTCCACACTAATACCAAATCCCTTACACTAATCCTTATCCCACTAGTCCCAAATCCCTAACCCTAATCCTTGTTCCCACTGGTCCCAAATCCCTAACCCTAATCCCACTCCCACTAGTCCCAAAACCCTAGCCCTAATCCCAGTTACCACTAGTCCCAACTCCCTAACCCTCATCACGCTCACACTAGTCCCAAAATCCAAACCCTTATGCCAGTTCCAAATAGTCCCAAATCCCTAACACTAACCCTAATCCTGCTCCTACTAGTCCTAAATCCCTAACCCTAAACCTAACCCCAACCCTACTCCTGCCCCCACTAGTCCCAAATCCCTAACCCTAATCCCACTTCCAATAGTCCCAAATCCCACTCCCACTAGTCCCAAATCCCTAACCCGAATCCCAGTTCCCACTAGTCACATAACACTAACCCTAATCTCACTCTTACTAGTTGCAAATCCCTAAACCTAACCATAATCCCACTAACACTAGTCCCAAATCCCTAACCCTAATCCCACTCCCGCTACTCTCAAATCCCTAATCCTAACCCTAATCCCAGTTCCCAATAGTCCATATCCCTAAGCCTAACCCTGAACTCACTCCCACTAATCTCAAATCCATAACCCTAGCCCCACTCCCACTAGTCCCAATTCTAAAACCCTAAGCCTTATCCCACTCCCACTAGTCCCAAATCCCTAAATCTCAGTTCCCACTAGTCCCAAATCCCTAATCTATGTTCCCACTAGTCACAAGACCCTAATCCCACTCCTACTAGTCTCAAATTTCTAACCCTAACCCTAATCCCAGTTCCAACAAGTCACAAATCTCTAACGCTAATCCCGCTCCTACTAGTCCCAAATCCATAACCCTAGCCTTAATCCCACTCCTAATAATCAAAAATCCCACTCCTTTTAGTCCCAAATCCCTAATCCCAGTTCTCACTAGTCCCAAATCCCTAACCCTTATCCCAGTTCCCACTAGTCACAAATCACTAAACCTAATCCCACATCAAAAGTCCCAAAACCCTAATCCTGCTCCCACTATTTCTAAACCCCTAACCCTAGTTCTAATTCCACAACCACTAGTCCCAAATCCCTAACCCTAACCCTAACCCGAATCCCAGTTCCCACTAGTCACAAATCCCTATCAATAATCTCACTCTTACTAGTTGCAAATCCCTAACTATAACCATAATCTCGCTCCCACTAGTCCCAAATCTCTAACCCTATTACCACTCTTACTAGTCCCAAATCCCTAACCCTAATCTGACTCCCACTAGTACCAAATTCAAAATCTATGTTCCCACTAGTACCAAGACCCTAATCCCACTCCTACTAGTCCCAAATTTCTAACCCTAAACCTAATCCCAGTTCCAACTAGTCCCAAATCCATAACCATAACCCAAATTCCAGTTTCCATTAGTCCCAAATCCCTAACATTAATCCCACTCCCACTAGTCCCAAATTCCACTCCCACTAGTCCCAAATCCCTAATTCTTATCCCAGTTCTCACTACTCCCAAAACCCTAACCCAATCCCTAATCCAACTCTTATTTGCAAACCTAAACCCTAATCCTGCTCCTACTAATCCCAATTCCTTAACCCTAACCCTAATCCCACTCCTACTATTCTCAAATTCCTAACCCTAACCCTAATCACACTCCCACTAGTACTTAATATCAAACCCTAATCCCAGTTCCCACTAGTCCCAAATCCCTAACCCTAACCATAATCCCTGTCCACACTAATACCAAATCCCTTACACTAATCCTTATCCCACTAGTCCCAAATCCCTAACCCTAATCCTTGTTCCCACTGGTCCCAAATCCCTAACCCTAATCCCACTCCCACTAGTCCCAAAACCCTAGCCCTAATCCCAGTTACCACTAGTCCCAACTCCCTAACCCTAATCACGCTCACACTAGTCCCAAAATCCAAACCCTTATGCCAGTTCCAAATAGTCCCAAATCCCTAACACTAACCCTAATCCTGCTCCTACTAGTCCTAAATCCCTAACCCTAAACCTAACCCCAACCCTACTCCTGCCCCCACTAGTCCCAAATCCCTAACCCTAATCCCACTCCCGCTACTCTCAAATCCCTAATCCTAACCCTAATCCCAGTTCCCAATAGTCCAAATCCCTAAGCCTAACCCTGAACTCACTCCCACTAATCTCAAATCCATAACCCTAGCCCCACTCCCACTAGTCCCAATTCTAAAACCCTAAGCCTTATCCCACTCCCACTAGTCCCAAATCCCTAAATCTCATTTCCCACTAGTCCCAAATCCCTAATCTATGTTCCCACTAGTCACAAGACCCTAATCCCACTCTTACTAGTCTCAAATTTCTAACCCTAACCCTAATCCCAGTTCCAACAAGTCACAAATCTCTAACACTAATCCCGCTCCTACTAGTCCCAAATCCATAACCCTAGCCTTAATCCCACTCCTAATAATCAAAAATCCCACTCCTTCTAGTCCCAAATCCCTAATCCCAGTTCTCACTAGTCCCAAATCCCTAACCCTTATCCCAGTTCCCACTAGTCACAAATCACTAAACCTAATCCCACATCAAAAGTCCCAAATCCCTAACCCTAATCCTGCTCCCACTATTTCTAAACCCCTAACCCTAGTTCTAATTCCACAATCACTAGTCCCAAATCCCTAACCCTAACCCGAATCCCAGTTCCCACTAGTCACAAATCCCTATCCCTAATCTCACTCTTACTAGTTGCAAATCCCTAACCATAACCATAATCTCGCTCCCACTAGTCCCAAATCTCTAACCCTATTACCACTCTTACTAGTCCCAAATCCCTAACCATAATCTGACTCCCACTAGTACCAAATTCCTAATCTATGTTCCCACTAGTACCAAGACCCTAATCCCACTCCTACTAGTCCCAAATTTCTAACCCTAAACCTAATCCCAGTTCCAACTAGTCCCAAATCCATAACCATAACCCAAATTCCAGTTTCCATTAGTCCCAAATCCCTAACATTAATCCCACTCCCACTAGTCCCAAATTCCACTCCCACTAGTCCCAAATCCCTAATTCTTATCCCAGTTCTCACTACTCCCAAAACCCTAACCCAATCCCTAATCCAACTCTTATTTGCAAACCTAAACCCTAATCCTGCTCCTACTAATCCCAATCCCTAACCCTAACCCTAATCCCACTCCTACTATTCTCAAATTCCTAACCCTAATCACACTCCCACTAGTACTTAATATCAAACCCTAATCCCAGTTCCCACTAGTCCCAAATCCCTAACCCTAACCATAATCCCTGTCCACACTAATACCAAATCCCTTACACTAATTTTTATCCCACTAGTACCAAATCCCTAACCCTAATCCTTGTTCCCACTGGTCCCAAATCCCTAACCCTAATCCCACTCCCACTAGTCCCAAAACCCTAGCCCTAATCCCAGTTACCACTAGTCCCAACTCCCTAACCCTAATCACGCTCAAACTAGTCCCAAAATCCAAACCCTTATGCCAGTTCCAAATAGTCCCAAATCCCTAACACTAACCCTAATCCTGCTCCTACTAGTCCTAAATCCCTAACCCTAAACCTAACCCCAACCCTACTCCTGCCCCCACTAGTCCCAAATCCCTAACCCTAATCCCACTTCCAATAGTCCCAAATCCCACTCCCACTAGTCCCAAATCCCTAACCCGAATCCCAGTTCCCACTAGTCACATAACAAAAACCCTAATCTCACTCTTACTAGTTGCAAATCCCTAAACCTAACCATAATCCCACTAACACTAGTCCCAAATCCCTAACCCTAATCCCACTCCCGCTACTCTCAAATCCCTAATCCTAACCCTAATCCCAGTTCCCAATAGTCCATATCCCTAAGCCTAACCCTGAACTCACTCCCACTAATCTCAAATCCATAACCCTAGCCCCACTCCCACTAGTCCCAATTCTAAAACCCTAAGCCTTATCCCACTCCCACTAGTCCCAAATCCCTAAATCTCAGTTCCCACTAGTCCCAAATCTCTAATCTATGTTCCCACTAGTCACAAGACCCTAATCCAAATCCTACTAGTCTCAAATTTCTAACCCTAACCCTAATCCCAGTTCCAACAAGTCACAAATCTCTAACTCTAATCCCGCTCCTACTAGTCCCAAATCCAAAACCCTAGCCTTAATCCCACTCCTAATAATCAAAAATCCCATTCCTTCTACTCCCAAATCCCTAATCCCAGTTCTCACTAGTCCCAAATCCCTAACCCTTATCCCAGTTCCCACTAGTCACAAATCACTAAACCTAATCCCACATCAAAAGTCCCAAATCCCTAACCCTAACCCTAATCCTGCTCCCACTATTTCTAAACCCCTAACCCTAGTTCTAATTCCACAACCACTAGTCCCAAATTACTAACCCTAACCCGAATCCCAGTTCCCACTAGTCAAAAATCCCTATCCCTAATCTCACTCTTACTAGTTGCAAATCCCTAACCATAACCCGAATCCCAGTTCCCACTAGTCCCAAATCTCTAACCCTATTACCACTCTTACTAGTCCCAAATCCCTAACCCTAATCTGACTCCCACTAGTACCAAATTCCTAATCTATGTTCCCACTAGTACCAAGACCCTAATCCCACTCCTACTAGTCCCAAATTTCTAACCCTAAACCTAATCCCAGTTCCAACTAATCCCAAATCCATAACCATAACCCAAATTCCAGTTTCCATTAGTCCCAAATCCCTAACATTAATCCCACTCCCACTAGTCCCAAATTCCACTCCCACTAGTCCCAAATCCCTAATTCTTATCTCAGTTCTCACTACTCCCAAAACCCTAACCCAATCCCTAATCCAACTCTTATTTGCAAACCTAAACCCTAATCCTGCTCCTACTAATCCCAATTCCTTAACCCTAACCCTAATCCCACTCCTACTATTCTCAAATTCCTAACCCTAACCCTAATCACACTTCCACTAGTACTTAATATCAAACCCTAATCCCAGTTCCCACTAGTCCCAAATCCCTAACCCTAACCATAATCCCTGTCCACACTAATACCAAATCCCTTACACTAATCCTTATCCCACTAGTCCCAAATCCCTAACCCTAATCCTTGTTCCCACTGGTCCCAAATCCCTAACCCTAATCCCACTCCCACTAGTCCCAAAACCCTAGCCCTAATCCCAGTTACCACTAGTCCCAACTCCCTAACCCTAATCACGCTCACACTAGTCCCAAAATCCAAACCCTTATGCCAGTTCCAAATAGTCCCAAATCCCTAACACTAACCCTAATCCTGCTCCTACTAGTCCTAAATCCCTAACCCTAAACCTAACCCCAACCCTACTCCTGCCCCCACTAGTCCCAAATCCCTAACCCTAATCCCACTTCCAATAGTCCCAAATCCCACTCCCACTAGTCCCAAATCCCTAACCCGAATCCCAGTTCCCACTAGTCACATAACAAAAACCCTAATCTCACTCTTACTAGTTGCAAATCCCTAAACCTAACCATAATCCCACTAACACTAGTCCCAAATCCCTAACCCTAATCCCACTCCCGCTACTCTCAAATCCCTAATCCTAACCCTAATCCCAGTTCCCAATAGTCCAAATCCCTAAGCCTAACCCTGAACTCCCACTAATCTCAAATCCATAACCCTAGCCCCACTCCCACTAGTCCCAATTCTAAAACCCTAAGCCTTATCCCACTCCCACTAGTCCCAAATCCCTAAATCTCAGTTCCCACTAGTCCCAAATCCCTAATCTATGTTCCCACTAGTCACAAGACCCTAATCCCACTCTTACTAGTCTCAAATTTCTAACCCTAACCCTAATCCCAGTTCCAACAAGTCACAAATCTCTAACACTAATCCCGCTCCTACTAGTCCCAAATCCATAACCCTAGCCTTAATCCCACTCCTAATAATCAAAAATCCCACTCCTTCTAGTCCCAAATCCCTAATCCCAGTTCTCACTAGTCCCAAATCCCTAACCCTTATCCCAGTTCCCACTAGTCACAAATCACTAAACCTAATCCCACATCAAAAGTCCCAAATCCCTAACCCTAATCCTGCTCCCACTATTTCTAAACCCCTAACCCTAGTTCTAATTCCACAATCACTAGTCCCAAATCCCTAACCCTAACCTGAATCCCAGTTCCCACTAGTCACAAATCCCTATCCCTAATCTCACTCTTACTAGTTGCAAATCCCTAACCATAACCATAATCTCGCTCCCACTAGTCCCAAATCTCTAACCCTATTACCACTCTTACTAGTCCCAAATCCCTAACCCTAATCTGACTCCCACTAGTACCAAATTCCTAATCTATGTTCCCACTAGTACCAAGACCCTAATCCCACTCCTACTAGTCCCAAATTTCTAACCCTAAACCTAATCCCAGTTCCAACTAGTCCCAAATCCATAACCATAACCCAAATTCCAGTTTCCATTAGTCCCAAATCCCTAACATTAATCCCACTCCCACTAGTCCCAAATTCCACTCCCACTAGTCCCAAATCCCTAATTCTTATCCCAGTTCTCACTACTCCCAAAACCCTAACCCAATCCCTAATCCAACTCTTATTTGCAAACCTAAACCCTAATCCTGCTCCTACTAATCCCAATCCCTAACCCTAACCCTAATCCCACTCCTATTCTCAAATTCCTAACCCTAATCACACTCCCACTAGTACTTAATATCAAACCCTAATCCCAGTTCCCACTAGTCCCAAATCCCTAACCCTAACCATAATCCCTGTCCACACTAATACCAAATCCCTTACACTAATTTTTATCCCACTAGTCCCAAATCCCTAACCCTAATCCTTGTTCCCACTGGTCCCAAATCCCTAACCCTAATCCCACTCCCACTAGTCCCAAAACCCTAGCCCTAATCCCAGTTACCACTAGTCCCAACTCCCTAACCCTAATCACGCTCAAACTAGTCCCAAAATCCAAACCCTTATGCCAGTTCCAAATAGTCCCAAATCCCTAACACTAACCCTAATCCTGCTCCTACTAGTCCTAAATCCCTAACCCTAAACCTAACCCCAACCCTACTCCTGCCCCCACTAGTCCCAAATCCCTAACCCTAATCCCACTTCCAATAGTCCCAAATCCCACTCCCACTAGTCCCAAATCCCTAACCCGAATCCCAGTTCCCACTAGTCACATAACAAAAACCCTAATCTCACTCTTACTAGTTGCAAATCCCTAAACCTAACCATAATCCCACTAACACTAGTCCCAAATCCCTAACCCTAATCCCACTCCCGCTACTCTCAAATCCCTAATCCTAACCCTAATCCCAGTTCCCAATAGTCCATATCCCTAAGCCTAACCCTGAACTCACTCCCACTAATCTCAAATCCATAACCCTAGCCCCACTCCCACTAGTCCCAATTCTAAAACCCTAAGCCTTATCCCACTCCCACTAGTCCCAAATCCCTAAATCTCAGTTCCCACTAGTCCCAAATCTCTAATCTATGTTCCCACTAGTCACAAGACCCTAATCCAAATCCTACTAGTCTCAAATTTCTAACCCTAACCCTAATCCCAGTTCCAACAAGTCACAAATCTCTAACTCTAATCCCGCTCCTACTAGTCCCAAATCCATAACCCTAGCCTTAATCCCACTCCTAATAATCAAAAATCCCATTCCTTCTACTCCCAAATCCCTAATCCCAGTTCTCACTAGTCCCAAATCCCTAACCCTTATCCCAGTTCCCACTAGTCACAAATCACTAAACCTAATCCCACATCAAAAGTCCCAAATCCCTAACCCTAACCCTAATCCTGCTCCCACTATTTCTAAACCCCTAACCCTAGTTCTAATTCCACAACCACTAGTCCCAAATTACTAACCCTAACCCGAATCCCAGTTCCCACTAGTCACAAATCCCTATCCCTAATCTCACTCTTACTAGTTGCAAATCCCTAACCATAACCCGAATCCCAGTTCCCACTAGTCCCAAATCTCTAACCCTATTACCACTCTTACTAGTCCCAAATCCCTAACCCTAATCTGACTCCCACTAGTACCAAATTCCTAATCTATGTTCCCACTAGTACCAAGACCCTAATCCCACTCCTACTAGTCCCAAATTTCTAACCCTAAACCTAATCCCAGTTCCAACTAATCCCAAATCCATAACCATAACCCAAATTCCAGTTTCCATTAGTCCCAAATCCCTAACATTAATCCCACTCCCACTAGTCCCAAATTCCACTCCCACTAGTCCCAAATCCCTAATTCTTATCTCAGTTCTCACTACTCCCAAAACCCTAACCCAATCCCTAATCCAACTCTTATTTGCAAACCTAAACCCTAATCCTGCTCCTACTAATCCCAATTCCTTAACCCTAACCCTAATCCCACTCCTACTATTCTCAAATTCCTAACCCTAACCCTAATCACACTTCCACTAGTACTTAATATCAAACCCTAATCCCAGTTCCCACTAGTCCCAAATCCCTAACCCTAACCATAATCCCTGTCCACACTAATACCAAATCCCTTACACTAATCCTTATCCCACTAGTCCCAAATCCCTAACCCTAATCCTTGTTCCCACTGGTCCCAAATCCCTAACCCTAATCCCACTCCCACTAGTCCCAAAACCCTAGCCCTAATCCCAGTTACCACTAGTCCCAACTCCCTAACCCTAATCACGCTCACACTAGTCCCAAAATCCAAACCCTTATGCCAGTTCCAAATAGTCCCAAATCCCTAACACTAACCCTAATCCTGCTCCTACTAGTCCTAAATCCCTAACCCTAAACCTAACCCCAACCCTACTCCTGCCCCCACTAGTCCCAAATCCCTAACCCTAATCCCACTTCCAATAGTCCCAAATCCCACTCCCACTAGTCCCAAATCCCTAACCCGAATCCCAGTTCCCACTAGTCACATAACAAAAACCCTAATCTCACTCTTACTAGTTGCAAATCCCTAAACCTAACCATAATCCCACTAACACTAGTCCCAAATCCCTAACCCTAATCCCACTCCCGCTACTCTCAAATCCCTAATCCTAACCCTAATCCCAGTTCCCAATAGTCCAAATCCCTAAGCCTAACCCTGAACTCACTCCCACTAATCTCAAATCCATAACCCTAGCCCCACTCCCACTAGTCCCAATTCTAAAACCCTAAGCCTTATCCCACTCCCACTAGTCCCAAATCCCTAAATCTCAGTTCCCACTAGTCCCAAATCCCTAATCTATGTTCCCACTAGTCACAAGACCCTAATCCCACTCCTACTAGTCTCAAATTTCTAACCCTAACCCTAATCCCAGTTCCAACAAGTCACAAATCTCTAACGCTAATCCCGCTCCTACTAGTCCCAAATCCATAACCCTAGCCTTAATCCCACTCCTAATAATCAAAAATCCCACTCCTTCTAGTCCCAAATCCCTAATCCCAGTTCTCACTAGTCCCAAATCCCTAACCCTTATCCCAGTTCCCACTAGTCACAAATCACTAAACCTAATCCCACATCAAAAGTCCCAAATCCCTAACCCTAATCCTGCTCCCACTATTTCTAAAATCCTAACCCTAGTTCTAATTCCACAATCACTAGTCCCAAATCCCTAACCCTAACCCGAATCCCAGTTCCCACTAGTCACAAATCCCTATCCCTAATCTCACTCTTACTAGTTGCAAATCCCTAACCATAACCATAATCTCGCTCCCACTAGTCCCAAATCTCTAACCCTATTACCACTCTTACTAGTCCCAAATCCCTAACCCTAATCTGACTCCCACTAGTACCAAATTCCTAATCTATGTTCCCACTAGTACCAAGACCCTAATCCCACTCCTACTAGTCCCAAATTTCTAACCCTAAACCTAATCCCAGTTCCAACTAGTCCCAAATCCATAACCATAACCCAAATTCCAGTTTCCATTAGTCCCAAATCCCTAACATTAATCCCACTCCCACTAGTCCCAAATTCCACTCCCACTAGTCCCAAATCCCTAATTCTTATCCCAGTTCTCACTACTCCCAAAACCCTAACCCAATCCCTAATCCAACTCTTATTTGCAAACCTAAACCCTAATCCTGCTCCTACTAATCCCAATCCCTAACCCTAACCCTAATCCCACTCCTACTATTCTCAAATTCCTAACCCTAACCCTAATCACACTCCCACTAGTACTTAATATCAAACCCTAATCCCAGTTCCCACTAGTCCCAAATCCCTAACCCTAACCATAATCCCTGTCCACACTAATACCAAATCCCTTACACTAATTTTTATCTCACTAGTCCCAAATCCCTAACCCTAATCCTTGTTCCCACTGGTCCCAAATCCCTAACCCTACTCCCACTCCCACTAGTCCCAAAACCCTAGCCCTAATCCCAGTTACCACTAGTCCCAACTCCCTAACCCTAATCACGCTCAAACTAGTCCCAAAATCCAAACCCTTATGCCAGTTCCAAATAGTCCCAAATCCCTAACACTAACCCTAATCCTGCTCCTACTAGTCCTAAATCCCTAACCCTAAACCTAACCCCAACCCTACTCCTGCCCCCACTAGTCCCAAATCCCTAACCCTAATCCCACTTCCAATAGTCCCAAATCCCACTCCCACTAGTCCCAAATCCCTAACCCGAATCCCAGTTCCCACTAGTCACATAACAAAAACCCTAATCTCACTCTTACTAGTTGCAAATCCCTAAACCTAACCATAATCCCACTAACACTAGTCCCAAATCCCTAACCCTAATCCCACTCCCGCTACTCTCAAATCCCTAATCCTAACCCTAATCCCAGTTCCCAATAGTCCATATCCCTAAGCCTAACCCTGAACTCACTCCCACTAATCTCAAATCCATAACCCTAGCCCCACTCCCACTAGTCCCAATTCTAAAACCCTAAGCCTTATCCTACTCCCACTAGTCCCAAATCCCTAAATCTCAGTTCCCACTAGTCCCAAATCTCTAATCTATGTTCCCACTAGTCACAAGACCCTAATCCAAATCCTACTAGTCTCAAATTTCTAACCCTAACCCTAATCCCAGTTCCAACAAGTCACAAATCTCTAACTCTAATCCCGCTCCTACTAGTCCCAAATCCATAACCCTAGCCTTAATCCCACTCCTAATAATCAAAAATCCCACTCCTTCTACTCCCAAATCCCTAATCCCAGTTCTCACTAGTCCCAAATCCCTAACCCTTATCCCAGTTCCCACTAGTCACAAATCACTAAACCTAATCCCACATCAAAAGTCCCAAATCCCTAATCCTGCTCCCACTATTTCTAAACCCCTAACCCTAGTTCTAATTCCACAACCACTAGTCCCAAATTACTAACCCTAACCCGAATCCCAGTTCCCACTAGTCACAAATCCCTATCCCTAATCTCACTCTTACTAGTTGCAAATCCCTAACCATAACCCGAATCCCAGTTCCCACTAGTCCCAAATCTCTAACCCTATTACCACTCTTACTAGTCCCAAATCCCTAACCCTAATCTGACTCCCACTAGTACCAAATTCCTAATCTATGTTCCCACTAGTACCAAGACCCTAATCCCACTCCTACTAGTCCCAAATTTCTAACCCTAAACCTAATCCCAGTTCCAACTAGTCCCAAATCCATAACCATAACCCAAATTCCAGTTTCCATTAGTCCCAAATCCCTAACATTAATCCCACTCCCACTAGTCCCAAATTCCACTCCCACTAGTCCCAAATCCCTAATTCTTATCCCAGTTCTCACTACTCCCAAAACCCTAACCCAATCCCTAATCCAACTCTTATTTGCAAACCTAAACCCTAATCCTGCTCCTACTAATCCCAATTCCTTAACCCTAACCCTAATCCCACTCCTACTATTCTCAAATTCCTAACCCTAACCCTAATCACACTCCCACTAGTACTTAATATCAAACCCTAATCCCAGTTCCCACTAGTCCCAAATCCCTAACCCTAACCATAATCCCTGTCCACACTAATACCAAATCCCTTACACTAATCCTTATCCCACTAGTCCCAAATCCCTAACCCTAATCCTTGTTCCCACTGGTCCCAAATCCCTAACCCTAATCCCACTCCCACTAGTCCCAAAACCCTAGCCCTAATCCCAGTTACCACTAGTCCCAACTCCCTAACCCTAATCACGCTCACACTAGTCCCAAAATCCAAACCCTTATGCCAGTTCCAAATAGTCCCAAATCCCTAACACTAACCCTAATCCTGCTCCTACTAGTCCTAAATCCCTAACCCTAAACCTAACCCCAACCCTACTCCTGCCCCCACTAGTCCCAAATCCCTAACCCTAATCCCACTTCCAATAGTCCCAAATCCCACTCCCACTAGTCCCAAATCCCTAACCCGAATCCCAGTTCCCACTAGTCACATAACAAAAACCCTAATCTCACTCTTACTAGTTGCAAATCCCTAAACCTAACCATAATCCCACTAACACTAGTCCCAAATCCCTAACCCTAATCCCACTCCCGCTACTCTCAAATCCCTAATCCTAACCCTAATCCCAGTTCCCAATAGTCCAAATCCCTAAGCCTAACCCTGAACTCACTCCCACTAATCTCAAATCCATAACCCTAGCCCCACTCCCACTAGTCCCAATTCTAAAACCCTAAGCCTTATCCCACTCCCACTAGTCCCAAATCCCTAAATCTCATTTCCCACTAGTCCCAAATCCCTAATCTATGTTCCCACTAGTCACAAGACCCTAATCCCACTCTTACTAGTCTCAAATTTCTAACCCTAACCCTAATCCCAGTTCCAACAAGTCACAAATCTCTAACACTAATCCCGCTCCTACTAGTCCCAAATCCATAACCCTAGCCTTAATCCCACTCCTAATAATCAAAAATCCCACTCCTTCTAGTCCCAAATCCCTAATCCCAGTTCTCACTAGTCCCAAATCCCTAACCCTTATCCCAGTTCCCACTAGTCACAAATCACTAAACCTAATCCCACATCAAAAGTCCCAAATCCCTAACCCTAATCCTGCTCCCACTATTTCTAAACCCCTAACCCTAGTTCTAATTCCACAATCACTAGTCCCAAATCCCTAACCCTAACCCGAATCCCAGTTCCCACTAGTCACAAATCCCTATCCCTAATCTCACTCTTACTAGTTGCAAATCCCTAACCATAACCATAATCTCGCTCCCACTAGTCCCAAATCTCTAACCCTATTACCACTCTTACTAGTCCCAAATCCCTAACCCTAATCTGACTCCCACTAGTACCAAATTCCTAATCTATGTTCCCACTAGTACCAAGACCCTAATCCCACTCCTACTAGTCCCAAATTTCTAACCCTAAACCTAATCCCAGTTCCAACTAGTCCCAAATCCATAACCATAACCCAAATTCCAGTTTCCATTAGTCCCAAATCCCTAACATTAATCCCACTCCCACTAGTCCCAAATTCCACTCCCACTAGTCCCAAATCCCTAATTCTTATCCCAGTTCTCACTACTCCCAAAACCCTAACCCAATCCCTAATCCAACTCTTATTTGCAAACCTAAACCCTAATCCTGCTCCTACTAATCCCAATCCCTAACCCTAACCCTAATCCCACTCCTATTCTCAAATTCCTAACCCTAATCACACTCCCACTAGTACTTAATATCAAACCCTAATCCCAGTTCCCACTAGTCCCAAATCCCTAACCCTAACCATAATCCCTGTCCACACTAATACCAAATCCCTTACACTAATTTTTATCCCACTAGTCCCAAATCCCTAACCCTAATCCTTGTTCCCACTGGTCCCAAATCCCTAACCCTAATCCCACTCCCACTAGTCCCAAAACCCTAGCCCTAATCCCAGTTACCACTAGTCCCAACTCCCTAACCCTAATCACGCTCAAACTAGTCCCAAAATCCAAACCCTTATGCCAGTTCCAAATAGTCCCAAATCCCTAACACTAACCCTAATCCTGCTCCTACTAGTCCTAAATCCCTAACCCTAAACCTAACCCCAACCCTACTCCTGCCCCCACTAGTCCCAAATCCCTAACCCTAATCCCACTTCCAATAGTCCCAAATCCCACTCCCACTAGTCCCAAATCCCTAACCCGAATCCCAGTTCCCACTAGTCACATAACAAAAACCCTAATCTCACTCTTACTAGTTGCAAATCCCTAAACCTAACCATAATCCCACTAACACTAGTCCCAAATCCCTAACCCTAATCCCACTCCCGCTACTCTCAAATCCCTAATCCTAACCCCAAATCCCAGTTCCCAATAGTCCATATCCCTAAGCCTAACCCTGAACTCACTCCCACTAATCTCAAATCCATAACCCTAGCCCCACTCCCACTAGTCCCAATTCTAAAACCCTAAGCCTTATCCCACTCCCACTAGTCCCAAATCCCTAAATCTCAGTTCCCACTAGTCCCAAATCTCTAATCTATGTTCCCACTAGTCACAAGACCCTAATCCAAATCCTACTAGTCTCAAATTTCTAACCCTAACCCTAATCCCAGTTCCAACAAGTCACAAATCTCTAACTCTAATCCCGCTCCTACTAGTCCCAAATCCATAACCCTAGCCTTAATCCCACTCCTAATAATCAAAAATCCCATTCCTTCTACTCCCAAATCCCTAATCCCAGTTCTCACTAGTCCCAAATCCCTAACCCTTATCCCAGTTCCCACTAGTCACAAATCACTAAACCTAATCCCACATCAAAAGTCCCAAATCCCTAACCCTAACCCTAATCCTGCTCCCACTATTTCTAAACCCCTAACCCTAGTTCTAATTCCACAACCACTAGTCCCAAATTACTAACTCTAACCCGAATCCCAGTTCCCACTAGTCACAAATCCCTATCCCTAATCTCACTCTTACTAGTTGCAAATCCCTAACCATAACCCGAATCCCAGTTCCCACATGTCCCAAATCTCTAACCCTATTACCACTCTTACTAGTCCCAAATCCCTAACCCTAATCTGACTCCCACTAGTACCAAATTCCTAATCTATGTTCCCACTAGTACCAAGACCCTAATCCCACTCCTACTAGTCCCAAATTTCTAACCCTAAACCTAATCCCAGTTCCAACTAATCCCAAATCCATAACCATAACCCAAATTCCAGTTTCCATTAGTCCCAAATCCCTAACATTAATCCCACTCCCACTAGTCCCAAATTCCACTCCCACTAGTCCCAAATCCCTAATTCTTATCTCAGTTCTCACTACTCCCAAAACCCTAACCCAATCCCTAATCCAACTCTTATTTGCAAACCTAAACCCTAATCCTGCTCCTACTAATCCCAATTCCTTAACCCTAACCCTAATCCCACTCCTACTATTCTCAAATTCCTAACCCTAACCCTAATCACACTTCCACTAGTACTTAATATCAAACCCTAATCCCAGTTCCCACTAGTCCCAAATCCCTAACCCTAACCATAATCCCTGTCCACACTAATACCAAATCCCTTACACTAATCCTTATCCCACTAGTCCCAAATCCCTAACCCTAATCCTTGTTCCCACTGGTCCCAAATCCCTAACCCTAATCCCACTCCCACTAGTCCCAAAACCCTAGCCCTAATCCCAGTTACCACTAGTCCCAACTCCCTAACCCTAATCACGCTCACACTAGTCCCAAAATCCAAACCCTTATGCCAGTTCCAAATAGTCCCAAATCCCTAACACTAACCCTAATCCTGCTCCTACTAGTCCTAAATCCCTAACCCTAAACCTAACCCCAACCCTACTCCTGCCCCCACTAGTCCCAAATCCCTAACCCTAATCCCACTTCCAATAGTCCCAAATCCCACTCCCACTAGTCCCAAATCCCTAACCCGAATCCCAGTTCCCACTAGTCACATAACAAAAACCCTAATCTCACTCTTACTAGTTGCAAATCCCTAAACCTAACCATAATCCCACTAACACTAGTCCCAAATCCCTAACCCTAATCCCACTCCCGCTACTCTCAAATCCCTAATCCTAACCCTAATCCCAGTTCCCAATAGTCCAAATCCCTAAGCCTAACCCTGAACTCACTCCCACTAATCTCAAATCCATAACCCTAGCCCCACTCCCACTAGTCCCAATTCTAAAACCCTAAGCCTTATCCCACTCCCACTAGTCCCAAATCCCTAAATCTCAGTTCCCACTAGTCCCAAATCCCTAATCTATGTTCCCACTAGTCACAAGACCCTAATCCCACTCCTACTAGTCTCAAATTTCTAACCCTAACCCTAATCCCAGTTCCAACAAGTCACAAATCTCTAACGCTAATCCCGCTCCTACTAGTCCCAAATCCATAACCCTAGCCTTAATCCCACTCCTAATAATCAAAAATCCCACTCCTTCTAGTCCCAAATCCCTAATCCCAGTTCTCACTAGTCCCAAATCCCTAACCCTTATCCCAGTTCCCACTAGTCACAAATCACTAAACCTAATCCCACATCAAAAGTCCCAAATCCCTAACCCTAATCCTGCTCCCACTATTTCTAAAATCCTAACCCTAGTTCTAATTCCACAATCACTAGTCCCAAATCCCTAACCCTAACCCGAATCCCAGTTCCCACTAGTCACAAATCCCTATCCCTAATCTCACTCTTACTAGTTGCAAATCCCTAACCATAACCATAATCTCGCTCCCACTAGTCCCAAATCTCTAACCCTATTACCACTCTTACTAGTCCCAATTCCCTATCCCTAATCTGACTCCCACTAGTACCAAATTCCTAATCTATGTTCCCACTAGTACCAAGACCCTAATCCCACTCCTACTAGTCCCAAATTTCTAACCCTAAACCTAATCCCAGTTCCAACTAGTCCCAAATCCATAACCATAACCCAAATTCCAGTTTCCATTAGTCCCAAATCCCTAACATTAATCCCACTCCCACTAGTCCCAAATTCCACTCCCACTAGTCCCAAATCCCTAATTCTTATCCCAGTTCTCACTACTCCCAAAACCCTAACCCAATCCCTAATCCAACTCTTATTTGCAAACCTAAACCCTAATCCTGCTCCTACTAATCCCAATCCCTAACCCTAACCCTAATCCCACTCCTACTATTCTCAAATTCCTAACCCTAACCCTAATCACACTCCCACTAGTACTTAATATCAAACCCTAATCCCAGTTCCCACTAGTCCCAAATCCCTAACCCTAACCATAATCCCTGTCCACACTAATACCAAATCCCTTACACTAATTTTTATCCCACTAGTCCCAAATCCCTAACCCTAATCCTTGTTCCCACTGGTCCCAAATCCCTAACCCTACTCCCACTCCCACTAGTCCCAAAACCCTAGCCCTAATCCCAGTTACCACTAGTCCCAACTCCCTAACCCTAATCACGCTCAAACTAGTCCCAAAATCCAAACCCTTATGCCAGTTCCAAATAGTCCCAAATCCCTAACACTAACCCTAATCCTGCTCCTACTAGTCCTAAATCCCTAACCCTAAACCTAACCCCAACCCTACTCCTGCCCCCACTAGTCCCAAATCCCTAACCCTAATCCCACTTCCAATAGTCCCAAATCCCACTCCCACTAGTCCCAAATCCCTAACCCGAATCCCAGTTCCCACTAGTCACATAACAAAAACCCTAATCTCACTCTTACTAGTTGCAAATCCCTAAACCTAACCATAATCCCACTAACACTAGTCCCAAATCCCTAACCCTAATCCCACTCCCGCTACTCTCAAATCCCTAATCCTAACCCTAATCCCAGTTCCCAATAGTCCATATCCCTAAGCCTAACCCTGAACTCACTCCCACTAATCTCAAATCCATAACCCTAGCCCCAATTCTAAAACCCTAAGCCTTATCCCACTCCCACTAGTCCCAAATCCCTAAATCTCAGTTCCCACTAGTCCCAAATCTCTAATCTATGTTCCCACTAGTCACAAGACCCTAATCCAAATCCTACTAGTCTCAAATTTCTAACCCTAACCCTAATCCCAGTTCCAACAAGTCACAAATCTCTAACTCTAATCCCGCTCCTACTAGTCCCAAATCCATAACCCTAGCCTTAATCCCACTCCTAATAATCAAAAATCCCACTCCTTCTACTCCCAAATCCCTAATCCCAGTTCTCACTAGTCCCAAATCCCTAACCCTTATCCCAGTTCCCACTAGTCACAAATCACTAAACCTAATCCCACATCAAAAGTCCCAAATCCCTAATCCTGCTCCCACTATTTCTAAACCCCTAACCCTAGTTCTAATTCCACAACCACTAGTCCAAAATTACTAACCCTAACCCGAATCCCAGTTCCCACTAGTCACAAATCCCTATCCCTAATCTCACTCTTACTAGTTGCAAATCCCTAACCATAACCCGAATCCCAGTTCCCACTAGTCCCAAATCTCTAACCCTATTACCACTCTTACTAGTCCCAAATCCCTAACCCTAATCTGACTCCCACTAGTACCAAATTCCTAATCTATGTTCCCACTAGTACCAAGACCCTAATCCCACTCCTACTAGTCCCAAATTTCTAACCCTAAACCTAATCCCAGTTCCAACTAGTCCCAAATCCATAACCATAACCCAAATTCCAGTTTCCATTAGTCCCAAATCCCTAACATTAATCCCACTCCCACTAGTCCCAAATTCCTCTCCCACTAGTCCCAAATCCCTAATTCTTATCTCAATTCTCACTACTCCCAAAACCCTAACCCAATTCCTAATCCAACTCTTATTTGCAAACCTAAACCCTAATCCTGCTCCTACTAATCCCAATTCCTTAACCCTAACCCTAATCCCACTCCTACTATTCTCAAATTCCTAACCCTAACCCTAATCACACTTCCACTAGTACTTAATATCAAACCCTAATCCCAGTTCCCACTAGTCCCAAATCCCTAACCCTAACCATAATCCCTGTCCACACTAATACCAAATCCCTTACACTAATCCTTATCCCACTAGTCCCAAATCCCTAACCCTAATCCTTGTTCCCACTGGTCCCAAATCCCTAACCCTAATCCCACTCCCACTAGTCCCAAAACCCTAGCCCTAATCCCAGTTACCACTAGTCCCAACTCCCTAACCCTAATCACGCTCACACTAGTCCCAAAATCCAAACCCTTATGCCAGTTCCAAATAGTCCCAAATCCCTAACACTAACCCTAATCCTGCTCCTACTAGTCCTAAATCCCTAACCCTAAACCTAACCCCAACCCTACTCCTGCCCCCACTAGTCCCAAATCCCTAACCCTAATCCCACTTCCAATAGTCCCAAATCCCACTCCCACTAGTCCCAAATCCCTAACCCGAATCCCAGTTCCCACTAGTCACATAACAAAAACCCTAATCTCACTCTTACTAGTTGCAAATCCCTAAACCTAACCATAATCCCACTAACACTAGTCCCAAATCCCTAACCCTAATCCCACTCCCGCTACTCTCAAATCCCTAATCCTAACCCTAATCCCAGTTCCCAATAGTCCAAATCCCTAAGCCTAACCCTGAACTCACTCCCACTAATCTCAAATCCATAACCCTAGCCCCACTCCCACTAGTCCCAATTCTAAAACCCTAAGCCTTATCCCACTCCCACTAGTCCCAAATCCCTAAATCTCAGTTCCCACTAGTCCCAAATCCCTAATCTATGTTCCCACTAGTCACAAGACCCTAATCCCACTCCTACTAGTCTCAAATTTCTAACCCTAACCCTAATCCCAGTTCCAACAAGTCACAAATCTCTAACGCTAATCCCGCTCCTACTAGTCCCAAATCCATAACCCTAGCCTTAATCCCACTCCTAATAATCAAAAATCCCACTCCTTCTAGTCCCAAATCCCTAATCCCAGTTCTCACTAGTCCCAAATCCCTAACCCTTATCCCAGTTCCCACTAGTCACAAATCACTAAACCTAATCCCACATCAAAAGTCCCAAATCCCTAACCCTAATCCTGCTCCCACTATTTCTAAAATCCTAACCCTAGTTCTAATTCCACAATCACTAGTCCCAAATCCCTAACCCTAACCCGAATCCCAGTTCCCACTAGTCACAAATCCCTATCCCTAATCTCACTCTTACTAGTTGCAAATCCCTAACCATAACCATAATCTCGCTCCCACTAGTCCCAAATCTCTAACCCTATTACCACTCTTACTAGTCCCAATTCCCTATCCCTAATCTGACTCCCACTAGTACCAAATTCCTAATCTATGTTCCCACTAGTACCAAGACCCTAATCCCACTCCTACTAGTCCCAAATTTCTAACCCTAAACCTAATCCCAGTTCCAACTAGTCCCAAATCCATAACCATAACCCAAATTCCAGTTTCCATTAGTCCCAAATCCCTAACATTAATCCCACTCCCACTAGTCCCAAATTCCACTCCCACTAGTCCCAAATCCCTAATTCTTATCCCAGTTCTCACTACTCCCAAAACCCTAACCCAATCCCTAATCCAACTCTTATTTGCAAACCTAAACCCTAATCCTGCTCCTACTAATCCCAATCCCTAACCCTAACCCTAATCCCACTCCTACTATTCTCAAATTCCTAACCCTAACCCTAATCACACTCCCACTAGTACTTAATATCAAACCCTAATCCCAGTTCCCACTAGTCCCAAATCCCTAACCCTAACCATAATCCCTGTCCACACTAATACCAAATCCCTTACACTAATTTTTATCCCACTAGTCCCAAATCCCTAACCCTAATCCTTGTTCCCACTGGTCCCAAATCCCTAACCCTACTCCCACTCCCACTAGTCCCAAAACCCTAGCCCTAATCCCAGTTACCACTAGTCCCAACTCCCTAACCCTAATCACGCTCAAACTAGTCCCAAAATCCAAACCCTTATGCCAGTTCCAAATAGTCCCAAATCCCTAACACTAACCCTAATCCTGCTCCTACTAGTCCCAAATCCCTAACCCTAATCCCACTTCCAATAGTCCCAAATCCCACTCCCACTAGTCCCAAATCCCTAACCCGAATCCCAGTTCCCACTAGTCACATAACAAAAACCCTAATCTCACTCTTACTAGTTGCAAATCCCTAAACCTAACCATAATCCCACTAACACTAGTCCCAAATCCCTAACCCTAATCCCACTCCCGCTACTCTCAAATCCCTAATCCTAACCCTAATCCCAGTTCCCAATAGTCCATATCCCTAAGCCTAACCCTGAACTCACTCCCACTAATCTCAAATCCATAACCCTAGCCCCACTCCCACTAGTCCCAATTCTAAAACCCTAAGCCTTATCCCACTCCCACTAGTCCCAAATCCCTAAATCTCAGTTCCCACTAGTCCCAAATCTCTAATCTATGTTCCCACTAGTCACAAGACCCTAATCCAAATCCTACTAGTCTCAAATTTCTAACCCTAACCCTAATCCCAGTTCCAACAAGTCACAAATCTCTAACTCTAATCCCGCTCCTACTAGTCCCAAATCCATAACCCTAGCCTTAATCCCACTCCTAATAATCAAAAATCCCACTCCTTCTAGTCCCAAATCCCTAATCCCAGTTCTCACTAGTCCCAAATCCCTAACCCTTATCCCAGTTCCCACTAGTCACAAATCACTAAACCTAATCCCACATCAAAAGTCCCAAATCCCTAACCCTAACCCTGCTCCCACTATTTCTAAACCCCTAACCCTAGTTCTAATTCCACAACCACTAGTCCCAAATTACTAACCCTAACCCGAATCCCAGTTCCCACTAGTCACAAATCCCTATCCCTAATCTCACTCTTACTAGTTGCAAATCCCTAACCATAACCTGAATCCCAGTTCCCACTAGTCCCAAATCTCTAACCCTATTACCACTCTTACTAGTCCCAAATCCCTAACCCTAATCTGACTCCCACTAGTACCAAATTCCTAATCTATGTTCCCACTAGTACCAAGACCCTAATCCCACTCCTACTAGTCCCAAATTTCTAACCCTAAACCTAATCCCAGTTCCAACTAGTCCCAAATCCATAACCATAACCCAAATTCCAGTTTCCATTAGTCCCAAATCCCTAACATTAATCCCACTCCCACTAGTCCCAAATTCCACTCCCACTAGTCCCAAATCCCTAATTCTTATCTCAGTTCATACTACTCCCAAAACCCTAACCCAATCCCTAATCCAACTCTTATTTGCAAACCTAAACCCTAATCCTGCTCCTACTAATCCCAATTCCTTAACCCTAACCCTAATCCCACTCCTACTATTCTCAAATTCCTAACCCTAACCCTAATCACACTCCCACTAGTACTTAATATCAAACCCTAAGCCCAGTTCCCACTAGTCCCAAATCCCTAACCCTAACCATAATCCCTGTCCACACTAATACCAAATCCCTTACACTAATCCTTATCCCACTAGTCCCAAATCCCTAACCCTAATCCTTGTTCCCACTGGTCCCAAATCCCTAACCCTAATCCCACTCCCACTAGTCCCAAAACCCTAGCCCTAATCCCAGTTACCACTAGTCCCAACTCCCTAACCCTCATCACGCTCACACTAGTCCCAAAATCCAAACCCTTATGCCAGTTCCAAATAGTCCCAAATCCCTAACACTAACCCTAATCCTGCTCCTACTAGTCCTAAATCCCTAACCCTAAACCTAACCCCAACCCTACTCCTGCCCCCACTAGTCCCAAATCCCTAACCCTAATCCCACTTACAATAGTCCCAAATCCCACTCCCACTAGTCCCAAATCCCTAACCCGAATCCCAGTTCCCACTAGTCACATAACACTAACCCTAATCTCACTCTTACTAGTTGCAAATCCCTAAACCTAACCATAATCCCACTAACACTAGTCCCAAATCCCTAACCCTAATCCCACTCCCGCTACTCTCAAATCCCTAATCCTAACCCTAATCCCAGTTCCCAATAGTCCATATCCCTAAGCCTAACCCTGAACTCACTCCCACTAATCTCAAATCCATAACCCTAGCCCCACTCCCACTAGTCCCAATTCTAAAACCCTAAGCCTTATCCCACTCCCACTAGTCCCAAATCCCTAAATCTCAGTTCCCACTAGTCCCAAATCCCTAATCTATGTTCCCACTAGTCACAAGATCCTAATCCCACTCATACTAGTCTCAAATTTCTAACCCTAACCCTAATCCCAGTTCCAACAAGTCACAAATCTCTAACTTTAATCCCGCTCCTACTAGTCCCAAATCAATAACCCTAGCCTTAATCCCACTCCTAATAATCAAAAATCCCACTCCTTCTAGTCCCAAATCCCTAATCCCAGTTCTCACTAGTCCCAAATCCCTAACCCTTATCCCAGTTCCCACTAGTCACAAATCACTAAACCTAATCCCACATCAAAAGTCCCAAATCCCTAACCCTAACCCTAATCCTGCTCCCACTATTTCTAAACCCCTAACCCTAGTTCTAATTCCACAACCACTAGTCCCAAATTACTAACCCTAACCCAAATCCCAGTTCCCACTAGTCACAAATCCCTATCCCTAATCTCACTCTTACTAGTTGCAAATCCCTAACCATAACCATAATCTCGCTCCCACTAGTCCCAAATCTCTAACCCTATTACCACTCTTACTAGTCCCAAATCCCTAACCCTAATCTGACTCCCACTAGTACCAAATTCCTAATCTATGTTCCCACTAGTACCATGACCCTAATCCCACTCCTACTAGTCCCAAATTTCTAATCCTAAACCTAATCCCAGTTCCAACTAGTCCCAAATCCATAACCATAACCCAAATTCCAGTTTCCATTAGTCCCAAATCCCTAACATTAATCCCACTCCCACTAGTCCCAAATTCCACTCCCACTAGTCAAAAATCCCTAATTCTTATCCCAGTTCTCACTACTCCCAAAACCCTAACCCAATCCCTAATCCAACTCTTATTTGCAAACCTAAACCCTAATCCTGCTCCTACTAATCCCAATTCCTTAACTCTAACCCTAATCCCACTCCCACTAGTACTTAATATCAAACCCTAATCCCAGTTCCCACTAGTCCCAAATCCCTAACCCTAACCATAATCCCTGTCCACACTAATACCAAATCCCTTACACTAATCCTTATCCCACTAGTCCCAAATCCCTAACCCTAATCCTTGTTCCCACTGGTCCCAAATCCCTAACCCTAATCCCACTCCCACTAGTCCCAAAACCCTAGCCCTAATCCCAGTTACCACTAGTCCCAACTCCCTAACCCTAATCACGCTCACACTAGTCCCAAAATCCAAACCCTTATGCCAGTTCCAAATAGTCCCAAATCCCTAACACTAACCCTAATCATGCTCCTACTAGTCCTAAATCCCTAACCCTAAACCTAACCCCAACCCTACTCCTGCCCCCACGAGTCCCAAATCCCAAACCCTAATCCCACTTCCAATAGTCCCAAATCCCACTCCCACTAGTCCCAAATCCCTAACCCGAATCCAAGTTTCCACTAGTCACATAACAAAAACCCTAATCTCACTCTTACTAGTTGCAAATCCCTAAACCTAACCATAATCCCACTAACACTAGTCCCAAATCCCTAACCCTAATCCCACTCCCACTACTCTCAAATCCCTAATCCTAACCCTAATCCCAGTTCCCAATAGTCCATATCCCTAAGCCTAACCCTGAACTCACTCCCACTAATCTCAAATCCATAACCCTAGCCCCACTCCCACTAGTCCCAATTCTAAAACCCTAAGCCTTATCCCACTCCCACTAGTCCCAAATCCCTAAATCTCAGTTCCCACTAGTCCCAAATCCCTAATCTATGTTCCCACTAGTCACAAGACCCTAATCCCACTCCTACTAGTCTCAAATTTCTAACCCTAACCCTAATCCCAGTTCCAACAAGTCACAAATCTCTAACGCTAATCCCGCTCCTACTAGTCCCAAATCCATAACCCTAGCCTTAATCCCACTCCTAATAATCAAAAATCCCACTCCTTTTAGTCCCAAATCCCTAATCCCAGTTCTCTCTAGTCCCAAATCCCTAACCCTTATCCCAGTTCCCACTAGTCACAAATCACTAAACCTAATCCCACATCAAAAGTCCCAAAACCCTAATCCTGCTCCCACTATTTCTAAACCCCTAACCCTAGTTCTAATTCCACAACCACTAGTCCCAAATCCCTAACCCTAACCCTAACCCGAATCCCAGTTCCCACTAGTCACAAATCCCTATCCCTAATCTCACTCTTACTAGTTGCAAATCCCTAACCATAACCATAATCTCGCTCCCACTAGTCCCAAATCTCTAACCCTATTACCACTCTTACTAGTCCCAAATCCCTAACCCTAATCTGACTCCCACTAGTACCAAATTTCTAATCTATGTTCCCACTAGTACCAAGACCCTAATCCCACTCCTACTAGTCCCAAATTTCTAACCCTAAACCTAATCCCAGTTCCAACTAGTCCCAAATCCATAACCATAACCCAAATTCCAGTTTCCATTAGTCCCAAATCCCTAACATTAATCCCACTCCCACTAGTCCCAAATTCCACTCCCACTAGTCCCAAATCCCTAATTCTTATCCCAGTTCTCACTACTCCCAAAACCCTAACCCAATCCCTAATCCAACTCTTATTTGCAAACCTAAACCCTAATCCTGCTCCTACTAATCCCAATTCCTTAACCCTAACCCTAATCCCACACCTACTATTCTCAAATTCCTAACCCTAACCCTAATCACACTCCCACTAGTACTTAATATCAAACCCTAATCCCAGTTCCCACTAGTCCCAAATCCCTAACCCTAACCATAATCCCTGTCCACACTAATACCAAATCCCTTACACTAATCCTTATCCCACTAGTCCCAAATCCCTAACCCTAATCCTTGTTCCCACTGGTCCCAAATCCCTAACCCTAATCCCACTCCCACTAGTCCCAAAACCCTAGCCCTAATCCCAGTTACCACTAGTCCCAACTCCCTAACCCTAATCACGCTCACACTAGTCCCAAAATCCAAACCCTTATGCCAGTTCCAAATAGTCCCAAATCCCTAACACTAACTCTAATCCTGCTCCTACTAGTCCTAAATCCCTAACCCTAAACCTAACCCCAACCCTACTCCTGCCCCCACTAGTCCCAAATCCCTAACCCTAATCCCACTTTCAATAGTCCCAAATCCCACTCCCACTAGTCCCAAATCCCTAACCCGAATCCCAGTTCCCACTAGTCACATAACAAAAACCCTAATCTCACTCTTACTAGTTGCAAATCCCTAAACCTAACCATAATCCCACTAACACTAGTCCCAAATCCCTAACCCTAATCCCACTCCCGCTACTCTCAAATCCCTAATCCTAACCCTAATCCCAGTTCCCAATAGTCCATATCCCTAAGCCTAACCCTGAACTCACTCCCACTAATCTCAAATCCATAACCCTAGCCCCACTCCCACTTGTCCCAATTCTAAAACCCTAAGCCTTATCCCACTCCCACTAGTCCCAAATCCCTAAATCTCAGTTCCCACTAGTCCCAAATCTCTAATCTATGTTCCCACTAGTCACAAGACCCTAATCCCACTCGTCTCAAAATTTCTAACCCTAACCCTAATCCCAGTTCCAACAAGTCACAAATCTCTAACTTTAATCCCGCTCCTACTAGTTCCAAATCCATAACCCTAGCCTTAATCCCACTCCTAATAATCAAAAATCCCACTCCTTCTAGTCCCAAATCCCTAATCCCAGTTCTCACTAGTCCCAAATCCCTAACCCTTATCCCAGTTCCCACTAGTCACAAATCACTAAACCTAATCCCACATCAAAAGTCCCAAATCCCTAAACCTAACCCTAATCCTGCTCCCACTATTTCTAAACCCCTAACCCTAGTTCTAATTCCACAACCACTAGTCCCAAATTACTAACCCTAACCCGAATCCCAGTTCCCACTAGTCACAAATCCCTAATCTCACTCTTACTAGTTGCAAATCCCTAACCATAACCATAATCTCGCTCCCACTAGTCCCAAATCTCTAACCCTATTACCACTCTTACTAGTCCCAAATCCCTAACCCTAATCTGACTCCCACTAGTACCAAATTCCTAATCTATGTTCCCACTAGTACCAAGACCCTAATCCCACTCCTACTAGTCCCAAATTTCTAACCCTAAACCTAATCCCAGTTCCAACTAGTCCCAAATCCATAACCATAACCCAAATTCCAGTTTCCATTAGTCCCAAATCCCTAACATTAATCCCACTCCCACTAGTCCCAAATTCCACTCCCACTAGTCCCAAATCCCTAATTCTTATCCCAGTTCTCACTACTCCCAAAACCCTAACCCAATCCCTAATCCAACTCTTATTTGCAAACCTAAACCCTAATCCTGCTCCTACTAATCCCAATTCCTTAACCCTAACCCTAATCCCACTCCTACTATTCTCAAATTCCTAACCCTAACCCTAATCACACTCCCACTAGTACTTAATATCAAACCCTAATCCCAGTTCCCACTAGTCCCAAATCCCTAACCCTAACCATAATCCCTGTCCACACTAATACCAAATCCCTTACACTAATCCTTATCCCACTAGTCCCAAATCCCTAACCCTAATCCTTGTTCCCACTGGTCCCAAATCCCTAACCCTAATCCCACTCCCACTAGTCCCAAAACCCTAGCCCTAATCCCAGTTACCACTAGTCCCAACTCCCTAACCCTAATCACGCTCACACTAGTCCCAAAATCCAAACCCTTATGCCAGTTCCAAATAGTCCCAAATCCCTAACACTAACCCTAATCCTGCTCCTACTAGTCCTAAATCCCTAACCCTAAACCTAACCCCAACCCTACTCCTGCCCCCACTAGTCCCAAATCCCGAACCCTAATCCCACTTCCAATAGTCCCAAATCCAACTCCCACTAGTCCCAAATCCCTAACCCGAATCCAAGTTCCCACTAGTCACATAACAAAAACCCTAATCTCACTCTTACTAGTTGCAAATCCCTAAACCTAACCATAATCCCACTAACACTAGTCCCAAATCCCTAACCCTAATCCCGCTCCCACTACTCTCAAATCCCTAATCCTAAAACTAATCCCAGTTCCCAATAGTCCATATCCCTAAGCCTAACCCTGAACTCACTCCCACTAATCTCAAATCCATAACCCTAGCCCCACTCCCACTAGTCCCAATTCTAAAACCCTAAGCCTTATCCCACTCCCACTAGTCCCAAATCCCTAAATCTCAGTTCCCACTAGTCCCAAATCCCTAATCTATGTTCCCACTAGTCACAAGACCCTAATCCCACTCCTACTAGTCTCAAATTTCTAACCCTAACCCTAATCCCAGTTCCAACAAGTCACAAATCTCTAACGCTAATCCCGCTCCTACTAGTCCCAAATCCATAACCCTAGCCTTAATCCCACTCCTAATAATCAAAAATCCCACTCCTTCTAGTCTCAAATCCCTAATCCCAGTTCTCACTAGTCCCAAATCCCTAACCCTTATCCCAGTTCCCACTAGTCACAAATCACTAAACCTAATCCCACATCAAAAGTCCCAAATCCCTAAACCTAACCCTAATCCTGCTCCCACTATTTCTAAACCCCTAACCCTAGTTCTAATTCCACAACCACTAGTCCCAAATTACTAACCCTAACCCGAATCCCAGTTCCCACTAGTCACAAATCCCTATCCCTAATCTCACTCTTACTAGTTGCAAATCCCTAACCATAAACATAATCTCGCTCCCACTAGTCCCAAATCTCTAACCCTATTACCACTCTTACTAGTCCCAAATCCCTAACCCTAATCTGACTCCCACTAGAACCAAATTCCTAATCTATGTTCCCACTAGTACCAAGACCCTAATCCCACTCCTACTAGTCCCAAATTTCTAACCCTAAACCTAATCCCAGTTCCAACTAGTCCCAAATCCATAACCCAAATTCCAGTTTCCATTAGTCCCAAATCCCTAACATTAATCCCACTCCCACTAGTCCCAAATTCCACTCCCACTAGTCCCAAATCCCTAATTCTTATCCCAGTTCTCACTACTCCCAAAACCCTAACCCAATCCCTAATCCAACTCTTATTTGCAAACCTAAACCCTAATCCTGCTCCTACTAATCCCAATTCCTTAACCCTAACCCTAATCCCACTCCTACTATTCTCAAATTCCTAACCCTAACCCTAATCACACTCCCACTAGTACTTAATATCAAACCCTAATCCCAGTTCCCACTAGTCCCAAATCCCTAACCCTAACCATAATCCCTGTCCACACTAATACCAAATCCCTTACACTAATCCTTATCCCACTAGTCCCAAATCCCTAACCCTAATCCTTGTTCCCACTAGTCCCAAAACCCTAACCCTAATCACGCTCACACTAGTCCCAAAATCCAAACCCTTATGCCAGTTCCAAATAGTCCCAAATCCCTAACACTAACCCTAATCCTGCTCCTACTAGTCCTAAATCCCTAACCCTAAACCTAACCCCAACCCTACTCCTGCCCCCACTAGTCCCAAATCCCGAACCCTAATCCCACTTCCAATAGTCCCAAATCCAACTCCCACTAGTCCCAAATCCCTAACCCGAATCCAAGTTCCCACTAGTCACATAACAAAAACCCTAATCTCACTCTTACTAGTTGCAAATCCCTAAACCTAACCATAATCCCACTAACACTAGTCCCAAATCCCTAACCCTAATCCCGCTCCCACTACTCTCAAATCCCTAATCCTAACCCTAATCCCAGTTCCCAATAGTCCATATCCCTAAGCCTAACCCTGAACTCACTCCCACTAATCTCAAATCCATAACCCTAGCCCCACTCCCACTAGTCCCAATTCTAAAACCCTCAGCCTTATCCCACTCCCACTAGTCCCAAATCCCTAAATCTCAGTTCCCACTAGTCCCAAATCCCTAATCTATGTTCCCACTAGTCACAAGACCCTAATCCCACTCCTACTAGTCTCAAATTTCTAACCCTAACCCTAATCCCAGTTCCAACAAGTCACAAATCTCTAACGCTAATCCCGCTCCTACTAGTCCCAAATCCATAACCCTAGCCTTAATCCCACTCCTAATAATCAAAAATCCCACTCCTTCTAGTCTCAAATCCCTAATCCCAGTTCTCACTAGTCCCAAATCCCTAACCCTTATCCCAGTTCCCACTAGTCACAAATCACTAAACCTAATCCCACATCAAAAGTCCCAAATCCCTAAACCTAACCCTAATCCTGCTCCCACTATTTCTAAACCCCTAACCCTAGTTCTAATTCCACAACCACTAGTCCCAAATTACTAACCCTAACCCGAATCCCAGTTCCCACTAGTCACAAATCCCTATCCCTAATCTCACTCTTACTAGTTGCAAATCCCTAACCATAAACATAATCTCGCTCCCACTAGTCCCAAATCTCTAACCCTATTACCACTCTTACTAGTCCCAAATCCCTAACCCTAATCTGACTCCCACTAGAACCAAATTCCTAATCTATGTTCCCACTAGTACCAAGACCCTAATCCCACTCCTACTAGTCCCAAATTTCTAACCCTAAACCTAATCCCAGTTCCAACTAGTCCCAAATCCATAACCCAAATTCCAGTTTCCATTAGTCCCAAATCCCTAACATTAATCCCACTCCCACTAGTCCCAAATTCCACTCCCACTAGTCCCAAATCCCTAATTCTTATCCCAGTTCTCACTACTCCCAAAACCCTAACCCAATCCCAAATCCAACTCTTATTTGCAAACCTAAACCCTAATCCTGCTCCTACTAATCCCAATTCCTTAACCCTAACCCTAATCCCACTCCTACTATTCTCAAATTCCTAACCCTAACCCTAATCACACTCCCACTAGTACTTAATATCAAACCCTAATCCCAGTTCCCACTAGTCCCAAATCCCTAACCCTAACCATAATCCCTGTCCACACTAATACCAAATCCCTTACACTAATCCTTATCCCACTAGTCCCAAATCCCTAACCCTAATCCTTGTTCCCACTAGTCCCAAAACCCTAACCCTAATCACGCTCACACTAGTCCCAAAATCCAAACCCTTATACCAGTTCCAAATAGTCCCAAATCCCTAACACTAACCCTAATCCTGCTCCTACTAGTCCTAAATCCCTAACCCTAAACCTAACCCCAACCCTACTCCTGCCCCCACTAGTCCCAAATCCCTAACCCTAATCCCACTCCCGCTACTCTCAAATCCCTAATCCTAACCCTAATCCCAGTTCCCAATAGTCCATATCCATAAGCCTAACCCTGAACTCACTCCCACTAATCTCAAATCCATAACCCTAGCCCCACTCCCACTAGTCTCAATTCTAAAACCCTAAGCCTTATCCCACTCCCACTAGTCCCAAATCCCTAAATCTCATTTCCCACTAGTCCCAAATCCCTAATCTATGTTCCCACTGGTCACAAGACCCTAATCCCACTCCTACTAGTCTCAAATTTCTAACCCTAATCCCAGTTCCAACAAGTCACAAATCTCTAACTTTAATCCCGCTCCTACTAGTCCCAAATCCATAACCCTAGCCTTAATCCCACTCCTAATAATCAAAAATCCCACTCCTTCTAGTCCCAAATCCCTAATCCCAGTTCTCACTAGTCCCAAATCCCTAACCCTTATCCCAGTTCCCACTAGTCACAAATCACTAAACCTAATCCCACATCAAAAGTCCCAAATCCCTAACCCTAACCCTAATCCTGCTCCCACTATTTCTAAACCCCTAACCCTAGTTCTAATTCCACAACCACTAGTCCCAAATTACTAACCCTAACCCGAATCCCAGTTCCCACTAGTCACAAATCCCTATCCCTAATCTCACTCTTACTAGTTGCAAATCCCTAACCATAACCATAATCTCGCTCCCACTAGTCCCAAATCTCTAACCCTATTACCACTCTTACTAGTCCCAAATCCCTAACCCTAATCTGACTCCCACTAGTACCAAATTCCTAATCTATGTTCCCACTAGTACCATGACCCTAATCCCACTCCTACTAGTCCCAAATTTCTAATCCTAAACCTAATCCCAGTTCCAACTAGTCCCAAATCCATAACCATAACCCAAATTCCAGTTTCCATTAGTCCCAAATCCCTAACATTAATCCCACTCCCACTAGTCCCAAATTCCACTCCCACTAGTCCCAAATCCCTAATTCTTATCCCAGTTCTCACTACTCCCAAAACCCTAACCCAATCCCTAATCCAACTCTTATTTGCAAACCTAAACCCTAATCCTGCTACTACTAATCCCAATTCCTTAACCCTAACCCTAATCCCACTCCTACTATTCTCAAATTCCTAACCCTAACCCTAATCACACTTCCACTAGTACTTAATATCAAACCCTAATCCCAGTTCCCACTAGTCCCAAATCCCTAACCCTAACCATAATCCCTGTCCACACTAATACCAAATCCCTTACACTAATCCTTATCCCACTAGTCCCAAATCCCTAACCCTAATCCTTGTTCCCACTGGTCCCAAATCCCTAACCCTAATCCCACTCCCACTAGTCCCAAAACCCTAGCCCTAATCCCAGTTACCACTAGTCCCAACTCCCTAACCCTAATCACGCTCACACTAGTCCCAAAATCCAAACCCTTATGCCAGTTCCAAATAGTCCCAAATCCCTAACACTAACCCTAATCCTGCTCCTACTAGTCCTAAATCCCTAACCCTAAACCTAACCCCAACCCTACTCCTGCCCCCACTAGTCCTAAATCCCGAACCCTAATCCCACTTCCAATAGTCCCAAATCGCACTCCCACTAGTCCCAAATCCCTAACCCGAATCCCAGTTCCCACTAGTCACATAACACTAACCCTAATCTCACTCTTACTAGTTGCAAATCCCTAAACCTAACCATAATCCCACTAACACTAGTCCCAAATCCCTAACCCTAATCCCACTCCCGCTACTCTCAAATCCCTAATCCTAACCCTAATCCCAGTTCCCAATAGTCCATATCCCTAAGCCTAACCCTGAACTCACTCCCACTAATCTCAAATCCATAACCCTAGCCCCACTCCCACTAGTCCCAATTCTAAAACCCCAAGCCTTATCCCACTCCCACTAGTCCCAAATCCCTAAATCTCAGTTCCCACTAGTCCCAAATCCCTAATCTATGTTCCCACTAGTCACAAGACCCTAATCCCACTCCTACTAGTCTCAAATTTCTAACCCTAACCCTAATCCCAGTTCCAACAAGTCACAAATCTCTAACTTTAATCCCGCTCCTACTAGTCCCAAATCCATAACCCTAGCCTTAATCCCACTCCTAATAATCAAAAATCCCACTCCTTCTAGTCCCAAATCCCTAATCCCAGTTCTCACTTGTCCCAAATCCCTAACCCTTATCCCAGTTCCCACTAGTCACAAATCACTAAACCTAATCCCACATCAAAAGTTCCAAATCCCTAACCCTAACCCTAATCCTGCTCCCACTATTTCTAAACCCCTAACCCTAGTTCTAATTCCACAACCACTAGTCCCAAATTACTAACCCTAACCCGAATCCCAGTTCCCACTAGTCACAAATCCCTATCCCTAATCTCACTCTTACTAGTTGCAAATCCCTAACCATAATCATAATCTCGCTCCCACTAGTCCCAAATCTCTAACCCTATTACCACTCTTACTAGTCCCAAATCCCTAACCCTAATCTGACTCCCACTAGTACCAAATTCCTAATCTATGTTCCCACTAGTACCATGACCCTAATCCCACTCCTACTAGTCCCAAATTTCTAATCCTAAACCTAATCCCAGTTCCAACTAGTCCCAAATCCATAACCATAACCCAAATTCCAGTTTCCATTAGTCCCAAATCCCTAACATTAATCCCACTCCCACTAGTCCCAAATTCCACTCCCACTAGTCCCAAATCCCTAATTCTTATCCCAGTTCTCACTACTCCCAAAACCCTAACCCAATCCCTAATCCAACTCTTATTTGCAAACCTAAACCCTAATCCTGCTCCTACTAATCCCAATTCCTTAACCCTAACCCTAATCCCACTCCTACTATTCTCAAATTCCTAACCCTAACCCTAATCACACTCCCACTAGTACTTAATATCAAACCCTAATCCCAGTTCCCACTAGTCCCAAATCCCTAACCCTAACCATAATCCCTGTCCACACTAATACCAAATCCCTTACACTAATCCTTATCCCACTAGTCCCAAATCCCTAACCCTAATCCTTGTTCCCACTGGTCCCAAATCCCTAACCCTAATCCCACTCCCACTAGTCCCAAAACCCTAGCCCTAATCCCAGTTACCACTAGTCCCAACTCCCTAACCCTAATCACGCTCACACTAGTCCCAAAATCCAAACCCTTATGCCAGTTCCAAATAGTCCCAAATCCCTAACACTAACCCTAATCCTGCTCCTACTAGTCCGAAATCCCTAACCCTAAACCTAACCCCAACCCTACTCCTGCCCCCACTAGTCCTAAATCCCGAACCCTAATCCCACTTCCAATAGTCCCAAATCGCACTCCCACTAGTCCCAAATCCCTAACCCGAATCCCAGTTCCCACTAGTCACATAACAAAAACCCTAATCTCACTCTTACTTGTTGCAAATCCCTAAACCTAACCATAATCCCACTAACACTAGTCCCAAATCCCTAACCCTAATCCCACTCCCGCTACTCTCAAATCCCTAATCCTAACCCTAATCCCAGTTCCCAATAGTCCATATCCCTAAGCCTAACCCTGAACTCACTCCCACTAATCTCAAATCTTTAACCCTAGCCCCACTCCCACTAGTCCCAATTCTAAAACCCTAAGCCTTATCCCACTCCCACTAGTCCCAAATCCCTAAATCTCAGTTCCCACTAGTCCCAAATCCCTAATCTATGTTCCCACTAGTCACAAGACCCTAATCCCACTCCTACTAGTCTCAAATTTCTAACCCTAACCCTAATCCCAGTTCCAACAAGTCACAAATCTCTAACTTTAATCCTGCTCCTACTAGTCCCAAATCCATAACCCTAGCCTTAATCCCACTCCTAATAATCAAAAATACCACTCCTTCTAGTCCCAAATCCCTAATCCCAGTTCTTACTAGTCCCAAATCCCTAACCCTTATCCCAGTTCCCACTAGTCACAAATCACTAAACCTAATCCCACATCAAAAGTCCCAAATCCCTAACCCTAACCCTAATCCTGCTCCCACTATTTCTAAACCCCTAACCCTAGTTCTAATTCCACAACCACTAGTCCCAAATTACTAACCCTAACCCGAATCCCAGTTCCCACTAGTCACAAATCCCTATCCCTAATCTCACTCTTACTAGTTGCAAATCCCTAACCATAACCATAATCTCGCTCCCACTAGTCCCAAATCCCTAACCCTAATATGACTCCCACTAGTACCAAATTCCTAATCTATGTTCCCACTAGTACCATGACCCTAATCCCACTCCTACTAGTCCCAAATTTCTAATCCTAAACCTAATCCCAGTTCCAACTAGTCCCAAATCCATAACCATAACCCAAATTCCAGTTTCCATTAGTCCCAAATCCCTAACATTAATCCCACTCCCACTAGTCCCAAATTCCACTCCCACTAGTCCCAAATGCCTAATTCTTATCCCAGTTCTCACTACTCCCAAAACCCTAACCCAATCCCTAATCCAACTCTTATTTGCAAACCTAAACCCTAATCCTGCTACTACTAATCCCAATTCCTTAACCCTAACCCTAATCCCACTCCTACTATTCTCAAATTCCTAACCCTAACCCTAATCACACTCCCACTAGTACTTAATATCAAACCCTAATCCCAGTTCCCACTAGTCCCAAATCCCTAACCCTAACCATAATCCCTGTCCACACTAATACCAAATCCCTTACACTAATCCTTATCCCACTAGTCCCAAATCCCTAACCCTAATCCTTGTTCCCACTGGTCCCAAATCCCTAACCCTAATCCCACTCCCACTAGTCCCAAAACCCTAGCCCTAATCCCAGTTACCACTAGTCCCAACTCCCTAACCCTAATCACGCTCACACTAGTCCCAAAATCCAAACCCTTATGCCAGTTCCAAATAGTCCCAAATCCCTAACACTAACCCTAATCCTGCTCCTACTAGTCCGAAATCCCTAACCCTAAACCTAACCCCAACCCTACTCCTGCCCCCACTAGTCCTAAATCCCGAACCCTAATCCCACTTCCAATAGTCCCAAATCGCACTCCCACTAGTCCCAAATCCCTAACCCGAATCCCAGTTCCCACTAGTCACATAACAAAAACCCTAATCTCACTCTTACTTGTTGCAAATCCCTAAACCTAACCATAATCCCACTAACACTAGTCCCAAATCCCTAACCCTAATCCCACTCCCGCTACTCTCAAATCCCTAATCCTAACCCTAATCCCAGTTCCCAATAGTCCATATCCCTAAGCCTAACCCTGAACTCACTCCCACTAATCTCAAATCTTTAACCCTAGCCCCACTCCCACTAGTCCCAATTCTAAAACCCTAAGCCTTATCCCACTCCCACTAGTCCCAAATCCCTAAATCTCAGTTCCCACTAGTCCCAAATCCCTAATCTATGTTCCCACTAGTCACAAGACCCTAATCCCACTCCTACTAGTCTCAAATTTCTAACCCTTACCCTAATCCCAGTTCCAACAAGTCACAAATCTCTAACTTTAATCCTGCTCCTACTAGTCCCAAATCCATAACCCTAGCCTTAATCCCACTCCTAATAATCAAAAATACCACTCCTTCTAGTCCCAAATCCCTAATCCCAGTTCTTACTAGTCCCAAATCCCTAACCCTTATCCCAGTTCCCACTAGTCACAAATCACTAAACCTAATCCCACATCAAAAGTCCCAAATCCCTAACCCTAACCCTAATCCTGCTCCCACTATTTCTAAACCCCTAACCCTAGTTCTAATTCCACAACCACTAGTCCCAAATTACTAACCCTAACCCGAATCCCAGTTCCCACTAGTCACAAATCCCTATCCCTAATCTCACTCTTACTAGTTGCAAATCCCTAACCATAACCATAATCTCGCTCCCACTAGTCCCAAATCCCTAACCCTAATATGACTCCCACTAGTACCAAATTCCTAATCTATGTTCCCACTAGTACCATGACCCTAATCCCACTCCTACTAGTCCCAAATTTCTAATCCTAAACCTAATCCCAGTTCCAACTAGTCCCAAATCCATAACCATAACCCAAATTCCAGTTTCCATTAGTCCCAAATCCCTAACATTAATCCCACTCCCACTAGTCCCAAATTCCACTCCCACTAGTCCCAAATGCCTAATTCTTATCCCAGTTCTCACTACTCCCAAAACCCTAACCCAATCCCTAATCCAACTCTTATTTGCAAACCTAAACCCTAATCCTGCTACTACTAATCCCAATTCCTTAACCCTAACCCTAATCCCACTCCTACTATTCTCAAATTCCTAACCCTAACCCTAATCACACTCCCACTAGTACTTAATATCAAACCCTAATCCCAGTTCCCACTAGTCCCAAATCCCTAACCCTAACCATAATCCCTGTCCACACTAATACCAAATCCCTTACACTAATCCTTATCCCACTAGTCCCAAATCCCTAACCCTAATCCTTGTTCCCACTGGTCCCAAATCCCTAACCCTAATCCCACTCCCACTAGTCCCAAAACCCTAGCCCTAATCCCAGTTACCACTAGTCCCAACTCCCTAACCCTAATCATGCTCACACTAGTCCCAAAATCCAAACCCTTATGCCAGTTCCAAATAGTCCCAAATCCCTAACACTAACCCTAATCCTGCTCCTACTAGTCCTAAATCCCTAACCCTAAACCTAACCCCAACCCTACTCCTGCCCCCACTAGTCCCAAATCCCTAACCCTAATCCCACTTCCAATAGTCCCAAATCCCACTCCCACTAGTCCCAAATCCCTAACCCTAATCCCACTTCCAATAGTCCCAAATCCCACTCCCACTAGTCCCAAATCCCTAACCCGAATCCCAGTTCCCACTAGTCACATAACAAAAACCCTAATCTCACTCTTACTAGTTGCAAACCCCTAAACCTAACCATAATCCCACTAACACTAGTCCCAAATCCCTAACCCTAATCCCACTCCTGCTACTCTCAAATCCCTAATCCTAACCCTAATCCCAGTTCCCAATAGTCCATATCCCTAAGCCTAACCCTGAACTCACTTCCACTAATCTCAAATCCATAACCCTAGCCCCACTCCCACTAGTCCCAATTCTAAAACCCTAAGCCTTATTCCACTCCCACTAGTCCCAAATCCCTAAATCTCAGTTCCCACTAGTCCCAAATCCCTAATCTATGTTCCCACTAGTCACAAGACCCTAATCCCACTCCTACTAGTCTCAAATTTCTAACCCTAACCCTAATCCCAATTCCAACAAGTCACAAATCTCTAACTTTAATCCCGCTCCTACTAGTTCCAAATCCATAACCCTAGCCTTAATCCCACTCCTAATAATCAAAAATCCCACTCCTTCTAGTCCCAAATCCCTAATCCCAGTTCCCACTAGTCCCAAATCCCTAACCCTTATCCCAGTTCCCACTAGTCACAAATCACTAAACCTAATCCCACATCAAAAGTCCCAAATCCCTAACCCTAACCCTAATCCTGCTCCCACTATTTCTAAACCCCTAACCCTAGTTCTAATTCCACAACCACTAGTCCCAAATTACTAACCCTAACCCGAATCCCAGTTCCCACTAGTCACAAATCCCTATCCCTAATCTCACTCTTACTAGTTGCAAATCCCTAACCATAACCATAATCTCGCTCCCACTAGTCCCAAATTTCTAACCCTATTACCACACTTACTAGTCCCAAATCCCTAACCCTAATCTGACTCCCACTAGTACCAAATTCCTAATCTATGTTCCCACTAGTACCATGACCCTAATCCCTCTCCTACTAGTCCCAAATTTCTAATCCTAAACCTAATCCCAGTTCCAACTAGTCCCAAATCCATAACCATAACCCAAATTCCAGTTTCCATTAGTCCCAAATCCCTAACATTAATCCCACTCCCACTAGTCCCAAATTCCACTCCCACTAGTCCCAAATCCCTAATTCTTATCCCAGTTCTCACTACTCCCAAAACCCTAACCCAATCCCTAATCCAACTCTTATTTGCAAACCTAAACCCTAATCCTGCTCCTACTAATCCCAATTCCTTAACCCTAACCCTAATCCCACTCCTACTATTCTCAAATTCCTAACCCTAACCCTAATCACACTCCCACTAGTACTTAATATCAAACCCTAATCCCAGTTCCCACTAGTCCCAAATCCCTAACCCTAACCATAATCCCTGTCCACACTAATACCAAATCCCTTACACTAATCCTTATCCCACTAGTCCCAAATCCCTAACCCTAATCCTTGTTCCCACTGGTCCCAAATCCCTAACCCTAATCCCACTCCCACTAGTCCCAAAACCCTAGCCCTAATCCCAGTTACCACTAGTCCCAACTCCCTAACCCTAATCATGCTCACACTAGTCCCAAAATCCAAACCCTTATGCCAGTTCCAAATAGTCCCAAATCCCTAACACTAACCCTAATCCTGCTCCTACTAGTCCTAAATCCCTAACCCTAAACCTAACCCCAACCCTACTCCTGCCCCCACTAGTCCCAAATCCCTAACCCTAATCCCACTTCCAATAGTCCCAAATCCCACTCCCACTAGTCCCAAATCCCTAACTCGAATCCCAGTTCCCACTAGTCACATAACAAAAACCCTAATCTCACTCTTACTAGTTGCAAATCCCTAAACCTAACCATAATCCCACTAACACTAGTCCCAAATCCCTAACCCTAATCCCACTCCCGCTACTCTCAAATCCCTAATCCTAACCCTAATCCCAGTTCCCAATAGTCCATATCCCTAAGCCTAACCCTGAACTCACTTCCACTAATCTCAAATCCATAACCCTAGCCCCACTCCCACTAGTCCCAATTCTAAAACCCTAAGCCTTATCCCACTCCCACTAGTCCCAAATCCCTAAATCTCAGTTCCCACTAGTCCCAAATCCCTAATCTATGTTCCCACTAGTCACAAGACCCTAATCCCACTCCTACTAGTCTCAAATTTCTAACCCTAACCCTAATCCCAGTTCCAACAAGTCCCAAATCTCTAACTTTAATCCCGCTCCTACTAGTCCCAAATCCATAACCCTAGCCTTAATCCCACTCCTAATAATCAAAAATCCCACTCCTTCTAGTCCCAAATCCCTAATCCCAGTTCTTACTAGTCCCAAATCCCTAACCCTTATCCCAGTTCCCACTAGTCACAAATCACTAAACCTAATCCCACATCAAAAGTCCCAAATCCCTAACCCTAACCCTAATCCTGCTCCCACTATTTCTAAACCCCTAACCCTAGTTCTAATTCCACAACCACTAGTCCCAAATTACTAACCCTAACCCGAATCCCAGTTCCCACTAGTCACAAATCCCTATCCCTAATCTCACTCTTACTAGTTGCAAATTCCTAACCATAACCATAATCTCGCTCCCACTAGTCCCAAATCTCTAACCCTATTACCACTCTTACTAGTCCCAAATCCCTAACCCTAATCTGACTCCCACTAGTACCAAATTCCTAATCTATGTTCCCACTAGTACCAAGACCCTAATCCCACTCCTACTAGTCCCAAATTTCTAACCCTAAACCTAATCCCAGTTCCAACTAGTCCCAAATCCATAACCATAACCCAAATTCCAGTTTCCATTAGTCCCAAATCCCTAACATTAATCCCACTCCCACTAGTCCCAAATTCCACTCCCACTAGTCCCAAATCCCTAATTCTTATCCCAGTTCTCACTACTCCCAAAACCCTAACCCAATCCCTAATCCAACTCTTATTTGCAAACCTAAACCCTAATCCTGCTCCTACTAATCCCAATTCCTTAACCCTAACCCTAATCCCACTCCTACTATTCTCAAATTCCTAACCCTAACCCTAATCACACTCCCACTAGTACTTAATATCAAACCCTAATCCCAGTTCCCACTAGTCCCAAATCCCTAACCCTAACCATAATCCCTGTCCACACTAATACCAAATCCCTTACACTAATCCTTATCCCACTAGTCCCAAATCCCTAACCCTAATCCTTGTTCCCACTGGTCCCAAATCCCTAACCCTAATCCCACTCCCACTAGTCCCAAAACCCTAGCCCTAATCCCAGTTACCACTAGTCCCAACTCCCTAACCCTAATCATGCTCACACTAGTCCCAAAATCCAAACCCTTATGCCAGTTCCAAATAGTCCCAAATCCCTAACACTAACCCTAATCCTGCTCCTACTAGTCCTAAATCCCTAACCCTAAACCTAACCCCAACCCTACTCCTGCCCCCACTAGTCCCAAATCCCTAACCCTAATCCCACTTCCAATAGTCCCAAATCCCACTCCCACTAGTCCCAAATCCCTAACCCTAATCCCACTTCCAATAGTCCCAAATCCCACTCCCACTAGTCCCAAATCCCTAACCCGAATCCCAGTTCCCACTAGTCACATAACAAAAACCCTAATCTCACTCTTACTAGTTGCAAACCCCTAAACCTAACCATAATCCCACTAACACTAGTCCCAAATCCCTAACCCTAATCCCACTCCTGCTACTCTCAAATCCCTAATCCTAACCCTAATCCCAGTTCCCAATAGTCCATATCCCTAAGCCTAACCCTGAACTCACTTCCACTAATCTCAAATCCATAACCCTAGCCCCACTCCCACTAGTCCCAATTCTAAAACCCTAAGCCTTATTCCACTCCCACTAGTCCCAAATCCCTAAATCTCAGTTCCCACTAGTCCCAAATCCCTAATCTATGTTCCCACTAGTCACAAGACCCTAATCCCACTCCTACTAGTCTCAAATTTCTAACCCTAACCCTAATCCCAATTCCAACAAGTCACAAATCTCTAACTTTAATCCCGCTCCTACTAGTTCCAAATCCATAACCCTAGCCTTAATCCCACTCCTAATAATCAAAAATCCCACTCCTTCTAGTCCCAAATCCCTAATCCCAGTTCCCACTAGTCCCAAATCCCTAACCCTTATCCCAGTTCCCACTAGTCACAAATCACTAAACCTAATCCCACATCAAAAGTCCCAAATCCCTAACCCTAACCCTAATCCTGCTCCCACTATTTCTAAACCCCTAACCCTAGTTCTAATTCCACAACCACTAGTCCCAAATTACTAACCCTAACCCGAATCCCAGTTCCCACTAGTCACAAATCCCTATCCCTAATCTCACTCTTACTAGTTGCAAATCCCTAACCATAACCATAATCTCGCTCCCACTAGTCCCAAATTTCTAACCCTATTACCACACTTACTAGTCCCAAATCCCTAACCCTAATCTGACTCCCACTAGTACCAAATTCCTAATCTATGTTCCCACTAGTACCATGACCCTAATCCCTCTCCTACTAGTCCCAAATTTCTAATCCTAAACCTAATCCCAGTTCCAACTAGTCCCAAATCCATAACCATAACCCAAATTCCAGTTTCCATTAGTCCCAAATCCCTAACATTAATCCCACTCCCACTAGTCCCAAATTCCACTCCCACTAGTCCCAAATCCCTAATTCTTATCCCAGTTCTCACTACTCCCAAAACCCTAACCCAATCCCTAATCCAACTCTTATTTGCAAACCTAAACCCTAATCCTGCTCCTACTAATCCCAATTCCTTAACCCTAACCCTAATCCCACTCCTACTATTCTCAAATTCCTAACCCTAACCCTAATCACACTCCCACTAGTACTTAATATCAAACCCTAATCCCAGTTCCCACTAGTCCCAAATCCCTAACCCTAACCATAATCCCTGTCCACACTAATACCAAATCCCTTACACTAATCCTTATCCCACTAGTCCCAAATCCCTAACCCTAATCCTTGTTCCCACTGGTCCCAAATCCCTAACCCTAATCCCACTCCCACTAGTCCCAAAACCCTAGCCCTAATCCCAGTTACCACTAGTCCCAACTCCCTAACCCTAATCATGCTCACACTAGTCCCAAAATCCAAACCCTTATGCCAGTTCCAAATAGTCCCAAATCCCTAACACTAACCCTAATCCTGCTCCTACTAGTCCTAAATCCCTAACCCTAAACCTAACCCCAACCCTACTCCTGCCCCCACTAGTCCCAAATCCCTAACCCTAATCCCACTTCCAATAGTCCCAAATCCCACTCCCACTAGTCCCAAATCCCTAACCCGAATCCCAGTTCCCACTAGTCACATAACAAAAACCCTAATCTCACTCTTACTAGTTGCAAATCCCTAAACCTAACCATAATCCCACTAACACTAGTCCCAAATCCCTAACCCTAATCCCACTCCCGCTACTCTCAAATCCCTAATCCTAACCCTAATCCCAGTTCCCAATAGTCCATATCCCTAAGCCTAACCCTGAACTCACTTCCACTAATCTCAAATCCATAACCCTAGCCCCACTCCCACTAGTCCCAATTCTAAAACCCTAAGCCTTATCCCACTCCCACTAGTCCCAAATCCCTAAATCTCAGTTCCCACTAGTCCCAAATCCCTAATCTATGTTCCCACTAGTCACAAGACCCTAATCCCACTCCTACTAGTCTCAAATTTCTAACCCTAACCCTAATCCCAGTTCCAACAAGTCCCAAATCTCTAACTTTAATCCCGCTCCTACTAGTCCCAAATCCATAACCCTAGCCTTAATCCCACTCCTAATAATCAAAAATCCCACTCCTTCTAGTCCCAAATCCCTAATCCCAGTTCTTACTAGTCCCAAATCCCTAACCCTTATCCCAGTTCCCACTAGTCACAAATCACTAAACCTAATCCCACATCAAAAGTCCCAAATCCCTAACCCTAACCCTAATCCTGCTCCCACTATTTCTAAACCCCTAACCCTAGTTCTAATTCCACAACCACTAGTCCCAAATTACTAACCCTAACCCGAATCCCAGTTCCCACTAGTCACAAATCCCTATCCCTAATCTCACTCTTACTAGTTGCAAATTCCTAACCATAACCATAATCTCGCTCCCACTAGTCCCAAATCTCTAACCCTATTACCACTCTTACTAGTCCCAAATCCCTAACCCTAATCTGACTCCCACTAGTACCAAATTCCTAATCTATGTTCCCACTAGTACCAAGACCCTAATCCCACTCCTACTAGTCCCAAATTTCTAACCCTAAACCTAATCCCAGTTCCAACTAGTCCCAAATCCATAACCATAACCCAAATTCCAGTTTCCATTAGTCCCAAATCCCTAACATTAATCCCACTCCCACTAGTCCCAAATTCCACTCCCACTAGTCCCAAATCCCTAATTCTTATCCCAGTTCTCACTACTCCCAAAACCCTAACCCAATCCCTAATCCAACTCTTATTTGCAAACCTAAACCCTAATCCTGCTACTACTAATCCCAATTCCTTAACCCTAACCCTAATCCCACTCCTACTATTCTCAAATTCCTAACCCTAACCCCACTCCCACTAGTACTTAATATCAAACCCTAATCCCAGTTCCCACTAGTCCCAAATCCCTAACCCTAACCATAATCCCTGTCCACACTAATACCAAATCCCTTACACTAATCCTTATCCCACTAGTCCCAAATCCCTAACCCTAATCCTTGTTCCCACTGGTCCCAAATCCCTAACCCTAATCCCACTCCCACTAGTCCCAAAACCCTAGCCCTAATCCCAGTTACCACTAGTCCCAACTCCCTAACCCTAATCATGCTCACACTAGTCCCAAAATCCAAACCCTTATGCCAGTTCCAAATAGTCCCAAATCCCTAACACTAACCCTAATCCTGCTCCTACTAGTCCTAAATCCCTAACCCTAAACCTAACCCCAACCCTACTCCTGCCCCCACTAGTCCCAAATCCCTAACCCTAATCCCAGTTCCCACTAGTCACATAACACTAACCCTAATCTCACTCTTACTAGTTGCAAATCCCTAAACCTAACCATAATCCCACTAACACTAGTCCCAAATCCCTAACCCTAATCCCACTCCCACTACTCTCAAATCCCTAATCCTAACCCTAATCCCAGTTCCCAATAGTCCATATCCCTAAGCCTAACCCTGAACTCACTCCCACTAATCTCAAATCCATAACCCTAGCCCCACTCCCACTAGTCCCAATTCTAAAACCCTAAGCCTTATCCCACTCCCACTAGTCCCAAATCCCTAAATCTCAGTTCCCACTAGTCCCAAATCCCTAATCTATGTTCCCACTAGTCACAAGACCCTAATCCCACTCCTACTAGTCTCAAATTTCTAACCCTAACCCTAATCCCAGTTCCAACAAGTCACAAATCTCTAACTTTAATCCCGCTCCTACTAGTTCCAAATCCATAACCCTAGCCTTAATCCCACTCCTAATAATCAAAAATCCCACTCCTTCTAGTCCCAAATCCCTAATCCCAGTTCTCACTAGTCCCAAATCCCTAACCCTTATCCCAGTTCCCACTAGTCACAAATCACCAAAACCTAATCCCACATCAAAAGTCCCAAATCCCTAACCCTAACCCTAATCCTGCTCCCACTATTTCTAAACCCCTAACCCTAGTTCTAATTCCACAACCACTAGTCCCAAATCGCTAACCCTAACCCTAACCCGAATCCCAGTTCCCACTAGTCACAAATCCCTATCCCTAATCTCACTCTTACTAGTTGCAAATCCCTAACCATAACCATAATCTCGCTCCCACTAGTCCCAAATCTCTAACCCTATTACCACTCTTACTAGTCCCAAATCCCTAACCCTAATCTGACTCCCACTAGTACCAAATTCCTAATCTATGTTCCCACTAGTACCATGACCCTAATCCCACTCCTACTAGTCCCAAATTTCTAACCCTAAACCTAATCCCAGTTCCAACTAGTCCCAAATCCATAACCATAACCCAAATTCCAGTTTCCATTAGTCCCAAATCCCTAATTCTTATCCCAGTTCTCACTACTCCCAAAACCCTAACCCAATCTCTAATCCAACTCCTATTTGCAAACCTAAACCCTAATCCTGCTCCTACTAATCCCAATTCCTTAACCCTAACCCTAATCCCACTCCTACTATTCTCAAATTAATAACCCTAACCCTAATCACACTCCCACTAGTACTTAATATCAAACCCTAATCCCAGCTCCCACTAGTCCCAAATCCCTAACCCTAACCATAATCCCTGTCCACACTAATACCAAATCCCTTACACTAATCCTTATCCCACTAGTCCCAAATCCCTAACCCTAATCCTTGTTCCCACTGGTCCCAAATCCCTAACCCTAATCCCACTCCCACTAGTCCCAAAACCCTAGCCCTAATCCCAGTTACCACTAGTCCCAACTCCCTAACCCTAATCATGCTCACACTAGTCCCAAAATCCAAACCCTTACGCCAGTTCCAAATAGTCCCAAATCCCTAACACTAACCCTAACCCTGCTCCTACTAGTCCTAAATCCCTAACCCTAAACCTAACCCCAACCCTACTCCTGCCCCCACTAGTCCCAAATCCCTAACCCTAATCCCACTTCCAATAGTCCCAAATCCCACTCCCACTAGTCCCAAATCCCTAACCCGAATCCCAGTTCCCACTAGTCACATAACAAAAACCCTAATCTCACTCTTACTAGTTGCAAATCCCTAAACCTAACCATAATCCCACTAACACTAGTCCCAAATCCCTAACCCTAATCCCACTCCCGCTACTCTCAAATCCCTAATCCTAACCCTAATCCCAGTTCCCAATAGTCCATATCCCTAAGCCTAACCCTGAACTCACTCCCACTAATCTCAAATCCATAACCCTAGCCCCACTCCCACTAGTCCCAATTCTAAAACCCTAAGCCTTATCCCACCCCCACTAGTCCCAAATCCCTAAATCTCAGTTCCCACTAGTCCCAAATCCCTAATCTATGTTCCCACTAGTCACAAGACCCTAATCCCACTCCTACTAGTCTCAAATTTCTAACCCTAACCCTAATCCCAGTTCCAACAAGTCACAAATCTCTAACTTTAATCCTGCTCCTACTAGTCCCAAATCCATAACCCTAGCCTTAATCCCACTCCTAATAATCAAAAATCCCACTCCTTCTATTCCCAAATCCCTAATCCCAGTTCTCACTAGTCCCAAATCCCTAACCCTTATCCCAGTTCCCACTAGTCACAAATCACTAAACCTAATCCCACATCAAAAGTCCCAAATCCCTAACCCTAATCCTGCTCCCACTATTTCTAAACCCCTAACCCTAGTTCTAATTCCACAACCACTAGTCCCAAATTACTAACCCGAATCCCAGTTCCCACTAGTCACAAATCCCTATCCCTAATCTCACTCTTACTAGTTGCAAATCCCTAACCATAACCATAATCTCGCTCCCACTAGTCCCAAATCTCTAACCCTATTACCACTCTTACTAGTCCCAAATCCCTAACCCTAATCTGACTCCCACTAGTACCAAATTCCTAATCTATGTTCCCACTAGTACCAAGACCCTAATCCCACTCCTACTAGTCCCAAATTTCTAACCCTAAACCTAATCCCAGTTCCAACTAGTCCCAAATCCATAACCATAACCCAAATTCCAGTTTCCATTAGTCCCAAATCCCTAACATTAATCCCACTCCCACTAGTCCCAAATTCCACTCCCACTAGTCCCAAATCCCTAATTCTTATCCCAGTTCTCACTACTCCCAAAACCCTAACCCAATCCCTAATCCAACTCTTATTTGCAAACCTAAACCCTAATCCTGCTCCTACTAATCCCAATCCCTAACCCTAACCCTAATCCCACTCCTACTATTCTCAAATTCCTAACCCTAATCACACTCCCACTAGTACTTAATATCAAACCCTAATCCCAGTTCCCACTAGTCCCAAATCCCTAACCCTAACCATAATCCCTGTCCACACTAATACCAAATCCCTTACACTAATTTTTATCCCACTAGTACCAAATCCCTAACCCTAATCCTTGTTCCCACTGGTCCCAAATCCCTAACCCTAATCCCACTCCCACTAGTCCCAAAACCCTAGCCCTAATCCCAGTTACCACTAGTCCCAACTCCCTAACCCTAATCACGCTCAAACTAGTCCCAAAATCCAAACCCTTATGCCAGTTCCAAATAGTCCCAAATCCCTAACACTAACCCTAATCCTGCTCCTACTAGTCCTAAATCCCTAACCCTAAACCTAACCCCAACCCTACTCCTGCCCCCACTAGTCCCAAATCCCTAACCCTAATCCCACTTCCAATAGTCCCAAATCCCACTCCCACTAGTCCCAAATCCCTAACCCGAATCCCAGTTCCCACTAGTCACATAACAAAAACCCTAATCTCACTCTTACTAGTTGCAAATCCCTAAACCTAACCATAATCCCACTAACACTAGTCCCAAATCCCTAACCCTAATCCCACTCCCGCTACTCTCAAATCCCTAATCCTAACCCTAATCCCAGTTCCCAATAGTCCATATCCCTAAGCCTAACCCTGAACTCACTCCCACTAATCTCAAATCCATAACCCTAGCCCCACTCCCACTAGTCCCAATTCTAAAACCCTAAGCCTTATCCCACTCCCACTAGTCCCAAATCCCTAAATCTCAGTTCCCACTAGTCCCAAATCTCTAATCTATGTTCCCACTAGTCACAAGACCCTAATCCAAATCCTACTAGTCTCAAATTTCTAACCCTAACCCTAATCCCAGTTCCAACAAGTCACAAATCTCTAACTCTAATCCCGCTCCTACTAGTCCCAAATCCAAAACCCTAGCCTTAATCCCACTCCTAATAATCAAAAATCCCATTCCTTCTACTCCCAAATCCCTAATCCCAGTTCTCACTAGTCCCAAATCCCTAACCCTTATCCCAGTTCCCACTAGTCACAAATCACTAAACCTAATCCCACATCAAAAGTCCCAAATCCCTAACCCTAACCCTAATCCTGCTCCCACTATTTCTAAACCCCTAACCCTAGTTCTAATTCCACAACCACTAGTCCCAAATTACTAACCCTAACCCGAATCCCAGTTCCCACTAGTCAAAAATCCCTATCCCTAATCTCACTCTTACTAGTTGCAAATCCCTAACCATAACCCGAATCCCAGTTCCCACTAGTCCCAAATCTCTAACCCTATTACCACTCTTACTAGTCCCAAATCCCTAACCCTAATCTGACTCCCACTAGTACCAAATTCCTAATCTATGTTCCCACTAGTACCAAGACCCTAATCCCACTCCTACTAGTCCCAAATTTCTAACCCTAAACCTAATCCCAGTTCCAACTAATCCCAAATCCATAACCATAACCCAAATTCCAGTTTCCATTAGTCCCAAATCCCTAACATTAATCCCACTCCCACTAGTCCCAAATTCCACTCCCACTAGTCCCAAATCCCTAATTCTTATCTCAGTTCTCACTACTCCCAAAACCCTAACCCAATCCCTAATCCAACTCTTATTTGCAAACCTAAACCCTAATCCTGCTCCTACTAATCCCAATTCCTTAACCCTAACCCTAATCCCACTCCTACTATTCTCAAATTCCTAACCCTAACCCTAATCACACTTCCACTAGTACTTAATATCAAACCCTAATCCCAGTTCCCACTAGTCCCAAATCCCTAACCCTAACCATAATCCCTGTCCACACTAATACCAAATCCCTTACACTAATCCTTATCCCACTAGTCCCAAATCCCTAACCCTAATCCTTGTTCCCACTGGTCCCAAATCCCTAACCCTAATCCCACTCCCACTAGTCCCAAAACCCTAGCCCTAATCCCAGTTACCACTAGTCCCAACTCCCTAACCCTAATCACGCTCACACTAGTCCCAAAATCCAAACCCTTATGCCAGTTCCAAATAGTCCCAAATCCCTAACACTAACCCTAATCCTGCTCCTACTAGTCCTAAATCCCTAACCCTAAACCTAACCCCAACCCTACTCCTGCCCCCACTAGTCCCAAATCCCTAACCCTAATCCCACTTCCAATAGTCCCAAATCCCACTCCCACTAGTCCCAAATCCCTAACCCGAATCCCAGTTCCCACTAGTCACATAACAAAAACCCTAATCTCACTCTTACTAGTTGCAAATCCCTAAACCTAACCATAATCCCACTAACACTAGTCCCAAATCCCTAACCCTAATCCCACTCCCGCTACTCTCAAATCCCTAATCCTAACCCTAATCCCAGTTCCCAATAGTCCAAATCCCTAAGCCTAACCCTGAACTCCCACTAATCTCAAATCCATAACCCTAGCCCCACTCCCACTAGTCCCAATTCTAAAACCCTAAGCCTTATCCCACTCCCACTAGTCCCAAATCCCTAAATCTCAGTTCCCACTAGTCCCAAATCCCTAATCTATGTTCCCACTAGTCACAAGACCCTAATCCCACTCTTACTAGTCTCAAATTTCTAACCCTAACCCTAATCCCAGTTCCAACAAGTCACAAATCTCTAACACTAATCCCGCTCCTACTAGTCCCAAATCCATAACCCTAGCCTTAATCCCACTCCTAATAATCAAAAATCCCACTCCTTCTAGTCCCAAATCCCTAATCCCAGTTCTCACTAGTCCCAAATCCCTAACCCTTATCCCAGTTCCCACTAGTCACAAATCACTAAACCTAATCCCACATCAAAAGTCCCAAATCCCTAACCCTAATCCTGCTCCCACTATTTCTAAACCCCTAACCCTAGTTCTAATTCCACAATCACTAGTCCCAAATCCCTAACCCTAACCTGAATCCCAGTTCCCACTAGTCACAAATCCCTATCCCTAATCTCACTCTTACTAGTTGCAAATCCCTAACCATAACCATAATCTCGCTCCCACTAGTCCCAAATCTCTAACCCTATTACCACTCTTACTAGTCCCAAATCCCTAACCCTAATCTGACTCCCACTAGTACCAAATTCCTAATCTATGTTCCCACTAGTACCAAGACCCTAATCCCACTCCTACTAGTCCCAAATTTCTAACCCTAAACCTAATCCCAGTTCCAACTAGTCCCAAATCCATAACCATAACCCAAATTCCAGTTTCCATTAGTCCCAAATCCCTAACATTAATCCCACTCCCACTAGTCCCAAATTCCACTCCCACTAGTCCCAAATCCCTAATTCTTATCCCAGTTCTCACTACTCCCAAAACCCTAACCCAATCCCTAATCCAACTCTTATTTGCAAACCTAAACCCTAATCCTGCTCCTACTAATCCCAATCCCTAACCCTAACCCTAATCCCACTCCTATTCTCAAATTCCTAACCCTAATCACACTCCCACTAGTACTTAATATCAAACCCTAATCCCAGTTCCCACTAGTCCCAAATCCCTAACCCTAACCATAATCCCTGTCCACACTAATACCAAATCCCTTACACTAATTTTTATCCCACTAGTCCCAAATCCCTAACCCTAATCCTTGTTCCCACTGGTCCCAAATCCCTAACCCTAATCCCACTCCCACTAGTCCCAAAACCCTAGCCCTAATCCCAGTTACCACTAGTCCCAACTCCCTAACCCTAATCACGCTCAAACTAGTCCCAAAATCCAAACCCTTATGCCAGTTCCAAATAGTCCCAAATCCCTAACACTAACCCTAATCCTGCTCCTACTAGTCCTAAATCCCTAACCCTAAACCTAACCCCAACCCTACTCCTGCCCCCACTAGTCCCAAATCCCTAACCCTAATCCCACTTCCAATAGTCCCAAATCCCACTCCCACTAGTCCCAAATCCCTAACCCGAATCCCAGTTCCCACTAGTCACATAACAAAAACCCTAATCTCACTCTTACTAGTTGCAAATCCCTAAACCTAACCATAATCCCACTAACACTAGTCCCAAATCCCTAACCCTAATCCCACTCCCGCTACTCTCAAATCCCTAATCCTAACCCTAATCCCAGTTCCCAATAGTCCATATCCCTAAGCCTAACCCTGAACTCACTCCCACTAATCTCAAATCCATAACCCTAGCCCCACTCCCACTAGTCCCAATTCTAAAACCCTAAGCCTTATCCCACTCCCACTAGTCCCAAATCCCTAAATCTCAGTTCCCACTAGTCCCAAATCTCTAATCTATGTTCCCACTAGTCACAAGACCCTAATCCAAATCCTACTAGTCTCAAATTTCTAACCCTAACCCTAATCCCAGTTCCAACAAGTCACAAATCTCTAACTCTAATCCCGCTCCTACTAGTCCCAAATCCATAACCCTAGCCTTAATCCCACTCCTAATAATCAAAAATCCCATTCCTTCTACTCCCAAATCCCTAATCCCAGTTCTCACTAGTCCCAAATCCCTAACCCTTATCCCAGTTCCCACTAGTCACAAATCACTAAACCTAATCCCACATCAAAAGTCCCAAATCCCTAACCCTAACCCTAATCCTGCTCCCACTATTTCTAAACCCCTAACCCTAGTTCTAATTCCACAACCACTAGTCCCAAATTACTAACCCTAACCCGAATCCCAGTTCCCACTAGTCACAAATCCCTATCCCTAATCTCACTCTTACTAGTTGCAAATCCCTAACCATAACCCGAATCCCAGTTCCCACTAGTCCCAAATCTCTAACCCTATTACCACTCTTACTAGTCCCAAATCCCTAACCCTAATCTGACTCCCACTAGTACCAAATTCCTAATCTATGTTCCCACTAGTACCAAGACCCTAATCCCACTCCTACTAGTCCCAAATTTCTAACCCTAAACCTAATCCCAGTTCCAACTAATCCCAAATCCATAACCATAACCCAAATTCCAGTTTCCATTAGTCCCAAATCCCTAACATTAATCCCACTCCCACTAGTCCCAAATTCCACTCCCACTAGTCCCAAATCCCTAATTCTTATCTCAGTTCTCACTACTCCCAAAACCCTAACCCAATCCCTAATCCAACTCTTATTTGCAAACCTAAACCCTAATCCTGCTCCTACTAATCCCAATTCCTTAACCCTAACCCTAATCCCACTCCTACTATTCTCAAATTCCTAACCCTAACCCTAATCACACTTCCACTAGTACTTAATATCAAACCCTAATCCCAGTTCCCACTAGTCCCAAATCCCTAACCCTAACCATAATCCCTGTCCACACTAATACCAAATCCCTTACACTAATCCTTATCCCACTAGTCCCAAATCCCTAACCCTAATCCTTGTTCCCACTGGTCCCAAATCCCTAACCCTAATCCCACTCCCACTAGTCCCAAAACCCTAGCCCTAATCCCAGTTACCACTAGTCCCAACTCCCTAACCCTAATCACGCTCACACTAGTCCCAAAATCCAAACCCTTATGCCAGTTCCAAATAGTCCCAAATCCCTAACACTAACCCTAATCCTGCTCCTACTAGTCCTAAATCCCTAACCCTAAACCTAACCCCAACCCTACTCCTGCCCCCACTAGTCCCAAATCCCTAACCCTAATCCCACTTCCAATAGTCCCAAATCCCACTCCCACTAGTCCCAAATCCCTAACCCGAATCCCAGTTCCCACTAGTCACATAACAAAAACCCTAATCTCACTCTTACTAGTTGCAAATCCCTAAACCTAACCATAATCCCACTAACACTAGTCCCAAATCCCTAACCCTAATCCCACTCCCGCTACTCTCAAATCCCTAATCCTAACCCTAATCCCAGTTCCCAATAGTCCAAATCCCTAAGCCTAACCCTGAACTCACTCCCACTAATCTCAAATCCATAACCCTAGCCCCACTCCCACTAGTCCCAATTCTAAAACCCTAAGCCTTATCCCACTCCCACTAGTCCCAAATCCCTAAATCTCAGTTCCCACTAGTCCCAAATCCCTAATCTATGTTCCCACTAGTCACAAGACCCTAATCCCACTCCTACTAGTCTCAAATTTCTAACCCTAACCCTAATCCCAGTTCCAACAAGTCACAAATCTCTAACGCTAATCCCGCTCCTACTAGTCCCAAATCCATAACCCTAGCCTTAATCCCACTCCTAATAATCAAAAATCCCACTCCTTCTAGTCCCAAATCCCTAATCCCAGTTCTCACTAGTCCCAAATCCCTAACCCTTATCCCAGTTCCCACTAGTCACAAATCACTAAACCTAATCCCACATCAAAAGTCCCAAATCCCTAACCCTAATCCTGCTCCCACTATTTCTAAAATCCTAACCCTAGTTCTAATTCCACAATCACTAGTCCCAAATCCCTAACCCTAACCCGAATCCCAGTTCCCACTAGTCACAAATCCCTATCCCTAATCTCACTCTTACTAGTTGCAAATCCCTAACCATAACCATAATCTCGCTCCCACTAGTCCCAAATCTCTAACCCTATTACCACTCTTACTAGTCCCAAATCCCTAACCCTAATCTGACTCCCACTAGTACCAAATTCCTAATCTATGTTCCCACTAGTACCAAGACCCTAATCCCACTCCTACTAGTCCCAAATTTCTAACCCTAAACCTAATCCCAGTTCCAACTAGTCCCAAATCCATAACCATAACCCAAATTCCAGTTTCCATTAGTCCCAAATCCCTAACATTAATCCCACTCCCACTAGTCCCAAATTCCACTCCCACTAGTCCCAAATCCCTAATTCTTATCCCAGTTCTCACTACTCCCAAAACCCTAACCCAATCCCTAATCCAACTCTTATTTGCAAACCTAAACCCTAATCCTGCTCCTACTAATCCCAATCCCTAACCCTAACCCTAATCCCACTCCTACTATTCTCAAATTCCTAACCCTAACCCTAATCACACTCCCACTAGTACTTAATATCAAACCCTAATCCCAGTTCCCACTAGTCCCAAATCCCTAACCCTAACCATAATCCCTGTCCACACTAATACCAAATCCCTTACACTAATTTTTATCTCACTAGTCCCAAATCCCTAACCCTAATCCTTGTTCCCACTGGTCCCAAATCCCTAACCCTACTCCCACTCCCACTAGTCCCAAAACCCTAGCCCTAATCCCAGTTACCACTAGTCCCAACTCCCTAACCCTAATCACGCTCAAACTAGTCCCAAAATCCAAACCCTTATGCCAGTTCCAAATAGTCCCAAATCCCTAACACTAACCCTAATCCTGCTCCTACTAGTCCTAAATCCCTAACCCTAAACCTAACCCCAACCCTACTCCTGCCCCCACTAGTCCCAAATCCCTAACCCTAATCCCACTTCCAATAGTCCCAAATCCCACTCCCACTAGTCCCAAATCCCTAACCCGAATCCCAGTTCCCACTAGTCACATAACAAAAACCCTAATCTCACTCTTACTAGTTGCAAATCCCTAAACCTAACCATAATCCCACTAACACTAGTCCCAAATCCCTAACCCTAATCCCACTCCCGCTACTCTCAAATCCCTAATCCTAACCCTAATCCCAGTTCCCAATAGTCCATATCCCTAAGCCTAACCCTGAACTCACTCCCACTAATCTCAAATCCATAACCCTAGCCCCACTCCCACTAGTCCCAATTCTAAAACCCTAAGCCTTATCCTACTCCCACTAGTCCCAAATCCCTAAATCTCAGTTCCCACTAGTCCCAAATCTCTAATCTATGTTCCCACTAGTCACAAGACCCTAATCCAAATCCTACTAGTCTCAAATTTCTAACCCTAACCCTAATCCCAGTTCCAACAAGTCACAAATCTCTAACTCTAATCCCGCTCCTACTAGTCCCAAATCCATAACCCTAGCCTTAATCCCACTCCTAATAATCAAAAATCCCACTCCTTCTACTCCCAAATCCCTAATCCCAGTTCTCACTAGTCCCAAATCCCTAACCCTTATCCCAGTTCCCACTAGTCACAAATCACTAAACCTAATCCCACATCAAAAGTCCCAAATCCCTAATCCTGCTCCCACTATTTCTAAACCCCTAACCCTAGTTCTAATTCCACAACCACTAGTCCCAAATTACTAACCCTAACCCGAATCCCAGTTCCCACTAGTCACAAATCCCTATCCCTAATCTCACTCTTACTAGTTGCAAATCCCTAACCATAACCCGAATCCCAGTTCCCACTAGTCCCAAATCTCTAACCCTATTACCACTCTTACTAGTCCCAAATCCCTAACCCTAATCTGACTCCCACTAGTACCAAATTCCTAATCTATGTTCCCACTAGTACCAAGACCCTAATCCCACTCCTACTAGTCCCAAATTTCTAACCCTAAACCTAATCCCAGTTCCAACTAGTCCCAAATCCATAACCATAACCCAAATTCCAGTTTCCATTAGTCCCAAATCCCTAACATTAATCCCACTCCCACTAGTCCCAAATTCCACTCCCACTAGTCCCAAATCCCTAATTCTTATCCCAGTTCTCACTACTCCCAAAACCCTAACCCAATCCCTAATCCAACTCTTATTTGCAAACCTAAACCCTAATCCTGCTCCTACTAATCCCAATTCCTTAACCCTAACCCTAATCCCACTCCTACTATTCTCAAATTCCTAACCCTAACCCTAATCACACTCCCACTAGTACTTAATATCAAACCCTAATCCCAGTTCCCACTAGTCCCAAATCCCTAACCCTAACCATAATCCCTGTCCACACTAATACCAAATCCCTTACACTAATCCTTATCCCACTAGTCCCAAATCCCTAACCCTAATCCTTGTTCCCACTGGTCCCAAATCCCTAACCCTAATCCCACTCCCACTAGTCCCAAAACCCTAGCCCTAATCCCAGTTACCACTAGTCCCAACTCCCTAACCCTAATCACGCTCACACTAGTCCCAAAATCCAAACCCTTATGCCAGTTCCAAATAGTCCCAAATCCCTAACACTAACCCTAATCCTGCTCCTACTAGTCCTAAATCCCTAACCCTAAACCTAACCCCAACCCTACTCCTGCCCCCACTAGTCCCAAATCCCTAACCCTAATCCCACTTCCAATAGTCCCAAATCCCACTCCCACTAGTCCCAAATCCCTAACCCGAATCCCAGTTCCCACTAGTCACATAACAAAAACCCTAATCTCACTCTTACTAGTTGCAAATCCCTAAACCTAACCATAATCCCACTAACACTAGTCCCAAATCCCTAACCCTAATCCCACTCCCGCTACTCTCAAATCCCTAATCCTAACCCTAATCCCAGTTCCCAATAGTCCAAATCCCTAAGCCTAACCCTGAACTCACTCCCACTAATCTCAAATCCATAACCCTAGCCCCACTCCCACTAGTCCCAATTCTAAAACCCTAAGCCTTATCCCACTCCCACTAGTCCCAAATCCCTAAATCTCATTTCCCACTAGTCCCAAATCCCTAATCTATGTTCCCACTAGTCACAAGACCCTAATCCCACTCTTACTAGTCTCAAATTTCTAACCCTAACCCTAATCCCAGTTCCAACAAGTCACAAATCTCTAACACTAATCCCGCTCCTACTAGTCCCAAATCCATAACCCTAGCCTTAATCCCACTCCTAATAATCAAAAATCCCACTCCTTCTAGTCCCAAATCCCTAATCCCAGTTCTCACTAGTCCCAAATCCCTAACCCTTATCCCAGTTCCCACTAGTCACAAATCACTAAACCTAATCCCACATCAAAAGTCCCAAATCCCTAACCCTAATCCTGCTCCCACTATTTCTAAACCCCTAACCCTAGTTCTAATTCCACAATCACTAGTCCCAAATCCCTAACCCTAACCCGAATCCCAGTTCCCACTAGTCACAAATCCCTATCCCTAATCTCACTCTTACTAGTTGCAAATCCCTAACCATAACCATAATCTCGCTCCCACTAGTCCCAAATCTCTAACCCTATTACCACTCTTACTAGTCCCAAATCCCTAACCCTAATCTGACTCCCACTAGTACCAAATTCCTAATCTATGTTCCCACTAGTACCAAGACCCTAATCCCACTCCTACTAGTCCCAAATTTCTAACCCTAAACCTAATCCCAGTTCCAACTAGTCCCAAATCCATAACCATAACCCAAATTCCAGTTTCCATTAGTCCCAAATCCCTAACATTAATCCCACTCCCACTAGTCCCAAATTCCACTCCCACTAGTCCCAAATCCCTAATTCTTATCCCAGTTCTCACTACTCCCAAAACCCTAACCCAATCCCTAATCCAACTCTTATTTGCAAACCTAAACCCTAATCCTGCTCCTACTAATCCCAATCCCTAACCCTAACCCTAATCCCACTCCTACTATTCTCAAATTCCTAACCCTAATCACACTCCCACTAGTACTTAATATCAAACCCTAATCCCAGTTCCCACTAGTCCCAAATCCCTAACCCTAACCATAATCCCTGTCCACACTAATACCAAATCCCTTACACTAATTTTTATCCCACTAGTACCAAATCCCTAACCCTAATCCTTGTTCCCACTGGTCCCAAATCCCTAACCCTAATCCCACTCCCACTAGTCCCAAAACCCTAGCCCTAATCCCAGTTACCACTAGTCCCAACTCCCTAACCCTAATCACGCTCAAACTAGTCCCAAAATCCAAACCCTTATGCCAGTTCCAAATAGTCCCAAATCCCTAACACTAACCCTAATCCTGCTCCTACTAGTCCTAAATCCCTAACCCTAAACCTAACCCCAACCCTACTCCTGCCCCCACTAGTCCCAAATCCCTAACCCTAATCCCACTTCCAATAGTCCCAAATCCCACTCCCACTAGTCCCAAATCCCTAACCCGAATCCCAGTTCCCACTAGTCACATAACAAAAACCCTAATCTCACTCTTACTAGTTGCAAATCCCTAAACCTAACCATAATCCCACTAACACTAGTCCCAAATCCCTAACCCTAATCCCACTCCCGCTACTCTCAAATCCCTAATCCTAACCCCAAATCCCAGTTCCCAATAGTCCATATCCCTAAGCCTAACCCTGAACTCACTCCCACTAATCTCAAATCCATAACCCTAGCCCCACTCCCACTAGTCCCAATTCTAAAACCCTAAGCCTTATCCCACTCCCACTAGTCCCAAATCCCTAAATCTCAGTTCCCACTAGTCCCAAATCTCTAATCTATGTTCCCACTAGTCACAAGACCCTAATCCAAATCCTACTAGTCTCAAATTTCTAACCCTAACCCTAATCCCAGTTCCAACAAGTCACAAATCTCTAACTCTAATCCCGCTCCTACTAGTCCCAAATCCATAACCCTAGCCTTAATCCCACTCCTAATAATCAAAAATCCCATTCCTTCTACTCCCAAATCCCTAATCCCAGTTCTCACTAGTCCCAAATCCCTAACCCTTATCCCAGTTCCCACTAGTCACAAATCACTAAACCTAATCCCACATCAAAAGTCCCAAATCCCTAACCCTAACCCTAATCCTGCTCCCACTATTTCTAAACCCCTAACCCTAGTTCTAATTCCACAACCACTAGTCCCAAATTACTAACTCTAACCCGAATCCCAGTTCCCACTAGTCACAAATCCCTATCCCTAATCTCACTCTTACTAGTTGCAAATCCCTAACCATAACCCGAATCCCAGTTCCCACATGTCCCAAATCTCTAACCCTATTACCACTCTTACTAGTCCCAAATCCCTAACCCTAATCTGACTCCCACTAGTACCAAATTCCTAATCTATGTTCCCACTAGTACCAAGACCCTAATCCCACTCCTACTAGTCCCAAATTTCTAACCCTAAACCTAATCCCAGTTCCAACTAATCCCAAATCCATAACCATAACCCAAATTCCAGTTTCCATTAGTCCCAAATCCCTAACATTAATCCCACTCCCACTAGTCCCAAATTCCACTCCCACTAGTCCCAAATCCCTAATTCTTATCTCAGTTCTCACTACTCCCAAAACCCTAACCCAATCCCTAATCCAACTCTTATTTGCAAACCTAAACCCTAATCCTGCTCCTACTAATCCCAATTCCTTAACCCTAACCCTAATCCCACTCCTACTATTCTCAAATTCCTAACCCTAACCCTAATCACACTTCCACTAGTACTTAATATCAAACCCTAATCCCAGTTCCCACTAGTCCCAAATCCCTAACCCTAACCATAATCCCTGTCCACACTAATACCAAATCCCTTACACTAATCCTTATCCCACTAGTCCCAAATCCCTAACCCTAATCCTTGTTCCCACTGGTCCCAAATCCCTAACCCTAATCCCACTCCCACTAGTCCCAAAACCCTAGCCCTAATCCCAGTTACCACTAGTCCCAACTCCCTAACCCTAATCACGCTCACACTAGTCCCAAAATCCAAACCCTTATGCCAGTTCCAAATAGTCCCAAATCCCTAACACTAACCCTAATCCTGCTCCTACTAGTCCTAAATCCCTAACCCTAAACCTAACCCCAACCCTACTCCTGCCCCCACTAGTCCCAAATCCCTAACCCTAATCCCACTTCCAATAGTCCCAAATCCCACTCCCACTAGTCCCAAATCCCTAACCCGAATCCCAGTTCCCACTAGTCACATAACAAAAACCCTAATCTCACTCTTACTAGTTGCAAATCCCTAAACCTAACCATAATCCCACTAACACTAGTCCCAAATCCCTAACCCTAATCCCACTCCCGCTACTCTCAAATCCCTAATCCTAACCCTAATCCCAGTTCCCAATAGTCCAAATCCCTAAGCCTAACCCTGAACTCACTCCCACTAATCTCAAATCCATAACCCTAGCCCCACTCCCACTAGTCCCAATTCTAAAACCCTAAGCCTTATCCCACTCCCACTAGTCCCAAATCCCTAAATCTCAGTTCCCACTAGTCCCAAATCCCTAATCTATGTTCCCACTAGTCACAAGACCCTAATCCCACTCCTACTAGTCTCAAATTTCTAACCCTAACCCTAATCCCAGTTCCAACAAGTCACAAATCTCTAACGCTAATCCCGCTCCTACTAGTCCCAAATCCATAACCCTAGCCTTAATCCCACTCCTAATAATCAAAAATCCCACTCCTTCTAGTCCCAAATCCCTAATCCCAGTTCTCACTAGTCCCAAATCCCTAACCCTTATCCCAGTTCCCACTAGTCACAAATCACTAAACCTAATCCCACATCAAAAGTCCCAAATCCCTAACCCTAATCCTGCTCCCACTATTTCTAAAATCCTAACCCTAGTTCTAATTCCACAATCACTAGTCCCAAATCCCTAACCCTAACCCGAATCCCAGTTCCCACTAGTCACAAATCCCTATCCCTAATCTCACTCTTACTAGTTGCAAATCCCTAACCATAACCATAATCTCGCTCCCACTAGTCCCAAATCTCTAACCCTATTACCACTCTTACTAGTCCCAATTCCCTATCCCTAATCTGACTCCCACTAGTACCAAATTCCTAATCTATGTTCCCACTAGTACCAAGACCCTAATCCCACTCCTACTAGTCCCAAATTTCTAACCCTAAACCTAATCCCAGTTCCAACTAGTCCCAAATCCATAACCATAACCCAAATTCCAGTTTCCATTAGTCCCAAATCCCTAACATTAATCCCACTCCCACTAGTCCCAAATTCCACTCCCACTAGTCCCAAATCCCTAATTCTTATCCCAGTTCTCACTACTCCCAAAACCCTAACCCAATCCCTAATCCAACTCTTATTTGCAAACCTAAACCCTAATCCTGCTCCTACTAATCCCAATCCCTAACCCTAACCCTAATCCCACTCCTACTATTCTCAAATTCCTAACCCTAACCCTAATCACACTCCCACTAGTACTTAATATCAAACCCTAATCCCAGTTCCCACTAGTCCCAAATCCCTAACCCTAACCATAATCCCTGTCCACACTAATACCAAATCCCTTACACTAATTTTTATCCCACTAGTCCCAAATCCCTAACCCTAATCCTTGTTCCCACTGGTCCCAAATCCCTAACCCTACTCCCACTCCCACTAGTCCCAAAACCCTAGCCCTAATCCCAGTTACCACTAGTCCCAACTCCCTAACCCTAATCACGCTCAAACTAGTCCCAAAATCCAAACCCTTATGCCAGTTCCAAATAGTCCCAAATCCCTAACACTAACCCTAATCCTGCTCCTACTAGTCCTAAATCCCTAACCCTAAACCTAACCCCAACCCTACTCCTGCCCCCACTAGTCCCAAATCCCTAACCCTAATCCCACTTCCAATAGTCCCAAATCCCACTCCCACTAGTCCCAAATCCCTAACCCGAATCCCAGTTCCCACTAGTCACATAACAAAAACCCTAATCTCACTCTTACTAGTTGCAAATCCCTAAACCTAACCATAATCCCACTAACACTAGTCCCAAATCCCTAACCCTAATCCCACTCCCGCTACTCTCAAATCCCTAATCCTAACCCTAATCCCAGTTCCCAATAGTCCATATCCCTAAGCCTAACCCTGAACTCACTCCCACTAATCTCAAATCCATAACCCTAGCCCCAATTCTAAAACCCTAAGCCTTATCCCACTCCCACTAGTCCCAAATCCCTAAATCTCAGTTCCCACTAGTCCCAAATCTCTAATCTATGTTCCCACTAGTCACAAGACCCTAATCCAAATCCTACTAGTCTCAAATTTCTAACCCTAACCCTAATCCCAGTTCCAACAAGTCACAAATCTCTAACTCTAATCCCGCTCCTACTAGTCCCAAATCCATAACCCTAGCCTTAATCCCACTCCTAATAATCAAAAATCCCACTCCTTCTACTCCCAAATCCCTAATCCCAGTTCTCACTAGTCCCAAATCCCTAACCCTTATCCCAGTTCCCACTAGTCACAAATCACTAAACCTAATCCCACATCAAAAGTCACAAATCCCTAATCCTGCTCCCACTATTTCTAAACCCCTAACCCTAGTTCTAATTCCACAACCACTAGTCCAAAATTACTAACCCTAACCCGAATCCCAGTTCCCACTAGTCACAAATCCCTATCCCTAATCTCACTCTTACTAGTTGCAAATCCCTAACCATAACCCGAATCCCAGTTCCCACTAGTCCCAAATCTCTAACCCTATTACCACTCTTACTAGTCCCAAATCCCTAACCCTAATCTGACTCCCACTAGTACCAAATTCCTAATCTATGTTCCCACTAGTACCAAGACCCTAATCCCACTCCTACTAGTCCCAAATTTCTAACCCTAAACCTAATCCCAGTTCCAACTAGTCCCAAATCCATAACCATAACCCAAATTCCAGTTTCCATTAGTCCCAAATCCCTAACATTAATCCCACTCCCACTAGTCCCAAATTCCTCTCCCACTAGTCCCAAATCCCTAATTCTTATCTCAATTCTCACTACTCCCAAAACCCTAACCCAATTCCTAATCCAACTCTTATTTGCAAACCTAAACCCTAATCCTGCTCCTACTAATCCCAATTCCTTAACCCTAACCCTAATCCCACTCCTACTATTCTCAAATTCCTAACCCTAACCCTAATCACACTTCCACTAGTACTTAATATCAAACCCTAATCCCAGTTCCCACTAGTCCCAAATCCCTAACCCTAACCATAATCCCTGTCCACACTAATACCAAATCCCTTACACTAATCCTTATCCCACTAGTCCCAAATCCCTAACCCTAATCCTTGTTCCCACTGGTCCCAAATCCCTAACCCTAATCCCACTCCCACTAGTCCCAAAACCCTAGCCCTAATCCCAGTTACCACTAGTCCCAACTCCCTAACCCTAATCACGCTCACACTAGTCCCAAAATCCAAACCCTTATGCCAGTTCCAAATAGTCCCAAATCCCTAACACTAACCCTAATCCTGCTCCTACTAGTCCTAAATCCCTAACCCTAAACCTAACCCCAACCCTACTCCTGCCCCCACTAGTCCCAAATCCCTAACCCTAATCCCACTTCCAATAGTCCCAAATCCCACTCCCACTAGTCCCAAATCCCTAACCCGAATCCCAGTTCCCACTAGTCACATAACAAAAACCCTAATCTCACTCTTACTAGTTGCAAATCCCTAAACCTAACCATAATCCCACTAACACTAGTCCCAAATCCCTAACCCTAATCCCACTCCCGCTACTCTCAAATCCCTAATCCTAACCCTAATCCCAGTTCCCAATAGTCCAAATCCCTAAGCCTAACCCTGAACTCACTCCCACTAATCTCAAATCCATAACCCTAGCCCCACTCCCACTAGTCCCAATTCTAAAACCCTAAGCCTTATCCCACTCCCACTAGTCCCAAATCCCTAAATCTCAGTTCCCACTAGTCCCAAATCCCTAATCTATGTTCCCACTAGTCACAAGACCCTAATCCCACTCCTACTAGTCTCAAATTTCTAACCCTAACCCTAATCCCAGTTCCAACAAGTCACAAATCTCTAACGCTAATCCCGCTCCTACTAGTCCCAAATCCATAACCCTAGCCTTAATCCCACTCCTAATAATCAAAAATCCCACTCCTTCTAGTCCCAAATCCCTAATCCCAGTTCTCACTAGTCCCAAATCCCTAACCCTTATCCCAGTTCCCACTAGTCACAAATCACTAAACCTAATCCCACATCAAAAGTCCCAAATCCCTAACCCTAATCCTGCTCCCACTATTTCTAAAATCCTAACCCTAGTTCTAATTCCACAATCACTAGTCCCAAATCCCTAACCCTAACCCGAATCCCAGTTCCCACTAGTCACAAATCCCTATCCCTAATCTCACTCTTACTAGTTGCAAATCCCTAACCATAACCATAATCTCGCTCCCACTAGTCCCAAATCTCTAACCCTATTACCACTCTTACTAGTCCCAATTCCCTATCCCTAATCTGACTCCCACTAGTACCAAATTCCTAATCTATGTTCCCACTAGTACCAAGACCCTAATCCCACTCCTACTAGTCCCAAATTTCTAACCCTAAACCTAATCCCAGTTCCAACTAGTCCCAAATCCATAACCATAACCCAAATTCCAGTTTCCATTAGTCCCAAATCCCTAACATTAATCCCACTCCCACTAGTCCCAAATTCCACTCCCACTAGTCCCAAATCCCTAATTCTTATCCCAGTTCTCACTACTCCCAAAACCCTAACCCAATCCCTAATCCAACTCTTATTTGCAAACCTAAACCCTAATCCTGCTCCTACTAATCCCAATCCCTAACCCTAACCCTAATCCCACTCCTACTATTCTCAAATTCCTAACCCTAACCCTAATCACACTCCCACTAGTACTTAATATCAAACCCTAATCCCAGTTCCCACTAGTCCCAAATCCCTAACCCTAACCATAATCCCTGTCCACACTAATACCAAATCCCTTACACTAATTTTTATCCCACTAGTCCCAAATCCCTAACCCTAATCCTTGTTCCCACTGGTCCCAAATCCCTAACCCTACTCCCACTCCCACTAGTCCCAAAACCCTAGCCCTAATCCCAGTTACCACTAGTCCCAACTCCCTAACCCTAATCACGCTCAAACTAGTCCCAAAATCCAAACCCTTATGCCAGTTCCAAATAGTCCCAAATCCCTAACACTAACCCTAATCCTGCTCCTACTAGTCCTAAATCCCTAACCCTAAACCTAACCCCAACCCTACTCCTGCCCCCACTAGTCCCAAATCCCTAACCCTAATCCCACTTCCAATAGTCCCAAATCCCACTCCCACTAGTCCCAAATCCCTAACCCGAATCCCAGTTCCCACTAGTCACATAACAAAAACCCTAATCTCACTCTTACTAGTTGCAAATCCCTAAACCTAACCATAATCCCACTAACACTAGTCCCAAATCCCTAACCCTAATCCCACTCCCGCTACTCTCAAATCCCTAATCCTAACCCTAATCCCAGTTCCCAATAGTCCATATCCCTAAGCCTAACCCTGAACTCACTCCCACTAATCTCAAATCCATAACCCTAGCCCCACTCCCACTAGTCCCAATTCTAAAACCCTAAGCCTTATCCCACTCCCACTAGTCCCAAATCCCTAAATCTCAGTTCCCACTAGTCCCAAATCTCTAATCTATGTTCCCACTAGTCACAAGACCCTAATCCAAATCCTACTAGTCTCAAATTTCTAACCCTAACCCTAATCCCAGTTCCAACAATTCACAAATCTCTAACTCTAATCCCGCTCCTACTAGTCCCAAATCCATAACCCTAGCCTTAATCCCACTCCTAATAATCAAAAATCCCACTCCTTCTAGTCCCAAATCCCTAATCCCAGTTCTCACTAGTCCCAAATCCCTAACCCTTATCCCAGTTCCCACTAGTCACAAATCACTAAACCTAATCCCACATCAAAAGTCCCAAATCCCTAACCCTAACCCTAATCCTGCTCCCACTATTTCTAAACCCCTAACCCTAGTTCTAATTCCACAACCACTAGTCCCAAATTACTAACCCTAACCCGAATCCCAGTTCCCACTAGTCACAAATCCCTATCCCTAATCTCACTCTTACTAGTTGCAAATCCCTAACCATAACCTGAATCCCAGTTCCCACTAGTCCCAAATCTCTAACCCTATTACCACTCTTACTAGTCCCAAATCCCTAACCCTAATCTGACTCCCACTAGTACCAAATTCCTAATCTATGTTCCCACTAGTACCAAGACCCTAATCCCACTCCTACTAGTCCCAAATTTCTAACCCTAAACCTAATCCCAGTTCCAACTAGTCCCAAATCCATAACCATAACCCAAATTCCAGTTTCCATTAGTCCCAAATCCCTAACATTAATCCCACTCCCACTAGTCCCAAATTCCACTCCCACTAGTCCCAAATCCCTAATTCTTATCTCAGTTCATACTACTCCCAAAACCCTAACCCAATCCCTAATCCAACTCTTATTTGCAAACCTAAACCCTAATCCTGCTCCTACTAATCCCAATTCCTTAACCCTAACCCTAATCCCACTCCTACTATTCTCAAATTCCTAACCCTAACCCTAATCACACTCCCACTAGTACTTAATATCAAACCCTAAGCCCAGTTCCCACTAGTCCCAAATCCCTAACCCTAACCATAATCCCTGTCCACACTAATACCAAATCCCTTACACTAATCCTTATCCCACTAGTCCCAAATCCCTAACCCTAATCCTTGTTCCCACTGGTCCCAAATCCCTAACCCTAATCCCACTCCCACTAGTCCCAAAACCCTAGCCCTAATCCCAGTTACCACTAGTCCCAACTCCCTAACCCTCATCACGCTCACACTAGTCCCAAAATCCAAACCCTTATGCCAGTTCCAAATAGTCCCAAATCCCTAACACTAACCCTAATCCTGCTCCTACTAGTCCTAAATCCCTAACCCTAAACCTAACCCCAACCCTACTCCTGCCCCCACTAGTCCCAAATCCCTAACCCTAATCCCACTTACAATAGTCCCAAATCCCACTCCCACTAGTCCCAAATCCCTAACCCGAATCCCAGTTCCCACTAGTCACATAACACTAACCCTAATCTCACTCTTACTAGTTGCAAATCCCTAAACCTAACCATAATCCCACTAACACTAGTCCCAAATCCCTAACCCTAATCCCACTCCCGCTACTCTCAAATCCCTAATCCTAACCCTAATCCCAGTTCCCAATAGTCCATATCCCTAAGCCTAACCCTGAACTCACTCCCACTAATCTCAAATCCATAACCCTAGCCCCACTCCCACTAGTCCCAATTCTAAAACCCTAAGCCTTATCCCACTCCCACTAGTCCCAAATCCCTAAATCTCAGTTCCCACTAGTCCCAAATCCCTAATCTATGTTCCCACTAGTCACAAGATCCTAATCCCACTCATACTAGTCTCAAATTTCTAACCCTAACCCTAATCCCAGTTCCAACAAGTCACAAATCTCTAACTTTAATCCCGCTCCTACTAGTCCCAAATCAATAACCCTAGCCTTAATCCCACTCCTAATAATCAAAAATCCCACTCCTTCTAGTCCCAAATCCCTAATCCCAGTTCTCACTAGTCCCAAATCCCTAACCCTTATCCCAGTTCCCACTAGTCACAAATCACTAAACCTAATCCCACATCAAAAGTCCCAAATCCCTAACCCTAACCCTAATCCTGCTCCCACTATTTCTAAACCCCTAACCCTAGTTCTAATTCCACAACCACTAGTCCCAAATTACTAACCCTAACCCAAATCCCAGTTCCCACTAGTCACAAATCCCTATCCCTAATCTCACTCTTACTAGTTGCAAATCCCTAACCATAACCATAATCTCGCTCCCACTAGTCCCAAATCTCTAACCCTATTACCACTCTTACTAGTCCCAAATCCCTAACCCTAATCTGACTCCCACTAGTACCAAATTCCTAATCTATGTTCCCACTAGTACCATGACCCTAATCCCACTCCTACTAGTCCCAAATTTCTAATCCTAAACCTAATCCCAGTTCCAACTAGTCCCAAATCCATAACCATAACCCAAATTCCAGTTTCCATTAGTCCCAAATCCCTAACATTAATCCCACTCCCACTAGTCCCAAATTCCACTCCCACTAGTCAAAAATCCCTAATTCTTATCCCAGTTCTCACTACTCCCAAAACCCTAACCCAATCCCTAATCCAACTCTTATTTGCAAACCTAAACCCTAATCCTGCTCCTACTAATCCCAATTCCTTAACTCTAACCCTAATCCCACTCCCACTAGTACTTAATATCAAACCCTAATCCCAGTTCCCACTAGTCCCAAATCCCTAACCCTAACCATAATCCCTGTCCACACTAATACCAAATCCCTTACACTAATCCTTATCCCACTAGTCCCAAATCCCTAACCCTAATCCTTGTTCCCACTGGTCCCAAATCCCTAACCCTAATCCCACTCCCACTAGTCCCAAAACCCTAGCCCTAATCCCAGTTACCACTAGTCCCAACTCCCTAACCCTAATCACGCTCACACTAGTCCCAAAATCCAAACCCTTATGCCAGTTCCAAATAGTCCCAAATCCCTAACACTAACCCTAATCATGCTCCTACTAGTCCTAAATCCCTAACCCTAAACCTAACCCCAACCCTACTCCTGCCCCCACGAGTCCCAAATCCCAAACCCTAATCCCACTTCCAATAGTCCCAAATCCCACTCCCACTAGTCCCAAATCCCTAACCCGAATCCAAGTTTCCACTAGTCACATAACAAAAACCCTAATCTCACTCTTACTAGTTGCAAATCCCTAAACCTAACCATAATCCCACTAACACTAGTCCCAAATCCCTAACCCTAATCCCACTCCCACTACTCTCAAATCCCTAATCCTAACCCTAATCCCAGTTCCCAATAGTCCATATCCCTAAGCCTAACCCTGAACTCACTCCCACTAATCTCAAATCCATAACCCTAGCCCCACTCCCACTAGTCCCAATTCTAAAACCCTAAGCCTTATCCCACTCCCACTAGTCCCAAATCCCTAAATCTCAGTTCCCACTAGTCCCAAATCCCTAATCTATGTTCCCACTAGTCACAAGACCCTAATCCCACTCCTACTAGTCTCAAATTTCTAACCCTAACCCTAATCCCAGTTCCAACAAGTCACAAATCTCTAACGCTAATCCCGCTCCTACTAGTCCCAAATCCATAACCCTAGCCTTAATCCCACTCCTAATAATCAAAAATCCCACTCCTTTTAGTCCCAAATCCCTAATCCCAGTTCTCTCTAGTCCCAAATCCCTAACCCTTATCCCAGTTCCCACTAGTCACAAATCACTAAACCTAATCCCACATCAAAAGTCCCAAAACCCTAATCCTGCTCCCACTATTTCTAAACCCCTAACCCTAGTTCTAATTCCACAACCACTAGTCCCAAATCCCTAACCCTAACCCTAACCCGAATCCCAGTTCCCACTAGTCACAAATCCCTATCCCTAATCTCACTCTTACTAGTTGCAAATCCCTAACCATAACCATAATCTCGCTCCCACTAGTCCCAAATCTCTAACCCTATTACCACTCTTACTAGTCCCAAATCCCTAACCCTAATCTGACTCCCACTAGTACCAAATTTCTAATCTATGTTCCCACTAGTACCAAGACCCTAATCCCACTCCTACTAGTCCCAAATTTCTAACCCTAAACCTAATCCCAGTTCCAACTAGTCCCAAATCCATAACCATAACCCAAATTCCAGTTTCCATTAGTCCCAAATCCCTAACATTAATCCCACTCCCACTAGTCCCAAATTCCACTCCCACTAGTCCCAAATCCCTAATTCTTATCCCAGTTCTCACTACTCCCAAAACCCTAACCCAATCCCTAATCCAACTCTTATTTGCAAACCTAAACCCTAATCCTGCTCCTACTAATCCCAATTCCTTAACCCTAACCCTAATCCCACACCTACTATTCTCAAATTCCTAACCCTAACCCTAATCACACTCCCACTAGTACTTAATATCAAACCCTAATCCCAGTTCCCACTAGTCCCAAATCCCTAACCCTAACCATAATCCCTGTCCACACTAATACCAAATCCCTTACACTAATCCTTATCCCACTAGTCCCAAATCCCTAACCCTAATCCTTGTTCCCACTGGTCCCAAATCCCTAACCCTAATCCCACTCCCACTAGTCCCAAAACCCTAGCCCTAATCCCAGTTACCACTAGTCCCAACTCCCTAACCCTAATCACGCTCACACTAGTCCCAAAATCCAAACCCTTATGCCAGTTCCAAATAGTCCCAAATCCCTAACACTAACTCTAATCCTGCTCCTACTAGTCCTAAATCCCTAACCCTAAACCTAACCCCAACCCTACTCCTGCCCCCACTAGTCCCAAATCCCTAACCCTAATCCCACTTTCAATAGTCCCAAATCCCACTCCCACTAGTCCCAAATCCCTAACCCGAATCCCAGTTCCCACTAGTCACATAACAAAAACCCTAATCTCACTCTTACTAGTTGCAAATCCCTAAACCTAACCATAATCCCACTAACACTAGTCCCAAATCCCTAACCCTAATCCCACTCCCGCTACTCTCAAATCCCTAATCCTAACCCTAATCCCAGTTCCCAATAGTCCATATCCCTAAGCCTAACCCTGAACTCACTCCCACTAATCTCAAATCCATAACCCTAGCCCCACTCCCACTTGTCCCAATTCTAAAACCCTAAGCCTTATCCCACTCCCACTAGTCCCAAATCCCTAAATCTCAGTTCCCACTAGTCCCAAATCTCTAATCTATGTTCCCACTAGTCACAAGACCCTAATCCCACTCGTCTCAAAATTTCTAACCCTAACCCTAATCCCAGTTCCAACAAGTCACAAATCTCTAACTTTAATCCCGCTCCTACTAGTTCCAAATCCATAACCCTAGCCTTAATCCCACTCCTAATAATCAAAAATCCCACTCCTTCTAGTCCCAAATCCCTAATCCCAGTTCTCACTAGTCCCAAATCCCTAACCCTTATCCCAGTTCCCACTAGTCACAAATCACTAAACCTAATCCCACATCAAAAGTCCCAAATCCCTAAACCTAACCCTAATCCTGCTCCCACTATTTCTAAACCCCTAACCCTAGTTCTAATTCCACAACCACTAGTCCCAAATTACTAACCCTAACCCGAATCCCAGTTCCCACTAGTCACAAATCCCTAATCTCACTCTTACTAGTTGCAAATCCCTAACCATAACCATAATCTCGCTCCCACTAGTCCCAAATCTCTAACCCTATTACCACTCTTACTAGTCCCAAATCCCTAACCCTAATCTGACTCCCACTAGTACCAAATTCCTAATCTATGTTCCCACTAGTACCAAGACCCTAATCCCACTCCTACTAGTCCCAAATTTCTAACCCTAAACCTAATCCCAGTTCCAACTAGTCCCAAATCCATAACCATAACCCAAATTCCAGTTTCCATTAGTCCCAAATCCCTAACATTAATCCCACTCCCACTAGTCCCAAATTCCACTCCCACTAGTCCCAAATCCCTAATTCTTATCCCAGTTCTCACTACTCCCAAAACCCTAACCCAATCCCTAATCCAACTCTTATTTGCAAACCTAAACCCTAATCCTGCTCCTACTAATCCCAATTCCTTAACCCTAACCCTAATCCCACTCCTACTATTCTCAAATTCCTAACCCTAACCCTAATCACACTCCCACTAGTACTTAATATCAAACCCTAATCCCAGTTCCCACTAGTCCCAAATCCCTAACCCTAACCATAATCCCTGTCCACACTAATACCAAATCCCTTACACTAATCCTTATCCCACTAGTCCCAAATCCCTAACCCTAATCCTTGTTCCCACTGGTCCCAAATCCCTAACCCTAATCCCACTCCCACTAGTCCCAAAACCCTAGCCCTAATCCCAGTTACCACTAGTCCCAACTCCCTAACCCTAATCACGCTCACACTAGTCCCAAAATCCAAACCCTTATGCCAGTTCCAAATAGTCCCAAATCCCTAACACTAACCCTAATCCTGCTCCTACTAGTCCTAAATCCCTAACCCTAAACCTAACCCCAACCCTACTCCTGCCCCCACTAGTCCCAAATCCCGAACCCTAATCCCACTTCCAATAGTCCCAAATCCAACTCCCACTAGTCCCAAATCCCTAACCCGAATCCAAGTTCCCACTAGTCACATAACAAAAACCCTAATCTCACTCTTACTAGTTGCAAATCCCTAAACCTAACCATAATCCCACTAACACTAGTCCCAAATCCCTAACCCTAATCCCGCTCCCACTACTCTCAAATCCCTAATCCTAAAACTAATCCCAGTTCCCAATAGTCCATATCCCTAAGCCTAACCCTGAACTCACTCCCACTAATCTCAAATCCATAACCCTAGCCCCACTCCCACTAGTCCCAATTCTAAAACCCTAAGCCTTATCCCACTCCCACTAGTCCCAAATCCCTAAATCTCAGTTCCCACTAGTCCCAAATCCCTAATCTATGTTCCCACTAGTCACAAGACCCTAATCCCACTCCTACTAGTCTCAAATTTCTAACCCTAACCCTAATCCCAGTTCCAACAAGTCACAAATCTCTAACGCTAATCCCGCTCCTACTAGTCCCAAATCCATAACCCTAGCCTTAATCCCACTCCTAATAATCAAAAATCCCACTCCTTCTAGTCTCAAATCCCTAATCCCAGTTCTCACTAGTCCCAAATCCCTAACCCTTATCCCAGTTCCCACTAGTCACAAATCACTAAACCTAATCCCACATCAAAAGTCCCAAATCCCTAAACCTAACCCTAATCCTGCTCCCACTATTTCTAAACCCCTAACCCTAGTTCTAATTCCACAACCACTAGTCCCAAATTACTAACCCTAACCCGAATCCCAGTTCCCACTAGTCACAAATCCCTATCCCTAATCTCACTCTTACTAGTTGCAAATCCCTAACCATAAACATAATCTCGCTCCCACTAGTCCCAAATCTCTAACCCTATTACCACTCTTACTAGTCCCAAATCCCTAACCCTAATCTGACTCCCACTAGAACCAAATTCCTAATCTATGTTCCCACTAGTACCAAGACCCTAATCCCACTCCTACTAGTCCCAAATTTCTAACCCTAAACCTAATCCCAGTTCCAACTAGTCCCAAATCCATAACCCAAATTCCAGTTTCCATTAGTCCCAAATCCCTAACATTAATCCCACTCCCACTAGTCCCAAATTCCACTCCCACTAGTCCCAAATCCCTAATTCTTATCCCAGTTCTCACTACTCCCAAAACCCTAACCCAATCCCTAATCCAACTCTTATTTGCAAACCTAAACCCTAATCCTGCTCCTACTAATCCCAATTCCTTAACCCTAACCCTAATCCCACTCCTACTATTCTCAAATTCCTAACCCTAACCCTAATCACACTCCCACTAGTACTTAATATCAAACCCTAATCCCAGTTCCCACTAGTCCCAAATCCCTAACCCTAACCATAATCCCTGTCCACACTAATACCAAATCCCTTACACTAATCCTTATCCCACTAGTCCCAAATCCCTAACCCTAATCCTTGTTCCCACTAGTCCCAAAACCCTAACCCTAATCACGCTCACACTAGTCCCAAAATCCAAACCCTTATGCCAGTTCCAAATAGTCCCAAATCCCTAACACTAACCCTAATCCTGCTCCTACTAGTCCTAAATCCCTAACCCTAAACCTAACCCCAACCCTACTCCTGCCCCCACTAGTCCCAAATCCCGAACCCTAATCCCACTTCCAATAGTCCCAAATCCAACTCCCACTAGTCCCAAATCCCTAACCCGAATCCAAGTTCCCACTAGTCACATAACAAAAACCCTAATCTCACTCTTACTAGTTGCAAATCCCTAAACCTAACCATAATCCCACTAACACTAGTCCCAAATCCCTAACCCTAATCCCGCTCCCACTACTCTCAAATCCCTAATCCTAACCCTAATCCCAGTTCCCAATAGTCCATATCCCTAAGCCTAACCCTGAACTCACTCCCACTAATCTCAAATCCATAACCCTAGCCCCACTCCCACTAGTCCCAATTCTAAAACCCTCAGCCTTATCCCACTCCCACTAGTCCCAAATCCCTAAATCTCAGTTCCCACTAGTCCCAAATCCCTAATCTATGTTCCCACTAGTCACAAGACCCTAATCCCACTCCTACTAGTCTCAAATTTCTAACCCTAACCCTAATCCCAGTTCCAACAAGTCACAAATCTCTAACGCTAATCCCGCTCCTACTAGTCCCAAATCCATAACCCTAGCCTTAATCCCACTCCTAATAATCAAAAATCCCACTCCTTCTAGTCTCAAATCCCTAATCCCAGTTCTCACTAGTCCCAAATCCCTAACCCTTATCCCAGTTCCCACTAGTCACAAATCACTAAACCTAATCCCACATCAAAAGTCCCAAATCCCTAAACCTAACCCTAATCCTGCTCCCACTATTTCTAAACCCCTAACCCTAGTTCTAATTCCACAACCACTAGTCCCAAATTACTAACCCTAACCCGAATCCCAGTTCCCACTAGTCACAAATCCCTATCCCTAATCTCACTCTTACTAGTTGCAAATCCCTAACCATAAACATAATCTCGCTCCCACTAGTCCCAAATCTCTAACCCTATTACCACTCTTACTAGTCCCAAATCCCTAACCCTAATCTGACTCCCACTAGAACCAAATTCCTAATCTATGTTCCCACTAGTACCAAGACCCTAATCCCACTCCTACTAGTCCCAAATTTCTAACCCTAAACCTAATCCCAGTTCCAACTAGTCCCAAATCCATAACCCAAATTCCAGTTTCCATTAGTCCCAAATCCCTAACATTAATCCCACTCCCACTAGTCCCAAATTCCACTCCCACTAGTCCCAAATCCCTAATTCTTATCCCAGTTCTCACTACTCCCAAAACCCTAACCCAATCCCAAATCCAACTCTTATTTGCAAACCTAAACCCTAATCCTGCTCCTACTAATCCCAATTCCTTAACCCTAACCCTAATCCCACTCCTACTATTCTCAAATTCCTAACCCTAACCCTAATCACACTCCCACTAGTACTTAATATCAAACCCTAATCCCAGTTCCCACTAGTCCCAAATCCCTAACCCTAACCATAATCCCTGTCCACACTAATACCAAATCCCTTACACTAATCCTTATCCCACTAGTCCCAAATCCCTAACCCTAATCCTTGTTCCCACTAGTCCCAAAACCCTAACCCTAATCACGCTCACACTAGTCCCAAAATCCAAACCCTTATACCAGTTCCAAATAGTCCCAAATCCCTAACACTAACCCTAATCCTGCTCCTACTAGTCCTAAATCCCTAACCCTAAACCTAACCCCAACCCTACTCCTGCCCCCACTAGTCCCAAATCCCTAACCCTAATCCCACTCCCGCTACTCTCAAATCCCTAATCCTAACCCTAATCCCAGTTCCCAATAGTCCATATCCATAAGCCTAACCCTGAACTCACTCCCACTAATCTCAAATCCATAACCCTAGCCCCACTCCCACTAGTCTCAATTCTAAAACCCTAAGCCTTATCCCACTCCCACTAGTCCCAAATCCCTAAATCTCATTTCCCACTAGTCCCAAATCCCTAATCTATGTTCCCACTGGTCACAAGACCCTAATCCCACTCCTACTAGTCTCAAATTTCTAACCCTAATCCCAGTTCCAACAAGTCACAAATCTCTAACTTTAATCCCGCTCCTACTAGTCCCAAATCCATAACCCTAGCCTTAATCCCACTCCTAATAATCAAAAATCCCACTCCTTCTAGTCCCAAATCCCTAATCCCAGTTCTCACTAGTCCCAAATCCCTAACCCTTATCCCAGTTCCCACTAGTCACAAATCACTAAACCTAATCCCACATCAAAAGTCCCAAATCCCTAACCCTAACCCTAATCCTGCTCCCACTATTTCTAAACCCCTAACCCTAGTTCTAATTCCACAACCACTAGTCCCAAATTACTAACCCTAACCCGAATCCCAGTTCCCACTAGTCACAAATCCCTATCCCTAATCTCACTCTTACTAGTTGCAAATCCCTAACCATAACCATAATCTCGCTCCCACTAGTCCCAAATCTCTAACCCTATTACCACTCTTACTAGTCCCAAATCCCTAACCCTAATCTGACTCCCACTAGTACCAAATTCCTAATCTATGTTCCCACTAGTACCATGACCCTAATCCCACTCCTACTAGTCCCAAATTTCTAATCCTAAACCTAATCCCAGTTCCAACTAGTCCCAAATCCATAACCATAACCCAAATTCCAGTTTCCATTAGTCCCAAATCCCTAACATTAATCCCACTCCCACTAGTCCCAAATTCCACTCCCACTAGTCCCAAATCCCTAATTCTTATCCCAGTTCTCACTACTCCCAAAACCCTAACCCAATCCCTAATCCAACTCTTATTTGCAAACCTAAACCCTAATCCTGCTACTACTAATCCCAATTCCTTAACCCTAACCCTAATCCCACTCCTACTATTCTCAAATTCCTAACCCTAACCCTAATCACACTTCCACTAGTACTTAATATCAAACCCTAATCCCAGTTCCCACTAGTCCCAAATCCCTAACCCTAACCATAATCCCTGTCCACACTAATACCAAATCCCTTACACTAATCCTTATCCCACTAGTCCCAAATCCCTAACCCTAATCCTTGTTCCCACTGGTCCCAAATCCCTAACCCTAATCCCACTCCCACTAGTCCCAAAACCCTAGCCCTAATCCCAGTTACCACTAGTCCCAACTCCCTAACCCTAATCACGCTCACACTAGTCCCAAAATCCAAACCCTTATGCCAGTTCCAAATAGTCCCAAATCCCTAACACTAACCCTAATCCTGCTCCTACTAGTCCTAAATCCCTAACCCTAAACCTAACCCCAACCCTACTCCTGCCCCCACTAGTCCTAAATCCCGAACCCTAATCCCACTTCCAATAGTCCCAAATCGCACTCCCACTAGTCCCAAATCCCTAACCCGAATCCCAGTTCCCACTAGTCACATAACACTAACCCTAATCTCACTCTTACTAGTTGCAAATCCCTAAACCTAACCATAATCCCACTAACACTAGTCCCAAATCCCTAACCCTAATCCCACTCCCGCTACTCTCAAATCCCTAATCCTAACCCTAATCCCAGTTCCCAATAGTCCATATCCCTAAGCCTAACCCTGAACTCACTCCCACTAATCTCAAATCCATAACCCTAGCCCCACTCCCACTAGTCCCAATTCTAAAACCCCAAGCCTTATCCCACTCCCACTAGTCCCAAATCCCTAAATCTCAGTTCCCACTAGTCCCAAATCCCTAATCTATGTTCCCACTAGTCACAAGACCCTAATCCCACTCCTACTAGTCTCAAATTTCTAACCCTAACCCTAATCCCAGTTCCAACAAGTCACAAATCTCTAACTTTAATCCCGCTCCTACTAGTCCCAAATCCATAACCCTAGCCTTAATCCCACTCCTAATAATCAAAAATCCCACTCCTTCTAGTCCCAAATCCCTAATCCCAGTTCTCACTTGTCCCAAATCCCTAACCCTTATCCCAGTTCCCACTAGTCACAAATCACTAAACCTAATCCCACATCAAAAGTTCCAAATCCCTAACCCTAACCCTAATCCTGCTCCCACTATTTCTAAACCCCTAACCCTAGTTCTAATTCCACAACCACTAGTCCCAAATTACTAACCCTAACCCGAATCCCAGTTCCCACTAGTCACAAATCCCTATCCCTAATCTCACTCTTACTAGTTGCAAATCCCTAACCATAATCATAATCTCGCTCCCACTAGTCCCAAATCTCTAACCCTATTACCACTCTTACTAGTCCCAAATCCCTAACCCTAATCTGACTCCCACTAGTACCAAATTCCTAATCTATGTTCCCACTAGTACCATGACCCTAATCCCACTCCTACTAGTCCCAAATTTCTAATCCTAAACCTAATCCCAGTTCCAACTAGTCCCAAATCCATAACCATAACCCAAATTCCAGTTTCCATTAGTCCCAAATCCCTAACATTAATCCCACTCCCACTAGTCCCAAATTCCACTCCCACTAGTCCCAAATCCCTAATTCTTATCCCAGTTCTCACTACTCCCAAAACCCTAACCCAATCCCTAATCCAACTCTTATTTGCAAACCTAAACCCTAATCCTGCTCCTACTAATCCCAATTCCTTAACCCTAACCCTAATCCCACTCCTACTATTCTCAAATTCCTAACCCTAACCCTAATCACACTCCCACTAGTACTTAATATCAAACCCTAATCCCAGTTCCCACTAGTCCCAAATCCCTAACCCTAACCATAATCCCTGTCCACACTAATACCAAATCCCTTACACTAATCCTTATCCCACTAGTCCCAAATCCCTAACCCTAATCCTTGTTCCCACTGGTCCCAAATCCCTAACCCTAATCCCACTCCCACTAGTCCCAAAACCCTAGCCCTAATCCCAGTTACCACTAGTCCCAACTCCCTAACCCTAATCACGCTCACACTAGTCCCAAAATCCAAACCCTTATGCCAGTTCCAAATAGTCCCAAATCCCTAACACTAACCCTAATCCTGCTCCTACTAGTCCGAAATCCCTAACCCTAAACCTAACCCCAACCCTACTCCTGCCCCCACTAGTCCTAAATCCCGAACCCTAATCCCACTTCCAATAGTCCCAAATCGCACTCCCACTAGTCCCAAATCCCTAACCCGAATCCCAGTTCCCACTAGTCACATAACAAAAACCCTAATCTCACTCTTACTTGTTGCAAATCCCTAAACCTAACCATAATCCCACTAACACTAGTCCCAAATCCCTAACCCTAATCCCACTCCCGCTACTCTCAAATCCCTAATCCTAACCCTAATCCCAGTTCCCAATAGTCCATATCCCTAAGCCTAACCCTGAACTCACTCCCACTAATCTCAAATCTTTAACCCTAGCCCCACTCCCACTAGTCCCAATTCTAAAACCCTAAGCCTTATCCCACTCCCACTAGTCCCAAATCCCTAAATCTCAGTTCCCACTAGTCCCAAATCCCTAATCTATGTTCCCACTAGTCACAAGACCCTAATCCCACTCCTACTAGTCTCAAATTTCTAACCCTAACCCTAATCCCAGTTCCAACAAGTCACAAATCTCTAACTTTAATCCTGCTCCTACTAGTCCCAAATCCATAACCCTAGCCTTAATCCCACTCCTAATAATCAAAAATACCACTCCTTCTAGTCCCAAATCCCTAATCCCAGTTCTTACTAGTCCCAAATCCCTAACCCTTATCCCAGTTCCCACTAGTCACAAATCACTAAACCTAATCCCACATCAAAAGTCCCAAATCCCTAACCCTAACCCTAATCCTGCTCCCACTATTTCTAAACCCCTAACCCTAGTTCTAATTCCACAACCACTAGTCCCAAATTACTAACCCTAACCCGAATCCCAGTTCCCACTAGTCACAAATCCCTATCCCTAATCTCACTCTTACTAGTTGCAAATCCCTAACCATAACCATAATCTCGCTCCCACTAGTCCCAAATCCCTAACCCTAATATGACTCCCACTAGTACCAAATTCCTAATCTATGTTCCCACTAGTACCATGACCCTAATCCCACTCCTACTAGTCCCAAATTTCTAATCCTAAACCTAATCCCAGTTCCAACTAGTCCCAAATCCATAACCATAACCCAAATTCCAGTTTCCATTAGTCCCAAATCCCTAACATTAATCCCACTCCCACTAGTCCCAAATTCCACTCCCACTAGTCCCAAATGCCTAATTCTTATCCCAGTTCTCACTACTCCCAAAACCCTAACCCAATCCCTAATCCAACTCTTATTTGCAAACCTAAACCCTAATCCTGCTACTACTAATCCCAATTCCTTAACCCTAACCCTAATCCCACTCCTACTATTCTCAAATTCCTAACCCTAACCCTAATCACACTCCCACTAGTACTTAATATCAAACCCTAATCCCAGTTCCCACTAGTCCCAAATCCCTAACCCTAACCATAATCCCTGTCCACACTAATACCAAATCCCTTACACTAATCCTTATCCCACTAGTCCCAAATCCCTAACCCTAATCCTTGTTCCCACTGGTCCCAAATCCCTAACCCTAATCCCACTCCCACTAGTCCCAAAACCCTAGCCCTAATCCCAGTTACCACTAGTCCCAACTCCCTAACCCTAATCACGCTCACACTAGTCCCAAAATCCAAACCCTTATGCCAGTTCCAAATAGTCCCAAATCCCTAACACTAACCCTAATCCTGCTCCTACTAGTCCGAAATCCCTAACCCTAAACCTAACCCCAACCCTACTCCTGCCCCCACTAGTCCTAAATCCCGAACCCTAATCCCACTTCCAATAGTCCCAAATCGCACTCCCACTAGTCCCAAATCCCTAACCCGAATCCCAGTTCCCACTAGTCACATAACAAAAACCCTAATCTCACTCTTACTTGTTGCAAATCCCTAAACCTAACCATAATCCCACTAACACTAGTCCCAAATCCCTAACCCTAATCCCACTCCCGCTACTCTCAAATCCCTAATCCTAACCCTAATCCCAGTTCCCAATAGTCCATATCCCTAAGCCTAACCCTGAACTCACTCCCACTAATCTCAAATCTTTAACCCTAGCCCCACTCCCACTAGTCCCAATTCTAAAACCCTAAGCCTTATCCCACTCCCACTAGTCCCAAATCCCTAAATCTCAGTTCCCACTAGTCCCAAATCCCTAATCTATGTTCCCACTAGTCACAAGACCCTAATCCCACTCCTACTAGTCTCAAATTTCTAACCCTTACCCTAATCCCAGTTCCAACAAGTCACAAATCTCTAACTTTAATCCTGCTCCTACTAGTCCCAAATCCATAACCCTAGCCTTAATCCCACTCCTAATAATCAAAAATACCACTCCTTCTAGTCCCAAATCCCTAATCCCAGTTCTTACTAGTCCCAAATCCCTAACCCTTATCCCAGTTCCCACTAGTCACAAATCACTAAACCTAATCCCACATCAAAAGTCCCAAATCCCTAACCCTAACCCTAATCCTGCTCCCACTATTTCTAAACCCCTAACCCTAGTTCTAATTCCACAACCACTAGTCCCAAATTACTAACCCTAACCCGAATCCCAGTTCCCACTAGTCACAAATCCCTATCCCTAATCTCACTCTTACTAGTTGCAAATCCCTAACCATAACCATAATCTCGCTCCCACTAGTCCCAAATCCCTAACCCTAATATGACTCCCACTAGTACCAAATTCCTAATCTATGTTCCCACTAGTACCATGACCCTAATCCCACTCCTACTAGTCCCAAATTTCTAATCCTAAACCTAATCCCAGTTCCAACTAGTCCCAAATCCATAACCATAACCCAAATTCCAGTTTCCATTAGTCCCAAATCCCTAACATTAATCCCACTCCCACTAGTCCCAAATTCCACTCCCACTAGTCCCAAATGCCTAATTCTTATCCCAGTTCTCACTACTCCCAAAACCCTAACCCAATCCCTAATCCAACTCTTATTTGCAAACCTAAACCCTAATCCTGCTACTACTAATCCCAATTCCTTAACCCTAACCCTAATCCCACTCCTACTATTCTCAAATTCCTAACCCTAACCCTAATCACACTCCCACTAGTACTTAATATCAAACCCTAATCCCAGTTCCCACTAGTCCCAAATCCCTAACCCTAACCATAATCCCTGTCCACACTAATACCAAATCCCTTACACTAATCCTTATCCCACTAGTCCCAAATCCCTAACCCTAATCCTTGTTCCCACTGGTCCCAAATCCCTAACCCTAATCCCACTCCCACTAGTCCCAAAACCCTAGCCCTAATCCCAGTTACCACTAGTCCCAACTCCCTAACCCTAATCATGCTCACACTAGTCCCAAAATCCAAACCCTTATGCCAGTTCCAAATAGTCCCAAATCCCTAACACTAACCCTAATCCTGCTCCTACTAGTCCTAAATCCCTAACCCTAAACCTAACCCCAACCCTACTCCTGCCCCCACTAGTCCCAAATCCCTAACCCTAATCCCACTTCCAATAGTCCCAAATCCCACTCCCACTAGTCCCAAATCCCTAACCCTAATCCCACTTCCAATAGTCCCAAATCCCACTCCCACTAGTCCCAAATCCCTAACCCGAATCCCAGTTCCCACTAGTCACATAACAAAAACCCTAATCTCACTCTTACTAGTTGCAAACCCCTAAACCTAACCATAATCCCACTAACACTAGTCCCAAATCCCTAACCCTAATCCCACTCCTGCTACTCTCAAATCCCTAATCCTAACCCTAATCCCAGTTCCCAATAGTCCATATCCCTAAGCCTAACCCTGAACTCACTTCCACTAATCTCAAATCCATAACCCTAGCCCCACTCCCACTAGTCCCAATTCTAAAACCCTAAGCCTTATTCCACTCCCACTAGTCCCAAATCCCTAAATCTCAGTTCCCACTAGTCCCAAATCCCTAATCTATGTTCCCACTAGTCACAAGACCCTAATCCCACTCCTACTAGTCTCAAATTTCTAACCCTAACCCTAATCCCAATTCCAACAAGTCACAAATCTCTAACTTTAATCCCGCTCCTACTAGTTCCAAATCCATAACCCTAGCCTTAATCCCACTCCTAATAATCAAAAATCCCACTCCTTCTAGTCCCAAATCCCTAATCCCAGTTCCCACTAGTCCCAAATCCCTAACCCTTATCCCAGTTCCCACTAGTCACAAATCACTAAACCTAATCCCACATCAAAAGTCCCAAATCCCTAACCCTAACCCTAATCCTGCTCCCACTATTTCTAAACCCCTAACCCTAGTTCTAATTCCACAACCACTAGTCCCAAATTACTAACCCTAACCCGAATCCCAGTTCCCACTAGTCACAAATCCCTATCCCTAATCTCACTCTTACTAGTTGCAAATCCCTAACCATAACCATAATCTCGCTCCCACTAGTCCCAAATTTCTAACCCTATTACCACACTTACTAGTCCCAAATCCCTAACCCTAATCTGACTCCCACTAGTACCAAATTCCTAATCTATGTTCCCACTAGTACCATGACCCTAATCCCTCTCCTACTAGTCCCAAATTTCTAATCCTAAACCTAATCCCAGTTCCAACTAGTCCCAAATCCATAACCATAACCCAAATTCCAGTTTCCATTAGTCCCAAATCCCTAACATTAATCCCACTCCCACTAGTCCCAAATTCCATTCCCACTAGTCCCAAATCCCTAATTCTTATCCCAGTTCTCACTACTCCCAAAACCCTAACCCAATCCCTAATCCAACTCTTATTTGCAAACCTAAACCCTAATCCTGCTCCTACTAATCCCAATTCCTTAACCCTAACCCTAATCCCACTCCTATTATTCTCAAATTCCTAACCCTAACCCTAATCACACTCCCACTAGTACTTAATATCAAACCCTAATCCCAGTTCCCACTAGTCCCAAATCCCTAACCCTAACCATAATCCCTGTCCACACTAATACCAAATCCCTTACACTAATCCTTATCCCACTAGTCCCAAATCCCTAACCCTAATCCTTGTTCCCACTGGTCCCAAATCCCTAACCCTAATCCCACTCCCACTAGTCCCAAAACCCTAGCCCTAATCCCAGTTACCACTAGTCCCAACTCCCTAACCCTAATCATGCTCACACTAGTCCCAAAATCCAAACCCTTATGCCAGTTCCAAATAGTCCCAAATCCCTAACACTAACCCTAATCCTGCTCCTACTAGTCCTAAATCCCTAACCCTAAACCTAACCCCAACCCTACTCCTGCCCCCACTAGTCCCAAATCCCTAACCCTAATCCCACTTCCAATAGTCCCAAATCCCACTCCCACTAGTCCCAAATCCCTAACCCGAATCCCAGTTCCCACTAGTCACATAACAAAAACCCTAATCTCACTCTTACTAGTTGCAAATCCCTAAACCTAACCATAATCCCACTAACACTAGTCCCAAATCCCTAACCCTAATCCCACTCCCGCTACTCTCAAATCCCTAATCCTAACCCTAATCCCAGTTCCCAATAGTCCATATCCCTAAGCCTAACCCTGAACTCACTTCCACTAATCTCAAATCCATAACCCTAGCCCCACTCCCACTAGTCCCAATTCTAAAACCCTAAGCCTTATCCCACTCCCACTAGTCCCAAATCCCTAAATCTCAGTTCCCACTAGTCCCAAATCCCTAATCTATGTTCCCACTAGTCACAAGACCCTAATCCCACTCCTACTAGTCTCAAATTTCTAACCCTAACCCTAATCCCAGTTCCAACAAGTCCCAAATCTCTAACTTTAATCCCGCTCCTACTAGTCCCAAATCCATAACCCTAGCCTTAATCCCACTCCTAATAATCAAAAATCCCACTCCTTCTAGTCCCAAATCCCTAATCCCAGTTCTTACTAGTCCCAAATCCCTAACCCTTATCCCAGTTCCCACTAGTCACAAATCACTAAACCTAATCCCACATCAAAAGTCCCAAATCCCTAACCCTAACCCTAATCCTGCTCCCACTATTTCTAAACCCCTAACCCTAGTTCTAATTCCACAACCACTAGTCCCAAATTACTAACCCTAACCCGAATCCCAGTTCCCACTAGTCACAAATCCCTATCCCTAATCTCACTCTTACTAGTTGCAAATTCCTAACCATAACCATAATCTCGCTCCCACTAGTCCCAAATCTCTAACCCTATTACCACTCTTACTAGTCCCAAATCCCTAACCCTAATCTGACTCCCACTAGTACCAAATTCCTAATCTATGTTCCCACTAGTACCAAGACCCTAATCCCACTCCTACTAGTCCCAAATTTCTAACCCTAAACCTAATCCCAGTTCCAACTAGTCCCAAATCCATAACCATAACCCAAATTCCAGTTTCCATTAGTCCCAAATCCCTAACATTAATCCCACTCCCACTAGTCCCAAATTCCACTCCCACTAGTCCCAAATCCCTAATTCTTATCCCAGTTCTCACTACTCCCAAAACCCTAACCCAATCCCTAATCCAACTCTTATTTGCAAACCTAAACCCTAATCCTGCTACTACTAATCCCAATTCCTTAACCCTAACCCTAATCCCACTCCTACTATTCTCAAATTCCTAACCCTAACCCTAATCACACTCCCACTAGTACTTAATATCAAACCCTAATCCCAGTTCCCACTAGTCCCAAATCCCTAACCCTAACCATAATCCCTGTCCACACTAATACCAAATCCCTTACACTAATCCTTATCCCACTAGTCCCAAATCCCTAACCCTAATCCTTGTTCCCACTGGTCCCAAATCCCTAACCCTAATCCCACTCCCACTAGTCCCAAAACCCTAGCCCTAATCCCAGTTACCACTAGTCCCAACTCCCTAACCCTAATCATGCTCACACTAGTCCCAAAATCCAAACCCTTATGCCAGTTCCAAATAGTCCCAAATCCCTAACACTAACCCTAATCCTGCTCCTACTAGTCCTAAATCCCTAACCCTAAACCTAACCCCAACCCTACTCCTGCCCCCACTAGTCCCAAATCCCTAACCCTAATCCCACTTCCAATAGTCCCAAATCCCACTCCCACTAGTCCCAAATCCCTAACCCTAATCCCACTTCCAATAGTCCCAAATCCCACTCCCACTAGTCCCAAATCCCTAACCCGAATCCCAGTTCCCACTAGTCACATAACAAAAACCCTAATCTCACTCTTACTAGTTGCAAACCCCTAAACCTAACCATAATCCCACTAACACTAGTCCCAAATCCCTAACCCTAATCCCACTCCTGCTACTCTCAAATCCCTAATCCTAACCCTAATCCCAGTTCCCAATAGTCCATATCCCTAAGCCTAACCCTGAACTCACTTCCACTAATCTCAAATCCATAACCCTAGCCCCACTCCCACTAGTCCCAATTCTAAAACCCTAAGCCTTATTCCACTCCCACTAGTCCCAAATCCCTAAATCTCAGTTCCCACTAGTCCCAAATCCCTAATCTATGTTCCCACTAGTCACAAGACCCTAATCCCACTCCTACTAGTCTCAAATTTCTAACCCTAACCCTAATCCCAATTCCAACAAGTCACAAATCTCTAACTTTAATCCCGCTCCTACTAGTTCCAAATCCATAACCCTAGCCTTAATCCCACTCCTAATAATCAAAAATCCCACTCCTTCTAGTCCCAAATCCCTAATCCCAGTTCCCACTAGTCCCAAATCCCTAACCCTTATCCCAGTTCCCACTAGTCACAAATCACTAAACCTAATCCCACATCAAAAGTCCCAAATCCCTAACCCTAACCCTAATCCTGCTCCCACTATTTCTAAACCCCTAACCCTAGTTCTAATTCCACAACCACTAGTCCCAAATTACTAACCCTAACCCGAATCCCAGTTCCCACTAGTCACAAATCCCTATCCCTAATCTCACTCTTACTAGTTGCAAATCCCTAACCATAACCATAATCTCGCTCCCACTAGTCCCAAATTTCTAACCCTATTACCACACTTACTAGTCCCAAATCCCTAACCCTAATCTGACTCCCACTAGTACCAAATTCCTAATCTATGTTCCCACTAGTACCATGACCCTAATCCCTCTCCTACTAGTCCCAAATTTCTAATCCTAAACCTAATCCCAGTTCCAACTAGTCCCAAATCCATAACCATAACCCAAATTCCAGTTTCCATTAGTCCCAAATCCCTAACATTAATCCCACTCCCACTAGTCCCAAATTCCACTCCCACTAGTCCCAAATCCCTAATTCTTATCCCAGTTCTCACTACTCCCAAAACCCTAACCCAATCCCTAATCCAACTCTTATTTGCAAACCTAAACCCTAATCCTGCTCCTACTAATCCCAATTCCTTAACCCTAACCCTAATCCCACTCCTACTATTCTCAAATTCCTAACCCTAACCCTAATCACACTCCCACTAGTACTTAATATCAAACCCTAATCCCAGTTCCCACTAGTCCCAAATCCCTAACCCTAACCATAATCCCTGTCCACACTAATACCAAATCCCTTACACTAATCCTTATCCCACTAGTCCCAAATCCCTAACCCTAATCCTTGTTCCCACTGGTCCCAAATCCCTAACCCTAATCCCACTCCCACTAGTCCCAAAACCCTAGCCCTAATCCCAGTTACCACTAGTCCCAACTCCCTAACCCTAATCATGCTCACACTAGTCCCAAAATCCAAACCCTTATGCCAGTTCCAAATAGTCCCAAATCCCTAACACTAACCCTAATCCTGCTCCTACTAGTCCTAAATCCCTAACCCTAAACCTAACCCCAACCCTACTCCTGCCCCCACTAGTCCCAAATCCCTAACCCTAATCCCACTTCCAATAGTCCCAAATCCCACTCCCACTAGTCCCAAATCCCTAACCCGAATCCCAGTTCCCACTAGTCACATAACAAAAACCCTAATCTCACTCTTACTAGTTGCAAATCCCTAAACCTAACCATAATCCCACTAACACTAGTCCCAAATCCCTAACCCTAATCCCACTCCCGCTACTCTCAAATCCCTAATCCTAACCCTAATCCCAGTTCCCAATAGTCCATATCCCTAAGCCTAACCCTGAACTCACTTCCACTAATCTCAAATCCATAACCCTAGCCCCACTCCCACTAGTCCCAATTCTAAAACCCTAAGCCTTATCCCACTCCCACTAGTCCCAAATCCCTAAATCTCAGTTCCCACTAGTCCCAAATCCCTAATCTATGTTCCCACTAGTCACAAGACCCTAATCCCACTCCTACTAGTCTCAAATTTCTAACCCTAACCCTAATCCCAGTTCCAACAAGTCCCAAATCTCTAACTTTAATCCCGCTCCTACTAGTCCCAAATCCATAACCCTAGCCTTAATCCCACTCCTAATAATCAAAAATCCCACTCCTTCTAGTCCCAAATCCCTAATCCCAGTTCTTACTAGTCCCAAATCCCTAACCCTTATCCCAGTTCCCACTAGTCACAAATCACTAAACCTAATCCCACATCAAAAGTCCCAAATCCCTAACCCTAACCCTAATCCTGCTCCCACTATTTCTAAACCCCTAACCCTAGTTCTAATTCCACAACCACTAGTCCCAAATTACTAACCCTAACCCGAATCCCAGTTCCCACTAGTCACAAATCCCTATCCCTAATCTCACTCTTACTAGTTGCAAATTCCTAACCATAACCATAATCTCGCTCCCACTAGTCCCAAATCTCTAACCCTATTACCACTCTTACTAGTCCCAAATCCCTAACCCTAATCTGACTCCCACTAGTACCAAATTCCTAATCTATGTTCCCACTAGTACCAAGACCCTAATCCCACTCCTACTAGTCCCAAATTTCTAACCCTAAACCTAATCCCAGTTCCAACTAGTCCCAAATCCATAACCATAACCCAAATTCCAGTTTCCATTAGTCCCAAATCCCTAACATTAATCCCACTCCCACTAGTCCCAAATTCCACTCCCACTAGTCCCAAATCCCTAATTCTTATCCCAGTTCTCACTACTCCCAAAACCCTAACCCAATCCCTAATCCAACTCTTATTTGCAAACCTAAACCCTAATCCTGCTACTACTAATCCCAATTCCTTAACCCTAACCCTAATCCCACTCCTACTATTCTCAAATTCCTAACCCTAACCCCACTCCCACTAGTACTTAATATCAAACCCTAATCCCAGTTCCCACTAGTCCCAAATCCCTAACCCTAACCATAATCCCTGTCCACACTAATACCAAATCCCTTACACTAATCCTTATCCCACTAGTCCCAAATCCCTAACCCTAATCCTTGTTCCCACTGGTCCCAAATCCCTAACCCTAATCCCACTCCCACTAGTCCCAAAACCCTAGCCCTAATCCCAGTTACCACTAGTCCCAACTCCCTAACCCTAATCATGCTCACACTAGTCCCAAAATCCAAACCCTTATGCCAGTTCCAAATAGTCCCAAATCCCTAACACTAACCCTAATCCTGCTCCTACTAGTCCTAAATCCCTAACCCTAAACCTAACCCCAACCCTACTCCTGCCCCCACTAGTCCCAAATCCCTAACCCTAATCCCAGTTCCCACTAGTCACATAACACTAACCCTAATCTCACTCTTACTAGTTGCAAATCCCTAAACCTAACCATAATCCCACTAACACTAGTCCCAAATCCCTAACCCTAATCCCACTCCCACTACTCTCAAATCCCTAATCCTAACCCTAATCCCAGTTCCCAATAGTCCATATCCCTAAGCCTAACCCTGAACTCACTCCCACTAATCTCAAATCCATAACCCTAGCCCCACTCCCACTAGTCCCAATTCTAAAACCCTAAGCCTTATCCCACTCCCACTAGTCCCAAATCCCTAAATCTCAGTTCCCACTAGTCCCAAATCCCTAATCTATGTTCCCACTAGTCACAAGACCCTAATCCCACTCCTACTAGTCTCAAATTTCTAACCCTAACCCTAATCCCAGTTCCAACAAGTCACAAATCTCTAACTTTAATCCCGCTCCTACTAGTTCCAAATCCATAACCCTAGCCTTAATCCCACTCCTAATAATCAAAAATCCCACTCCTTCTAGTCCCAAATCCCTAATCCCAGTTCTCACTAGTCCCAAATCCCTAACCCTTATCCCAGTTCCCACTAGTCACAAATCACCAAAACCTAATCCCACATCAAAAGTCCCAAATCCCTAACCCTAACCCTAATCCTGCTCCCACTATTTCTAAACCCCTAACCCTAGTTCTAATTCCACAACCACTAGTCCCAAATCGCTAGCCCTAACCCTAACCCGAATCCCAGTTCCCACTAGTCACAAATCCCTATCCCTAATCTCACTCTTACTAGTTGCAAATCCCTAACCATAACCATAATCTCGCTCCCACTAGTCCCAAATCTCTAACCCTATTACCACTCTTACTAGTCCCAAATCCCTAACCCTAATCTGACTCCCACTAGTACCAAATTCCTAATCTATGTTCCCACTAGTACCATGACCCTAATCCCACTCCTACTAGTCCCAAATTTCTAACCCTAAACCTAATCCCAGTTCCAACTAGTCCCAAATCCATAACCATAACCCAAATTCCAGTTTCCATTAGTCCCAAATCCCTAATTCTTATCCCAGTTCTCACTACTCCCAAAACCCTAACCCAATCTCTAATCCAACTCCTATTTGCAAACCTAAACCCTAATCCTGCTCCTACTAATCCCAATTCCTTAACCCTAACCCTAATCCCACTCCTACTATTCTCAAATTAATAACCCTAACCCTAATCACACTCCCACTAGTACTTAATATCAAACCCTAATCCCAGCTCCCACTAGTCCCAAATCCCTAACCCTAACCATAATCCCTGTCCACACTAATACCAAATCCCTTACACTAATCCTTATCCCACTAGTCCCAAATCCCTAACCCTAATCCTTGTTCCCACTGGTCCCAAATCCCTAACCCTAATCCCACTCCCACTAGTCCCAAAACCCTAGCCCTAATCCCAGTTACCACTAGTCCCAACTCCCTAACCCTAATCATGCTCACACTAGTCCCAAAATCCAAACCCTTACGCCAGTTCCAAATAGTCCCAAATCCCTAACACTAACCCTAACCCTGCTCCTACTAGTCCTAAATCCCTAACCCTAAACCTAACCCCAACCCTACTCCTGCCCCCACTAGTCCCAAATCCCTAACCCTAATCCCACTTCCAATAGTCCCAAATCCCACTCCCACTAGTCCCAAATCCCTAACCCGAATCCCAGTTCCCACTAGTCACATAACAAAAACCCTAATCTCACTCTTACTAGTTGCAAATCCCTAAACCTAACCATAATCCCACTAACACTAGTCCCAAATCCCTAACCCTAATCCCACTCCCGCTACTCTCAAATCCCTAATCCTAACCCTAATCCCAGTTCCCAATAGTCCATATCCCTAAGCCTAACCCTGAACTCACTCCCACTAATCTCAAATCCATAACCCTAGCCCCACTCCCACTAGTCCCAATTCTAAAACCCTAAGCCTTATCCCACCCCCACTAGTCCCAAATCCCTAAATCTCAGTTCCCACTAGTCCCAAATCCCTAATCTATGTTCCCACTAGTCACAAGACCCTAATCCCACTCCTACTAGTCTCAAATTTCTAACCCTAACCCTAATCCCAGTTCCAACAAGTCACAAATCTCTAACTTTAATCCCGCTCCTACTAGTCCCAAATCCATAACCCTAGCCTTAATCCCACTCCTAATAATCAAAAATCCCACTCCTTCTATTCCCAAATCCCTAATCCCAGTTCTCACTAGTCCCAAATCCCTAACCCTTATCCCAGTTCCCACTAGTCACAAATCACTAAACCTAATCCCACATCAAAAGTCCCAAATCCCTAACCCTAATCCTGCTCCCACTATTTCTAAACCCCTAACCCTAGTTCTAATTCCACAACCACTAGTCCCAAATTACTAACCCGAATCCCAGTTCCCACTAGTCACAAATCCCTATCCCTAATCTCACTCTTACTAGTTGCAAATCCCTAACCATAACCATAATCTCGCTCCCACTAGTCCCAAATCTCTAACCCTATTACCACTCTTACTAGTCCCAAATCCCTAACCCTAATCTGACTCCCACTAGTACCAAATTCCTAATCTATGTTCCCACTAGTACCAAGACCCTAATCCCACTCCTACTAGTCCCAAATTTCTAACCCTAAACCTAATCCCAGTTCCAACTAGTCCCAAATCCATAACCATAACCCAAATTCTAGTTTCCATTAGTCCCAAATCCCTAACATTAATCCCACTCCCACTAGTCCCAAATTCTACTCCCACTAGTCCCAAATCCCTAATTCTTATCCCAGTTCTCACTACTCCCAAAACCCTAACCCAATCCCTAATCCAACTCTTATTTGCAAACCTAAACCCTAATCCTGCTCCTACTAATCCCAATTCCTTAACCCTAACCCTAATCCCACTCCTACTATTCTCAAATTCCTAACCCTAACCCTAATCACACTCCCACTAGTACTTAATATCAAACCCTAATCCCAGTTCTCACTAGTCCCAAATCCCTAACCCTAACCATAATCCCTGTCCACACTAATACCAAATCCCTTACACTAATCCTTATCCCACTAGTCCCAAATCCCTAACCCTAATCCTTGTTCACACTGGTCCCAAATCCCTAACCCTAATCCCACTCCCACTAGTCCCAAAACCCTAGCCCTAATCCCAGTTACCACTAGTCCCAACTCCCTAACCCTAATCACGCTCACACTAGTCAAAAAATCCAAACCCTTATGCCAGTTCCAAATAGTCCCAAATCTCTAACACTAACCCTAATCCTGCTCCTACTAGTCCCAAATCCCTAACCCTAAATCTAATCCCAACCCTACTCCTGCTCCCACTAGTCCCAAACCCCTAACCCTCAATCCCACACCAAATAGTCCCGAATCCCATACCCACTAGTCCCAAATCCCTAACCCTAACTCAAATCCCAGACCCCACTAGTCACAAATCCCTATCCCTAATCTCACTCTTACTATTTGCAAATCCCTAACCCTATCCATAATCCCACTCCCACTAGTCCCAAATCTCTAACCCTATCACCACTCTTACTAGTCCCAAATCCCTAACCCTAATCTGACTCCCACTAGTAACAAATTCCTAATCTATGTTCCCACTAGTACCAAGACCCTAATTCCACTCGTACTAGTCCCAAAATTCTAACCTTAAACCTAATTCCAGTTCCAACTAGTCCCAAATCTATAACCCTAACCCAAATTCCAGTTTCCACTAGTCCCAAATCCCTAACCATAACCCTAATCCCACTCCCACTAGTCCCAAATTCCACTCCCACTATTCCCAAATCCCTAATTCTTATCCCAGTTCTCCCTACTCCCAAAACCCAAACCCAATCCCTACTTCCACTCCTACTATTTGCAAGCCTAAACCCTAATCCAGCTACTATTAATCCCAATTCCCTAACTCTAACCCTAATCCCACTCCTAATATTCTCAAATTCCTAACCCTAATCACACTCCCACTAGAATTAATCTCTAACCCTAATCCCAGTTCCCACTAGTCCCAAATCCCTAACCATAACCATAATCCCTGTCCACACTAATACCAAATCCCTTACACTAATCCCTATCCCTCTAGTTCCAAATCCCAAACCCTAATCCTTGTTCCCACTCGCCTAAAATCCCTAACCCAAACACTAATCCCACTCCTACTAGTTTAAAATCCCGAACCCCAACCCTAATCCCTCTCCAACTACTTCCAAATCCCTCTAGTCCCTTATCCCTAACCTTAATCCCATTCCCTCTAGTCCCCAATCCCAAACCCTAATCCCACTCGCACTGGTCCCAAAACCCTAGCCCTAATCCCAGTTCCCACTAGTCCCAACTCCCTAACCCTAATCACACTCACACTACTCCCAAAATCCAAACCCTTATGCCAGTTCCAAATGGTCCCAAATCCCTAACCCTAACCCTAATCCTGCTCCTACTAGTCCCAAATCCCTAACCCTAAACCTAACCCCAACCCTACTCCTGCCCCCACTAGTCCCAAATCCCTAACCCTAATATCACTTCCAATAGTCCCAAATCCCATTCCCTCTAGTCCCAAATCCCAAACCCTAATTCCCCCCACTAGTTCCAAAACCCTAGCCCTAATCCCAGTTCCCACTAGTCTCAACTCCCTAACCCTATTCATGCTCCCACTAGTCCCAAAATCCAAACCCGTATGCCAGTTCCAAACAGTCCCAAATCCCTAACTCTAACCCTAATCATGGTCCTACTAGTCCCAAATCCCTTACCCTAAACCTAACCCCAACTCTACTTCTGCCCCCACTAGTCCAAATCCCTAACCCTAATCCCACTTCCATTAGTCCCAAATCCCACTCCCACTAGTCCCAAATCCCTAACCCGAATTCCAGTTCCCACTAGTCACAAAATCCTAACCCTAATCTCACTCTTACTAGTTGCAAATCCCTAATACTAACCATAATCCCACTAACACTAGTCCTAAATATCTAACTTAATCCAACTCCCACTACTCTTAAATCCCTAATCCTAACCCTAATCCCAGTTCCCAATAGTCCATATCCCTAACCCTAATCTCACTTCCACTAATCCCAAATCCCTAATCCTTACCCCATTCCCACTAGTCCCAATTCCCAAACCCTAAGCCTTATCCCACTCTCACTAGTCCCAAATCCCTAAATCTCAGTTCCCACTAGTCCCAAATCCCTAATCTATGTTCCCACTAGTCACAAGACCCTAATCCCACTCCTACTAGTCTCAAATTTCTAACTCTAACCTTAATCCCAGTTCCAACTAGTCCCAAATCCCTAACTCTAACCCTAATTCCAGTTCCCACCACTCCCTAATCTTAACCCTAATCCCAATCCCACTAGTTCCAAATCCCACTCCCACTAGTCCCAAATCCCTAACTCTTATCCCATTTCTCGCTATTCCCAAATCCCTAAACAAATCCCTAATCCCACTCCTAATATTTGCAAACCCAAACCCTAATCCTGCTCCCACTAGTCCCAAATCCCTAACCCTAATCCCACTCCCACTAGTCCCAAATTCCTAACCCTAATCCCAGTTCCCACTTGTCCCTATCCCTAACCCTAATCTCACTCCCACTAGTCCCAAATCTCTAACCCTAGCCCTAATCCCATTCCCAATAATCCAAAATCCCACTCCCTCTAGTCCCAAATCCCTAACCCTAATCCCGGTTCTCACTAGTCCCAAATCCCTAACCCTAATCTCAGTTTCCACTAGTCACAAATCCCTAACCCTAATCCCACTGTTACTAGTTGCAAATCCCTAACCCTAACAATTATACCGCTCCCACTAGTCCCAAATCCCTAACCCTAATCTCACTCCACAATTCCCAAATCCCTAACCCTAACTCTGCTCCCAATATTATCAAATCCCTAAACCTATCCCTAATCCCGATCCCACAAGTCCTAAATGCCCAATCATAACCCTAATTCCACTCCCACTAGTCCCAAGTTCCTAACCCCAATCCTAGTTCCCACTGATCCCAAATCCATAACTCTATCCCTAATCCCAATCTTACTTGTCCCAAATCCCTAACCCTTATCCCACTCCCACTAGTACAAAATCCCCAACCCTAATTTATGTTCCCACTAGTCCCAAAACCTTAATGCCACTCCTACTAGTCCCAAATTCCTAACCCTAAACCTAATCCCAGTTCCCAATAGTCCACAATACTAACCATAACCTCACTCCCATTGGTCCCAAATCCCTAACCCTAATCCTGCTCCTACTAGTCCCAAATCTCTAACCCTATCCTCAACCTTACTCCTGCTCCCACTTGTCCCAAATCCCTAACCATAATCCCAGTTCCCACTAGTCACAAATACCTAAGTCTAATCCCACTCCTACTAGTCCCAAATCTTTAACCCTAGCCCTAATCCCACTCCTAATAATCAAAAAACCCACTACCTCTAGTCCCAAATCCCTAACCCTCATCCCAGTTCTCACTAGTCCCAAATCCCTAACCCTAATCCGAGTTCCCACTAGTCCCAAATCCCTAAACCTAATTCCACTCCCACTAGTACTGAATCTCTAACCTTAACCCTAATCGCCCTCCCACTAGTCCCAAATTCCTAACCCTAATCTCAGTTCCCACTAGTCCCAAAAACCTACTCCCAGTCCTACTAGTCCCAAATTTGTAACCCTAACCCTAATACCACTCCCATTATTATAAATTCTCTAACCCTAATCCCAGTTAACACTAGTCCAAAATCTCTAACCCTAACCCCAATCCCACTCCTACTAGTCCCAAATCCCTAACCCTTATACAACTCCCACTAGTCCCAAATTTCACTCTCACTAGTTCGAAATACCTCACTCTAATCATAGTTCTCACTATTCCCAAATCCCTAAATCAATCCATAATCCCACTCCTACTTGTTCCAAATCCCTAACCCTAAACCCGCTCCCACTAGTCCCAAATCCCAAATACCACTAGCCCCAAATACCTAACCCTATCCCTAATCCCACTACTACTAGTCCAAAATCCCTAACCTTAATCCTGCTCCCAGTAGTACCAAATCCCCAACCCTAATCCCAGTCCCACTAGTACTAAAGCTGTAAGAAAAACCCTAATCCCAGCTCCCACTAGTCCCAAATTACTAACCCTAATCCCAGTCCCCACTAATACAAAATCTTTAACCCTAATCCCTCTACCACTAGTCCCAAATCCCTAACCCCAATCCTTGTTCCCATTATTCCCTAATCCATAACCCAAACCCTAATCCCATGCCTAGTAGTCCCAAATTCCTGACCCTAACCCTAATCCCTCTCCCACTTGTTCTAAATCCCACTGCCACTAGTCCCATATCCCTAACCCTAACCCTAATCCCACTCCCACTAGACCCAAATCCCAAACCCTAACCCTAATCCCACTCCCACTAGTCCCAATACCCTAACCCTAATCCCAGTTCCCACTACTCCCAAATCCCTAACCCTAATTCCACTCTCACTAGTCCAAAAATCCAAACCCTAATCCAAGTTCCAATTAGTCCCAAATCCCTAACCCTAACCCTAATCCTTCTCCAGCTAGTCCCAAAACCCTAACCTTAACTCCAACCTTATCCCAGTTCCCACTAGTCCCAAATCCCTAACCTCACTTCTACTAGTCCCAAATCACTAACCCCAGCAATAATCCCACTTCCAATAATCCCAAATCCCACTCCCTCTAGTCCCAAATCCCTAACCCTAATCCCAGTTCTCACTAGTCTCAAATCCCTAACCCTAATTCTAGTTCCCTCAAGTCACAAATCCCTAACCCTAATCCCACTCTTACTAGTTGAAAATCCCTAACCCTAATGATAATCCCACTCCCACTAGTCCCAAATCCCTAACCCTAATACAACTCCACAAGTCTCAAATCTCTAACCTTAATCCTGCTCCCACTAGTCCCAAATCCCTAACCCTAATCCCAATCCCACAAGTCCTAAATGCCTAATCATAACCCTAATTCCACTCCCACTAGTCCCAAATTCCTAACCCCAATCCCAGTTCCCACTAATCCCAAATCCCTAACTCTATTCCTAATCCCACTCTTACTAGTCCCAAATCCCTAACCCTAATCCCACTCCCACTAGTACAAAATCCCTAGCCCTAATCACAGTTCCCACTAGTCCCAAATCCCTTACCCTAATATGCTACTACTAGTCCAAAATCCCTAACTTTAATCCCAATCCCTCTAGTCCTAAATTCCTAACCCTTATCCCAGTTCCCACTAGTCCATATCCCTAACCCTAATCCCACTAGTCCCAAATCCCTAACCCTAATTTCAGTCCCCACCAGTCCCAAATCCCTAACCATTAACCTAATCCTGCTCCCACTGTTCCCAAATCCCTAACCTAACTCTAATCCCACTCAAACTAGTTCTAAATCCCTAACCCTGATCCCAGTTCCCACTACTCCAGAATCCCTAACCCTATCCCTTATCCCACTCCTACTAGGCCAAAATCCCTTATCTTAATCCTGCTCCCACTAATTCCAAATCACAAACCCTAATCCCAGTACCATCTAATCCCAACTCCCTAACCCTAACCCTAATACCACTCCTACTATTACCAAATCCCTAACCCTAACCCTTATCACACTCACACTAGTACCAAATCTCTAAACCATAATGCTAATCTCAGTTCCCATTAATCAAAAATCCCTAACCCTAGTCCCTCTCCCACTAGTTCCAAATCCCACTACCAATAGTCCCATATCCCTAAACCTAACCCTAATCCCACTCCCACTAGTCCCAAATACCAAACCCTAATCCCACTCACACTAGTCTCAAAACCCTAACCCTAATCCCAGTTCCCATTAGTCCCAACTCCCTAACCCTAATCATGCTCTCACTAGTCCCAAAATCCAAACCTTAATTCCAGTTCCAACTATTCCCAAATCCCAAACCCTAATCCTGCTCCTACATGTCCCAAATCCCTAACCCTAATTTAACCTTCAATCCTACTCCTGCTCCCACTAATCCCAAAACCCTAACCCTCATTCCTACTCCCAATAGTTCCAAATCTCACTTCCACTTCCAAATCCTTAACCCTAACCCGAATTCCAGATCCCACTAGTCACAAATCCCTAATCCTAATCCCACTCCAAATGTCCCAAATCCCTAACCCTAACCCTAATCCCGCTCCCACTAGTTCTAAATGCCTAAACCCAATCACCGTTCCCACTAGTCCCAAATCCCTAACGCTATCCCCACTCTTACAAGTCCCAAATCCCTAACCTCAATGCTAATCCCTTTCTCACTTGTTCCAAATCCCACTCCCAATAGTCCTATAACTCTAACCCTAACCCCAGTTCCCACTAGTCCTAAATCCCTAACTCTAATCCCACTCTCACTAGTCCCAAAACCCAAACCCTAATCCCAGTTCCAATTAGTCCCAAATCCCTAACCCTAATCCTGCTCCAACTAGTCCCAAATCCCTAACCTTAACCCCAACCTTACTCCTGCTCCCACTAGTCCCAAATACCTAACCCTAATCTCAGTTCTCACTAGTCCCAAATCCCTAACCTTAATTCTAGTTCCCTCAAGTCACAAATCCCTAACCCTAATCCCAATCTTATTAGTTGCAAATCCCTAACCCTAATGATAATCCAACTCCCACTAGTCCTAAATCCCTAACCCTAATACCACTCCACAAGTCTCAAATCCCTAACCCTAACCTTTATCCTGCTCCCAATAGTCCCAAATCCCTAACCCTAATCCAAGTTTTCACTAGTCCCAAATCCCTAACCCTAATTCTAGTTCCCTCAAGTCACAAATCCCTAACCCTAATCCCACTCTTACTAGTTGCAAATCCATAACCCTAATGATAATCCAGCTCCCACTAGTCCCAATTCCCTAACCCTAATACCACTCCACAAGTCTCAAATCCCTAACCCTAACCCTAATCCTGCTCCCAACAGTCCCAAATCCCTAACCCTAATCCCAATCCCACTAGTCTTAAATGCCTATTAATAACCCTAATCCCAATCCCACAAGTCCTAAATGCCTAATCATAACCCTAATCCCACTAGTCCCAAATTCCTAACCCCAATCCCAGTTCCCATTAATCCCAAATCCCTAACTCTATTCCTAATCCCACTCTTACTATTCCCAAATCCCTAACCATAATCCCACTCCCACTAGTACAAAATCCCTAGCCCTAATCACAGTTCCCACTAGTCCTAAATCCCTTACCCTAATCTTGCTCCTACTAGTCCAAAATCCCTAACTCTAATCCCGCTCCCTCTAGTCCTAAATCCCTAACCCTAATTCCAGTTCCTATTAGTCCATATCCCTAACCCTAATCTTACTCCCACTAGTCCCAAATCCCTAACCCTAATTTCAGTCCCCACTAGTCCCAAATCCCTTACCATTCACCTAATCCTTCTCCCACTGTTCCCAAATTCCTAACCTAACTCTAATCCTACTCAAACTAGTTCCAAATCCCTAACCCTATCCCTAATCCCACTCCTACTAGTCCAAAATCCCTAATCTTAATCCTGCTCCAACTAATTCCAAATCCCAAACCCTAATCCCAGTACCATCTAATCCCAATTCCCTAACCCTAACCCTAATCCCACTCCTACTATTACCAAATCCCTAACCCTAACCCTAACCCTTATCCCACTCCCACTAGTACTGAATCTCTAACGATAATGCTAATCCCAGTTCCCATTAATCCCAAATCCCTAACCACTCTCCCACTAGTTCCAAATCCCACTCCCAATAGTCCCATATCCCAAAACCTAATCCTAATCCCACTCCCACTAGTCCCAAATACCAAACCCTAATCCCACTCCCACTAGTCCCAAAACCCTAACCCTAATCCCAGTTCCCACTAGTCCCAACTCCTTAACCCTAATCATGCTCCCACTAGTCCCAAAATCCAAACCTTAATTCCAATTCCAACTATTCCCAAATCCCTAACCCTAACCCTAATCCTGCTCCTACTTGTCCCAAATCCCTAACCCTAAACCTCACCCCAACCCTACTCCTGCTCCCACTAGTTCCAAATCCCTAACCCGAATTATAAGTTCCCACTAGCCACAAATCCCTAACCCTAATCCCACTCCAAAAGTCCCAAATCACTAACCCTAATCCCAATCCCACAAGTCCCAAATCCCCAACCTCAACCCTAATCCCTCTCTCACTAGTTCCAAATCCCACTCCAAATAGTCCCATAACTCTAACCCTAACACTAATCCCACTCCCACTAGTTCCAAATCCCAAACCCTAACCCTAATACCACTCACACTAGTCCCAAAACCCTAACCCTTATCCCTATTCCCATTTGTCCCAACCCCCTAATGCTAACCTCAGTTCCCACTAGTGCGATATCCATAACCCTAATCCCGCTCCTACTATTCCCAAATCCCTAACCCTAATCCCAGATCCCACTAGTCCCAAATCCCTATCCCTAACCCTAATCGCACTCCCACTAGTCCCAAATCGCACTCCCACTAGTCCCAAATCCCTAACTTATCCCAGTTCTCACTTGTCCCAAATCCCTAACCCAATCCCTAATCCCACTCCTACTATTTGCAAACCCTAACCCTAATCCCACTCCCACTAGTCCCAAATCAATAACCCTAGCCCAAATATCACTCCCACTTGTCCCAAAATCCTAACCTAAACCCTGAACTCACTCCTACTAGTCTCATTCCTAACCCTAACCCTAATTTCACTCCCACTCTTTCCAAATCCCTAACTATAACCCTAAATCTACGCCCAATAGTCCCAAATCTGACTCCCACTAGCCCCAAATCCCAAACCCTAATCCCAGTTCTTATTTGTCCCAAAAACCTAACCCTAACCCTAATCATAGTTTACACTAGTCACAAATCCCTAACCCTAACCCTAATCCCACTCCTTCTAGTGGCAAATCCCTAACCCTAACCCTAATTCTGCTCCCACTAGTTCCAAATTGCAAACCCTAATTCCACTCCCACAAGACCCAAATCCCTAACCCTAACCCTAATCCCACTTCCATTATTCCCAAATCCCTAACCTTAACCCTAATCCCTCACCCACTATTCCCAAATCCCAAACACTAATCCCACTCCCACTATTCCCAAATACCTAACCCATATCCCAGTACCCACTAGTCCCAAATCCCTAACCTTATCCCTAATCCCATTCCCACTAGTCACAAATCCCTAACCCTAATCCCACTCCCACTAGTACAAAATACCTAACCCTAATCTCAGTTCCAACTTGTCCTATAACCCTAATCACACTCTTACTAGTGCCAAATTTCTAACCCTAACCCTAATCCTGCTCTCAATAGTTCAAAATCTCTAACTCTAATCCCAGTTCCAAATAATCCCAAATCCCTAACCCTAATCCCAGTTTCCACTACTCCCAAATCCCTAACCCTAATCCTGCTCCTACTAGTCCCAAACCCCTAACCCTAATCCTGCTCCCACTAGTCCCAAATCCCTCTTTCACTAGTCCCAAATCCCAAACCCCAATCCCAGTTACCACTAGTCAATATCCCTAACCCTAACCACACTTCCACTAGTTCCAAATCACTAACCCTATTCTAAGTTCCCACTAGTCCCAAATCCCTAACCTTAGCTCTAATCCCACTCCCACTATTCCCAAATCCCTAACTATAACTCTAATCCCACTCAAACTAGTTCCAAATCCCTAATCCCAGTTTCCAATACTCCCAAATCCCTAACCATAATCCTGCTCCCTCTAGTCCCAAATCCCAAATCCTAATTCCCACTAGTCCCGTATCCCTAACTCTATCCCTAATCCAACTCCTACTAGTCCAAAATCCCTAACCCTAATCCAACTCCTACTATTCCCAAATCCCTAACCCTAACCCTAATCCCAGTTACCACTAGTCCCAAATCCCTAACCCTAACCCCAATCCCAAGCTCACTAGTCCCAAATCCCACTCCCACTAGTCCCAAATCCCTAATTTATCCCATTTCTCACTAGTCCCAAATTCCTAACCCAATCCCTAATCCCACTCCTACTATTTGCAAACCCTGATCCTATTGCCACTCCCATTAGTCTCAAATACCTAACCCTAATTCCACTCCCACTAGTCACAAATCCCTAACCCTAATCTCAGTTCCAACTTGTCCTATAACCCTAATCACACTCCTACTAGTGCCAAATTTCTAACCCTAACCCTAATCCTGCTCTCAATAGTTCAAAATCTCTAACTCTAATCCCAGTTCCAAATAATCCCAAATCCCTAACCCTAATCCCAGTTTCCACTACTCCCAAATCCCTAACCCTAATCCTGCTCCTACTAGTCCCAAACCCCTAACCCTAATCCTGCTCCCACTAGTCCCAAATCCCTCTTTCACTAGTCCCAAATCCCAAACCCCAATCCCAGTTACCACTAGTCAATATCCCTAACCCTAACCACACTTCCACTAGTTCCAAATCACTAACCCTAATCTAAGTTCCCACTAGTCCCAAATCCCTAACCTTAGCTCTAATCCCACTCCCACTATTCCCAAATCCCTAACTATAACTCTAATCCCACTCAAACTAGTTCCAAATCCCTAATCCCAGTTTCCAATACTCCCAAATTCCTAACCATAATCCTGCTCCCTCTAGTCCCAAATCCCAAATCCTAATTCCCACTAGTCCCGTATCCCTAACTCTATCCCTAATACAACTCCTACTAGTCCAAAATCCCTAACCCTAATCCCACTCCTACTATTCCCAAATCCCTAACCCTAACCCTAATCCCAGTTACCACTAGTCCCAAATCCCTAACCCTAACCCCAATCCCACGCTCACTAGTCCCAAATCCCACTCCCACTAGTCCCAAATCCCTAATTTATCCCAGTTCTCACTAGTCCCAAATTCCTAACCCAATCCCTAATCCCACTCCTACTATTTGCAAACCCTGACCCTATTGCCACTCCCATTAGTCTCAAATACCTAACCCTAATTCCACTCCCACTAGTACCAAATCTCTAACTCTAAACCTAATACCAGTTCCCACTAGTCCCAAATCCCTAACCCTAACCCTGCCCCCACTAGTCCCAAAACCCTAATCCCAGTGCCCACTGTTCATAAATCCCCAACCCTAACCCAAATCAATCTGCAACTAGTCCCTATCCCTATCCATAATCCCACTCCTACTAGTCCCAAATTCATAACCCTAACCATAATACTTCTCACACTAGTACCAAAACTCAAACCCTAACCCCAGTTCCCACTAGTTCATAACCCTAAGCCTAACCCTAATCACACTCCACTAGTCCCAAATCCATAACCCTGATCTCAGTTCCCACTAGTCCCAAATCCCTAATCCAACTCCCACTATTCCCAAATCCCTAACCCCATTTTTAATCCCACTCAAACTAGCTCCAAATCCCTAACCCTAATCCCACCCCCACTACTCCCAAATTCCAATTCCCACTAGTCCCGAATCCCTAACCCTATCCCTAATCCCACTCTTACTAGTCCAAAATCCATAACCTTTATCCTGCTCCCACTAGTTCCAAATCCCAAACCCAAATCCCAGTACTATTGAATCCCTATTCCCTAACCCTAACCCTAATCCCACTCCTAATATTTCCAACTCCCAAACCCTAACCCTAATCCCACTCCCACTAGTACTGAAAATCTCTAACTATATCACCAATCCCAGTTCCCATTAGTCCCAAATCCCTAAAACTAACCCTAATCCCATTCCCCACTAATACCAAATCCCTCTCCCACTAGTCCGAAATCCCTAACCCTAATCCTTGTTCCCACTAGTCCCATATAAATAACACAAACCCTAATCCCACTCCTTCTAATCCCAAATCCCTAACCCCAACCCTAATGCCTCTCCCACTAGTTCCAAATCCCACTCCCAATAGTCCCATAACCCTAACCCTAATCGCACTCCCACTAGTCCCAAATCCAAAACCCAAACCCTAATCCCACTAATCCCAAAACCCTAACCCTAATCCCAGTTCCCACTAGTTAAAACTCCCTAACGCTAACCCAAATCACACTCCAACTAGTCCCAAAATCCAAACCCTAATCCCAGTTCCAACTATTCCCAAATCCCTATCCCAAACCCTAATCCCAATTCCAACTAGTCCCCAAACCCTAATCCCAGTTCCAGCTAGTCCCAAATCCCTAACCCTAATCCTGCTCCTACTAGTCTCAAATTCCTAACTCTAATCCCGCTCTCACTAGTACCAAATCCCTAACCCTAATCCCATTTCCCACTAGTCCATATCCCTAACCCTAACCCTAATACTCCTCAAACTAGAACCAAAACTCAAATCCTACTCCCAGTTCCAATTAGTCCCAAATCCCCAACCCAACCCTAATCCTGCTCCTACTAGTTACAAATCCCTAACTCTAATCCCACTCCCACTAGTCCCAAATTCCTAACCCTAATCCCACTCCTACTAGTCGCAAATCCCAAACCCTAGCCCTAATCCCACTAATAATAAAAAATCCCAATCCCTCTAGTCCCAAATCCCTAACCCTAATCCCATTTCTCACTAGTCCCAAATCCATAACCCTTATCCCAGTTCCCACTAGTCACAAATCCCTAACCCTAATCCCACCCTTACTAGTTGCAAATCCCTAACCCTAATGATAATCCCGTTCCCTCAAGTCCCAAATCCCTAACCCTAATTACAGTTCCCACTATTCCCAAATCCCTAATCCCAGTTCCCACTAATCCCAAATCCCTAACCCTAATCCCACTCCTACTATTCCCAACCATAACCCTAATCCCAGTTCCTGTTAGTCTCAAATCCCTAATCCTAACCCTAATCCCAGTCCCCATTAATACCAAATCCCTAACCCTAATCCCTGTCCAACTAGTAGTTATTCCCTAACCCTTACCCTAATCCTGCTCCCACTAGTCCTAAATCTCTAACCCTAAACATAATCCCACTCCCACTAGTCCCAAATTCCTAACCCTAATCTCAGTTCCCACTAGTCCCAAAAATCTACTCCTGATCCTACTAGTCCCAAATTTGTAACCCTAACCCTAATCACACTCCCATTAGTAAAAAATTCTCTATCCCTAACCCTAATTCCAGTTCCCATTAGTCCAAAATCCCCAACCCCCATCCCACTCCTACTAGTCCCAAATCCCTAACCCTAATCCCACTCCCACTAGTCCCAAATAACACTCCCACTAGTCTCAAATCACTGACTCTTATCCCAGTTCTCACTAGTCCCAAATCTCTAACCCAATCCCTAATCTCACTCCTACTATTTGCAAACCCTAACCCAAATCCTGCTCCCACTAGTCCAAAATCCCTAACCCTAATCCCACTCTCACTAGTCCCAAATCTCTAACCCTAATCCCAGTTCCCACTAATCCATATCCCTAACCCTAATCTTACTACCACTAGTCCCAAATCTCTAACCCTAATCCCACTCCCACTAGTCCCAAATCCCTAACCCTAACCCTAATACCACTCTCACTTGTCACAAATCCCTAACTTAAATCCTAAACTCACTCCTACTAGTCTCATTCCTAACTCTAACCCTAATCCCACTCTCACTAGTCCCAAATCCCTAAACTCAGTTCCCACTAGTTCCAAATCCCTAACTCTAATTCCACTCCCACTATTCCCAAATCCCTAATCCTACCCCTAATCCCACTCCCAATAGTCCCAAATCCGACTCCTATTAGTCCCAGATCCCAAACCCTCATCCCAGTTCTGATTTGTCCAAAAAAACTTACCCTAACTCACATTTCCACTAGTCACAAATCCCTAACTCTAATCACACTAATAATAGTGGCAAATCCCTAACCCTAACCCTAATGCTGCTCCCACTAGTTCCAAATTGCTAACCATAATCCCACTTCCACAAGTCCCAATTCCCTAACCCTAATCTCTCTCCCTCTAGTCACAAAAACCCTAACTCTAACTCTAATCTCGCTCCCACTAATCCAAAATACCTAACCCTAATCCCAGTACCCACTAGTCCCAAATCTCTAACCTTATCCCTAATCCCACTCCTACTATTTCCAAATCCCTAACCCTAATGCCACTCCCACTAGTATCAAATCCCTAACCATAATCCCAGTTCCCATTACTCCCAAATCCCTAACCCTAATCCTGCTCCTACTAGTCCCAAATTTCTAACCCTAATCCAGCTCCCGCTAGTAACAAATCTCTAACTCTAACCCTAATCCCAGTGCCCAATAATCCCAAATTGCTAACCCTAATCCTGCTCCCACTAGTCCCAAATCCCTATCCCTAATCCCAGATTCCGCAATCCCAAATCCTCAACCCTATCCCTAATCCCATTCCTACTAGTCCCAAATTCATAACCCTAACCATAATACTCCTCACACTAGTACCAAAACTCAAACCCTAATCCCAGTTTTTAATCCCACTCAAACTAGGTCCAAATCACTAACCCTAATCCCGCTCCACTACTCCCAAATTCCAATTCCCACTAGTCCCGAATCCCTAACCCAATCCCTAATCCCACTCTTACTAGTCCAAAATCCATAACCTTTATCCTGCTTCCTAGTTCCAAATCCCAAACCCAAATCCCAGTACTATTGAATCCCTATTCCCTAACCCTAACCCTAATCCCACTCCTAATATTCCCAACTCCCAAGCCCTAACCCTAATCCCACTCCCACTAGTACTGAATCTCTAACTATATCACTAATACCAGTTCCCATTAGTCACAAATCCCTAAAACTAACCCTAATCCCATTCCCCACTAATACCAAATCCCTCTCCCACTAGTCCCAAATCCCTAACCCTAATCCTTGTTCTCACTAGTCCCATATAAATAACACAAACCCTAATCCCACTCCTTCTAATCCCAAATCCCTAACCCCAACCCTAATGCCTCTCCCACTAGTTCAAATCCCACTCCCAATAGTCCCATAACCCTAACCCTAATCGCACTCCCACTAGTCCCAAATCCAAAACCCAAACCCTAATCCCACTCCCACTAATCCCAAAACCCTAAACCTAATCCCAGTTCCCACTAGTTACAACTCTCTAACCCTAATCACACTCCCACTAGTCCCAAAACCCTAACCCTAATCTCAGTTCCCATTAGTCCCAAATCCATCACCATAACCCTAATCCCACTCCCACTCTTTCCATATCCCTAACCCTAACTCTAATCCCACTCAAACTAGTTCCCAATCCCTAACCCTAAATCCCACTACCACTAGTAAAAAATCCCTAACCCTAATCTCAGTTCCCACTTCTCCTAAAACTCTAATCACACGCCTAATAGTCCCAAATTTCTAACCCTAACCCTAATCCGGCTCCCAATAGTACAAAATATCTAACTCTAACCCTAATCCCAGTTCCAACTAGTCCCAAATCCCTATCCCTAAAACTAACACCAATTCCCACTACTCCCAAATCCCTAATCCTAATCCTACTCCTACTAGTCCCAAATCCCTAACCCTAATCCAGCTCCCACTAGTCCCAAATCACTCTTCCACTAGTCCCACATCCCTAACTCTAATCCCAGTTCCCACTAGTCTATATCCCTAACCCTAACCCTATTCACACTTCCACTAGTCCCAAATCCCTAACCCTGGGACCAGTTCCCACTAGTCCCAAATCCCTAACACTGCTCCCTTTAGATCCAAATCCCAATTCCCACTAGTCCCATATCCTTAACCCTATCCCTAATCCAACTCCTACTAGTCCATAATCCCTAACCCTAATCCTGCTCCTACAACTCCCAAATTCCTAACCCTAATCCCAGTTCCCACTGGTCCCAAATCCCTAACCCTAATCCCACTCCCACTAGTCCCAAATCCCTAATTTATCCCAGTTCTTACTAGTCCCAAATCCCTAACCCAATCCCTAATCCCACTCCTACTATTTGCAAACCCTAACCCTAATCCCACTCCCACTAGTTCCAATTCCATAACCCTAATCCCACTCCCACTAGTCCCAAATCCCTAACCCTAACCCTAATCCCGCTCATACTAGTCCCAAATTTCTAACTCTAATCCAGCTCCCACTAGTACCAAATTTTTAACTCTAACCCTAACCCTGCTCCCACTAGTCCCAAAACCCTATCACTAATCCCAGTCCCTGCTAGTCCAAAATCTCTAAACCTAATACTCCTCACACTAGTACCAAAACTCAAACCCTAAACCCAGTTCCAACTAGTCCCAAATTCCCAACCCTAACCCTAATCCAGCTCCTACTAGCCCCAAATCCCTAACTCTAATCCCACTCCCACTAGTCCCAAATTCCTAACACTAATCCCAGTTCCCACTAGTCCATATCCCTAACCCTAATCACACTACCACTAGTCCCAAATCCCTAATCCTAAGCTCAGTTCCCACAAGTCCCAAATCCCTAACTATAACCCTAATCCTGCTCCCACTATTCCCAAATACCTAATCCTAACTCTAATCCCACTCAAACTAGTTCAAAATCCCTAAACCTAATCCCACTACCACTAGTCCCAAATCCCAATTCCCACTAGTCCCAAATCCCTAATCCCAGTCCTACTAGTCCAAAATCGTTAACTTTAATCCTGCTCAAACTAATACCAAATCCCAAACTCTAATCCCAGTTCCTTCTAATCCCAATTCCCTAACCCTAATCCCACTCCTACTATAACCAAATCCCTTACCCTAACCCTAATCCCACTTCAACTAGTACTAAATCTCTAAGCAAAACCCTAATCCAAGTTCCCACTAGTCACAAATTTCTAACCCTAACCCTAATCCCAGTCCCCACTAATACCAAATCCCTAACCTTAACCCTAATCCCTCTCCCACTAGTCTCAAATCACTAACCATAATCCTTGTTCCCACTAGTCCCAAATCCGTAAACCAAACCCTAATCCCACTCCTTTTTGTCCCAAATCCCTAAACCTAACCCTAATCCCTCTACCACTAGTTCCAAACCCCAATCCCAATAGTCCCATATCCCTAACCCTAACCCTAATCCCACTCTCACTAGTCACAAAACCCTAACCCCAATCCCACTTCCCACAAGCTCCAAATTCTTAACTCTAACCCTAATCCCACTCCCACTTGTCCCAAAATGCAAACCCCAACCTTACCCCTTCTCTCACTAGTCCCTAAATCCCTAACCCTAAACCCAGTTCCCACTAGTCCCAAATCCCTAACCCTAATCCCACTCCTACTAGACCCAAATCCCTAACTCTAGCCCTAATCCCACTCCCATTTGTCCCAAAACCCACTCCCTCTAGTCCCAAATCCCTAACACTAATCCCAGTTCTCACTAGTTCCAAATCCCTAACCCTAATCCCAGTTCCCACTAGTTACAAATCACTAAACCTAATCCCACCCTTACTAGTTGCAAATCCCTAACCCTAACAATAATCCCGCACCCTCTAGTCCCAAAATGCACTCCCACTAGTCCCAAATCCCTAACTTATCCCAGTTCTTACTTGTCCCAAATCCCTAACCCAATCCCTAACCCCACTCCTACTATTTGCACACTGTTATGACTAATTTCTGATTGGGATTCTAAAACAAAGTTAATACTGCAGCTGCAGGAACAGATTCACAGGACTCAATCACGTGTTTAAAATGTCCGTTCAGTCTCAAAATGTATTATTACATGTTATTTTATACATATATAAGCAAGGGGTAGTGTGAGATGTTATTAAAAACTAACAATTAGAAATATATTATTAAAAGCTAGCGAATAGAACAATTGAAAAAGTAAAACCTTGAGAAGGGAGGGGGAGTAGAGAGCGTTTAGCAAGAGATGTGTCTGTGTGTTAGTTGAAGGTTACAGAGCATATTTCAACAGTGAGAACAAAATGGAGTCTCTTGTGCTTAAATGAACAGTACAGTGAATGTCCATGTCATTTCCCTCCTTTTGTTTATTTGACACCCTTCTTCTTCACATTACATTCTGCTTGCTGATTGCTGGTAACTCCTGTTACATTGGCATAAAGAGATGGCATCCTGTTCAGCTCTCTCCTAGCTTTCTCACAATAATGGGTTCATCAGGGCTGGTGGTACATTTGTTGGTACAGCGGGTAGGCATAGCCTGATGAGGAAGTACATAATAAATATGAGAAATAGGAACATCACAAGGTAAGCGCCTAGTTTCTGTAACCATGTTGCTATGCCATATAAAAAGTCACCAAAACCTAAACCCTGAAAGGGGTTCCATTCTTCTTTAGCAATATCCCTGGCCTTATTCTGTAGTTCTCTTATCTTAGTAAGATGCCCTTTAATGTCCTCATTATCAGAAATATATATACAACAGTCAGTGTGAATTACCTTGCACATCCCACCTTGAGCTGCAGTGAAATAATTAAAGTTAATCTGTGCTCTATTACTACTTTTCTTAAGCTGAGCCATTTCTTCATTTAATAAACCTATTTTAGTGGTAATAAGGTTAATAATCTCAAATACAATTCTAGTGTCATGTGTGTTGCTTCAATTCCCCATCCTGTCCAGGAAGGGAACCATGACCATGCCATGTCACCTTCAGTGAACAGCTCTCTTTTGAACACAAAGGGTATCCTGGACTTTGATCTTGTCCCACTGTATCTTTGCGAACATTCAAAGTAGGTGCTAACTTCCCAATATAACATGTACCTGTAAAATTAGTAGGAAGCCAGGCGTAAGCTTTATTTCCACATATATAATATAACCCTCTATGTATAGATGATATGCCTGCTCCTAAAAAACTGGAAGCAATAGCATGGAAACTCAGGTAACCGATATTTTCACATATTGGGAACTATGTCCATGTCACAAACCCTAACTCTAATCCCACTCCCACTAGTCCCAAATCCCTAACCCAAATCCCACTCCCACTAGGCCCAAATCCCTAACCCGAATATCACTCCCACTTGTCCCAAATCCCTAACCTAAACCCTAAACTCACTCCTACTAGTCTTATTCCTAACCCTAACCCTAATCTCACTTCCACTATTCCCAAATCCCTAACTATAACCCTAATACCACTCCCAATAGTCCCAAATCCGACTCCCACTAGTCCGAAATCAAAAACCCTAATCCCAGTTCTCATTTGTTCCAAAAACCTAACCCTAATCCCAGTTCCCACTTGTCCCAAATCCCTAACCCTAATCCCACTCCCACTAGTCCCAAATCCCTAACTCTTATCCCAGTTCTCATTTGTTCTAAAAACCTAACCCTAACACTAATCCGCGTTCCCACTAGTCCCAAATCCCTAACCCTAATCCCACTCCCACTAGTCCCAAATCCCTAACTCTTATCCCAGTTCTCACTAGTTCCAAATCCCTAACCCAATCCCTAATCCCACTCCTACTATTTGCAAACCCTAACCCAAATCCCGCTCCCACTAGTCCCTAATCCCTAACCCTAATCCCACTAGTTCCAAATCCCTAACTACAATCCCAGTTCCCACTAGCCCATATCTCTAACACTATTCTTACTCCCACTAGTCCCAAATCCCTAACCCTAATCCCTCTCCCACTAGTCCCAAATCCCTAACCCTGACCCTAATACCACTCTCATGTGTCCCAAATCCCTAACCTAAACCCTAAACTCACTCCTACTAGTCTCATTCCTAACCCTAACCTTAATCCCACTTCCACTAGTCCCAAATCCCTATTCTCAGTTCCCACTAGTCCCAAATTCCTAACTCTAATCCCACTCCCACTATTCCCAAATCCCTAACCCTAACCCCACTCCCAATAGTCCCAAATCTGACTCTGACTAGTCCCAAATCCCAAACCCCAATCCCAGTTCCCACTAGTCACAAATCCCTAACCCTTACTCTTATCACACTCCTAATAGTGGCAAATCCCTAACTCTAATCCCGCTCCCACTAGTTCCAAATGGCTAACCCTAATCTCATTCCCACAAGTCCCAAATCCCTAACCCTAACCCTATTCCCACTCCCATTAGTCCCAAATCCCTAACCTTAACCCTAATCCCTCTCCCACTAGTCCTAAATACCTAACCCTAATCTCGCTTCCACTATTCCCAAATGCCTAACCCTAATCTTAGTACCCACTAGTCCAAATCCCTAACCTAATCCCTAATCCCACTCCTACTAGTCCCACATTTTTAACCCTAATCCAACTCCCACTAGTACCAAATCTCTAACTCTAGCCCTAATCCCATTGCCCGCTAGTCCCAAATCCCTAACTCTAATCCAACTCCCACTAGTCCCAAATCCCTAACCGTAATCCCAGTTCCCACTAGTCCATATCCCTAGGCCAAAACCTAATCACACTTCCCACTAGTCCCAAAACCCTAACCATAACCCTGATCCCACTCTCACTATTCCCAAATCCCTAACCCTAATCCCACTTCACTAACCCCAAATCCCAAATCCCTATTCCCACTAGTCCTGAATCCCTAACCCTATCCCTAATTGCGCACCTACTAGTCCAAAATTCCTAACCTTAATCCTGTTCCCACTAATTCCAAATCCCAAATCCTAATCCCAGTTCCATCTAATCCCAATTCCCTAACCCTAAACCTAATCCCACTTCTAATATTCCCAAATCCCTAACCCTAACCCTAATCCCACTCCCACTAGTACTGAATCTCTAACCATATCACTAATCCCAGTTCCTATTAGTCCCAATTTCCTAACCCTAATCCTCTCCCATTAGTCCCAAATCCCTAACCCTAATCCTTGTTCTCAATAGTCCCAAATACCTAACCCAAACCCTAATCCCACTCCTACTAGTCCCAAATCCCTAACCCCAACCCTTATCCCTCTCCCACTAGTTCCAAATCCCATTCCCAATAGTCCCATAACCCAAACCCTAATCCCACTCCCATTAGTCCAAAATCCAAAACCCTAACACTAATCCCACTAACACTAGTCCCCAAACCCTAGCCTTAATCCCAGTTCCCACTAGTCCCAACTCCCTAACCATAATCACCCTCCCATTAGTCCCAAAATCCAAACCCTAATCTCAGTTCCAACTATTCCCAAATCCCTAATCCTAAATCTAATCCTGCTCTTACTAGTCCCAAATCCCTAACCCTAACCCAAATCCCAGTTACCACTAGTCACAAATCCGTATCCTAAATCCCAGTCTTACTAGTCCCAAATCCCTAACCCTAATCCGACTCCCACTATAACAAATTCCTAACCCTAATCTATTTTCCCACTAGTCCCAAAACCCTAATCCCACTCCTACTTGTCCTAAATTTCTAACCCTAACCTGCTCCCACTAGTACAAAATCTCAAACTCTAATCCCAGTTCCAACTAGTCACAAGTCTCTAACTCTAACCCTAATTCCAGTTCTCACTGGTCCCAAATTCCAAACCCTAACCCTAACCCTAATCCCACTTCCACTAGTCCCAAATCCCACTCCCACTAGTCCCAAATCCCTAACTCTTATCTAGGGATGAGCTTCATGTTCGTGTGTACAGAGAGCCGTAATTGGCCAAAGCCAAGGAGAATCTGTCTCAGCTGATTTAGTACTCGCCCCACACTATATAAGGCCACCTGCACGTCAGCCCTGTGTAGTGTGTTCCAGCTTGAGAGAGAGATAGAGAGAGAGAGAGTCATTTGATTTAAGTTAGATAGAGTAGGCAGGTCGAGTCAGTTAGCTGCACTTACAGTGTATTGTGTATATATATGCATCCCAGGTGTTGTATACACTGTATTCAGTTTTAGCTAGATCCTGTTCTTCTCTTCCTAATATACTGACAGGCAGGCAGGTGTTTTTACAGTATTTCCAGTTACTGTACTGTGTACTCTGCACAGTTGCACCTACAGTATAGCTATCTAAAGCCAGGTGCTTGTGTAGGCTCTTGATGTATTTCCAGTTACTCTACTGTGTACCCTGCTCAGTTGCACCTACAATATAGCTACCTGAAGCCAGGTGCTTGTGTAGGCTCTTTGAAATATTTCCAGTTACTGTACTGTGTACCCTGCACAGTTGCACCTACAGTATAGCTATCTGAAGCCAGGTGCTTGTGTAGGCTCTTTGAAGTATTTCCAGCTACTGTACTGTGTACCTTGCACAGTTGAACCTACAGTATAGCTACCTAAAGCCAGGTGCTTGTGTAGGCTCTTTGAAGTATTTCCAGTTACTGTACTGTGTACCCTGCACAGTTGCACCTACTGTGTAGCTACCTGAAGCCAGGTGCTTGTGTAGGCTCTTGACATATTTCCAGTTATTGTACTGTGTACCCTGAACAGTTACACCTACAGTATAGCTACCTGAAGCCAGGTGCTTGTGTAGGCTCTTGACGTATTTCCAGTTACAGTACTGTTTCCCCTGCACAGTTGCACCTACAGTATAGCTACCTGAAGCCAGGTGCTTGTGTAGGCTCTTTTAAGTATTTCCAGTTACTGTACTGTGTACCCTGCACAGTTGCACCTATAGTATAGCTACCTGAAGCCAGGTGCTTGTGTAGGCTCTTTGAAGTATTTCCTGTTACTGTACTGTGTACCCTGCACAGTTGCACCTACAGTATAGCTACTTGAAGCCAGGTGCTTGTGTAGGCTGTTGACATATTTACAGCCACCGTACTGTGTACCCTGCACAGTTGCACCTACAGTATAGCTACTTGAAGCCAGGTGCTTGTGTAGGCTGTTGACATATTTACAGTCACCGTACTGTGTACCCTGCACAGTTGCACCTACAGTATAGCTACCTGAAGCCAGGTGCTTGTGTAGGCTCTTGATGTATTTCCAGTTACTCTACTGTGTACCCTGCACAGTTGCACCTACAGTGTAGCTACCTGAAGCCAGGTGCTTGTGTAGGCTCTTGAAGTATTTCCAGTTACTCTACTGTGTACCCTGCACAGTTGCACCTACAGTATAGCTACCTGAAGCCAAGTGCTTGTGTAGGCTCTTGATTTATTTCCAGTTACTCTACTGTGTACCCTGCACATTTGCACCTACAGTATAGCTACCTGAAGCCAGGTGCTTGTGTAGGCTCTTTGAAGTATTTCCAGTTACTGTACTATGTACCCTGCACAGTTGCACCTACTGTGTAGCTACCTGAAGCCAGGTGCTTGTGTAGGCTCTTGACATATTTCCAGTTACTGTACTGTGTACCCTGCACAGTTAAACCTACAGTATAGCTACCTGAAGCCAGGTGCTTGTGTAGGCTCTTGACATATTTCCAGTTACAGTACTGTTTAACCTGCACAGTTGCACCTACAGTATAGCTACCTGAAGCCAGGTGCTTGTGTAGGCTCTTTGAATTATTTCCAGTTACTGTACTGTGTACCCTGCGCAGTTGCACCTACAGTATAGCTACCTGAAGCCAGGTGCTTGTGTAGGCTCTTTGAAGTATTTCCTGTTACTGTACTGTGTACCCTGCACAGTTGCACCTACAGTATAGCTACTTGAAGCCAGGTGCTTGTGTAGGCTGTTGACGTATTTACAGTCACCGTACTGTGTACCCTACACAGTTGCACCTACAGTATAGCTACCTGAAGCCAGGTGCTTGTGTAGGGCTCTTTGAAGTATTTCCAGTTACTGTACTGTGTACCCTGCACAGTTGCACCTACAGTATAGCTACCTGAAGCCAGGTGCTTGTGTAGGCTCTTTGAAGTATTTCCAGTTTCTGTACTGTGTACCCTGCACAGTTGCACCTACAGTATAGCTACTTGAAGCCAGGTGCTTGTGTAGGCTGTTGAAGTATTTACAGTTACTGTACTGTGTACCCTGCACAGTTGCACCTACAGTATAGCTATCTGAAGCCAGGTGCTTGTGTAGGCTCTTGACGTAATTCCAGTTACTCTACTGTGTACCCTGCACAGTTGCACCTACAGTATAGCTACCTGAAGCCAGGTGCTTGTGTAGGCTCTTTGAAGTGTTTCCAGTTACTGTACTGTGTACCCTGCACAGTTGCACCTACAGTATAGCTACTTGAAGCCAGGTGCTTGTGTAGACTGTTGACGTATTTACATTCACCGTACTGTGTACCCTACACAGTTGCACCTACAGTATAGCTACCTGAAGCCAGGTGCTTGTGTAGGCTCTTTGAAGTATTTCCAGTTACTGTACTGTGTACCCTGCACAGTTGCACCTACAGTATAGCTACCTGAAGCCAGGTGCTTGTGTAGGCTCTTTGAAGTATTTCCAGTTTCTGTACTGTGTACCCTGCACAGTTGCACCTACAGTATAGCTACTTGAAGCCAGGTGCTTGTGTAGGCTGTTGAAGTATTTACAGTTACTGTACTGTGTACCCTGCACAGTTGCACCTACAGTATAGCTATCTGAAGCCAGGTGCTTGTGTAGGCTCTTGACGTAATTCCAGTTACTCTACTGTGTACCCTGCACAGTTGCACCTACAGTATAGCTACCAGAAGCCAGGTGCTTGTGTAGGCTCTTTGAAGTATTTCCAGTTACTGTACTGTGTACCCTGCACAGTTGCACCTACAGTATAGCTACTTGAAGCCAGGTGCTTGTGTAGGCTGTTGACGTATTTACAGTCACCGTACTGTGTACGCTACACAGTTGCACCTACAGTATAGCTACCTGAAGCCAGGTGCTTGTGTAGGGCTCTTTGAAGTATTTCCAGTTACTGTACTGTGTACCCTGCACAGTTGCACCTACAGTATAGCTACCTGAAGCCAGGTGCTTGTGTAGGCTCTTTGAAGTATTTCCAGTTTCTGTACTGTGTACCCTGCACAGTTGCACCTACAGTATAGCTACTTGAAGCCAGGTGCTTGTGTAGGCTGTTGAAGTATTTACAGTTACTGTACTGTGTACCCTGCACAGTTGCACCTACAGTATAGCTATCTGAAGCCAGGTGCTTGTGTAGGCTCTTGACGTAATTCCAGTTACTTTACTGTGTACCCTGCACAGTTGCACCTACAGTATAGCGACCAGAAGCCAGGTGCTTGTGTAGGCTCTTTGAAGTGTTTCCAGTTACTGTACTGTGTACCCTGCACAGTTGCACCTACAGTATAGCTACTTGAAGCCAGGTGCTTGTGTAGGCTGTTGACGTATTTACAGTCACCGTACTGTGTACCCTATACAGTTGCACCTACAGTATAGCTACCTGAAGCCAGGTGCTTGTGTAGGCTCTTTGAAGTATTTCCAGTTACTGTACTGTGTACCCTGCACAGTTGCACCTACAGTATAGCTACCTGAAGCCAGGTGCTTGTGTAGGCTCTTTGAAGTATTTCCAGTTTCTGTACTGTGTACCCTGCACAGTTGCACCTACAGTATAGCTACTTGAAGCCAGGTGCTTGTGTAGGCTGTTGAAGTATTTACAGTTACTGTACTGTGTACCCTGCACAGTTGCACCTACAGTATAGCTATCTGAAGCCAGGTGCTTGTGTAGGCTCTTGACGTAATTCCAGTTACTCTACAGTGAACCCTGCACAGTTGCACCTACAGTATAGCTACCAGAAGCCAGGTGCTTGTGTAGGCTCTTTGAAGTATTTCCAGTTACTGTACTGTGTACCCTGCACAGTTGCACCTACAGTATAGCTACCTGAAGCCAGGTGCTTGTGTAGGCTCTTGACATATTTCCAGTTATTGTACTGTGTACCCTGCACAGTTACACCTACAGTATAGCTACCTGAAGCCAGGTGCTTGTGTAGGCTCTTGACATATTTCCAGTTACAGTACTGTTTACCCTGCACAGTTGACCCTACAGTATAGCTACCTGAAAACAAGTGCAGGTGCTCTCATACTAATAATACTAGAGGCAGGCAGTTGATTCTGCTAGCTGCAGTATCAGTATATATATATATATATATATATATATATACATCCCAGTTGTGTGCAGCTACATCTCACTGCAGGCCAATAGTATGTCTGGAAGGCCAACAAGAAGAGGCAGAAAGAGGGCAAGCAGGCTCTGTGTCTAGAGGCAACAGTTCTGGTCGTGGACATGGTGCATCCTCATCAGCACGTGGCTGTGGGACACTCTTGGCCTTTTTTTTGACAGCTGGCTGTGTTGAGCCGCAACATGCGGAAGACTTGGTCGAGTGGATGACCAAGCCGTCCTCATCCTCCTCATCCTCTCTCACCCAGGCTCAGGGTACTTTGTCTGGCAAAGCAGCTGCCAATGTGGCCTCTTCCCTTGGCTCAATGGCATCAGTGACTCCTTCCCTAGCCCCACCATGTCCTCCTGAGGAGCACCTCAAACTGTTTGACCAGTGTTAGGTACATGCACCAGGAGGATGCCCAGCATTTTGAAGGCTCCGATGATGGTACTCAGCTAGAGGAAGGCAGTAACGTGAGCCCAGACAGAGGAGGTGACCAAGAAGGACAGCAATCTGGCAGTCATGTTCCCCCAGCTGCAGCATACTGCCAGGTGTGCTCCAGTGATGAGGAGGGAGGGGATGATGAAGTCACTGACTCCAGGTGGGTGCCTGATAGGAGAGAGGAGGAGGGGGAGGCAAATCACCAACAAGACAGGATGCCCTCCAGGAACCAGCCTAAGGGCAGCACACTGACTGCATCATACCGCAGAGCTCCGCATGTGCAAGGCGCTGCTGTCTCTGCACGTTATTCCAAAAGTTCTTTGGTGTGGGCCTTTTTTGAGACGAGTGCATCAGATCACACTGCTGCTATTTGCAACATATGTCTCAAGCGTATCTCGCGTGGCCAAAACATCTCCCGCTTGTGCACCACATGCTTGACCAGACATATGATGACCTGCCATTAGGGATGAGCTTCGAGTTCGAGTCGAACTCATGTTTGACTCGAAAATCGGCTGTTCGCAAGTTCGCCGAACAGCGAACAATTTGGGGTGTTCGCGGCAAATTCGAATGCTGTGGAACACCCTTTAAAAATCTATGGGAGAAATCAAAAGTGCTAATTTTAAAGGCTTATATTCATGGTATTGTCATAACAAGTGTTTGGGGATCTGGGTCCTGCCGCAGGGGACATGGATCAATGAAAAAAAAGGTTTAAAAATGGCCGTTTTTTCGGGAGCAGTGATTTTAATAATGCTTAAAGTGAAACAATAAAAGTGTAATATCCCTTTAAATTTCGTACCTAGGGGCTATAGTATGCCTCTAAAGGGGCGCATGTTTCCCGTGTTTAGAACAGACTGACAGCAAAATGACATTTCAAAGGAAAAAAAGAAATTTAACCACTTGCTTACTGGGCACTTAAACCCCCCTCCTATCCAGACCAATTTTCAGCTTTCGGCGCTGACGCACTTTGAATGACAATTGCGCGGTCATACAACACTGTACCCAAATGAAATTTTTATCACTTTTTCACCACAAATAGAGCTTTCTTTTGGTGGTATTTGATCACCTCTGTGGTTTTTAATTTTTATTAAAAAAATGTAAAAAACTGATTTTTTTTTTAAAAAAAGTTTATTTTTTTATATTTTGTTTTAAAAAATTTTAAACGGGTAATTTTTCTCCTTCATTGATGTACGCTGATGAGGCGGCAGTGATGGGCACTGATAGGCGGCAGTGATGGGCACTGATGGGTGGCAGTGATGGGCACTGATGGGTGGCAGTGATGGGCAGCACTGGCAGGTGGCACTGATTGGCACTACAGGTGGGCATTGATAGGTGGTACTTGTGGGCACTGTTAGGTGGCACTGTGGGCACTGTTAGGTGGCACTGTGGGCACTATTAGGTGGCACTGTGGGCACTATTAGGTGGCACTTTTATTGGGCACTGATGAGGCAGATGTGCCTCTTCCACTTGGGGACCGATGTCCCTCACATCCGATCCGGTGATCGGCTTTTTTTTCTACTCGCGCTGTCAGCGTGAGTAAAAAAAAAAAACGATTACCGATCTTTTGTTTACATCATGTGATCAGCTGTCATTGGCTGACAGCTGATCACATGGTAAGGGGCCGGGACCGGCCCCTTACACAGATCGGTGATCAGCCGAGTCTCAGTGACTCGGTGATCACAACGCACCCGGCAGGGAGCGTGCACAGGGGAGGACATCATATGACGTCCTCCCGGGAATGTAGGTCCGCGCTGTAGCCGTCATTCGGCTATAGCGCGGATGCCAAGCGGTTAAACTACTCGTGGCTATTAATGAATTGCCGGTCCGACAATACACATAAAAGTTAATTGATAAAAATGGCATGGGAATTCCCCAAAGGGGAACCCCAAACCAAAATTTAAAAAAAAAATGATGTGGGGTCCCCCTAAATTCCATACCAGGCCCTTCAGGTCTGGTATGGATATTAAGGGGAACCCCGGCCAAAAAAATGGTGTGGGGTCCCCCTCATAATCTATACCAGGCCCTTCAGGTCTGGTATGGATTTTAAGGGGAACCCCGCGCCAAAATTTAAAAAAAAATGGCGTGGGGTCCCCCCAAAAATCCATACCAGACCCTTATCCAAGCATGCAACCTGGCAGGCTGCAGGAAAAGAGGGGGATGAGAGAGCACCCCCCTCCTGAACCATACCAGTCCACATGCCCTCAACATTGGGAGGGTGCTTTGGGTAGCCTCCCAAAACACCTTGTCCCCATGTTGATGAGGAAAAGGGCCTCATCTCCACAACCCTGGCTGGTGGTTGTGGGGGTCTGCAGGTGGGGGGCTTATCGGAATATGGAAGCCCCCTTTAACAAGGGGACCCCCAGATGAAATGGTAAGTGGGTACCATTTCTCTAAAAAAGAGACAGTTTTTGACAATTCCTTTATTTAAATACTTCATCTTTCTTCTTTCTTCTATCTGCTATCTTCCTTCAGTTTCTTCCTCCATCTTCTACTTCTTCTGGTTCTTCTGGTTCTTCCTCCGGTGTTCTTGTCCGGCTTCTTCCTCCACGGCGGAGGAAGATGAAGAGAAGAGCGGGAGCCTCCTTCCATGCCATCATGGATGCGGAGCGGCCCGAGGAGAAGAAGGGAAGAAGACGCCGACCCCACGGAGGAAGATGCCAGACGAGAACACCGGAGGAAGAATCGGAAGAACCAGTAGAAGAAGAAACTGAAGGAAGATAGAAGATAGAAGAAAGAAGAATGAAGAAAGAAGAAGCATTTAAATAAAGGAATTGTCAAAAACTGTCTCGTCATTTTTAACATTTTTGACAGTTTTTTAGTGAAATGGTACCGGCTAGTGTTGTGGGGATGAGGCCCTTGTCCTCATCAACATGGGGACAAGGTGTTTTGGGGGCTACCCCAAAGCACCCTCCCAATGTTGAGGGCATGTGGCCTGGTACGGTTCAGGAGGGGGGGCACTCTCTCGTCCCCCCCTCTTTTCCTGCGGCCTGCCAGGTTGCATGCTCGGATAAGGGTCTGGTATGGATTTTTGGGGGACCCCACGCCATTTTTTTTATTGTGGCGTGGGGTTCTCCTTAAAATCCATACCAGACCCTTCAGGTCTGGGATAGATTTTGAGGGGGACCCTACGCCATTTTTTTAAAAATTTTGGCTGGGGTTCCCCTCAATATCCATACCAGACCTGAAGGGCCTGGTATGGAATTTAGGGGGACCCCCACGTAATTTTTTTTAAATTTTGGTTTGGGGTTCCCCTGTGGGGAATTCCCATGCCATTTTTATCAATGAACTTCTATGTGTATTGTCGGACCGGCAATGCATTAATAGCCGCGAGTAGTTTTAAATGACTGTTTTTCCTTTGAAATGTCATTTTGCTGTCAGACTGTTCTAAACACGGGAAACATGCGCCCCTTTACAGGCATACTATAGACACCCCCCAGGTATGAAATTTAAAGGGATATTACACTTTTATTGTTTCACTTTAAGCATTATTAAAATCACTACTCCCGAAAAAACAGCTGTTTTTAAAACTTTTTTGCATTGATCCATGTCCCCTGGGGCAGGACCCAGGTCCCCAAACACTTTTTATGACAATAACTTGCATATAAGCCTTTAAAATTAGCACTTTTGATTATTCATGTTCGTGTCCCATAGACTTTAATGGTGTTCGCACGTTCGAATGAATGTTTTGCCTGTTCGCATGTTCTGGTGCAGGGGGGTGTTCGGCTCATCCCTACCTGCCATGCAGTTCGTTGGCAAGCATACCTAAAAGACCCACACCAAAGAACAAAGAGGACCTCTGTCATGTTTATGCAGTAGAGTTTGTCGATCAGCATACCTGTCTCCATGTGTTCATCTCTAGAGACCAGCTGACCCTCACCTGACTGCTTTTGTAACCTCTCCTCTAAGCATGGCCCCACCCCAGGCCCTATCAGGGAACCCTATATTAACCTGTGCACTGCAAGCCAGCAGTGCTGATCATCCATTGTGTGTGTTAGCCTCTGTGTGTACTTGCTGTGTTTCCTACATCTGATTCCTGTTACCAACTTTGGCCAGTTCTTAACTATTCCTGTCTGCTCATGACCCTGACCTTTGGTGTGTTCCCGACCATCCCTGTTTGTCTGTGACCCTGAACCTTGGCATGTACTCTGTTGTCCTTGTCTGCTTGTGGCCCCGACTTTGGCTTGTCCCTTACTTTCCTTGTTGTTCCAGCCTGCTGCCTCCTTCCTCTTCTCCTGTAGTCTACCGTGAGCATGAGCTGTGAGACCCTGGGGGCCGCGACCTGGAGCCAGACTGCAGCACAGTCCATCCTTACCATTAAAGGCTCTGGTGAACACCTGCTGGCTCTTAGACTCCGCGCCCTGGGGAATCTATGCTCTAGCTCCCAGTGGGATCTGTGTCAGTGATCCAGTAGATTTGCTTCCTGAACCTCCCAGGGTTCAATCCGCAGCAGTCAGCCATAGGGTCCACTACCTTGCGGTGCACTCCTGATCCCAACGGTGTTCATCTGTCATCCAGCCTCTAGGTGACCTGACAGTTTGATCAGCCATGGACCCGGCTGATGTGCCGCTACCGGCAGATGATCCGCTGCAGGGCTTAGTTCGCAGACTTGAGACCCAGGAATCGCATCAGACCCAAGTGATGCGATTCCTTCAGGATTTGGCATCCCGTTTGGAACAGGTTCAGGCCTCATTAGGACCCCCAGTTCAACAACCTCAACCGCTATCTGCTGCTGCACCTATCGCACCAGTCGCAGCCACACATTCAATACAACTGCCAGCTCCGGCCCATTTCTCTGGGGACTCCAAGGCTTGCAGGGGGTTCCTTAGCCAGTGCACAATTCATTTTGAACTTCCTGTTCAATCGGGCGAAAGTAGCCTATATTATATCCCTTCTGTCCGGCAAGGCGCTAGCTTGGGCTGCCCCTCTGTGGGAACTGAATGATCCAGTGGTTTCTAGCCTGTCTGATTTCTTGAAACTTTTTCGGAATATCTTCGAGGAACCGGGTCGTGTCTCCTCAGCGGCTAGCACTCTTTTACGTCTCCATCAAGAGTCCGCTTCTGTGGGACGGTATGCTCTTCAGTTCCATATCCTCACAGCTGAATTGAGCTGGAATAATGAGGCCCTAGTTGCAACCTTTTTACATGGCCTCTCTGATAGAGTGAAGGATGAATTAGCAAGAAGATCCCTTCCTGCTGATCTGAACGGTGTCATCACCTTGTGTAACCAGATCGATATTCGCTTTCAGGAGAGGGCCCTGGAAAAAAGACGCCAGCACTCCCCGTTCCTTAGGCAGCTTGAGCTCCCAGTCCCTTCTCTTCGATCTGAGGAGCACCCCCTGCCCGCTGAGGAACCTATGCAGCTGGGCTGGACCAAGTTGTCTCCTGAAGAATGTGCTAGGTGCAGAACTCTGGGCCTGTGCCTCTACTGTGGAGCCGAAGGTCATTTTCGTGACACTTGTTCTCTTCGCCCAGAAAAACGATCGGGGCTAATACATCTGGAAGGTGGAGTATTAGACCCTGAAGTATCACCTTCACCTTCTCGTCTTCTTCTTTCTGTGTTCTTTCATGTCAGCGCTTCCTCTCATATGGTCTCGGCACATCTGGATTCCGGAGTCGCTGGCAATTTCATGGACTGGGGAACTGCATCTTCAATGAGAATTACCCTTTTGCTCCTTACTACACCTTTGGTGGTCTTGGCGATTGATGGCACTGTTCTCCCAGGGGGCCCTATCCACTTCCAGACCCTCCCTGTTAAGATGTCGGTAGGGACACTCCACTAGGAGTGGATATCCTTCCTTGTCTTACCTAAGGCTTCATCTCTTATCATATTAGGTCTTCCTTGGTTAGGGCTCCATTCTCCACATGTTGATTGGACTGCTGGACAGATCTTGACTTGGGGTTCCTCCTCCTTCCTACTCAAGGTTACCCCAAAAGAGAATACTCCTGTTGCCACCATCCCAGTATCTTCTGCTCTTCCCACTGCGTATAGCGATTTCTGGAATGTCTCCTGCAATAGTCGGGCTTAGGCACTCTCTGGGTTGTGTGGTACTCTGGATGAGAAGCCTACCTGTGAACCTGAGCTGATCAGTCACTTCAGTTTGCATGGCCATTTCTCTTTGCCTGTCCCTGGACCCCCTTGGACACACACCCAGGCTGACTCGTCCACCAGTTCCAAAGTCGCTACGCCTTGCGATGCAATTCTGGTGGTCGCTGCACCTGGCAATGCTGTTCAGTCGGCCTCTGCACCAGTCCAGCCTATGCCCAGTGAGCTTCCTGCTTCTTGTTCAGGACCTTCTGTAACCTGTCCTCACCCTACTGCTACTACGTCCATTCAAACCTGCTTAAGAGGCTCAATCCATCCTTTGGATAGACTGCCTCATTCAGCCAGGTGGGGTTTTCAATCTTTTGTTCAGGGCTCTCTGCATTCTGTTTGTGTTTCAGCTATCCAGCTTAACTCTTGTGACACGTCACCTTTTAACCAACCTGACCTCAGGTATTCACTGACCTCTACCCAGTCTGATGGTCCTGTGTTGGATGTCCAGCACAACTTTAAGGGTCTGGGGGACCCTGCTCAGACTTCTGATGGTCTTCTTGTGCCCTTACCCATTTCTAAAAAGCCTTTAGTCCTCAATAAGTCCTTTCGTCCTCTCCTTACCTCAGTTCCGGCCTCTGAGGATAATCTAAAGTACGAGGTTAGTCAAGTTTTGGATTCCCGGCTCCGTAAAGGCATTCTTTAGTACCTCGTACATTGGAAAGGGTTTGGTCCTGAGGAGAGGTCTTGGATCACTAAATATGAGGTCTTTGCTCCTCGTCTATTGAGGAGGTTCCATCTGGAGTTTCCCTTTAAGCCTGGGCACAGGTGGGGGAGGGGGAGGTCTTAAGAGGGGGGTACTGTCATGGTTATGCAGTAGAGTTTGTCGATCAGCATACCTGTCTCCATGTGTTCATCTCTAGAGACCAGCTGACCCTCACCTGACTGCTTTTGTAACCTCTCCTCTAAGCATGGCCCAACCCCAAGCCCTATCAGGGAACCCTATATTAACCTGTGCACTGCAAGCCAGCAGTGCTGATCATCCATTGTGTGTTAGCCTCTGTATGTACTTGCTGTGTTTCCTACATCTGATTCCTGTTACCGACTTTGGCCTATTCTTAACTATTCCTGTCTGCTCGTGACCCTGACCTTTGGCGTGTTCCCGACCATCCCTGTTTGTCTGTGACCCTGAACCTTTGCGTGTACTCTGTTGTCCTTGTCTGCTTGTGGCCCCGACCTTGGCTTGTCCATTACTTTCCTTGTTGTTCCAGCCTGCTGCCTCCTTCCTCTTCTCCTGTAGTCTACCGTGAGCGTGAGCGTGAGCTGTGAGACCCTGGGGGCCACGACCTGGAGCCAGACTGCAGCGCAGTCCATCCTTACCATTAAAGGCTCTGGTGAACACCTGCTGGCTCTTAGACTCTACACCCTGGGGAATCTATGCTCTAGCTCCCAGTGGGATCTGTGTCAGTGATCCAGTAGATCTGCTTCCTGGACCTCCCAGGGTTCAATCCACAGCAGTCAGCCATAGGGTCCACTACCTTGCGGTGCACTCCTGATCCCAACGGTGTGCATCTGTCATCCAGCCTCTAGGTGACCTGACAACCTCTTCTTGCTCCTCATCAGCTGGGATCTCCAACCCCACTATACCTTCAGTCCTCTCTGAGACCTGCACTGAGAGGAATGAAGGTGTAGAATTAGGTGTGTCACAGCCACGTACTTGTGAGCAATCTGCTATTGGTACACCGACATCAGATTGTATCAGGCAAATTTCCCTGCCCCAGCTGCTGTACCGCTGAAAGAAGTTCGCTCCCAGCCATCCACATGCCCAGCGGTTGAATGCTAGCTTGGCAAAATTGCTATCACTTCAACTGCTACCTTTTCAGTTGGTAGACTCTGCCCCCTTCTGTGAGTTTGTGGAATATGCGGTTCCTCAGTGACAGGTTCCGAAACGCCACTTTTTCTCATGGAAGGCGATTCCAGCTCTCTACCGGCATGTGGAAAGCAATGTCTTGGCCTCGCTGGATAGGGCGGTCAGCGGTAAGGTGCATATTACCGCTGACTCATGGTCCAGCAGGCATGGACAGGGACATTACCTAAGTTTCACAGCACATTGGGTGACTCTGCTGGCAGCTGGGAAGGATGCAGGACAAAGTGCAGTAGTGGAGAGAAAAAAGTAACTCCTGCGCACAGGTGGATCACCAAGTATAGTACATAAACATAGGCCTTGCTGCCCTCAAGGATGGGGATCCTAGTAGAAACCGAAACAAAAAGAAGACAAGGGCGCACCAGCCTTGTGCATTAACTTTTAAAACATTTATTAAATTAAAAATAGTAAAAGAAGTGACTCACAAGCGATTGGTGGAGGAGGCACAACGTAAAATCGCACCAGTAGACAGTCTGCGATTTGTGATGAGCGAAAACCTTCCAGGGGTCGTGGAGGAAAGCACAGACGTTGCAATCCGCTAACGCGTTTCGAGGGGAGAGTCCCCTCTTCTTCAGAGCTATGCAGTGCAACCCACCTCGGCGAACCTCACTTATAAATGCCTGCAAGCCAATAAGACAGGGATGGGCTGCGGGGCTCCTCCCCCTTTAAAGAGTCCCTCCCTCCTAAGTCCTCTAATCCGGCATGCCAAATACATATAAGGGCATATGCAGACACGTGTACACAGCATACATACACGTGCATGCATACATACACGAAAAAAACAATAATAATCAATTGATAGATGAATCAATAAGAAGTGAACTGCAGCACACTGTGCATACGAACTGAAAGGCGACATGCGATGTCTAAAGAGCACCAGATATAAAACACAATAAATGTTACCAATCACACTGCCAGATGTACATTGCAGTAGACATTGCAAATCACAGTGGATGAGAATCACCACCTCAAAGACTCACTCAAAAACAATGTTACTAATCCCACTGCCAGATGTACACCGCAGTATTACAGATCATAGTGGATAAGAATCGCCACCTCAAAACCTCACTCATCAAGTCGCAGCATATGCACAGTGGATGGACGTGTGCATGTACTTACACTGGCATTGTGGTAGTAGGTGCCTGTGAAATGTCTTCACATCCACTACACAGCGGGCCGGTAGCTGCAGCATGTCTATAGTTAAGAGGAACGCACGCCGATGTGCTTACTTTCCAAGCTACAGGGGGAAGAGGTGCAGTCTGCGTGCCACGCTGGAGGAGGGAGGCGGGGCTGACGTCTCCCCCTCCGTATGACGCGCAGTATACTGGCCGTGCGGGCGGCATGGGGCAGCCTGGTGACGTGCAGCTAGGGGCGGGACCGACATGTGGGATGTTGAAATCATTAATAATGGTAATGTGTGTGTGTTTTTTCTCTGGTACAGCGGTAGGTGATGCTATTACAGGGGTAATGCTTGTAGAAGTGTTTTTTATAAAAAAAAACAAAAAACAAAAAAAAAAAAAATCATACCGCTAATAAAAATAGTAGTAAAAATTGTTATAATAGATGATAGATCATCCAACCACCAACGCGACCAGCACGCTGTACATGCAGTTTATATACGCATATGGGTGCCCCCAGACTCGCATGCCACTATTCAGCTACAGATCAGCTCCCATGATTTTTTTTTTTTTATTCTTTAATTTAAAATTTCACAAGTAAAATACATAGATAACATAAATCAAAAGAATATGTTTGAACAATAAAAATAACATTGAAGTACATTTATCAGACAAGTATTTACAATATTTACATAACCCTCCCACCTCCCTCCCAAAACCCTCCCACTTCCCTCCCAAACCCCACCCACAAAAAACAAAAATGTACAACAGCAAAAATAAAGACATCTCACAACAATAAAATATATCAAGAATGTTTCAAAACAAACAATAAAGATAACAAAGAACATTAACAAAACAACCCACTCCCATCCCTCATAGCGAATAAATGACAAACTATCCCTATTATATACTATCCCTCCATCCTATCCCTACACAAACAAAAACACTCCTATATTCTTTCTCCACACTATCCCTTTATCACCATCTGTACTCACCCTGGAAAACAAAATAAAAAAGGTTAATCATCCAAAAACAAACATCAAAAACATAATTTACATATTTACATTATATACACCATTGTTTCCACTCCTCCAATTTCCATAATTTCCTTGCATCCTTCTCTCCTAACTTCTTATAATCATAATACGCATAATTGTAAATCCTTCCTCGGACCATGGCCACGCATTCCTTCACCTTAACCACTTCCTGCTTAAAAATTAAAATATTCCGAACATCCCACAAACACTCTTTTATACAATTCACAACAATCCATAACAACCTCTCCTCATTCCTCCCCAGATCACACAAGCCATATAACACCATCTCATACGTTACACTATTTACACCAGTCAACCCCTCAATCATCTTCTCCATCCTTTTCCATATTTTCTTTGCATAGCGACACTCCCAGAACACATGTACCACCCTCTCAATCCCCCCACACCCCAGCCTTGGACACACTTCACTGTCCACAAACCTTCTCCTTCTCTGAAACTCTCTTGTAGGCAAACACCCATGCACCCCCATCCATGCAATATCCTTTTGTCTATTATCCATTCCCTTACAGCACACATTCTTCCAGACTTTCTTACATTCGGCTACTCTTAAACCACCTATTCCTTCCATCTCCTCCCTTTCTTTCAGTATCTGCATAACTTTCTTACACTCACACCATTTAGCTCGCGCCACATCCTGCAACCCATACCTCCTCATACACCTTTCAATCCTCACATAAAACCAAGGCGCAACAAAACATACAGGCTTCCTCAAATCAACTTCACACAACTTATATTTCTGTAACACACTGCCACATGCATATTTTACCATACACCCTGCAACATTCTCTTTCTCACTTAATCTCACACACGTACTTACATACTTCACCACCAGAAATTTCTCAATACATAACATACCTTTCCCGCCATTCATTACTCCTTTCATTACTTTCTCTCTTTTCAACTTCTCCATCTTAGACGACCAAAAAAAGGAAAAATACATTCTCACAATTTGTTTCATCACCCTATCTGGAGCTGGAAACACATAATATAAAAATAACAAAATCGGAATCACAACAGCCTTCACAATCAACACCTTTCCTTCCAACGATAAAGTCCTTAAAGACCAAAAATCAATTTTCTTTTTTACTTTCACCAACGCATCCTGCCAACTCGCTCTCCCATACAAATCAGAATCAAACTTGACACCTAAAATCCTCACTCCACCCTCACAAAACTTCCAACCACCCTGTTCAATCCCCCTCCATACACCAAACAATTTACACTCACTTTTCCCCATATTCACACTGAAACCACTTGCCATACAAAAAATCTCAATCAACAACTTCACTCTTTTCAGTCCTGCCATATCTCTACAAATCACTGTAACATCATCCATATATCCTATTACTTTCAAAACCCTGCCACCACTCCCTGGTATTTCCACCCCTCTCACACACTTATCTTTCATCAACATCCTCAACAAAGGTTCAATCACACAAATAAACAACACGGGTGATAACGGGCAACCCTGCCTCACACCCGACCTAATGCTTATATCATTCGTCATCCACCCATTCACCAACACCTTACCTACCATACCTCTATACAAGCACTTAATCCACCCAATCAGCACCTCAGGTAACCCCATTCTCCTCAATACTTTAAACATAAAATCATGCAACACTCTGTCATACGCCTTCTCAAAATCCACAGCCAACACCGCCACTTCCTGCTTCCTCTCCTTACAAAACCATAACACATCCCTCAAGCTCACCAAACTTTCTGCAATAGACCTCCCAGGCACCGCACACGCTTGCTCCTCCCCCACCAATTTCTTCACCACTGCACGCAACCTATTTGCCAATACTTTCGCCACCACCTTATAATCTACATTCAACAATGATATAGGCCTCCAATTTTTCAACTCTCGCTTGTCACCTTTTTTATACAACAAAACAATCACGCTTTTTGACATAGATTCAGGCATCCTCCCCTCTTCCAAAACTTTCATCACCATCTCATACACGCAGTCACCAATCATTTCCCAAAACGTACAATAAAAATCAACTGGCAAACCATCACTCCCAGGCGTCTTACCTTTCTTCATACTCCCCAGACATTCATCAACTTCACCTTTACTCACTTTCTCCCCTAACATACTCTTATCTTCCATATCCAGACACATCTCCACCTGTTCCAACACTTCCTTCTCAACCCTCTCATCCCTCTTCTTTTCCGTATATAAATCGGAATAAAACTTCCAAATTTCATCTCCCAAACTCCTTTTCCCACTTACCACCTGTCCATTCTCATCCAACACACTTGACAAATCCACCTTCCCACCATATACCTTTTTAAAGAAAAAACGCGTACACTTCTCATCCTTCTCTTTCACTACCATCCTTGCTTGCGACATAATCTCTCTCCCCCTCCGCTCCATAAAGACTCGCAATTTCCCTCTTGCTTCCACTAATTCACACCCCACATTCTCTCCCCATTCCCTTAGTTCTTCCAAATATTCCAATCTCTTCAGCCACCATTCATACGCCTCACGTTCCTTTTTCGCAATCTCACAACCCTTTCTTATAAAAAACCTCTTAGTCTGATCTTTCGCCCACTCCCACCACTCGATCACACTTAAAAAATCATTCCTCCTCTTTTTAAGTTTCCCAAAAAACTCAACATACTCTCTTTTCACACCCTCATCTTCCAATAATTCCACATTCAACTTCCACACACCTTTACCATACGTTACCTCCGATTCCATACTTACAACACACTTGATCCGACCATGGTCCGAGAAAGGCTCCCGCTGAATCATAAAGGATTCCGGCTGCAAATTTTTGGAAATAAAACAAAAATCAATTCTTAATTTCACATTACCCTTATCGCTAAAATAAGAAAACCCACCACCTTCACCCACATCCCTTAACCCAAACAACCGCAAAATCTCACCCAACTCTTTCCCAGACTTATCAACATCCCCACCACCACCTCCCTCCCCACATCTATCCCCATTACGTAAAATACAATTAAAATCCCCCAACACAATAATAGGATCCCCCCCCCCCAAAAAAACTTCATTTTTTCAAACAATTCCAACCTCCCCTTTTTATCAACCGGTGCATATACACAAAATAACTTAAAACAAACACCCCCATACTCCAAAGTAACAAACAAACATCGTCCCACCTCCACCTCCACCTTCCTTAAAATCTTAATTTTATTATTTTTAATCGGAATCCCCACGCCACTATTCCTGCTTCGACCCAGTGACCATACCTCATCCCCCCGGTCCATCTTGCAGAATATGGCTCCTCCCTCATATTGCAGTCCTGTAGGCAAAAAATATCATCAGCATAACCAGATAAGATGTTAAAAATTGCTGCCCGTCTAGATGCCGTCCCAATACTTCTGCAATTTAGGGAAGATACCCGTAAGCGCATAAAAAATTAAGAAGGGATCACATTCCGGTCAGGATTTCTTCTTTTTCCCACTTTTATCCCTGGCCCTAGTCCTCGGTCCCACCCCTGACCCCAGGCTCACCCCCCCAGATTTTTTCTTCGCCTTCCCCTTTGGTACCTTGCAGTACCCCATCACCTCCTGCAGTTCGGACACCTGACCAGTGCTCACATAAGATGGTGCCTGTGAGGAGTCCGAGTCAATCACCACATCCGATACTTCAGGGCCTGGAGAGTCCGGGAAGGAGCCTATGACCTGGGAGGACTCAGCCATCTTTCTTTTTAGGGAGAGCTGTCCCACCTCCATCTCCTCCTCCTCCTCTGAGTCCTCCGATTCCTCACCGCTCCCCTCCGACTCCCCCTCAGCCAGGAGGTGCCCAGGGACACTCTCCTCAGGTGCAGGAGAGGCCCCCTCCTCCCTTACGGCGTCAACAGAGGAGGGACCTGGCTCACCCTCCATATGTAGGCAGACATCAGCCCGCACCACCACTTCCTCGGGTAGCACTATGGTCTGTTCTACAGAGTTCACCGCGGTGGTTGGAATGGATCCCAGTCTGGCCACATCCACGTAGGACAACACCTGCTTGCCCCCTGCCTCCACAGCTTTTACCGCCACAGCTTCTGGAGTGGGCTCAGCCGCTCTGTTTACCTTCGGGCACTGTCTCGCAAGGTGCGTCCTATTACCGCAGATGTGGCAGCTCTTCTTCTCCGGACACTGACCGGCTCCGTGACCCTGCTTGAAGCAATTGTGGCATGTTAACCCAGACTCGCACTGGTCCTTGGTGTGCCCGAAAGCAAAGCACTGCCTGCAGAAGAGGGGCTGGCCAGGGTACCAAAGATAGCCACGGTTCCTTCCGATGGAAAAGGACTGAGGGGGGTGCCTGATGCCACCTATACCCTCTGGATCCGCCCTAAAGGTCACCCAAAATTTCCGCTGCCCGTTAAAGGTGCCTAGCACATTTGTCAGTTTCACATCTGCTGAAACTGACTCTCAGTACCTAAATAAAAAGGCAGCGATTTCCCCATCCTGTACAAGAGGATTGTACATATGCACAGTGATGGGGACCCGCACTTTCGTCTCACTCGACAGGAATGTGATCCCTTCCAGCATCTCATCGCCTTCCTTCTCGCCCTTCCGTAGCATACATGTCTGCAGATCTTCCTTTTTCCAGAAAGTAACATCATACATTCCAGTAGTAGGAAAACACTGCATGCAAAAAATTGCTTCTCTCGGCATCCCAAAAAGGTCTTCAATCAATTGCTTCTGAATGAAGTGCAATCCAACCTCGCTCCGTCTAGGCTCGGCCACGACCAGCCTCAAAGTGTTTAGTGCGCTCGACGGCCCCACCATACCTATGACCACCAATCCCACAGCCAACTCATGGATGGTAGGGAAAGGCGATCACTCTCGTGCACTCACGGTGGCGTCCCCCCCAATAGCAGCATGGGATGCACCCGAAGGAAACACCCCAAGTCCGAGAGGGACTGGCATCGGTCGTTACCTAATGACAAGAACAAGGCAGAAACTACACTTGATCTTAGCCAAAAGGCCGAGAAGAAGCTACAGATCAGCTCCCATGATAATGGAGGTACTAGTAGTAAAATAAATTAAATTAAATAAATAGAAATGAAACTAAGGTTCATGCCGAGAGAGGTATGCACATGCACCAACCTATTGCGACTGTTATATCATACATAATATATAGTAATGATACAAACGGTAAATAATACATCTTCAGTCGCTATATACAAAAAATGGTTGTACCAATGACTGTACAAACAAACGATATCTATACTAAACCACTAGACAATTGTCATAAATGGTGTCTCAAATGAAACACTATATAGGTATGAAATCATTAGTGATCCACTAGTGATCACAATAGAAAATTGGCTATATCAAATGATTCAGGGTGTGCACCGACAATGTCCTATATGTTAAAGGGGTTGTAAAGGTAAAAATTTTTTCACCTTAATGCATTCTATGCATTAAGGTGAAAAAACTTTTGACAGTACCGCCGCCCCCAGGCCCCCCGTTTTACTTACCTGACGCCTCGAATCTTCGCTCCTCGTCCTCGTCAGCTTCATTGCAGCTCAGCCTGGTCGCTGATTGGCTGCAGTGGATGGATTGAAAGCAGCGCAGCCATTGGCTCGCGCTGCTGTCAATCACATCCGATGACGCGGCGCGCCGGGGGGCGGGTCCGAGTGATACAGCGAGCGGCTATAGCCGCCGGCTGTATCACGGGAGCGCCCCCGCAAGCACTCACCACCGTGCAAGGGAGCTCGCATGAAGGTGGTAAATGCTTGCGGGGAGGAGCTGAAACAGCCGCCGAGGGACCCCAGAAGACCAGGTTCGGGGCCACTCTGTGCAGAACGAGCTGCACAGTGAAGGTAAGTATAACATGTTTGTTATTTTAAAAAAAAAAAAAAATAACTTTACAACCCCTTTAAGGACAGTGTAAATGCGTGCACGAATAAATAACGTAAATAAGCAGAACCACGGGGGAGGGGGGGGAGGGGGGTTTTTGGAAGAAGGAAAGCAGATAAATACCCATCAAACTCTACATGGTCAAACAATTTTGTGGACCTCGGGATCCTCATTCAACCCCCCAGGGGTCATACTACCTAAGGTGAAGATCCAGTAGGCCTCGCGTCTGCAGAGTCTCTGGTGTCTTCTACCTCTGTCGATATCACCCCTGATGGACTCAATCCCAAACACTTTAATACCCATGGGGTCTCCATGGTGAACATCTTGAGAGTGCCGAGGGACAGGATATTTGACTCGTGTGTTAATAATGTCACATTTGTGCTCGCCAATGCGCACTCTCATGGGGCGAGAGGTGCGACCAACATAAAGGCGCCCACACGGACAAATGATGCCATAAACTACATGGTCAGTGCCGCAGTTAATAAATTGCTTCAGGTGGTGAGTTCTGCCATCTATGCCAGTGACAGACTTTTTCCTGTGCCACATATATTGACAGGTGCCGCAGTTCCTAACGCTACACTTATAACTGCCTTTCTGATTGAAAATGGTCGACCAGACATTGATGGACTTATTTAAAGGTTTCTTCACCATGCTGGGGGCTATCATGCTTCTTAGTGCAGTAGTGTTGGAGGTTGTTCCGCCACCACGCCTCAAAATGCCACTACTGCTGATTCTGACACACCTCTCTCCTCCACCCCTCCTCTTCTTCTTCCTCCATTGACTCTTCTTGTGCTTTGTACTAGGAACCAGCGGTACGCGTTCAAGGGGCTACACAAGTACGCAGGCCAAAAGATGTCATGCAGTGCTTGAGCTGGTGTGCTTGGGGGACAGGAGCCACACTGGGGCAGAGATTATGTCAGCTCTGCAGGGATAGGTTCAGCGGGGGTTGACACCTCACCAACTTAAACCAGGAATGGTGGTTTGCGACAATGGCACCAACCTCCTCTCCACCCTCCGATAGGGACAACTGACCCATGTGCCCTGTTTGGCTCAGATCTTTAACTTGGTGGTGCAGCGGTTTTTAGGCAGGTACCCGGGCTTACAGGACATCCTGAAGCAAGCCAGGAAAGTCTGTGTGCATTTCTGATAGCCATATAATGCCAGTGCTCGGCTGGCAGACCTCCAAAAGGAATTTAACCTGCCCAAGAACCGCATAAGCTGTGACATGCCTACCAGGTGGAACTCAATGTTGGCCATGCTGCAGCGGCTGCACGCGCAGCAGAGGACCATCAATGAGTACTGACTATGGCACCAGGACAGGGTCAGGGGAGCTTGTTTTTTTTTCCCCACGCCAGTGGGCCATGATCAGGGATGCATGCACTGTCCTGTCACCATTTGAGGAGGCCACGAGGATGGTGAGCAGTGACAGTGCATGCGTCAGTGACACTGTCCCCCTTGTCCACCTGTTGGAGCACACGCTGCATGGAATAATGGACAGGGCACTTGAGGCAGAACAGAGCGAGGAAGAGGAGGACTTTCTTAGTTCTCAGGGCCCCCTTTATCCAGACAGTGTTCCTGCATGCCCGCCGATCACACAGGAAGAGGACGAGGAGAAGGAAGATTGTGTCAGCATGGAGGTGGAGCTTGGCACTCAGCATCAGCAGCAGTCTTTAAGGGATCATTTACAGTCCCAAGAAACCCATGGACTTGTATGTGGCTGGGTGGAGGTGACTGCGGATCATGTCAGCCTTAGTGACCCAGAGGACTCCGGACCAAATGCCTCAGCAAACCTACTCTGCATAGCCTCCCTGATCCTGCAAAGCCTGCAGAAGGATCCTCGCATTCGTGGTATCAAGGAGAAGGACCAATACTGGCTGGCAACCCTCCTTGATCCACGTTACAAGACTAATGTTGCAGACCTTATCTTGCCATTGCAGAGGGAGCAGAGGATGAAACATCTTCAGGAGGCCTTGCAGAAAGGTCTGTGCAATGCGTTCCCAGAGACTGGGAGGTTACAAACTCCTGTTCCTGGACAACATGTTGCTGAGGCTTCGGTCAGTCAAAGAAGGAGCGGTGGAGAAGGTGGCCGTCTGACCGATGCGTTCAGACAATTTTTTTAGTCTGCAGCCCCAAGGTATGATCAGTTCCAGCAACCATCTCCAGTGTCTGTTTTACATGGTGCAGGAATACCTAGGGGCAAGATCTGACTTGGACACCTTTCCCACCGAAAATCCTCTGGGTTACTGGGTCTTGAGGATGGATCACTGGCCAGAGCTTGCACAGTATGCAATTGAGCTTCTGGCCTTTCCTGCATCCAGCATTCTATCGGAACGCACATTTAGTGCTGCTGGAGGCTTTGTAACTGATCACAGTGTGAGCCTGTCCACTGACTTGGTCGACCTTCATAAAAATGAGTCAGTCTTGGATCACCACCAAATACCAAGCACGTGATGCTGATGTAACTGAATACATTTTTTGAAATGTCAGATCCCTTCAAGACTGCCTATGCTGAGGCTGAGTGACTATCCTGTTATGTTAAGTGACTATCCTCTCCCTCAATGATCATGCTGATAGCTTGTAAGAATATTTTTGGTTCTGGGTGCTGCCACCAGTGGCTAAGGCCCAATTTTTCAGCCCCTGTTTAACAGGGACGTGTAATTACAATTTTTGATGCAATTCTTTGCAGCAGGGCTCATTCCTGTGCTCCAACTACAGTATCTGAGAGGGGTTGCAGTGTTGTGGCACCAGCACCAGTGCCTAAGGCCCAATTTTCAGCCCCTATTTAACAGGGGCGTGTGATTACAATTTTTGATGCAATTCTTTGCAGCAGGGCTTGTTCCTGCGCTCCAACTAGAGTATCTGTGAGGGATTGCAGTGTTGTGGCACCAGTGCCTAAGGCCCAATATTTCTGTCCCTGTTGGACAGGTACATGTAATTGCAATTCTTGATCTAATATTTCACAGCAGGGCCCGATACAGCGCCCACCAAGAGTAACTGTGAGGACTTACAGTGTTGTGGCACCAGCACCACCACCATCAACAAAGGCCCAATTTTTCTGCCCCTGTTCAACAGGGCCATGTAATTACAATTCTTGATCTAATATTTCACAGCAGGGCCCTGTGAGGGCTTACAGTGTTGTGGCAACACCAACACCTAAGGCCCAATTTCTTCTGAGTATATAGGACAGGCCCCTACTTTCAAACATCCAACTTACAAATGACTCCTACTTGCAAACAGAAGGAGACAATGGGAAGTGAGATAAAATCTACCCCTAGGAAGAGAAATTCTCTCCTGCAAGAGTTAATATGGAAAAAACGTTTCTCATTTCCACTGATGCTCTATCACCAATCCGTGCTTCACTAAAAATCCCAAATTTTCTAAAAACATTTGTCATTATGACAGAAAGTGAGGTGAAATCTTGTGAAGAGGAGCACAGACAGCAAAACAAATGTGACAGGAGTGATAACCCTTCCCTATGTTTTTCAAAAAGCTTAAAAATAGATTTTTTGGTTGGAGCTACACTTTAAAAATGTACCAGTTCAAAATTACAAACAGATTCTACTTAACAACAAACCTACAGCCCCTGTCTTGTTTGCACCACCTGTATACTGCTGTTCAGAGTATATAGGGCCTGGGGGCCCCACGCCTTTCCTTTTTTAATTTGGGTGCGGGGTTCCCCTTAATATCCATACAAGACCCAAAGGGCCTGGTAATGGACTGGGGGGTACCCATGCTGTTTGTCTCACTGATTTTCATCCATATTGTCGGGACCCATCATTACATTAAAGCCGCAAGCAGTTTTAAATGACTTTTATAAAAATGTCATAAAAATGTCATTTTGTGCAGGGACTGTTCTAAGCATGGGAAACACATGCCATTTTACAGGCATACTATAGACACCCCCCAGGTATGATTTTTAAAGGAATATTTCACTTTTTTCACTTTAAGCATCATTAAAATCATTGCTCCCGAAAAAACGGCCATTAAAAAAAAATTTTTTTGCAATGAAACATGTCCCCTGGGACAGGAAACGGGTACCCAAAAACCTTTTTTGGACAATACCATGCAAATTAGCCTTTAAAATTAGCACTTTTGATTTCAAACGATCGGGTCCCATAGACTTCAATGGGGTTCTAATGTTTGTGCAAATTTTTGGTCCGTTCGCAGGTTCTGGTGCAAACCGAACCGGGGGTGTTCGGCTCATCCCTATTACCAAATGCCTAACCCTAATCCCAGTACACACTAGTCCCAAATCCCTAACTCATCCCAGTTCTCACTAGTCCTAAATCCATAGCTCAATCCCTAATCCCACTCCTACTATTTACAAACCCTAACCCTAATCCCACTCCAACTAGTCCCAAATCCCTAACCCTAAAACCACTCCCACTAGTCCCAAATCCCTAACCCTAATACCACTCCCACTTGTCAAAAATCCCTTACCTACACCTAAACTCACTCCTACTAATCTCATTCCTAACCCTAACCCTAATCTCACTCCCACTAGTCCCAAATCCCTAATCTCAGTTCCCACTAGTCCCAAATCCCTAACCCCAATCCCACTCCCACTATTCCCAAATCCCTAACCCTAACCCAACTCCCAATAGTCCCAAATCTGACTCCCACTAGTCCCAAATCCCAAACCCTAATTCCAGTTCTCATTTGTCCCAATAACCTAAACCTAACCCGAATCCCTGTTCCCAACTAGTCACAAATCCCTAACCCTAACCCTAATCCCACTCCTACTAGTTCCAAATTGCTAACCCTAATCCCACTCCCATAAGACCCAAATCCCTAGCCCTAACCCTAATCCCACTCTCATTAGTCCCAAATCCCTAACCTTAACCCTAATCCCTCTCCCACTATTCCAAAATCCCTAACCCTAACCCTAATCCCACTCCCAATAGTCCCAAATCTGACTCCCACTAGTCCCAAATCCCAAACCCCATTCCCAGTTCTCATTTGTCCCAAAAACCTAACCCTAACCATAATCCCAGTTCCCACTAGTCACAAATCCCTAACCCTAACCCTAATTCCACTCCTACTAGTGGCAAATCCCTAACCCAAACCTTAATCCAACTCCCACTAGTCCCAAATCCCTAATAATAATCCCAGTAATAGTCCATATCCCTAACCCTAATCTCACGCTCACTAGTCCCAAATCCCTAAAACTAATCCCACTCCCACTAGTCCCAAATCCCCAACCATAACCCTAATACCACTCCCACTTGTCCCAAAATCCTAACCTAAACCCTAAACTCACTCCTACTAGTCTCATTCCTAACCCTAACCCTAATCCCACTCCCACTATTCCCAAATATCAAACACTAACCCTAATCCCACTCCCAATAATCCCAAATCTGACTCCCACTAGTCCCAAATCCTAAACTCTAATTCCAGTTCTCATTTGTCCAAAAACCTAACCCTAATCCGAGGTTCCACTTGTCACAAATCCCTAAACTTAACTCTAATCCCACTCCTACTAGTGGCAAATCCATAACCCTAATCCCGCTCCCACAAGTCCCAAATCCATAACCCTAATTCTAATCCCTCTTCCACTAGTCCCAAATCCCTAACCCTAACACTAATATCGCTCCCACTATTCCCAAATGCCTAACCCTAACCCCAGTATCCACTAGTCCCAAATCCGTAACTTATGCCTGTTCTCACTAGTCCCAAATCCCTAACCCAATCCCTAATCTCACTCCTACTATTTGCAAACCCTAACCCTAATCCCACTCCCACTAGTCCCAAATCCCTAACCCTAATCCCACTCCCACTAGTCCCAAATCCCTAACCCTAACCCTAATACCACTCCAACTTGTCCCAAATCCCTAAACTAAACCCTAAACTCACTCCTACTAGTATCATTCCTAACCCTAACCCTAATCCCATTCCCACTAGTCCCAAATCCCTAATCTTAGTTGCCACTAGTCCCAAATCCCTAACCCTAATCCCACTCCCACTATTCCCAAATCCCTAATCCCACTCCCAATAGTCCCAAATCTGACTCCCACTAGTCCCAAATCCCAAACCCTAATCCCAGTTCTCATTTGTCCCAAAAACCTTACCCTAACCCTAATCCCAGTTCCCACTAGTCACCAATCCCTAACTCTAACCTAAATCCCACTCCTACTAGTGGCAAATCCCTAACCTCAACCCTAATCCCTCTCCCACTATTCCCAAATCCCAAACCCTAACACTGATCTCGCTCCCACTATTCCCAAACACCTAACCCTAATCCCAGTACTCACAAGTCCCAAACTCCTTACCCTAATGCCACTCCCACTAGTACCAAATCCCTAACCATAATCCCAGTTCTCACTAGTCCCAAATCCCTAACCCTAACCCCGCTCCTACTAGCCCCAAATTTCTAACACTAATCCAGCTCCCACTAGTACCAAATTTCTAACTCTAACCCTAATCCCAGTTCCCAATAGTCCCAACTCCTTAACCCTGCTCCCACTAGTCCCAAAACCCTAATCCCAGTGTACACTAGTCCCAAATCCCTAACCCTAATCACGGTCCCACTAGGCCCAAATCTCTATACCTAATCCCAATTCCTGCTAGTCCCAAATCTCTAACCCTATCACTAATACTCTTTACACTAGTACCAAAACCCAAACCCTAACCCCAGTTACAACTAGTCCCAAATCCCCAAACCTAACCCTAATCCTGCTCCTAATAGTCCCAAATCCCTTACTCTAATCCTGCTCCCACTAGTCCCAAATCCCTAACCCTAATCCCAGTTCCCACTAGTCCATATCCCTAACCCTAATCACACTCCTGTTAGTCCCATATCCCTAACCCTAATCTCAGTTCCCACTAGTCCCAAATCCCTAACCATAACCCTAATCCCTCTCCCACTAGTCCTAAATCCCAATTTCAACTAGTCCCAAATCCTATACCCTATCCCTAATTCCACTCCTACTATCCCATAATCCCTAAAATTAATCCTGCTCTGACTAGTTCCAAATCCCAAAACCTAATCCCAGTACCATCTAATTCCAATTCCCTAACCCTTATCCCACTCCTAATATTCCCATATCCCTAACCCTAACCCTTATCCCACTCCCACTAGTACTCTATCTCTAACCATAACCCTAATCCCAGTTCCCATTAGTCCCAAATCCCTAACCCTAACCCCAATCCTATTCACCACTAATACCAAATCCCGAATCCTAATCCCTCTTCCTCTAGTCCCAAATCCCTAACCCTAATCCTTGTTCCCACTAGACCCAAATACCTAACCCAAACCCTAATTCCACTCCTACTAGTCCCAAAACCCTAACCCCAACTCTAATCCCTCTCCAACTAGTCCCAAATCCATAACCCTAATTCTAATACTCCTCACTCTAGTAAGAAACCCAAACCCTAATCCCAGTTCCAACTAGTCCCATATCCCTAACCCTAATCCTGCTCCTACTAGTCCCAAATCCATTACTCTAATCCAACTCCCACTAGTCCCAAATCCCTAACCGTAATCCCAGTTCCTACTAGTCCATATCCATAACCCTTACCCTAATCACACTCCCACTAGTCCCAATTCCCTAACCATAACCCTGATCCCACTCCCACTATTCCCAAATCCCTAAACCTAATTCTAATCCCACTAAAAACTAGATCCAAATCCCTAACCCTAATCCCAGTTCCCACTATTCCCAAATCCCTAACCCTGATCCTGCTCCCACTAGTCCCAAATCCCAAATCTCAATTCCCACTAGTCCCGAATCCCTAACTCTATCCCAAATCGCACTCCTATTAGTCCAAAACCCCTAACATTAATCCTGCTCCAATGAATTCCAAATCCCAAATCCAAATCCCAGTTCCATCTAATCCTAATTCCTCAACCCTAAACCTAATCCCACTCCTAATATTCCCAAATCCCTAACCCTAACCCTAATCCCACTCCCACTAGTACTGAATCTCTAACCATATCACTAATCCCAGTTCTCATTAGTCCCAAATCCCTAACCCTAACCCTAATCCCAGTCCCCACTAATACCAAATCCCTAACCCTAATCCTCTCACACTAGTCTCAAATCCCTAACCATAATCCTTGTTCCCACTAGTCCCAAATACCTAACCCAAACCCTAATCCCACTCCTACTAGTCCCAAATCCCTAACCCCAACCCTTACCCCTCTCCCACTAGTTCCAAATCCCATTCCCAATAGTCCATTAAACTAAAATCCTAATCCCACTCCCACTAGTCCCAAATCCCAAAACCCTAACCCTAATCCCAGTTCCCACTAGCCCCAACTCTCTAATCCTAACCCTTATCACTCTCCCATTAGTCCCAAAATCCAAACCCTAATCCCAGTTCCAACTAGTCCCAAGTCCCCAACCCTAACCCTAATCTATGTTCCCACTAGTCCCAAATCCCAAACCCTAACCCTAATCCCACTTCCACTAGTCCCAATTCTGACTCCCACCAGTCCCAAATCCCCAACTCTTATCCAAGTTCTCACTAGTCACAAATCCCTAACCCAATCCCTAATCCCACTTCTACTGTTTGCAAACCCTAAACTTAATCCCGCTCCCACTAGTCCCAAATCCCTAACCCTAATCCCACTCCCACTAGTCCCAAATCCCTAACCCTAATCCCAGTTCCCACTAGACAATATCCCTAACCCTAATATCACTCCCACTCATACCAAATCCCTAACCCTAATCCTACTTTCACTAGTCCCAAAACCCAAATCCTAATCCCAGTTCCATCTTATCCCAATTCCTCAACCCTAAACCTAATCCCACTCCTAATATTCCCAAATCCCTAACCCTAACCCTAATCCCACTGCCACTAGTACTGAATCTCTAACTATATCACTAATCCCAGTTCTCATTAGTCCCAGATCCCTAACCTTAACCCTAATCCCAGTCCCCACTAATACCTAATCCTCGCACACTAATCCCGAATTCCAAACCCTAATCCATGTTCGCACTAGTCCTAAATACCTAACCCAAAACCTAATTCCACTCCTATTAGTTCCAAATCCCTAACCCTCAACCCTTATCCCTCTCTCACTAGTTCCAAACCCCATTCCCAATAGTCCCAAATCCCAAACCCTAACACAAATCCCACTAAAACTAGTCCCAAAACCCTAACCCTAATCCCAGTTCCCACTAGCCCCAACTCTCTATACCTAACCCTATTCACTCTCACATTAGTCCCAAAATCCAAACCCTAATCCCAGTTCCAACTAGTCCCAAGTCTCAAACCCTAACCCTAATCTATGTTCCCACTAGTCCCAAATCCCAAACCCTAACCCTAATCCAAATTCCACTAGTCCCAAATCCCACTCCCACCAGTCCCAAATCCCTAACTCTTATCCCAGTTCTCACTAGTCACGAAACCCTAACCCAATCCCTAATCCCACTAGTCCCAAATCCCTAACCCTAATCCCAGTTCCCACTAGTCCATATCCCTAACCCTAATATCACTCCCACTCGTCCCAAATCCCTAACCCTAATCCCACTCTCACTGGTCCCAAATCCCTAACCTTAACCTTAATAAAACTCCCACTCGTCCCAAATCCCTAACCTAAACCCTAAACTCACTTTTACTAGTCTCATTCCTAACATTTACCCTAATCCCACTCCCACTAGTCCCAAATCCATAATCTCAGTTCCCACAAGTCCCAAATCTATAATCCAATTCCACTCCCACTATTCCCAAATCACTGACCCTAACCCTAATTCCACTCCCAATAGTCTCAAATCCGACTCCCACTAGTCCCAAATCCCAGATCTCATTTGTCCCAAAAACTTAACACTAACCCTAATCCCAGTTCCTAGTCACAAATCCGTAACCCTAATTCCACTCCTACTAGTGGAAAATCCCTAACCTTAACCCTAATCCCACTCCCACTAGTACCAAACTGCTAACCCTAATCCAACACCCATAAATACTAAATCTCTAATCCTAATCCCTCTCCCACTAGTCCCAAATCCCTAACCCTGACATTAATCTTGCTACCACTAATCTGGCTCCCATTCCCAATGCCTAACCCTAATCCCAGTCCCCACTAGTCCAAAATCCCTAACCTTATCCCTAATCCCACTCCTAATATTCCAAAATCTCTAAACCCAACCCTAATGCCACTCCCACTAGTACCAAATACCTAACCATGATCCCACTTCCCACTACTCCCACATCTCTAACCCTAACCCTATTACCACTCCCACTTGTCCCAAATCCCTAACCTAAACCCTAAACTCACTTCTACTATTCTCATTCCTAACCTTAACCCTAATCCCACACCCACTAGTCAAAAATCCCTAATCTCAGTTCCCACTAGTCTCAAATCCCAAACCCTAATCCCAGTTCTCATTTGTCCCACAAACCTAACCCTAACCGGAATCCCAGTTCCCACTATTCACAAATCCCTAACCCTAAACTCTAATCCCACTCCTACTAGTGGCAAATCCTTAACCCTAACCCTAATCCGGCTCCCACTTGCTACAAATTGCTCACCCTAGTCCCACACCCAGAAGACCCAAATCCCACTGCCATTAGTCCCAAATCCCTAACCTTAACCCTAATCCCTCTCCCGCCATTCCCAAATCCCAAACCCTAACACTTATTTCACTCCCACTATTCCCAAATGCCTAACCCTAACCCCAGCACCCACTAGTCCCAAATCCCTTACCTTATCCCTAATCCCACTCCTACTATTATCAAATTCCTAACCCTAATCCCACTCCCACTAGTCACAAATCCCTAAGCCTAACCTGACTCCTACTAGTGGCAAATCCCTAACCCTAACCCTAATCCCACTCCCACTAGTCCCAAATCCCTAATACTAATCCCAGTTCCCACTAGTCCATATCCCTAACCCTAATCCAACTCCCACTAGTCTTAAATACCTAACCCTAACCCTAATCCCACTCCCACTATTCCCAAATCCCAAACCCTAACCCTAATCCCAACCCCAATAGTCCCAAATATCAAACCCAAATCCCAGTTCTCATTTGTCCCAAAATCCTATCCCTAACCCTAATCCTAGTTCTCATTTGTCCCAAAATCCTAACCCTAACCCTAATCCTAGTTCCCACTAGACACAAATCCCTAACCCTAACTCTAATTTGACTCCTACTAGGGAAAAATCTCTAACCTTAATCCCTCTATTTCCAAATTTCTAACCCTAATCCCACTCCCAAAAGTCCAAAATCCCTAACCCTAATCCCACTCCCATTAGTCACAAATCCCTAACCATAACCCTAATCACTCTCCCACTAGTCCCAAATCCCAAACCCTAATCCCAGTTCTCATTTGTCCCAAAAAACCTAACCTGAACCCTAATCCCAGTTTCCACTAGTCACAAATCCCTAATCCTAACCCTAATCCTGCACCCATTAGTTCCAAATTGCTAACCCTAATCCCAATCCCACAAGTCCCAAATCCCTAACCCTAACACTAATCTCGCTCCCACTATTCCCAAATGAATAACCCAAATTCCAGTACCCACTAGTCTAAAATCCCTAACCTTATCCCTAATAGCACTCATACTAGTCCCAAATTTATAACCCTAATCCAGCTCCCACTAGTACCAAATCTCTAACTCTAACCCAAATCCCATTGCCCACTAGTCCCAAATCCCTAACCCTAATCCCACTCCCATTTGTCCCAAATCCCTATCCCTAATCCCAGGTCCCGCTAGTCCCAAATCCTTAACCCTATCCCTTCTCCCACTTCTACATGTCCCAAATCCATAACCCTAATCCTAATACTGCTCACTCTAGTACCAAAACCCAAACCCTAATCCCAGTTCCAAATAGTTCCAAATCCCTAACTCTAACCCTAATACCACTCTCACTTGTCCCAAATCCCTAACCTAAACCCTAAACTCACTCCTACTAGTCTCAATCCTAACCCTAATTCCACTCCCACTAGTCCAAAATCCCTAATCTCAGTTCCATCTAGTCCCAAATCCCTAACTCTAATCCCACTCCCACCATACCCAAATCTTTAACTAACCCTAACCCTAATCCCACTAACAATAGTCCCAAATCTGACTCCCACTAGTCCCAAATCCCAAACCCTAATCCCAGTTCTGATTTGTCCAAAAAATCTAACCCTTACCCTAATCACAGTTCCCATTAGTCACAAATCCCAAACCCTAACTCTAATCACACTCCTAATAGTAGCAAATCCCTAACCCTAATCCTGCATCCACTAGTTCCAAATTGCTAACCCTAATCCCACTCCCACAAGTCCCTAACCCTTACCCTAATCCCACTCCCATTAGTCCCAAACCCCTAACCTTAACCCTTTTCCCTCTCCTTCTAGTCCCAAATCCCTAACCCTAACACTAATCTTGCTCCCATTCCCAATGCCTAACTTTAATCCTAGTACCCACTAGTCCCAAATACCTAACCTTATCCCTAATCCCACTCCTATAAGTCCCAAATCCCTAAGTCTAACCCTAATGCCACTCCCACTAGTACCAAATCCCTAACCATAATCCCAGTTCCCACTACTCTGAAATCCCTAACCCTAACCCTAATCCCACTCCTACTAATCCCAATTTTCTAACCCTAATCCTACTCCCACTAGTACCAAATCTCTAACTCTAACCCTAATCCCAGTGCCCAATAATCCCAAATCCCTAACCCTAATCCCACTCCCACTAGACCCAAATCCCAAACCCTAATCCCAGTTCCCACTAGTCCATATCCCTAACCCTAATATCACTCCCACTAGTCCCAAATATCTAACCCTAATCCCACTTCCACTAGTCCCAAATCCCTAACCCTAACCCTAATACCAATCCCACTTGACCCAAATTCCTAACCTTAACCTAAACTCACTCCTACTAATCTCATTCCTAACCTTAACCCTAATCCCACTCCCACCAGCCCTAAATCCCTAATCTCAGTTCCCACTATTCCCAAATCCCTTACCCTAATCCCACTCCCACTATTCCAAAATCCCTAACCCTAACCCTATTCCCACTCCCAATAGTCCCAAATCTGACTCCCACTAGTCCCAAATCCCAAACCCTAATCCCTGTTCTCATTTGTCCCAAAAACCTAAACCTAACCATAATGCCAGTTCCCACTAGTAACAAATCCCTAACCCTAACCCTAATTCCACTCCTACTAGTGGCAAATCCCTAACCCAAACCCCAATCCAACTTCCACTGGTCCCAAATCCCTAATACTAATCCCAGTAATAGTCCATATCCCTAACCCTAATCTCACTCTCACTAGTCCCAAATCCCTAACACTAATCCCACTGCCACTAGTCCCAAATCCCCAACCCTAACCCTAATACCACTCCCACTAGTCCCAAATCCCTAATCTCAGTTCCCACTAGTCCCAAATCCCTAACCTAAACCCTAAACTCACTCCTACTAGTCTCATTCCTAACCTTAACCCTAATCCCACTCCCACTAGTCCCAAATCCCTAATCTCAGTTTCCACTAATCCCAAATCCCTAACCCTAATCCCACTCCCACTAGTACCAAATTGCTAACCCTAATCCAACACCCATAAATCCTAAATCCCTAACCCTAATCCTAATCATATTAGTCCCAAATCCCTAACCTTAACCCTAACCCCTCTCCCACTAGTCCCAAATCCCTAACCCTAACACTATTCTTGCTCCCACTAATCTCACTGCCATTCCCAATGCCTAACCCTAATCCCAGTACCCACTAGTCCAAAATCCCTAACCTTATCCCTAATCCCACTCCTACTATTCCCAAATCCCTAACCCCAACCATAATGCCACTCCCACCAGTACCAAATCCCTAACCATAATCCCAGTTCCCACTACTCCAATATCTCTAACCCTAACCCTATTACCACTCCCACTTGTCCCAAAATCCCTAACCTAACCTAAACCCTAAACTTACTTCTACTAGTCTCATTCCTAACCTTAAACCTAATCCCACTCCCTCTAGTCCAAAATCCCTAATCTCAGTTCCCACTAGTCCCAAATCCCAAACCCTAATCCCAGTTCTCATTTGTCCTACAAACCTAACCCTATCCCGAATCCCAGTTCCTACTAGTCACAAATCCCTAACCCTAATCCCACTCCTACTAGTGGCAAATCCTTAACCCTAACGCTAATCACACTCCCATTTGTCCCAAATTCCTAACCTTAACCCTAATCCCTCTCCCACTATTCCCAAATCCCAACACTAATCTCGCTCCCACTATTCCCAAATGCCTAACCCCAGCACCTACTAGTCCCAAATCCCTAACCTTATCCCTAATCCCACTTTAACTAGTGGCAAATTCCTAATCCTAATCACACTCCCACTAGTCACAAATCCCTAACCCTAACCTGAATCCTACTAGTGACAAATCCCTAACCCTAATCCCACTCCCACTAGTCCCAAATCCCTAATACTAATCCCAGTTCAAACTAGTCCATATCCCTAACCCTAATCCCACTCCCACTAGTCCTAAATCCCTAACCCTAAATCTAATACCACTCCCACTTGTCCCAAATCCCTAACCCAAACCCTAATCCCACTCCCAATAGTCCCAAATCTGATTCCCACTAGTCCCAATTAAACCCTAATTCCAGTTCTCATTTGTCCCAAAAACCTAACCCTAACCTTAATCTGAGTTCCCACTAGTTACATATATCACATATAGTTACAAATCCCTAATCCTAACTCTAATCTGACTCCCACTAGTGGCAAATCCCTAACACTAATCCCTCTAGTTCCAAATTGCTAACCCTAATCCCACTCCCACAAGTCCCAAATCCCTAGCCCTAACCCTAATCCCACTCCCATTAGTCCCAAATCCCTAACCTTAACCCTAATCACTCTCCCACTAGTCCCAAATCCTAAACCTTAATCCCAGTTCTCATTTGTCCCAAAAAACCTAACCCAAACCCTAATCCCAGTTCCCACTAGTCACAAATCCCTAACCCTAACCCCAATCCCACTCCTACTTGTGGAAAATCCCTAACCCTAATCCCACTCCCACTAGTTCCAAATTGCTAACCCTAATCCCACTCCCACTAGTCCCAAATAACTAACCCTAACACTAATCTCACTCCCACTATTCCCAAATGCCTAACCCTAATCCCAGTACCCACTAGTCCAAAATCCCTAACCTTATCCGTAATTTCACTCCTACTAGTCCCAAATTTATAACCCTAATCCAGCTCCCACTAGTACCAAATCTCTAACTTTAACCCTAATCCCATTCCCACTTGTCCCAAATCCCTATCCCTAATCCTAGATCCCGCTAATCCCAAATTCCTAACCCTATCCCTTCTCCCACTTCTACTAGTCCCAAATCCATAACTAGTACCCAAACCCTAATCCCAGTTCCAAATAGTTCCAAATCCCTAACCCTAATCCTGCTCCTACTAGTCCCAAATTCCTAACTTTAATCCAACTCCCACTAGTCCCAAATCCCTAATCGTAATCCCAGGTCCCACTAGTCCATATCCCTAACCCTAATCACACTCCCACTAGTCCCAAATCCATAACCATAACCCTGATCCCACTCCCACTATTCCCAAATCCCTAAACCTAACTCTAATCCCACTCAAACTAGTTCCAAATCCCTAACCCTAATCCCAGTTCCCACTATTCCCAAATCCTTAACCCTAATCCCACTCCCACTAGTACCAAATCCCAAATTCCAATTCCCACTAGTCCCAAATCCCTAACCCTATCCCTAATTGCACTCCTACTAGTCCAAAATCCCTAACTCTTATCCTGCTCCCACTAATTCCAAAATTCCAAATCCTAATCCCAGTTGCATCCAATACCAATTCCCTAACCCTAAACCTAATCCCACTCCTAATATTCCCAAATCACTAACCCTAACCCTAATCCCACTCCCACTAGTACTGAATCGCTAACCATATAACTAATCCCAGTTCCCATTCATCCCAAATCTCTAACCCTAACCCTAATCCCAGTCCCCACTAATACCAAATTCCTAAACCTAATCCTCTCCCACTAGTCCCAAATCCCTAACCCTAATCCTTGTTCCCACTAGTCCCAAATACCTAACCCAAACCCTAATCCCACTCCTACTAGTCCCAAATCCCTAACCCCAATGCTTATCCCACTCCCATTAGTTCCAAATCCCATTCCCAATAGTCCCATAACCCAAACCCTAATCCCACTCCCACTAGTCCCAAATACCAAACCTTAACACTAATCCCACTCCCACTATTCCCAAATCCCTAACCCTAACCCTAATGCCACTCCCATTAGTCTCAAATCCCTAACCTTAACCCTAATCCCTCTCAAACTATTCCCAAATCCCTAATACTAATCCCGCTCCCACTATTCCCAAATCCCTAACCCTAATCCCACTCCCACTAGTCCCAAATCCCTAACCATAATCCCAGTTCCCACAAGTCCATATCCCTAACCCTATTCTTATTCCCACTAATCCCAAATCCCTAACCCTAATTGCACTCTCACTAGTCGCAAATACCTAACCCTTACCCTAATACCACACTCACTTGTACCAAATCCCTAACCTAAACCCTAAACTCACTCCTACTAGTCTCAATTATAACCCTAATCCCACTCCCACTAGTCCCAAATCCCTAATCTCAGTTCCCACTAGTCCCAAATCCTTAACTCTAATCCCACTCCCACTATTCCCAAATCTTTAACCCTAACCCTAATCCCACTCCCAATAGTCCCAAATCTGACTCCCACTAGTCCCAAATCCCAAACCCTAATCCCATTTCTGATTTGTTCAAAAAACCTAACCCTAATCCCAGTTCTGACTAGTTCCAAATTGCTAACTCTAATTCCACTCCAAAAAGTCCCAAATCCCTAACCCTTACCCTAATCCCACTCCCATTAGTCCCAAATCCCTAACCTTAACTCTATTCCCTCACCCACTAGGCCCAAATCGTTAACCCTAACACTATTCTTGCTACCATTCCCAATGCCTAACCCTAATCTAAGTACCCACTAGTCCCAAATTCCTAACCTTATCCCTAATCCCACTCCTACAAGTCCCAAATCCCTAAGTCTAACCCTAATGCCACTCCCACTAGTACCAAATCCCTAACCATAATCCCAGTTCCCACTACTCCAAAATCCCTAACCCTAACCCTAATCCCGCTCCTACTAGTCCCAAATTTCTAACCCTAATCAAGTTCCCACTAGTACCAAATTTATAACTCTAACCCTAATCCCAGTGCCCAATAATCCCAAATCCCTAACCCTAATCCCACTCCTACTAGTCCCATATTCATAACCCTAACCCTAATACTCCTCACACTAGTACCAAAACCCAAACCCTAATCCCAGTTCCCACTAGTCCATATCCCTAACCCTAATCACTTTCCACTAGTCCCAAATCCCTAACCCTAATCTCAGTTCCTACTAGTCCCAAATCCCTTACCCTAATCTCAGTTCCCACTAGTCCCAAATCCCTAACCATAACCCTAATCCCACTCCCACTATTCCCAAATCCCTAACCCCAACTCTTATCCCACTCAAACTAGTCCCAAATCCCTAACCCTAATCTCAGTTCCCACTAGTCCCAAATCCCTTACCCTAATCTCATTTCCCACTAGTCCCAAATCCCTAACCATAACCCTAATCCCACTCCCACTATTCCCAAATCCCTAACCCCAACTCTTATCCCACTCAAACTAGTTCCAAATCCCTAACCCTAATCAAAGTTCCCACTATTCCAAAATCCCGCTCCCACTAGTCCCAAATCCCAATTCCCACTAGTACTGAATCGATAATCTTATCACTAATCCCACTCCTACTAGTCCAAAATCCATATATAACCAAGTGTAGCGCTAAAAAATGAGAAAGAAAATATTGCTATACCACATATAATAGCAAAATGAATTGTGAAAAGATAGTGTTTTGTATACTTTGTGAACATTCATACATATAGAACACTTATGTTATAAAGCCTTAGGGTCACCAAAAGTGATAACAGGATGTAAAAATGGCAATAAAGTCCAAAACTGAATGTGCAGATACGGTGAACATAAATTTTGCAATGGTGATAAATTCCAAAACATATACTCGTGAGAGATTTCTGTATGTAATCCAACATGTGCTGACAGACCCTTGTGCGAAACCACCACCTAGGATGACTGGAGGCTTACCAGAAAGTTGGGACCCACCTAGCATACGCTATATGGGTCAAACAGGCTTGGATTGCTCACTGGCAATGAAGGTAGGGAACCAAGGGCTGGTGAATGGTGAAGTTGTAACGTTGCTAGCCCAAAGAGGTCTTCTTCATATGGAAGCTCGGACACCAACGGACATTACCCACATGTAATGAAGAAGGGGCTCATAGCGTAATTCCGTAAACCATAAAAAATTTATTAAAAGGAAAAACACTTACATTTCAGAATAAAAAGCGCTTGCAAATAATATGGCGGCAGTGGAGTCCTCCCGACGCGTTTCGTCATACAAGACTTCGTCTGGGGTCTGACGAAGCGCTACACTTGGTTATATATGATTTATTACAAATTTTCTATTTGTTGTGTTAGCTGCTTACATCTATGACTTTTTTGGAGTAAGCGCATGGTTTATAGGTTTTTTATAGTCCAAAATCCATAACCTTTATCTGCTCCCACTAGTTCCAAGTCCCAAACCCTAATCACAGTACCATCTAATCCCTATTCCCTAATCTTAACCCTAATCCAACCCCTAATAGTCCCAACTTCCAAACCTTAACAGTAATCCCACTCCCACTAGTACTGAATCTCTAATCAAATCACTAATCCCAGTTCCCATTAGTCCCAAATCCCTAAAACTAACCCTAATCCCAGTCCCCACTAATACCATATTCCTCACCCACTGGTCCCAAATTCCTAACCCTAATCCTTGTTCCCACTAATCCCATATACCTAACACAAACCCTAATCCCACTCCTTCTAGTCCCAAATCCCTAACCCCAACCCTAATGCCTTTCCCACTAGTTCCAAATGCCACTCCCAATAGTCCCATAACCCTAACCCTAATCCCACTCCCACTAGTCACAAATCCCAAACCCTAACCTTAATCCCACTCCCACTAGTTCCAAAACCTCAACCCTAATTCCAGTTCCCAATAGTCCCAACTTCCTAAACCTAACCCTAATCATGCTCCCACTAGTCTCAAAATACAAACCCTAATCCCAGTTCCAATTATTCCCAAATCACAAACCCTAACCCTAATCCTGCTCCTACTAGTCCCAAATCCCTAACCCTAAATCTAACCCCAACCCTACTCCCACTCCCACTAATCCCAAATCCCTAACCCGAATCCCAGTTCTCACTAGTCACAAATTCCTATCCTTAGTCCCACTATTACTAGTTGCAAATCACTAAACCTAACCATAATCCCGCTCCCACTAGTCCCAAATCCCTAACCTTATCCCCACTCTTAATCGTCCCAAATCCCTAACCTAATCCAACTTCCACTAGTACCAAATTCCTAACCCTAATCTATGTTCCTACCAGTCCCAAAACCCTAATCCACTCCTACTAGTCCCAAATTTCTAACCCTAACCCTTCTCCCACTAGTACAAAATCTCTAACCCTAATTCCTGTTCAAACTAGTCCCAAATCCCTAACCCTATCCCGAATCCCAGTTCCCGCTAGTCCCAAATCCTCAATCCTATCCCTAATCCCAATCCAACTAGTCCCAAATTCATACCCCTAACCCTAATACTCCTCACACTAGTACCAAAACCCAAACCCTAATCCCAGTTCCCACTATTCCCAAATCCTGCTCCCACTAGTCCCAAATCCTAATTCCCACTAGTCCCGAATCCCTAACCCTATCCCTAATCCCACTACTACTAGTCCAAAATCCATAACCTTCATCTGCTCCCACTAGTTCCAATAATACTCCCAACTCCCAAACTTTAACCCTAATCCCACTCCCACTAGTACTGAATCTCAAACCATATCACTAATCCCAGTTCCCATTTGTCCCAAATCCCTAAAACTAACCCTAATCCCAGCCCACACTAATACCATATCCCTCTCCCACTGGTCCCAAATCCCTAACCCTAATCCTTGTTCCCACTAGTCCCATATACCTAACACAAATCCTAATCCCACTCCTTCTAGTCCCAAATCCCTAACCCCAACCCTAATGCCTCTCCCACTAGTTCCAAATGCCACTCCCAATAGTCCCATAACCCTAACCCTAATCCCACTCCCACTAGTCACAAATCCCAAACCCTAACCCTTATCCCACTCCCACTAGCCCCAAAACCTTAACCCTAATCCCAGTCCCCACTAGTCCCAACTCCCTAACCCTAATCAAGCTCTCACAAGTCTCAAAATCCAAACCCTAATCCCAGTTCCAATTATTCCCAAATCACTAACTATAACCCTAATCCTGCTCCTACTAGTCCCAAATCCCTAACCCTAAATCTACCCCAACCCTACTCCCACTCCCACTAGTCCCATATCCCTAGCCCGAATCCCAGTTCCCACTAGTCACAAATTCCTATCCCTAATCCCATTCTTACTAGTTGCAAATCCCTAAACCTAACCATAATACCGCTCCCACTAGTCCCAAATCCCTAACCTTTTCACCACTCTTACTAGTCCCAAATCCCTAACCTAATCCGACTCCCACTAGTACCAAATTCCTAACCCTAATCTATGTTCCTACTAGTCCCAAAACCCTAATCCACTCCTACCAGTCCCAAATTTCTAATCCTAACCCTTCTCCAGCTAGTACAAAATTTCTAACCCTAATCCCTGTTCAAACTAGTCCCAAATCCCTAACCCTATCCCTAATCCCAGTTCCCACTAGTCCCAAATCCCTAACCCTAATGCCACTAACACTAGTACCAAATCTCTAACCACAATCCCAGTTCCCACTAGTCCCAAATCCCTAACCCTAACCCTAATACCACTCCCACTTGTCTCAAATCCCTAACCTAAACCCTAAACTCACTCCTACTAGTCTCATTCCTAACCTTAACCCTAATCCCACTCCCTCTAGTCCCAAATCCCTAATCTCAGTTCCCACTAGTCCCAAATCCCTAACCCTAATCTGACTCCCACTGTTCCCAAATCCCTAACCCTAACCCTAATCCCGCTCCTACTAGTCCCAAATTTCTAACCCTAATCCAGCTCCCACAAGTACCAAATCTATAACTCTAACCCTGATCCCAGTGCCCAATAATCCCAAATCCCTAACCCTAATCCCGCTCCCACTAGTCTCAAATGCCTATCCCTAATCCCAGTTCCCACTAGTCCCAAATCCTCAACCATATCCCAATCCAACTAGTCCCAAATTCATTACCCTAACCCTAATACTCCTCACACTAGTACAAAAACCCAAACCCTAATCCCAGTTCCCCCTAGTTCATATCCCTAACCCTAACCCTAATCACACTCCACTAGTCCCAAATCCCTAACCCTAATCTCAGTTCCCACTAGTCCCAAATCCCTAACCATAACCCTAATCCCGCTCCAACTATTCCCAAATCCCTAACCCCAACTTTTATCCCACTCAAACTAGTTCCAAATCCCTAACCCTAATCCCAGTTCCCAATATTCCCTAATCCCGCTACCACTAGTCCGAAATCCCACTCCCACTAGTCACAAATACCAAACCCTAACCCTTATCCCACTCCTACTAGCCCCAAAACCTTAACCCTAATCCCAGTTCCCACTAGTCCCAACTCCCTAACCCTAATCAAGCTCTCACAAGTCTCAAAATCCAAACCCTAATCCCAGTTCCAATTATTCCCAAATCACTAACTATAACCCTAATCCTGCTCCTACTAGTCCCAAATCCCTAACCCTAAATCTAACCCCAACCCTACTCCCACTAGTCCTATATCCCTAACCCGAATCCCAGTTCCCACTAGTCACAAATTCCTATCCCTAATCCCACTCTTACTAGTTGCAAATCCCTAAACCTAACCATAATACCGCTCTCACTAGTCCCAAATCCCTAACCTTTTCACCACTCTTACTAGTCCCAAATCCCTAACCTAATCCGACTCCCACTAGTACCAAATTCCTAACCCTAATCTATGTTCCTACTAGTCCCAAAACCCTAATCCACTCCTACCAGTCCCAAATTTCTAACCCTAACCCTTCTCCCACTAGTACAAAATTTCTAACCCTAATCCCTGTTCAAACTAGTCCCAAATCCCTAACCCTATCCCTAATCCCAGTTCCCACTAGTCCCAAATCCCTAACCCTAATGCCACTAACACTAGTACCAAATCTCTAACCACAATCCCAGTTCCCACTAGTCCCAAATCCCTAACCCTAATACCACTCCCACTTGTCCCAAACCCCTAACCTAATCCCTAAACTCACTCCTACTAGTCTCATTCCTAACCTTAACCCTAATCCCACTCCCTCTAGTCCCAAATCCCTAATCTCAGTTCCCACTAGTCCCAAATCCCTAACCCTAATCCCACTCCCACTGTTCCCAAATCCCTAACCCTAACCCTAATCCCACTCCCAATAGTCCCAAATCCGACTCCCACTAGTCCAAAATCCCAAACCCTAATCCCAGTTCTGATCTGTTATAAAAAACCTAACCCTAACCCTAATCCCAGTTCCCACTAGTCACAAATCCCTAACCCTAACTCTAATCACACTCCTACTAGTGGCAAATCCCTTACCCTAAGTCCACTCCCATTAGTCCAATATCACTAACCTTAACCCTAATCCCGCTCATACTAGTTCCAAATTGCTAACCCTAATCCCACTCCCACAAGTCCGAAATCCCTAACCCTTACCCTATTCCCTCTCCCACTAGTCCCTAATCCCTAACCCTGACACTAATCTTCCTCCCACTAATCTTGCTCCCATTCCCAATGCCTAACCCTAATCCCAGTACCCACTAGTCCCAAATCCTTAACCTTATCCCTAATCCCACTCCTACTAGTCCCAAATCCCTAACTCTAACCCTAATGCCAATCCCACTAATACCAAATCCGTAACCACAATCCCAGTTCCCACTACTCCCAAATCCCTAACCCTAACCCTAATCCCGCTCCTACTAGTCCCAAATTTCTAACCCTAATCCAGCTCCCACTAGTACCAAATCTATAACTCTAACCCTGATCCTAGTGCCCAATAATCCCAAATCCCTAACCCTAATCCCGCTCCCACTATTCTCAAATGCCTATCCCTAATCCCAGTTCCCGCTAGTCCCAAATCCTCAACCATATCCCAATCCAACTAGTCCCAAATTCATTACCCTAACCCTAATACTCCTCACACTAGTACAAAAACCCAAACCCTAATCCCAGTTCCCCCTAGTCCAAATCCCTAACTCTAACCCTAATCCCACTCCTACTAGTCCCAAATTTCTAACCCTAATCCAGCTCCCACTAGTACCAAATCTATAACTCTAACCCCCTGAGGAGGAGGAGGAGGAGGATTGTGTCAGTATGGAGGTGGAGCCTGGCACTCAGCATCAGCAGCAGTCTTTAAGGGATCAGTCCCAAGAAACACATGGACTTGTACGTGGCTGGGAGAAGGTGGCTGCGGACCATGTCATCCTTAGTGACCCAGAGGACTCTGGACCGAATGCCTCAGCAAACCTACACTGCATGGCCTCCCTGATCCTGCAAAGCCTGTGGAAGGATCCTCGTATTAGTGGTATCAAGGAGAAGGACCAATACTGGCTGGCAACCCTTCTTGATTCACATTACAAGGGTAAGGTTGCGGACCTTATCTTGCCATCGCAGAGGGAGCAGAGGATGAAACATCTTCAGGAGGCCTTGTAGAAAGGTCTGTGCAATGCGTTCCCAGAGACTGGGAGGTTACACACTCCTGTTTCAGGACAACGTGTTGCTGAACGTTCTGTCAGTCAAAGAAGGAGCGGTGGAGAAGGTGGCCGTCTGACAGATGCGTTCAGACAATTTTTTAGTCCGCAGCCCCAAGGTATGATCAGTTCCAGCAACCATCGTCAGCATCTGTTTTACATGGTGCATGAATACCTAGGGGCAAGATCTGACTTGAACACCTTTCCCACTGAAAATCCTCTGGGTTACTGGGTCTTGAGGATGGATCACTGGCCAGAGCTTGCACAGTATGCAATTGAGCTACTGGCCTGTCCTGTATCCAGCATTCTTTCGGAACGCACATTCAGTGCTGCTGGAGGCTTTGTAATCGATCATAGGGTGCGTCTGTCCACCGACTCGGTCGATCGGCTGACCTTCATAAAGATGAATCAGTCTTGGATCACCACCAGCTACCAAGCACCTGATGCTGATGTAACCGAATAATTTTTTTTGAAATCTCAGATCCCTTCAAAGACTGCCTATGCTGATGCTGAGTGACTATCCTGAGTAATTATCCTCTTCCTCATCAATGATCACGCTGATAGCTTGTAAGAACATTTTTGGTTCTGGGCACCGCCACCAGTGCCTAAGGCCCAACTTTTCAGCCCCTGTTTAACAGGGGAGTGTAATTACAAATTTTGCTGCAAAACTTTGCAGCAGGGCTCATTCCTGCGTTCCAACTAGAGTTTCTGTGAGGGGTTGCAGTGTTGTGGCACCAGCACCAGTGCCTAAGGACTAATTTTTCAGGCCCTATTTAACAGGGGCATGTAATTACAATTTTTGATGCAATACTTTGCAGCAGGGCTTGTTCCTGCATTCCAACTAGAGTATCTGTGAGGGGTTGCAGTGTTGTGGCACCAGCACCAGTGCCTAAGGCCCAATTTTTCAGCCCCTGTTCAACAGGGGCATGTAATTACAATTCTTGATCTAATATTTCACAGCAGGGACGGTTTCTGCGCTCACCAAGAGTGAGTGAGGACTTCAAGTGTTGTGGCACCAGCACCACCACCACCAAAGGCCCAATTTTTCAGCCCCTGTTCAACAGGGCATGTAATTACAATTCTTGATCTAATATTTCACAGCAGGGCCCGTTTCTGCACCCACCAAGAGCGAGTGAGGACTTACAGTGTTGTGGCACCAGCACCACCACCACCAAAGGCCCAATTTTTCAGCCCCTGTTAAACAGGGGCATGTAATTACAATTCTTGATCTAATATTTCACAGCAGGGCCTGTTTCTGCGCCCACCAAGAGCGAGTGAGGACTTACAATGTTGTGGCACCAGCACCACCACCAAAGGCCCAATTTTTCAGCCCCTGTTCAACAGGGGCATGTAATTACAATTCTTGATCTAATATTTCACACCAGGGCCCGTTTCTGCGCCCACCAAGAGTGAGTGAGGACTTACAGTGTTGTGGCACCAGCACCACCACAACCATCACCAAAGGCCCAATTTTTCTGGCCCTGTTCAACAGGGGCATGTAATTACAATTCTTGAGCTAATATTTCACAGCAGGGCCCTGTGAGGGCTTACAGTGTTGTGGCCACAACAACACCTAAGGCCCAAATTTCTGCTGATTATATAGGGCAGCCCCTACTTTCAAACATCCAACTTAAAAACGACTTCTACTTGCAAACGGAAGGAGACAACAGGAAGTGAGAATAAATCTAACCCTAGGAAGGGAAATTCTCTAATGTAAGAGTTAATATGGAAAAACATTTCTCCTTTCCACTGATGCTTTATCACCAATCCTTGTTTCACAAAAAACCCAAATTTTCAAAAAACATTTGGCATTGGGACAAAAAGTGAGGTTCAATCTTCTGAAGAGGAGCACAGACAGCAAAACAAATGTCACAGGGGTGATGTTTTCCAAAAAGCTTAAAATAGATTTTTTGGCTGGAGCTAAACACGTTAAAAATGTACCCTTTCAAAATTACAAACAGATTCTACTTAACAACAAACCTACAGTCCCTGTCTTGTTTGCACCACCTGTATACTGCTGTTCAGAGTATATAGGGCCTGGTGGCCCCACACCTTTCCTTTTTTTAATTTGGGTGCGGGGTTCCCCTTAATATCCATACAAGACCCAAAGGGCCTGGTAATGGACTGGGGGTACCCATGAGATTTGTCTCACTGATTTTTATCCATATTGCTGGGACCCGACATTACATTAAAGCCGCAAGCAGTTTTAAATGACTTATTTCCTTTAGAAAAGACATTTTGTGCAGGGACTGTTCTAAGCACGGGAAACACGCACCACTTTACAGGCATACTATAGACATCCCCCAGGTATGATATTTAAAGGAATATTTCTCTTTTTTTACTTTAAGCACCATTAAAATCACTGCTCCCGAAAAAACTGACGTTTTTACAACTCTTTTTGCATTGATACATGTCCCCTGGGGCAGGACCCAGGTCTCCAAACCCTTTTTAGGACAATACCATAAAAATTAGCCTTTAACCACTTGCCGACCGCCGCACGACTATATACGTCGGCAGAATCGCACGGGCAGGCAAAAGGACTTACAGGTACGTCCTTGCCTGCCCGCGGGTGGGGGGTCCGATCTGACCCCCCCCAGTGCCTGCGGCGGTCGGCAAATCTCCCCCGGCGATCGGTGGTGAGGGGGAGGCCATCCATTCATGGCCCCCCCCTCGCGATCGCTCCCAGCCAATGGGATCATTTCCCTGCCTCTGTATTGTACACAGAGGCAGAGGAAATGATGTCATCTCTCCTCGGCTCGGTATTTTCCGTTCCGGGCCGAGGAGAGAAGACTGTAATGTGAGTGCACCAACACACTACACACACAGTAGAACATGCCAGGCACACAAAACACCCCGATCCCCTCCCTGATCGCCCCCCGATCCCCCCCCAATCACCCCCCGTCACAAACTGACACCAAGCAGGTTTTTTTTTTTTTTTTTTCTGATTACTGTATTGGTGTCAGTTTGTGACAGTCACAGTGTTAGGGCAGTGAGTGTTAGGCCCCCTTTAGGTCTAGGATACCCCCCTAACCCCCCTAATAAAGTTTTAACCCCTTGATCACCCCCCGTCACCAGTGTCGCTAAGCGATCATTTTTCTGATCGCTGTATTAGTGTCGCTGGTGACGCTAGTTAGTGAGGTAAATATTTAGGTTCGCCGTCAGCGTTTTATAGTGACAGGGACCCCCATATACTACCTAATAAATGTTTTAACCCCTTGATTGCCCCCTAGTTAACCCTTTCACCACTGATCACTGTATAACCGTTACGGGTGACGCTGGTTAGTTTGTTTATTTTTTATAGTGTCAGGGCACCCGCCGCTTATTACTGAATAAAGATTTAGCCCCCTGGTCGCCCGGCGGTGATATGCGTCGCCCCAGGCAGCGTCAGATTAGCGCCAGTACCGCTAACACCCACGCACACAGCATACGCCTCCCATAGTGGTATAGTATCTGTACAGATCAATATCTGATCCGATCAGATCTATACTAGCGTCCCCAGCAGTTTAGGGTTCCCAAAAACACAGTGTTAGCGGGATCAGCCCAGATACCTGCTAGCACCTGCATTTTGCCCCTCCGCCCGGCTCGGCCCAGCCCACCCAAGTGCAGTATCGATCGATCACTGTCACTTACAAAACACTAAACGCATAACTGCAGCGTTCGCAGAGTCAGGCCTGATCCCTGCGATCGCTAACAGTTTTTTTGGTAGCGTTTTGGTGAAATGGCAAGCACCAGCCCCAGGCAGCGTCAGGTTAGTGCCAGTAGCGCTAACACCCACGCACCGTACACCTCCCTTAGTGGTATAGTATCTGAACGCATCAATATCTGATCCGATCAGATCTATACTAGCGTCCCCAGCAGTTTAGGATTCCCAAAAACGCAGTGTTAGCGGGATCAGCCCAGATACCTGCTAGCACCTGCGTTTTGCCCCTCCGCCCGGCCCAGCCCGCCCAAGTGCAGTATCGATCGATCACTGTCACTTACAAAACACTAAACGCATAACTGCAGCGTTCGCAGAGTCAGGCCTGATCCCTGCGATCGTTAACAGTTTTTTTGGTAGCGTTTTGGTTAACTGGCAAGCGTCAGCGGCCTAGTACACCCCGGTCGTAGTCAAACCAGCACTGCAGTAACACTTGGTGACGTGGCGAGTCCCATAAGTGCAGTTCAAGCTGGTGAGGTGGCAAGCACAAATAGTGTCCCGCTGCCACCAAGAAGACAAACACAGGCCCGTCGTGCCCATAATGCCCTTCCTGCTGCATTCGCCAATCTTAATTGGGAACCCACCACTTCTGCAGCGCCCGTACTTCCCCCATTCACATCCCCAACCAAATGCAGTCGGCTGCATGAGAGGCATTTTCTTTATGTCCTCCCGAGTACCCCTACCCAACGAACCCCCCCAAAAAAGATGTTGTGTCTGCAGCAAGCGCGGATATAGGCGTGACACCCGCTATTATTGTCCCTCCTGTCCTGACAATCCTGGTCTTTGCATTGGTGAATGTTTTGAACGCTACCATTCACTAGTTGAGTATTAGCGTAGGGTACAGCATTGCACAGACTAGGACACACTTTCACAGGGTCTCCCAAGATGCCATCGCATTTTGAGAGACCCGAACCTGGAACCGGTTACAGTTATAAAAGTTACAGTTACAAAAAAAGTGTAAAAAAAAAAACACAAACAAAAATATAAAATAAAAAATAATAGTTGTCGTTTTATTGTTCTCTCTCTATTCTCTCTCTATTCTCTCTATTGTTCTGCTCTTTTTTACTGTATTCTATTCTGCAATGTTTTATTGTTATTATGTTTTATCATGTTTGCTTTTCAGGTATGCAATTTTTTATACTTTACCGTTTACTGTGCTTTATTGTTAACCATTTTTTTGTCTTCAGGTACAGCATTCACGACTTTGAGTGGTTATACCAGAATGATGCTTGCAGGTTTAGGTATCATTTTGGTATCATTCTTTTCAGCCAGCGGTTGGCTTTCATGTAAAAGCAATCCTAGTGGCTAATTAGCCTCTAGACTGCTTTTACAAGCAGTGGGAGAGAATCCCCCCCATCGTCTTCCGTGTTTTTCTCTGGCTCTCCTGTCTCAACAGGGAACCTGAGAATGCAGCTGGTGATTCAGCCAGCTGACCATAGAGCTGATCAGAGACCAGAGTGGCTCCAAACATCTCTATGGCCTAAGAAACCGGAAGCTACGAGCATTTTATGACTTAGATTTCGCCGGATGTAAATAGCGTCATTGGGAAATTGGGGAAGCATTTTATCACACCGATCTTGGTGTGGTCAGATGCTTTGAGGGCAGAGGAGAAATCTAGGGTCTAATAGACCCCAATTTTTTCAAAAAAGAGTACCTGTCACTACCTATTGCTATCATAGGGGATATTTACATTCCCTGAGATAACAATAAAAATGATTAAAAAAAAAAAAATGAAAGGAACAGTTTTAAAATAAGATAAAAAAGCAAAAAAAAAAAAAGAAAAAAAAAAAAAAGGACCCCTGTCCCCCCTGCTCTCGCGCTAAGGTGAACGCAAGCGTTGGTCTGGAGTCAAATGTAAACAGCAATTGCACCATGCATGTGAGGTATCACCGCGACGGTCAGATCGAGGGCAGTAATTTTAGCAGTAGACCTCCTCTGTAAATCTAAAGTGGTAACCTGTAAAGGCTTTTAAAGGCTTTTAAAAATGTATTTATTTTGTTGCCACTGCACGTTTGTGCGCAATTGTAAAGCATGTCATGTTTGGTATCCATGTACTCGGCCTAAGATCATCTTTTTTATTTCATCAAACATTTGGGCAATATAGTGTGTTTTAGTGCATTAAAATGTAAAAAAGTGTGTTTTTTCCCCAAAAATGCGTTTGAAAAATCGCTGCGCAAATACTGTGTGAAAAAAAAAATTAAACACCCACCATTTTAATCTGTAGGGCATTTGCTTTAAAAAAATATATAATGTGTGGGGGTTCAAAGTAATTTTCTTGCAAAAAAAAATAATTTTTTCATGTAATCAAAAAGTGTCAGAAAGGGCTTTGTCTTCAAGTGGTTAGAAGAGTGGGTGATGTGTGACATAAGCTTCTAAATGTTGTGCATAAAATGCCAGGACAGTTCAAACCCCCCCAAATGACCCCATTTTGGAAAGTAGACACCCCAAGCTATTTGCTGAGAGGCATGTCGAGTCCATGGAATATTTTATATTGTGACACAAGTTGCGGGAAAGAGACAAATTTTTTTTTTTTTTTTTTTTTGCACAAAGTTGTCACTAAATTATATATTGCTCAAACATGCCATGGGAATATGTGAAATTACACCCCAAAATACATTCTGTTGCTTCTCCTGAGTACGGGGATACCACATGTGTGAGACTTTTTGGGAGCCTAGCCGCGTATGGGACCCCGAAAACCAAGCACCGCCTTCAGGCTTTCTAAGGGCGTAAATTTTTGATTTCACTCTTCACTGCCTATCACAGTCTCGGAGGCCATGGAATGCCCAGGTGGCACAAACCCCCCCCAAATGACCCCATTTTGGAAAGTAGACACCCAAAGCTATTTGCTGAGTGGTATAGTGAGTATTTTGCAGACCTCACTTTTTGTCACAAAGTTTTGAAAATTAAAAAAAGAAAAAAAAAATTTTTTTTTTGACTTTCTTCATTTTCAAAAACAAATGAGAGCTGCAAAATACTCACCATGCCTCTCAGCAAATAGCTTGGGGTGTCTACTTTCCAAAATGGGGTCATTTGGGGGGGTTTGTGCCACCTGGGCATTCCATGACCTCCGAAACTGTGATAGGCAGTGAAGAGTGAAATCAAAAATGTACACCCTTAGAAATCCTGAAGGCGGTGATTGGTTTTCGGGGTCCCGTACGCGGCTAGGCTCCTAAAAAGTCCCACACATGTGGTATCCCCGTACTCAAGAGAAGCAGCAGAATGTATTTTGGGGTGCAATTCCACATATGCCCATGACCTGTGTGAGCAATATATCATTTAGTGACAACTTTGTGCAAAAAAAAATAAATAAATAAATAAATTGTCACTTTCCCGCAACTTGTGTCAAAATATAAAATATTCCATGGACTCAACATGCCTCTCAGCAAATAGCTTGGGGTGTCTACTTTCCAAAATGGGGTCATTTGGGGGGGGTTTGTGCCATCTGGGCATTTTATGGCCTTCAAAACTGTGATAGGTAGTGAGGAGTAAAATCAAAAATGTACGCCCTTAGAAATCCTGAAGGCAGTGATTGGTTTTCGGGGCCCCGTATGCAGCTAGGCTCCCAAAAAGTCCCACACATGTGGTATCCCCATACTCAGGAGAAGCAGCTAAATGTATTTTGGGGTGCAATTCCACATATGCCCATGGCCTGTGTGAGCAATATATCATTTAGTGACAACTTTTTGTAATTTTTTTTTTTGTCATTATTCAATCACTTGGGACAAAAAAAATGAATATTCAATGGGCTCAACATGCCTCTCAGCAATTTCCTTGGGGTGTCTACTTTCCAAAATTGGGTCATTTGTGGGGGTTTTGTACTGCCCTGCCATTTTAGCACCTCAAGAAATGACATAGGCAGTCATAAATTAAAGGCTGTGTAAATTCCAGAAAATGAACCCTAGTTTGTAGGTGCTATAACTTTTGCGCAAACCAATAAATATACACTTATTGACATTTTTTTTACCAAAGACATGTGGCCAAATACATTTTGGCCTAAATGTATGACTAAAATTGAGTTTATTGGATTTTTTTTAGAACAAAAAGTAGAAAATATCATTTTTTTTCAAAATTTTCGGTCTTTTTCCGTGTATAGCGCAAAAAATAAAAATGGCAGAGGTGATCAAATACCATCAAAAGAAAGCTCTATTTGTGGGAAGAAAAGGATGCAAATTTCGTTTGGTTACAGCATTGCATGACCGCGCAATTAGCAGTTAAAGCGACGCAGTGCCAAATTGTAAAAAGTGCTCTGTTCAGGAAGGGGGTAAATCCTTCCGGGGCTGAAGTGGTTAAAATGAGCACTTTTGATTTTGAACGTTCGAGTCCCATAGATGTCAATGGGGTTCTAACGTTCGTGCAAATTTTCGGTCCGTTCGCAGGTTCTGGCATGAACCGAACCGGGGGGTGTTCGGCTCATCCCTATCCATATCCCTAACCCCAATATTACTCCCACTTGTCCCAAATCCCTAACCCTAATCCCACTCTCACTAGTCCCAAATCCCTAACCCTAACCCTAATACCACTTCCACTTGTCCCAAATCCCTAACCTAAACCCTAAACTCACTCCTACTAGTCTTATTCCTAAACTTAACCCTAATCCCAATCCCACTAGTCCCAAATCCCTAATTTCAGTTCCCACTAGTCCCAAATCTATAACCCAATTTCCACTCCCACTATTCCCAAATCACTGATCCTAACCCTTATCCCACTCCCAATAATCTCAAATCTGACTCCCACTAGTCCCAAATCCCAAACCCTAATCCCAGTTCTCATTTGTCCCAAAAACCTAACACTAACACTAATTCCACTCTTACTAGTGGAAAATACCTCACCCTAATCCTTCTCCCACTAGTACCAAATTGCTAACCATAATCCAACACCCATTTGTCCCAAATCCGTAACCTTTACCCTAATCCCTCTACCACTAGTCCCAAATCCCTAAACCTAACACTAATCTTGCTCCCACTAATCTCACTCCCATTCCCAATGCCTAACCCCAATACCAGTACCCACTAGTCCAAAATCCCTAACCTTATCCCTAATCCCACTCCTACTATTCCCAAATCCCTAACCCCCAACCCTAATGCCACTCCCACTAGTACCAAATCCCTAACCATAATCCCAGTTCCCACTACTCCCACATCTCTAACCCAAACCCTATTACCACTCCCACTTGTCCCAGATCCCTAACCTAAACCCTAAATTTACTTCTGCTAGTCTCATTCCTAACCTTAACCCTAATCCCACTCCCATTAGTCCAAAATCCATAATCTCAGTTCCCACTAGTCCCAAATCCCAAACCCTAATCCCAGTTTTCATTTGTCCCACAAACCTAATCCTATACCGAATGCCAGTTCCCACTAATCACAAATCCCTAACCCTAATCCCACTTCTACTAGTGGCAAATCCTTAACCCTAACCCTAATCCGGCTCTCACTTTCTCCAAATTGCTAATCCTAATCCCACTTCCACAAGACCCAAATCCCTAACCCTAAGCCCACTCCCATTAATCACAAATTCCTAACCTTAACCCTAATCCCTCTCCCACTATTCCCAAATCCCTAACCTTATCCCTAATCCCACTTTAACTAGTGGCAAATTCCTATCCCGAATCCCAGTTCCCATTGGTCACTAACCCTAAACCTAATACTACTCCCACTTGTCCCATATCCCTAACCTAAACCTTAATCCCACTCCCAATAGTCCCAAATCTGATTCCCACTAGTCCCAAATATCAAACCCTAATTCCAGTTCTCATTTGTCCCAAAAACCTAACCTTAACCCTAATCCGAGTTCCCACTAGTCACAAATCCCTAACCTTAACTCTAATCTGACTCTCACTAGTGGCAAATCCCTAACCCTTACCCTAAATACACTCCCATTAGTCCCAAATCCTTAACCTTAACTTTAATCACTCTCCCACTAGTCTCAAATCCCAAACCCTAATCCCAGTTCTCATTTGTCCTAAAAAACCTAACCCAAACGCTAATCCAAGTTCACACTAGTCACAAATCCCTAACCCTAACCCTAATCCCATTCCTACTAGTGGAAAATCCCTAACCCTAACCCTAATCCCACCCCCACTAGTTCCAAATTGCTTACCCTAATCCCACTCCACTAGTCCTAAATCCCAAACCCTAATACTAATCTTGCTCCCACTATTCCCAAACGCCAAATACTAATCCCAGTACCCACTAGTCCAAAATCCCTAACCTTATCCCTAATTCCACTCCTACTTGTCCCAAATTTATAACCCTAATCCAGCTCCCACTAGTACCAAATCCCTAACTCTAACCCTAATCCCATTGCCTGCTAGTCCCAAAACCCGTAACCCTAATCCCATTCCCGCTAGTCCCAAATCTATAACCCTATTCCTTCTCCCACTTCTACTAGTCCCAAATCCATAACCCTAATCCTAATACTCCTCACTCTAGTACTAAAAACCCAGACCCTAATCCCAGTTCAAAATAGTCCCAATTCCCCAACCCTAACCCTAATCCTGCTCCTACTAGTCCCAAATCCCTAACTCTAATCCAACTCCCACTAGTCCCAAATCCCTAATCGTAATCCCAGGTCCCACTAGTCCTTATCCCTAACCCTAATCACACTCCCACTAGTCCCAAATCCCTAACTATAACCCTGATCCCACTCCCACTATTCTCAAATCCCTAAACCTAACTCGAATCCCACTCAAACTAGTTCCAAATCCCTAACCCTAATCCCAGTTCCAACTATTCCCAAATTCCTAACCCTAATCCCACTCCCACTAGTCCCAAATCCCAAATCCCTAACCCTATACCTAATTGCACTCCTTCTAGTCCAAAAACCCTAACCCTTATCCTGCTCCCACTAATTCCAAATCCCAAATCCTAATCCCAGTTCCATCTAATCCCAATTCCCTAACCCTAAACCTAATCCCACTCCTAATATTCCCAAATCCCTAACCCTAACCCTAATCCCACTCCCACTAGTACTGAATAGCTAACCATATAACTAATCCCAGTTCCCATTAGTCCCAAATCCCTAACCCTAACCCTAATCCCATTCCCCACTAATACCAAATCCCTCACCCTAATCCTTGTTCCCACTAGTCCCAAATACCTAACCCAAACCCTAATCCCAATCCTACTAGTTCCAAATCCCTAATCCCAACCCTTATCCCACTCCCATTAGTTCCAAATCCCAATCCCAATAGTCCCATAAACAAAACCCTAATATCCCTCCCACTAGTCCCAAATCCCAAACCTTAACACTAATCCCACTCCCACTATTACCAAATCCCTAAACCTAACCCTAATCCCACTCCCATTAGTCCCAAATCCCTAACCTTAACCCAAATCCCTTTCAAACTAGTCCTAAATCCCTAACACTAATCTCGCTCCCACTATTCCCAAATGCCTAACCTTAATCCCAGTACCCACTAATCCCAAATCCCTCATTTTTCCCAGTTCTCACTAGTCCCAAATCCCTAATCCCACTCCTACTATTTGCAAACCCTAACCCAAATCCCGCTCCCACTAGTCCCAAATCCCTAATCCTAATTCCACACCCACTAGTCCCGAATCCCTAACCATACTCCCAGTTCCCACAAGTTTATATCCCTAACCCTATTCTTACTCCCACTAATCCCAAATTCCTAACCCTAAATGCACTCCCACTAGTCGCAAATACCTAACCCAGACCCTAATATCACTCACACTTGTCCCAAATCCCTAACCTAAACCCTAAACTCACTCCTACTAGTCTCAATCCTAACCCTAATCCCACTCCCACTAGTAGGGATGAGCTTCGTGTTCGAGTCGAACCCATGTTCGACTCGAACATCGGCTGTTCGATCGTTCGCCGAATTGCGAACGTTATGGGCCGTTCGCGCTAAATTCGTGTGGCGCGTCACGGCCCATAATTCACTGCGGCATCGCAGTGCATTGCTGGCTGATGATTGGCCAAGCATGCACTATGACCCGCATGCTTGGCCAATCACAGCGCCGTCAGTAGAGAGAGCTGTAATTGGCCAAAGCCAGGGTGGCTTTGGCCAATTATGGCTCAGGGGATTTAGTACACACCCCACACTATATAAGGCCGCCTGCACGGCGGCCCTGTGTAGTGTGTGTTCCGGTGTGCTGAGAGATAGAGAGAGAGAGAGACAGTGTCATTTGATTTGAGTTAGATAGATTAGGCAGAACAGTCAGTCAGTTAGCTGCACTTACAGTGTATTGTGTATATATATGCATCCCAGGTGTTGCATATATATATATACACTGTATTCAGTTTAGCTAGATCCGTTCCTGTTATCTTCTATCTAGACTATTTACATTTAATGCAGTGCGTCCTGCTCACAGTGTTCAGCTAGATCCGTTCCTGCTATTTACATTTAGTGCAGTGCGTCCTGCTCACAGTGTTCAGCTAGATCCGTTCCTGTTATCTTCTAGACTATTTACATTTAGTGCAGTGCGTCCTGCTCACAGTGTTCAGCTAGATCCGTTCCTGCAATTTACATTTAGTGCAGTGCGTCCTGCTCACAGTGTTCAGCTAGATCCGTTCCTGCTATTTACATTTAGTGCAGTGCGTCCTGCTCACAGTGTTCAGCTAGATCCGTTCCTGCTATTTACATTTAGTGCAGTGCGTCCTGCTCACAGTGTTCAGCTAGATCCGTTCCTGCTATTTACATTTAGTGCAGTGCGTCCTGCTCACAGTGTTCAGCTAGATCCGTTCCTGTTATCTTCTAGACTATTTACATTTAGTGCAGTGCGTCCTGCTCACAGTGTTCAGCTAGATCCGTTCCTGCAATTTACATTTAGTGCAGTGCGTCCTGCTCACAGTGTTCAGCTAGATCCGTTCCTGCTATTTACATTTAGTGCAGTGCGTCCTGCTCACAGTGTTCAGCTAGATCCGTTCCTGCTATTTACATTTAGTGCAGTGCGTCCTGCTCACAGTGTTCAGCTAGATCCGTTCCTGCTATTTACATTTAGTGCAGTGCGTCCTGCTCACAGTGTTCAGCTAGATCCGTTCCTGCTATTTACATTTAGTGCAGTGCATCCTGCGCACAGTGTTCAGCTAGAGCCGTTCCTGCTATTTACATTTAGTGCAGTGCGTCCTGCTCACAGTGTTCAGCTAGATCCGTTCCTGTTATCTTCTAGACTATTTACATTTAGTGCAGTGCGTCCTGCTCACAGTGTTCAGCTAGATCCGTTCCTGCTATTTACATTTAGTGTAGTGCGTCCTGCTCACAGTGTTCAGCTAGATCCGTTCCTGTTATCTTCTAGACTATTTACATTTAGTGCAGTGCGTCCTGCTCACAGTGTTCAGCTAGATCCGTTCCTGTTATCTTCTAGACTATTTACATTTAGTGCAGTGCGTCCTGCTCACAGTGTTCAGCTAGATCCGTTCCTGCTATTTACATTTAGTGCAGTGCGTCCTGCTCACAGTGTTCAGCTAGATCCGTTCCTGTTAAATTCCTACTGACCGGCAGGCTTGTCTGGTTACAGTATATAAAGCTACCTGAAGAAAATTACAGGTGTTCTATTTGATCCTATTAGTACCACGGTCAGGCAGCTAGACTATTTACATTTAGTACAGTGCGTCCTGCTCACAGTGTTCAGCTAGATCCGTTCCTGTTATCTTCCTACTGACAGGCAGGCTTGTCTGGTTACAGTATATAAAGCTACTTGAAGAAAATTACAGGTGTTCTATCCCAGCTTAGTGCAGCTACAGGCCATTAGTATGTCTGGAAGGCCAAGAAGGAGAGGCAGACAGTCACAAGCCAATAAGAGAGGGCAAGCAGGCTCTGTGTCTAGTGCTGGTCGTGGAGACGGTGCATCCTCATCAGCACGTGGCCATGGGACACGCTTGGCCTTTTTTTCGGCAGCTGGCCATGTTGAGCCGCAACATGCGGAAGACTTGGTCGAGTGGATGACCAAGCCGTCCTCATCCTCCTCATCCTCTCTCACCCATGCCCAGGGTGCTTTGTCTGGCAAAGCAGCGGCCTCTTCCCTCAGCTCAATGTCATCAGTGACTCCTTCCCTAGCTCCACCATGTCCTCATGAGGATTCCCTCGAACTGTTTGACCACAGTGTTGGGTACATGCTCCAGGAGGATGCCCAGCGTTTGGAAGGCTCTGATGACGATACTGAGCTCGATGAAGGCAGTAACATGAGCGCGGACAGAGGGGGTGCCCAAGAAGGACAGCAATCTGGCAGTCATGCTCCCCCTGCTGCAGCATACTGCCAGGTTTGCTCCAGTGATGAGGAGGGAGGGGATGATGAGGTCACTGACTCAACGTGGGTGCCTGATAGGAGAGAGGAGGAGGAGGAGGAGGAGGCGGCAGCACATCACCAACGAGGCAGGATGCCCTCCAGGGGCCAGCCTAAGGGCAGCACATTGACTGCATCACACCCCAAAGCTCCACATGTGCAGGGCGCTGCAGTCTCTGCGCGTTATTCAAAAAGTTCTTTGGTGTGGGCCTTTTTTGAGACGAGTGCATCAGATCGCACCGCTGCTATTTGCAACATATGTCTCAAGCGTATCTCGCGTGGCCAAAATATCTCCCGCTTGGGTACCACATGCTTGACCAGACATATGTTGACCTGCCATGCAGTTCGTTGGCAAGCGTATCTAAAAGACCCACACCAAAGAACAAAGAGGATCTCTCCTTGCTCCTCATCAGCTGAGATTTCCAACCCCACTAGACCTTCAGTCCTCTCTGAGACCTGCAGTGAGAGGAATGAAGGTGTAGAATTAGGTGTGTCACAGCCAAGTACTTGTGGGCAATCTGCTTTTGGTACACCGACGTCAGATTGTACCAGGCAAATTTCCCTGCCCCAGCTGCTGCACCGCCGAAAGAAGTTTGCTCCCAGCCATCCACATGCCCAGCGGTTGAATGCTAGCTTGGCAAAATTGCTAGCACTTCAACTGCTGCCTTTTCAGTTGGTAGACTCTGCCCCCTTCCGTGAGTTTGTGGAATGTGCGGTTCCTCAGTGGCAGGTACCCAAACGCCACTTTTTCTCACGGAAGGCGATTCCGGCTCTCTACCGGCATGTGGAAGGCAATGTCCATGCCTCGCTGGACAGGGCGGTCAGCGGTAAGGTGCATATTACCGCTGACTCATGGTCCAGCAGGCATGGACAGGGACGTTACCTAAGTTTCACGGCGCATTGGGTGACTCTGCTGGCAGCTGGGAAGGATGCAGGACAAGGTGCAGTAGTGTTGGAGGTTGTTCCGCCACCACGCCTCCAAAATGCTGATTGTGACACACCTCTCTCCTCCACCCCCTCCTCTTCTTCTTCCTCCATGGCCTCTTCCTCGGAACCAGCGGTGCTCCGTAGGCGTTCAAGGGGCTACGCAAGTACGCAGGCCAAAAGATGCCATGCGGTGCTTGAGCTGGTGTGCTTGGGGGACAGGAGCCACACTGGGGCAGAGGTTCTGTCAGCTCTGCAGGGGCAGGTTCAGAGGTGGTTGACGCCACGCCAACTTAAGGCAGGAATGGTGGTTTGCGACAATGGCACCAACCTCCTCTCTGCCCTCCGACAGGGACAAATGACCCATGTGCCCTGTTTGGCTCACGTCCTTAACTGCGGTGCAGCGGTTCTTGGGCAGGTACCCGGGCTTACAGGATGTCCTGAGGCAGGCCAGGAAAGTCTGTGTGCATTTCCGCCGGTCATATAATGCCAGTGCTCGGCTGACGGACCTCCAAAAGGAGTTTAACCTGCCCAAGAACCGCCTAATCTGTGACATGCCCACCAGGTGGAACTCAACGTTGGCCATGCTGCAGCGGCTGCACACGCAGCAGAGGGCCATCAATGAGTACCTGTGCGACTATGGCACCAGGACAGGGTCAGGGGAGCTTGGTTTTTTTTCCCCACGCCAGTGGGCCATGATCAGGGATGCATGCACTGTCCTGTCACCATTCGAGGAGGCCACGAGGATGGTGAGCAGTGACAGTGCATGCATCAGTGACACTGTCCCCCTTGTCCACCTGTTGGAGCACACGCTGCGTGGAATAATGGACAGGGCACTTGAGGCAGAACAGAGGCAGGAAGAGGAGGACTTCCTTAGCTCTCAAGGCCCCCTTTATCCAGACAGTGTTCCTGCGTGCCCGCCGATCACACAGGAAGAGGACGAGGAGGAAGAGGAGGAGGAGGAAGATTGTGTCAGTATGGAGGTGGAGCCTGGCACTCAGCATCAGCAGCAGTCTTTAAGGGATCAGTCCCAAGAAACACATGGACTTGTACGTGGCTGGGAGGAGGTGGCTGCGGACCATGTCGTTCTTAGTGACCCAGAGGACTCCGGACCGAATGCCTCAGCAAACCTACGCTGCATGGCCTCCCTGATCCTGCAAAGCCTGCGTAAGGATCCTCGTATTCGTGGTATCAAGGAGAAGGACCAATACTGGCTGGCAACCCTCCTTGATCCACGTTACAAGGGTAAGGTTGTGGACCTTATCTTGCCATCACAGAGGGAGCAGAGGATGAAACATCTTCGGGAGGCCTTGCAGAAAGGTCTGTGCAACGCGTTCCCAGAGACTGGGAGGTTACAAACTCCTGTTTCTGGACAACGTGTTGCTGAGGCTTCGGTCAGTCAAAGAAGGAGCGGTGGAGAAGGTGGCCGTCTGACCGATGCGTTCAGACAATTTTTTGGTCCGCAGCCCCAAGGTATGATCGGTTCCAGCAACCATCGCCAGCGTCTGTTTTACATGGTGCAGGAATACCTAGGGGCAAGATCAGACTTGGACACCTTTCCCACTGAAAATCCTCTGGGTTACTGGGTCTTGAGGATGGATCACTGGCCAGAGCTTGCACGGTATGCAATTGAGCTACTGGCCTGTCCTGCATCCAGCGTTCTTTCGGAACGCACATTCAGTGCTGCTGGAGGCGTGGTAACCGATCACAGGGTGCGTCTGTCCACCGACTCGGTCGATCGGCTGACCTTCATAAAAATGAATGAGTCTTGGATCACCACCAGCTACCAAGCACCTGATGCTGATGTAACCGAATAATTTTTTTTGAAATCTCAGATCCCTTCAAAGACTGCCTATGCTGATGCTGAGTGACTATCCCTGAGTAATTATCCTCTTCCTCCTCAATCATCACGCTGATAGCTTGTAAGAACATTTTTGGTTCTGGGCGCCACCACCAGTGCCTAAGGCACAATTTTTCAGCCCCTGTTTAACAGGGGCGTGTAATTACAATTTTTGATGTAATACTTTGCAGCAGGGCTCGTTCCTGCATTCCAACTAGAGTGTCTGTGAGGGGTTGCAGTGTTGTGGCACCAGCACCAGTGCCTAGGGCCCAATTTTTCTGCCCCTGTCTAACAGGGGCGTGTAATTACAATTTTTGATGCAATACTTTGCAGCAGGGCTCGTTCCTGCGTTCCAACTAGAGTGTCTGTGAGGGGTTGCAGTGTTGTGGCACCAGCACCAGTGCCTAAGGCCCAATTTTTCTGCCCCTGTCTAACAGGGGCGTGTAATTACAATTTTTGATGCAATACTTTGCAGCAGGGCTCGTTCCTGCGTTCCAACTAGAGTGTCTGTGAGGGGTTGCAGTGTTGTGGCACCAGCACCAGTGCCTAAGGCCCAATTTTTCTGCCCCTGTCTAACAGGGGCGTGTAATTACAATTTTTGAAGCAATAATTTGCAGCAGGGCTCGTTCCTGCGTTCCAACTAGAGTGTCTGTGAGGGGTTGCAGTGTTGTGGCACCAGCACCAGTGCCTAAGGCCTAATTTTTCAGCTCCTGTTCAACAGGGGCATGTAATTACAATTCTTGATCTAATATTTCACAGCAGGGCCCTGTGAGGGCTTACAGTGTTGTGGCCACAGCAACACCTAAGGCCCAAATTTCTGCTGAGTATATAGGGCAGGACCCTACTTTCAAACATCTAACTTACAAACGACTCCTACTTGCAAACGGAAGGAGACAACAGGAAGTGAGATGAAATCTACCCCTAGGAAGGGAAATTCTCTCCTGTAAGAGTTAATATGGGAAAACAATTTCTCCTTTCCACTGATGCTTTCCAATCCTTGTTCCACAAAAAAACCCAAATTTTCAAAAAACATTTTTCATTGGGACAAAAAAGTGAGGTGAAATCTTCTGAAGAGGAGGAAAGACAGCAAAACAAATGTCACAGGGGTGATAACCCTTCCCTATGTTTTCCAAAAAGCTTAGAAAAGATTTTTTGGCTGGAGCTAAACACGTTAAAAATGTTCAAAATTACAAACAGATTCTACTTAACAACAAACCTACAGTCCCTGTCTTGTTTGCACCGCCTGTATACTGCTGTTCAGAGTATATAGGGCCTGGTGGCCCCACACCTTTCCTTATTTTAATTTGGGTGCGGGGTTCCCCTTAATATCCATACAAGACCCAAAGGGCCTGGTAATGGACTGGGGGGTACCCATGCCGTTTGTCTCACTGATTTTCATCCATATTGCCATGACCCGACATGACATTAAACCCGCAAGCAGTTTTAAATGAGATTTTTTCCTTTAAAAATGACATTTGGTGCAGGGACTGTTCTAAACATGGGAAACACGCGTCACTTTACAGGCATACTATAGACACCCCCCAGGTACGATATTTAAAGGAATATTTCACTTTTTTTTTTTTACTTTAAGCATCATTAAAATCACTGCTCCCGAAAAAACGGCCGTTTTTAAAAGGTTTTTTTGCATTGATACATGTCCCCTGGGGTAGGTCCCGGGTCCCCAAACCCTTTTTAGGACAATACCATGCAAATTAGCCTTTAAAATGAGCACTTTTGATTTCGAACGTTCGAGTCCCATAGACGTCAATGGGGTTCTAACGTTCGTGCGAACTTTCGGTCCGTTCGCGGGTTCTGGTGCGAACCGAACCGGGGGGTGTTCGGCTCATCCCTACCCACTAGTCCCAAATCCCTAATCTCAGTTCCCACTAGTTCCAAATCCCTAACCCTAATCCCACTCCCACTATTCCCAAATCTTTAACCCTAACCCTAATCCCACTCCCACTAGTCCCAAATCCGAATCCCACTAGTCCCAAATCCCAAACCCTAACCCCCTTTCTGATTTGTTCAAAAAACTTAACCCTAACCCTAATCCCATTTCCGACCAGTTCCAAATTACTAACCCTAATCCCACTCCCACAAGTCCCAAATCCCTAACCTTAACCCTATTCCCTCTCCCACTAGGCCCAAATCCCTAATCCTAACACTAATCTTGCTCCCACTAAACTCGCTCCCATTCCCAATGCCTAACCCTAATCTCAGTACCCACTAGTCCCAAATCCCTAACCTTATCCCTAATCCCACTCCTACTAATCCTAAATCCCTAACTCTAACCCTAATGCCACTCCCACTAGTACCAAATCCCTAACCATAATCCCAGTTCCCACTACTCCCAAATCCCTAACCCTAATCCTAATCCCGCTCCTACTAATCCCAAATTTCTAACCCTAATCCAACTCCCACTAGTACCAAATCTATAACTCTAACCCTGATCCCAGTTCCCAATAATCCCAAATCCCTAACCCTAATCCTGCTCCTACTAGTCCAAAATTTCTAACCCTAATCCATCCACCACTAGTCCCAAACCCTCAACCCGATCCCTAATCCCAATCCAACTAGTCCCAAATTTATAACCCTATCCCTAATACTCCTCACACTAGTGCCAAAACCCAAACCCTAATCCCAGTTCCCACTAGTCCATATCCATAACTCTAACCCAAATCACACTCCACTAGTTCCAAATTCCTAACCCTAATTGCACTCCCACTAGTCGCAAATACCTAACCCTGACCCTAATACCACTCTCACTTGTCCCAAATCCCTAACCTAAACCCTAAACTCACTCCTAGTGTCAATCCTAACCCTAATCCCACTCCCACTAGTCCCAAATCCCTAATCTCAGTTCCCGCTAGTCCCAAATCCCTAACTCTAATCGCAGTTCTGATTTGTTCAAAAAACCTAACCCTAACCCTAATCCCACTCCCAATAGTCCCAAATCTGACTCACACTAGTCCCAAATCCCAAACCCTAATCCCAGTTCTGATTTGTTCAAAAAACCTAACCCTAACCCTAATCCCAGTTCCCACTAGTCACAAATCCCTAACCCTAACTCTAATCACTCTACTACTAGTGGCAAATCCCTAACCCTAATCCCGCTCCCACTAGTTCCAAATTGCTAACCCTAATCCCACTTGCACAAGTCCCAAATCCCTAACTCTTACCCTAATCCCCCTTACATTAGTCCCAAATCCTTAACATTAACCCTATTGCCTCTCCCACTAGTCCCAAATCCCTAAACCTAACACTAATCTTGCTCCCACTAATCTCGCTCCCATGCCCAAAGCCTAACCCTAATCCCACTCCTACTAGTCCCATATTTCTAACCCTAATCCAGCTCCCACTAGTACCAAATCTATAACGCTAACCCTAATCCCAGTGCCCAATAATCCCAAATCCCTAACCCTAATCCTGCTGTCACTAGTCCCAAATCCCTATCCCTAATTCCAGTTCCCGCTAGTCCCAAATCCTCAACACTATCCCTAATCTCACTCCAACTGGTCCCAAATTCATAACCCTAACCCTAATACTCCTCACACTAGTACCAAAACCCAAACCCTAATCCCAGTTCCCACTAGTCCATATCCCTAACCCTAACCCTAATCACACTCCACTAGTCCCAAATCCCTAACCCTAATCTCAGTTCCCACTAGTCCCTAATCTCTAACCATAACCCAAATCCCGCTCCCACTATTCCCAAATCCCTAACCCCAACTCTTATCCCACTCAAACTAGTTCCAAATCCCTAACCTTAATCCCAGTTGCCACTATTCCCAAATCCCACTAGTCCCAATTCCCAATTCCCACTAGTCCCGAATCCCTAACCCTATCCCTAATTCCACTCCTACTAGTCCAAAATCCATAACCTTCATCTGTTCCTACTAGTTCCAAATCCCAAACCCTAATCACAGTACCATCTAATCCCTATTCCCTAACCTTAAACCTAATCACACTCCTAATATTCCCAACTCCCAAACTATAACCCTAATCCCACTAGTACTGAATCTCTAACCATATCACTAATCCCAGTTCCCATTAGTCCCAAATCCCTAAAACTAACCCTAATCCCAGTCCCCACTAAAACCATATCCCTCTCCCACTAGTCCCAAATCCCTAACCCTAATCCTTGTTCCCACTAGTCCCATATACCTAACACAAACCCTAATCCCACTCCTTCTAGTCCCAAATCCCTAACCCTAACCCTAATGCCTCTCCCACTAGTTCCAAATACCACTCCCAATAGTCCCATAACCCTAACCCTAATCCCAATCCCACTAGTCACAAACCCCAAACCCTAACCCTAATCCCACTCCTACTAGTCCCAAAACCTTAACCCTAATCCCAGTTCCCACAAGTCCCAACTCCCTAAACCTAACCCTAATCACGCTCCCACTAGTCTCAAAATTCAAACCCTAATCCCAGTTCCAATTATTCCCAAATCACTAACCCTAACCCTAATCCTGCTCCTACTAGTCCCAAATCCCTAACCCTAAATGTAACCCCAACCCTACTCCAACTCCCACTAGTCCCACATCCCTAACTCAAATCCCAGTTCCCACTAGTCACAAATTCCTATCCCTAATCCCACTCTTACTAGTTGAAAATCCCTAAACCTTACCATAATCCCGCTCCCACTAGTCCCAAATCCCTAACCTTATCCCCACTCTTACTACTTCCAAATCCCTAACCTAATCCGACTCCCACTAGTACCAAATTCCTAACCCTAATCTATGTTCCCACTAGTCCCAAAACCCTAATCCACTCCTACTAGTCCCAAATTTCTAACCCTAACCCTTCTCCCACTAGTACAAAATCTCTAACCCTAACCCTAATCCCTGTTCAAACTAGTCCCAAATCCCTAACCCTATCCCTAATCCCAGTTCATACTAGTCCCACATACCTAACCCTAACCCTAATGCCACTAACACTAGTACCAAATCTCTAACCATAATCCCAGTTCCCACTAGTCCCAAATCCGTAACCCTAACCATAATACCACTTCCACTTGTCCCAAATCACTAACCTAAACCCTTAACTCACTCCTACTAGATTTATTCCTAACCTTAACCCTAATCCCACTCTAACTAGTCCCAAATCCGTAATCTCAGTTCCCACTAGTCCCAAATCCCTAACCCTAATCCCACTCCCACTGTTCCCACATCCCTAACCCTAACCCTAATCCCACTCCCAATAGACCCACATCTGACTCCCACTAGTCCCAAATCCCAAACTCTAATCCCAGTTCTCATTTGTCCCAAAAACCTAAATCAAATCCTGGTTCCCACTAGTACCAAATCTCTAACCGTATTCCCAATTCCAACTAGTCCCCCAAATCCAAAACCTTAACCCTAACCCTGCTCCCACTATTCCCAAATCCCTATCCCTAGTCCCAAAAGCCTAATCCCAGTGCCCACTAGTCCAAAATCCCTAACCCTAATCCTGCTCCAACTAGTCCCAAATCCCTATCCCTAATCCCAGTTCCTGCTAGTCCCAAATCCCTAAACCTAATCTCAACCCTACTAGTCCCAAATCCCTAACCCTAATACTCCTCACACCATTACCAAAACCCAAACCCTAATCCCAGTTCCAACTAGTCCCAAATCCCGAACCCTAATCCTGCTCCTACTAGTCTCATATTCCTAACCCCAACCCTAATCCTGCTCCCATTAGTCCCAAATCCCTAACTCTTATCCCAGTTCTCACTAGTCACAAATCCCTAACCCTATCCCACTCCCACTAGTCCCAAATCCCTAGCCCTAATCCCAGTTCCACTAGTCCATACCCCTAACCCTAATATCACTCTCACTTGACCCAAATCCCTAACCCTATTCCCACTCTCACAAGTCCCAAATCCCTAGCCCTAACCCTAATACCACTCCCACTTGTCCCAAATCCCTAACTTAAACCCTAAACTCACTCCTAGAAGTCTCATTCCTAATCTTAACCCTAACCCCACTCCCACTAGTCCCAAATCCCTAATCTCAGTTCCCACTAGTCCCAATTCTATAACCCAATTCCCACTCCTACTATTCCCAAATCACTGACCCTAACCCTAATCCCACTCCCAATAGTCTCATATCCGACTCCCACTAGTCCCAAATCCCAAACCCTAAATCCAGTTCTCATTTGTCCCAAAAACCTAACACTAACCCAAATCCCAGTTCCCACTAGTCACAAATCCCTAACCCTAATTCCACTCCTACTAGTGGAAAATCCCTCACCCTAATCCCACTCTCATTAGTCCCAAATCCCTAACCTTAACCCTAATCCCTCTCCCACTAGTTCCAAATCCCTAACCCTAACACTAATCTTGCTCTCACTAATCTCACTCCCATTCCCAATGCCTAACCCTAATCCCAGTAGCCACTACTCCAAAATCCCTAACCTTATCCCTAATCCCACCTCTACTAGTCCCAAATCCCTAACTCTAACCCTAATGCCACTCCCACTAGTACCAAATTCCTAACCATAATCCCAGTTCCCACTACATCCAAATCCCTAACCCTAAACCTAATCCCGCTCCCACTAGTCCCAAATCCCTAACCCTAATCCTACTCCCACTAGTCCCAAATCCCTAATCCTAATCCCTCTCCCACAAGTCCCAAATCCCTAACCCTATTGCCACTCTCACTAGTCCCAAATCCCTAATCCTAATACCACTCCCACGTGTCCCAAATCCCAAACCTAAACCCTAAACTCACTCCTACTAGTCTCATTCCTAACCTTAACCCTAATCCCACTCCCACTAGTCCCAAATCCCTAATCTCAGTTCCCACTAGTCCCAAATCTATAACCCAATTCCCACTCCCTCTATTCCCAAATCACTGACCCTAACCCTAATCCCTCTCCCAATAGTCTCAAATCTGACTCCCACTAGTCCCAAATCCCAAACCTTAATCCCAGTTCTTATTTGTCCCAAAAACCTAACACTAACCCTAATCCCAGTTCCCACTAGTCTCAAATCCGTAACCTTAATTCCACTCCTACTAGTGGAAAATCCCTAACCCTAATCCCACCCCTACAAATACCAAATTGCTAACCCTAATCCAACACCCATAAATCCTAAATCCCTAACCCTAATCCCACTCCCATTAGTCCCAAATCCCTAACCTTAACACTAATCTTTCTCCCATTAATCTCACTCCCATTCCCAATGCCTAACCCTAATCCCAGTACCCACTACTCCAAAATCCCTAACCTTATCCCTAATCCCACTCCTACTAGTCTCAAATCCCTAACTCTAACCCTAATGCCACTCCCACTAGTACCAAATCCCTAACCATAATCCCAGTTCCCACTACTCCCAAATCCCTAACCCTTATCCCGCTCCTACTAGTCCCAAATTTCTAACCCTAATCCAACTCCCACTAGTACCAAATCTATAACTCTAACCCTAATCCCAGTGCCCAATAATCCCAAATCCCTAACCCTAACCCTAATCCCACTCCCACTAGTCCTAAATCCCTATCCCTAATCCCAGTTCCCGCTAGTCCCAAATCCTCAACCCTATCCTTAATCCCACTCCAACTAGTCCCAAATTCATAACCCTAACTCTAATACTCCTCACACTAGTAGCAAATCCCTAACCTAAACCCTAATACCACTCCCACTTGTCCCAAATCCCTAACCTAAACCCTAAACCCTAAACTCACTCCTACTAGTCTCATTCCTAACCTTAACCCTAATCCCACTCCCACTAGTCCCAAATCTCTAATCTCAGTTCCCACTAGTCCCAAATCTTTAACCCAATTCCACTCCCACTATTCTGAAATCACTGACCCTAACCCTAATCCCACTCCCAATAGTCTCAAATCTGACTTCCACTAGTCCCAAATCCAAAACCCTGATCCCAGTTCTTATTTGTCCCAAAAAACTAACACTAACCCTTATCCCAGTTCCCACTAGTCACAAATCCCTAACCTCAATTCCACTCCTACTAGTGGAAAATCCCTAACCCTAATCCCACTCCCACTAGTAGCAAATTGCTAACCCTAATCCAACACCCATAAATCCTATATCCCTAACCCTAATCCCACTCCCATTACTCCCAAATCTCTAACCTTAACCCTAATCCATCTCCCACTAATCCCAAATTCCTAACCCTAACACTAATCTTGCTCCCACTAATATCACTCCCATTCCCAATGCCTAACCCTAATCCCAGTACCCACTACTCCAAAATCCCTAACCTTATCCCTAATCCCACTCCTACTATTCCCAAATCCCTAACCCCAACCCTAATGCCACTCCCACTAATACCAAATCCCTAACCATAATCCCAGTTCCCACTACCCCACATCTCCAACCCTATTCCCATTACCACTCCCACTTGTCCCAAATCCCTAACCTTAACCCTAAACTCACTTCTACTAGTCTCATTCCTAACCTTAACCCTAATCCCACTCCCACTAGTTCAAAATCCCTAATCTCAGTTCCCACTAGTCCCAAATCCCAAACCCTAATCCCAGTTCTCATTTGTCCCAAAAACCTTACCCTAACCCGAATCCCAGTTCCCACTAGTCACAAATCCCTAACCCTAATCCCACTCCTACTAGTGGCAAATCCTTAATCCTAACCCTAATCTGGCTCCCACTTGCTCCAAATTGTTAACCCTAATCCCACAAGACTCAAATGCCTAACCCTAACCACACTGCCATTAGTCCCAAATCCCTAACCTTAACCCTAATCCCTCTCCCACCATTCCCAAATCCCAAACCCTAACACTAACCTCACTCCCACTATTCCCAAATCAATAACCCTATCCCCAGTACCCACTAGACCCAAATCCCTAACGTTATCCCTAATCCCACTCCTACTAGTGGCAAATTCCTAAACCTAATCCCACTCCCACTATTCCCAAATCCCAAACCATAATCCCAGGTCTAATTTGTCCCAAAAATCTAACCCTAACCCTAATCCCAGTTCCCACTAGTCAAAAATCCATAACCCTAACCTGACACCTACTAGTGGCAAATCCCTAACCCTAACCCTAATCCCACTCCCACTAGTCCCAAATTCCTAATACTAATCCCAGTAGTCCAACTCCCTAACCCTAATCTCACTCCCACTAGTCCCAAATCCCTAACCCTAATCCCACTCCTACTATTCCCAAATCCCTAACCGTAATACCACTCCCACTTGTCACACATCCCTAACCTAAACCCTAAACTCACTCCTACTAGTCTCATTCCTAACCCTGACCCTAATCCCACTCCCACTATTCCCAAATATCAAACGCTAACCCTAATCCCACTCCCAATAGTCCCAAATACGACTCCCACTAGTTCCAAATCCCAAACCCTAATCCCAGTTCTCATTTGTCCCAAAAATCTAACCCTAACCCTAATCCCAGTTCCCACTAGTCACAAATCCATAGTCTTAACCTGACACCTACTAGTGGCAAATCCCTAACCCTAACCCTAATCCCGCTCCCACTAGTTCCAAATTGTTAACCCTAATCCCACTTCCACAAGTTCCAAATCCCTAACCCTAACCTTAATCCCATTCCTATTAGACCCAAATCCCTAACCTTAACCCTAATCCGTCTTCCACTATTCCCAAATCCCTAACCCTAACACTAATTTTGCTCCAACTATTCCCAAATGCCTAACCATAATCCCAGTACCCACTAGTCCCAAATCCCTAATTTATCCCAGTTATCACTAGTCCCAAATCCCTAACCCAATCCCTAATCCCACTCCTATTATTTGCAAACCCTAACCCTAATCCCACTCCCACTAGTCCCAAATCCCTAACCCTTACGCTAATACAACTCTCACTTATCCCAAATCCCTAACCTAAACCCTAAACTCACTCCTACTAGACTCATTCCTAACCCTAGCTCTAATCCCACTCCCACTAGTCCCAAATCCCTAATCTCGGTTGCCACTAGTCCCAAATTCCTAACCCTAATCCCATTCCCACTATTCCCAAATCCCTAACCCTAACCCTACTCCCACTCCCAATAGTTTCAAATCTGACTCCCACTAGTCCCAAATCCCAAACCCTAAACCCAGTTCTCATTTGTCCCAAAAACCTAACCCTAACCAGAATCCCAGTTCCCACTAGTCACAAATCCCTAATCCTAACCCTAATTCCACTCCTACTAGTGGCAAATTGCTAACCCTAACACTAATCCAGCACCCACTAGTTCCAAATTGCTAGCCCTAATTCCACTCCCACAAGACCCAAATCCCTAACCCTAACCCTAATCCTTCTTCCCCTATTCCCAAATTCTAACACTAATTTTGCTCCCACTATTCCCAAATGCCTAACCCTAATCCCAGTACCCACTAGTCCCAAACCCCATCCCTAACCCTAATGCCACTCCCACTAGTAGCAAATCCCTAACCATAATCCCAGTTCCCACTAGTCCCAAATCCCAAATCCCTAACCCTAGCCCCGCTCCTACTAGTCCCAAATTTCTAACCCTAATCCAGCTCTCACTAGTACCAAATCTCTAACTCTAACCCTAATCCCAGTTCCCAATAGTCCCAACTCCCTAACCCTAACCCTGCTCTCACTAGTCCCAAAACCCTAATCCCAGTGTCCACTAGTCCCAAATCCCTAACCCTAACCCTAATCCCGCTCCCACTAGTCCCAAATCCCTATCCCTAATCCCAATTCCTGCTAGTCCCATATCCCTAACCTTATTCCTTATTCCACTCCCACTAGTCCCAAATCCCTAACCTCAACCCTAATACTCCTCACACTAGTACCAAAACCCAAACCCTAATATCGCTCCCACTAGTCCCAAATCCCTAACCCTAATCCCAGTTCCCACTAGTCCATATCCCTAACCACACTCCTGCTAGTCCCATATCCCCAACCCTAATTTCGGTTCCCACTAGTCCCAAATCCCTAACCATAACTTTATTCCGGCTCCCACTAGTCCCAAATCCCAATTCCAACTAGTCCTGAATCCTAAACCCTATCCCTAATACTACTCCTACTAGTCCAGAATTCCTAACCTTAATCCTGCTCCAACTGGTTCCAAATCCCAAAACCTAATCCCAGTACCATCTAATCCCAATTCCCTAAGCCTATTCCCACTCCCACTAGTACTGTATCTCTAACCATAACCCTAACACCAGTTCAAATTAGTCCCAAATCCCTAACCCTAACCCTAATCCTTTTCACCACTAGGGATGAGCTGAACACCCCCCGGTTCGGTTCGCACCAGAACCTGCGAACGGACCGAAAATTTGCACGAACATTAGAACCCCATTGACGTCTATGTGACTCGAACGTTCGAAATCAAAAGTGCTCATTTTAAAGGCTAATTTGCATGGTATTGTCCTAAAAAGGGTTGGGGACCCGGGTCCTGCCCCAGGGGACATGTATCAATGCAAAAAAAACTTTTAAAATTGACCGTTTTTTTCGGGAGCAGTGATTTTAATGATGCTTAAAGTAAAAAAATGAAATATTCCTTTAAATATCGTACCTGAGGGGTGTCTATAGTATGCCTGTAAAGTGGCGCGTGTTTCCCGTGCTTAGAGCAGTCTCTCCACAAAATGTCATTTTTAAAGAAAAAAAAGTCACTTAAAACTGCTTGTGGCTTTAATGTAATGTCGGGTCCTGGCAATATGGATGAAAATCAGTAAGACAAATGGCATGGGTACCCCCCAGTCCATTACCAGCCTTTTGGGTCTTGTATGGATATTAAGGGGAACCCCGCATCCAAATTAAAAAAGGAAACAGCAGTATACAGGCTCTGTACTCTGAACAGCAGTATATAGGCAGTGCAAACAAGACAGGGACTGTAGGTTTGTTGTTAAGTAGAATCTGTTTGTAATTTTGAAAGGGTACATTTTTAACGTGTTTAGCTCCAGCCAAAAAATCTATTTTAAGCTTTTTGGAAAACATAGGGAAGGGTTATCACTCCTGTGACACTTGTTTTGCTGTCTGTGCTCCTCTTCAGAAGATTTCACCTCACTTTTTGTCCCAATGACAAATGTTTTTTGAAAATTTGGGGTTTTTTGTGAAACAAGGATTGGTGATGAAGCATCAGTGGAAAGAAGAAATGTTTTTCCCATATTAACTCTTACAGGAGAGAATTTCCCTTCCTAGGGGTAGATTTCATCTCACTTCCTGTTGTCTCCTTCCGTTTGCAAGCAGGAGTCATTTGTAAGTTGGATGTTTGAAAGTAGGGGCCTGCCCAATATACTCAGCAGAAATTTGGGCCTTAGGTGTTGTTGTCGCCACAACCCTGTAAGCCCTCACAGGGCCCTGCTGTGAAATATTAGATCAAGAATTGTAATTACATGCCCCTTTTGAACAGGGGCTGAAAAATTGGGCCTTAGGCACTGGTGCTGGTGCCACAACACTGCAACCCCTAACAGATACTCTAGTTGGAACACAGGAACGAGCCCTGCTGCAAAGTATTGCATCAAAAAATGTAATTACATGCCCCTGTTAAACAGGGGCAGAAAAATTGGGCCTTTGGTGGTGGTGGTGGTGCTGGTGCCACAACACTGTAAGTCCTCACTCGCTCTTGGTGGGCGCAGAAACGGACCCTGCTGTGAAATATTAGATCAAGAATTGTAATTACATGCCCCTGTTGAACAGGGGCTGAAAAATTGGGTCTTAGGCACTGGTGCTGGTGCCACAACACTGCAACCCCTCACAGATACTCTAGTTGGAACGCAGAAACGAGCCCTGCTGCAAAGTATTGCATCAAAAATTGTAATTACATGCCCCTGTTAAACAGGGGCTGAAAAATTGGGTCTTAGGCACTAGTGGCGGCGCCCAGAACCAAAAATGTTCTTACAAGCTATCAGTGTGATCATTGAGGAGGAAGAGGATAATTACTCAGGATAGTCACTCAGCATCAGCATAGGCAGTCTTTCAAGAGATCTGAAATTTCAAAAAAAAAAATATTCGGTTACATCAGCATCAGGTGCTTGGTAGCTGGTGGTGATCCAAGACTGATTCATTTTTATGAAGGTCAGTCGATCGACCGAGTCGGTGGACAGATGCACCCTGTGATTGGTTACCAAGCCTCCAGCAGCACTGAATGTGCGTTCCGAAAGAACGCTGGATGCAGGACAGGCCAGTAGCTCAATTGTCAAAAGTCAGATCTTGCTCCTAGGTATTCCCGCACCATGTAAAACAGACGCTGGCAATGGTTGCTGGAACTGATCATACCTTGGGGTTGCGGACTAAAAAATTGTCTGAATGCATCAGTCAGATGGCCACCTTCTCCACCGCTCCTTCTTTGACTGACCGAAGCCTCAGCAATACGTTGTCCAGAAACAGGAGTTTGTAACCTCCCAGTCTCTGGGAACGCGTTGCACAGACCTTTCTGCAAGGCCTCCCGAAGATGTTTCATCCTCTGCTCCCTCTGCGATGGCCAGATAAGGTCTGAAACCTTGCCCTTGTAACGTGGATCAAGGAGGGTTGCCAGCCAGTATTGGTCCTTCTCCTTGATACCTGTCAGAGAGTTCCCCTGGGCAGGCGTGCTGCTGGTGTCGTCGGGGTGCGTTGGGGTGTGTCGGCGTGCGCGCGCGTTCCCTTGCGCGCCGCCGTGGGTGCTGGCGTGCGGGTGTGTGGGCGGGGGCATGCGCCGGCGTGCATCGGCATGCACGCGCGCCCGGCGTTTGGCGCCAATCTGCCTATTTAGATTGTCTGCACAGGGGGCTCGGTGCTGTCCGATCTTCAGCTCCCTGTATCCCTGCACCTGCTTCCTGTTTGAACCTGATCTCCTGACCACCGGCTTGCCTTTGATTATCCTTGCTTTCTGCCTGCCACTGATCCCGGACTGTCCTGACTACGAATCTGCCTGCTCCTCCCTACCGTGTTGCCCGCCTGTTTCCAACCCTGCTTGTGACCCGACCTGCCTGCTCCACTCCTGCTCTGCACCTGCTGCCTGTGCTTCAGTTGACTGGTGATTTCCAGAACCACCTTTACCGGGATCCTCCTGCAGCTAACCCGCCAGGCTCTCATACCATTCTGTGCTCCTGTGCCTCCTGTCCATACTACCAGGTGCCTGGGAACCAGATACGTAAGGGAGGCCTCCCCCTGCTACATTGGGCTTATCGGTCTGGTACATGGAAGTTTGACAATACCACAAATACGAGGACCCTTACGCAGGCTTTGCAGGATCAGGGAGGCCATGCAGCGTAGGTTTGCTGAGGCATTCGGTCCGGAGTCCTCTGGGTCACTAAGGATGACATGGTCTGCAGCCACCTCCTCCCAGCCACATACAAGTCCATGTGTTTCTTGGGACTGATCCCTTAAAGACTGCTGCTGATGCTGAGTGCCAGGCTCCATCTCCATACTGACACAATCCTCCTCCTCCTCCTCCTCTTCCTGTGTGATCGGCGGGCATGCAGGAACATTGTCTGGATAAAGGGGGCTTTGAGAGCTAAGGAAGTCCTCCTCTTCCTGCCTCTGTTCTGCCTCAAGTGCCCTGTCCATTATTCCATGCAGCGTGTACTCCAACAGGTGGACAAGGGGGGACAGTGTCACTGATGCATGCACTGTCACTGCTCACCATCCTCGTGGCCTCCTCAAATGGTGACAGGGCAGTGCATGCATCCCTGATCATGGCCCACTGGCGTGGGAAAAAAACAAGCTCCCCTGACCCTGTCCTGGTGCCATAGTCACACAGGTACTCATTGATAACCCTCTGCTGCGTGTGCAGCCGCTGCAGCATGGCCAACATTGAGTTCCACCTGGTGGGCATGTCACAGATTAGGCAGTTCTTGGGCAGGTTAAACTCCTTTTGGAGGTCTGCCAGCTGAGCACTGGCATTATATGACTGGGGGAAATGCACACAGACTTTCCTGGCCTGCCTCAGGACATACTGTAAGCCCGGGTACCTGCCCAAGTACCGCTGCACCACCAAGTTAAGGACGTGAGCCAAACAGGGCACATGGGTCACTTCTCCCTGTCTGAGGGCAGAGAGGAGGTTGGTGCCATTGTCGCAAACCACCATTCCTGGCTTAAGTTGGCGTGGCATCAACCACCTCTGAACCTGCCTCTGCAGAGCTGACAGAACCTTTGCCCCAGTGTGGCTCCTGTCCCCCAAGCACACCAGCTCAAGCACCGCATGGCATCTTTTGTCTGCATACTTGCATAGCCCCTTGAACAGCTACAGAGCACCGCTGGTTCTGAGGACCAAGCACAAGAAGAGGCCATGGAGGAAGAAGAAGAGGAGGGGGTGGAGGAGAGAGGTGTGTCACAATCATTAGTAGTTGCATTTTGGAGGCGTGGTAGCGGAACAACCTCCAACACTACTGCACCTTGTCCTGCATCCTTCCCAGCTGCCAGCAGAGTCATCCAATGCGCCGTGAAACTTAGGTAACGTCCCTGTCCATGCCTGCTGGACCATGAGTCAGCGGTAATATGCACCTTACCGCTGACCGCCCGGTCAAGCGAGTCATTGACATTGCCTTCCACATGTAGGTAGAGAGCCGGAATAGCCTTCCGTGAGAAAAAGTGGCGTTTGGGTACCTGCCACTGAGGAACCGCACATTCCACAAACTCACGGAAGGGGGCAGAGTCTACCAACTAAAAAGGCAGCAGTTGAAGTGCTAGCAATTTTGCCAAGCTAGCATTCAACCGCTGGGCATGTGGATGGCTGGGAGCGAACTTCATTCGGTGGTGCAGCAGCTGAGGCAGGGTAATTTGCATGGTACAATCTGACGTCGGTGTACCGAAAGCAGATTGCCCACAAGTACTTGGCTGTGACACACCTAATTCTACACCTTCATTCCTTTCAGTGCAGGTCTCAGAGAGGACTGAAGGCATAGTGGGGTTGGAGATCTTAGCTGATGAGGAGGAAGGAGAGATCCTCTTTGTTCTTTGGTGTGGGTCTTTTAGATATGCTTGCCAACGAACTGCACGGCAGGTCAACATATGTCTGGTCAAGCATGTGGTGCCCAAGCGGGATATGTTTTGGTCACGCGAGATACGCTTGAGACATATGTTGCAAATAGCAGCGATGCGATCTGATGCACTCGTCCCAAAAAACGCCCACACCAAAGAACTTTTGAAATAACATGCAGAGACAGCAGTGCCCTGCACATGCAGAGCTTTGGGGTGTGATGCAGTCAGTGTGCTGCCTTTAGGCTGGCCCCTGGAGGGCATCCTGCCTCGTTGGTGATGTGCCTCCTCCTCCTCCTCCTCTCTCCTATCAGGCACCCACGTTGAGTCAGTGACCTCATCATCCCCTCCCTCCTCATCACTGGAGCAAACCTGGCAGTATGCTGCAGCAGGGGGAGCATGACTGCCAGATTGCTGTCCTTCTTGGGCACCCCCTCTGCCGTTCTCACGTTACTGCCTTCATCTAGCTCAGTATCATCATCAGAGACTTCTAAACGCTGGGCATCCCCCTGGAGCATGTACCCAACACTGTGGTCAAACAGTTCGAGGGACTCCTCAGGAGGACATGGTGGGGCTAGGGAAGGAGTCACTAAGCCAAGGGAAGAGGCCGCGTTGGCAGCTGCTTTGCCAGACAAAGTACACTGAGCATGGGTGAGAGAGGATGAGGAGGATGAGGATGGCTTGGTCATCCACTCGACCAAGTCTTCTGCACGTTGCGGCTCAACACGGCCAGCTGCCGAAAAAAAGGCCAAGCGTGTCCCACGGTAACGTGCTGATGAGGATGCACCGTCTCCACGACCAGCACTGTCACCTCTAGACACAGAGCCTGCTTGCCCTCTTTTATTGGCTTGTGACTGACTGCCTCTCCTTGTTGGCCTTCCTGACATACTAATGGCCTGTAGCTGCACTAAGCTGGGATATATACATATATATATATATATATATATATATATATATATATATATATATATATACTGATACTGCAGCTAGCAAAATCAACTGCCTGCCTGTTGTATGAGAACACAATCAAACCTTCTACAGGTAGCTTGAGCTGAACACTGTGCAGAGCTCGCAAAAAACTAACTTGTAGCTTATTTATCAGCCTGCGGTAGTTATAGGATCAGGAAAACACAAAACACCACCACCCTTCTATAGGTAGCTTTAGGTGAACACTGTGCAGAGCTCGCAAAAAACTAACTTGTAGCTTATTCAGCTGCCTGCGGTAGTGATAGGATCAGGAAAACACCAACAACCTTCTACAGTTAGCTTTAGGTGAACACTGTACAGAGCTCGCAAAAAATAACTTGTAGCTTATTTAGCTGCCAGCGGTAGTGATAGGATCAGGAAAACACCACCAATCTTCTACAGGTAGCTTTAGGTGAACACTGTGCAGAGCTCGCAAAAAACTAACTTGTAGCTTATTTAGCTGCGTGCGGTAGTGATAGGATCAGGAAAACACCACCAACCTTTTACAGGTAGCTTTAGCTGAACACTGTGAAGAGCTCACAAAAAACTAACTTGTAGCTTATTTAGCTGCCTGCGGTAGCGATAGGATCAGGAAAACACCAACAACCTTCTACAGGTAGCTTTAGCTGAACACTATGCAGAGGTCGCACTACACTAACTTGTAGTTTTAGCTGAACACTGTTCAGAGGATGTACTACACTAACTTGTAGCTTTAGCTGAACACTGTGCAGACGTCGCACTACACTAACTTATAGTTTTAGCTTAACACTGTGAGGAGGACACACTACACTAACTTGTAGCTTTAGCTGAACACTGTGAGGAGGATGCACTACACTAGCTTGGAGCTTTATCTGAACACTGTACGGAGGATGCACTACACTAACTTGTAGCTTTAGCTGAACACTGTGCAGAGGTCGCACTACACTAACTGGTAGTTTTAGCTGAACACTGTGAGGAGGATGCACTACCCTAACTTGTAGCTTATTTAGCTGCCTGTGGTAGTGATAGGATCAGGAAAACACCAACAACGCTCTACAGGTAACTTTAGCTGAACACTGTGCAGAGGTCGCACTACACTAACTTGTACTTTTAGCTGAACACTGTTCAGAGGATGCACTACACTAACTTGTAGCTTTAGCTGAACACTGTGCAGAGGTCGCACTACACTAACTTGTAGTTTTAGCTTAACACTGTGAGGAGGACGCACTACACTAACCTGTAGCTTTAGCTGAACACTGTACAAAGGACGCACTACTCTAACTTGTAGCTTTAGCTGAACACTGTGCAGAGGTCGCACTACACTAACTTGTATTTTTAGCTGAACACTGTGAGGAGGTCGCACTACACTAACTTGTAGTTTTACCTGAACACTGCACGTAGGATGCACTACACTAACTTGTAGCTTTAGCTGAAGACTGTGCACTACACTAACTTGTAGTTTTAGCTGAACACTGGGAGGAGGAAGCATTACTCTAACTTGCAGCTTATTTACCTGCCTGCGTCAGTTATAGTATCAGGAAAACACCACCAACCTTCTACAGGTAGCTTTAGGTGAACACTGTGCAGAGCTTGCAAAAAAATAACTTGTAGCTTATTTAGCTGCCTGTGGTAGTGATAGGATCAGGAAAACACCACCAACCTTCTACAGGTAGCTTTAGATGAACACTGTGTAGAGCTCGCAAAAAACGAACTTGTAGCTTATTTAGCTGCCTGCGATAGTTATAGGATCAGGAAAACACCAACAACCTTCTACAGGTAGCTTTAGGTGAACACTGTGCAGAGCTTGCAAAAAACTAACTTGTAGCTTATTTAGCTGCCTGCGGTAGTGATAGGATCAGGAAAACACCAACAACCTTCTACAGTTAGCTTTAGGTGAACACTATGCAGAGCTCACAAAAAATAACTTGTAGCTTATTTAGCTGCCTGCGGTAGTGATAGGATCAGGAAAACACCACCAATCTTCTACAGGTAGCTTTAGCTGAACACTGTGCAGAGCTCACAAAAAACTAACTTGTACCTTATTTAGCTGCGTGTGGTAGTGATAGGATCAGGAAAACAACACCAACCTTTTACAGGTAGCATTAGCTGAACACTGTGAGGAGCTCACAAAAAACGAACTTGTAGCTTATTTAGCTGCTTGCGGTAGCGATAGGATCAGGAAAACGCCAACAACCATCTACAGGTAGCTTTAGCTGAACACTGTGCAGAGGTCGCACTACACTAACTTGTAGTTTTAGCTGAACACTGTTCAGAGGATGCACTACACTAACTTGTAGCTTTAGCTGAACACTGTGCAGACGTCGCACTACACTAACTTATAGTTTTAGCTTAACACTGTGAGGAGGATACACTACACTAACTTGTAGCTTTAGCTGAACACTGTGAGGAGGATGCACTACACTAACTTGTAGCTTTATCTGAACACTGTACAGAGGATGCACTACACTAACTTGTAGCTTTAGCTGAACACTGTGAGGAGGATGCACTACCCTAAATTGTAGCTTTAGCTGAACACTGTGCACTACACTAACTTGTAGTTTTAGCTGAACACTGTAAGGAGTAAGCACTACACTAACTTGTAGCTTATTTAGCTGCCTGCGGTAGTGATAGGATCAGGAAATCACCACCAACTTTCTACATGTAGCTTTACGTGAACACTGTGCAGAGCTCGCAAAAAATAACTTGTAGCTTACTTAGTTGCCTGCGGTAGTGATAGGATCAGGAAAACACCACCAACCTTCTACAGGTAGCTTTACGTGAACACCCTGCAGAGCTCGCAAAAAACTAACTTGTAGCTTATTTAGCTGCCTGCGGTAGTGATAGGATCAGGAAAACACCAACAACCTTCTACAGGTAGCTTTAGCTGAACACTGTGCAGAGGTCGCACTACACTAACTTGTACTTTTAGCTGAACACTGTTCAGAGGACGCACTACACTAACTTGTAGCTTTAGCTGAACACTGTGCAGAGGTCGCACTACACTAACTTGTAGTTTTAGCTTAACACTGTGAGGAGGACGCACTACACTAACCTGTAGCTTTAGCTGAACACTGTACAAAGGACGCACTACACTAACTTGTAGCTTTAGCTGAACACTGTGCAGAGGTCGCACTACACTAACTTGTAGTTTTAGCTGAACACTGTGAGGAGGTCGCACTACACTAACTTGTAGTTTTAACTGAACACTGCACAGAGGATGCACTACACTAACTTGTAGCTTTAGCTGAACACTGTGCACTACACTAACTTGTAGTTTTAGCTGAACACTGGGAGGAGGAAGCACTACTCTAACTTGCAGCTTATTTACCTGCCTGCATTAGTGATAGTATCAGGAAAACACCACCAACCTTCTACAGGTAGCTTTAGGTGAACACTGTGCAGAGCTCGCAAAAAATAACTTGTAGCTTATTTAGCTGCCTGCGGTAGTTATAGAATCAGGAAAACACCACCAACCTTCTACAGGTAGCTTTAGATGAACACTGTGTAGAGCTCGCAAAAAACTAATTTTTAGCTTATTTAGCTGCCTGCGGTAGTGATAGGATCATGAAAACACCAACAACCTTCTACAGGTAGCTTTAGCTGAACACTGTGCATAGCTCGCAAAAAATTAACTTGTAGCTTATTTAGCTGCCTGCGGTAGTGATAGGATCAGGAAAACACCAACAAGGTTCTACAGGTAGCTTTAGCTGAACGCTGTGCAGAGGTTGCACTACACTAACTAGTAGTTTTAGCTGAACACTTTGAGGAGGACACACTACACTAACTTATAGCTTTAGCTGAACACTGTACAAAGGACGCACTACACTAACTTGTAGCTTTAGTTGAACACTGTGCAGAGGTCGCACTAAACTAACTTGTAGTTTTAGCTGAACACTGTGAGGAGGACGCACTACCCTAACTTGTAGCTTCAGCTGAACACTGTGCACTACAGTAACTTGTAGTTTTAGCTGAACACTCTGAGGAGGACGCACTACACTAATTTATAGCTTATTTAGCTGCCTGCAGTAGTGATAGGAACAGGAAAACACCACCAACCTTCTACAGGTAGCTTTAGCTGAACACTGTGAAGAGCTCGCAAAAAACTAACTTGTAGCTTATTTAGCTGCCTGCGGTAGTGATAGGATCAGGAAAACACCACCAACCTTCTACAGGTAGCTTTAGCTGAACACTGTGCAGAGCTTGCAAAAAAATAACTTGTAGCTTATTTAGCTGCCTGCGATAGTTATAGGATCAGGAAAACACCACCAACCTTCTACAGGTAGCTTTAGATGAACACTGTGCAGAGCTCACAAAAAACTAACTTGTAGCTAATTTAACTGCCTGCGGTAGTGATAGGATCAGGAAAACACCAACAACCTTCTACAGCTAGCTTTAGGTGAACACTATGCAGAGCTCGCAAAAAATAACTTGTAGCTTATTTAGCTGCCTGCGGTAGTGATAGGATCAGGAAAACACCACCAATCTTCTACAGGTAGCTTTAGCTGAACACTGTGCAGAGCTCACAAAAAACTAACTTGTACCTTATTTAGCTGCGTGTGGTAGTGATAGGATCATGAAAACACCAACAACCTTCTACAGGTAGCTTTAGCTGAACACTGTGCATAGCTCGCAAAAAACTAACTTGTAGCTTATTTAGCTGCCTGCGATAGTTATAGGATCAGGAAAACACCAACAACCTTCTACAGGTAGCTTTAGGTGAACACTGTGTAGAGCTCGCAAAAAACTAATTTTTAGCTTATTTAGCTGCCTGCGGTAGTGATAGGATCATGAAAACACCAACAACCTTCTACAGGTAGCTTTAGCTGAACACTGTGCATAGCTCGCAAAAAATTAACTTGTAGCTTATTTAGCTGCCTGCGGTAGTGATAGGATCAGGAAAACACCAACAAGGTTCTACAGGTAGCTTTAGCTGAACGCTGTGCAGAGGTTGCACTACACTAACTAGTAGTTTTAGCTGAACACTTTGAGGAGGACACACTACACTAACTTATAGCTTTAGCTGAACACTGTACAAAGGACGCACTACACTAACTTGTAGCTTTAGTTGAACACTGTGCAGAGGTCGCACTAAACTAACTTGTAGTTTTAGCTGAACACTGTGAGGAGGACGCACTACCCTAACTTGTAGCTTCAGCTGAACACTGTGCACTACAGTAACTTGTAGTTTTAGCTGAACACTCTGAGGAGGACGCACTACACTAATTTATAGCTTATTTAGCTGCCTGCAGTAGTGATAGGAACAGGAAAACACCACCAACCTTCTACAGGTAGCTTTAGCTGAACACTGTGAAGAGCTCGCAAAAAACTAACTTGTAGCTTATTTAGCTGCCTGCGGTAGTGATAGGATCAGGAAAACACCACCAACCTTCTACAGGTAGCTTTAGCTGAACACTGTGCAGAGCTTGCAAAAAACTAACTTGTAGCTTATTTAGCTGCCTGCGATAGTTATAGGATCAGGAAAACACCAACAACCTTCTACAGGTAGCTTTAGGTGAACACTGTGCAGAGCTTGCAAAAAACTAACTTGTAGCTTATTTAGCTGCCTGCGGTAGTGATAGGATCAGGAAAACACCAACAACCTTCTACAGTTAGCTTTAGGTGAACACTATGCAGAGCTCGCAAAAAATAACTTGTAGCTTATTTAGCTGCCTGCGGTAGTGATAGGATCAGGAAAACACCACCAACCTTCTACAGGTAGCTTTAGCTGAACACTGTGCAGAGCTTGCAAAAAACTAACTTGTAGCTTATTTAGCTGCCTGCGATAGTTATAGGATCAGGAAAACACCAACAACCTTCTACAGGTAGCTTTAGGTGAACACTGTGCAGAGCTTGCAAAAAACTAACTTGTAGCTTATTTAGCTGCCTGCGGTAGTGATAGGATCAGGAAAACACCAACAACCTTCTACAGTTAGCTTTAGGTGAACACTATGCAGAGCTCGCAAAAAATAACTTGTAGCTTATTTAGCTGCCTGCGGTAGTGATAGGATAAGGAAAACACCACCAACCTTCTACAGGTAGCTTTAAATGAACACTGTGCAGAGCTCGCAAAAAACTAACTTGTAGCTTATTTGGCTGCCTGCAGAAGTGATAGGATCAGGAAAACACCACCAACCTTCTACAGGTAGCTTTAGCTGAACACTGTGCAGAGCTCGCAAAAACTAACTTGTAGCTTATTTATCTGCCTATGGTAGTGATAGGATCAGGAAAACACCACCAACCTTCTACAGGTAGCTTTAGCTGAACACTGTGCAGAGCTCGCAAAAAACTAACTTGTAGCTTATTTAGCTGCCTGCGGTAGTGATAGGATCAGGAAAACACCACCAACCTTCTACAGGTAGCTTTAGCTGAACACTGTGCAGAGCTCGCAAAAAACTAACTTGTAGCTTATTTAGCTGCCTGCGGTAGTGATAGGATCAGGAAAACAACAACAACCTTCTACAGGTAGCTTTAGCTAAACACTGTGCAGAGGACGCACTACACTAACTTCTAATTTTAGCAGAACACTGTGAGGAGGACGCACTACACTAACTTGTAGCTTTAGCTGAACACTGTGCAGAGCTCGCAAAAAACTAACTTGTAGCTTATTTAGCTGCCTGCAGTAGTGATAGGATCAGGAAAACACCAACAACCTTCTACAGGTAGCTTTAGCTGAACACTGTGCAGAGGTTGCACTATACTAGCTAGTAGTTTTAGCTGAACACTGTTCAGAGGACGCACTACACTAACTTGTAGCTTTAGCTGAACACTGTGCAGAGGTCGCACTACACTAACTTGTAGTTTTAGCTTAACACTGTGAGGAGGACGCACTACACTAACCTGTAGCTTTAGCTGAACACTGTACAAAGGACGCACTACACTAACTTGTAGCTTTAGCTGAACACTGTGCAGAGGTCACACTACACTAACTTGTACTTTTAGCTGAACACTGTGAGGAGGTCGCACTACACTAACTTGTAGTTTTAACTGAACACTGCACAGAGGATGCACTACACTAACTTGTAGCTTTAGCTGAACACTGTGCACTACACTAACTTGTAGTTTTAGCTGAACACTGGGAGGAGGAAGCACTACTCTAACTTGCAGCTTATTTACCTGCCTGCATTAGTGATAGTATCAGGAAAACACCACCAACCTTCTACAGGTAGCTTTAGGTGAACACTGTGCAGAGCTCGCAAAAAATAACTTGTAGCTTATTTAGCTGCCTGCGGTAGTTATAGAATCAGGAAAACACCACCAACCTTCTACAGGTAGCTTTAGATGAACACTGTGTAGAGCTCGCAAAAAACTAATTTTTAGCTTATTTAGCTGCCTGCGGTAGTGATAGGATCATGAAAACACCAACAACCTTCTACAGGTAGCTTTAGCTGAACACTGTGCATAGCTCGCAAAAAATTAACTTGTAGCTTATTTAGCTGCCTGCGGTAGTGATAGGATCAGGAAAACACCAACAAGGTTCTACAGGTAGCTTTAGCTGAACGCTGTGCAGAGGTTGCACTACACTAACTAGTAGTTTTAGCTGAACACTTTGAGGAGGACACACTACACTAACTTATAGCTTTAGCTGAACACTGTACAAAGGACGCACTACACTAACTTGTAGCTTTAGTTGAACACTGTGCAGAGGTCGCACTAAACTAACTTGTAGTTTTAGCTGAACACTGTGAGGAGGACGCACTACCCTAACTTGTAGCTTCAGCTGAACACTGTGCACTACAGTAACTTGTAGTTTTAGCTGAACACTCTGAGGAGGATGCACTACACTAATTTATAGCTTATTTAGCTGCCTGCAGTAGTGATAGGAACAGGAAAACACCACCAACCTTCTACAGGTAGCTTTAGCTGAACACTGTGAAGAGCTCGCAAAAAACTAACTTGTAGCTTATTTAGCTGCCTGCGGTAGTGATAGGATCAGGAAAACACCACCAACCTTCTACAGGTAGCTTTAGCTGAACACTGTGCAGAGCTTGCAAAAAAATAACTTGTAGCTTATTTAGCTGCCTGCGATAGTTATAGGATCAGGAAAACACCACCAACCTTCTACAGGTAGCTTTAGATGAACACTGTGCAGAGCTCACAAAAAACTAACTTGTAGCTAATTTAACTGCCTGCGGTAGTGATAGGATCAGGAAAACACCAACAACCTTCTACAGCTAGCTTTAGGTGAACACTATGCAGAGCTCGCAAAAAATAACTTGTAGCTTATTTAGCTGCCTGCGGTAGTGATAGGATCAGGAAAACACCACCAATCTTCTACAGGTAGCTTTAGCTGAACACTGTGCAGAGCTCACAAAAAACTAACTTGTACCTTATTTAGCTGCGTGTGGTAGTGATAGGATCATGAAAACACCAACAACCTTCTACAGGTAGCTTTAGCTGAACACTGTGCATAGCTCGCAAAAAACTAACTTGTAGCTTATTTAGCTGCCTGCGATAGTTATAGGATCAGGAAAACACCAACAACCTTCTACAGGTAGCTTTAGCTGAACACTGTGCATAGCTCGCAAAAAATTAACTTGTAGCTTATTTAGCTGCCTGCGGTAGTGATAGGATCAGGAAAACACCAACAAGGTTCTACAGGTAGCTTTAGCTGAACGCTGTGCAGAGGTTGCACTACACTAACTAGTAGTTTTAGCTGAACACTTTGAGGAGGACACACTACACTAACTTATAGCTTTAGCTGAACACTGTACAAAGGACGCACTACACTAACTTGTAGCTTTAGTTGAACACTGTGCAGAGGTCGCACTAAACTAACTTGTAGTTTTAGCTGAACACTGTGAGGAGGACGCACTACCCTAACTTGTAGCTTCAGCTGAACACTGTGCACTACAGTAACTTGTAGTTTTAGCTGAACACTCTGAGGAGGACGCACTACACTAATTTATAGCTTATTTAGCTGCCTGCAGTAGTGATAGGAACAGGAAAACACCACCAACCTTCTACAGGTAGCTTTAGCTGAACACTGTGAAGAGCTCGCAAAAAACTAACTTGTAGCTTATTTAGCTGCCTGCGGTAGTGATAGGATCAGGAAAACACCACCAACCTTCTACAGGTAGCTTTAGCTGAACACTGTGCAGAGCTTGCAAAAAAATAACTTGTAGCTTATTTAGCTGCCTGCGATAGTTATAGGATCAGGAAAACACCAACAACCTTCTACAGGTAGCTTTAGGTGAACACTGTGCAGAGCTTGCAAAAAACTAACTTGTAGCTTATTTAGCTGCCTGCGGTAGTGATAGGATCAGGAAAACACCAACAACCTTCTACAGTTAGCTTTAGGTGAACACTATGCAGAGCTCGCAAAAAATAACTTGTAGCTTATTTAGCTGCCTGCGGTAGTGATAGGATCAGGAAAACACCACCAACCTTCTACAGGTAGCTTTAGCTGAACACTGTGCAGAGCTTGCAAAAAACTAACTTGTAGCTTATTTAGCTGCCTGCGATAGTTATAGGATCAGGAAAACACCAACAACCTTCTACAGGTAGCTTTAGGTGAACACTGTGCAGAGCTTGCAAAAAACTAACTTGTAGCTTATTTAGCTGCCTGCGGTAGTGATAGGATCAGGAAAACACCAACAACCTTCTACAGTTAGCTTTAGGTGAACACTATGCAGAGCTCGCAAAAAATAACTTGTAGCTTATTTAGCTGCCTGCGGTAGTGATAGGATAAGGAAAACACCACCAACCTTCTACAGGTAGCTTTAAATGAACACTGTGCAGAGCTCGCAAAAAACTAACTTGTAGCTTATTTGGCTGCCTGCAGAAGTGATAGGATCAGGAAAACACCACCAACCTTCTACAGGTAGCTTTAGCTGAACACTGTGCAGAGCTCGCAAAAACTAACTTGTAGCTTATTTATCTGCCTATGGTAGTGATAGGATCAGGAAAACACCACCAACCTTCTACAGGTAGCTTTAGCTGAACACTGTGCAGAGCTCGCAAAAAACTAACTTGTAGCTTATTTAGCTGCCTGCGGTAGTGATAGGATCAGGAAAACACCACCAACCTTCTACAGGTAGCTTTAGCTGAACACTGTGCAGAGCTCGCAAAAAACTAACTTGTAGCTTATTTAGCTGCCTGCGGTAGTGATAGGATCAGGAAAACAACAACAACCTTCTACAGGTAGCTTTAGCTAAACACTGTGCAGAGGACGCACTACACTAACTTCTAATTTTAGCAGAACACTGTGAGGAGGACGCACTACACTAACTTGTAGCTTTAGCTGAACACTGTGCAGAGCTCGCAAAAAACTAACTTGTAGCTTATTTAGCTGCCTGCAGTAGTGATAGGATCAGGAAAACACCAACAACCTTCTACAGGTAGCTTTAGCTGAACACTGTGCAGAGGTTGCACTATACTAGCTAGTAGTTTTAGCTGAACACTGTGAGGAGGACGCACTACACTAACTTGTAGCTTTATCTGAACACTGTACAGAGGATGCACTACACTAACTTGTAGCTTTAGCTGAACACTGTGAGGAGGATGCACTACCCTAAATTGTAGCTTTAGCTGAACACTGTGCACTACACTAACTTGTAGTTTTAGCTGAACACTGTAAGGAGTAAGCACTATACTAACTTGTAGCTTATTTAGCTGCCTGCGGTAGTGATAGGATCAGGAAATCACCACCAACTTTCTACATGTAGCTTTACGTGAACACTGTGCAGAGCTCGCAAAAAATAACTTGTAGCTTACTTAGCTGCCTGCGGTAGTGATAGGATCAGGAAAATACCACCAACCTTCTACAGGTAGCTTTACGTGAACACTCATCAGAGCTCGCAAAAAACTAACTTGTAGCTTATTTAGCTGCCTGCGGTAGTGATAGGATCAGGAAAACACCAACAACCTTCTACAGGTAGCTTTAGCTGAACACTGTGCAGAGGTCGCACTACACTAACTTGTAATTTTAGCTGAACACTGTTCAGAGGACGCACTACACTAACTTGTAGCTTTAGCTGAACACTGTGCAGAGGTCGCACTACACTAACTTGTAGTTTTAGCTTAACACTGTGAGGAGGACGCACTACACTAACCTGTATCTTTAGCTGAACACTGTACAAAGGACGCACTACACTAACTTGTAGCTTTAGCTGAACACTGTGCAGAGGTCGCACTACACTAACTTGTAGTTTTAGCTGAACACTGTGAGGAGGTCGCACCACACTAACTTGTAGTTTTAACTGAACACTGCACAGAGGATGCACTACACTAACTTGTAGCTTTAGCTGAACACTGTGCACTACACTAACTTGTAGTTTTAGCTGAACACTGGGAGGAGGAAGCACTACTCTAACTTGCAGCTTATTTACCTGATCAGGAAAACACCACCAACCTTCTACAGGTATCTTTAGGTGAACACTGTGCAGAGCTTGCAAAAAACTAACTTGTAGCTTATTTAGCTGCCCGCGGTAGTGATAGGATCAGGAAAACACCACCACCCTTCTACAGGTAGCTTTATGAGAACACTGTGCAGAGCTTGCAAAAAACTAACTTGTAGCTTATTTAGCTGCTTGCGGTAGTGATAGGATCAGGGAAACACCACCAACCTTCTACAGGTAGCTTAGGCTTAACACTGTGCAGAAGTCGCACTACACTAACTGGTAGTTTTAGCTGAACACTGTGCAGAGGTCGCATTACACTAACTTGTAGCTTCAGCTGAACACTGTGCAGAGATCGCACTACACTAACTTGTAATTTTAGCTGAACACTGTTCAGAGGATGCACTACACTATCTTGTAGCTTTAGCTGAACACTGTGCTGAGGTCGCACTACACTAACTTGTAGTTTTAGCTGAACACTGTAAGGAGGACGCACTACACTAACTTGTAGCTTATTTAGCTGCCTGCGGTAGTGATAGGATCAGGAAAACACCACCAACCTTTTACAGGTAGCTTTAGCTGAACACTGTGCTGAATTCGCAAAAAACTAACTTGTAGCTTATTTAGCTGCCTACGGTAGTGATAGGATCAGGAAAACACCAACAACCTTCTACAGGTAGCTTTGGCTGAACACTGTGCAGAGGTCGCACTACACTAACTTCTAGTTTTAGCTTAACACTGTGAGGACGACGCACTACACTAACTTGTAGCTTTAGCTGAACACTGTGCAGAGGTCTGACTACACTAACTTGTAGTTTTAGCTGAACACTGTTCAGAGGACGCACTACACTAACTTGTAGCTTTAGCTGAACACTGTGCAGAGGTCGCACTACACTAACTTGTAGTTTTAGTTGAACACTGTGAGGAAGACGCTTTACACTAACTTGTAGCTTTAGCTGAACACTGTGAGGAGGACGCACTACCCTAACTTGTAGCTTTAGCTGAACACTGTGCACTACACTAACTTGTAGTTTTAGCTGAACACTGTGAGGAGGACGCACTACACTAACTTGTAGCTTATTTAGCTGCGTGTGGTAGTGATAGGATCAGGAAAACACCACCAACCTTGTACAGGTAGCTTTAGCTGAACACTGTGAAGAGCTCACAAAAAACGAACTTGTAGCTTATTTAGCTGCCTGCGGTAGCGATAGGATCAGGAAAACACCAACAACCTTCTACAGGTAACTTTAGCTGAACACTGTGCAGAGGTCGCATTAGACTAACTAGTAGTTTTAGCTGAACACTGTTCAGAGGACGCACTACACTAACTTGTAACTTTAGCTGAACACTGTGCAGAGGTCGCATTACACTAACTTGTAGCTTTAGCTGAACACTGTGCAGAGATCGCACTACACTAACTTGTAGTTTTAGCTGAACACTGTAAGGAGGACGCACTACACTAACTTGTAGTTTTAGCTGAACAGTGTGCAGAGGTCGCACTACACTAAATTGTAGTTTTAGCTGAACACTGTGAGGAGGACGCACTACACTAACTTGTAGCTTTAGCTGAACACTGTGCAGAGGTCGCACTACCCTAACTTGTAGCTTTAGCTGAACACTGTGCACTACACTAACATGTAGTTTTAGCTGAACACTGTGAGGAGGAGGCACTACACTAACTTGTAGCTTATTTAGCTGCCTGCGGTAGTGATAGGATAAGGAAAACACCATCAACCTTCTACAGGTAGCTTTAGGTGAACACTGTGCAGAGCTCGCAAAAAAATAACTTGTAGCTTATTTAGCTGCCTGCGGTAGTTATCGGATCAGGAAAAAACTACCAACCTTCTACAGGTAGCTTTAGCTGAACACTGTGCTGAATTCGCAAAAAATTAACTTGTAGCCTTTTTAACTGCCTACAGTAGTAATAGGATCAGGAAAACACCAACATCCTTCTACTGGTAGCTTGAGCTGAACACTGTGCAGAGGTCGCACTACACTAACTTGTATTTTTATCTGAAAACTGTTCAGAGGACGCACTACACTAACTAGAAGCTTTAGCTGAACACTGTGAAGAGGTCGAACTATACTAACTTGTAGTTTTAGCTTAACACTGTGAGGAGGACCCACTACACTAACTTGTAGCTTTAGCTGAACATTGTGCAGAGGTTGCACTACACTAACTTGTAGCTTTAGCTGAACACTGTGAGGAGGACGCACTACCCTAACTTGTAGCTTTAGCTGAACACTGTGCACTACACTAACTTGTAGTTTTAGCTGAACACTGTGAGGAGGATGCACTACACAAACTTGTTGCTTATTTAGCTGCCTGCGGTAGTGATAGGATAAGGAAAACACCACCAACCTTCTACAGGTAGCTTTATCTGAATACTGTGCAGAGCTCGCAAAAAAACAACTTGTAGCTTATTTGCTGCCTGCGGTAGTGATAGGATCAGGAAAACACCACCAACCCTTTACAGGTAGCTTTAGCTGAACACTGTGCAGAGCTCACAAAAAATTAACTTGTAGCTTATTTAGCTGCCTGCGGTAGTGATAGGATCAGGAAAACACCAACTACCTTCTACAGGTAGCTTTAGCTGAACACTGTGAAGAGGAAGCACTACACTAACTTCTAGTTTTAGCTTAACACTGTGAGGACGACGCACTACACTAACTTGTAGCATTAGCTGAACACTGTGCAGAGGTCGCACTACACTAACTTGTAGATTTAGCTGACCACTGTTCAGTGGACGCACTACACTAACTTGTATCTTTAGCTGAGCACTGTGCAGAGGTCGCACTACACTAACTTCTAGTTTTAGCTTAACACTGTGAGGACGATGCACTACACTAACTTGTAGCTTTAGCTGAACACTGTGCAGAGGTCGCACTACACTAACTTGTAGTTTTAGCTGAACACTGTGAGGAGGACGCACTACACTAACTTGTAGCTTTAGCTGAACACTGTGAGGAGGACGCACTACCCTAACTTGTAGCTTTAGCTGAACACTGTGCAGAGGTCGCACTACACTAACTTGTACTTTTAGCTGAACACTGTACAGAGCTCGCAAAAAACTAACTTGTAGCTTATTTAGCTGCCTGCGGTAGTGATAAGATCAGGAAAATACCACCAACCTTCTACAGGTAGCTTTAGCTGAACACTGTGCTGAATTCGCAAAAAACTAACTTGTAGCTTATTTAGCTGCTTACAGTAGTGATAGGATAAGGAAAACACCAACAACCTTCTACAGGTAGCTTTAGCTGAACACTGTGCAGAGGTCGCATGACACTAACTTGTAGTTTTAGTTGAAAACTGTTCAGAGGATGCACTACACTAACTAGAAGCTTTAGCTGAACACTGTGAAGAGGTCGCACTACACTAACTTGTATTTTTAGCTTAAAACTGTTCAGAGGACGCACTACACTAACTTGTAGCTTTAGCTGAACACTGTGCAGAGGTCGCACTACACTAACTTCTAGTTTGAGCTTAACACTGTGAGGACGATGCACTACACTAACTTGTAGCTTTAGCTGAACACTGTGCAGAGTTCGCACTACAGTAACTTGTAGTTTTAGCTGAACACTGTAAGGAGGACGCACTACACTAGCTTGTAGCTTTAGCTGAACACTGTTCAGAGGTCGCACTACACTAACTTGTAGTTTTAGCTGAACACTGTGAGGAGGACGCACTACACTAACTTGTAGCTTTAGCTGAACAATGTGAGGAGGACGCACTACCCTAACTTGTAGCTTTAGCTGAATACTTTGCAGAGGTCGCACTACACAAACTTGTAGTTTTCGCTGAACAATGTAAGGAGGATGCACTACACTAACTTGTAGCTTATTTAACTGCCTGCGGTAGTGATAGGATCAGCAAAACACCACCAACCTTCTACAGGTAGCTTTAGCTGAACACTGTCCAGTGCTCACAAAAAACTAACTTGTAGCTTATTTAGCTGCCTGCGGTAGTGATAGGATCAGGAAAACACCACCAACCTTTTACAGGTAGCTTTAGCTGAACACTGTGCTGAATTCGCAAAAAACTAACTTGTAGCTTATTTAGCTGCCTACAGTAGTGATAGGATCAGGAAAACACCAACAACCTTCTACAGGTAGCTTTAGCTGAACACTGTGCAGAGGTCACACTATACTAACTTGTAGTTTTAGCTGAAAACTGTTTAGAGAACGCACTACACTAACTAGAAGCTTTAGCTGAACACTGTGAAGAGGTTGCACTACAATAACTTGTAGTTTTAGCTTAACACTGTGAGGAGGATGCACTACACTAACTTGTAGCTTTAGCTGAACACTGTGCAGAGGTTGCACTACACTAACTTGTAGTTTTAGCTGAAAACTGTTCAGAGGACACACTACACTAACTAGAAGCTTTAGCTGAACACTGTGAAGAGGTCGCACTACACTAACTTGTAGTTTTAGCTGAACACTGTTCAGAGGACGCACTACACTAAATTGTAGCTTTAGTTGAACACTGTGCAGAGGTCGTACTACACTAACTTGTAGTTTTAGCTGAACACTGTGAGGAGTACACACTAAACTAACTTGTAGCTTTAGCTGAACACTGTGAGGAGGACGTACTACCCTAACTTGTAGCTTTAGCTAAACACTGTGCAGAGGTTGCACTAAACTAACTTGTAGTTTTAGCTGAACACTGTAAGGAGGACGCACTACACTAACTTGTAGCTTATTTAGCTGCCTGCGGTATTGATACGATAAGGAAAAAACCACCAACCTTCTACAGGTAGCTTTAGGTGAACACTGTAAAGAGCTCGCAAAAAACTAACTTGTAGCTTATTTAGCTGCCTGCGGTAGTGATAGGATCAGGAAAACACTACCAACCTTTTACAGGTAGCTTTAGCTGAACACTGTGCTGAATTCGCAAAAAATTAACTTTTAGCTCATTTAGCTGCCTACAGTAATGATAGGATCAGGAAAACACCAACAACCTTCTACAGGTAGCTTTAGCTGAACACTGTGCATAGGTCACACTACACTAACTTGTAGTTTTAGCTCAACACTGTGAGGAGGACGCACTACACTAACTTGTAGCTTTAGCTGAACACTGTGAGGAGGACGCACTACCCTAACTTGTAGCTTTAGCTGAACACTGTGCACTACACTAACTTGTAGTTTTAGCTGAACACTGTGAGGAGGATGCACTACACTAACTTGTAGCTTATTTAGCTGCCTGCGGTAGTGATAAGATCAGGAAAACACCACCAACCTTCTACAGGTAGCTTTAGCTGAAAAATGTGCAGAGCTCACAAAAAAACAACTTGTAGCTTATTTAGCTGCCTGCGGTAGTGATAGGATCAGGAAAACACCACCAATCTTTTACTGGTAGCTTTAGCTGAACACTGTGCTGAATTCGCAAAAAACTAACTTGTAGCTTATTTAGCTGCCTACAGTAGTGATAGGATCAGGAAAATACCAACAACCTTCTACTGGTAGCTTTAGCTGAACACTGTGCAGAGGTCGCACTACACTAACTTGTAGTTTTAGCTGAAAACTGTTCAGAGGACGCACTACACTAACTAGAAGCTTTTGCTGAACACTGAGAAGAGGTCGCACTACACTAACTTGTAGTTTTACCTTAACACTGTGAGGAGGATGCACTACACTAACTTGTAGCTTTAGCTGAACACTGTGCAGAGGTTGCACTACACTAACTTGTAGCTTTAGCTGAACACTGTGAGAAGGAAGCACTACCCTAACTTGTAGCTATAGCTGAACACTGTGCACTAAACTAACTTGTAGTTTTAGCTGAACACTGTGAGGAGGATGCACTACACTAACTTGTAGCTTATTTAGCTGCCTGCGGTAGTGATAGGATAAGGAAAACACCACCAACCTTCTACAGGTAGCTTTAGCTGAACACTGTGCAGAGCTCACAAAAAAACAACTTGTAGCTTATTTAGCTGCCTGCGGTTGTGATAGGATCAGGAAAACACCACCAACCCTTTACAAGTAGCTTTAGCTGAACACTGTGCAGAGCTCGCAAAAAATTAACTAATAGCTTATTAAGCTGCCTGCAGTAGTGATAGGATCAGGAAAACAGCAACAACCTTCTACAGGCAGCTTTAGCTGAACACTGTGCAGAGGTCGCACTATACTAACTTGTAGTTTTAGCTGAAAACTGTTCAGAGGACGCACTACATTAACTTGTGGCTTTAGCTGAACACTGTGCAGAGGTCGCACTACACTAACTTCTCGTTTTGGCTTAACACTGTGAGGACGACGCACTACACTAACTTGTAGCTTTAGCTGAACACTGTGCACAGGTCGCACTACACTAACTTGTAGTTTTAGCTGAACACAGTTCAGAGGACGCACTACACTAACTTGTAGCTTTAGCTGAACACTGTGAGGAGGACACACTACCCTAACTTGTAGCTTTAACTGAACACTATGCAGAGGTCGCACTACACTAACTTGTAGTTTTAGCTGAACACTGTACAGAACTAGCAAAAAAATTAACTTGTAGCTTATTTAGCTGCCTGCGGTAGTGATAGGATCTGGAAAACACCACCAACCTTCTACAGGTAGCTTTAGCTGAACACTGTGCAGTGCTCACAAAAAACTAACTTGTAGCTTATTTAGCAGCCTGCGGAAGTGATAGGATCAGGAAAACACCACCAACCTTTTACAGGTAGCTTTACCTGAAGACTGTGCTGAATTCGCAAAAAACTAACTTGTAGCTTATTTAGCTGCCTACAGTAGTGATAGGAAAGGAAAACACCAACAACCTTCTACAGGTAGCTTTAGCTGAACACTGTGCAGAGGTCGCACTACACTAACTTGTATTTTTAGCTGAAAACTGTTCAGAGGACGCACTACACTAACTTGTAGCTTTAGCTGAACAGTGTGCAGAGGTTGCACTACCCTAACTTCTAGTTTTAGCTTAACGCTGTGAGGACGACGCACTACACTAACTTGTAGCTTTAGCTGAACACTGTTCAGAGGATGCACTACACTAACTAGAAGCTTTAGCTGAACACTGTGAAGAGGTCGCACTACACTAACTTGTATTTTTAGCTGAAAACTGTTCAGAGGACGCACTACACTAACTTGTAGCTTTAGCTGAACACTGTGCAGAGGTCGCACTACACTAACTTGTAGTTTTAGCTGAACACTGTTCAGAGGACGCACTACACTAGCTTGTAGCTTTAACTGAACACTGTTTAGAGGTCGCAAAAAACTAACTTGTAGCTTATTTAGCTGCCTGCAGTAGTGATAGGATCAGGAAAATACCACCAACCTTCTACAGGTAGCTTTAGCTGAAACATTTTCCAGTGCTCACAAAAAACTAACTTGTAGCTTATTTAGCTGCCTGCGGTAGTGATAGGATCAGGAAAACACCACCAACATTTTACAGGTAGCTTTAGCTGAACACTGTGCTGAATTCGCAAAAAACTAACTTGTAGCTTATTTAACTGCCTACAGTAGTGATAGGATCAGGAAAACACCAACAACCTTCTACAGGTAGCTTTAGCTGAACACTGTGCAGAGGTCGCACTACACTAACTTGTAGTTTTAGCTGAAAACTGTTCAGAGAAGGCACTACACTAACTAGAAGCTTTAGCTGAACACTGTGAAGAGGTCGCACTACAATAACTTGTAGTTTTAGCTTAACACTGTGAGGAGGATGCAGTACACTAACTTGTAGCTTTAGCTGAACACTGTGCAGAGGTTGCACTACACTAACTTGTAGTTTTAGCTGAAAACTGTTCAGAGGATGCACTACACTAACTAGAAGCTTTAGCTGAACACTGTGAAGAGGTCGCACTACACTAACTTGTAGTTTTAGCTTAACACTGTGAGGAGGACGCACTACACTAACTTGTAGCTTTAGCTGAACATTGTGCAGAGGTTGCACTAAACTAACTTGTAGTTTTAGCTGAAAACTGTTCAGAGGACGCACTACACTAACTAGAAGCTTTAGCTGAACACTGTGAAGAGGTCGCACTACACTAACTTGTAGTTTTAGCTTAACACTGTGAGGAGGACGCACTACACTAACTTGTAGCTTTAGCTGAACATTGTGCAGAGGTTGCACTACACTAACTTGTAGTTTTAGCTGAACACTGTTCAGAGGACGCACTACACTAAATTGTAGCTTTAGCTGAACACTGTGCAGAGGTCGCACTCCACTAACTTGTAGCTTTAGCTGAACACTGTGAGGAGGACGCATTACCCTAACTTGTAGCTTTAGCTGAAAACTGTGCACTACACTAACTTGTAGTTTTAGCTGAACACTGTGAGGAGGATGCACTACACTAACTTGTAGCTTATTTAGCTGCCTGCGGTAGTGATAGGATAAGGAAAACACCACCAACCTTCTACAGGTAGCTTTAGCTGAACACTGTGCAGAGCTCGCAAAAAACAACTTGTAGCTTATTTAGCTGCCTGCGGTAGTGATAGGATCAGAAAAACACCACCAACCCTTTACAGGTAGCTTTAGCTGAACACGAAGCAGAGCTCGCAAAAAATTAACTTGTAGCTTATTTAGCTGCCTGCGGTAGTGATAGGATCAGGAAAACACCAACAACCTTCTACAAGTAGCTTTAGCTGAACACTGTGCAGAGGTCGCACTACACTAACTTGTAGTTTTAGCTGAAAACTGTTCAGAGGACGCACTACACTAACTTGTAGCTTTAGCTGAACACTGTGCAGAGGTCGCACTACACTAACTTGTAGTTTTAGCTTAACACTGTGAGGACGACGCACTACACAAACTTGTAGCTTTAGCTGAACACTGTGCAGAGGTCGCACTACACTAACTTGTAGTTTTAGCTGAACACTGTTCAGAGGACGCACTACACTAACTTGTAGCTTTAGTTGAACACTGTGCAGAGGTCGTACTACACTAACTTATAGTTTTAGCTGAACACTGTGAGGAGTACACACTAAACTAACTTGTAGCTTTAGCTGAACACTGTGAGGAGGATGTACTACCCTAACTTGTAGCTTTAGCTGAACACTGTGCAGAGGTCGCACTAAACTAACTTGTAGTTTTAGCTGAACACTGTAAGGAGTAGGGATGAGCTTCGAGTTCGAGTCGAACTCATGTTCGACTCGAACATTGGCTGTTCGCAAGTTCGCCGAACAGCGAACAATTTGGGGTGTTCGCGGCAAATTCGTATGCCGCGGAACACCCTTTAAAAGTCTATGGGAGAAATCAAAAGTGCTAATTTTAAAGGCTAATATGCAAGTTATTGTCATAAAAAGTGTTTGGGGACCCAGGTCCTGCCCCAGGGGACATGGATCAATGCAAAAAAAAGTTTTAAAAACGGCCGTTTTTTCAGGAGCAGTGATTTTAATAATGCTTAAAGTCAAACAATAAAAGTGTAATATCCCTTTAAATTTCGTACCTGGGGGGTGTCTATAATATGCCTGTAAAGGGGCGCATGTTTCCTGTGTTTAGAACAGTCTGACAGCAAAATTACATTTTGAAGGAAAAAACTCATTTAAAACTACCCGCGGCTATTGCATTGCCGACAATACACATAGAAGTTCATTGATAAAAACGGCATGGGAATTCCCCAAAGGGGAACCCCGAACCACAATTAAAAAAAAAAAATGACGTGGGAGTCCCCCTAAATTCCATACCAGGCCCTTCAGGTCTGTTATGGATATTAAGGGGAACCCCGGCCAAAATTTAAAAAAAAAATGACGTGGGGTTCCCCCTAAATTCCATACCAGACCCTTATCCGAGCACGCAACCTGGCAGGCCGCCCCCTCCTGAACCGTACCAGGCCACATGCCCTCAACATTGGGAGGGTGCTTTGGGGTAGCCCCCAAAACACCTTGTCCCCATGTTGATGAGGACAAGGGCCTCATCCCCACAACCCTGGCCGGTGGTTGTGGGGGTCTGCGGGTGGGGGGCTTATCGGAATCTGGAAGCCCCCTTTAACAAGGGGACCCCCAGATCCCGGCCCCCCCTGTGTGAAATGGTAAGGGGGTACAAAAGTACCCCTACCATTTCACTAAAAAACTGTCAAAAATGTTAAAAATGACAAGAGACAGTTTTTGACAATTCCTTTATTTAAATACTTCTTCTTTCTTCTATCTTCCTTCATCTTCTGGTTCTTCTGGTTCTTCTGGCTCTTCTGGTTCTTCCTCCGGCGTTCTCGTCCAGCATCTCCTCCGTGGCATCTTCTATCTTCTTCTCCTCGGGCCGCTCCGCACCCATGGCATGGGGGGAGGCTCCCGCTCTTCTCTTCTTGTTCATCTTCTTCTCTTCTTCTTTTCTTCTCTTCTTCATTTTCTTCTCCGGGCCGCTCCTCACACATGCTAGCATGGCGGGAGGCTCCCGCTGTGTGACGGCGCTCCTCGTCTGACAGTTCTTAAATAACGGGGGGCGGGGCCACCCGGTGACCCCGCCCCCCTCTGACGCACGGTGACTTGACGGGACTTCCCTGTGACGTCACGGGGAATGCCACAGGGAAGTCCCGTCATGTCCCGTGCGTCAGAGGTGGGCGGGGTCACCGGGTGGCCCCGCCCCCCGTTATTTAAGAACTGTCAGACGAGGAGCGCCGTCACACAGCAGGAGCCTCCCTTCATGCCAGCATGGATGCGGAGCGGCCCAGAGAAGAAAATGAAGAAGAGAAGAAGAGAAAAAGAGAAGAAGATGAAGAAGAAGAGAAGAGCGGGAGCCTCCCCACATGCCATGGGTGCGGAGCGGCCCGAGGAGAAGAAGATAGAAGACGCCGCGGAGGAGATGCTGGACGAGAACGCCGGAGGAAGAACCAGAAGAGCCAGAAGAACCAGAAGAGCCAGAAGAACCAGAAGAACTAGAAGATGAAGGAAGATAGAAGAAAGAAGAAGTATTTAAATAAAGGAATTGTCAAAAACTGTCTCTTGTCATTTTTAACATTTTTGACAGTTTTTTAGTGAAATCCCCTTACCATTTCACACAGGGGGGGGGCGGGATCTGGGGGTCCCCTTGTTAAAGGGGGCTTCCAGATTCCGATAAGCCCCCCGCCCGCAGACCCCCACAACCACCGGCCAGGGTTGTGGGGATGAGGCCCTTGTCCTCATCAACATGGGGACAAGGTGTTTTGGGGGGCTACCCCAAAGCACCCTCCCAATGTTGAGGGCATGTGGCCTGGTACGGTTCAGGAGGGGGGGGCCGCACTCTCGTCCCCCCCTCTTTTCCTGCGGCCTGCCAGGTTGCGTGCTCGGATAAGGGTCTGGTATGGATTTTTGGGGGGACCCCACGCCGTTTTTTTTTTTTTTTTTGGCGCGGGGTTCCCCTTAAAATCCATACCAGACCTGAAGGGTCTGGTATGGAATTTAGGGGGAACCCCATGTCATTTTTTTTTTTTAATTTTGGCCGGGGTTCCCCTTAATATCCATACCAGACCTGAAGGGCCTGGTATGGAATTTAGGGGGACTCCCACGTCATTTTTTTTTTTAATTGTGGTTCGGGGTTCCCCTTTGGGGAATTCCCATGCCGTTTTTATCAATGAACTTCTATGTGTATTGTCGGCAATGCAATAGCCGCGGGTAGTTTTAAATGAGTTTTTTCCTTCAAAATGTCATTTTGCTGTCAGACTGTTCTAAACACAGGAAACATGCGCCCCTTTACAGGCATACTATAGACACCCCCAAGGTACGAAATTTAAAGGGATATTACACTTTTATTGTTTGACTTTAAGCATTATTAAAATCACTGCTCCTGAAAAAACGGCCGTTTTTAAAACTTTTTTTTGCATTGATCCATGTCCCCTGGGGCAGGACCCGGGTCCCCAAACACTTTTTATGACAATAACTTGCAAATTAGCCTTTAAAATTAGCACTTTTGATTATTCATGTTCGTGTCCCATAGACTTTAATGGTGTTCGCGTGTTGGAACGAACTTTTTTCCTGTTCGCATGTTCTGGTGCGAACCGAACAGGGGGGTGTTCGGCTCATCCCTAGTAAGGAGGACGCACTACACTAACTTGTAGCTTATTTAGCTGCCTGCGGTATTGATACGATAAGGAAAACACCACCAACCTTCTACAGGTAGCTTTAGGTGAACACTGTAAAGAGCTTGCAAAAAACTAACTTGTAGCTTATTTAGCTGCCTGCAGTAGTGATAGGATCAGGAAATCACTACCAACCTTCTACAGGTAGCTTTAGCTGAACACTGTGCAGTGCTCACAAAAAACTAACTTGTAGCTTATATAGCTGCCTGCGGTAGTGATAGGATCAGGAAAACACCACCAACATTTTACAGGTAGCTTTAGCTGAACACTGTGCAGAGGTCGCACTACACTAACTAGAAGCTTTAGCTGAACACTGTGAAGAGGTCGCACTACACTAACTTGTAGTTTTAGCTTAACATTGTGAGGAGGACGCACTACACTAACTTGTAGTTTTAGCTGAACACTGTGCAGAGGTTGCACTACACTAACTTGTAGTTTTAGCTGAACACTGTTCAGAGGACGCACTATACTAAATTGTAGCTTTAGCTGAACACTGTGCAGAGGTCGCACTACACTAACTTGTAGTTTTAGCTCAACACTGTGAGGAGGACGCACTACACTAACTTGTAGCTTTAGCTGAACACTGTGAGGAGGATGCACTACCCTAACTTGTAGCTTTAGCTGAACACTGTGCACTACACTAACTTGTAGTTTTAGCTGAACACTGTGAGGAGGATGCACTACACTAACTTGTAGCTTATTTAGCTGCCTGCGGTAGTGATAAGATCAGGAAAACACCACCAACCTTCTACAGGTAGCTTTAGCTGAATAATGTGCAGAGCTCATAAAAAACCAACTTGTAGCTTATTTAGCTGCCTGCGGTAGTGATAGGATCAGGAAAACACCACCAACCTTTTACTGGTAGCTTTAGCTGAACACTGTGCTGAATTCGCAAAAAACTAACTTGTAGCTTATTTAGCTGCCTACAGTAGTGATAGGATCAGGAAAACACCAACAACCTTCTACTGGTAGCTTTAGCTGAACACTGTGCAGAGGTCGCACTACACTAACTTGTAGTTTTAGCTGAAAACTGTTCAGAGGACGCACTACACTAACTAGAAGCTTTAGCTGAACACTGTGAAGAGGTCGCACTACACTAACTTGTAGTTTTAGCTTAACACTGTGAGGAGGACGCACTACACTAACTTGTAGCTTTAGCTGAACACTGTGCAGAGGTTGTACTACCCTAACTTGTAGCTTTAGCTGAACACTGTGCACTACACTAACTTGTAGTTTTAGCTGAACACTGTGAGGAGGATGCACTACACTAACTTGTAGCTTATTTAGCTGCCTGCGGTAGTGATAGGATAAGGAAAACACCACCAACCTTCTACAGGTAGCTTTAGCTGAACACTGTGCAGAGCTCGCAAAAAAACAACTTGTAGCTTATTTAGCTGCCTGCGGTAGTGATAGGATCAGGAAAACACCACCAACCCTTTACAGGTAGCTTTAGCTGAACACTGTGCAGAGCTCGCAAAAAATTAACTTGTAGCTTATTAAGCTGCCTGCGGTAGTGATAGGATCAGGAAAACACCAACAACCTTCTACAGGTAGCTTTAGCTGAACACTGTGCAGAGGTCACACTAGGCTAACTTGTAGTTTTAGCTGAAAACTGTTCAGAGGACGGACTACATTAACCTGTAGCTTTAGCTGAACACTGTGCAGAGGTCGCACTACACTAACTTCTCGTTTTAGCTTAAGACTGTGAACACGACGCACTACACTAACTTGTAGCTTTAGCTGAACACTGTGCACAGGTCGCACTACACTAACTTGTAGTTTTAGCTGAAAACTGTTCAGAGAACGCACTACACTAACTAGAAGCTTTAGCTGAACACTGTGAAGAGGTCGCACTACAATAACTTGTAGTTTTAGCTTAACACTGTGCAGAGCTCGCACTACACTAACTTGTAGTTTTAGCTGAAAACTGTTCAGAGGACGCACTACACTAACTTGTAGCTTTAGCTGAACACTGTGCAGAGGTCGCACTACACTAACTTCTAGTTTTAGCTTAACACTGTGAGGACGACGCATTACACTAACTTGTAGCTTTAGCTGAACACTGTGCAGAGGTTGCACTACACTAACTTGTAGTTTTAGCTGAACACTGTGAGGAGGATGCACTACACTAACTTGTAGCTTTAAATGGACACTGTGAGAAGGATGCACTACCCTCACTTGTAGCTTTAGCTGAACACTGTGCAGAGGTCGCACTACACTAACTTGTAGTTTTAGCTGAACACTGTAAGGAGGATGCACTACACTAACTTGTAGCTTATTTAGCTGCCTGCGGTAGTGATAGGATAAGGAAAACACCGCCAACCTTCTACAGGTAGCTTTAGCTGAACACTGTCCAGTGCTCACAAAAAACTAACTTGTAGCTTATTTAGCTGCCTGCAGTAGTGATAGGATCAGGAAAACACCACCAACCTTTTACAGGTAGCTTTAGCTGAACACTGTGCTGAATTCGCAAAAAACGAACTTGTAGCTTATTTAGCTGCCTACAGTAGTGATAGGATCAGGAAAACACCAACAACCTTCTACAGGTAGCTTTAGCTGAACACTGTGCAGAGGTCGCAATACACTAACTTGTAGTTTTAGCTGAAAACTGTTCAGAGAACGCACTACACTAACTAGAAGCTTTAGCTGAACACTGTGAAGAGGTCGCACTACACTAACTTGTAGTTTTAGCTTAACACTGTGAGGAGGATGCACTACACTAACTTGTAGCTTTAACTGAACACTGTGCAGAGGTTGCACTACACTAACTCGTAGTTTTAGCTGAAAACTGTTCAGAGGACGCACTACACTAACTAGAAGCTTTAGCTGAACACTGTGAAGAGGTCGCACTACACTAACTTGTAGTTTTATCTTAACACTGTGAGGAGGACGCACTACACTAACTTGTAGCTTTAGCTTAACACTGTGCAGAGGTTGCACTACACTAACTTGTAGTTTTAGCTGAACACTGTTTAGAGGACGCACTACACTAAATTGTAGCTTTAGCTGAACACTGTGCAGAGGTCGCACTACACTAACTTGTAGCTTTAGCTGAACACTGTGAGGAGGGTGCACTACCCTAACTTGTAGCTTTAGCTGAACACTGTACACTACACTAACTTGTAGTTTTAGCTGAACACTGTGAGGAGGATGCACTACACTAACTTGTAGCTTATTTAGCTGCCTGTGTTAGTGATAGGATAAGGAAAACACCACCAACCTTCTACAGGTAGCTTTAGGTGAACACTGTACAGAGCTCGCAAAAAACTAACTTGTAGCTTATTTAGCTGCCTGCGGTAGTGATTGGATCAGGAAAACACTACCAACCTTCTACAGGTAGCTTTAGCTGAACACTGTGCAGTGCTCATAAAAAACTAACTTGTAGCTTATTTAGCTGCCTGCCATAGTGATAGGATCAGGAAAACACCACCAACATTTTACAGGTAGCTTTAGCTGAACACTGTGCTGAATTCGCAAAAAACTAACTTTTAGCTTATTTAGCGGCCTACAGTAGTGATAGGATCAGGAAAACACCAACAACCTTCTATAGGTAGCTTTAGCTGAACACTGTGCAGAGGTCGCACTACACTAACTTGTAGTTTTAGCTGAAAACTGTTTAGATGTCGCACTACACTAACTAGAAGCTTTAGCTGAACACTGTTCAGAGGACGCACTACACTAACTTGTAGCTTTAGCTGAACACTGTGCAGAGGTCGCACTACACAAACTTGTAGTTTTAGCTTAACACTGTGGGGACGACGCACTACACTAACTTGTAGCTTTAGCTGAACACTGTGCAGAGGTCGCATTACACTAACTTGTAGTTTTAGCTGAACACTGTTCAGAGGACGCACTACACTAACTTGTAGCTTTAGTTGAACACTATGCAGAAGTCGCACTACACTAACTTGTAGTTTTAGCTGAACACTGTGAGGAAGACGCACTAAACTAACTTGTTGCTTTAGCTGAACACTGTGAGAAGGACGCACTACCCTAACTTGTAGCTTTAGCTGAACACTGTGCAGAGGTTGCACTACACTAAATTGTAGTTTTAGCTGAACACTGTAAGGAGGACGCACTACACTAACTTGTAGCTTATTTAGCTGCCTGCGTTAGTGATAGGATAAGGAAAACACCACCAACCTTCTACAGGTAGCTTAAGGTGAACACTGTACAGAGCTTGCAAAAAACTAACTTGTAGCTTATTTAGCTGCCTGCGGTAGTGATAGGATCAGGAAAACACTACCAACCTTCTACAGGTAGCTTTAGCTTAACACTGTGCAGTGCTCATAAAAAACTAACTTGTAGCTTATTTAGCGGCCTTCGGTAGTGATAGGATCAGGAAAACACCACCAACATTTTACAGGTAGCTTTAGCTGAACACTGTGCTGAATTCGCAAAAAACTAACTTTTAGCTTATTTAGCTGCCTACAGTAGTGATAGGATCAGGAAAACACCAACAACCTTCTACAGGTAGCTTTAGCTGAACACTGCAGTGGTCGCACTACACTAACTTGTAGTTTTAGCTTAACACTGTGAGGAGGACGCACTACACTAACTTGTAGCTTTAGCTGAACACTGTGCAGAGGTTGCACTACACTAACTTGTAGTTTTAGCTGAACACTGTTCAGAGGACGCACTACACTAAATTGTAGCTTTAGCTGAACACTGTGCAGAGGTCGCACTACACTAACTTGTAGTTTTAGCTCAACACTGTGAGGAGGACGCACTACACTAACTTGTAGCTTTAGCTGAACACTGTGAGGAGGACGCACTACCCTAACTTGTAGCTTTAGCTGAACACTGTGCACTGCACTAACTTGTAGTTTTAGCTGAACACTGTGACGAAGATGCACTACACTAACTTGTAGATTATTTAGCTGCCTGCGGTAGAGATAGGATAAGGAAAACACCACCAACCTTCTACAGGTAGCTTTCGCTGAACACTGTGCAGAGCTCGCAAAAAACAACTTGTAGCTTATTTAGCTGCCTGCGGTAGTGATAGGATCAGGAAAACTCCACCAACATTTTACAGGTAGCTTTAGCTGAACACTGTGCTGAATTCGCAAAAAACTAACTTGTAGCTTATTTAGCTGCCTACAGTAGTGATAGGATCAGGAAAACACCACCAACCTTTTACAGGTAGCTTTAGCTGAACACTGTGCAGAGCTCGCAAAAAATTAACTTGTAGCTTATTTAGCTGCCTGCGGTAGTGATAGGATCAGGAAAACACGAACAACCTTCTACAGGTATCTTTAGCTGAACACTGTGCAGAGGTCGCACTACACTAACTTGTAGTTTTAGCTGAAAACTGTTCAGAGGACGCACTACATTAACTTGTAGCTTTAGCTGAACACTGTGCAGAGGTCTCACTACACTAACTTCTCGTTTTAGCTTAACACTGTGAGGACGACGCACTACACTAACTTGTAGCTTTAGCTGAACACTGTGCACAGGTCGCACTACACTAACTTGTAGTTTTAGCTGAACATTGTTCAGAGGACGCACTACACTAACTTGTAGCTTCAGCTTAACACTGTGCAGAGGTCGCACCACACTAACTTGTAGTTTAGCTGAACACTGTACAGAACTCACAAAAAAATTAACTTGTAGCTTATTTAGCTGCCTGCGGTAGTGATAGGATCTGGAAAGCACCACCAACCTTCTACAGGTAGCTTTAGCTGAACACTGTCCAGTGCTCACAAAAAACTAACTTGTAGCTTATTTAGCAGCCTGCGGAAGTGATAGGATCAGGAAAACACCACCAACCTTTTACAGGTAGCTTTAGCTGAACACTGTGCTGAATTCGCAAAAAACTAACTTGTAGCTTATTTAGCTGCCTACAGTAGTGATAGGAAAGGAAAACACCAACAACCTTCTACAGGTAGCTTTAGCTGAACACTGTGCAGAGGTCGCACTGCACTAACTTGTAGTTTTAGCATAAAACTGTTCAGAGGATGCACTACACTAACTAGAAGCTTTAGCTGAACACTGTGAAGAGGTCGCACTACACTAACTTGTAGTTTTAGCTTAACACTGTGCAGAGGTCGCACTACACTAACTTGTAGTTTTAGCTGAAAACTGTTCAGAGGACGCACTACACTACTTTGTAGCTATAGCTGAACACTGTGCAGAGGTCGCACTACACTAACTTCTAGGTTTAGCTTAACACTGTGAGGACGACGCACTACACTAACTTGTAGCTTTAGCTGAACACTGTGCAGAGGTCGCACTACACTAACTTTTAGTTTTAGCTGAACACTGTGAGGAGGATGCACTACACTAACTTGTAGCTTTAGATGGACACTGTGAGGAAGATGCACTACCCTAACTTGTAGCTTTAGCTGAACACTGTGCAGAGGTCGCACTACACTAACTTGTAGTTTTAGCTGAACACTGTAAGGAGGATGCACTACACTAACTTGTAGCTTATTTAGCTGTCTGCGGTAGTGATAGGATAAGGAAAACACCGCCAAGCTTCTGCAGGTAGCTTTAGGTGAACACTGTACAGAGCTCGCAAAAAATTAACTTGTAGCTTATTTAGCTGCCTGCGGTAGTGATAGAGATCAGGAAAACACCACCAACCTTCTACAGGTAGCTTTAGCTGAACACTGTCCAGTGCTCACAAAAAACTAACTTGTAGCTTATTTAGCTGCCTGCAGTAGTGATAGGATCAGGAAAACACCACCATCCTTTTTCAGGTAGCTTTAGCTGAACACTGTGCTGAATTCACAAAAAACGAACTTGTAGCTTATTTAGCTGCCTACAGTAGTGATAGGATCAGGAAAACACCAACAACCTTCTACAGGTAGCTTTAGCTGAACACTGTGCAGAGGTCACAATACACTAACTTGTAGTTTTAGCTGAAAACTGTTCAGAGGACGCACTACACTAACTAGAAGCTTTAGCTGAACACTGTGAAGAGGTCGCACTACACTAACTTGTAGTTTTAGCTTAACACTGTGAGGAGGACGCACTACACTAACTTGTAGCTTTAGCTGAACACTGTGCAGAGTTTGCACTACACTAACTTGTAGTTTTAGCTGAACACTGTTCAGAGGACGCACTACACTAAATTGTAGCTTTAGCTGAACACTGTGCAGAGGTCGCACTACACTAACTTGTAGCTTTAGCTGAACACTGTGAGGAGGATGCACTATCCTAACTTGTAGCTTTAGCTGAACACTGTACACTACACTAACTTGTAGTTTTAGCTGAACACTGTGAGGAGGATGCACTACACTAACTTGTAGCTTATTTAGCTGCCTGTGTTAGTGATAGGATAAGGAAAACACCACCAACCTTCTACAGGTAGCTTTAGGTGAACACTGTACAGAGCTCGCAAAAAACTAACTTGTAGCTTATTTAGCTGCCTGCGGTAGTGATAGGATCAGGAAAACACTACCAACCCTCTACAGGTAGCATTAGCTGAACACTGTGCAGTGCTCATAAAAAACTAACTTGTAGCTTATTTAGCTGCCTGCGGTAGTGATAGGATCAGGAAAACACCACCAACATTTTACAGGTAGCTTTAGCTGAACACTGTGCTGAATTCGCAAAAAACTAACTTTTAGCTTATGTAGCGGCCTACAGTAGTGATAGGATAAGGAAAACACCAACAACCTTCAATAGGTACCTTTAGCTGAACACTGTGCAGAGGTCGCACTACACTAACTTGTAGTTTTAGCTGAAAACTGTTCAGATGTCGCACTACACTAACTAGAAGCTTTAGCTGAACACTGTTCAGAGGACGCACTACACTAACTTGTAGCTTTAGCTGAACACCGTGCAGAGGTCGCACTACACTAACTTGTAGTTTTAGCTTAACACTGTGGGGATGACGCACTACACTAACTTGTAGCTTTAGCTGAACACTGTGCAGAGGTCGCACTACACTAACTTGTAGTTTTAGCTGAGCACTGTTCAGAGGACGCACTACACTAACTTGTAGCTTTAGTTGAACACTGTGCAGAAGTCGCACTACACTAACTTGTAGTTTTAGCTGAACACTGTGAGGAAGACGCACTAAACTAACTTGTTGCTTTAGCTGAACACTGTGAGGAGGAGGCACTACCCTAACTTGTAGCTTTAGCTGAACACTGTGCAGAGGTTGCCCTACACTAAATTGTAGTTTTATCTGAACACTGTAAGGAGGACGCACTGCACTAACTTGTAGCTTATTTAGCTGCCTGCGTTAGTGATAGGATAAGGAAAACACCACCAACCTTCTACAGGTAGCTTAAGGTGAACACTGTAAAGAGTTCGCAAAAAACTAACTTGTAGCTTATTTAGCTGCCTGCGGTAGTGATAGGATCAGGAAAACACTACCAACCTTCTACAGGTAGCTTTAGCTTAACACTGTGCAGTGCTCATAAAAAACTAACTTGTAGCTTATTTAGCTGCCTGCAGTAGTGATAGGATCAGGAAAACACCACCAACATTTTACAGGTAGCTTTAGCTGAACACTGTGCTGAATTCGCAAAAAACTAACTTTTAGCTTATTTTTGCTGCCTACAGTAGTGATAGGATCAGGAAAACACCAACAACCTTCTACAGGTAGCTTTAGCTGAACACTGCAGAGGTTGCACTACACTAACTTGTAGTTTTAGCTTAACACTGTGAGGAGGACGCACTACACTAACTTGTAGCTTTAGCTGAACACTTTGCAGAGGTTGCACTACACTAACTTGTAGTTTTAGCTGAACACTGTTCAGAGGACGCACTACACTAAATTGTAGCTTTAGCTGAACACTGTGCAGAGGTTGCACTACACTAACTTGTAGTTTTAGCTCAACACTGTGAGGAGGACGCACTACACTAACTTGTAGCTTTAGCTGAACACTGTGAGGAGGACGCACTACCCTAACTTGTAGCTTTAGCTGAACACTGTGCACTACACTAACTTGTAGTTTTAGATGAACACTGTGACGAGGATGCACTACACTAACTTGTAGCTTATTTAGCTGCCTGCGGTAGTGATAGGATAAGGAAAACACCACCAACCTTCTACAGGTAGCTTTCGCTGAACACTGTGCAGAGCTCGCAAAAAACAACTTGTAGCTTATTTAGCTGCCTGCGGTAGTGATAGGATCAGGAAAACACCACCAACCCTTAACAGGTAGCTTTAGCTGAACACTGTGCAGAGCTCGCCAAAAATTAACTTGTAGCTTATTTAGCTGCCTGCGGTAGTGATAGGATCAGGAAAACACCAGCAACCTTCTACAGGTAGCTTTAGCTGAACACTGTGCAGAGGTCGCACTACACTAACTTGTAGTTTTAGCTGAAAACTGTTCAGAGGACGCACTACACTAACTTGTAGCTTTAGCTGAACACTGTGCAGAGGTCGCACTACACTAACTTCTAGTTTTAGCATAACACTGTGAGGACGACGCACTACACTAACTTGTAGCTTTAGCTGAACACTGTGCAGAGGTCTCACTACACTAACTTCTAGTTTTAGCTTAACACTGTGAGGACGACGCACTACACTAACTTGTAGCTTTAGCTGAACACTGTGCAGAGGTCGCACTACACTAACTTTTAGTTTTAGCTGAACACTGTTCAGAGGACGCACTACACTAACTTGTAGCTTTAGCTGAACACTGTGTAGAGGTCGCACGACACTAACTTGTAGTTTTAGCTGAACACTGTGAGGAGGATGCACTACACTAACTTGTAGCTTTAGCTGAACACTGTGAGGAGGATGCACTACACTAACTTGTAGCTTTAGATGGACACTGTTCAGAGGACGCACTGCACTAACTTGTAGCTTTAGCTGAACACTGTGCAGAGGTCGCACTACACTAACTTGTAGTTTTAGCTGAACACTGTAAGGAGCATGCACTACACTAACTTGTAGCTTATTTAGCTGCCTGCGGTAGTGATAGGATAAGGAAAACACCGCCAACCTTCTACAGGTAGCTTTAGGTGAACACTGTACAGAGCTCGCAAAAAATTAACTTGTAGCTTATTTAGCTGCCTGCGGTAGTGATAGAGATCAGGAAAACACCACCAACCTTCTACAGGTAGCTTTAGCTGAACACTGTCCAGTGCTCACAAAAAACTAACTTGTAGCTTATTTAGCTGCCTGCAGTAGTGATAGGATCAGGAAAACACCACCAACCTTTTACAGGTAGCTTTAGCTGAACACTGTGCTGAATTCGCAAAAAACGAACTTGTAACTTATTTAGCTGCCTACAGTAGTGATAGGATCAGGAAAACACCAACAACCTTCTACAGGTAGCTTTAGCTGAACACTGTGCAGAGGTCGCAATACACTAACTTGTAGTTTTAGATGAAAACTGTTCAGAGAACGCACTACACTAACTAGAAGCTTTAGCTGAACACTGTGAAGAGGTCGCACTACACTAACTTGAAGTTTTAGCTTAACACTGTGAGGAGGATGCACTACACTAACTTGAAGCTTTAACTGAACACTGTGCAGAGGTTGCACTACACTAACTTGTAGTTTTAGCTGAAAACTGTTCAGAGGACGCACTACACTAACTAGAAGCTTTAGCTGAACACTGTGAAGAGGTCGCACTACACTAACTTGTAGTTTTAGCTTAACACTGTGAGGAGGACGCACTTCACTAACTTGTAGCTTTAGCTGAACACTGTGCAGAGGTTGCACTACACTAACTTGTAGTTTTAGCTGAACACTGTTCAGAGGACGCACTACACTAAATTGTAGCTTTAGCTGAACACTGTGCAGAGGTCGCACTACACTAACTTGTAGCTTTAGCTGAAAACTGTGAGGAGGATGCACTACCCTAACTTGTAGCTTTAGCTGAACACTGTACACTACACTAACTTGTAGTTTTAGCTGAACACTGTGAGGAGGATGCACTACACTAACTTGTAGCTTATTTAGCTGCCTGTGTTAGTGATAGGATAAGGAAAACACCACCAACCTTCTACAGGTAGCTTTAGGTGAACACTGTACAGAGCTCGCAAAAAACTAACTTGTAGCTTATTTAGCTGCCTGCGGTAGTGATAGGAACAGGAAAACACTACCAACTTTCTACAGGTAGCATTAGCTGAACACTGTGCAGTGCTCACAAAAAAACTAACTTGTAGCTTATTTAGCTGCCTGCGGTAGTGATAGGATCAGGAAAACACCACCAACATTTTACAGGTAGCTTTAGCTGAACACTGTGCTGAATTCGCAAAAAACTAACTTTTAGCTTATTTAGCGGCCTACAGTAGTGATAGGATCAGGAAAACACCAACAACCTTCAATAGGTAGCTTTAGCTGAACACTGTGCAGAGGTCGCACTACACTAACTTGTAGTTTTAGCTTAAAACTGTTCAGATGCCGCACTACACTAACTAGAAGCTTTAGCTGAACACTGTTCAGAGGACGCACTACACTAACTTGTAGCTTTAGCTGAACACTGTGCAGAGGTCGCACTACACTGACTTGTAGTTTTAGCTTAACACTGTGGGGACGACGCACTACACTAACTTGTAGCTTTAGCTGAACACTGTGCAGAGGTCGCACTACACTAACTTGTAGTTTTAGCTGAACACTGTTCAAAGGACGCACTACACTAACTTGTAGCTTTAGTTGAACACCGTGCAGAAGTCGCACTACACTAACTTGTAGTTTTAGCTGAACACTGTGAGGAAGACGCACTAAACTAACTTGTTGCTTTAGCTGAACACTGTGAGGAGGACGCACTACCCTAACTTGTAGCTTTAGCTGAACACTGTGCAGAGGTTGCACTACACTAAATTGTAGTTTTAGCTGAACACTGTAAGGAGGACGCACTACACTAACTTGTAGCTTATTTAGCTGCCTGCGTTAGTGATAGGATAAGGAAAACACCACCAACCTTCTACAGGTAGCTTAAGGTGAACACTGTACAGAGCTCGCAAAAAACTAACTTGTAGCTTATTTAGCTGCCTGCGGTAGTGATAGGATCAGGAAAACACTACCAACCTTCTACAGGTAGCTTTAGCTTAACACTGTGCAGTGCTCATAAAAAACTAACTTTTAGCTTATTTAGCTGCCTACAGTAGTGATAGGATCAGGAAAACACCAACAACCTTCTACAGGTAGCTTTAGCTGAACACTGCAGAGGTCGCACTACACTAACTTGTAGTTTTAGCTTAACACTGTGAGGAGGACGCACTACACTAACTTGTAGCTTTAGCTGAACACTGTGCAGAGGTTGCACTACACTAACTTGTAGTTTTAGCTGAACACTGTTCAGAGGACGCACTACACTAAATTGTAGCTTTAGCTGAACACTGTGCAAAGGACGCACTACACTAACTTGTAGTTTTAGCTCAACACTGTGAGGAGGACGCACTACACTAACTTGTAGCTTTAGCTGAACACTGTGAGGAGGACGCACTACCCTAACTTGTAGCTTTAGCTGAACACTGTGCACTACACTAACTTGTAGTTTTAGCTGAACACTGTGACGAGGATGCACTACACTAACTTGTAGCTTATTTAGCTGCCTGCGGTAGTGATAGGATAAGGAAAACACCACCAACCTTCTAAAGGTAGCTTTCGCTGAACACTGTGCATAGCTCGCAAAAAACAACTTGTAGCTTATTTAGCTGCCTGCGGTAGTGATAGGATCAGGAAAACACCACCAACCCTTAACAGGTAGCTTTAGCTGAACACTGTGCAGAGCTCGCCAAAAATTAACTTGTAGCTTATTTAGCTGCCTGCGGTAGTGATAGGATCAGGAAAACACTAGCAACCTTCTACAGGTAGCTTTAGCTGAACACTGTGCAGAGGTCGCACTACACTAACTTGTAGTTTTAGCTTAAAACTGTTCAGAGGATGCACTACACTAACTTGTAGCTTTAGCTGAACACTGTGCAGAGGTCGCACTACACTAACTTCTAGTTTTAGCATAACACTGTGAGGACGACGCACTACACTAACTTGTAGCTTTAGCTGAACACTGTGCAGAGGTCTCACTACACTAACTTGTAGTTTTAGCTGAACACTGTTCAGAGGACGCACTACACTAACTTGTAGCTTTAGCTGAACACTGTGCAGAGGTCGCACTACACTAACTTGTAGTTTTAGCTGAACACTGTGAGGAGGACGCACTACCCTAACTTGTAGCTTTAGCTGAACACTGTGCAGAGGTCGCACTACACTAACTTGTAGTTTTAGCTGAACACTGTGAGGAGGACGCACTACACTAACTTGTAGCTTATTTAGCTGCCCACGGCAGTGATAGGATAAGGAAAACACCACCAACCTTCTACAGGTAGATTTATGTGAACACAGTGCAGAACTCGCAAAAAACTAACTTGTAGCTTATTTAGCTGCCTGCGGTAGTGACTGTGCAGAGGTCGCACTACACTAACTTGTAGTTTTAGCTGAAAACTGTTCAGAGGACACACTACACTAACTAGAAGCTTTAGCTGAACACTGTGAATAGGTCGCACTACACTACACTACAAACTTCTACAGGTAGCTATAGCTGAACACCGTGCAGAGGTCGCATTAGACTAACTAGTAGTTTTAGCTGAATACTGTTCAGAGGACGCACTACACTAACTTGTAGCTTTAGCTGAACACTGTGCAGAGGTCGCACTACACTAACTTCTAGTTTTAGCTTAACACTGTGAGGACGATGCACTACACTAACTTGTAGCTTTAGCTGAACACTGTGCAGAGGTCGCACTACACTAACTTGTAGTTTTAGCTGAACACTGTTCAGAGGACGCACTACACTAACTTGTAGCTTTAGCTGAACACTGTGCAGAGATCGCACTACACTAACTTGTAGTTTTAGCTGAACACTGTGAGGAGGATGCACTACACTAACTTGTAGCTTTAGCTGAACACTGTGAGGAGGATGCACTACCCTAACTTGTAGTTTTAGCTGAACACTGTGCACTACACTAACTTGTAGTTTTAGCTGAACACTGTGAGGAGGACGCACTTCACTAACTTGTAGCTTATTTAGCTGCCTGCGGTAGTGATAGTATAAGGAAAACACCACCAAACTTCTACAGGTAGTTTTAGGTGAACACTGTACAGAGCTCGCAAAAAACTAACTTGTAGCTTATTTAGCTGCCTGCGGTATTGATACGATCAGGAAAACACCACCAACCTTCTACAGGTAGCTTTAGCTGAACACTGTGCAGAGCTCGCAAAAAAACAACTTGTAGCTTATTTAGCTGCCTGCGGTAGTGATAGGATCAGGAAAACACCACCAAACTTTTACAGGTAGCTTTAGCTGAACACTGTGCTGAATTCGCAAAAAACTAATTAGTAGCTTGTTTAGCTGCCTACAGTAGTGATAAGATCAGGAAAACACCAACAACCTTCTACAGGTAGCTTTAGCTGAACACTGTGCAGAGGTCACACTACACTAACTTGTCGTTTTAGCTGAAAACTGTTCAGAGGACGCCCTACTCTAACTAGAAGCTTTAGCTGAACACTGTGAAGCGGGCGCACTACACTAACTTCTAGTTTTAGCTTAACACTGTGAGGACGATGCACTACACTAACTTGTAGCTTTAGCTGAACACTGTGCAGAGGTCGCACTACACTAACTTCTAGTTTTAGCTGAACACTGTTAAGAGGACGCACTACACTAACTTGTAGCTTTAGCTGAACACTGTGCAGAGGTCGCACTACACTAACTTTTAGTTTTAGCTTAACACTGTGAGGAGGACGCACTACACTAACTTGTAGCTTTAGCTGAACACTGTGCAGAGGTCGCACTACACTAACTTGTAGTTTTAGCTCAACACTGTGAGGAGGACGCACTACACTAACTTGTAGCTTTAGCTTAACACTGTGAGGAGGACGCACTACCCTAACTTGTAGCTTTAGCTGAACACTGTGCACTACACTAACTTGTAATTTTAGCTGAACACTGTGAGGAGGACGCACTACACTAACTTGTAGCTTATTTAGCTGCCTGCGGTAGTGATAGGATAAGGAAAAAACCACCAACCTTCTACAGGTAGCTTTAGGTGAACACTGTGCAGAGCTTGCAAAAAACTAACTTGTAGCTTATTTCACTGATTGCGGTAGTGATAGGATCAGGAAAACACCACCAACCTTCTACAGGTAGCTTTAGCTGAACACTGTGCAGAGGTCGCATTACACTAACTAGTAGTTTTAGCTTAACACTGTGAGGAGGACGCACTACACTAACTTGTAGCTTTAGCTGAACACTGTACAGAGGATGCACTAAACTAACTTGTAGCTTTAACTGAACCCTGTGAGGAGGTCGCACTACACTAACTTGTAGTTTTAGCTGAACACTGTACAGAGGACGCACTACACTAACTTGTAGCTTTAGCTGAACACTGTGCAGTACACTAACTTGAAGTTTTAGCTAAACACTGTGAGGAGAAAGCAGTACACTAACTTGTAGCTTATTTAGCTGCCTACGGTAGTGCTAGGATCAGGAAAACACCACCAACCTTCTACAGGTAGCTTTAGGTGAACACTGTGCAGAGCTCGAAAAAAAATAACTTGTAGCTTATTTAGCTGCCTGCGGTTGTGATAGGATCAGGAAAACACCACCAACCATCTACAGGTAGCTTTAGATGAACACTGTGCAGAGCTCACAAAAAACTAACTTGTAGCTTATTTAGATGACTGCGGTAGTGATAGGATCACAAAAACACCACCGACCTTCTACAGGTAGCTTTAGCTGTACACTGTGCAGAGCTCCCAAAAAACTAAGTTGTAGCTTATTTAGCTGCCTGCGGTTGTGATAGGATCAGTAAAACACCAACAACCTTCTACAGGTGGCTTTAGCTGAACACTGTTCAGAGGACGCACTACACTAGCTTGTAGCTTATTTAGCTGCCTGCGGTAGTGATAGGATCAGGAAAACACCACCAACCTTCTTCAGGTAGCTTTAGGTGAACACTGTGAAGCTCTCAAAAAACTAACTTGTAGCTTATTTAGCTGCCTGCGGTAGTGATAGGATCAGGAAAACATCAACAACCTTCTAAAGGTAGCTTTAGCTGAACACTGTGCAGAGCTCGCAAAAAAACAACTTGTAGCTGATTGAGCTGCCTGCGGTAGTGATAGGATCAGGAAAACACCACCAACCTTTTACAGGTAGCTTTAGCTGAACACTGTGCTGAATTCGCAAAAAACTAATTAGTAGCTTGTTTAGCTGATTACAGTAGTGATAAGATCAGGAAAACACCAACAACCTTCTACAGGTAGCTTTAGCTGAACACTGTGCAGAGGTCACACTACACTAACTTGTAGTTTTAGCTGAAAACTGTTCAGAGGACGCCCTACTCTAACTAGAAGCTTTAGCTGAACACTGTGAAGCGGTCGCACTACACTAACTTCTAGTTTTAGCTTAACACTGTGAGGACGATGCACTACACTAACTTGTAGCTTTAGCTGAACACTGTGCAGAGGTCGCACTACACTAACTTCTAGTTTTAGCTGAACACTGTTAAGAGGACGCACTACACTAACTTGTAGCTTTAGCTGAACACTGTGCAGAGGTCGCACTACACTAACTTTTAGTTTTAGCTTAACACTGTGAGGAGGACGCACTACACTAACTTGTAGCTTTAGCTGAACACTGTGCAGAGGTCGCACTACACTAACTTGTAGTTTTAGCTCAACACTGTGAGGAGGACGCACTACACTAACTTGTAGCTTTAGCTGAACACTGTGAGGAGGACGCACTGCCCTAACTTGTAGCTTTAGCTGAACACTGTGCACTACACTAACTTGTAATTTTAGCTGAACACTGTGAGGAGGACGCACTACACTAACTTGTAGCTTATTTAGCTGCCTGCGGTAGTGATAGGATAAGGAAAACACCACCAACCTTCTACAGGTAGCTTTAGGTGAACACTGTGCAGAGCTCGCAAAACACTAACTTGTAGCTTATTTCACTGATTGCGGTAGTGATAGGATCAGGAAAACACCACCAACCTTCTACAGGTAGCTTTAGCTGAACACTGTGCAGAGGTCGCATTACACTAACTAGTAGTTTTAGCTTAACACTGTGAGGAGGAAGCACTACACTAACTTGTAGCTTTAGCTGAACACTGTACAGAGGACGCACTACACTAACTTTTAGATTTAGCTGAACACTGTGCAGAAGTTGCACTACACTAACTTGTAGTTTTTGCTGAACACTGTGAGGAGGTCGCACTACGCTAACTTGTAGTTTTAGCTGAACACTGTACAGAGGACGCACTACACTAACTTGTAGCTTTAGCTGAACACTGTGCAGTACACTAACTTGTAGTTTTAGCTAAACACTGTGAGGAGAAAGCAGTACACTAACTTGTAGCTTATTTAGCTGCCTGCGGTTGTGATAGGATCAGGAAAACACCACCAACCGTCTACAGGTAGCTTTAGATGAACACTGTGCAGAGCTGACAAAAAACTAACTTGTAGCTTATTTAGATGCCTGCGGTAGTGATAGGATCAAAAAAACACCACCGACCTTCTACAGGTAGCTTTAGCTGTACACTGTGCAGAGCTCCCAAAAAACTAAGTTGTAGCTTATTTAGCTGCCTGCGGTAGTGATAGGATCAGTAAAACACCAACAACCTTCTACAGGTGGCTTTAGCTGAACACTGTGCAGAGGTCGCACTACAATAACTTGTAGTTTTAGCTGAACACTGTTCAGAGGACGCACTACACTAGCTTGTAGCTTATTTAGCTGCCTGCGTTAGTGATAGGATCAGGAAAACACCACCAACCTTCTTCAGGTAGCTTTAGGTGAACACTGTGAAGCTCTCAAAAAACTAACTTGTAGCTTATTTAGCTGCCTGCGGTAGTGATAGGATCAGGAAAACATCAACAACCTTCTAAAGGTATCTTTAGCTGAACACTGTGCAGAGGTCGCACTACACTAACTTGTAGTTTTAGCTGAACACTGTGAGTAGGATGCACACTAACTTGTAGCTTTAGCTGAACACTGTTCAGAGGACGCACTACACTAACTTGCAGCTTTAGCTGAACACTGTTCAGAGGACGCACTACACTAACTTGTAGTTTTAGCTGAAAACTGCTCAGAGGACGCACTACACTAACTAGAAACTTTAGCTGAACACTGTGAAGAGGTCGCACTACACTAACTTGTAGTTTTAGCTTAACACTGTGAGGAGGACGGACTACACTAACTTGTAGCTTTAGCTGAACATTGTGCAGAGGTTGCACTACACTAACTTGTAGTTTTAGCTGAACACTGTTCAGAGGACGCACTACACTAAATTGTAGCTTTAGCTGAACACTGTGCAGAGGTCGCACTACACTAACTTGTAGTTTTAACTCAACACTGTGAGGAGGACGCACTACCCTAACTTGTAGCTTTAGCTGAACACTGTGCACTACACTAACTTGTAGTTTTAGCTAAACACTGTGAGGGGGATGCACTACACTAACTTGTAGCTTATTTAGCTGCCTGCGGTAGTGATAGGATAAGGAAAACACCACCAACCTTCTACAGGTAGCTTTAGCTGAACACTGTGCAGAGCTCGCAAAATAACAACTTGTAGCTTATTTAGCTGCCTGCGGTAGTGATAGGATCAGGAAAACACCACCAACCCTCTACAGGTAGCTTTAGCTGAACACTGTGCAGAGCTTGCAAAAAATTAACTTGTAGCTTATTTAGCTGCCTGCGGTAGTGATAGGATCAGGAAAACACCAACAACCTTCTACAGGTAGCTTTAGCTGAACACTGTGCAGAGGTCGCACTACACTAACTTCTAGTTTTAGCTTAACACTGTGAGGACGACGCACTACACTAACTTGTAGCTTTAGCTGAACACTGTGCATAGGTCTCACTACACTAACTTGTAGTTTTAGCTGAACACTGTAAGGAGGACGCACTACACTAACTTGTAGCTTTAGCTGTACACTGTGAGGAGGACGCACTACCCTAACATGTAGCTTTAGCTGAACACTGTGAAGCGGTCGCACTACACTAACTTCTAGTTTTAGCTTAACACTGTGAGGACGATGCACTACACTAACTTGTAGCTTTAGCTGAACACTGTGCAGAGGTCGCACTACACTAACTTCTAGTTTTAGCTGAACACTGTTAAGAGGACGCACTACACTAACTTGTAGCTTTAGCTGAACACTGTGCAGAGGTCGCACTACACTAACTTTTAGTTTTAGCTTAACACTGTGAGGAGGACGCACTACACTAACTTGTAGCTTTAGCTGAACACTGTGCAGAGGTCGCACTACACTAACTTGTAGTTTTAGCTCAACACTGTGAGGAGGACGCACTACACTAACTTGTAGCTTTAGCTGAACACTGTGAGGAGGACGCACTGCCCTAACTTGTAGCTTTAGCTGAACACTGTGCACTACACTAACTTGTAATTTTAGCTGAACACTGTGAGGAGGACGCACTACACTAACTTGTAGCTTATTTAGCTGCCTGCGGTAGTGATAGGATAAGGAAAACACCACCAACCTTCTACAGGTAGCTTTAGGTGAACACTGTGCAGAGCTCGCAAAACACTAACTTGTAGCTTATTTCACTGATTGCGGTAGTGATAGGATCAGGAAAACACCACCAACCTTCTACAGGTAGCTTTAACTGAACACTGTGCAGAGGTCGCATTACACTAACTAGTAGTTTTAGCTTAACACTGTGAGGAGGAAGCACTACACTAACTTGTAGCTTTAGCTGAACACTGTACAGAGGACGCACTACACTAACTTTTAGATTTAGCTGAACACTGTGCAGAAGTTGCACTACACTAACTTGTAGTTTTTGCTGAACACTGTGAGGAGGTCGCACTACGCTAACTTGTAGTTTTAGCTGAACACTGTACAGAGGACGCACTACACTAACTTGTAGCTTTAGCTGAACACTGTGCAGTACACTAACTTGTAGTTTTAGCTAAACACTGTGAGGAGAAAGCAGTACACTAACTTGTAGCTTATTTAGCTGCCTGCGGTTGTGATAGGATCAGGAAAACACCACCAACCGTCTACAGGTAGCTTTAGATGAACACTGTGCAGAGCTGACAAAAAACTAACTTGTAGCTTATTTAGATGCCTGCGGTAGTGATAGGATCAAAAAAACACCACCGACCTTCTACAGGTAGCTTTAGCTGTACACTGTGCAGAGCTCCCAAAAAACTAAGTTGTAGCTTATTTAGCTGCCTGCGGTAGTGATAGGATCAGTAAAACACCAACAACCTTCTACAGGTGGCTTTAGCTGAACACTGTGCAGAGGTCGCACTACAATAACTTGTAGTTTTAGCTGAACACTGTTCAGAGGACGCACTACACTAGCTTGTAGCTTATTTAGCTGCCTGCGTTAGTGATAGGATCAGGAAAACACCACCAACCTTCTTCAGGTAGCTTTAGGTGAACACTGTGAAGCTCTCAAAAAACTAACTTGTAGCTTATTTAGCTGCCTGCGGTAGTGATAGGATCAGGAAAACATCAACAACCTTCTAAAGGTATCTTTAGCTGAACACTGTGCAGAGGTCGCACTACACTAACTTGTAGTTTTAGCTGAACACTGTGAGTAGGATGCACACTAACTTGTAGCTTTAGCTGAACACTGTTCAGAGGACGCACTACACTAACTTGCAGCTTTAGCTGAACACTGTTCAGAGGACGCACTACACTAACTTGTAGTTTTAGCTGAAAACTGCTCAGAGGACGCACTACACTAACTAGAAACTTTAGCTGAACACTGTGAAGAGGTCGCACTACACTAACTTGTAGTTTTAGCTTAACACTGTGAGGAGGACGGACTACACTAACTTGTAGCTTTAGCTGAACATTGTGCAGAGGTTGCACTACACTAACTTGTAGTTTTAGCTGAACACTGTTCAGAGGACGCACTACACTAAATTGTAGCTTTAGCTGAACACTGTGCAGAGGTCGCACTACACTAACTTGTAGTTTTAACTCAGCACTGTGAGGAGGACGCACTACACTAACTTGTAGCTTTAGCTGAACACTGTGAGGAGGACGCACTACCCTAACTTGTAGCTTTAGCTGAACACTGTGCACTACACTAACTTGTAGTTTTAGCTAAACACTGTGAGGGGGATGCACTACACTAACTTGTAGCTTATTTAGCTGCCTGCGGTAGTGATAGGATAAGGAAAACACCACCAACCTTCTACAGGTAGCTTTAGCTGAACACTGTGCAGAGCTCGCAAAATAACAACTTGTAGCTTATTTAGCTGCCTGCGGTAGTGATAGGATCAGGAAAACACCACCAACCCTCTACAGGTAGCTTTAGCTGAACACTGTGCAGAGCTTGCAAAAAATTAACTTGTAGCTTATTTAGCTGCCTGCGGTAGTGATAGGATCAGGAAAACACCAACAACCTTCTACAGGTAGCTTTAGCTGAACACTGTGCAGAGGTCGCACTACACTAACTTCTAGTTTTAGCTTAACACTGTGAGGACGACGCACTACACTAACTTGTAGCTTTAGCTGAACACTGTGCATAGGTCTCACTACACTAACTTGTAGTTTTAGCTGAACACTGTAAGGAGGACGCACTACACTAACTTGTAGCTTTAGCTGTACACTGTGAGGAGGACGCACTACCCTAACATGTAGCTTTAGCTGAACACTGTGCAGAGGTCGCACTACACTAAGTTGTAGTTTTAGCTGAACACTGTAAGGAGGACGCACTACACTAACTTGTAGCTTATTTAGCTGCCTGCGGTAGTGATAGGATAAGGAAAACACCACCAACCTTCTACAGGTAGCTTTAGGTGAACACTGTACAGAGCTTGCAAAAAACTAACTTGTAGCTTATTTAGCTGCCTGCGGTAGTGATAGGATCAGGAAAACACCACCAATCTTCTACAGGTAGCTTTAGCTGAACACTGTGCAGTGCTCACAAAAAACTAACTTGTAGCTTATTTAGCTGCCTGTGGTAGTGATAGGATCAGGAAAACAACACCAACCTTTTTCAAGTAACTTTAGCTGAACACTGTGCTGAATTCGGAAAAAAATAACTTGTAGCTTATTTAGCTGCCTACGGTAGTGATAGGATCAGGAAAACACCAACAACCTTCTACAGGTAGCTTTAGCTGAACACTGTGCAGAGGTCGCACTACACTAACTTGTAGTTTTAGCTGAACACTGTGGGGAGGATGCCCTACACTAACTTGTAGTTTTAGCTGAACACTGTTCAAAGGACGCACTACACTAACTTGTAGCTTTAGCTGAACACTGTGCAGAGGTCGCACTACACTAACTTGTAGTTTTAGCTGAAATCTGTGAGGAGGACGCAGTACACTAGCTTGTAGCTTATTTAGCTGCCTCAGGAAAACACCACCAACCTTCTTCGGGTAGCTTTAGGTGAACACTGTGCGAAGCTCGCAAAAAACAAACTTGTAGCTTACTTAGCTGCTTGCGGTAGTGATAGGATCAGGAAAACACCAACAACCTTCTACAGGTTGCTCTAGCTGAACACTTTTCAGAGGACGCACTACACTAACTTGTAGCTTTAGCTGAACACTGTGCAGAGGTCGCACTACACTAACTTGTAGTTTTAGCTGAACACTGTGAGGAGGATGCACTAAACTAACTTGTAGCTTTAGCTGAACACTGTGCAGAGGTTGCACTACACTAACTTGTAGTTTTAGCTGAACACTGTTCAGATTACGCACTACACTAACTTGTAGCTTTAGCTTAACACTGTGCAGAGGTTGCACTACACTAACTTGTAGTTTTAGCTGAACACTATGAGGAGGATGCACTGCACTAACTTGTAGCTTTAGCTGAACACTGTGAGGAGGACGCACTACCCTAACTTTTAGCTTTAGCTGAACACTGGGCACTACACTAACTTGTAGTTTTAGCTGAACACTGTGAGGAGGACGCACTCCACTAACTTGTAGCTTATTTAGCTGCCTGCGGTAGTGATAGGATCAGGAAAACACCACCAACCTTCTACAGGTAGCTTTAGCTGAACACTGTGCAGAGGTCACACTACACTAACTTGTAGTTTTAGCTGAACACTGTGAGGAGGACGCACTACACTAACTTGTAGCGTTAGCTGAACACTGTGAGGAGGACGCACTACCCTAACTTGTAGCTTTAGCTGAACACTGTGCAGAGATCACACTAAACTAACTTGTAGCTTTAACTGAACACTGTGAGGAGGATGCACTATACTAACTGTAAATAGTCTAGCTGCCTGACTGTGCCTGACTGTGGTACTAATAGGATAAAAAGAACACCAGCAATTTTCTTCAGGTAGCTGTAATTACTGTAACAAGACAAGCCTGCATGTCAGTAGGAAGATAACAGGAATGGATCTAGCTAAACTGAATACAGTGTGTATATATATATACAACACCTGGGATGCATATATATATACACAATACACTGTAAGTGCAGCTAACTCACTGACTGTCCTGCATCATCTATCTAACTTAAAACAAATGACACCGTCTCTCTGTCTATCTCTTTCAACGCCGGAACACACACTACACAGGGCTGCCGTGTAGGCGGCCTTATATAGTGTGGGATGTGTACTAAATCCACTGAGCCATAATTGGCCAAAGCCTCCTTGGCTTTGGCCAATTACGGCTCTCTGTTCAGACGGCACTGTGATTGGCCAAGCATGCGGGTCATAGCACCACTAGCTATATTGTATACTTGATCACATGCCATTGTGGGAAACAGTATGAGGGCCGCACCATTCGCTCTTTTGCGGTTAGAGTAGCAGAGCATATTGCCCTCATCAAGAACGGTGATACCAAACATACTGTCCCAAGGCATTATAAGCTAAATCATAATCGGGTAATTGAGGGAACGCAATTTGTGGTAATCGACAAATACATTCCCCCATGGAGGGGTGGTGCTAGGACCAGAGGGGTGTCACATTCTGGAGACCTTCTGGATCCACGAGCTCCGAATGTACTTCCCTCTGGGTATTAACATTGAGATGGACGTCAATGCCTTTATTAATAGGGCTTGATGCCCAGCTCCACCATTATTTCCATTATTTTAAGCATACTCTCTTTTATATATTTTTTAGTATTTTTTATTCATTAAAAAAATATTTTTTATAATTATTTCTTATTTATATTTTCCCATTGTTTTTCACAATTTTGGTATAATGCACTTATGTAGATATATTTCACTTTCCAGTTTTGCACTTGTATGATATTTGCCTGTACATCGTGAGGGGAGCCCACTTCACATGTGCGCACTATTTAAAAAAATTTTTGCATATGGGCAGTCCCTTCACTGCTATTGGCCTTGCACTGTTATTAGATAACCATATATAGGGACATATATTGTCCCTTGAATATCATCACATCCACATATATTTATGTGTTGATACTTATTTTGTCTCCCTATGGACAGAGACAACAATAACAATCTTTCATATACTTTACATGCATATATTTTCTGTCATATTACATGCAGACACACACACACACAATATTGTGCTTTATTTTTGTGTATTTATCACATTATATTCATACACCACGCTGACCTCATAGTATTTGTTTGTTTGGGGCCACCGCACAAATACATGTGACCATGTTGTTTTGCATATGCGAAAGGTCACTCATCACTCACGTAGTGCGTACTCCTAACACAGAGGGCGGACCTCTGTCCGAATAATATGATGTCCTAGCTATGTTCATCCAACCTGTGCGCATGCACGCAGTGCGCGCACACATCTCCGTTGGTTTTGTGCCGCATCGTGGTGCGCGTGTGTGTCACTGATGGTAGTTTTGAGGCGCAATTCCATCTATGGTCATTGTGTTTCTAGCAGCCACGTGCACATGTGATCCTTATATGCAACGGAAACTAGATATAGGTTACAATGTTACATTTTTGGTTGTTTACTTGGTATCTCATTAACCCCATTGGTTTTACTTCCGGTACCGGCATCAGGCTTCATAGTGAGGCGTGGAACACACGCCGAGCGGCCATCTTGCCCGAAAACCGGAAGTAGCAATTGTACACAATGTGGAGTGGCCTCCCATCACCCTGATCATTCCACCTATATATATCCTGCTGGCTGCAGTGGGGGAACCCCCCAGACAATGTCTAAGAGGACAAAACACGTCAGGTAGGACCCCACTGCCGCCATACTTTCACAGCGCTGATTTTAAGAATTTCATGTGAGTGTATCTCTTTTTTAATAAATTTGGTACTTGTTTTATGGAATTACACTATGTGGCTATTTTCCTTCCTGCTATATAACACTGCTACCCGCTTCCCAACATCACCTTGAGGGACCTACTAGCATTCGGTTTGCTTTTGGATTTCCATCCCCACCAACCCTCCGGAACATCCACCATTACCCACCACCCAAGCCTGATTTGACCCAGTTGGGCGTATGCCCCCCTGGGTCTACGTGATCTGGTAAGCCTCCCTACTGTTGGTGGTGGTGTGTTTCTTCTGTGTTCACTCCAGATGTCACATTTTTGATATGTTCCTCACACGAAGTCATTGGATTTACAACGACTATTCTATGAGTCTTATATACATGGAGGACTTTCTTCTAAGTTTTGCTTGGATATCTTTCATCATTGGTTGGACATTGTTTTCATGTTGAACATTTAGCGCTACACAATTTTTCTTTGTTTTACATAGTGCATGCTTGGCCAATCATCAGCCAGCAATGCACTGCGATGCTGCAGTGAATTGTAGGCCGTGACGCGCCACACGAATTTGGCGAGAACGGCCCATATCGTTCGCAATTCAGCGAACGGGCAAACAGACAATGTTCGAGTCGAACATGGGTTTGACTCGAACACAAAGCTCATCCCTACTCAAGACCCAGTAACCCAGAGGATTTTCGGTGGGAAAGGTGTCCAAGTCAGATCTTGCCCCTAGGTATTCCTGCACCATGTAAAACAGACGCTGGCGATGGTTGCTGGAACCGATCATACCTTGGGGCTGCGGACTAAATAATTGTCTGAACGCATCGGTCAGATGGCCACCTTCTCCACCGCTCCTTCTTTGACTGACCGAAGCCTCAGCAACACGTTGTCCAGAAACAGGAGTTTGTAACCTCCCAGTCTCTGGGAATGCATTGCACAGACCTTTCTGCAAGGCCTCCCGCAGATGTTTCATCCTCTGCTCCCTCTGCGACGGCAAGATAAGGTCCGAAACCTTACCCTTGTATCGTGGATCAAGGAGGGTTGCTAGCCAGTATTGGTCCTTCTCCTTGATACCACAAATACGAGGATCCTTACGCAGGCTTTGCAGGATCAGGGAAGCCATGCAGCGTAGGTTTGCTGAGGCATTCGGTCTGGAGTCCTCTGGGTCACTAAGGATGACATGGTCCGCAGCCACCTCCTCCCAGCCACGTACAAGTCCATGTGTTTCTTGGGACTGATCCCTTAAAGACTGCTGCTGATGCTGAGTGCCAGGCTCCACCTCCATACTGACACAATCTTCCTCCTCCTCCTCCTCCTCCTCGTCCTCTTCCTGTGTGATCGGCGGGCACGCAAGAACACTGTCTGGATAAAGGGGGCCTTGAGAGCTAAGGAAGTCCTCCTCCTCCTGCCTCTGTTCTGCCTCAAGTGCCCTGTCCATTATTCCACGCAGCGTGTACTCCAACAGGTGGACAAGGGGGACAGTGTCACTGATGCATGCACTGTCACTGCTCACCATCCTCGTGACCTCCTCAAATGGTGACAGGACATTGTATGCTTCCCTGATCATGGCCCACTGGCGTGGGGAAAAAAAACAAGCTCCCCTGACCCTGTCCTGGTGCCATAGTCACACAGGTACTCATTGATGGCCCTCTGCTGCGTGTGCAGCCGCTGCAGCATGGCCAAGGTTGAGTTCTACCTGGTGGGCATGTCACAGATTAGGCAGTTCTTGGGCAGGTTAAACTCCTTTTGGAGGTCTGCCATCCGAGCACTGGCATTATATGACCGGCGGAAATGCACACAGACTTTCCTGGCCTGCCTCAGGACATCCTGTAAGCCTGGGTACCTGCCCAAGAACCGCTGCACCACCAAGTTAAGGACGTGAGCCAAACAGGGCACATGGGTTATTTGTCCCTGTCGGAGGGCAGAGAGGAGGTTGGTGCCATTGTCGCAAACCACCATTCCTGCCTTAAGTTGGTGTGGCGTCAACCACCTCTGAACCTGCCCCTGCAGAGCTGACAGAACCTCTGCCCCAGTGTGGCTCCTGTCCCCCAAGCACACCAGCTCAAGCACCGCATGGCATCTTTTGGCCTGCATACTTGCGTAGCCCCTTGAACGGCTACGGAGCACTGCTGGTTCCGAGGACAAAGCACAGGAAGAGGCCATGGAGGAAGAAGAAGAGGAGGGGTGGAGGAGAGAGGTGTGTCACAATCATTAGTAGTGGCATTTTGGAGGCATGGTGGTGGAACAACCTCCAACACTACTGCACCTTGACCTGCATCCTTCCCAGCTGCCAGCAGAGTCACCCAATGCGCAGTGAAACTTAGGTAACATCCCTGTCCATGCCTGCTGGACCATGAGTCAGCGGTAATATGCATTTTACCGCTGACCGCCCTGTCCAGCGAGGCATGGACTTTGCCTTCCACATGCCGGTAGAGAGCCGGAATCGCCTTCCGTGAGAAAAAGTGGCGTTTGGGAACCTGCCACTGAGGAACCGCACATTCCACAAACTCACGGAAGGGGGCAGAGACTACCAACTGAAAAGGCAGCAGTTGAAGTGCTAACAATTTTGTCAAGCTAGCATTCAACCGCTGGGCATGTGGATGGCTGGGAGCGAACTTCTTTCGGTGGTGCAGCAGCTGGGGCAGGGAAATTTGCCTGGTACAATCTGACGTCAGTGTACCGAAAGCAGATTGCCCACAGGTACTTGGCTGTGATACACCTAATTCTACACCTTCATTCCTCTCAGTGCAGGTCTCAGAGAGGACTGAAGGTATAGTGGGGTTGGATATCTCAGCTGATGAGGAGCAAGGAGAGGTCCTCTTTGTTCTTTGGTGTGGGTCTTTTAGATACGCTTACCAACGAACTGCATGGCAGGTCAACATATGTCTGGTCAAGCATGTGGTGCCCCAGAGATGTTTTGGCCACGCGAGATACGCTTGAGACATATGTTGCATATAGCAGCGGTGCGATCTGATGCACTTGTCTCAAAAAAGGCCCACACCAAAGAAGTTTTAGAATTATGTGCAGAGACAGCAGCGCCCTGCACATGCAAAGCTTTGGGGTGTGATGCAGTCAGTGTGCTGCCCTTAGGCTGGCCCCTGGAGGGCATCCTGCCTCGTTGGTGATGTGCCTCCTCCTCCTCTCTCCTATCAGGCACCCACGTTGAGTCAGTGACCTCATCATCCCCTCCCTCCTCATCACTGGAGCAAACCTGGCAGTATGCTGCAGCAGGGGGAGCATGACTGCCAGATTGCTGTCCTTCTTGGGCACCCCCTCTGTCCGTGCTCACGTTACTGCCTTCATCTAGCTCAGTATCATCATCAGAGCCTTCTAAACGCTGGGCATCCTCCTGGAGCATGTACCCAACACTGTGATCAAACAGATCGAAGGACTCCTCAGGAGGACATGGTGGGGCTAGGGAAGGAGTCACTGATGCCATTGAGCCGAGGGAAGAGGCCGCGTTGGCAGCTGCTTTGCCAAACAAAGTACCCTGAGCATGGGTGAGAGAGGATGAGGATGGCTTGGTCATCCACTCGACCAAGTCTTCCGCATGTTGCGGCTCAACACGGCCAGCTGCTGAAAAAAAGGCCAAGCGTGTCCCATGGCCACGTGCTGATGAGTATGCACCGTCTCCGACCAGCACTGTTGCCTCTAGACACAGGGCTTGCTTGCGACTGTCTGCCTCTCCTTGTCCTTCCAGACATACTAATGGCCTGTAGCTGCACTAAGCTTGCATATATATATATATATATATATATATATACTGATACTGCAGCTAGCAAAATCAACTGCCTGCCTGTAGTATGAGAACACCACCAACCTTCTACAGGTAGCTTTAGCTGAACACTGTGCAGAGCTCGCAAAAAACTAAATTGTAACTTATTTAGCTGCCTGTGGTAGTGATAGGATCAGGAAAACACCACCAACCTTCTACAGGTAGCTTTAGCTGAACACTGTGCAGAGCTCGCACTACACTAACTTGTAGCTTATTTAGCTGCCTGTGGTAGTGATAGGATCAGGAATACACCACCAACCTTCTACAGGTAGCTTTAGGTGAACACTGTGCAGAGCTCACAAAAAAATAACTTGTAGCTTATTTAGCTGCCTGCGGTAGTGATAGGATCAGGAAAACACCACCAACCTTCTACAGGTAGCTTTAGATGAACACTGTGCAGAGCTCGCAAAAAACTAACTTGTAGCTTATTTAGCTGCCTGCGGTAGTGATAGGATCAGGAAAACACCAACAACCTTCTACAGGTAGCTTTAGCTGAACACTGTGCAGAGGTCGCACTATACTAACTTGTAGTTTTAGCTGAAAACTGTTCAGAGGACGCACTACACTAACTTGTAGCTTTAGCTGAACACTGTGCAGAGGTCGCACTACACTAACTTCTAGTTTTAGCTTAACACTGTGAGGACGACGCACTACACTAACTTGTAGCTTTAGCTGAACACTGTGCAGAGCTCGAACTACACTAACTTGTAGTTTTAGCTGAACACTATGCAGAGCTCGCAAAAAACAGACTTGTAGCTTATTTAGCTGCCTGCGGTAGTGATAGGATCAGGAAAACACCACCAACCTTGTACAGGTAGCTTTAGGTGAACACTGTGCAGAGCTCTCAAAAAAATAACTTGTAGCTTATTTAGCTTCCTGCGGTAGTGATAGGAACAGGAAAACACCACCAACCTTCTACGGGTAGCTTTAGGTGAACACTGTGCAGAGCTCACAAAAAACTAACTTGTAGCTTATTTAGCTGCCTGCGGTAGTGATGGGATCAGGAAAACACCACCAACCTTCTACAGGTAGCTTTAGCTGAACACTGTGCAGAGCTCGCACTACACTAACTTGTAGTTTTAGCTGAACACAGTGAGGAGGATGCACTGCACTAACTTGTAGCTTTAGCTGAACACTGTGCAGAGGTCACACTGAACTAACTTGTAGCTTTAACTGAACACTGTGAGGAGGACGCACTATACTAAATGTAAATAATTTAGCTGCCTGACTGTGGTACTAATAAGATCAAAAGAACACCAGCAATTTTTCTTCCGGTAGCTGTAAAATTTGTAACAAGACAAGCCTGCCTGTCAGTAGGAAGGTAACAGGAACGGATCTAGCTAAACTGAATACAGTTTATATATATATATATATATATATATATATATATATATATATATACAACACCTGGGATGCATATATATATACACAATACACTGTAAGTGCAGCTAACTCACTGACCGTCCTGCCTAATCTATCTAACTTAAATCAAATGACACTGTCTCTCTGTCTATCTCTTTCAATGTCGAAACACACTCTACACAGGGCCGCCATGTAGGCGGCCTTATATAGTGTGGGGCGTGTACTAAATCCCCTGAGACATAATTGGCCAAAGCCTCCGTGGCTTTGGCCAATTACGGCTCTCTGTTCAGACGGTGCTGTGATTGGCCAAGCATGCGGGTCATAGTGCATGCTTGGCCAATCATCAGCCAGCAATGCACTGCGATGCCGCAGTGAATTATGGGCCGTGACGCACCACACGAATTTTACGCGAACGGCCCATATCGTTCGCAATTCGGCGAACGATCGAACAGACGATGTTCTAGTCGAACACGAAGCTCATCCCTATTCACCACTAATACCAAATCCCTAACCCTAATCCCTCTTCCACTAGTCCCAAATCCCTAACCCTAATCCTTGTTCCCACTAGACCCAAATACCTAACCCAAACCCTAATCCTATTCCTACTAGTCCCAAATCCCTAACCCCAACACTAATCCCTCTCCCACTAGTTCCAAATCCCACTCCCATTAGTCCCAAATCCCAAACTCTAACCCTAATCCCACTCCCACTAGTCCCAAAACCTTAACCCTAATCCCAGTTCCCACTAGTCCCAACTCCCTAAAACTAACCCTAATCACCCTCCCACTAGTGCCAAAATCCCTAACCCTAAACCAAACCCCATCCCTACTCCCACTCCCACTAGTCCCAAATCCCTAACCCGAATCCCAGTTCCCACTAGTCACAAATCCCTATCCCTAATCTGACTCTTTCTAGTTACAAATCCCTAACCCTAACCCAACTCTTACTGGTCCCAAATCCCTAAACCTAATCTGACTCCCACTAGTACCAAATTCCTAATCCTAATCTATGTTCCCACTTGTCCCAAAACCCTAATCCCACTCCTACTAGTCCCACATTTCTTTTTTTTTTTTTTTTTTCCATTAGTCTTATGTTTTATTATTATGGGAAGAGGGGGTATGCAGATACGTAGGGGTGATGTGAAATACCATTTTTATTTTCAGTTTACAAGCATTTGTTTTTTTTTTTTCTTCCACTTACACAGGGACAAACAGATCCGAATCTTCAGTGACACAAATGAGGCAAGTGCTGGATGGAGACATCGATTAAATAGTGAGGCCAATTCAACTAAAGAGGCGGTACAGAATGGGGTGATCTACTAGATACAATGTGCAGTACACGGAGAACAGGCTGCAGAGGAGGCGGGGTTGGGAACAGCCTCACAGTTCACTAGAAAGTAAAGGAGGGGTTCCCATACTTTCTGCACTACTTCCTAGTGAACTGCTCAGGTATGGCTGCCTCCATGTCAGTGTGGGTACCAGCATCCTCGGCAGCAGGGAAGATGCCTTATTTTTGAGGGGATGGGGGCTGGGGGGGAGGGGGAGGAGGTGGTAACAAAATTCAGTGCGACATATGCATCCATTTTGCAGGAAGTCTCTAGTGTAATTTTCTTTGTAATAGATCTTTGTGGTGGGAAGGGTGCAGTGGCTTGTTCTGCAAACCCCCAAGTCTCATATCATGAATTTGGTTTCTCCAGAAAAAAAGGGGAGGGGCTTGGGTTAGGTGATATTAATTCGAAACAATATAATTAACTAAAAATAAAGTGGGTCCTAGAAACGGACCTAATATTTACACATTCCAGCTGCCACACGCAGCAAGAGGATACAAGTCCCATAGAAGGTACCTTGGGAGACAAAGCACTGTGTACAGGTTCTGATGCAGATGGGTTGGTTGGGGTTCCTTCCATCTATATACACTTAGGTGTGATGGTGGAGCTTTGGGTTAAAAGTAAAATGTAGAAGTGGTCCATGGAAGGACTTATTCCAATACTGTCTGTAGAAACCACAGTCCACATCCCACATCCCAGGTTCAGACAGAGAATAAATAAATCACTTTGTGAGTGTCCAGGCACAAGTTAAATGACACTGAGGGGTCTGTCCCTCCATCAGACTCCAACTATTGCCTCCAGTTCTTTGTTGACACCATCTGACACCTCTAAAGGGCGCTCCTTCCCATGTACATGCTGTAGGGTTTCCATGACTGGTGTGCTTGGCCCTTATCTCACAATACCTGGAACCTCCAGGATGCCTGATCTTTGTAGTCCAGACAGTCAGTGGAGTTAAAGTTAAGTTTCCAGGAGGAGGCGGCTGTCTGGTCCTTGTAGTCCAGGCAGTCAGAGGAATTAAATGGTAGTCCTGTGCTGGCATAGCCCTGGTGATGGTGGTGGTGATGGTGGTGGCTGGAGGACTGGCCCAGGTGATGGTGATGATGGTGGTGGCTGGACATGGAGGATGGGGCCATAGGACTAAGCTGGTGGGGGTGGTGGTGAGAGTGCATCGGTGCCAGGTAGGAACTACAATCCACTCCTCCGAAGTAGGAGGAAGATGGGGCAGGGTAGCCCTGGGTATACCCTGCAGCTTGACTGTAGGACATAGGATAGGAAGCCGCAGAAGAAGAGCCGGAGCGCTGCATGCAGGAGGTGCTTCCGGTTCCTAGTGGGTCGGGCGCGGAGCCAGGGGCGGGGCCAGTGCCTGGGGAGATAGAGGCGGGGCTCCAGATGGAGGAGGCTATGGGAGTACTTCCATTCAGTGCTGCTCCTAGGCTGGGGTTCCCGGAGGAGTTGGAGCTGGAAGATGAGGAAGAGGAGGAAGAGCCGGAACTGGACACTGCGGGAGGGGTGAACTGACCACTGCTCTCCGATCCTGAGCTTTCCCGGGCGGGGCTGCACTTCTTCTTGGCCGGCTGGCTCTTGGCCCCCGCGCTGCTGTTCTGCTGTTGCTGCTGTTGCCGGCACTTGGCTCGGCGGTTCTTAAACCAGACCTGAACGCGAGACTCCGGTAGGTTGATCTTCAGGGCCACCTCCTCCTGCATGAAGATGTCCGGGTATCTGGTCTTGGCAAACAGCGCCTCCAGTATGTCCAACTGGGAGCGTGTGAAGGTGGTGCGCTCCCGGCGCTGCTTCCGAGGGGTGGCTGGGTACCCCACAGATGGGTGCAGCAGATCCATCGCGGATCCCGTGAGCCCCAATCCATTCATGGTATAGGGGGGCTGTTTGAGGTATGACATCATGCTAACAGCTGAGCGAGATAGTCCCACATTTCTAACCCTAACCCTGCTCCCACTAGTTCAAAATCTCTAACTCTAATCCCCATTCCAACTAGTCCCAAATCCCTATCCCTAAATCTAATTACAGTTTTCACTAGTCCCAAATCCTTAACCCTAACCCTAATCCCGTTCCCACTAGTCACAATTCCTACACCCACTAGTACCAAATCCCTAACTCTTATCCCAGTTCTCTCTAGTCCCAAATCCCTAACCCATTTCCTAATCCCACTCCTACTATTTGCAAACCCTAACCCTAATCCTGCTCCCACTAGTCCCAAATCCCTAACCTTAATCTCACTCCCACTAGTCCCAAATCTTTAACCCTAATCCCAGTTCCCACTAGTCCATATCCCTAACCCTAATCTCACTCCCACTAGTCCCAAATCCCTAACCCTAATCCTGCTCCTACTAGTCCCAAATCCCTCTTCCACTAGTCCCAAATAGCTAACCCTAATCCCAATTCCCACTAGTCCATATTCCTAACCCTAACCCTATTCACACTCCCACTAGTCCCAAATCCCTAACCCTAATCTCAGGTCCCACCAGTCCCAAATCCCTAACCATAACCCTAATCCCACTCAAACTAGTTCCAAATCCCTAACCCTAATCCCAGTTCCCACTAATCCCAAATCCCTAACCCTAATCCCTCTCCCTCTGGTCCCAAATCCCAAATCCCAATTCCCACTAGTCCCGTATCACTAACTCTATCCCTAATCCAACTCCTACAAGTCCCAAATCCCACACCCACAAGTCCCAAATCCCTAACTCTTATCCCAGTTCTCACTAGTCCCAAATACCTAACCCATTCCCTAATCTCACTCCTACTATTTGCAAACCCTAACCCTAATCCTGCTCCCACTAGTCCAAAATCCCTAACCTTAATCTCACTCCCACTAGTCCCAAATCCCTAACCCTAATCCCAGTTCCCACTAGTCCATATCCCTAACCCTAATCTCACTCCCACTAGTCCCAAATCCCTAACCCTAATCCGGCTCCTGCTAGTCCCAAATCCCTCTTCCACTAGTTCCAAATACCTAACCCTAATCCCAGTTCCCACTAGTCCATATCCCTAACCCTAACCCTATTCACACTCCTACTAGTTCCAAATCCCTAACCCTAATCTCAGGTCCCACTAGTCCCAAATCCCTAACCATAACCCTAATCCCACTTCCACTATTCCCAAATCTCTAACTATAACTTTAATCCCACTCAAACTAGTTCAAATCCCTAACCCCAATCCCAGTTCCCACAAGTCCCACATCCCTAACCCTAGTCCCAGTTCCCACTAGTCACAAATTCCTAACCCTAATCCCGCTCCCTCTGGTCCCAAATCCCAATTCCCACTAGTCCCGTATCACTAACCCTATCCATAATCCAACTCCTACTAGTCCAAAATCCCTAACCTTAATCCTGCTCCCACTAGTTCCAAATCCCAAACCCTAATCCCATTACCATCTAATCTCAATACCCTAACCCTAATCCCGCTCCTACTATTCCCAAATCCCTAACACTAACCCTAATCCCACTCCCACTAGTACTGAATCTCTAACCATAACCCTAATCCCAGTTCCCACTAGTCCCATATTCCTAAAGTGAATCATGCTCTCACTTGTCCCAAAATCCAAACCCTAATTCCAGTTCCAAGTAGTCCCTAGTCCCTAACTAGGAATGAGCCTCGAGTTTGAATTGAACCCATGTTCGACTCGAACATTGCACGTTCGTCGAATTGCGAACGATATGGGCCGTTCGCACCAAATTCGAGTGGCGCGTCACGGCCCATAATTCACTGCGGCATCGCAGTGCATTGCTGGCTGATGATTGGCCAAGCATGCAATATGACCCGCATGCTTGGCCAATCACAGCACGATCTGTACAGAGAGCCATAATTGGCCAAAGCCAGGTTGGCTTTGGCCAATTATGGCTCAGGGGGTTTAGTACACACCCCACGCTATATAAGGCCGTCTGCACGTCGGCCCTGTGTAGTGTGTTCCGGCATTGAGAGAGAGATAGAGACAGTGTCATTTGATTTAAGTTAGATAGAGTAGGAAGGCGAGTCAGTTAGCTGCACATACAGTGTATTGTGTATATATATATATGCATCCTAGGTGTTGTGTATATATATATATATATATATATATATACACTGTATTCAGTTTAGCTAGATCCATTCCTGTTATTCTCTTCCTACTGACAGGCAGGCAGGTGTTTTTACAGTATTTACAGCTACCTGAAGAAAATTGCTGATGTTCTTCCGATCCTATTAGTCCTACTAGCTAGAGAATTTACAGTTAGTGTAGTGCGTCCTCTGCACAGTGTGCACCTAAAGCTACCTGAAGAAAATTGGTGGTGTTCTTCTGATCCTATTAGTACTGCAGGCAGCTGTAGTATTTACAAGTTAGTGTAGTGCATCCACTGCACAGTGTGCACCTAAAGCTAGCTGAAGAAAATTGGTGGTGTTCTTCTGATCCTATTAGTACCACAGGCAGCTGTAGTATTTACAAGTTAGTGTAGTGCGGTGCAGTTCTTCTCATCCTATTAATACCACAGGCAGGCAGCAACAGTATTTACAGTTAGTGTACTGTGTCCCCTGCACAGTGTGCACCTAAAGCTACCTGAAGAAAATTGGTGGTGTTATTCTGATCCTATTAGTACCACAGGCAGGCAGCTGCAGAATTTACAGTTAGTGTACTGCGTCCTCTGCACAGGGTGCACCTACAGCTACCTGAAGACAATTGCTGTTGTTCTGCTCCTATTAATACCACAGTCAGGCAGCTACAGTATTTAGTTGGTGTACTGTGTCCTCTGCACAGTGTACACCTAAAGCTACCTGAAGACAATTGGTGGTGTTCTTCTGATTAGGGATGAGCCGAACACCCCCCGGTTCGGTTCGCACCAGAACATGCGAACAGGCAAAAAATTTGTTCTAACACACGAACACCATTAAAGTCTATGGGACACGAACATGAATAATCAAAAGTGCTAATTTTAAAGGCTTATATGCAAGTTATTGTCATAAAAAGTGTTTGGGGACCTGGGTCCTGCCCCAGGGGACATGGATCAATGCAAAAAAAGTTTTCAAAATGGCCGTTTTTTCGGGAGCAGTGATTTTAATAATGCTTAAAGTGAAACAATAAAAGTGTAATATCCCTTTAAATTTCATACCTGGGTGGTGTCTATAGCATGCCTGTAAAGGGGCGCATGTTTCCCGTGTTTAGAACAGTCTGACAGCAAAATGACATTTCAAAGGAAAAAAATTCATTTAAAACTACTCGCGGCTATTAATGCATTGCCGGTCCGACAATACACATAGAAGTTCATTGATAAAAACGGCATGGGAATTCCCCACAGGGGAACCCCGAATCAAAATTTTAAAAAAAAATGACGTAGGGGGTCCCCCTAAATTCCATACCAGGCCCTTCAGGTCTGGTATGGATATTAAGGGGAACCCCGGATACATTTTTTAAAAAAATGACGTGGGGGTCCCCCTAAATTCCATACCAGGCCCTTCAGGTCTGGTATGGATATTAAGGGGAACCCTGGCCAAAATGTAAAAAAGAAATGGCATGGGGTCCCACCAAAAATCCATACCAGACCCTTATCCGAGCACGCAACCTGGCAGGCCACAGGAAAAGAGGGGGGAATGAGAGAGCGGCCCCCCTCCTGAACCGTACCAGGCCACATGCCCTCAACATTGGGAGGGTGCTTTGGGGTAGCCCCCAAAACACCTTGTCCCCATGTTGATGAGGACAAGAGCCTCATCCCCACAACCCTGGCCGGTGGTTGTGGGGGTCTGCAGGCGGGGGGCTTATCAGAATCTGGAAGCCCCCTTTAACAAGGGGTCCCCCAGATCCCGGCCCTCCCCCCTGTGTGAAATGGTAAGGGGGTACAAAAGTACCCCTTACCATTTAACTAAAAAAACTGTCAAAATGTTAAAAATGACAAGAGACAGTTTTTGACAATTCCTTTATTTAAATACATAGTTACATAGTTACATAGTAGGTGAGGTTGAAAAAAGACACAAGTCCATCAAGTCCAACCTATGTGTGTGATTATGTGTCAGTATTACATTACATATCCCTGTATATTGCGGTCATTCAGGTGATTATCTAATAGTTTCTTGAAGCTATCAATGCTCCCCACTGAGACCGCCGCCTGTGGAAGGGAATTCCACATCCTTGCCGCTCTTACAGTAAAGAACCCTCTACGTAGTTTAAGGTTAAACCTCTTTTCTTCTAATTGTAATGAGTGGCCACGAGTCTTATTAAACTCTCTTCTGCGAAAAAGTTTTATCCCTATTGTGGGGTCACCAGTACAGTATTTGTAAATTGAAATCATATCCCCTCTCAAGCGTCTCTTCTCCAGAGAGAATAAGTTCAGTGCTCGCAACCTTTCCTCATAACTAAGATCCTCCAGACCCTTTATTAGCTTTGTTGCCCTTCTTTGTACTCGCTCCATTTCCAGTACGTCCCTCCTGAGGACTGGTGCCCAGAACTGGACAGCATACTCCAGGTGCGGCCGGACCAGAGTCTTGTAGAGCGGGAGAATTATTGTTTTATCTCTGCAGTTGATCCCCCTTTTAATGCATGCCAATATTCTGTTTGCTTTATTAGCAGCAGCTTGGCATTGCATGCCATTGCTGAGCCTATCATCCACTAGGACCCCCAAGTCCTTTTCCATCCTAGATTCCCCCAGAGGTTCTCCCCCCAGTGTATAGATTGCATTCATATTTTTGCCACCCAAATGCATTATTTTACATTTTTCTACATTGAACCTCATTTGCCATGTAGTCGCCCACCCCATTAATTTGTTCAGGTCTTTTTGCAAGATTTCCACATCCTGCGGAGAAGTTATTGCCCTGCTTAGCTTAGTATCGTCTGCAAATACAGAGATGGAACTGTTTATCCCATCCTCCAGGTCGTTTATGAACAAATTAAATAGGATTGGTCCCAGCACAGAACCCTGGGGGACCCCACTACCCACCCCTGACCATTCTTCTTTCTTCTTTCTTCTATCTTCCTTCGGTTTCTTCCTCCATCTTCTTCTTCTGGTTCTTCTGGCTCTTCTGGTTCTTCCTCCGGTGTTCTCATCCAGCATCTCCTCCATGACGTCTTCTTCCCTTCTTCTCCTCGGGCCGCTCCGCATCCATGGCATGGAGGGAGGCTCCCGCTCTTCTCTTCATCTTCTTCTCTTCTTCATCTTCTTCTCTTTTTCATCTTCTTCTTCGTCATGGGAAATGCCACAGGGAAGTCCCGTCATGTCCCCGTGCGTCAAAGGGGGCGGGGTCACCGGGTGGCCCCGCCCCCCCCCCTGTTATTTAAGAACCGTCAGAAGAGGAGAAGCGTCACACAGCGGGAGCCTCCCTCCATACCACCATGGATGCGGAGCGGCCCAGAGAAGAAGATGAATAATAGAAGAAGATGAAGAAGAGAAGAAGATGAAGAAGAGAAGAAGATGAAGAGAAGAGTGGGAGCCTCCCTCCATGCCATGGATGCGGAGCGGCCCGAGGAGAAGAAGGGAAGAAGACGCCATGGAGGAGATGCTGGATGAGAACACCGGAGGAAGAACCAAAAGAGCCAGAAGAACCAGAAGAAGAAGAAGATGGAGGAAGAAACTGAAGGAAGATAGAAGATAGAAGAAAGAAGAAAGAAGAAAGAAGAAGCATTTAAAAAAAGGAATTGTCAAAAACTGTCTCTGGTCATTTTTAACATTTTTGACAGTTTTTTAGTGAAATGGTAGGCCCTTACCATTTCACACAGGGGGGAGGGCCAGGATCTGGTGGTCCCCTTATTAACCACTTGACCACTGGGCACTTAAACCCCCTTCCTAACCAGACCAATTTTCAGCTTTCGGTGCTCTCACACTTTGAATGACAATTACTCAGTCATACAACACTTTACCCATGTAAAATTTTTGTCCTTTTTTTCACACAAATAGAGCTTTTTTTTTGGTGGTATTTAATCACCATTGGGTTTTTTATTTTTTGCGCTATAAAAGAAAAAAGACTGAAAATTTGGTAAAAAAAATGAATTTTTCTTTGTTTCTGTTATAAAATTTAGCAAATTAGTAATTTTTCTTCAGAAATTTTGGCCAAAATTTATACTGCTACATATCTTTGGTAAAAATAAGTACAACTTGGTGTATATTATTTGGTCTTTGTGAATGTTAGAGAGTCCAAAAGCTATGGTGCCAATATCTGAAAATTGATCACACCTGAAGTACTGACGGCCTAATCTCTCTAATTTCTTGAGACCCTAACATGCCAGAAAAGTACAAATACCCCCCAAATGACCCCTATTTGGAAAGAAGACATTCCAAGGTATTTAGAAAGATGCATGGTGAGTTTTTTTTAAATTGTCATCTTTTCCCACAATTCTTTGCAAAATCAAGATTTTTTTTTCTTTTTTTTTTCACAAAATTGTCAAATTAGAAGGTTATTTCTCACACACAGCATATGCATACAACAAATTACACCCCAAAACACATTCTGCTATTACTCCCGAGTATGGCGATACCACATCTGTGAGACTTTTACACAGCGTGGCCACATACAGAGGCCCAACATGCACGGAGCACCTCCAGGCGTTCTGGAGCACCCAGGCCAATTCTTGTATTTCTCTCCTACATGTAAAAATAATAATTTATTTGCTAGAAAATTACATAGAACCCCAAAACATTATATATATTTTTTTTAGAAAAGACCCTAGAGAATACAATGGCAGTTGTTGCAACTTTTTATCTCACATGGTATTTGCGCAGCAATTTTTCGAATGCGTTTTTTTGGGGAAAAAAAACAGTTTTGTGCTTTAAAAAAAAACAAAACAGTAAAGTTAGCACAATGTTTTTGCATAATGTGAAAGATGAAGTTACGCCGAGAAAATAGATACCTAACATGTCACCCTTCAAAATTGCACACGCTCGTGGAATGATGCCAAACGTCACTACTTAAAAATCTCCATAGGTGACGCTTTAAAATTTTTTACTGGTTACATATTTTGAGTTACAGAGGAGGTCTAGGGCCAAAATTATTGCTCTCACTCCAACGTTCACAGTGATACCTCATATGTGTGGTTTGAACACTGTTTTCATATGTGGGCGGGACTTACGTAAGTGTTCGCTTCTGCATGCGCTTTAAAAATTTTTTTTTTTTTATTGTTTATTTTACTTTATTTATTTTAGTTTGACACTTTTTTCCCCAAAAAATTTTTGATCACTTTTATTTCTATTACAAGGAATGTAAACATCCTTGTAATAGGAATATGGCATGACAGGTCCTCTTTACAGTGAGATATGGGGGTCAATAAGACCCCACATCTCACCTCTAGGCTGGGAAGCCTGAAATAATAAAAAAACGATCTTGGCTTCGATCGTAGCGGTGAGTCGGTAGAAGCACCGGAGGGTGGCGGGAAGGGGGGCGTCCCCTCTCGCCTCCCATAAGAATGATCAAGCAGTGGAACAGCCGCTATGATCATTCTTATGGTGTAGGAAATCGCCGGCTGAAAAAGCTGATATCTGAATGATGCCTATAGCTGCAGGCATCATTCAGATATCCCCGCTCAAAGTCAAGGACGTCATATGACTGTGGGCGGGAACTGGTTAAAAATTGCGGAGTATTGCGGGGTATTGCAGAGTATTGCGGAGTAGTGCAGGGTATATTGCAGGGTATTGCTGGGCATATTGCAGAGTATTGCGGGGTATATTACAGAGTAGTGCCGGGTATATTGCAGAGTATTGCGGGGTATAATGCAGAGTATTGCAGGGTATTATGCAGAGTATTGCAGGGTATTATGCAGAGTATTGCAGGATATTATGCAGAGTATTGCAGGGTATTATGCAGAGTATTGCAGGGTATTATGCAGAGTATTGCATGGTATTATGCAGAGCATTGCAGGGTATTATGCAGATATACAAAAAAGAGGTTTTGCCTGGATCAACCACCAGTAATAAAGTCATAAATTATTGACAGGATCAGATATTCATCCACATAAAACAATTATTGGATGCAGTTTGGGTTGCCTTGTAGAGCATACAAAACAACTAGGAGAAAAGGGTTCCCCCAAAGAAGGCAAGTTACCCAAACACAATCTGCAAAAACAATAAATTTATTGTACTACAAAACACCACACAAAAATACAAAAATTGGGCAAAATAGGGAATGTATCATAGACCAGGTTAAAACAGATAACGTTATCATTAAAAACAACGGAGCCGCGGCCAATCATACCCCATACACACGCCAATCACCACAGCAGATTCCTACTAATTAGGCAGTATCGTATGAAGTAAAGTCTTTAGTTAATCCAGATACTGGTAGTGTGACGGTTAGAGGGTAAGGGTGGATGAGTAGATAATTAATTGGGGACTGATTCAGCACTTCATGAAGATTATGACAGTCCGGGAACTAAACCCAAATCACAGGTATAGCAGCAAAGGTGACCGGCAGTGTTAACTGATGGTTACTCATATGGACACAGGACATACAGGTGAAGCAACTATGTTTGGAAGAAGTAGCGGGGGGAGCAATGACAGCCCAGGCTGTGCAATAAGCATAAATCGGAGTGATACTTCTATCACCAGATAGATGGCTCAGCAGCTCTGAGATCGTAAGGCTCTACCCCCAGGTGATAGCTATAGATGTCAGTCCAAAACAGCTTGCCGTCAGATAGGAGATGTCCCACTGTGTCCAGCGCCTACATTAAGAAGCTGTAAGCCGGCCGTCAGCTGTTAGTTCCCGGTCAAACATTCATCTACCGTGAGCGCGCGGCTCCGAGGTGACGTGCTGACGTCACATGCTGACGCGTTTCACCAGCCAATCACCGCTGGTTTCTTCAGGAATGTTTGACCGGGTATAATGCAGAGTATTATGCAGAGTATTGCAGGGTATTATGCAGAGTATTATGCAGAGTATTGCAGAGTATTATGCAGAGTATTATGCAGAGTATTATGCAGAGTATTGCTGGGTATTATGCAGAGTATTACAGGGTATTATGCAGAGTATTGCAGAGTATTATGCAGAGTATTATGCAGAGTATTATGCAGAGTATTGCAGAGTATTGCAGAGTATTATGCAGAGTATTGCAGGGTATTATGCAGAGTATTGCAGAGTATTATGCAGAGTATTGCAGGGTACTCATTTGACGGAGCGATCACATGGTAAACGGCCGCGATTAGCGGCCGTTTACCGTGATCCGTGATGCGCCGGGTCCTATGGACCCGGCGGTCATGGAAGTTCTCGGGTGCGCGCCCCAGGGGGCGCGCGAGAGCAGTATTCTGGGAGGACGTTCATGGACGTCCACCCAGAACTAGCCGACCTCGCTGCAGCCGTCTTTCGGCTATGGCCCGGTCGGCAAGTGGTTAAAGGGGGCTTCCAGATTCTGATAAGCCCCCACCCGCAGACCCCCACAACCACCAGCCAGGGTTGTGGGGATGAGGCCCTTGTCCTCATCAACATGGGGACAAGGTGTTTTGGGGGCTACCCCAAAGCACCCTCCCAATATTGAGGGCATGTGGCCTGGTACGATTCAGGAGGGGGGTGCTCTCTCGTCCCCCCTCTTTTCCTGCAGCCTGCCAGGTTGCGTGCTCGGATAAGGGTCTGGTATGGATTTTTGGTGGGACCCCACGCCGTTTTTTTTTTTTATTTTGGCTGGGGTTCCCCTTAATATCCATACCAGACCTGAAGGGCCTGGTATGGAATTTAGGGGGACCCCCACGTCATTTTTTTTTTAATTTTCGTTTGGGGTTCCCCTGTGGGGAATTCCCATGCCGTTTTTATCAATGAACTTCTATGTGTATTGTTGGACCGGCAATGCATTAATATCTCATCTCATCCCTAGTGTAGAATTAGGTGTGTCACAGCCAAGTACTTGCGGGCAATCTGCTATAGGTACACCGATGTCAGATTGTACCAGGCAAATTTCCCTGCCCCAGCTGCTGCACAGCCAAAAAAAGTTCACTCCCAGCCATCCACATCCCCAACAGTTGAATACAGCTTGGCTAAATTGCTAGCACTTCAACTGTTGCCTTTTCAGTTGGTAAACTCTGCCCCCTTCTGTGAGTTTGTGGAATAAGCGGTCCCTTAGTAGCAGGTTCCCAAACACCACTTTTTCTCATGGAAGGCGATTCCGACTCTCTACCGGCATGTGGAAGGCAGTGTCTAGGCCTCGCTGGACAGGGCGGTCAGCGGTAAGGTGCATATTACCGTTGACTCATGGTCCAGCAGGCGTGGATAGGGATGTTACCTATCTTTCACTGTGCACTGGGTGACTCTTCTGGCAGCTGGGAAGGATGCAGGACAGGATGCAGTAGTGTTGGAGGTTGTTCCACCACCACGCCTCCAAAATTCTACTAGTGGTGATTCTGCCACACCTCTCTCCTCCAACCCCTCCTCTTCTTCTTCCTCCATGGCCTCTTCCTGTGCTAATTTGTCCTCAAAGGGGCTATGCAAGCACGCAGGCAAAAAGATGCCATGCGGTGCTTGAGCTGGTGTGCTTGGGGGACACGAGCCACACTGGGGCAGAGATTCTGTCAGCTCTGCAGGGGCAGGTTCAGAGGTGGTTGACGCCATGCCAGCTTAAGGCAGGTATGGTGGTTTACGACAATGGCACCAACCTCCTATCCATCCTCTGACAGGGACAACTGACCCATGTGCCCTGTTTGGCTCACGTCCTTAACTTGGTGGTGCAGCAGTTCTTGGGCAGGTACCCGGGATTACAGGATGTCCTGAGGCAGGCCAGAAAAGTCTGTGTGCATTTCCCCAGGTCATATAATGCCAGTGCTCGGCTGGCTGACCTCCTAAAGGAATTTAACCTGCCCAAGAACTGCCTAATCTGTGACATGCCCACCAGGTGGAACTCAACGTTGGCTATGCTGAAGCAGCTGCACACACAGCAGAGGGCCATCAATGAGTACCTATGTGACTATGGCACCAGGACAGGGTCAGGGGACCCTGGTTTTTTTCACCACGCCAGTGGGCTATGATCAGGGAAGCATGCACTGTCCTGTCACCATTTGAGGAGGCCACAAGGATGGTGAGCAGTGACAGTGCATGCATCAGTGACACTGTCCCTCTTGTCCACCTGCCGGAGCACATGCTGTGTGGGATAATGGACAGGGCACTTTATCCAGAACAGAGAGAGGAAGAGGAGGACTTCATTCACTCTCAAGGCCCCGTTTTTCCAGACAGTGTTCCTTGCGTACCCGCTGATCACACAAGAAGAGGACAAGGAGGAGGAGGATTGTGTCAGCATGGAGCCTGGCACTTGGCATCAGCAGCAGTCTTCAAGGAATCATTTACAGTCCGAAGAAACTCATGGACTTGTACGTGGCTGGGAGGAGGTGGCTGCGGATCAAGTCCTCCTTAGTGACCCAGAGGACTCTGGACCGAATGCCTCAGCAAACCTAGGCTGCATGGTCTCCCTGATCCTGCAAAGCCTGCAGAAGGATCCTAGCATTTGTGGTATCAAGGTGAGGGATGATTACTGGCTGGCAACCCTCCTTGATCCACATTACAAGGGTAAGGTTGCAGACCTTATCTTGCCATTGCAGAGGAAGCAGAGGATGAAACATCTTCGGGAGGCCTTGCAGAAAGGTTTGTGCAACAAGTTTCCAGAGCCTGGGAGGTTACAATTTCCTGGTCCTCATGGACAACATGTTGCTGAGGCCTTGGTCAGTCACAGAAGGAGCGGTGGAGAAGGTGGCCATCTGACCGATGCGTTCAGACAATTGTTTAGTCCGCAGCCCCAAGATCGGTTCCAGCAACCATCGCCAGAGTCTGATTTACATGGTGCAGGATTACCTAGGGGGCAAGATCAGACTTGGACACCTTTCCCATCGAAAATCCTCTGGGTTACTGTGTCTTGAGGATGGATCACTGGCCAGAGCTTGCACAGTATGCAATTGAGCTACTGATCGGTCCTGCATCCAGCATTCTTTCGGAAAGCACTTTCAGTGCTGCTGGAGGCTTTGTAACCGATCACAGGGTGCGCCTGTCCACCGAATCGGTCGATCGGCTGACCTTCATAAAAATGAATCAGTCTTGGATCACCAGCTACCAAGCACCTGATGCTGATGTAACCGATTGCTTTTTTTTATGTGAGATCCCTTCAAGACTGCCTATGCTGATGCTGAGTGACTATCCTGTTATGCTGAGTCACAATCCTCTTCCTCCTCAATTTTCATGCTGATAGCTTGTAAGAACATTTTTGGTTCTTGGCACCACCACTAGGGATGAGCCGAACACCCCCCTGTTCGGTTCGCACTAGAACATGCGAACAGGAAAAAAGTTCGTTCGAACACACGAACACCGTTAAAGTCTATGGGACGCAAACATGAAAAATCAAAAGTGCTAATTTTAAAGGCTTATATGCAAGTTAATGTCATAAAAAGTGTTTGGGGACCTGGGTCCTGCCCCAGGGGACATGGATCAATGCAAAAAAAAACTTTTAAAAGGGCCGTTTTTTTAGGAGCAGTGATTTTAATAATGCTTAAAGTCAAACAATAAAAGTGTAATATCCCTTTACATTTTGTAGCTGGGGGGTTTCTATAGTATGCCTGTAAAGGGGCGCATGTTTACCGTGTTTAGAACAGTCTGACAGCAAAATGACATTTCAAAGGAAAAAGCTATTTAAAACTATTTGCGGCTATTGCATTGCCTGTCCGACAATACATATAGAAGTTCATTGATAAAAACAGCATGGGAATTCCCCACAGGGGAACCCCGAACCAAAATTTTTTAAAAAAATGACGTGGGGGTCCCCCTAAATTCCATACCAGGCCCTTCAGGTTTGGTATGGATATTAAGGGGAACCCCGGCCAAAATTTAAAAAAAATGACGTGGGGGTCCCCTTAAATTCCATACCAGACCCTTTGGGGGTCTAACAAGGGGACTCCCAGATCCCGCCCCCCCCTGTGTGAAATGGTAAGGGGGTACTTACCCCTACTATTTCACTAAAAAACTGTCAAAAATGTTAAAAATGACAAGAGACAGTTTTTGACAATTCCTTTATTTATATGCTTCTTCTTTCTTCTTTCTTCTATCTTCCTTCATCTTCTTCTTCTTCTTCTGGTTCCTCTGGCTCTTCTGGCTCTTCCTCCGGCGTTCTCGTCCAGCATCTCCTCCATGGCATCTTCTTCTCTTTGGGCCGCTCCGCACCCATGGCATGGGGGGAGGCTCCCGCTCTTCTCTTCATCTTCTTCTCTCCTTCATCTTCTTCTTCATCTTCTTCTCTGCTTCATCTTCTTCTCTTCTTCATTTTCTTCTCCGGCCGCTCCGCATCCATGCTGGCATGGAGGGAGGCTCCTGCTGTGTGATGGCGTCTCCTTGTCTGACGGTTCCTAAATAACGAGGGGCCACTCGGTGACCCCGCCCCCTCTGACACAAGGTGACTTGACGGGACTTCCCTGTGATGTCACGGGGAATGCCACAGGGAAGTCCCGTCATGTCCCGTGCGTCAGAGGGGGGCAGGGTCACCAGGTGGCCCCGTCCCCCATTATTTAAGAACCGTCAGAAGAGGAGACGCCGTCACACAGCGGGAGCCTCCCTCCATGCCAGCATGGATGCGTAGCGGCCCAGAGAAGAAAGTGAAGAAGAGAAGAAGAGAAGAAAAGAAGAACATGAAGAAGAAGATGAAGAAGAGAAGAAGATAAAGAGAAGAGCGGGAGCCTCCCCCCATGCCATGGGTGCGGAGCAGCCCAAGGAGAAGAAGATAGAAGACGCTGCGGAGGAGATGCTGGATGAGAAGGCCGGAGGAAGAACCAGAAGAGCCAGAAGAACCAGAGGAAGAAGAAGATGAAGGAAGATAGAAGAAAGAAGAAAGAAGAAGCATTTAAATAAAGGAATTGTCAAAAACTGTCTCTTGTCATTTTTAACATTTTTGACAGTTTTTTAGTGAAATGGTAGGGATACTTTTGTACCCCCTTACCATTTCACACGGGGGGGCCGGGATCTGGGGGTCCCCTTGTTAAAGGGGGCTTCCAGACTCCGATAACCCCCCTGCCCACAGACCCCCAAAACCACCGGCCAGGGTTGTGGGGATGAGGCCCTTGTCCTCATTAACATGAGGACAAGGTGTTTTGGGGGGCTACCCCAAAGCACCCTCCCAATGTTGAGGGCATGTGGCCTGGTACAGTTCAGGAGGGGGGGGCGCTCTCTTGTCCTCCCCTCTTTTCCTGCGGGCTGCCAGGTTGCGTGCTCGGATAAGGGTCTGGTATGGATTTTTGGGGGGACCCCACGCCATTTCTTTTTTACATTTTGGCCGGGGTTCCCCTTAATATCCATACCAGACCTGAAGGGCCTGGTATGGAATTTAGTGGGACCCCCACGTCATTTTTTTTTACATTTTGTTCGGGGTTCCCCTAAGGGTCTGGTATGGATTTTTGGGGGGACCCCACGCCATTTTTTTTTTGGCGCGGGGTTCTCCTTAAAATCCATACCAGCCTTGAAGGGTCTGATATGGAATTTAGGGGGACCCCCACGTCATTTTTTTTAAATTTTGGCCGGGGTTCCCCTTAATATCCATACCAGACCTGAAGGGCCTGGTATGGAATTTAGGGGGACCCCCACGACATATATATTAAAATCACTGCTCCTGAAAAAACGGCCGTTTTTAAAAGTTTTTTTTGCATTGATCCATGTCCCCTGGGGCAGGACCCAGGTCCCCAAACACTTTTTATGACAATAACTTGCATATAAGCATTTAAAATTAGCACTTTTGATTTCTCCCATAGACTTTTAAAGGGTGTTCCGCGGCATTCGAATTTGCCGCGAATACCCCAAATTGTTCGCTGTTCGGCAAACTTGCGAACAGCCAATGTTCGAGTCGAACATGAGTTCGACTCGAACTCGAAGCTCATCCCTAACCACCACCAGTGGCCAAGGCCCAATTTTTCTGCCCCTGTAAACAGGGGCGTGTAATTACAATTTTTGATGCAATACTTTGCAGCAGGGCTCATTCCTGTGCTCCAACTATAGCATCTGTGAGGGGTTGCAGTGTTGTGGCACCAGTGCCTAAGGCCCAATTTTTCTGCCCCTGTTCAACAGGGACATGTAATTACAATTCTTGATCTAATATTTCACAGCAGGGCCCATTCCTGCACCCACCAAGAGCAGCTGTGAGGGCTTACGGTGTTGTGGCAACACCACCACCGCCACCACCAAAGGCCCAATTTTTCTACCACTGTTCAACAATGGCGTGTAATTACAATTCTTTATCTATTATTTCACAGCAGGGCCCGTTCCTGCGCCCACCAAGAGTAACTGTGAGGGCTTACAGCGTTGTGGCAACACCAACACCTAAGGCCCCAATTTATGCAGAGTATATAGGGCAGGCCCCTACTTTCAAACATCTAACTTACAAATGACTCCTACTTGCAAACGGAAGGAGACAACAGGAAGTTAATATGGGAAAAACGTGTCTCTTCTTCACTGATGCTTTATCACCAATCCTTGTTTCACTAAAAACCCCAAATTTAAACAAAAAAAAATTGTCATTGGGACAGAAAGTGAGGTGAAATCTTCTGAAGAGGTGCACAGACAGCAAAACAAATGTTACAGGGGTGATAACCCTTCCCTATGTTTTCCAAAAAGCTTAAAAATAATTTTTTTGGCTTAAGCTACACTTTAAAAATGTACCAGTTCAAAATTACAAACAGATTCTACTTAACAACAAACCTACAGTCCCTGTCTTGTTTGCACCACCTGTATACTGCTGTTCAGAGTATATTGGGCCTGGGGCCCCACGCATTTCCTGTTTTTAATTTGGGTGCGGGGTTCCCCTTAATATCCACACAAGACCCAAAGGTCCTGGTAATGGACTGGGGGGTGGAGGGTACCCATGCCGTTTGTCTCACTGATTTTCATCCATATTGCCGGGACCTGACATTACATTAAAGCTGCAAGCAGTTTTAAATTTTAAATTTAAAACTTTTATTCCTTTAAAAATGTCATTTTGTGCAGGGACTGTTCTAAGAACGGGAAACACGCGCTACTTTACAGGCATACTATAGACACCCCCAGGTATGATATTTAAAGGAATATTTCACTTTTTTCACTTTAAGCATCATTAAAATCACTGCTCCCGGAAAAACTGCAGTTTTTAAAACTTTTTTGCATTGACATTGACACATGTCTCCTGGGACAGGACCCGGGTCCCCAAACCTTTTTAGGACAATAACTTGCATATTAGCCTTTAAAATTAGCACTTTTGATTTCAAAGGTTTGAGTCCCATAGACTTTAATAGGGTTCTAAAGTTCGTGCAAACTTTTGGTCCGTTCGCAGCTTCTGGTGCGAACCAAACCGGGTGGTGTTTGGCTCATCCCTATCCCTAACCCTACTCCTACTAGTCCCCCATAACCCTAATCCCAGTTCTCACTAGTCCCAAATCCCTAACCCTAATCCCAGTTCCCGCTAGTCACAAATCCCTAACCCTAATCCCACTCTTACAAGTTGCAAATCTCTAACCCTAACCCCGCTCCCACTAGTCCTAAATGCCTAACCATAACCCTAATTCCACTCCCACTAATCCCAAATTCCTAACCCCAATCCCAATTCCCACTTTTCCCATATCCCTAACTATAGACCTAATTCCACTCTTTCTAGTCCCAAATCCCAAACCCTAATCCCACTCCCACTAGTACAAAATCCCTAACCCAATCTCAGTTCCCACTAGTCCCAAAACCCTAATCCCTTCCTACTAGTCCCAAATTTCTAACCCTAACCTTAATCCCGCTCCTACTAGTCCCAAATCCCTAAACCTAATCCAACTCCCACTAGTCCCAAATACCACTCCCACTAGTCCCAAATCCCTAACTCTAATCCCAGTTCTCACTTGTCCCAAATCCCTAACCCAACCCCTGATCCCACTCCTACTATTTGCAAAACCCTAACCCTAATCCTGCTCCCACTAGTCCCAAATCTCGAACCCTAATCCCAATCCCACTAGTCCCAAATCCCTAACCCTAACCATAAACCCAATTCCCACTAGTCCATATCCCTAACCCCAACCCTAACCCTAATCCCCCTCCCACTAGTCCCAAAACCCTAACCCTAATACCACCCCCACTTGTCCCAAATCCCTAACCTAACCCCTAATCCTTTCCTAATCCTAGTCTCATATTCCTAACCCTAATCCCACTCCCACCAGTCCCAAATCCCTATCGCTAATCTAATTTCCCACTAGTCCCAACCCTAATCCCACTCCCACTATTTCAAAATCCATAACCCTAATCCCACTCCCAATAGTTCCAAATCTGACTCCCACTAGTCCCAAATCACTAACGCTAATCCCAGTTCTCACTAGTCCCAAATCCATAACCTTAACTCTAATCCTAGTTCCCGGGGCGTGGCTTGGCGCGCGGCGGAGATGGCTGCTCACTGAAGAGGCTCTGAGACACACGCAGGGGTTCTAAGCCCTAACACCCGACCTACAGCTTACAAATGCCGGGCAGAAGGTTACACTGGACACCTGGACCACGGACACGCCGAAACTCAGCTTCTGCCAGCGCCAACATCGCTGAAATTTTCAGACACAAATCAGCGGCCCGTAGCGGGACCCCGAGAAGCAAGATGGCGCCGACGCCACAGGAGGAAGGAGAGAGCGAGGACTCACTGTCCGCCTCTGAAGACATCAGCAGGGGTAAGTCCAAACCGAACCACCCGCTCACGTTTGCGGACATGTCGGTATTTGCTGCAGACATAAAGGCTACGTTTTCAGCCGCCATAACGGATCTGAAAACGAGCATGATGGTGATAAATGAAAAGATGGCGGCGGCCGAAAGTGCAGGCAGACAGAGAGATAAAGCAATTCACAAACTAGAGTTGGTATCATCAAACCACATGCAGCACTTTATTAACATGAATAGACACATTGAAGACCTTGACAATCGGGGGAGGAGATGCAATATCAGAGTCAGGGGGATTCCGGAATCAGTGGATCAAGATCAGATCACCACAGCACTCCGGAGAGTCTTCAACAGCCTGCTTGAGAGGCAGGAAGACACTGAAATTGATTTCGTAAGAGCTCACAGAGCTCTCAGGCCCAGAGGTTCAGATACCGCACCGCCCCGTGACATAATCTGTTGCCTACAAAGCTTTGCTACCAAAGAAGAGATTATGCGGAAAGTGAGACAAAATGATCAAATCATGTTTAATGGCGCTACGATTATGCTGTTTCAGGATCTATCTCAGATCACTCTGAAGAACAGACGTGCACTGCGACCCCTGCTGGAGAAACTGAGAGCAAAGGACTTGAGATATACTTGGAGATTTACCTTCGCTCTCACAGTCACATATAATGGCCGTCAAGCTATCCTCCGTTCGCCGGCTGATTTACCAGAGTTTTGTGAAGCATTAGACCTGGAACCTATAGATTTACCGGAATGGTATGAAGAAATCTTACAACCACCCTTGGTCAGGAGTCCTCCCACCTCTCCACTCTCTTCTCCAGACAAAAGATTACCGAAAAAACACAAACAGAATAAAGGAAACAGCTCTCACGCAGATACCCCGAGGAGACTGGCCGGCCCATCCAGAGCCCAGGAATGTGAATAGATGCCTTATACCACCTTGGACATGCCCTTAACAAATCTGATGTCCACAGCTTAACTCTTACCACACAGATGTTCATGCCATAGTTGCTGTCGCCTATGGGATATTCCCCCCAAGGGGGAAGGAGGGAAGAGGAAGAAAAGAAAAGAAAAGGGATGAACACTTCCACAAGCATCACCCGGAGGGGTAGTTATGACAACATCCCATAGCTCCCTGCACAACCATTAAGCTCAGGATGCGGTTTCTGAAGCTTGTTTAGGAGGAGATCTACCTTTCCAGATCCACATCTCTTGTTGACTGAAGAAGTGGCATTGATTCCAGATGCGATGGCAGGTGTGCCCTGGACGTGGCTCACTGTTACACCAACACCCAGCCCTGAATCACTGGGATTCCGGTTGCAAAACACGAAGATTTACATAACTATGCGGGTACGGGAGGGGTGGGTGGGGGAGGGTTAATAGGGGTAAAGGTTGTTTTGTTGCCACCTCCTCTCCCCCCCTTTTTTTTTTTTTTTTTTGTTTATCCGTACCGCCCTGGACAGATTTAATGTGTGCAGATTTGATCTGGCTGTGTATATATCCGGGGGGCGTATCCACGGGTGACAGCTAAGGCTACCTAATTAGATGATAGTCTGATGACATAATTGTTAAAGTTACATTCTGTGAGTTCAGGTTTTGGTTTTCACGCTTAGACCCGATTTTACTTATTACACATCCTGGTCGGGTGTGACCTTTATAATATCACTATGTTTATTAATTTGAGCCTCCGTGTGTGTCCCGTTGAGACCATACTTATATAGATACCACAGCTCTCCAATCATTTGGAGCCTAGGCTACGCTTAGTCGTAGTCGCTTCCCACAGACCCCGCAAATTTTACTTGATATTCATATTACGTCTGGGGGTGCTTCTCCATCTGGGGCGGTTTAGTTATTTTTGGAGATTGACCCCCATAGTAATAACTCCCTGCTGATCTTTTTTCTCCTCCTATTCACCCCCTTTTCTTCTTCTTCGCTACTTTCCTTTTGTTTAGTGAGGGGGGGGCACCCGCCCGGGCTACGAGAGATACTTTATTTCTGAGTGGAGTTCCAGTGTCATTCCTCGTATAACAGTCTTGTCTTTACAGATTCGAATTCCGGCCGTCTCCTCCTCTGCCGACACTATGGTATACTCATCGCTGGGGAACCGACCCCTTGTGATTTCTCACAACATCAGAGGTTTAAACATACCCGAGCGACGTTCCACTCTGCTGAGAGAACTTAAAAAAGGTAAACCTCAATTTGTATTCCTACAAGAGACCCATTTTAAAACAAACAACATCCCCAAATTAGCATCCCCACAGTTCCCGAGAGCTTTCCATGCTACCACAGCCGACTCTAAGTCGAAAAGGGTCACGATACTAGTAGGCAGAGACACACCATTTAAACTAACTGAACAGTTGTGTGACCCTGAGGGCAGATTCGTGTTCCTGAAGGGCTCATACAATGACTTTCCATTGACTCTCGCCAATGTGTACTTCCCAAATAAGTCTCACATAACTTTTTGCCAACTCATCGTGAGGAAGCTACAGGAGTTCGCCAGTGGATGCATTATACTTGGGGGAGATTTTAATGTACCTCTAAATCCACTTCTGGATACGTCCAACGGTAGGACTTGCATTACCTATAAAATTTTGAAAAAGATTAAATCACTCCTACACAAACTCCAATTGGTGGACTCCTGGCGCTTTCTTAATCCCGATGGTAGAGACTACACCCATTTTTCGACACCACACAACAGATATGCCCGTTTGGATTGCATATTTGTTCCTCAGAGAGACCTATCGAAAATTTCCGCCGCGAAAATAGGCGCACAAACAATATCGGACCACGCACCTATCTCATTGACACTAGACCTACAGAACACAAGCAGACAACAACAGACATGGAGACTGAACACGTCTTTATTAACAGATCAGACACTCCTACCTGTACTTACAAGCAACATCACCGATTTCTTCAAACATAATAACACACCTGGGATAGACCCCCTACTAGTTTGGGAAGCACATAAATGTACCATACGAGGAGTTCTGATAGGGATGGGTTCAAGACGCAAAAAGGAAAGAAATGCCCAGATCAGAAAATTACTCACCCAAATTGAGTCACTGGAACTGTCACATAAACAATCGCTCTCGGAGACTTCAGCCAAGAGCCTCCTGGAGGCAAGGAAAGATTTACAGCAGATTCTCCACACTAAGGCCAAACGGATACTTTTCTTTAAGAGGCGGCTCTATTATGAGTCAGGTGACAAAGCTGGGAGGTTCTTGGCGAGGGCCCTCAGAGAACAAAACTCAATAAATCAGATACCTGGAATCAGATCTAAGGAGGGAAAGCTTGAGGTAACATCTGAGGCAATAGCTAAACACTTCCACGCTTTCTACACAAAGCTTTATAACCTGTCCCCACAACATAAATCCCCACAAATGCTAGGAGATAGGACACAAATCATACAAGACTACATACTAAATAGTGGACTACCATCCTTGCCCACGGAGGATACAGATCTCCTAGAAGCCCCAATCACAACAGAAGAAGTTAAACAGGCCATCAAATTACTAAAACCCGGCAAGAGCCCGGGTCCAGACAGATATTCCGCCACATATTACAAATCCTTCATAGAGATTCTGGCTGAACCCTTAAAAGATGCATTGAACGCCTTATCCAAGCCAAGATGTATTACTCCTGGTTTCCTTTCTGCCCACATCACGGTTATACCGAAAAAGGGCAAGAACCCTGAGGAATGTGCTAGCTACCATCCCATCTCTTTGCTGAACCTCGATGTCAAGCTGTTCGCAAAGATCATTGCATTGAGGATGGGGCCGCTGCTCTCAAAACTAATTGGCTTGGAGCAGGTGGGCTTTATGCCAAACAGGGAGGCCAGAGACAATGTAACTAAGGCTCTCTTGCTAACACAGGCTGTGAGACAGCGGAAGATCGAAGGCTTTCTCCTCTCAACGGATGAGAAGGCCTTCGATCGCGTAGCATGGGACTTCATGATGGCGGCGTGTGGAGGGGTGGGCTTGGGTCCAAACATGTTGAATTGGATCTCGGCCCTTTATCAGAACCCGACAGCGGAACTAAAAATAAACGGAATTCTCTCAGAAAAAGTATATATTAAAAATGGGACTAGACAGGGTTGCCCCTTATCACCCCTATTATTTATTCTCTCACTAGAGCCCTTTATTAGAACAGTGCAAAAGAATACCGCAATACAAGGTTTCCAGATTAAAAATAGAGAGTACAAGATAGCTGCATACGCAGATGACTTACTGTTTTTCTTAACGAAACCGACTACAACACTCCCTAACCTGTTACAAGAATTCGCACATTACGGATTTGTATCCAATCTAAAAATTAATTACACAAAGTCAGAGGCTCTGAACCTCTCCCTTCCAGACAGTGTACTCCAGGTGACACAGGCGAACTCAACATTTACCTGGGATAGGACCAAACTAAAATATCTAGGGATCTGGCTTACACCATCTCTAAAAATGGCATATGAGAGAAACTTTGTGACCTTTCTAAAAAACTGTGCGAAAGATCTAACAAATTGGAATGAGAAGTTTTTCTCTTGGTTCGGCAGAGCGGCCATAGTAAAAATGGTTATATTGCCCAAATTTCTGTATCTGATCCGCTCATTACCGATAGAGATACCTCAGAAATTTTTTAATGAACTTAATACAATGGTCACGAGATTTCTCTGGCAACATAAAAAACCCAGAATCAAACTAGGCACCCTGATCAAACCCAAAGATCTAGGAGGAATTCAATTCCCGAACTTCCGCAGTTACTATCAGGCCTCACACATAACCAGAATCATAGATTGGCATTGCCATGATTCGGAGAAAGATTGGGTATCACTAGAGTCAACGCTTGCCACGCTTCCGCTTAAATACCTGCCATGGTCCTCTATCAAAACACTACCTCATGTCGTTAGGATGCACCCGATCACTGGCACAACGCTGAAGATCATTAACTGGCTAGCTAAACAAAAAAAGCTGATCACAACACCCAGCCCCCTAACGCCCCTGACAGACAACCCAGACTTTACTCCAGGCCTACATAACCCGACTCTTAAGACGATTCCGGCGGGTGATCCCCTGTTGGCCGGAGACTGCTATACTGAAAACAAATTCAGAGATTGGTTGTCTTTTAAGACAGAAATAAACCGACCCCAATTGAAACAATGGACATACTTCCAAATAAGAAGTTATTTAGGTAACATTAAAGAACCTCAAACACTACATAGACCCCTGACGGCATTGGAGTCGGTATGTCGGGAGGGAGGTCCAACTGAGAGGGCTACTTCTGTTGCATACGAGTGGCTGAATCGCTCGGGGACTGAGACATCGGACGGGCACAGGAGGAGATGGTCGGAAGAACTTGAATTGGAGATTTCAGACAAACAATGGAGGTACGTGGCTATTCTAGCACATAAATGTTCCATAAGCACAAAACTGCAAGAGACAAATTACAAACTCCTGACCCATTGGTACAGCACTCCCGACAAACTACACAAATGGGATACACAAATACCGGACACTTGCTGGAGATGTCTCTCTGAAAAAGGCACACTAGCCCACATTTGGTGGTATTGCCCCAAAATTGAACCATTCTGGAATGAAGTTAAGGTCTTAATTAAAAAAATTACAGAAACCAGAGTAGAACTGACCCCAGCATGTTGTCTATTACACCTGTCCAATACCTCTTTTAAACGCTACAAACGCTCATTGACGATTCATCTCCTCAATGCAGCTAAATCTCAAATACCTCTACATTGGCTGTCTACGTCTACTCCCACTGTTAGGGACTGGCTGTCGAGGGTTAGTGAAATCCACGAAATGGAAGACATACTGGCCCAAGACAAAGGCCATATTGAACGATTCCACAAAACATGGCAACCTTGGTTGCTTTTCAAATACTCTGCAGATTTTCCTACCTGAATTAGGTTTGGGGGGGACGTCGTAGTCTTGGGCGGGTGCCCTGCCTCTGTACCTTATTTGTGCCCTTCACACCATTATTTCCTTCATCTTTACTTACTTCTTTTTCTACATCTAATTTCTTATCCCTTCATGGCTGACCTGTAGCCTATGTCCTTACTGGTATATACCTTTGATATATGTACTTCTCTTATAGACGTGAGTAAGATTGTCTCAGATAGCCACAGAGACCACATTTTTGCTTGTTTTCAATAATAAATAATCTGAACAACTGATAAGAAATGTATGTCGCATTGGTTTGCGCAGTGTAGATAGGAACACTATATTTTATACAGTCACAAAATCAGCTTAGTGGAAATAACCTTAGCTTTGTGGTGTCTGTAAAGCAATTAGACTTCTACACAAGTTTCACACTAACTGTTTATTTTGTAAAAAGACGAAAAGTACGCAGTTGCATCTGCAAAATTTGCAATATACAGTGTATTCTTTTGTTACTATCCTTCTTTCAATAAACTTGAAATGATTCTAATCCCAGTTCCCACTAGTCACAAATGCCTAACCCTAACCCTAATCCTGCTTCCACTTTACCCTAATCCCTAACCCTAACCCCACTCCCACTATTCCTTAATCCTTAACCCTAATCCCACTCCCACTAGTCCCAAATCCCTAATCCTAAACCTGCTTGCACTAGTCCCAAATCCCTAACCCTAATCCTATTCCGACTCCTACTAGTCCCAAATCCCTAACCCTAACCCTAATCCCAGTTCCCATTAGTCCCAAATCCTTAACCATAATCCCACTCCCCCTAGTCCCAAGTCCCTAACCCCACTCCCACTAGTCCCAAATCCCTCACCCTAATCCCACCCCTTATACTAGTCCCAAATCCCTAACCCTAACCCTAATCCCAGCTCCCACTAGTCCCAAATCCCTAAATTGAACCCTAATCCTGCTCCCACTAGTCCCAAATTCCTCACCCTAAACCTAATCCCACTCCCACTAGTCCCAAATCTCTAACCCTAAACCCACTCCCTCTAGTCTCAAATCCCTAACTCTAATCCCAGTTCCCACTAGTCCCAAATCCTTAACAGTAATCCCACTCCCCCTAGTCCCAAGTCCCTAACCACACTCCCACTAGTCCCAAATCCCTCACCCTAATCCCACCCCTTATACTAGTCCCAAATCCCTAACCCTAACCCTAATCCCAGCTCCCACTAGTCCCAAATCCCTAAATTTAACCCTAATCCTGCTCCCACTAGTCCCAAATTCCTCACCCTAAACCTAATCCCACTCCCACTAGTCCCTATTCTCTAACCCTAACCCCACTCTAACTAGTCCCAAATTCCTAACCCTAATCCAAGTTCCCACTAGTCCCAAATCCCTAACCCTAACCCTAATCCCACTCCCACTAGTCCCAAATCCCTACCCGTAACCTTAATCCTGGTTCCCACTAGTCCTAAATCCCCATCCCTTATTCCACTCCCACTAGTCCCAAATACCTAACCCTAAGTGTAATCCCACTCCCACTAGTCCCAAATCCTTAACCCTAATCCCACTCCCACTATTACCAAATCCCAAACCCTAACCCTAATCCCACTCCTACTAGTTCCAAACCCTAACCCTAATCCCACTCTGACTAGTCCCAAGTCCCTAACCCTAATCACACTCCCACTAGTTCCAATTCCCTAACCCTAATCCCTCTCCCAATAGTCCTAACCACCATCCCTATCCCATAGCCCTAATCACATTATCCCTAACCAATAGTCATATTGAGCATTAATGTTACAATTATTATTGTTAAATTGATAAAAGAAAAACACCACTCATATTAAACATTTTTATTTTTATTACATGACAGATAAAAATCGCCAAATATCTAGATATGTTATTGTTCAAAGCATGTTCTAGAACACAATAAACAGAATATGGTCCTCCTGTCACGTACCCTAGGTGTGAGCCTGACATGTAGAGGGAGACCTTTCGTACAACCCCGGCTCAGAGACCACTGGAGTGAGACAGTGGTGGTAAGAGTACGGTGGAGTAAGAGTGCCTGCAGGGTTCTCTTTAGTTGGAAGTGGTGGTACCAGATGAGAAGTCGGAACAGCTGGTAAAGGAGTGCTGTGGATGCAGGGCAGTGGGTGCAGGTCAGCAGGTGCAGGTATGCTGCGGATGCAGGGCAGCGGATGCAGGTCAGCAGATGCAGGTATGCTATGGATGCAGAGCAGCGGATGTAGGACAGCAGGCTGGAGAAGGGTCAGACAAGCCAGGTCATACACAGAAGAGCAATCAGCATAAACAGCAGGCAGAGAGTAGTCAGAGTCCATGCTGGGTTTTGGCAACAGGTGATTAGGTCAGCAGACAGGAGGAAGCAGGGTCAAACAAGCCAAAGGTCAGGACTGGAGATAGAAGTGTGGTCAGGAGGCCGGGTCAAACACTGGAACAGGATAAAAGCACAGAGTCAGGTTTCAAGAAACATCTGCAGATCAAACCGCAAGGACATAGTGCCCCTGGAGCATCTTTTATAGGCCACTACACGCCAAAGCACATCTAACGTGCGTGATGTCCATAATTCTCACATGTGCGTTAGCACACATTTTCTAATGTGGGCAGCATGACGCTGACATTGCCCCCCTTAAGGGCAACCTCTGGGTGCCCAAGAGAGCTCTCATTTGAGGATGGCTGCTAAAGAAGGGGATTAACTCTTGGGCATGGATGTTCTGCTTGGATACCCATCCTTGGGCAACAGGGTAGTTCCAGGAGGACCGGGCATACTTGCTGAAGCTTGCTTCAAGCCAGAAATCAGGTTTGTTTGTAAAAGTAGAGTTACCTTCTGATAGGATAGTATCTGGAGCTGACACTTCTCTTGGAACACCAAACATACGAGAAAGGGTGTCTGGTTTGATGTTCTTCGATCCCGGTCAGTTTGAAATGTGAAATGAGAATCTGGAAAAAACAATGCCCACCGTGCCTGGTGTGGTCTCAGATGCTTGGCAGCTCTCAGGTACTCCAGATTCTTATGGGCTGTATAAATTAGTATGAGATGTGCCGCTCCTTCCAACAGATACCTTCATTCCTCAAGTGCAGCCTTGATGGCCAGGAGCTCTCGGTCCCCCACATCGTAATTCTCGGCCAGAGAGCGCTTATGAGAGAAGAGGGCTTTTGGGTGCATTAAGTCTTTGAGACCCTGGCATTGGGAGATAACTGCCCCTACAACTGTCTCTGAGGCGTCTACCTCAAGTAGGTAAGGCAAAGCAGGATCAGCATGACTCAGGATAGGGTCTGACATGAAAAGTCCCTTTAAGGTTGCAAAGGCAGCCTGTGCCTCGGGAGTTCAGTGAAACCAAATATTCTGTCTTGATAATCGGTAGATAATGGTGGAGAACCCTTTGATGAATCCCCGGTAGAAGTTTGCAAAGTCGACAAAGCGCTGCACCCCCTTCTTGTCTGAGGTTGCAGGCCAGTCCAGAATGGCTCTAACTTTTTAAGGATCCATCTTGAATCCCTCTGTAGATATTACTAGGCCAAGTAACTGAATGCTCAGTCGCTCAAATTCACATTTCTCTGGCTTGGCATATAGCTCATGCTGACGGAGCCGACAGAGTATATTCTTGACATGTTCCCGGTGCTGCTCAAGAGATGTGGAAAAAATCAAAATGTCATCTAGATAGACAATTACGTAGATATCCAAACAGTCTCTGAAAATGTCATTGACTAGATTGACTAGTTGGAAGGTGGCAGGGGCATTACATAAGTATGAAACAATGTCACGCTACTAGTAGGGATGAGCTTTAAGTTCGAGTCAAACTCATGTTCGACTCGAACATCAGCTGTTAGCCAGTTCGCCGAACAGAGAACAATTTGGGGTGTTTGCGGCAAATTTGAATGTCTATGGGAGAAATCAAAAGTCTATGAGAGAAACCAAAAGTGCTAATTTTAAAGGCTTATATTCATGGTATTGTCATAAAAAGTGTTTGGGGACCTGGGTCCTGCCCCAGGGGACATGGATCAATGCAAAAACAAGTTTTTAAAACGGCCATTTTTTTGGGAGCAGTGATTTTAATAATGCTTAAAGTGAAACAATAAAAGTGTAATATCCCTTTAAATTTTATACCTGGGGGGTGTCTATAGTATGCCTGTAAAGGGGCGCATGTTTCCTGTGTTTAGAATAGTCTGACAGCAAAATGACATTTCAAAGGAAAAAGTCATTTAAACTACTCGCGGCTATTAATGAATTGCCGCTCCGACAATACACATAAAAGTTCATTGATAAAAACGACATGGGAATTCCCCATAGGGGAACCCCGAACAAAATTTAAAAAAAAATGACGTGGGGGTCCCCCTAAATTCCATACCAGGCCCTTCAGGTCTGGTATGGATATTAAGGGGAACCCCGGCCAAAATGTAAAAAAGAAATGGCGTGGGGTCCCCCCAAAAATCCATACCAGACCCTTATCCGAGCACGCAACCTTGCAGGCCGCAGGAAAAGAGGGGAGGACGAGAGAGTGCCCCCCCTCCTGAACTGTACCAGGCCACATGCCCTCAACATTGGGATGGTGCTTTGGGGTAGCCCCCCAAAACACCTTGTCTCCATGTTGATGGGGACAAGGGCCTCATCCCCACAACCCTTGGCCGGTGGTTGTGGAGGTCTGCGGGCGGGGGGCTTATTGGAATCTGGAAGCCCCCTTTAACAAGGGGACCCCCAGATCCCGGCCCTCCCCCCGTCTGAAATGGTAAGGGAGTACAAAAGTACCCCTACCATTTCACAAAAAGTGTCAAAAATGTTAAAAATGACAAGAGACAGTTTTTGACAATTCCTTTATTTAAATGCTTCTTCTTTCTTCTATCTTCTTTCTTCTATCTTCTATCCTCCTTCGGTTTCTTCCACCATCTTCTTCTTCTTCTTCTGGTTCTTCTGATTCTTCTGGTTCTTCTGGTTCTTCCTCCGGTGTTCTCATCCGGCATCTTCCTCCATGGCGTCGGCGTCTTCTTCCCTTCTTCTCCTTGTGCCGCTCCGCATCCACGATGGCATGGAGCTGTGTGACGCTTCTCTCTTCATCTTCTTCTCTTCATCTTCTTTTCGGGCCTCTCCGCATCCATTATGGCATGGAGGGAGGCTCCCGCTGTGTGATGCTTCTCCTCTTCTGGCGGTTCTTAAATAATGGGGGAGCAGAGCCACCCGTGACCCCGCCTCCTCTGACGCACGGGGACTTGACGTGGACTTCCTTGTGGCATTCCCCGTGACATCTGACGTCACGGGGAATGCCACAGGGAAGTCCCGTCAAGTCCCCGTGCATCAGAGGGGGCGGGGTCACCAGGTGGCCCCACCCCCATTATCTAAGAACCGTTAGAAGAGGAGAAGTGTCACACAGCGGGAGCCTCCCTCCATGCCATCATGGATGCGGAGCGACCCGAGGAGAAGAAGGGAAGAAGACGCCAACACCACGGAGGAAGATGCTGGACAAGAACACCAATGGAAGAACCAGAAGAAGAAGAAGATGGAGGAAGAAACCGAAGGAAGATAGAAGAAAGAAGATAGAAGAAAGAAGAAGCATTTAAATAAAGGAATTGTCAAAAACTGTCTCTTGTCATTTTTAACATTTTTGACACTTTTTGTGAAATGGTAGGGGTACTTTTGTACCCCCTTACCATTTCACATAGGGGGAGGGCCGGTATCTGGGGGTCCCCTTGTTAAAGGGGGCTTCCAGATTCCGATAAGCCCCCCGCCCACAGACCCCCACAACCACTGGCCAGGGTTGTGGGGATGAGGCCCTTGTCCTCATCAACATGGGGACAAGGTGTTTTGGGGGGCTACCCCAAAGCGCCCTCCCAATGTTGAGGGCATGTGGCCTGGTACGCAACCTGGCAGGCCGCAGGAAAAGAGGGGGGACGAGAGAGCACCCCCCTCTTTTCCTGCGGCCTGCAAGGTTGCGTGCTCGGATAAGGGTCTGGTATGGATTTTTAGGGGGACCCCACGCCATTTTTTAAAAAAATTTTGGCACGGGGTTCTCCTTAATATCCATACCAGACCTGAAGGGCCTGGTATAGAATTTAGGGGGACCCCCACGTCATTTTTTTTTTTTTAATTTCTGTTCGGGGTTCCCCTGTGGGGAATTCCCATGCCGTTTTTATCAATGAACTTTTATGTGTATTGTTGGACCGGCAATTCTTTAATAGCCACGAGTAGTTTTAAATGACTTTTTTTCCTTTGAAATGTCATTTTGCTGTCAGACTGTTCTAAACACGGGAAACATGCGCCCCTTTACAGGCATACTATAGACACCCCCAGGTACGAAATTTAAAGGGATATTACACTTTTATTGTTTCACTTTAAGCATTATTAAAATCACTGCTCCCAAAAAAATGGCCGTTTGTAAAACTTTTTTTTTGCATTGATACATGTCCCCTGGGGCAGGACCCAGGTCCCCAAACACTTTTTATGACAATAACTTGCATAAAAGCCTTTAAAATTAGCACATTTGATTATTCAAGTTCGTGTCCCATAGACTTTAACGGTGTTCGCGTGTTCAAACTAATTTTTTGCCTGTTCGCAAGTTCTGGTGCGAACCGAACAGGGGGGTGTTCGGCTCATCCCTAGCTACTAGTGATAAAACTTAAAAGTAGGTAAAAAATAGTAAAGCAGCTAGCATAAACAGTATAGTAAACTGCACAAACAAGTGAAAAGATAAACAATGCAGCGCTAGTGTGTAACAAAGTGCAAAAGTGAAGTATCACCTCACGTGCAAATATAAAGCTGATAGTAACTTGTAGGTCAGATATCAACATGAACAATATACAGCAACAAAAGGACAAACAAATCAGGAAAGTTTGTCACTGGTAGGTGAAAATGTCCATGTAAGGCAGCAAAAAAAAAAACTGCAACTAAAACTGTCCGTGATAAACCCAAAAAAAGGAGATTCTTCTGCCGTATGGTGAGTGTGTCCACTTCTCATGGTAAGCATACCCATTCCTTCAATATTTCCATCTTGATGCGGCAAATATCTTATGAAGAGGTTATTCCTGTCACATATAGTGGTTGATTTATCATCTACAGGCATCATCTACACATGGGACTTCATTTCATTTTACTGAAGAATCTCCTATTTTTTTTGGTTTATCACAGACAGTTTTAGTTGCAGTTTTTTGCGGCTAATATCTTATGAAGAGGTTATTCCTGTCACATATAGTGGTTGATTTATTATCATCTACAGGCATCATCTACACATGGGACTTTATTTCATTTTACTGAAGAATCTCCTATTTTTTTAGTTTATCACAGACACTTTTAGTTGCAGTTTTTTTTGTGTTTTTTTTTTTGTTTTTTTTGCTGTCTTACATGGACATTTTCACCTACCTGTGACAAACTTTCCTGATTTGTTTGTCCTTTTGTTGTTGTATATTGTTGTATATTGGCCGGCTTCCCCACAATACAGGAATAAATTATTCTGTCGCCGGCACAGTAGTTCCTCAGCTGACAAAGAATGTCTCATCAATCCTAGATGCATCGGTTCAGAAGTATCAGACATCTGGTTAACAAGTACAGGATTAGCTGGAACTGGACTGGCGGTGGCAGGGTACACAGGAGCTGGTACCCGTGGTAACAACCAAGCTGGATGGGGCTGTTGGGTAGCGCTTTCTGTTCTGTGCTCCCGGAGTCATCTGTCTATCTGCATAAACAAGGTGACTAAAGTCTCTAGGGTATTAGGAACATCAACCTCATCTAACTCGTCTTTTAACCCTTTGGATAGACCAAGGAGGAACTGGTGCTGCAGGGCTGCATCTTGCTTAATAATCTTTATTTATGAAAACGTTTTTACAAATTTTTATAAAACATATACACATCCATTACATTGTCTATAATATGTTTAAATTATCCTATACTTCCCTATTCAAAACGCTTTTCATATCTCCATCTAACTAGTTACACAGTATTTTCAAAAATATATGCCCCACATAATTTAAACCAATTGCAATATAGCACATGTATACATCAAATCCACCCCCCCATTCATACTCACTCACCCAGATCACTCACCATTCAAAAAAAAACACAGAGGAGAAGGGGGTTAATACCAAGTAAATACCCCCTTCTTCTCTCTTTTCCACTAAAATTTACTCTCTTCAGGTCCTATAATACCCTCAAAAGCAACGCGGAGGCTCTAAACTCTTCCCATTTATGCCAGGTTGTTAATATCTGTTTTTTTAACCCTTCTTCAAATATTATTCTTTCTTCCAGGGCGCGCATTTCCGCCATCTCACACGCCCACTCCACTATAAAGGGCACACACATGCTTTTCCATTTTCTAGCTGTAGTAGTTTGTGCTGCCATCAATAAATATTTTAATATTCCCTTCTTTATACTTTTCACCGATCCTGGGATCATAGATAGTATTGCCACTTGTATATCTGGTTGTAAATCTATCTCTGTCATGGCCCTATATATCTTAAATATTTTTTGCCAGAATAGCTGAACCTCTGGACAGAAGTACTAGATATGTGACAATGTGCCTTTTGCCACACGGCACCTCCAACATACATCTTCATTATCGGGATTTATTTTATGCATATCCACTGGACATCTATACCATCTGGCTAAGATTTTATAATTTCTTTCTTGATGTTTGGCGGAGATTGAGATTTTATGTGTCAATGTCATTGCTTTTTTCCATCGTTTTCTAGGGATGCCCATCCCTAGATCTTCCTCCCATTTTTTTATATAGAGTATTTCTTGTTCCTTATTTTTTGAAGTCAGGTATTTATAGACATTAGATAAAGTATGTGCTGGTCTATGGTCTTGTAAAAATATTTTTTCTAATTCTGTCAAGGCCTATCTAATACAGACTACTTCATTAAGGATGAGATGTATTGTTGAAGTTGCCCGTATTGCATCCATTTCTTTTTATGTTCCATACCCATGGCATCTAATGGAAGGACTCTATTCCCCTCCATCATCTCCACTATCCTAGTATCCTTACATCTCTTCCATTTAAGAAATGTTTTGGATTCCATTGCTAGTGGGAATTCTGGATTGCTAAATAGGGGGGTCATAGGACCTTTATAGGTTGATCCTATCCCCCGCTTTTCATATCGTCCCACACTTTCAATGTTGATACCACTAAAGAGGGCATATCGCCATCCAATGGTCTAAATTCCTTCTTAGTCCATGGTAATGATTTCAGCTTTATGACCATGATCTCTTCCTCGAGCTTCACCCATTGCTTAGAGTCTGCATTGCGGAACCAATCGATAATCCTGGTTATAAACACTGATCTGAGGTACATCAATATGTCTGGGAGAGCAAGACCTCCATCCTTTATTAACCTGTTTAATACTGCTCTAATAATTCTGGCGGTTTTATCTGCCCAAACAAAATTCCCTACGTAGTTGATTCAGAATGTTTGTTGAAGGAAAAATAGGTATTGCTTGAAGTGCATATAATATTTTAGGCAGTATATCCATTTTTATAATGTTTATTCTACCCATCCAGGAAAAAGTTAATTTATCATACTGTTGTAGTGTTCTAGTTATTTTTTGCACTATCGGAAGGTAGTTGTATTCCTGCAATTTGTTCATCTCTTTAGGGATGAAAGTTCCAAGATATTTAAAAAAAAAGAGAAGGTTTTTTTGAGAAGTTCCACCATGACACTTGACATTCAAAGCATCAGATTTACTATAATTTACCTTAAAATTGCTCAGTTCGCCAAATCGTTTAAATTCTAGTATCAGGTTTGGTAATGATACCAGCGGATTTGTAATATATAATAACAAGTCATCTGCATATACTGTCATTTTATACTCTATTTCCCCCACTTTTATTCCTTGTATGTCATTATTTTCCCGAATAGCTATTAGTAAATGTTCCATAAACAATATATATAATAATGGGGATAGCGGACATCCCTGCCGTGTTCCGTTCGTTATAGAGACTTCGGCAGATATATCACCATTCGCTCATATCTTAGCTATTGGATTATGGTATAAGGCCATTATTTTATCTAGAAGTATGGGACCCAGACCCCACTGCTTTAAAGTCTCTTTGAGAAAGCTCCATCCCACCCTATCAAATGCCTTCTCGGCATCAATTGCCAGTAGGTAGGATGGGATGGAGCGTCTCTGTGCATGTTCTACCAATGTGAGTGTTATTAAAGTGAATAATAAGGTACTTGTGCGCACACCAAAAGATTGTAGAAACACAAACAACTAAAGGGTTAATGAATAAAACTGCCAGCATAAGGATGTTCTCACACCAAAAAAGACAAATAAAGAAAGGTAATTTATGTGGCGCTTTCTGAATACAAGCAGAGCTAGGCTTGTCAAGCAATAAATTATTAGGGAGATTCATAAAAGAAAATCCAAATAATAATTGTTTAATATTAATATTCCATAATATTGTGTAACTAAAGGTTATACTGAGCCATTGTTACATCAATGAAATTAATCATAAAGGTTTTAGAAGAGTGTGTTTTATTCCAGGAGGGAAACAAACCAGATAAAAAAAGGGGGGGTAAAAGTTCCTCAAAATAAATGATAAATGATAATTCTATGCTCGACAAGACACAAGAAAGATATGCGAACACTGTATCCTATGTGAAAGTGCAAAGTGCAAAAAAGTGCATTAATAAATCATGATATGCTAATAAATAATAGTAAAAAATTCCTCAAAATACATGATGAATGATAAATCACTGCTCAAACAAGGCACAAAAAAGATATGTAAATACTCAATCATAAGTAAAAGTGCAAAGTGCAAAAAGGTGCATTAATATTGTTATACTAATGAAACATTGTAGATACAAATATACTCTGTGCAAACATCTGGTAAATAAATAAATATGTGACATGTAAACGTCTCACAAGGTGCATAAATAATAAGTAACAAAAAGATTTTTTAGCAGCGGTAATTGAACAGACTAAAAATAATGTCCAAAACAACAGAAAACAATCTTGAATAAAAAGCACACAGAATCTTCAATAAGTACAGCCCATATATGATCCAATCCAAATCGTGCCAGTCCCAATTGAAAAGTTTGTGAAGGAATAGCCGATCACAAAGTGCCCAGTGCCGACAATCAATCATAAGTGTGTGTGGAAGTGTGGTTTCCCCAGCCTCTCACCTTGAGGCTGAGCAATAACAGCCTAGTAAACAATCAAAGGTGATTTCAACAGCCTCACAATCCCTTCAATGCTGGTTCCCCCAGGGATCTCCTACCATGGACCGCCCTCTGCTCTCAGGTCGCTCAATCAGTCAGTCCAGCCATATAAAATACAGGGGGAGAACTCCATAGTGTAGTAGTTAAAACATAGGTATTTATACCAAGTATTGCACTTACATATAACAGGATAAAACAAACGCCAGCACACAATATGCTGCTACCCGATCCGGCCGTGATCGGGGAGCCGAATGATGCCTGCCTCTCTTCACTGACGCGTTGCGTGACTGTCACATCACTTTATCAAAGGGTATAGAGGCAGGCATACAGAGATAGTTTTTATAGCCGGGATGTAACAATAGTTACCCCTGCTCACCGTGCGTCAAGGCAAATATTAGTTACTTTTCAACATTAGTTATTTAATATGTACACAAACAATTAAAATGGATATTAGATACATAATGTTCTCACCTTTCATTCATTAATTCTAAATAGATTTCATCCGTAGCTAGAAACAATGTATATATAGCATGCACCCTTTAGTAGGCAATCACAATTTAACAAGTGTCGATCCAGCCACATAGGTTGCCATCTAATGGACGGTTTGAATAATCCAATGCACATTATAAATTTGTTAGAGAGGAAAGATCATCATTACTAATAATACCAAATCACATAACCACATCACATAATTAAAATTAATTACCAATGCAAATAAAACAAACTTAATACCAACAGAGGTAAATTAATAACCCATAAAAATCATTACGCCATTCAACAATCAGAATCCATTAAACAGCATGTTGGCCTCTATGGGATTTATTATTCAAAGTGCATCATAACTAAACAATATTCCTCAATGTTCAGTTAACAGTGGATAGCTGATGAATACCTGAATGGGAATTTTTTATAGAAATTATTAAGAAAATATTATATAAAAATATTTTTAGAAAATGTTGTTTAAAATATATTAAAAAGATAAAAAAGGGGAAATTTTAGTGATTTAGATTGATGTTTAGATTACTTCGTTACTAAAATTAGAGTACAAAGGCTAAAAGATGGACGTTTAATAATCAGAAATAAAGCAGTTGAGATCAAATTCCACATTGTGGCCTAGTGGCGTTAAAGTACGGAGCTCATAAATCCAGCGGGATTCTGGCTGGCTGAGTTTTATTACTTTGTTGTCCCCCCTCCAATGGGGTTTATATCTATCAATTCCCCATACTTTCAACGAAGAAGGATCTCTATTATGAAATTGATTATCGTGTTTTGACAAACTATGTTTTGGGTAGCCATTCTTTATATTTTGAGTGTGTTCCCTCAATCTTTTCCACAGTTCTCTTTTTGTTCGTCCAACGTACTGGATCTGGCATGGACATTCTAAAAGGTACACTACTCCCTCTGTTCTGCATGATATAAATTCTTCTATCTGGTACTCTTTATTAGTGACTGTAGATCTAAAACTACATTTTTTCCTTTTTGTTTCTTTTGTGTGTCTACATGTGTAACAAGTCTTGCAGGGATAGTATCCTTTCCCATCGAAGAAGGAGAACTTTTTCTGAGGGGGAGGATCTAATGCATTTTTCTCAACCAGATCCCTTAACATTGGTGCTCTTCGCTAAGTAAATTTTGTTTTTTCCAGTAATATTGCTCCCAGATGTCGATCTGCTTTCACACTATTCCAATATTTCTTGAATATTTTTTTCTATTCGTTTGTGCTGCATACTATAACCCATAACAAGTGGTATATGGTTTGTAAAGTCATTATCTTTCATTAAATCCTCAATCAATTTTCTTCTATCCACAGCTTCTACATCTTTAATCTTTTCTTTTATGAAGCTGGAATGATATCCCTTTTGGACAAACCTTTCACCAATAAACTCTGCTTCTTTTAAAAATACTTCTTGTTTGGTGCAATTTCTTTTTAACCTAATAAATTGGCCTTTAGGTATATTATTTAGCCTGGGGATATAGTGGCAGCTATCCAGAGGGAGGTAGCTATTCCTATCGACCTGTTTAAAAAATGTTCGTGTGATTAATTTTCCATCTTCTTTAAAAATCGCTAAATCTAAAAATTGTATCTTCTCATCATTAATCTCCCAAGTTAACTTGATGTTCTTGGTATTCAAGTTTAGGTTAAAACCAAGTCCATCAAGCTTTCTCTGTCCCCGGCCCAGATAACGATAATATCATCAATGAATCTCTTAAATAAAAGGATTTGTTGTGGTTTGTTCTTATATATAGCTTCTTCTTCCTACACAGCCATGTAGAGGTTGGCTACACTAGGTGCGTATTTGGCACCCATTGCTATTCCGCAAATCTGTTTAAAAAAAATTGTTTTCGTACCAGAAGTAATTGTGATCCAGACTATATCTCAGACAATCCAATAAAAACTTCCTTTGTACCGCTTTCAAATCGCTAAATTCTTTCAGGGCCCATTTGGTTGCCTCATCATGATTAATTATAGTATAAAGCGATGCTACATCCGCCGTTGCAAGGTACACTGGTCTATCCCCAAATGAGATAGTCTCAAATAGCTGTAACAAGTGTTTTGTGTCTCTTAGATAAGATTTGGTTTTTCTTACTAATGGTTGTTAAAACCAGTCTATATACTCTCCTATTCTTGCTCCCACTGAATTTATTCTATTTACTATTGGTCTCCCGGGTGGTTTTTCCTTATTTTTATAAATCTTAGGGAGAGTATATATCACTGGGATACGACATCCACGTGGCTGTAGATACTTCGCTTCTTTTTTGTTTAATAAACCTTTCGACTTTCCTCTTTCTACTAAGTAGGCTAAATCATCTTTGTACCTTACTATAGGGTTCCCAGACAATTTTTCATAAGTACTGGCATCACTCAACTGTCTGTTTAGTTCCTCCTGGTAATCCTTCTTTGATTGAATGACAATCACACCCCCTTTATCGGCCTGTCTTACCACACACAATATCTCTCCTTTCTTCAAGTTTTTTGATGCCATTCTTGACATCCACCGGGTCATTGTTTTTTTTATCTTTAAGTCCTGTAAATCTTTTAAAACCATTTTTCTAAATACCTCGATATTTCCCTCTGTTCATAGTGGGGGATTAAATAATTATTTATTCTTCAAATCACTGAATTTTATTCCATTTTCCACAGTGTTATTCCTTATGACGTTCTCTCCTGGCTTGCTCAACATATATTTCTTAATATGGAGACTCCTAACAAATTTGTTGATGTCTACATATGTGTTGAATTTATTCAAGTTCTTTTTTGGTGCAAATTTGAGGCCTTTATCTAATACTCAAATTTCATCTTTGGTTAATTCAACTCCACTGATATTTATTATCCCTTCTCCTATTAATTTCTTTTTCAGTTTTTTCGCTCCTGCTCTACATCCGTGCTTTGCTTTTCATTTTATCCATATGGTTTTTCTGAACCTCTCCTTGGAGATCTCCTTGCTCTTTCCTCCCGGTCCATATCTCTCTGATGATCCTGCTTTCTTTCTCCCCTTCTTATTTCTTTCCTTAATGTGTGATCTGGGGTCCTTCTTCTTGATCTCCGTGATCCATTTTCCATCTGGTGACGCCTGGGAGACCCCTGGCATCTCACCTCTAAAAAACGTCTTGGAGTTCCATCACGTCCCCCATATTGGTATTTAGGTGTTCTTCCTCTCTCATATTGATATCCCGGGGACCATCCTCTTTCTTCAAATCTCCTTAGATGTTCATATCAATTATATGTTGGAATATTATAATGATTTTCATAGGGCACCTGTTTTTGTCTTCCATCATAATACTGTGGCCTATTTTCTCTCCTCCTATTTTCATAGTCACAACTCTTATAGTTTCTCCAAGGTGGTGTTGGTGGTTCCCTTCTATCTGACATCTGTTGAAAAGATCTCGGGGAATTGTAGGGATAATTATTATTCTGCCAATTTTTCCAGAAAGGCTTCTTCCAATTAGTATTCCCGTTCCATCCTTGTCTTTGATTAGGGGTATTATAATTATTGCGGTTTTCGCCTGGGCCACTAGTAGCTGGATTTTTGCCCTTTTCTGTCATCATAATAATCTTTTCATCTTTTTCTGGAGTGGTATTAGTAGAATTTATTGCTGCCTCCTCTAACTTATTTTGCCTTTTGAACACCAAATCATCTTCATAGTCTTTCAAATCTCTTTGATATTTCCTTCTTTTTCTTGCTGCTGTTTCATTATCTTTTTGTTCCATATCTCTCTGTAGTTGTTTCGCCAGGGCATCAAATTCAGGGAGTTCCTGAATATTTTTATCCAATGTTCTCATTTTACGTTGTTTCCTTTTAATTAATAGATCAAGTAATTCTAAACCTTTATCGTTAAAAAACTGGAACAATTCATCAGTGGATTCCTTATCCAATAGTCCATCGTTGATGGGGACATCCCATCTTAATCTTCTCGGTAGTAACCTATCCTTTATATATTTCTTGTGTGTAACTATATCCCACCAGGAGTTAATCTTTTTTTCCAAGGAAGAGGGGCGCCTCTGAGTATATATCAATAATCATTTATTTACAACAAACAATATCCACTCACATGGAAGACTGTAGTATTGCGTTCCGGTGCATCTCTGAGTAGAGAAGAGGCTGGAGGACCACAAGTCTCAGCAAGTCCGTGCAGTGCTGGTCACACATCAAGTCCTGGCAGGGATGGATGGTGGTGGCAGAACACGGTGGGAGCTCCCTCGGGTCTCCAGATGGCACTTCAGAATAGGTGGTGGGTTAAAATGACATAGACCAACGGTCTGTGGGTTCCAGGGAGGGGATAAGGGGACGCCAAAGCCGATCGCCGGGCGCGCTGCCGTCTGAGGCTCGTACGGCTCCGTGGAGAGAGATGGTGACGGCCGTACAGGGAGCCAGAACGAGGCCTGGGAAGCAAGCGCAGCGCGGCGCCGGGCCGTGACGTCACAGCTCTGCGACGCACTCCTCCGATGCTTGAGAAAGGAGTGCCGCTATTCCTGTCATCAATAGCGCGCAGACTCGGAAACGCGTCGCAGAGCTGTGACGTCACGGCCCGGCGCCGCGCTGCGCTTGCTTCCCAGGCCTCGTTCTGGCTCCCTGTACGGCCGTCACCATCTCTCTCCACGGAGCCGTACGAGCCTCAGACGGCAGCGCGCCCGGCGATCGGCTTTGGCGTCCCCTTATCCCCTCCCTGGAACCCACAGACCATTGGTCTATGTCATTTTAACCCACCACCTATTCTGAAGTGCCATCTGGAGACCCGAGGGAGCTCCCACCGTGTTCTGCCACCACCATCCATCCCTGCCAGGACTTGATGTGTGACCAGCACTGCACGGACTTGCTGAGACTTGTGGTCCTCCAGCCTCTTCTCTACTCAGAGATGCACCGGAACGCAATACTACAGTCTTCCATGTGAGTGGATATTGTTTGTTGTAAATAAATGATTATTGATATATACTCAGAGGCGCCCCTCTTCCTTGTTTTATCTTCCTCAGCCCATTGGACCTTGCTTCTGGTCTTTTTTTGGTGGCAGCCCTGATAGACTTCCTCTTGTATATATATCTATATACATCTACATACACCTACCCAGCCATTGGACTATTTAGGATCTGTTATGTGAGGTATACCTGCTTTGCGCCTTTCTACTTGTTTTTTAATCTTTTTTTCCATCAAGTGTCCCATTTTTCTAAAGCATTTTTCAGTGTCCCCTACCATATTTATTTCTTGCTTCTCAAACACGGCATCTAAATCCACTGTTCTATTCTCTAAAAAACCAAAAACTTCCATGGCTGCAGCACACGTATAAATAGATAAAATACAAATGATGTAACATAACATAAACATTAACAAATTTATAATGTGCATTGGATTATTCAAACCGTCCATTAGATGGCAACCTATGTGGCTGGATCGACACTTGTTAAATTGTGATTGCCTACTAAAGGGTGCATGCTATATATACATTGTTTCTAGCTACGGATTAGATCTATTTAGAATTAATGAATGAAAGGTGAGAACATTATGTATCTAATATCCATTTAAATTGTTTGTGTACATATTAAATAACTAATGTTGAAAAGTAACTAATATTTGCCTTGACGCACGGTTAGCAGGGGTAACTATTGTTACATCCCGGCTATAAAAACTATCTCTGTATGCCTGCCTCTATACCCTTTGATAAAGTGATGTGACAGTCACACAACGCGTCAGTGAAGAGAGGCAGGCATCATTCAGCTCCCCGATCACGGCCGGATCGGGTAGCAGCATATTGTGTGCTGGCGTTTGTTTTATCCTGTTATATGTAAGTGTAATTCTTGGTATAAATACCTATGTTTTAACTACTACACTATGGAGTTCTCCCCCTGTATTTTATATGGCTGGGCTGACTGATTGAGCGACCTGAGAGCGGAGGGCGGTCCATGGTAGGAGATCCCTGGGGGAACCAGCATTGAAGGGATTGTGAGGCTGTTGAAATCACCTTTGATTGTTTACTGGGCTGTTATTGCTCAGCCTCAAGGTGAGAGGCTGGGGAAACCACACTTCCACACACACTTATGATTGATTGTCGGCACTAGGCACTTTGTGATCAGCTATTCCTTCACAAACTTTTCAATTGGGACTGGCATGATTTGGATTGGATCATATATGGGCTGTACTTATTGAAGATTCTGTGTGCTTTTTATTCAAGATTGTTTTCTGTTGTTTTGGACATTATTTTTAGTCTGTTCAATTACCGCTGCTAAAAAATCTTTTTGTTACTTATTATTTATGCACCTTGTGAGACGTTTACATGTCACATATTTATTTATTTACCAGATGTTTGCACAGAGTATATTTGTATCTACAATGTTTCATTAGTATAACAATATTAATGCACCTTTTTGCACTTTGCACTTTTACTTATGATTGAGTATTTACATATCTTTTTTGTGCCTTGTTTGAGCAGTGATTTATCATTCATCATGTATTTTGAGGAATTTTTTACTATTATTTATTAGCATATCATGATTTATTAATGCACTTTTTTGCACTTTGCACTTTCACATAGGATACAGTGTTCACATATCTTTCTTGTGTCTTGTCGAGCATAGAATTATCATTTATCATTTATTTTGAGGAACTTTTACCCCCCCTTTTTTTATCTGGTTTGTTTCCCTCCTGGAATAAAACACACTCTTCTAAAACCTTTATGATTAATTTCATTGATGTAACAATGGCTCAGTATAACCTTTAGTTACACAATATTATGGAATATTAATATTAAACAATTATTATTTGGATTTTCTTTTATGAATCTCCCTAATAATTTATTGCTTGACAAGCCTAGCTCTACTTGTATTCAGAAAGCGCAGCATAAATTACCTTTCTTTATTAGTGTTATTAAGGTGTTATCTCTTGCCTCTCGTCCCTTTATAAAACCTACTTGGTCTAGCTGTATATGTGCTGGTATTATAGGGGTAAGTCTATTGGCGATTATTTTTGAATATAATCTAAGATCAATATTTGTTAAAGAGATTGGTCTATAATTTCCACAGATGGTATGATCTTTTTCTGGTTTGGGTATAAGTGAGATATATGCCTGCATATTTTGTGAGACAAAAGGCTCAGATGTAAATACTGAATTAAAGGTCTGTGTAATAATAGGGGTTAAGACTTCTTTAAATGTTTTAGAAAACCGTGGAGTAAAGCCGTCGGGGCCTGGACTTTTCCCTGGTATTAATGAATCAATTACTTTTTGTATTTCGACCTCAGAAAATTCCTGTTGTAACTGTTCTGTTAGCACTGATATTAATGGTGGTAGGGCAGTTTCTTTTACATATTGATGTATATTCTGTTGAAATCTTTCAGGATCACTATTTGCGATATGATTGGGTGTATTATATAGTCTCATATAAAAGATCTGAAATGCCTTCAGAATCCCTTTTGGATCATACACCATCTCCCCTGTTTCTGACTTGATCTTAATGATAGATGATGTATTTATCCGATGACGTAATGCCCTTGCTAAAAGTTTACCTGATTTATTGCCCTGCTGATAATATAGAGAGCAACTACTGACTCTTATCTGTAATGTTTGCTCATTCAACAGTGTTTGTAATTCTGATTTCATTTCCGTTAATTCTATTGATATTTCTCGTAGTGGATTCTGTTTATGTTGAGCTTCCAGTTTAGATATATCTTTCGAAAGTTGAGCCATTCTATTTCCCTTTGATTTTTTTAACCTGGCCCCATGTTTTATAAATAAACCCCGAACTACACATTTCAGTGCTTCCCACTGAATCGGCATGGATGTGGTGTCTTTTATATGATCACTTGAGAAGTTCGTTATTGCCATCCTTATCTCTGCTACACAGGCCTCGTCATACAGCAAATTATTATTAAGTTTCCAATTACCCCTAGTGCTTCTACCCTTAAATAGAGTAATTACCAGAAATATTGGTGCATGATCTGAACATACAGTGCTACCTATCTCGGTGGAAGAGGTCACAGTCATCCCCAACTGGTTTATCAAAAAATAGTCAAGTCTATGATAACTACCATGGACTTTAGAATGGAACGTAACATCTCTTTCCATTGGATGTAGAGCCCTCCATATATCAACCAGTTGATATTTTGCCATTGTTTCTTTAATTTTTTTATCCCTACTCATTTGCGTTACCGAGGGTGCCATAGTGTCCTTATCCTTATCAAGAATTAAGTTAAAATCTCCACCTATTATCGTGATCCCGTCTGCTTTCTTCCATGAGCTCACTAATTAATTGTGTTCCCATTTTAGGCTGACCTTGATTTGGTAAATATATGTTAATAAAGGTATATTTCTTACCATAAATTAGAAGCTTGAGTAAAATTGCTCTTCCATCTCTATTTCTCCATTTTTCCAACACCTGATGTGGTAAAGTCTTATGTATTGCTATGGAGACTCCTTTCGATTTTGAGTACATGAAGGAATCATGATACCATGTAGTATAATATCTATTTTGTAAATTAGGTATGTGATCTGTGCAAAAATGTGTCTCCTGAAAGAAAATCACACCCACTTTTTGTTTATGGAGAGAGTATTAAACCTGGGACCTCTTTGTTGCTGAGTTAAGACCTCTGATATTGTAAGAGCATATTTTTATCGTACCCATAAATTACAAAAGAGAGAATAAACAAAAAAACAAAAAAAAACAAAAGGGGGGACTTTTTTAAGTCCCCACTCAATCCACTCAAACCAATCACTCACCGCTGTCAACCCCCTACCTACTCGACTGCTTTGAGTCTAACCTTACTACGTAAGTTCCCTATTTAGGGGAATAAAGATAGAGACTCCCCTTGGATATAACATGCCTGGCCCAGGCTTAGAAGAAAAAAATATACTGTATATATTACTTTGATTCCCATATTTCCTAAAAAAAAACAGGGGAAGAACAGGAAAGGAAGGAGGGAGGAAAAAAAAGAAAAAAACCTAAAGGTGCCAACCAAGTGTGCTGTGTAATATATATATATTTTACCATTATATCCCAATATATCCAATATACCCCAAATACCTTCTTGTCTACCCCCCACCCTCCCTCCCTAAATATTGTCGTTATCAGTTAAAATCCCACACCTACCTATTGATAAATTACATATTAACCACCTACTAAGTAAATCCTCAAATAAATATCAGGTGCTGGTGTTAATAAAAAAAAAAGTTTCCTCTTTCTCTTTTCTTTTTTTTTTCCTTCCTCCCCTTTTTACCCACATATGAAAAAATGACAACCAAGTGAACATTGTTATCCATACATATTTCCCTATATATCCATTATTCCAAAAATTATCTTCTTATCTCATACCATCCACACTCAAAATATTATCAGTATCAAATGTTACCATTATTCTCACATATATATTAATAAAGTGCATATTATCCATTTTTATATAAATCTCCATATCAAATTTTAAGTGTTGTTTATCACAAGAGAAGAGAAAAAAAACAAGCAAAAAAAAAAAGCACAAAATGGTGCTAATCGAAAACTTCAAACTCACGTGTTAGCAAAAAAAAAAAAAAAATAATAATTTTTCCTTTCCTTCCTGGTGTGTATTATCCCCAGGGCTGTTGTTTGCTCTAGGCTCTAAGTCTTAAGGTGGTGATGCAAGGTTTAACTCAGTTATTATAGAGCCTTCTGGTTGATCTTGTGATTGTGTTTGCTGGAAAAAACCTTTGATATCTGGTTTTTGGGCAGATGCAGGTTTGTGGAGATTCTTAAGTGTCCTGCCTGTTGATCCTCTTTTTGTTTTCTGAGCATGAGTACTCTTGGGAGGCATGTTATATTCAGAATGAAAGTAAGGAAGTTTATTTTTCCACTATAACCTCCCAAGAGCTCTATGCTACAAAAATTTGACACCACTCAATACTAATATTTTTATGTGCAATCGAATGAGTTCATTAGTATATACCAGTGCTATATTTTTGGGTCTAGTGTTTCCAATAGATCCCTTTTTCTGTGTTCACTGTCTGGAAGATGTCAAGGTACCCTGGGGTTTTATACATTATATCAAGTCAAGCCAATATGATCAAACAGTTATGTATAAGAATAAGCCACTTTTTACCTTGTCTCCTGTTGGGTCCTTCTTACTTCACTCTGGCTTTCAGGGTAATCCCTTTATGAGTACTGAAAAAAAAAACCTGGCTGGTCCCCCTGCTGCTCTTGTATATCCCCTGTATTGTAATTTGGGGTTCCACTGATCACAAGGAAGGCTCCTCTCCACCCTCCATAGAGCCCGGTTCCGTGCAAGTATCTGCACTCTCCACCGCTCTCAGCTTTACACCGAGAGTCGTCTTCCCATGTATGTCTCAGCAGGGCTTGATGGGATTCAGCAGTACTCGACTCTCCCGTGGGTCTCGGCAGGGCTCAGTGAGACTCAACAGGACTCGGCTCCCCTGTGTGTCTCAGCAGGGCTTGATAGAGCACAACAGCACTCGGCTCCCCTGTGAGTCTCAGCGGGGCACGATATGGCTCAGCAGCACTCGGTTCCCCAGAGTGTCTCGGTGGGGCTCGCTGGTACTCGGCAGCACTCAGCTCCCCTGTGTGTCTCGGTGGGGCTCAATAGGGCTCAGCAGCACTCGGTTCACCCGAGTGTGTCGGCGGGGCTCGCTGGGACTCGGCAGCACCTGGCTCCCCTGTGTGTCTCGACGGGGCTCGATAGGGGTCGGAAGCACTCGGTTCCCCCAAGTGTCTCGGCAAGGCTCTCTGGGACTTGGCAGCACTCAGCTCACATGTGAGTCTTGGCGGGGCTCGTTGGATTTTCCGCAACCCTCGGCTCCCTCTGTGTCTCTCGGCGGTGCTCAGTGGGATACGACGGCCCACAGTACCAATCATTTATTTTTTACCAGGTGAGGTTTGGGACTGACCTCTCATGCTCACCTATTTCTTACACTGTTCTCTCCAATCCTGATATCAGTATACTCCAGGGGGTCCTCAGTAATCACCCTAGTATACTAGGGAGCTCCAGCATCCGTCTCTTTACTATTCAGCCTCAAAATTAAACATGGAAAGCAGATGGATCCAAAGGAGGCATTACTAGGGAGATCTGGTATGGTCTAGGGAATCATTTGGAAGTTGCTACAGCTGATCTCCTGGGCCAGAGGAGCAAACTCACAGCACGTCCATCTCGGTCAGCTCCTCCTCCCCTATCCACCCCCCCAGGGCTGCATCTTTACACTAAGTATCCACGCTCCAGTGTCTGAAGTCAGTCATATAGTCCTCGACCGCTCTGCGGCCTTGATGGAGCATGTGGAGGGCAGCCTCTGTGGTGGAAGTCCATTGGGGGTCATTGTAAAATTGAGCCATTGCATTGAAGAAAGATGACAAAGAGTCCAGAACTACATGGCATACTTCAAGCAGATGATGGGCCCGGGTCTGAGGTTCACCCTGCAGCAGAGAGATGATGAACCCTACTTTGGTGACCTCTAATGAAAAAGTCCAAGGTTGTAAGGCAAAATGCCTGAAATTTGCTTTGATCCCCAGAAAACCTCTCTGGAATGGGGACCCTTGGTTCAGGAGGTAGCATCATCACAGTGGGTGTGGTAGTAGTTGTGACTGGTGCCCCACCAGTGGAAGAGGTTGAGACTAAAGAAGGGTTTGCAGCGGTGGCCAGGGTTTGCATTCTTCTTCCGACTGGATGTAGTCATCCTGAAGAGACTTTATGGCCTGGGTAAGGGCTGCGAGGTGCTGGCAGATGTCATCTGCAAGGTCCCTCTTGCAGGCTCAGACATGGCGTTTTGATACTGCCACGTACCTTAGGTGTGAGCCTGATGTGCAGAGGGAGACCTCTCATGCAACCCCAGCTCAGAGACCACTGGAGTTGAGACAGTGGTGGTAAGAGCATGGTGGGGTAAGAGTGCCTGCTGGGTTCTCTTTAGCTGGAAGTGGTGGTGCCAGATGAGAAGCCTGAACAGCTGGTGCAGGAGTGCTGTGGATGCAGGGCACAGAATGCAGATCAACAGATGCAGGTATGCTGTGGATGCAGAGCAGAAGGTGCAGGTCAGCAGGTGCAGGTATGGTGCAGATGCAGAGCAGCAGATGCAGGACAGCAGGCTGGAGAAGGGTCAGACAAGCCAGGTCATACACAGAAGAGCAATCCGCATAAACAGCAGCAGAGAGTAGTCAGAGTCCAGGCTGGGTTTTGGCAACAGGTGATCAGGCCAGCAGACAGGAGGAAGCAGGGTCAAACAAGCCAAAGGTCAGGACTGGAGATAGAAGCATAGTCAGGAAGCCAGGTCAAACACTGGAACAGGAAACAAGCACAGAGTCAGGATTCAGGGCATAGCTGCAGACCAAACCACAATTACCTAGTGCCCCTGGAGCGTCTTTTATAGGCCACTAGGTGCCAAATCGTGTCTAACACTCGCGCATGCACACATTCTTGCGCAATGTCCGTAATTCACGCATGCGCATTGGCACACGTCTTCTAATGTGGGCAGCATGTCCCTGACACCTCCTTTCTCACAAAGATAACATGAAGTTTACTAAAAAGGTACAATGTTAGGTACAAACCATGTTTACGATGGCAATAGAATGCTAACTCTTTAGACAAATACAAAACAGTTTAGGAAAGTTTCACAAACATGGGCTGCAGCAATGTGGCTGCAGAGCATAGTCATTAACCACTTGCCGACCGGGTCATAGCCGAAAGACGGCAGCAGCACGGTCGGCTAGTTCTGGGTGGACGGCTATGGACGTCATCCCAGAATCCTGCTCTCGCGTGCCCTCTGGGGCACGCACCCGAGAACTTCCGTGACCGACCTGGCGCATCACGGATCACGGTAAACGGCCGCTCAACGCGGATGTTTACTATGTGATCGCTCTGTCAAATGACGGAGCAATCACATGTCAACAAACTGGCATCATGTCATGACAGATGGCAGCACCGCTGTGGGCTGCATGTGTAGTGCCCACAGCGGTGCTCAGTGACAATTACAGTCACAACCATCCATCCCTCCATACTCAGCCATCCCTGCAATATACCCTGCAATACCCTGCAATATACCCTGCAATATACCCTGCAATACTCTGCAATATACCCTGCAATATACCCTGCAATACTCTGCAATATATCCTGCAATACTCTGCATTATACCCTGCAATACTCTGCAATATACCCTGCAATACTCTGCAATATACCCTGCACTACACTGCAATATACCCTGCAATACTCTGCAATATACCCGGCAATACTCTGCAATACTCTGCAATATACCCTGCAATACTCTGCAATATACCCTGCAATATACCCTGCAATACTCTGCAATATACCCTGCAATACTCTGCAATATACCCGGCAATACTCTGCAATATACCCTGCAATACTCTGCAATATACCCAGCAATACTCTGCAATATACCCTGCAATACTATGCAATATACCCTGCAATATAGCCTGCAATATACCCTGCAATATACCCTGCAATACTCTGCAATATACCCTGCAATATACCCTGCAATACTCTGCAATATACCCTGCAATATACCCTGCAATACTCTGCAATATACCCTGCAATACTCTGCAATATACCCTGCAATATACCCTGCAATATACCCTGCAATACTCTGCAATATACCCGGCAATACTCTGCAATATACCCTGCAATATACCCTGCAATACTCTGCAATATACCCTGCACTACTGCAATATACCCTGCAATACTCTGCAATATACCCTGCAATATACCCTGCAATACCCTGCAATATACCCTGCAATACTCTGCAATATACCCGGCAATACTCTGCAATATACCCTGCAATACACCCTGCACTACTCTGCAATATACCCTGCACTACTCTGCAATATACCCTGCAATACTCTGCAATATACCCTGCAATACCCTGCAATATACCCTGCAATACTCTGCAATATACCCGGCAATACTCTGCAATATACCCTGCAATACACCCTGCACTACTCTGCAATATACCCTGCACTACTCTGCAATATACCCTGCAATACTCTGCAATATACCCTGCAATACTCTGCAATGTACCCGGCAATACTCTGCAATACTCTGCAATATACCCTGCAATACTCTGCAATATACCAGGCAATACTCTGCAATATACCCTGCAATATACCCTGCAATACCCTGCAATATACCCTGCAATACTCTGCAATATACCCGGCAATACTCTGCAATATACCCTGCAATATACCCTGCAATACTCTGCAATATACCCTGCAATATACCCTGCAATACTCTGCAATATACCCTGCAATACTCTGCAATATACCCTGCAATATACCCTGCAATACTCTGCAATATACCCTGCACTACTCTGCAATATACCCTGCAATACTCTGCAATATACCCTGCAATACTCTGAAATGTACCCGGCAATACTCTGCAATACTCTGCAATATACCCTGCAATACTCTGCAATATACCCAGCAATACTCTGCAATATACCCTGCAATACTATGCAATATAGCCTGCAATATACCCTGCATTACTCTGCAATATACCCTGCAATATACCCTGCAATACTCTGCAATATACCCTGCAATATACCCTGCAATACTCTGCAATATACCCGGCAATACTTTGCAATATACCCTGCAATTAACCCTGCAATACTCTGCAATATACCCTGCACTACTCTGCAATATACCCTGCAATACTCTGCAATATACCCTGCAATACTCTGCAATATACCCTGCAATATACCCTGCAATACCCTGCAATATACCCTGCAATACTCTGCAATATACCCAGCAATACTCTGCACTATACCCTGCAATATACCCTGCACTACTCTGCAATATACCCTGCAATACTCTGCAATATACCCTGCAATACTCTGCAATGTACCCGGCAATACTCTGCAATACTCTGCAATATACCCTCAATACTCTGCAATATACCAGGCAATACTCTGCAATATACCCTGCAATATACCCTGCAATACCCTGCAATATACCTGTGACAGACCTAGCCAGAACAGAGGCTGTTGGAGAGGACTGTATGCAAGCCTGTTGCCTTTTGATTATGGGCCCTGGATTTTCAATGGAACAATACTCTTTGTGAGGTGAATGAGAAATCCAGGCTGAACTGTACTAATCGGACTCAGTCATGTATATATGTATATATTGTATGGGGACTCCTTACTGTAGATTTGTGTCCCTGAAGAGGGAGGGGGGATTCCTCCAGCAGCCCCCTGCTGATAAGACTGATTCATTCTGTTGGGACACATCCTGTGAGGAGATGCTGGTGTCATCAATTCCAACTACCTGTGTTTATGTTAATTGAATGAGCTGATGACATTGTCCTCTATACAATGTAGGAGAAGGGACAACTCCTATTGGAGCTGCTATTGTGTTGATATAACTGTGTGAAGCTCGGTGACCACAAGTCTGGGCGAAAGGTCATGTCTCAGTCACCTAGGCTGTATAAAGGATTAGATAATTAGCTCATGTTAATTAAGTTACAGTTGTATTGTTAGAGGAAGTTCCAACGGCATATAAAGTCTTGTAATTTTGATTCTAAATAAAGTGAGTTCTTGGTAGCAACAAGCAAGTGTCGCCTTGTTTTGTGCTCAGAGAGGTTGGGATATCTGTGTACAGACTGGGAGGAAGTGGTATATGACGGAAGCACTCAAGTGGAGTGTGGGACGTTCCGTGACATTGGTGGCAAGCAGCGGGAAAGCTTCCTGCAGTCTGGGAAATCTAAACCTCCACCTGGATCCAAGATCAGGATAGCAGACTTCAGTTACCCCAGCGGAGATATGGACCTGGCATCAGAATTCCCGGGGCTGCTGCGAATCATCCTTTCAACATACACCAGGACTGTGTCTGAGGACGAATACCTGGAGCTTAGGCAGCAAATTCGGGTGGAGCTCTGGATTGCAGCCCTCCGTCTCGCTGGTATAAAACAGGGCAAGTGCTTTCCAACCCAAGAGCAACGGGCCAGTGACCAACGGGCATTGCGGATGGCATTCCTGGGAGAGCAGCCCCAGGAGCAATGGGTGACTGAGTTGGACAGGTTGGTCCAGCAGGAGATAGAGCTGGACAATCGTTATCGGGCTTTGCAATGGCACGCAGAGGAGGGATATTTAGGGGAGACGACAGAATGCTCTCCAGAGGGATATGACTTTGGCGGCCCTGGATTGCTGTGGGAGAACCTTACAGATCTTTTTATGTTTGGCGATGAAGGGGAACCTGACCTTGAGGACCTGAGAGAATATAGAGAGTCTATGCTCGGTCTTGCAGGGGTCTCAGAGCTCAAACCTGATCTGGACCATTTGCTAAGGAAGGAACAGCATCTGGAAAGGGCATACAAGAAAATGCTAGAACAAGTTCAGCAGCATGCCAGAGAATCGGCAGTGGAAAATCCGGAGATTGCCGTCCCCAAACCTGAAGTGCTGACAACAGGGCAGAGCTCTGCTAACCTCTGCCCAGAAATGATAGCATCTTCTGGGTTCCATGGACAAGAGATGGTGAACCTCTATCCCCAGACATCAGTTGCAGAGACATGGGATTTGATAGACTTTTCTGCTGAGGAAAAACAACCTGATGAGCCTCCAGCAGAAGAGCTGCTATCAGGGCCAAAGTTCACTGTGTTCTGCCCAGCACCAACAGTGGCTTTGGCCTTCTTGAGAGAAGAGGTAGTCGGCCTTTCTCCCACAACACTGACAGGGACATGTGATTTTCTTCCAGCAGCATCTATGGAGTTAAAACAAACTTCTCCAGCTGAAGATCTGGTAACTGAACAGAGGGTCCAAGACCTCTGTCCCACACTTTTACCACTTCCAGAGACTGGGGATTTAATAGATGTGTCTGTAGAGGAGGAACCACCTGGCAAACCCCCAGCAGAAGTGCTGGCAACCGGACAGAGGTTCCAAGATCTCTGCCCCACACCTGCAGCAATTGTGGAGGCCCAAGGTGAGGAGGTGGCAGTCTATCACGAGCTGCAGATCAGGATCCAAGGAGAGAATGCAGTCATCACCTCACAACTGCAGCTTGATCTGGTGTCGGTTGATGGGGCTTCAGTCCCCACCTGTATACCCCAGGGATGCTGGGCAGTCGGCCCAGATCCCCAACAGGAGGATGGAGTGAGCCCAGTCCCCCTGTCTTCTCTCCAGCGGCAGAAAGGATTCCAGGGAGAAGGGCCAGTCCGGGCCTCTCCCCAGCGGCGGATATGTTCTCTGAGAGAGGCAGAGGATGGCTGGGTGAGTAATACTCTGTTTGGAATTATTTGTTTGGGGTACTGTGTGGGTGTGTGGGTACAGGCAGTAGAGGACTGGAACTATGGACTAACTTCGGAGTCAACCCATCTGGGGTCTCCTCCCGTGTTAGTCTCCTGCCGAAAGGGGAGAAATGTGACAGACCTAGCCAGAACAGAGGCTGTTGGAGAGGACTGTATGCAAGCCTGTTGCCTTTTGATTATGGGCCCTGGATTTTCAATGGAACAATACTCTTTGTGAGGTGAATGAGAAATCCAGGCTGAACTGTACTAATCGGATTCAGTCGTGTATATATGTATATATTGTATGGGGACTCCTTACTGTAGATTTGTGTCCCTGAAGAGGGAGGGGGGATTCCTCCAGCAGCCCCCTGCTGATAAGACTGATTCATTCTGTTGGGACACATCCTGTGAGGAGATGCTGGTGTCATCAATTCCAACTACCTGTGTTTATGTTAATTGAATGAGCTGATGACATTGTCCTCTATACAATGTAGGAGACGGGACGACTCCTATTGGAGCTGCTATTGTGTTGATATAACTGTGTGAAGCTCAGTGACCACAAGTCTGGGCGAAAGGTCATGTCTCAGTCACCTAGGCTGTATAAAGGATTAGATAATTAGCTCATGTTAATTAAGTTACAGTTGTATTGTTAGAGGAAGTTCCAAAGGCATATAAAGTCTTGTAATTTTGATTCTAAATAAAGTGAGTTCTTGGTAGCAACAAGCAAGTGTCGCCTTGTTTTGTGCTCAGAGAGGTTGGGATATCTGTGTACAGACTGGGAGGAAGTGGTATATGACGGAAGCACTCAAGCGAAGTGTGGGACGTTCCGTGACAATACCCTGCACTACACTGCAATATACCCTGCAATACTCTGCAATATACCTGGCAATACTCTGCAATACTCTGCAATATACCCTGCAATACTCTGCAATATACCCTGCAATATATCCTGCAATACTCTGCAATATACCCTGCAATACTCTGCAATATACCCGGCAATACTCTGCAATATACCCTGCAATACTCTGCAATATACCCAGCAATACTCTGCAATATACCCTGCAATATAGCCTGCAATATACCCTGCAATATACCCTGCAATACTCTGCAATATACCCTGCAATATACCCTGCAATACACTGCAATATACCCTGTAATATACCCTGCAATACTCTGCAATATACCCTGCAATACTCTGCAATATACCCTGCAATATACCCTGCAATACTCTGCAATATACCCGGCAATACTCTGCAATATACCCTGCAATACTCTGCAATATACCCTGCACTACTCTGCAATATACTCTGCAATATACCATGCAATACTCTGCAATATACCCTGCAATATACCCTGCAATACCCTGCAATATACCCTGCAATACTCTGCAATATACCCGGCAATACTCTGCAATATACCCTGCAATATACCCTGCACTACTCTGCAACATACCCTGCAATACTCTGCAATATACCCTGCAATACTCTGCAATGTACCCGGCAATACTCTGCAATACTCTGCAATATACCCTGCAATACTCTGCAATATACCAGGCAATACTCTGCAATATACCCTGCAATATACCCTGCAATACCCTGCAATATACCCTGCAATACTCTGCAATATACCGGCAATACTCTGCAATATACCCTGCAATACTCTGCAATATACCCTGCAATATACCCTGCAATACCCTGCAATATACCCTGCAATACTCTGCAAAATAACCGGCAATACTCTGCAATATACCCTGCAATATACCCTGCAATACTCTGCAATATACCCTGCACTACTCTGCAATATACTCTGCAATACTCTGCAATGTACTCGGCAATACTCTGCAATACTCTGCAATATACCCTGCAATACTCTGCAATATACCCTGCAATACTATGCAATATACCCTGCAATATAGCCTGCAATATACCCTGCAATATACCCTGCAATAGTGTGCAATATACCCTGCAATATACCCTGCAATACTCTGCAATATACCCTGCAATACACCCTGCAATACTCTGCAATATACCCTGCAATACTCTGCAATATACCCTGCAATATACCCTGCAATACTCTGCAATATACCCTGCACTACTCTGCAATATACCCTGCAATACTCTGCAATATACCCTGCAATACTCTGAAATGTACTTGGCAATACTCTGCAATACTCTGCAATATACCCTGCAATACTCTGCAATATACCCAGCAATACTCTGCAATATACCCTGCAATACTATGCAATATAGCCTGCAATATACCCTGCAATATACCCTGCAATACTCTGCAAAATACCCTGCAATATACCCCGCAATACTCTGCAATATACCCTGCAATATACCCTGCAATACTCTGCAATATACCCAGCAATACTTTGCAATATACCCTGCAATTAACCCTGCAATACTCTGCAATATACCCTGCACTACTCTGCAATATACCCTGCAATACTCTGCAATATACCCTGCAATATACCCTGCAATATAATACTCTGCAACATACCCGGCAATACTCTGCAATTTACCCTGCAATATACCCTGCACTACTCTACAATATACCCTGCACTACTCTCCAATATACCCTGCAATACTCTGCAATATACCCTGCAATACTCTGCAATATACCCTGCAATACTCTGCAATGTACCCGGCAATACTCTGCAATACTCTGCAATATACCCTGCAATACTCTGCAATATACCAGGCAATACTCTGCAATATACCCTGCAATATACCCTGCAATACCCTGCAATATACCCTGAAATACTCTGCAATATACCGGCAATACTCTGCAATATACCCTGCAATATACCCTGCAATACTCTGCAATATACCCTGCACTACTCTGCAATATACCCTGCAATACTCTGCAATATACCCTGCAATATACCCTGCAATACCCTGCAATATACCCTGCAATACTCTGCAATATACCCGGCAATACTCTGCAATATACCCTGCAATATACCCTGCAATAGTCTGCAATATACCCTGCACTACTCTGCAATATACCCTGCAATACTCTGCAATATACCCTGCAATACTCTGCAATGTACCCGGCAATACTCTGCAATATACCCTGCAATACTCTGCAATATACCCTGCAATACTATGCAATATACCCTGCAATATAGCCTGCAATATACCCTGCAATATACCCTGCAATACTGTGCAAAATACCCTGCAATATACCCTGCAATACTCTGCAATATACCCTGCAATATACCCTGCAATACTCTGCAATATACCCAGCAATACTTTGCAATATACCCTGCAATTAACCCTGCAATACTCTGCAATATACCCTGCACTACTCTGCAATATACCCTGCAATACTCTGCAATATACCCTGCAATACTCTGCAATATACCCTGCAATATACCCTGCAATATAATACTCTGCAACATACCCGGCAATACTCTGCAATTTACCCTGCAATATACCCTGCACTACTCTACAATATACCCTGCACTACTCTCCAATATACCCTGCAATACTCTGCAATATACCCTGCAATACTCTGCAATATACCCTGCAATACTCTGCAATGTACCCGGCAATACTCTGCAATACTCTGCAATATACCCTGCAATACTCTGCAATATACCAGGCAATACTCTGCAATATACCCTGCAATATACCCTGCAATACCCTGCAATATACCCTGAAATACTCTGCAATATACCGGCAATACTCTGCAATATACCCTGCAATATACCCTGCAATACTCTGCAATATACCCTGCACTACTCTGCAATATACCCTGCAATACTCTGCAATATACCCTGCAATATACCCTGCAATACCCTGCAATATACCCTGCAATACTCTGCAATATACCCAGCAATACTCTGCAATATACCCTGCAATATACCCTGCAATAGTCTGCAATATACCCTGCACTACTCTGCAATATACCCTGCAATACTCTGCAATATACCCTGCAATACTCTGCAATGTACCCGGCAATACTCTGCAATATACCCTGCAATACTCTGCAATATACCCTGCAATACTATGCAATATACCCTGCAATATAGCCTGCAATATACCCTGCAATATACCCTGCAATACTGTGCAATATACCCTGCAATATACCCTGCAATACTCTGCAATATACCCTGCAATATACCCTGCAATACTCTGCAATATACCCTGCAATACTCTGCAATATACCCTGCAATATACCTTGCAATACTCTGCAATATACCCTGCACTACTCTGCAATATACCCTGCAATACTCTGCAATATACCCTGCAATACTCTGCAATGTACCCGGCAATACTCTGCAATACTCTGCAATATACCCTGCAATACTCTGCAATATACCCAGCAATACTCTGCAATTTACCCTGCAATACTAGGCAATATACCCTGCAATATACCCTGCAATACTCTGCAATATACCCTGCAATATACCCTGCAATACTCTGCAATATACCCGGCAATACTTTGCAATATACCCTGCAATATACCCTGCAATACTCTGCAATATACCCTGCACTACTCTGCAATATACCCTGAAATACTCTGCAATATACCCTGCAATATACTCTGCAATACCCTGCAATATACCCTGCAATACCCTGCAAAATACCCTGCAATACTCTGCAATATACCCGGAAATACTCTGCAATATACCCTGCAATATACCCTGCACTACTCTGCAATATACCCTGCACTACTCTGCAATATACCCTGCAATACTCTGCAATATACCCTGCAATTCTCTGCAATATACCCTGCAATACTCTGCAATGTACCCGGCAATACTCTGCAATACTCTGCAATATACCCTGCAATACTCTGCAATATACCAGGCAATACTCTGCAATATACCCTGCAATATACCCTGCAATACCCTGCAATATACCCTGCAATACTCTGCAATATACTGGCAATACTCTGCAATATACCCTGCAATATACCCTGCAATACTCTGCAATATACCCTGCACTACTCTGCAATATACCCTGCAATACTCTGCAATATACCCTGCAATATACCCTGCAATACCCTGCAATATACCCTGCAATACTCTGCAATATACCCGGCAATACTCTGCAATATACCCTGCAATATACCCTGCAATAGTCTGCAATATACCCTGCACTACTCTGCAATATACCCTGCAATACTCTGCAATATACCCTGCAATACTCTGCAATGTACCCGGCAATACTCTGCAATACTCTGCAATATACCCTGCAATACTCTGCAATATACCCTGCAATACTATGCAATATACCCTGCAATATAGCCTGCAATATACCCTGCAATACTCTGCAATATACCCTGCAATATACCCTGCAATACTCTGCAATATACCCTGCAATATACCCTGCAATACTCTGCAATATACCCGGCAATATACCCTGCAATACTCTGCAATATACCCTGCACTACTCTGCAATATACCCTGCAATACTCTGCAATATACCCTGCAATACTCTGCAATGTAACCGGCAATACTCTGCAATACTCTGCAATATACCCAGCAATACTCTGCAATTTACCCTGCAATACTAGGCAATATAGCCTGCAATATACCCTGCAATATACCCTGCAATACTCTGCAATATACCCTGCAATATACCCTGCAATACTCTGCAATATACCCTGCAATATACCCTGCAATACTCTGCAATATACCCGGCAATACTTTGCAATATACCCTGCAATATACCCTGCAATACTCTGCAATATACCCTGCACTACTCTGCAATATACCCTGCAATACTCTGCAATATACCCTGCAATACTATGCAATATACCCTGCAATATAGCCTGCAATATACCCTGCAATATACCCTGCAATATACCCTGCAATACTGTGCAATATACCCTGCAATATACCCTGCAATACTCTGCAATATACCCTGCAATATACCCTGCAATACTCCGCAATATACCCTGCAATACTCTGCAATATACCCTGCAATATACCCTGCAATACTCTGCAATATACCCTGCACTACTCTGCAATATACCCTGCAATACTCTGCAATATACCCTGCAATACTCTGCAATGTACCCGGCAATACTCTGCAATACTCTGCAATATACCCAGCAATACTCTGCAATTTACCCTGCAATACTAGGCAATATAGCCTGCACTATACCCTGCAATATACCCTGCAATACTCTGCAATATACCCTGCAATATACCCTGCAATACTCTGCAATATACCCTGCAATATACCCTGCAATACTCTGCAATATACCCGGCAATACTTTGCAATATTCCCTGCAATATACCCTGCAATACTCTGCAATATACCCTGCACTACTCTGCAATATACCCTGCAATACTCTGCAATATACCCTGCAATATACTCTGCAATACCCTGCAATATACCCTGCAATACCCTGCAAAATACCCTGCAATACTCTGCAATATACCCGGCAATACTCTGCAATATACCCTGCAATATACCCTGCACTACTCTGCAATATACCCTGCACTACTCTGCAATATACCCTGCAATACTCTGCAATATACCCTGCAATTCTCTGCAATATACCCTGCAATACTCTGCAATGTACCCGGCAATACTCTGCAATACTCTGCAATAAACCCTGCAATACTCTGCAATATACCAGGCAATACTCTGCAATAGGGATGAGCCGAACACCCCCCGGTTCGGTTCGCACCAGAACCCGCGAACGGACCGAAAGTTCGCACGAACGTTAGAACCCCATTGACATCTATGGGACTCGAACGTTCGAAATCAAAAGTGCTCATTTTAAAGGCTAATTTGCATGGTATTGTCCTAAAAAGGGTTTGGGGACCTGGGTCCTACCCCAGGGGACATGTATCAATGCAAAAAAAACTTTTAAAAACGGCCGTTTTTTCGGGAGCAGTGATTTTAATGATGCTTAAAGTAAAAAAAAAAAAAGTGAAATATTCCTTTAAATATCGTACCTGGGGGGTGTCTATAGTATGCCTGTAAAGTGACGAGTGTTTCCCATGTTTAGAACAGTCCCTGCACCAAATGTCATTTTTAAAGGAAAAAATCTCATTTAAAACTGCTTGCGGGTTTAATGTCATGTCGGGTCATGGCAATATGGATGAAAATCAGTGAGACAAACGGCATGGGTACCCCCCAGTCCATTACCAGGCCCTTTGGGTCTTGTATGGATATTAAGGGGAACCCCGCACCCAAATTAAAATAAGGAAAGGTGTGGGGCCACCAGGCCCTATATACTCTGAACAGCAGTATACAGGCAGTGCAAACAAGACAGGGACTGTAGGTTTGTTGTTAAGTAGAATCTGTTTGTAATTTTGAACATTTTTAACGTGTTTAGCTCCAGCCAAAAAATCTTTTCTAAGCTTTTTGGAAAACATAGGGAAGGGTTATCACCCCTGTGACATTTGTTTTGCTGTCTTTCCTCCTCTTCAGAAGATTTCACCTCACTTTTTTGTCCCAATGAAAAATGTTTTTTGAAAATTTGGGGTTTTTTGTGGAACAAGGATTGGAAAGCATCAGTGGAAAGGAGAAATTGTTTTCCCATATTAACTCTTACAGGAGAGAATTTCCCTTCCTAGGGGTAGATTTCATCTCACTTCCTGTTGTCTCCTTCCGTTTGCAAGTAAGAGTCGTTTGTAAGTTAGATGTTTGAAAGTAGGGTCCTGCCCTATATACTCAGCAGAAATTTGGGCCTTAGGTGTTGCTGTGGCCACAACACTGTAAGCCCTCACAGGGCCCTGCTGTGAAATATTAGATCAAGAATTGTAATTACATGCCCCTGTTGAACAGGAGCTGAAAAATTAGGCCTTAGGCACTGGTGCTGGTGCCACAACACTGCAACCCCTCACAGACACTCTAGTTGGAACGCAGGAACGAGCCCTGCTGCAAAGTATTGCTTCAAAAATTGTAATTACACGCCCCTGTTAGACAGGGGCAGAAAAATTGGGCCTTAGGCACTGGTGCTGGTGCCACAACACTGCAACCCCTCACAGACACTCTAGTTGGAACGCAGGAACGAGCCCTGCTGCAAAGTATTGCATCAAAAATTGTAATTACACGCCCCTGTTAGACAGGGGCAGAAAAATTGGGCCTTAGGCACTGGTGCTGGTGCCACAACACTGCAACCCCTCACAGACACTCTAGTTGGAACGCAGGAACGAGCCCTGCTGCAAAGTATTGCATCAAAAATTGTAATTACACGCCCCTGTTAGACAGGGGCAGAAAAATTGGGCCTTAGGCACTGGTGCTGGTGCCACAACACTGCAACCCCTCACAGACACTCTAGTTGGAATGCAGGAACGAGCCCTGCTGCAAAGTATTACATCAAAAATTGTAATTACACGCCCCTGTTAAACAGGGGCTGAAAAATTGTGCCTTAGGCACTGGTGGTGGCGCCCAGAACCAAAAATGTTCTTACAAGCTATCAGCGTGATGATTGAGGAGGAAGAGGATAATTACTCAGGGATAGTCACTCAGCATCAGCATAGGCAGTCTTTGAAGGGATCTGAGATTTCAAAAAAAATTATTCGGTTACATCAGCATCAGGTGCTTGGTAGCTGGTGGTGATCCAAGACTCATTCATTTTTATGAAGGTCAGCCGATCGACCGAGTCGGTGGACAGACGCACCCTGTGATCGGTTACCACGCCTCCAGCAGCACTGAATGTGCGTTCCGAAAGAACGCTGGATGCAGGACAGGCCAGTAGCTCAATTGCATACTGTGCAAGCTCTGGCCAGTGATCCATCCTCAAGACCCAGTAACCCAGAGGATTTTCGGTGGGAAAGGTGTCCAAGTCTGATCTTGCCCCTAGGTATTCCTGCACCATGTAAAACAGACGCTGGCGATGGTTGCTGGAACCGATCATACCTTGGGGCTGCGGACCAAAAAATTGTCTGAACGCATCGGTCAGACGGCCACCTTCTCCACCGCTCCTTCTTTGACTGACCGAAGCCTCAGCAACACGTTGTCCAGAAACAGGAGTTTGTAACCTCCCAGTCTCTGGGAACGCGTTGCACAGACCTTTCTGCAAGGCCTCCCGAAGATGTTTCATCCTCTGCTCCCTCTGCGATGGCAAGATAAGGTCCGCAACCTTACCCTTGTAATGTGGATCAAGGAGGGTTGCCAGCCAGTATTGGTCCTTCTCCTTGATACCACGAATACGAGGATCCTTACGCAGGCTTTGCAGGATCAGGGAGGCCATGCAGCGTAGGTTTGCTGAGGCATTCGGTCCGGAGTCCTCTGGGTCACTAAGGACAACAACGTCCGCAGCCACCTCCTCCCAGCCACGTACAAGTCCATGTGTTCCTTGGGACTGATCCCTTAAAGACTGCTGCTGATGCTGAGTGCCAGGCTCCACCTCCATACTGACACAATCTTCCTCCTCCTCCTCCTCCTCCTCGTCCTCTTCCTGTGTGATCGGCGGGCACGCAGGAACACTGTCTGGATAAAGGGGGCCTTGAGAGCTAAGGAAGTCCTCCTCTTCCTGCCTCTGTTCTGCCTCAAGTGCCCTGTCCATTATTCCACGCAGCGTGTGCTCCAACAGGTGGACAAGGGGGACAGTGTCACTGATGCATGCACTGTCAGTGCTCACCATCCTCGTGGCCTCCTCGAATGGTGACAGGACAGTGCATGCATCCCTGATCATGGCCCACTGGCGTGGGGAAAAAAAAACAAGCTCCCCTGACCCTGTCCTGGTGCCATAGTCGCACAGGTACTCATTGATGGCCCTCTGCTGCGTGTGCAGCCGCTGCAGCATGGCCAACGTTGAGTTCCACCTGGTGGGCATGTCACAGATTAGGCGGTTCTTGGGCAGGTTAAACTCCTTTTGGAGGTCCGTCAGCCGAGCACTGGCATTATATGACCGGCGGAAATGCACACAGACTTTCCTGGCCTGCCTCAGGACATCCTGTAAGCCCGGGTACCTGCCCAAGAACCGCTGCACCACCAAGTTAAGGACGTGAGCCAAACAGGGCACATGGGTCATTTGTCCCTGTCGGAGGGCAGAGAGGAGGTTGGTGCCATTGTCGCAAACCACCATTCCTGCCTTAAGTTGGCGTGGCGTCAACCACCTCTGAACCTGCCCCTGCAGAGCTGACAGAACCTCTGCCCCAGTGTGGCTCCTGTCCCCCAAGCACACCAGCTCAAGCACCGCATGGCATCTTTTGGCCTGCGTACTTGCGTAGCCCCTTGAACGCCTACGGAGCACCGCTGGTTCCGAGGAAGAGGCCATGGAGGAAGAAGAAGAGGAGGGGGTGGAGGAGAGAGGTGTGTCACAATCAGCATTTTGGAGGCGTGGTGGCGGAACAACCTCCAACACTACTGCACCTTGTCCTGCATCCTTCCCAACTGCCAGCAGAGTCACCCAATGCGCCGTGAAACTTAGGTAACGTCCCTGTCCATGCCTGCTGGACCATGAGTCAGCGGTAATATGCACCTTACCGCTGACCGCCCTGTCCAGCGAGGCATGGACATTGCCTTCCACATGCCGGTAGAGAGCCGGAATCGCCTTCCGTGAGAAAAAGTGGCGTTTGGGTACCTGCCACTGAGGAACCGCACATTCCACAAACTCACGGAAGGGGGCAGAGTCTACCAACTGAAAAGGCAGCAGTTGAAGTGCTAGCAATTTTGCCAAGCTAGCATTCAACAGCTGGGCATGTGGATGGCTGGGAGCAAACTTCTTTCGGCGGTGCAGCAGCTGGGGCAGGGAAATTTGCCTGGTACAATCTGACGTCGGTGTACCAAAAGCAGATTGCCCACAAGTACTTGGCTGTGACACACCTAATTCTACACCTTCATTCCTCTCACTGCAGGTCTCAGAGAGGACTGAAGGTATAGTGGGGTTGGAAATCTCAGCTGATGAGGAGCAAGGAGAGATCCTCTTTGTTCTTTGGTGTGGGTCTTTTAGATACGCTTGCCAACGAACTGCATGGCAGGTCAACATATGTCTGGTCAAGCATGTGGTACCCAAGCGGGAGATGTTTTGGCCACGCGAGATACGCTTGAGACATATGTTGCAAATAGCAGTGGTGCGATCTGATGCACTCGTCTCAAAAAAGGCCCACACCAAAGAACTTTTTGAATAATGCGCAGAGACTGCAGCGCCCTGCACATGTGGAGCTTTGGGGTGTGATGCAGTCAATGTGCTGCCCTTAGGCTGGCCCCTGGAGGGCATCCTGCCTCGTTGGTGATGTGCCGCCGCCTCCTCCTCCTCCTCCTCCTCCTTCTCCTCTCTCCTATCAGGCACCCACGTTGAGTCAGTGACCTCATCATCCCCTCCCTCCTCATCACTGGAGCAAACCTGGCAGTATGCTGCAGCAGGGGGAGCATGACTGCCAGATTGCTGTCCTTCTTGGGCACCCCCTCTGTCCGTGCTCATGTTACTGCCTTCATCGAGCTCAGTATCGTCATCAGAGCCTTCCAAACGCTGGGCATCCTCCTGGAGCATGTACCCAACACTGTGGTCAAACAGTTCGAGGGAATCCTCATGAGGACATGGTGGAGCTAGGGAAGGAGTCACTGATGACATTGAGCTGAGGGAAGAGGCCGCTGCTTTGCCAGACAAAGCACCCTGGGCATGGGTGAGAGAGGATGAGGAGGATGAGGACGGCTTGGTCATCCACTCGACCAAGTCTTCCGCATGTTGCGGCTCAACACGGCCAGCTGCCGAAAAAAAGGCCAAGCGTGTCCCATGGCCACGTGCTGATGAGGATGCACCGTCTCCACGACCAGCACTAGACACAGAGCCTGCTTGCCCTCTCTTATTGGCTTGTGACTGTCTGCCTCTCCTTCTTGGCCTTCCAGACATACTAATGGCCTGTAGCTGCACTAAGCTGGGATAGAACACCTGTAATTTTCTTCAGGTAGCTTTATATACTGTAACCAGACAAGCCTGCCTGTCAGTAGGAAGATAACAGGAACGGATCTAGCTGAACACTGTGAGCAGGACGCACTGTACTAAATGTAAATAGTCTAGCTGCCTGACCGTGGTACTAATAGGATCAAATAGAACACCTGTAATTTTCTTCAGGTAGCTTTATATACTGTAACCAGACAAGTCTGCCTGTCAGTAGGAAGATAACAGGAACGGATCTAGCTGTACACTGTGAGCAGGACGCACTGTACTAAATGTAAATAGTCTAGCTGCCTGACCGTGGTACTAATAGGATCAAATAGAACACCTGTAATTTTCTTCAGGTAGCTTTATATACTGTAACCAGACAAGCCTGCCTGTCAGTAGGAAGATAACAGGAACGGATCTAGCTGAACACTGTGAGCAGGACGCACTGTACTAAATGTAAATAGTCTAGCTGCCTGACCGTGGTACTAATAGGATCAAATAGAACACCTGTAATTTTCTTCAGGTAGCTTTATATACTGTAACCAGACAAGCCTGCCTGTCAGTAGGAAGATAACAGGAACGAATCTAGCTGAACACTGTGAGCAGGACGCACTGCACTAAATGTAAATAGTCTAGAAGATAACAGGAACGGATCTAGCTGAACACTGTGAGCAGGACGCACTGCACTAAATGTAAATAGTCTAGAAGATAACAGGAACGGATCTAGCTGAACACTGTGAGCAGGACGCACTGCACTAAATGTAAATAGTCTAGAAGATAACAGGAACGGATCTAGCTGAACACTGTGAGCAGGACGCACTGCACTAAATGTAAATAGCAGGAACGGATCTAGCTGAACACTGTGAGCAGGACGCACTGCACTAAATGTAAATAGTCTAGAAGATAACAGGAACGGATCTAGCTGAACACTGTGAGCAGGACGCACTGCACTAAATGTAAATAGCAGGAACGGCTCTAGCTGAACACTGTGAGCAGGACGCCCTGCACTAAATGTAAATAGCAGGAACGGATCTAGCTGAACACTGTGAGCAGGACGCACTGCACTAAATGTAAATAACAGGAACGGATCTAGCTGAACACTGTGAGCAGGACGCACTGCACTAAATGTAAATAGTCTAGAAGATAACAGGAACGGATCTAGCTGAACACTGTGAGCAGGACGCACTGCACTAAATGTAAATAGCAGGAACGGATCTAGCTGAACACTGTGAGCAGGACGCACTGCACTAAATGTAAATAGCAGGAACGGATCTAGCTGAACACTGTGAGCAGGACGCACTGCACTAAATGTAAATAGCAGGAACGGATCTAGCTGAACACTGTGAGCAGGACGCACTGCACTAAATGTAAATAGCAGGAACGGATCTAGCTGAACACTGTGAGCAGGACGCACTGCACTAAATGTAAATAACAGGAACGGATCTAGCTGAACACTGTGAGCAGGACGCACTGCACTAAATGTAAATAGCAGGAACGGATCTAGCTGAACACTGTGAGCAGGACGCACTGCACTAAATGTAAATAGCAGGAACGGATCTAGCTGAACACTGTGAGCAGGACGCACTGCACTAAATGTAAATTGCAGGAACGGATCTAGCTGAACACTGTGAGCAGGACGCACTGCACTAAATGTAAATAGTCTAGAAGATAACAGGAACGGATCTAGCTGAACACTGTGAGCAGGACGCACTGCACTAAATGTAAATAGCAGGAACGGATCTAGCTGAACACTGTGAGCAGGACGCACTGCATTAAATGTAAATAGTCTAGATAGAAGATAACAGGAACGGATCTAGCTAAACTGAATACAGTGTATATATATATATGCAACACCTGGGATGCATATATATACACAATACACTGTAAGTGCAGCTAACTGACTGACTGTTCTGCCTAATCTATCTAACTCAAATCAAATGACACTGTCTCTCTCTCTCTCTATCTCTCAGCACACCGGAACACACACTACACAGGGCCGCCGTGCAGGCGGCCTTATATAGTGTGGGGTGTGTACTAAATCCCCTGAGCCATAATTGGCCAAAGCCACCCTGGCTTTGGCCAATTACAGCTCTCTCTACTGACGGCGCTGTGATTGGCCAAGCATGCGGGTCATAGTGCATGCTTGGCCAATCATCAGCCAGCAATGCACTGCGATGCCGCAGTGAATTATGGGCCGTGACGCGCCACACGAATTTAGCGCGAACGGCCCATATCGTGCGCAATTCGGCGAACGGGCGAACAGCCGATGTTCGAGTCGAACATGGGTTCGACTCGAACACGAAGCTCATCCCTACTCTGCAATATACCCTGCAATATACCCTGCAATACCCTGCAATATACCCTGCAATACTCTGCAATATACCGGCAATACTCTGCAATATACCCTGCAATATACCCTGCAATACTCTGCAATATACCCTGCACTACTCTGCAATATACCCTGCAATACTTTGCAATATACCCTGCAATATTCCCTGCAATACCCTGCAATATACCCTGCAATACTCTGCAATATACCCGGCAATACTCTGCAATATACCCTGCAATATACCCTGCAATACTCTGCAATATACCCTGCACTACTCTGCAATATACCCTGCAACACTCTGCAATATACCCTGCAATACTCTGCAATGTATCCGGCAATACTCTGCAATATACCCTGCAATACTATGCAATATACCCTGCAATATACCCTGAAATATAACCTACAATATACCCTGCACTACTCTGCAATATACCCTGCAATACTCTGCAATATACCCTGCAATACTCTGCAATATACCCTGCAATATACCCTGCAATACCCTGCAATATACCCTGCAATACTCTGCAATATACCCGGCAATACTCTGCAATATACCCTGCAATATACCCTGCACTACTCTGCATTATACCCTGCAATACTCTGCAATATACCCTGCAATACTCTGCAATATACCCTGCAATACTCTGCAATGTACCCGGCAATACCCTGCAATACCCTGCAATATATCCTGCAATACTCTGCAATATACCCGGCAATACTCTGCAATATACCCTGCAATACTCTGCAATATACCCGGCAATACTCTGCAATATACCCTGCAATACTATGCAATATACCCTGCAATATACCCTGAAATATAACCTGCAATATACCCTGCAATATACCCTGCACTACTCTGCAATATACCCTGCAATACTCTGCAATATACCCTGCAATACTCTGCAATATACCCTGCAATATACCCTGCAATACCCTCCAAAATACACTGCAATACTCTGCAATATACCCGGCAATACTCTGCAATATACCCTGCAATATATCCTGCACTACTCTGCAATATACCCTGCAATACTCTGCAATATACCCTGCAATACTCTGCAATATACCCTGCAATACTCTGCAATGTACCCGGCAATACTCTGCAATACTCTGCAATATACCCTGCAATACTCTCCAATATACCAGGCAATACTCTGCAATATACCCTGCAATATACCCAGCAATACCCTGCAATACTCTGCAATACCCCGCAATACTCTGCAATACTCCACAATACCCCACAATTTTTAACCAGTTCCCGCCCGCCATCATATGACGTCCTTGACTTTGAGCGGGGATATCTGAATGATGCCTGCAGCTACAGGTATCATTTAGATATCAGCTTTTTCAGCCGGTGATTTCCTACACCATAAGGATGATCATAGCGGCTGTTCCACTGCTTGATCGTTCTTATGGGAGGTGAGAGGGGACGCCCCCCTTCCCACCACCCTCCGGTGCTTCTACCGACTCACCGCTACGATCGAAGCCAAGATCTTTTTTTTATTTCAGGCTTCCCAGCCTAGAGGTGAGATGGGGGGTCTTATTGACCCCATATCTCACTGTAAAGAGGACCTGTCATGCCATATTCCTATTACAAGGATGTTTCCTTGCAATAGAAATAAAAGTGATTAAAATTTTTTTTGGGGGGGAAAAAGTGTCAAAATAAAATAAATAAGGTAAAATGAACAATAAAAAAAAAATTTAAAGTGCCCCTGTCCGTGTGCTTGCATGCAGAAGCGAACACATACGTAAGTCCCGCCCACATATGAAAACGGTGTTCAAACTACACATGTGAGGTATCACTGCGAACGTTGGAGCGAGAGCAATAATTTTGGCCCTAGACCTCCTCTGTAACTCAAAACATGTAACCAGTATAAAATTTTAAAGCGTCACCTATGGAGATTTTTAAGTAGCGAAGTTTGGCACCATTCCACGAGCATGTGCCATTTTGAAGGGTGACATGTTAGGTATCTATTTACTCGGCGTAACTTCATCTTTCACATTATGCAAAAACATTGGACTAACTTTACTGTTTTGTTTTTTTTTTTAAAGCACAAAACTGTTTTTTTTCCCAAAAAAAAGCATTTGAAAAATTGCTGCACATATACCGTACGAGATAAAAAGTTGCAACGACCGCCATTGTATTCTCTAGGGTCTTTGCTAAAAAAAATATATATATATAATGTTTTGGGGTTCTATGTAATTTTCTAGCAAATAAATGATTATTTTTACATGCAGGAGAGAAATGTCAGAATTGGCCTGGGTTCTCCAGAACGCCTGGAGGTGCTCCCTGCATGTTGGGTCTCTGTATGTGGCCAGGCTGTGTAAAAGTCTCACACATGTGGTATCGCCATACTCACGAGTAATAGCAGAATGTGTTTTGGGGTGTAATTTGTTGTATGCATATGCTGTGTGTGAGAAATAACCTTCTAATATGACAATTTTGTGAAAAAAAAGAAAAAAATCTTGATTTTGCAAAGAATTGTGGGAAAAGATGACAAGTTCAAAAAAACTCACCATGCATCTTTTCAAATACCTGGGAATGTCTTATTTCCAAAAGGGGGTCATTTGGGGGGTATTTGTACTTTTCTGGCATGTTAGGGTCTCAAGAATTTAGATAGGCCTTCAGTACTTCAGGTGTGATCAATTTTCAGATATTGGCACCATAGCTTTTGGACTCTCTAACATTCACAAAGACCAAATAATATACACCAAGTTGTACTTACTTTTACCAAAGATATGTAGCAGTATAAATTTTGGTCAAAATTTACAAAGAAAAATTACTAATTTGCTAAATTTTATAACAGAAACAAAGAAAAATTCATTTTTTTACCAAATTTTCAGTCTTTTTTCTTTTATAGCGCAAAAAATTAAAAACCCAACGGTGATTAAATACCACCAAAAGAAAGCTCTATTTGTGTGAAAAAAAGGACAAAAATTTCATATGGGTACAGTGTTGTATGACTGAGTAAATGTCATTCAAAATGTGAGAGCACCGAAAGCTGAAAATTGGTCTGGTTAGGAAGGGGGTTTAAGTGCCCAGTGGTCAAGTGGTTAATAAACTCTATTTTTTGAGAATAATAACATTGTTACACACAAATAACTACTTCCAAATATCTTCATAAACAACGTCCCTCTCAGTGAAGTATAGGGTTGCTGTGATAACACAGGCGAGCAGCTGAAGGCAAAGTCAAGGACAAAGGGGACCACCCCGATGGCACTTGAATGCTGTATGAGAAATGGGGGAGGAGCTCCCCACAGTAGCTTTGTCTTAGAGAAATTATTTGTGTTAATTTGGAATTGGGAAAGGGTTTAATCGTATCTCCTTGCCAATTAAGTGCATCAGCAGGGCTCAGAAAATAGTCAGCCAAGATCCCTTATTGGGAAACCCACTGTCGGGCCATGAACATGAACAAAATCAGCGGGTTCTAAATTGTGTGCCAATGTGTCCTCGAAATATACACCATCTCTCTCCCGTACCAGATTATGTAGCACACGTGCTGCCTTAACTTGTTTGCTCACATCTTTGATCTTCAGGTTTATTGGTTGTGGAAAATTTGCCATTTGTTGGCAAGTATTCCAAAAGCACATTCAACTAGCCTGCGTGCTGGACAGAGATGGTAATCGAATATTCTCTTCTGGGAGTCAAGATTCCTCTGTGACTATGGCTTCATCAGGTGTTCATTAATAGCAAATGCCTCCTCAGCCACAAAAACAAATGGCATATCTGGATTTTCAGTCCCAGGTAGTGGTTGGCTCTCAATCAAATCAAGTTGATTTGCAGCAAGCAACTTTCAAAATTTAGTATTCTGGAAGACAGTTGAGTCTGCACAACTTCCAAATGCTCCTATTTCAACAAAGAGGAATTTGTAGTCTGCATCTACAACAGCCATCAGCACAATCGAAAAATACTTTTTGTAGTTATAATATCTGCTTCCACTGTGACAGGCTTTTATAACTCTAATGTGTTTGCCATCAATAGCTCCTAGGCAGTTTGGAAAGTTGGTTTTACTCCAGAAACACTTGGCAACATCATCCCACTTATCTTTATTTGGAATAGGCATGAATTTATTCATGTAAGATATCTGTAAATAAAATGAACAATTAATTTGATATCTTCCAGTTAAACAACTAAAAACAAGATGGAAAACGTTAAAAGACAATTTCAGGAGGGAATTAAAGAGGTAGAGGATATTGAATAGTGGGTTCGGTGGGAAGACAACGTGCATGTACTGCCATTACCACGAGCTTGAGTTTTTAAAGCCTGTGAGGTAGCTGAAAGTGTAAGTATAACAACCTGTATAGATAAATTATTATTTATTAAGGATTATATAATTAGTTATTTTTTTATATTTGTTTTTGTAAGACTGAAAGCAACATAGAATCCGCAACGGAGGATGAGCTGGATGGCACACAGCAGGAGAATCCTGATATTGGTAGGAGTCACAATTATTATTTGAAGACATGGATCCGGGAAGCCCTGTTGATGCACGCCCAGAGACTCAATTATTACAGAACCCTCGAAAGAAATGATCAAAGCAGTAGCAATCTGAGGATTTTATTGAAGTATTGCGTGTGATACACTGTTTTCAAGACAAATCTCAAAGCAACAAATCTTTGATGGTCAAAATATGGGGCACTATCAGACCTGATATGAGCCAACAAATGCTCCTTTAAATGTGTATGAGCCAAGACCTTTGCAGTACCTGGCTGCATCTGGGTCACTTGGCTGTAATCTGGTACAGGACACCATACAGCACCAGATGGCATCACGTCAGGGAGACAGCAGGAATAGCCAAGCAACAATTTTGTGTCAGAAACCTTGAAATCAGACAGAGACAGAAGTAAAGTTAAATCACACTTGTTTAATAATAAAAGTAAAAAGAACAAACATAGTCAAAACATAGTCAAAGGTCAGTAACTGGAACGGATAGTCAGCCAAGCCAGAAGTCAGGGATCAAAGTAGTAGAACAGCAAGCAGGATCTGGAGCCAGAAGTGATGTCAGCAAAGCCGGTCTTTAAACAGGAATGCAGGAGAGTTTCTTGTGATGTGACCAAGGCGAAGGCAGAGCTCCTCTGGACTGGATGGCTTAAGTAGGCATGAATGATGAGCAGGATCATCAACAACTGAGTAACTGTGGAGAGAGATGGGAGCTGGCAATTAGCCGACAGCTGAGCGGCCAGCTCAGAGAAGGAAGGGCTGAGCCCAGCCCTGACAGTACCCCCTCCTCAACGACCCCTCCCCCTTGGAGGACCACCATGCTTGAGGGGAAAACGTCTATGGAAATCATGAAGCAGGACAGGATCATGTACGTCTGAGGATGAGACCCAAGAGCATTCCTCCGGATCGTACCCTTTCCAATGCACCAGGTACTGTATGCGCCCACTGAACCTACAGGAGTTAACAATGGACTTCATACTCCTCATGGTTCGCAATCTGTACAGGGTGAGGACATGGCACCAAGGTGGTAAAGCGGTTTAAGACCAAAGTTTTTAATAAGGAGACATGAAATACATTTGAAATACGCATATTAGAAGGAAGATCTAATGCGTAAGCCACTGGGTTAATCCTGCGAAGAATACGGAAAGGCCCAATAAACCAAGGTGTGAACTTCAGTGAGGGAACATGAAGTTGGAGGTTGCGAGATGACAGCCAGACCCTGTCCCCAACCTGGTAGACGCAGGCAGACAGGCATCTGCAGTCAGCATGGAGTCTGTACCTATCATTAGCATGACGCAAAGCCTCCTGGACTTGTGCCCAAGTGGAACGAAGACCACGGAGATGCTCCTCTAACGCAGGAATACTCTCCGGAACAAACAAGTCAGGTAACATGGAAGGTTGGAAACCATAATTTGCCATAAACGGGGACAATCGGGAAGCAGAATTCAAGGCACTGTAGTGAGCAAACTCAGCCCACGGTAAGAGGTCTGACCAGTTGTTATGATGGTCAGAAATATAGCAACGTAGGAATTGTTCCAAGGACTGACTGGCTTGTTCTGTGGCCCCATTAGACTGTGGGGGATACACAGAGGAGAAAGCAAGCTTAATTCCCAACTGTGCACAAAAGGCTCACCAGAACCGGGACACAAACTGACTACCCCTGTCCGAGACAATTACCTTGGGTAGCCCATGTAAGCGAAAGATCTCCCTAGCAAAAATGGAAGCCAGTTCCTTAGAAGTGGGTAACTTCTTAAGTGGAATACAATGACACATCTTTGAGAACCAGTCAACCACCATAAGGATAACAATGTTGCCTTGGGAGTTAGGTAACTCCACAATTAAATCCATAGACAGGTGGGTCCAGGGCCTCTCTCCATTGGGTATGGGTTGTAGGAGGCCCACTGGAAGGTGTTGTGGAGTCTTACTCTGAGCACACATGGAACAGGCAGCTATGAAGGCAGTTACATCAGCACGTAGACTAGGTCACCAGAATTGTTGGGAAATGGCCCGAACACGTTGATTCTTCCCATGGTGGCCAGCTGCCGTGGGAGAATGGTAAGTCTGGAGCAGGGCAGTACAGAGACTCTCTGGGACAAAGCAGTCGTCACAAGGTTTCTCAGGAGGAGCATGGACCTGAGCAGCAAGAATTTTGTCACCCAAAGGAGAAGTGAGACTGGTGCAAACTATAGCCAGAATACAATCAGGAGGGATCACAGAAACCAGAACCGACTCCAACTTAGAAGGTGGGGAAAATTTTTGTGACAAGGCGTCAGCCCTTACATTCTTAGTACCGGGTAAGAATGAGACAATGTGATTGAAACTTGACAAGAAAAGAGTCTATCGCGCCCTTCTGGGAGAGAGGCATTTAGCCTCAGACAAGAATTGAGATTCTTATGGTCAGTAAGAATGAGAACCGGCACAGTGGTACCTTCGAGGAGATGTCTCCATTCTTTCAGGGTTAAAATGATCACCAACAGCTCTCTGTCACCAATCTCGTAATTGCATTCTGCAGGTGCCAATTTCTTGGAAAAGTAGCCACAAGGATGCATAGCGCTCTCAGGAGGTAGGATGTTGAGACAGAAGGGCACCAACACCAGTCTCACAAGCATCAACCTCAAGGATGAAAGGTAACGTAGGATCAGGATGTGCCAACACAGGAGCAGAAACAAAGGCAGCCTTGAGACTCTCAAAGGTGTTAATAGACTCCGGGGACCAACTCTGTGGGTTACCGTCCTTTTTGGTCATATCAGTCAGGGGCTTGACCAGAGACAAGAAGTTACAAATAAACTTCCGATAATAGTTGGCAAAACCGAGAAAGCGCTGCAGAGGATGTAAACCCACAGGTCAGGGCCACTGTAGGACTGCCGAAAGTTTCTCTGGGTCCATCAAAAAACCAGCAGTGGAAATGACATGCCCAGGAAATGCCCAGGAATTGAACCTGTTCACGATGGAACTCACACTTCTCCAGTGTACAATAGAGATTGTTCTCTCTTAGTTTATGAAGCACATGACAGACATCTGTGTGATGGTTCTCCAGGGACTTGGAAAATATGAGGATATCATCGAGATAAACCACTACACATACCTGCAACATACCTGGGGCATTACATAGACCAAAAGGCATTGCAAGGTACTCATAATGGCCTGTTCTGGTATTAAAAGCAGTTTTCCACTCATCACCCTCCTTAATCCGCACAAGATTGTATGCCCCTCTCAAATCAAGCTTCATGAAAACCGTTGCTCCCTTGAGGCAGTCAAATAACTGTATTCAATGGAATCAGATAGGCATTCTTAATCGTGAAATGACTGAGACCCCTATAATCAATACAAGGTCTCAGTTCACCACTCTTCTTCACAAAGAAGAAACCAGCACCAGCAGGAGATGAGTAGGGATGAGCTTCGTGTTCGAGTCGAACCCATGTTCGACTCGAACATCGTCTGTTCGATCATTTGCCGAATTGCAAACGATAAGGGTCGTTCGCGCCAAATTTGTGTGGCATGTCACGGCCCATAATTCACTGCGACATCGCAGTGCATTGCTGGCTGATGATTGGCCAAGCATGCACTATGACCCGCATGCTTGGCCAATCACAGCGCCATCTGAACAGAGAGCCGTAATTGGCCAAAGCCAAGGAGGCTTTGGCCAATTATGGCTCAGGGGATTTAGTACATGCCCCACACTATATAAGGCCGCCTGCACGGCGGCCCTGTGGAGTGTGTGTTCCGGCGTTGAAAGAGATAGACAGAGAGACAGGGTCATTTGATTTAAGTTAGATAGATAAGGCAGGACAGTCAGTGAGTTAGCTGCACTTACAGTGTATTGTGTACATATATGCATCCCAGGTGTTGTATATATATATATATATATATATATATATATATATATATATATATATATATATATATACACTGTATTCAGTTTAGCTAGATCCGTTCCTGTTATCTTCCTACTGACAGGCAGGCTTGTCTTGTTACAGTATTTAAAGCTACCTGAAGAAAATTGCTAGTGTTCTTTTGATCCTATTAGTACCACAGTCAGGCAGCTAGACTATTTACAGCTAGTGTAGTGCGTCCTCCTCACAGGGTTCAGTTAAAGCTACAAGTTAGTTTAGTGTGACCTCTGCACAGTGTTCAGCTAAAGCTACAAGTTAGTGTAGTGCGTCCTCTGAACAGGATTCAGCTAAAACTACAAGTTAGTGTAGTGCAAGCTCTGCACAGTGTTCAGCTAAAGCTACCTGTAGAAGGTTGGTGGTGTTTTTCTGATCCTATCACTACTACCGCAGGCAGCTAAATAAGCTACAAGTTATTTTTTTGCGAGCTCTGCACAGTGTTCACCTAAAGCTACCTGTGGAAGGTTGGTGGTGTTCTCATACTACAGGCAGGCAGTTGATTTTGCTAGCTGCAGTATCAGTATATATATATATATATATATATATATATATATATCCCAGCCATTAGTATGTCTGGAAGGCCAACAAGGAGAGGCAGACAGTCACAAGCCAATAAAAGAGGGCAAGCAGGCTCTGTGTCTAGAGGCAACAGTGCTGGTCATGGAGACGGTGCATCCTCATCAGCAAGTGGCCGTGGGACACGCTTGGCCTTTTTTGCGGCAGCTGGCCGCGTTGAGCCGCAACATGCGGAGGACTTGGTCGAGTGGATGACCAAGCCGTCCTCATCCTCCTCATCCTCTCTCACCCATGCTCAGGGTACTTTGTCTGGCAAAACAGCTGCCAACGCGGCCTCTTCCCTCAGCTCAATGGCATCAGTGACTCCTTCCCTAGCCTCACCATGTCCTCCTGAGGAGTCCCTCGAACTGTTTGACCACAGTGTTGGGTACATGCTCCAGGAGGATGCCCAGCATTTAGAAGGCTCTGATGATTATACTGAGCTAGATGAAGGCAGTAACGTGAGCACGGACAGAGGGGGTGCCCAAGAAGGACAGCAATCTGGCAGTCATGCTCCCCCTGCTGCAACATACTGCCAGGTTTGCTCCAGTGATGAGGAGGGAGGGGATTATGAGGTCACTGACTCAACGTGGTCTCGCCTGATAGGAGAGAGGAGGAGGAGGAGGAGGCACATCACCAATGAGGCAGGATGCCCTCCAGGGGCCAGCCTAAGGGCAGCACACTGACTGTATCACACTCCAAAGCTCCGCATGTGCAGGGTGCTGCTGTCTCTGCACGTTATTCCACAAATACTCTGGTTGGAACACAGGAACGAGCCCTGTTGCAAAGTATTGCATCAAAAATTGTAATTACACGCCCCTGTTAAACAGGGGCTGAAAAATTGGGCCTTAGGCACTGGGACTGGTGCCACAACACTGCAACTTCATTATATTCCACCGGTTATATAATGCCAGTGCTCGGCTGGCAGACCTCCAAAAGGAGTTTAACCTGCCCAAGAAGCGCCTAATCTGTGACCACCAGGTGGAACTCAACGTTGGCCATGCTGCAGCGGCTGCACATGCAGCAGAGGGCCATCAATGAGTACCTGTGCGACTATGGCACCTGGACAGGGTCAGGGGAGCTTGTTTTTTTTCCCCACGCGAGTGGACCATGATTAGGGATGCATGCACTGTCCTGGCACCATTTGAGGAGGCCAAGAGGATGGTGAGCAGTGACAGTGCATGCATCAGTGACACTGTCCCCCTTGTCAACCTGTTGGAGCACACGCTGCGTGGAATAATGGACAGGGCACTTGAGGCAGAACAGAGGCAAGAAGAGGAGGACTTCATTAGCTCTCAAGGCCACCTTTATTCAGACAGTGTTCATGCATGCCCGCCAATCACACAGGAAGAGGTGTCATCAGGATTATTCTCCTGGATCTCACAAAGCAAAGTCATATGAGAGAATTGATCACGCTGGTGTAACCAATTCTTGGTCCATGAACTCCTCCCCACCCTGTTCATGGACTGGGCTTGGGTCAAAGAACCCCAACACCAAGTCCACGCATAGCACGAACTCTACGATGAGTACGTACCCGCAACATGGCTTCAAAATGGTCGGCTGGTCAGAATGAACTAACAGAATGCACTGAAGAACAGCAAGGCCTGTGAAGAGCAAGCTGAAAATCAGAAATGAGTGGACAAGAACACACTGAAGCATCCTGGACTGCCTCAGGACATCCTGTAAGCTTGGATACCTGCCCAAGAACCGCTGCACCACCAAGTTAAGGATGTGAGCCAAACAGGGCACATGGGTCATTTGTCCCTGACGGAGGGCAGAGAGGAGGTTGGTGCCATTGTCGCAAACCACCATTCCTGCCTTAAGTTGGTGTGGCGTCAACCACCTCTGAACCTGCCCCTGCAGAGCTGAGAGAACCTCTGCCCCAGTGTGGCTCCTGTCCCCCAAGCACACCAGCTCAAGCACCGCATGGCATCTTTTGGCCTGCATACTTGTGTAGCCCCTTGAATGGCTACAGAAGGATGATGTTGCCTTTGTAGAGATGTTGAACATGATTTGGGTGAAAGAAAAGTCAGAGGAGTTGTCCGAGCCAGACAGAGCTTTGTTGTCACAAGCCGTCACCGAACCAGAACTGTGTCCAACTGATGTGCTACACATTTTTGCAACTAATAAACAAGCTGATTCACACAACTCTGCAATGTTAGCTCTGCTCCATTCTCATATCACCAATATTGATGCGTCAGTTTTGATGGTGGTAATATGATGAGGCAGTTATGATGGGGCAATTCTTATGGGGCAGTTTTAATGGGGACAATTTTGATGGGGCAATTCTGATGGGGCAGTTTTGATGGCAATATGATGGGGCAGTTTTGATGGTGGTAATATGATGGGGCAGTTTTGATGGGGCAATTCTTACGGGGCAGTTTTAATCGGGACAATTTTGATGGGGAAATATGATGGGGCAGTTTTGATGGTGGCAATATGATGGGGCAGTTTTGATGGTGGCAATATGATGGGGCAGCTTTGATGGGGCAATTCTGATAGGGCAATTTGATGGGGCAATTCTGATGGGGCTGTTTTGATGGTGGCAATATGATGGGGCAGTTTTGATGGGGCAATTCTAATGGGGCAGTTTTGATGGTGGCAATATAATGGGGCAGTTTTGATGGGGACAATTTTGATGGGGCAGTTTTGATGACAATATGATGAGGGCAGTTTTGCTGGGGGCCATTTTAGCAATTCAGCTATTCAGCATTCCCACGCATTTTCCCCAGGAAATGCATTTTCTAGTCTAGTTTTAATTTTATTCTGTACATTTTTTGGTTCTGCGTAACTTCTGCATACTTTCAGCTATTACAAACATTCGACTATTAAAATGATCGTCTCTTTCAGCTGATGATGGGACTTTTTCAACTTTTTTTCTATTATTTATACTTTTTAAAATTTTAAGCTTTTTAACACTTTTTTAACATTGAAGCCAATGGGAGCATGCTTCAGATCCTTAAAATCTTCTTCCTCTCCCCCGGCGATCGGAGGTGAGGGGGAGGCCATCCATTCGTGGCCCCCCCCTCGCGATCGCTCCCAGCCAATGGGATCATTTCCCTGCCTCTGTATTGTACACAGAGGCAGAGGAAATGATGTCATCTCTCCTCGGCTCGGTATTTTCCGTTCCGGGCCGAGGAGAGAAGACTGAAATGTGAGTGCACCAACACTACACACACAGTAGAACATGCCAGGCACACAAATCACCCCGATCCCCCCCCGATCGCCCCCCGATCCCCCCCCAATCACCCCCCCCCCCCTGTCACAAACTGACACCAGCAGGTTTTTTTTTTTTTTTTTTTTTTTTTTTTCTGATTACTGTATTGGTGTCAGTTTGTGACAGTTAGTGTCAGGGCAGTGAGTGTTAGGCCCCCTGTAGGTCTAGGGTACCCCCCTAACCCCCCCTAATAAAGTTTTAACCCCTTGATCACCCCCTGTCACCAGTGTCGCTAAGCGATCATTTTTCTGATCGCTGTATTAGTGTCGCTGGTGACGCTAGTTAGTGAGGTAAATATTTAGGTTCGCCGTCAGCGTTTTATAGCGACAGGGACCCCCATATACTACCTAATAAATGTTTTAACCCCTTGATTGCCCCCTAGTTAACCCTTTCACCACTGATCACTGTATAACCGTTACGGGTGACGCTGGTTAGTTAGTTTATTTTTTATAGTGTCAGGGCACCCGCCGTTTATTACCGAATAAAGATTTAGCCCCCTGATCGCCCGGCGGTGATATGCGTCGCCCCAGGCAGCGTCAGATTAGCGCCAGTACTGCTAACACCCACGCACGCAGCATACGCCTCCCTTAGTGGTATAGTATCTGTACGGATCAATATCTGATCCGATCAGATCTATACTAGCGTCCCCAGCAGTTTAGGGTTCCCAAAAACACAGTGTTAGCGGGATCAGCCCAGATACCTGCTAGCACCTGCGTTTTGCCCCTCCGCCCGGCTCGGCCCAGCCCACCCAAGTGCAGTATCGATCGATCACGGTCACTTACAAAACACTAAACGCATAACTGCAGCGTTCGCAGAGTCAGGCCTGATCCCTGCGATCGCTAACAGTTTTTTTGGTAGCGTTTTGGTGAAATGGCAAGCACCAGCCCCAGGCAGCGTCAGGTTAGTGCCAGTAGCGCTAACACCCACGCACCGTACACCTCCCTTAGTGGTATAGTATCTGAACGCATCAATATCTGATCCGATCAGATCTATACTAGCGTCCCCAGCAGTTTAGGATTCCCAAAAACGCAGTGTTAGCGGGATCAGCCCAGATACCTGCTAGCACCTGCGTTTTGCCCCTCCGCCTGGCCCAGCCCAGCCCACCCAAGTGCAGTATCGATCGATCACTGTCACTTAAAAAAACACTAAACGCATAACTGCAGCGTTCGCAGAGTCAGGCCTGATCCCTGTGATTGCTAACAGTTTTTTTGGTAGCGTTTTGGTGAACTGGCAAGCACCAGCCCCAGGCAGCGTCAGGTTAGTGCCAGTAGCGCTAACACCCACGCACGCAGCATACACCTCCCTTAGTGGTATAGTATCTGAACGGATCAATATCTGGTCCGATCAGATCTATACTAGCATCCCCAGCAGTTTAGGGTTCCCAAAAACGCAGTGTTAGTGGGATCAGCCCAGATACCTGCTAGCACCTGCGTTTTGTCCCTCCGCCCAGCCCACCCAAGTGCAGTATCGATCGATCACTGTCACTTACAAAACACTAAACGCATAACTGCAGCGTTCGCAGAGTCAGGCCTGATCCCTGCGATCGTTAACAGTTTTTTTGGTAGCGTTTTGGTGAACTGGCAAGCGCCAGCGGCCTAGTACACCCCGGTCGTAGTCAAACCAGCACTGCAGTAACACTTGGTGACGTGGCGAGTCCCATAAGTGCAGTTCAAGCTGGTGAGGTGGCAAGCACAAGTAGTGTCCCGCTGCCACCAAGAAGACAAACACAGGCCCGTCGTGCCCATAGTGCCCTTCCTGCTGCATTCGCCAATCCTAATTGGGAACCCACCACTTCTGCAGCGCCCATACTTCCCCCATTCACATCCCCCAACGAAATGCAGTCGGCTGCATGAGAGGCATTTTTATGTCCTCCCGAGTACCCCTACCCAGCGAACCCCCCAAAAAAGATGTCGTGTCTGCAGTAAGCGCGGATATAGGCGTGACACCCGCTATTATTGTCCCTCCTGTCCTGACAATCCTGGTCTTTGCATTGGTGAATGTTTTGAACGCTACCATTCACTAGCTGAGTATTAGCGTAGGGTACAGCATTGCACAGACTAGGACACACTTTCACAGGGTCTCCCAAGATGCCATCGCATTTTGAGAGACCCGAACCTGGAACCGGTTACAGTTACAAAAGGTACAGTTACAAAAAAAGTGTAAAAAAAAAAAACACAAACAAAAATATAAAATAAAAAATAATAGTTGTCGTTTTATTGTTCTCTCTCTATTCTCTCTCTCTCTATTCTCTCTATTGTTCTGCTCTTTTTTACTGTATTCTATTCTGCAATGTTTTATTGTTATTATGTTTTATCATGTTTGCTTTTCAGGTATGCAATTTTTTATACTTTACCGTTTACTGTGCTTTATTGTTAGCCATATTTTTGTCTTCAGGTACAGCATTCACGACTTTGAGTGGTTATACCAGAATGATGCTTGCAGGTTTAGGTATCATCTTGGTATCATTCTTTTCAGCCAGCGGTCGGCTTTCATGTAAAAGCAATCCTAGCGGCTAATTAGCCTCTAGACTGCTTTTACAAGCAGAGAGAATGCCCCCCCCCCCCCCCCCCATCGTCTTCCGTGTTTTTCTCTGGCTCTCCTGTCTCAACAGGGAACCTGAGAATGCAGCCGGTGATTCAGCCAGCTGACCATAGAGCTGATCAGAGACGAGAGTGGCTCCAAACATCTCTATGGCCTAAGAAACCGGAAGCTACGAGCATTTTATGACTTAGATTTCGCCGGATGTAAATAGCGCCATTGGGAAATTGGGGAAGCATTTTATCACACCGATCTTGGTGTGGTCAGATGCTTTGAGGGCAGAGGAGAAATCTAGGGTCTAATAGACCCCAATTTTTTCAAAAAAGAGTACCTGTCACTACCTATTGCTATCATAGGGGATATTTACATTCCCTGAGATAACAGTAAAAATGATTAAAAAAAAAAAAAAATGAAAGAAACAGTTTTAAAATAAGATAAAAAAGCAAAAAAATAATAAAAAAAAAAAAAAAAAAAAAAAAAAAGCACCCCTGTCCCCCCTGCTCTCGCGCTAAGGCGAACGCAAGCGTCGGTCTGGCGTCAAATGTAAACAGCAATTGCACCATGCATGTGAGGTATCACCGCGACGGTCAGATCGAGGGCAGTAATTTTAGCAGTAGACCTCCTCTGTAAATCTAAAGTGGTAACCTGTAAAGGCTTTTAAAGGCTTTTAAAAATGTATTTATTTTGTTGCCACTGCACGTTTGTGCGCAATTGTAAAGCATGTCATGTTTGGTATCCATGTACTCGGCCTAAGATCATCTTTTTTATTTCATCAAACATTTGGGCAATATAGTGTGTTTTAGTGCATTAAAATGTAAAAAAGTGTGTTTTTTCCCCAAAAAATGCGTTTGAAAAATCGCTGCGCAAATACTGTGTGAAAAAAAAAAATTAAACACCCACCATTTTAATCTGTAGGGCATTTGCTTTAAAAAAATATATAATGTGTGGGGGTTCAAAGTAATTTTCTTGCAAAAAAAAATAATTTTTTCATGTAATCAAAAAGTGTCAGAAAGGGCTTTGTCTTCAAGTGGTTAGAAGAGTGGGTGATGTGTGACATAAGCTTCTAAATGTTGTGCATAAAATGCCAGGACAGTTCAAACCCCCCCCCAAATGACCCCATTTTGGAAAGTAGACACCCCAAGCTATTTGCTGAGAGGCATGTCGAGTCCATGGAATATTTTATATTGTGACACAAGTTGCGGGAAAGAGACAAATTTTTTTTTTTTTTTTTTTTTTTTTGCACAAAGTTGTCACTAAATGATATATTGCTCAAACATGCCATGGGAATATGTGAAATTACACCCCAAAATACATTCTGTTGCTTCTCCTGAGTACGGGGATACCACATGTGTGGGACTTTTTGGGAGCCTAGCCGCGTATGGGACCCCGAAAACCAAGCACCGCCTTCAGGCTTTCTAAGGGCGTAAATTTTTGATTTCACTCTTCACTGCCTATCACAGTCTCGGAGGCCATGGAATGCCCAGGTGGCACAAACCCCCCCCAAATGACCCCATTTTGGAAAGTAGACACCCCAAGCTATTTGATGAGAGGTATAGTGAGTATTTTGCAGACCTCACTTTTTGTCACAAAGTTTTGAAAATTAAAAAAAGAAAAAAAAAATTTTTTTTTTTGTCTTTCTTCATTTTCAAAAACAAATGAGAGCTGCAAAATACTCACCATGCCTCTCAGCAAATAGCTTGGGGTGTCTACTTTCCAAAATGGGGTCATTTGGGGGGGGTTTGTGCCACCTGGGCATTCCATGACCTCCGAAACTGTGATAGGCAGTGAAGAGTGAAATCAAAAATGTACACCCTTAGAAATCCTGAAGGCGGTGATTGGTTTTCGGGGTCCCGTACGCGGCTAGGCTCCTAAAAAGTCCCACACATGTGGTATCCCCATACTCAGGAGAAGCAGCAGAATGTATTTTGGGGTGCAATTCCACATATGCCCATGACCTGTGTGAGCAATATATCATTTAGTGACAACTTTGTGCAAAAAAAAAAAAAAAAAAAAAATAAATTGTCACATTCCCGCAACTTGTGTCAAAATATAAAATATTCCATGGACTCAACATGCCTCTCAGCAAATAGCTTGGGGTGTCTACTTTCCAAAATGGGGTCATTTGGGGGGGGTTTGTGCCATCTGGGCATTTTATGGCCTTCAAAACTGTGATAGGTAGTGAGGAGTAAAATCAAAAATGTACGCCCTTAGAAATCCTGAAGGCAGTGATTGGTTTTCGGGGCCCCGTATGCGGCTAGGCTCCCAAAAAGTCCCACACATGTGGTATCCCCATACTCAGGAGAAGCAGCTAAATGTATTTTGGGGTGCAATTCCACATATGCCCATGGCCTGTGTGAGCAATATATCATTTAGTGACAACTTTTTGTAATTTTTTTTTTTTTTTTTTTTTTTTGTCATTATTCAATCACTTGGGACAAAAAAAATGAATATTCAATGGGCTCAACATGCCTCTCAGCAATTTCCTTGGGGTGTCTACTTTCCAAAATGGGGTCATTTGTGGGGGTTTTGTACTGCCCTGCCATTTTAGCACCTCAAGAAACGACATAGGCAGTCATAAATTAAAGGCTGTGTAAATTCCAGAAAATGTACCCTAGATTGTAGGCGCTATAACTTTTGCGCAAACCAATAAATATACACTTATTGACATTTTTTTTACCAAAGACATGTGGCCAAATACATTTTGGCCTAAATGTATGACTAAAATTGAGTTTATTGGATTTTTTTTAGAACAAAAAGTAGAAAATATCATTTTTTTTCAAAATTTTCGGTCTTTTTCCGTGTATAGCGCAAAAAATAAAAACGGCAGAGGTGATCAAATACCATCAAAAGAAAGCTCTATTTGTGGGAAGAAAAGGACGCAAATTTTGTTTGGTTACAGCATTGCATGACCGCGCAATTAGCAGTTAAAGCGACGCAGTGCCAATTTGTAAAAAGTGCTCTGGTCAGGAAGGGGGTAAATCCTTCCGGGGCTGAAGTGGTTAAACAGAGTTTACTGTGCTGGTTTTGTTGCCATGGTTACCAAAGCTTCTATTATACACAGTGGGGAGGTGGCTGGAGCATCTCAGCTCAGATTACAGAGCCCGGGGGAGGGGACAGACACACCATGTACTGATTTATAATAAAGGAATATGATGGGGCAGTTTTGATGGGGCAATTCTGATGGTGGCAATATGATGGGGCAGTTTTGATGGGGCAATTCTGATGGGGCAGTTTTGATAGTGGCAATATTATGGGGCAGTTTTGATGGGGGCAAATTTAATGGAGCAGTTTTAAAGGTGGCAATATGATGGGGGCAGATTTGTTGGTGGCAATAAGATGGGGCAGTTTTGATGGGGCAGTTTTGATGGTGGCAATTCTGATGGGGCAGTTTTGATGGCAATATGATGGGGGCAGTTTTGATGGCGGCCGTTTTAGCAATTCAGCTATTCAGCATTCCCACGCATTTTCCCCAGGAAATGCATTTTCTAGTTAGTGGAAATGCTTTAGCAGTCCCATTATTGTTATGCGATTTTATTTATTTTTATTATTATTATTTATTATTTAATTTTATTCTGTACGTTTTTTGGCTCTGCGTAACTTCTGCATACTTTTAGCTTTTAAAACCATTCAAATATTAAAATGTTCGTCTCTTTCAGCTGATGATGGGACTTTTTCAACTTTTTTTCTACTATTTATACTTTTTAAAATATTAAGCTTTTTAACACTTTTTTTTAACATTGAACTCAATGCAAGCATGCTTCAGATCCTTAAAATCTTCTTCCTCTCCCAAAAGTTTCAGCTCCTTCCTACTTTCACCTAAAGATGCCAAACAAACTTGAAAATGTTCACAAAATATTCAGCTATCTGGCTATATCTTTTAGTTTTTGTGAAAAAGCTGTATGTTTAGTGGTCATTTCAGGAATTTCCATTTTAACGGCTTTTGTTGCCATGGTTACCAAAGCTTCTGTTATACAGAGTGATGGGCTGAGGTCGAGGCGCTGGAGCATCTCAGCTCTGATTACAGAGCCCGGGGGAGGGGACAGACACACCATGTACTGATTTATAATAGAGTAATATGATGGGGCAGGTTTGATGGGGCAATTCTGATGGGGCAGTTTTGATGGTGGCAATATGATGGGGCAGTTTTGATAAGGACAATTTTGATGGAGCAGTTTTGATGGTGGCAATATGATAAGGCAGTTTTGATAGTGTCAATATGATGGGGCAGTTTTGATGGGGCAATTCTGATGGGGCAGTTTTGATGGTGGCAATATAATGGGGCAGTTTTGATGGGGCAATTCTGATGGGGCAGTTTTGATGGTGGCAATATGATGGGGCAGTTTTGATGGGGCAATTCTGATGGGGCAGTTCTGATGGTGGCAATATGATGGAGCAATTTTGATGAGACAATTTTGATGGGGCAGTTTTGATGGCAATATGATGGGGGCAGTTTTGATGGGAACAATTTTGATGGGGCAGTTTTAATGGCAATATGATGGGGGCCGTTTTAGCAATTCAGCTATTCAGCATTCCCAAGCATTTTCCCCAGGAAATGCATTTTCTAGTTATTTATTTAATTTTATTCCGTACGTTTTTTGGCTCTGCATAACTTCTGCATACTTTTAGCTATTAAAAACATTCAACTATTAAAATGTTCGTCTCTTTCAGCTGATGATGGGACTTTTTCATCTTTTTTTCTACTATTTATACTTTATACTTTAAAATATTAAGCTTTTTAACACTTTTTTTTAACATTGAAGTCAATGGGAGCATGCTTCAGATCCTTAAAATCTTCTTCTGCTCCCAAAAGTTTCAGCTCCTTCATACTTTCACCTACAGGCGCCAAACAAACTTTAAAATGTTCACAAAATATTCAGCTATCTGGCTATATCTTTTCAGTTTGATATCTTTTACAGTTTTTGTGAAAAAACTGTTTGTTTAGTGGTCATTTCAGGAAATTTTAGCTATTAAATAGAGTGTACTGTGTTGCTTTTGTTGCCATGGTTACCAAAGCTTCTGTTATACACAGGGGGAGGTGGCTGGAGCATCTCAGCTCTGATTACAGAGCCCAGGGGAGGGGACAGACACACCATTTACTGATTTATAATAGAGGAATATGATGGGGCAGTTTTGATAGGGCAATTCTGATGGGGCAGTTTTGATGGTGGCAATATGATGAGGCAGTTTTGATGGGACAATTCTGATGGGGTAGTTTTGATGGTGGCAATATGATGGGGCAGTTTTGATGGGGCAGATTTGATGGTGGCAATATGATGGGGCAATTCTGATGGTGCAGTTTTGATGGGGCAATTCTGATGGGGCAGTTTTGATGGGGACAATATTGATGGGGCAGTTTTGATGGTGGCAATATGATGGGGCAGTTTTGATGGGGCAATTCTGATGGGGCAATTTTGATGGTGGAAATATGATGGGGCAGTTTTGATAGGACAATTCTGATGGGGCAGTTTTTATGGGGCAATTCTGATGGGGCAGTTTTAATGGTGGCAATATGATGGGGCAGTTTTGATGGGGCAATTCTGATGGGGCAGTTTTGATGGGGACAATTTTGATGGGGCAATTCTGATGGGGCAGTTTTGATGGCAATATGATGGGGGTAGTTTTGGTTTTGGCAATATGATGGGGCAGTTTTTATGGGGCAATTCTGATGGGGCAGTTTTGATAGTGGCAATATGATGGGGCAGTTTTGAAGAGGCAATTCTGATGGGGCAGTTTTTTTTTTTTTTAATTTAATCATCTTTATTTATATTCATACAAAATACATCTCAATATCCAGTATTCTTACAGTAACATATTGCTTATCGAACAAAACACCACACTTAGATGTACATAAGAACCCCATAGCAAAAGTGCTCTATTATTTTTTTTTTTTTATAACTTTATCCCTTTCCCTTACCCCTACTCCTCCCCACGCCCCCCCCTCTCTCCCCCCCCTACCCACCCTCCCCCATTCACACCATTTCAACACATATTAACCTTTCTATTCGTAAGGGCATTATCTCTACATTCCACTACAGCGGGTATCCCACTTCCTCCAGCCAAGGTCTCCAAAGTTTTTTAAATGCTTTTAGGTTCCTCCTTTCTATATATACTGCCTTTTCCTTCCACATTGTTTCAGTCACTGTTTTAATCCACTCCTCTTTCCGTGGGGGGGTTCTTGCCTGCCATCTTTGAGCAATTAACTTTCTTGCCTGAAAGAGACATCTCTGAACTATTGTAGTTTTGTAGGTTCCTATGTCCATATTCTCCCCTACTCCCAAGATACATAATTTCGGGTCCATTTTAAGTTCTAGGGAGAAGATCTTATTGAGAGTTTCTACAATCTCTGACCAATACCGGAATAATTTCGGACACTTCCATAGCATGTGCAACAAGTCCCCTACATCTTGACATCTAGGGCAGTTGGCATCCATTCTCCTCCCAAATTCGAATAACCTTTTAGGGGTGTAATATGTCCTATGGAGCACCATTAGATGTGAAATCTTTTGGGCAGGGGAGATCGACACCCGATGTCCCCCGACTAGTATCTCCCTCCACTGCCCGTCTGAAATCACGCCCAACTCTCTCTCCCATTTACCTCTACTTTTAAGTTTTCCTGGGGCCTCTATGCTGCTTTTGCAGATATGCGGGTATATTTCAGCTATAGACCCGTAGTGGCCTTCCTGGTCACCCAGCTTCTGAAGCACGGTGGCCTCATTCCAGGAGGGACCCTGGTCCCCAAATTGTGTCTTAAGGGCATGTTTAACTTGTATGTAGTTATATAATGAACTATCTGGTATATCAAATTCTTCTTTTAATGCGGAGAAGGGTTTTAGTGAAGACTGATTATATAGCTGAGCTAATTTCTCTATTCCTCTTTTTTCCCATATTTTAATTGTTCCTATTTCTTGTAGTTCTTGTATATTCTTATTGTTCCACAAAGGAGTGTGTTTGATCCAACCATTCATTCCCAACAGCGCTTTGACGGTTCTCCAAACTTTTTTTATTAATTTGACCGTAGGGGTTTTATATATAAAGGAGTCTGCTTCCAGAGTCTCTAACACGGTCCTATGGGGGGCTCCCGTGATCGTCAATCTCTCATTGCTATTTTTCCCCAAGTGCTGCAGCTGGGCTGCCAAAAAATAGCTACGTGGGTGCGGTACTGCCATCCCCCCTTCCCGCGAGGGGAGTTGTAGGGTCTGCAATCTTATCCTAGGAGTTCCCCCTTTCCATATAAGGTCTCTAAATATTGTTTCTATTTTATCAAACCATTTCCTGCTTATCCATATTGGCGAGTTCTGCATTATATACAGCAATTGGGGGAGCCATAGCATTTTAATTAAATTGCACCTCCCCGCTGTTGATAACGGGAGGCCCTTCCATATTTCGATCTTATCTTTGAATTTCTTTAACAGGGGGGTTAAATTATTATCTAAGTAACTCTCTGGGTCCTTGGTTATCTTAATACCTAGGTATTTTGTTAGCGTTTTTATTTCTAACCTGGTATTATTTGAGGGGGTATCTACACTATCGGGGTCTAATGGCAATAAGACTGATTTTCCCCAATTTATGGACAATCCCGAGATTTTCCCAAACCTTGAGAATATATCCATTACTTGATTCAGGGATCCCTCTGTGTCTCCCATGAATATGAGGACGTCGTCCGCATATAATGCGATCCGCTCCTCACCATCCTCCCTCTGGAACCCCACTATTCTCCTATCTTGCCTTACTGTTGTAGCTAATGGCTCCATGGCTAGGGCAAAGATCATGGGAGACAAAGGGCATCCCTGCCTCGATCCCCTCTCTAATTTAAACCCAGTCGAATAATCATTATTAACTTTTACTTTTGCATTTGGTTCATTGTACAATACTTTAACCCAGTTGATAAATGAGGGACCAAAACCGTACTCCTTTAATACTCTCCAGATATATTCCCATTCTACGCTGTCGAATGCTTTTACCACATCCAACAGAAGAATTGCTCTTGAGCCCCTGTTTTCCGTGGGGATCTGCAAGTTCAAAAGAACTCTCCTGATGTTCATACTGGTTGTTCGATGGGGTATAAATCCCGTCTGGTCCAGGTGGACTATTTTATGAATCACTTTCTTTACTCTGGTAGCTAAAAATTTTGCTAAGATCTTTACATCTGCACAGAGTAATGATATGGGTCTATATGACCCGGGGTCCAGGGGATCTTTCCCCTCTTTATGCAATACTATTATTGTGGCTTCTGTCATTGAAGTGGGTAACCTCCCTTGCTCTTTTGCCCAGTTAAATACGTCCAAAAGTTCCTGGAATAGTACCTCCCCATACTGTTTATATATCTCGACTGGAAGACCATCGGGACCTGGTGATTTATGATTGGCCATTTCTGATACTGCCATTTTGATCTCTTCTATGGTAATTGGTCTTTCTAATTCATCAACATCCATCTCCTCCAATGTTGGTATGTCGATATTTTGAAAAAATTTGTCCATTTCCCCCTCATCCATGGTCCCACTAGATTTATATAACCTCTTATAGTATTCTTTAAACGTCTCAGTAATTATTTCTAACTGAGATGTTGTCTCACCTACCGGGGTCCTAATGGCCGGGACCACGGATGGGGGGGGAGCCGGACCTAACTATATGGGCCAGTATCTTTCCTACTTTTTCCCCTTCCCCATACATGACTTGTTTCTGGAATGCCCTTTTATTTTCTACTTTCCTAATTATTATATCTTTATACCTTTGTTGTTTATTTTCCCACACTCTCTGTTTTTCAGGGGAAGGTTCGTTTGTGTACTCTCTTTCAGCAGCAATTAATTCCCTCTTGAACCGCTCCTCCCAGTCCCGGGACGTTTTTTTAATTTTTGACACCTTCTGTATAAGTAAGCCCCTTAAATATGCCTTCAATGCGTCCCATAGCACCCCCCTCGATGTGGTGCCCAAGTTAAACTTTATGAATTCTTTCAATTCTGCTATTACCCCTTCCTGATTCTCTATTACTTCCAACCAAGCTGGATTCAACTTCCATGTTCTGTAGGTTTTCTTATGACCCGGGTTTATCGAAATTGTCAGCGGAGAATGGTCCGATACCCCTCTAGGTTGATAGTTTATGTTATTTATTGCTTGTGATGCTAGGCCATTACCTAGAACTAAGTCTATCCTTGACAGCGAAGCGCAGGAGCTCGAGTAGCACGAATACTGCTGAGCCCTCGGGTTCCTTATTCTCCACATGTCAAGCAGCCCTGCTTCTTGAAGAAATTGTTTCAACCGGTTTTCCTGCTTTCGTTGACTCTGTTTCCCCCCAGAGAATCTATCTATTTTATTATCCAAAACCATGTTAAAATCCCCGACGACTATAACTGGCAGTTCAGCCTTGTCAATTATAAATTCCATAAGGTTATACAAAATATCCAGTTTAAACGGGGGCGGAATATATAAATTAGCCAATACACATTCCAGATTCTCCATTACGCAATGCAGGAACACATACCGCCCCTCTTCGTCTATCCTGCACTGTCTGCAAGTGAACGCTACCCCACTGCCAATCAAAGTTGATACTCCTCTAGAGTAGGAGGTATATGTAGAGTGGAACTGGTATTGATATCTCTTCTTCCATAAATTATTTTTAGTATCTTTTGTCAGGTGTGTCTCTTGCAAACAGGCAATTTCGACTTTAAGTGTATCTAAACCATCATATACTGCTGCTCGTTTAACAGGGGAACCCAACCCTCTAACATTCCATGACCCAATGTTCAGGACCATGCTTTATTACTTGTATTTATGAACAGGAGATCTTGAGTTAAAAGGAGAAGGCAGTAATAAAAACGAGCAGAACACCAGAAAAAGAAAAAAAAAACAAAAAAAAAAAAAAAAACTACCACACCCCCACTAGGTCCCCTCCCTAACGCTTTACGTTCCCAACTAACTAAAGTGCTTATCTCTACTGAAAAGAGGGGCTTTTCCCCATCCCACAACCTTTTTATTTTAGTGACTTCAAGTCTTAAGGACCTATGCATAATACACGTGATGTACGTATTTACCATAACTATTTATAATTTACTAGTGTATTCAGTGCAACCTTGTGGAAAAGCATAATTTTTTTTGTGCAATATAAATTTCCTTACAATCCTAAAGTGCAAACGTGTCCTTTTATGTATCTTCATATTATAATCAATACCCTCCTCTTCCCACCTCCCCCATCCCTCCCCTCCCCCCCACACCATTCTAGGTCCCCCTTGTAGGCTTTTTTAATGACCGTCACCCGCTCCTCTACCCCTGCTCTTCTTACTCTCCATCCCCCCCCCTCCCCCCACCCCCCCTCTCTCTCTTCCATCCCTCGCCCATACAAAAACCTATCTTGTTCTATAGCAACCCTGTGAGTCCCCCCACCCCACACGCACAAGTTATGTCTTTTTATACTCTTTCCTTCCTCGTTTACAGCCCCCATTTATTTTGGCAAAAGCTGATCTTTCTTTTCTTCCAACCATGCTCGCGCTCTCTCTGGGGATTCAAAGATCTGACTTCCCCCCAACGCATTTACCCGAAGCCTGGCGGGGTAAAGGAGAGCATACGTAATGTCATACATTTGGAGGCTACGCTTGATACCCAGAAATTCCATCCTGCGCTTCTGCAATTCGGGTGAAAAGTCAGGGTACATTGATATTTTGGCTCCATTATAATACAGGTTCCCCCTTTCCCTAGCCTTTCGAAGAAGGGTCACCTTATCCTTATAATTTAAGAACTTCAATAACAAAGCTCTTGGGGGGCTCCCCTGAACAGGGGGTCTAAATGGAACTCTGTGTGCCCTTTCAATGGAGAACTGCTGTGAGAATGTTTCTACCCCAAAAGTTTCAATTAGCCATTTTTCCACGAAACCTGCCGGGTCTGATCCCTCGCTCTTCTCTGGGAGCCCGACTATCCTCACATTGTCTCTCCTAAGTCTATTTTCCATTTCGTCGAATTTTTCCATAAGCCTTTTTATCTGATCTTTCTGTGCTTTTAACTCTTGCTTCATTGGGTTTAAGTCATCCTCCAGCAGGCTTATTCTCCCTTCTATTTCTGTCACTCTTTCTGCCATTTTCTTGAGATCTTGGCTCACATGGGCTAGTTCTTCCCTTATGTCTTTCATTTGATCCGCCATATTGCTCAGAGATTGTTTGCATGCGTTAACTGCAGTAAGGATTTCTTTAAGGGTTGGTTCGCCTTCCGTTGCATGTGTCTGGGTATTACTTGTTTCTGTTGTTTTCCCCACCATACTCACACCTTTGTTTGAGGGGTTCCTTGTTGTGGTACTATTTGAGAGCGTATTCATCTGGCCCAGGCTCTTCCTGTCTGACACTGTTTTGCTTTGTACCTGCTGCCCCCCTTTCGTTGGTGTATGGTCTGTTATGTTAACCAGTCTCTCCAATTTTGCAGTTGCCGCCACCGCAGCTGCCGTTGCCCCTGCTACCAATGATACACCACCTTTATCTTTGTCTTTTTCTTTCTCTTTAGCTGATCGCAGAGACTGAGACCCCATAGCTTCCATATTTGCCTGCTCATCTCCCTTACTTCTTGTCGACATTTTTAACCCCTCCGGCCACAACTAATTTGTAGTATCTATCGTGCTGCAACAGTACATGAGGGGGCCAGGAGTCAATATAGTCAATATAGGGGAGTATCTAGTATAGAGGGGGTACTTTTGGGAGTGTTTCAAACTTTCCAACGTTTCGACTGGTATAGCCCTGAGTTTAAACTTCTCAATATAGTATACCACAGTATGAGCTGATATAATACAATGTGCCACAGCCCCTTTTCCTATCACCAGCAAGTCCCACAAATTCTATGATTTATTTAGGCTTCTTCCCAAGAATTGAGGCATAAGGGGTGGTGTTATGAAAGATAGCAGCCCTTCCTTCAGTCCCACTTCACATTTTGAATTTCCACTCACCCCTCCAGAGATTCACCCTCCACATGAACGGATCCCTCCTCGAGATACACAAGGTCAGAGTCTTTTCAACACATCCGGTGCCCCGTTCGACATTCAAATTAGCCTTCCTCCCAATGCCACACACAGCGGTCTCAGCGGTCCTTCCCTGCTGACACCTTGACGTCAGCCCTTACTGTGAGTGTCTTAGCTCGTGTTCCCGCGAGAGTGTATCGCAGCTTCACTTCCGGGTCTCACACAGCTCCAACGACACCTGACGAGCGGCAGGGGGGCCCGACGATATTGAAGGGGAGAGCACCTCAGCTTCTTGGGAGAGAAGGCACCGATTTAGGTAGGGACAAACGGCATACGGGCATACATGTCACTGGTCCGCAAACCGCATCAGCTAGTTTCAGGCAGCAGCAGGTAGCAGGTAGTGGGTTACCGGTGGCAGGTAGCGAATACACATAACTATCAGTGGATACCTCCGGCCATATACTCCTGAGCTTTACCAAGCTATAGGTGGGGTGAGGAGAGCACTCACGCCACTCCTCTCTGACTCACTCCTCCATCCACATCCGGTCCCGCCTCCTGTTCAGGGCGTCTGATGGGGCAGTTTTGATGGCAATATTATGGGGACAGTTTTGATGGTGGCCGTTTTAGAAATTCAGCTATTCAGCATTCGCACTCATTTTCCCCAGGAAATGCATATTCTAGTAAGTGGGACTGCTTTAGCAGTCCCACTATTGTTATTCGATTTTATTCATTTTTATTACTGGGACTGCTTTAGCAGTCCCACTATTGTTATTTGATTTTATTTATTAGTGGGAATGCTTAAGCAGTCCCACTATTGTTATTCGATTTTATTTATTTTTAATTTTAATTTTATTCCGTACCTTGAGCGCGTAACTTCTGCATACTTTCGGCTATTAAAACCATTCAACTATTAAAATGTTCGTCTCTTTCAGCTGATGATGGGACTTTTTCAACTTTTTTTCTACTATTTATACTTTTTAAAATATTAAGCTTTTTAACACTTTTTTTAACATTGAAGTCAATGGGAGCATGCTTGAAATCCTTAAAATCTTCTTCCGCTCCCAAAAGTTTCAGCTCCTTCATACTTTCACCTAGAGACACCAAACAAACTTTAACATGTTAACAAAATATTCAGCTATCTGGCTATATCTTTTCAGTTTGATATCTTTTACAGTTTTTGTGAAAAAGCTGTTTGTTTAGTGGTCATTTCAGGAAATTTTAGCCATTAAACACAGTGTTCTGTGTTGGTTTTGTTGCCATGGTTACCAAAGCTTCTGTTATACACAAGGGGGGGGTAGCTGGAGCATCTCAGCTCTGATTACAGAGCCTGGGGGAGGAGACAGACACACCATGTACTGATTTATAATAGAGGAATATGATGGGGCAGATTTGATGGGGCAATTCTGATGGGGCAGTTTTGATGGTGGCAATATGATGGGGCAGTTTTGATGGGGCAATTCTGATGGGGCAGTTTTGATGGTGGCAATATGATGGGGCAGTTTTGATTGGGACAATTTTTATGGAGCAGTTTTAAAGGTGGCAATATGATAGGGCAGTTTTGATGGGGGCAGTTTTGATGGGGGCAATATGATGGGGGCAGTTTTGATGGGGCAATTCTGATGGGGCAGTTTTGATGGTGGCAATATGACGGGGCAGTTTTGATGGGGCAGTTTTCATGGTGTCAATATGATGGGGCAGTTTTGATGGGGCAATTCTGATGGGGCAGTTTTGATGGGGCAATTCTGATGGGGCAGTTTTGATAGCAAAATGATGGGGCAGTTTTGATGGCAATATGATGGGGCAGTTTTGATGGGGACCGTTTTAGCAATTCAGCTATTCAGCATTCCCACACATTTTCCCCAGGAAATGCATTTTCTAGTTTTTAATTTTAATTTTAATTTTATTATTCTGTACATTTTTTGGCTCTGTGTAACTTCTGCATACTTTCAGCTATTAAAACCTTTCAATTATTAAAATGTTCGTCTCAGTTGATGATGGGACTTTTTCAACTTTTTTTCAACTATTTATACTTAAAATATTAAGCTGTTTAACACTTTTTTTAGCATTGAAGTCAAGGAGACCATGCTTCAGATCATTAAAATCTTCTTCCGCTCCCAAAAGTTTCAGCTCCTTCATGCTTTCATCTACGGATGCCAAACAAACTTTAAAATGCTCACAAAATATTCAGCTATCTGGCTATATCTTTTCAGTTTGATATCTTTTACAGTTTTTGTGGAAAAACTGTTTGTTTAGTGGTCATTTTAGGAAATTTTAGCTATTAAATAGAGTGTACTGTGTTGCTTTTGTTTCCATGGTTACCAAAGCTTCTGTTATACACAGGGGGAGGTGGCTAGAGCATCTCAGCTCTGATTACAGAGCCCGGGGGAGGGGACAGACACATCATGTACTGATTTATAATAGAGGAATATGATGGGACATTTTTGATGGGGAAATTCTGATGGGGCAGTTTTGATGGTGGCAATATGATGGGGCAGTTTTGATGGGGTAATTCTGATGGGGCAGTTTTGATGGTGGCAATATGATGGGGCAGTTTTGATGGGGCAATTCTGATGGGGCAGATTTGATGGTGGCAATATGATGGGGCAATTCTGATGGGGCAGTTTTGATGGAGCAATTCTGATGGGGCAGTTTTGATGGGGACAATTTTGATGGGGCAGTTTTGATGGTGGCAATATGATGGGGCAGTTTTGATGGGGCAATTCTGATGGGGCAATTTTGATGGTGGAAATATGATGGGGCAGTTTTGATAGGACAATTCTGATGGGGCAGGTTTTATGGTGGCAATATGATGGGGCAGTTTTGATGGTGGCAATATGATGGGGCAGTTTTGATGGGGACAATTTTGATGGGGCAATTCTGATGTGGCAGTTTTGATGGCAATATGATGGGGGCAGTTTTGATTTTGGCAATATGATGGGGCAATTTTGAAGGGGCAATTCTGATGGGGCAGATTTGATGGTGGCAATATGATGTTGCAATTTTGAAGGGGCAATTCTGATGGGGCAGTTTTGATGGCAATAAGATGGGGGCAGTTTTGATGGGGGCCGTTTTAGCAATTCAGCTATTCAGCATTCCCACGCATTTTCCCCAGGAAATGCATTTTCTAGTTTTTAACATTCCTTTATTATTCTGTACGTTTTTTTGCTCTGGGTAACTTTTGCATACTTTCAGCTATTAAAACCATTCAACTATTAAAATGTTCGTCTCTTTCAGCTGATGATGGGACTTTTTCAACTTTTTTCCTACCATTTATACTTTTTAAAATATTAAGCTTTTTATCACTTTTTTTTAACATTGAAGTCAATAGGAGCATGCTTCAGATCCTTAAAATCTTCTTCCGCTCCCAAAAGTTTCAGCTCCTTCATACTTTCACCTACAGACGCAAAACAAACTTGAAAATGTTCACAAAATATTCATCTATCTGGCTATATCTTTTCAGTTTGATATCTTTTACAGTTTTTGTGAAAAAGCTGTTTGTTTAGTGGCCATTTCAGGAAATTTTATCCATTAAACAGAGTGTACTGTGCTGGTTTTGTTGCCATGGTTACCAAAGCTTCTGTTATACATAGGGGGGGAGGTGGCTGGAGCATCTCAGCTCTGATTACAGAGCCCGGGGAGGGGACAGACACACCATCTACTGATTTATAATAGAGGAATATGATGGGGCAGTTTTGACGGGGCAATTCTGATCGGACAGTTTTGATGGTGGCAATATGATGGGGCAGTTTTGATGGGGCAATTTTGATGGTGGAAATATGATGGGGCAGTTTTGATAGGACAATTCTGATGGGGCAGTTTTTATGGGGCAATTCTGATGGGGCAGTTTTGATGGTGGCAATATGATTGGGCAGTTCTGATGGGGCAATTCTGATGTGGCGGTTTTGATGGTGGCAATATGATGGGGCAGTTTTGATGCGGCAATTCTGATGGGGCAGTTTTGATGGGGACAATTATAATGGAGCAGTTTTAAAGGTGGCAATATGATGGGGCAGTTTTGATGGGGGTAGTTTTGATAGGGCAGTTTTGATGGGGCAAATCTGATGGGGCAGTTTTGATGGTTGCAATATGATGGGGCAGTTTTGATGGAGTAATTCACATGGGGCAGTTTTGATGGTGGCAATATGATGGGGCAGTTTTGATGGGGCAATACTGATGGGGCAGTTTTGATGGGGACAATTTTGATGGGGCAATTCTGATGGGGCAGTTTTGAAGGCAATATAATAGGGGCAGGTTTGATGGTGGCAATATGATGGGGCAGTTTTGATGGTGGCAATATGATGGGGCAGTTTTGATGGGGCAATTATGATGGGGCAGTTTTGATGGAGCAATTCTGATTTGGCACTTTTGATGGTGACAATATGATGGGGCAATTTTGATGGGGCAGTTTTGATGGTAGTATGATGGGGGCAGTTTTCATGGGGGCAGTTTTCATGGGGGCCGTTTTAGCAATTCAGCTATTCAGCATTCTCATGCATTTTCCCTAGGAAATGCATTTTCTAGTTATTGATTATTATTTAATTTTATTCCGTACGTGTTTTGGCTCTGTGTAACTTCTGCATACATTCAGGTATTAAAACCATTAAACTATTAAAATGTTCGTCTCTTTCAGCTGATGAGGGGTCTTTTTCAACTTTTTTTCTGCTATTTATACTTTTTAAAATATTAAGCTTTTTAACACTTTTTTTAACATTGAAGTCAATGGGAGCATGCTTCAGATCCTTAAAATCTTCTTCCGCTCCCAAAAGTTTCAGCTCCTTCATACTTTCACCTACAGATGCCAAACAAACTTTAAAATGTTCACAAAATATTCAGCTATCTGGCTATATCTTTTCAGTTTGATATCTTTTACAGTGTTTGTGAAAAAGCTGTTTGTTTAGTGGCCATTTCAGGAAATTTTAGCCATTAAACAGAGTGTACTGTGCTGGTTTTGTTGCCATGGTTACCAAATCTTCTGTTATACATAGGCGGGGAGGTTGCTGGAGCATCTCTGCTCTGATTACAGAGCCCGGGGGAGGGGACAGACACACCATGTACTGATTTATAATAGAGGAATATGATGGGGCAGTTTTGATGGGGCAATTCTGATGGGGCAGTTTTGATGGTGGCAATATGATGGGGCAGTTTTGATGGGGCAATTTTGATGGTGGAAATATGATGGGGCAGTTTTGATGGGGCAATTCTAATGGGGCAGTTTTGATGGGGCAATTCTGATGGGGCAATTTTGATGGTGGAAATATGATGGGACAGTTTTGATAGGACAATTCTGATGGGGCAGTTTTCATGGGGCAATTCTGATGGGGCATTTTTGAGGGTGGCAATATGATGGGGCAGTTCTGATGGGGAAATTCTGATGTGGCAGTTTTGATGGTGGCAATATGATGGGGCAGTTTTGAAGGGGCAATTCTGATGGGGCAGTTTTGATGGTGGCAATATGATGGGGCAGTTTTGATGGTGGCAATATGATGGGGCAGTTTTGATGGGACAATTCTGATGGGGCAGTTTTTATGGGGCAATTCTGATGGGGCAGTTTTGATGGTGGCAATATGATGGGGCAGTTTTGATGGGGCAATTCTGATGGGGCAGTTTTGATGGGGACAATTTTGATGGGGCAATTCTGATGGGGCAGTTTTGATGGCAATATGATGGGGGCAGTTTTGATTTTGGCAATATGATGGGGCAATTTTGAAGGGGCAATTCTGATGGGGCAGTTTTGATGGTGGCAATATGATGTTGCAATTTTGAAGGGGCAATTCTGATGGGGCAGTTTTGATGGCAATAAGATGGGGGCAGTTTTGATGGGGGCCGTTTTAGCAATTCAGCTATTCAGCATTCCCACGCATTTTCCCCAGGAAATGCATTTTCTAGTTTTTAACACTCCTTTATTATTCTGTACGTTTTTTTGCTCTGGGTAACTTTTGCATACTTTCAGCTATTAAAACCATTCAACTATTAAAATGTTCGTCTCTTTCAGCTGATGATGGGACTTTTTCAACTTTTTTCCTACCATTTATACTTTTTAAAATATTAAGCTTTTTATCACTTTTTTTTAACATTGAAGTCAATAGGAGCATGCTTCAGATCCTTAAAATCTTCTTCCGCTCCCAAAAGTTTCAGCTCCTTCTGGCTATATTTTTTCAGCTTGATATCTTTTACAGTTTTTGTGAAAAAGCTGTTTGTTTAGTGGTCATTTCAGGAAATTTTAGCTACTAAATAGAGTGTACTGTGTTGCTTTTGTTGCCATGGTTACCAAAGCTTCTGTTATACACGGGGGAAGTGGCTGTAGCATCTCAGCTCTGATTACAGAGCCCGGGGGAGGGGACAGACACACCATGTACTGATTTATAATAGAGGAATATAATGGGACAGTTTTGATGGTGGCAATATGATGGGGCAGGTTTGATGGTGACAATATGATGGGGCAGTTTTGATGGGGCAATTCTGATGGGGCAGTTTTGATGGGGCAATTCTGATGGGACAGTTTTGATGGTGTCAATATGATGGGGCAGTTTTGATGGGGCAGTTCTGATGGGGCAGGTTTGATGGTGGCAATATGATGGGGCAGTTTTGATGGGGACAATTTTGATGGGGCAATTCTGATGGGGCAGTTTTGATAGCAATATGATGGGGGCAGTTTTGATGGCGGCCGTTTTAGCAATTCAGCTATTCAGCATGCCCATGCATTTTCCCCAGGAAATGCATTTTCTAGTTATTATTTAATTTTATTCCGTACGTTTTGTGGCTCTGCGTAACTTCTGCATACTTTTAGCTATTAAAACCATTCAACTATTAAAATGTTCGTCTCTTTCAGCTGATGATGGGGCTTTTTCAACTTTTTCTCTACTATTTATACTTTTTAAAATATTAAGCTTTTTATTACTTTTTTTAACATTGAAGTCAATGGGAGCATGCTTCAGATCCTTAAAATCTTCTTCCGCTCCCAAAAGTTTCAGCTCCTTCATACTTTCACCTACAGATGCCAAACAAACTTTAAAATGTTCACAAAATATTCAGCTATCTGGCTATATCTTTTCAGTTTGATATCTTTTACAGTTTTTGTGAAAAAGCTGTTTGTTTAGTGGTCATTTCAGGAAATGTTAGCTATTAAACAGAGCGTACTGTGTTGCTTTTGTTGCCATGGTTACCAAAGCTTCTGTTATACACGGGGGGGAGGTCACTGGAGCATCTCAGCTATGATTACAGAGCCGGGGGGAGGGGACAGACACACCATGTACTGATTTATAATAGAGGAATATAAGGGGACAGTTTTGATGGTGGCAATATGATGGGGCAGTTTTGATGGTGACAATTTTGATGGAGCAGTTTTGATGGAGACAATTTTGATGGAGCAGTTTTGATGGTGACAATTCTGATGGAGCAGTTTTGATGGTGGCAATAGAATGGGGCAGTTTTGATGGGGCAATTCTGATGGAGCAGTTTTGATGGTGGCAATATGATGGGGCAGTTTTGATGGGGACAATTTTGATGGGGCAATTCTGATGGGGCAGTTTTGATGGCAATATGACGGGGCAGTTTTGATGGTGGCAATATGATGGGGCAGTTTTGATGGGGCAATTTTGATGGGGCAGTTTTGATGGGACAATTCTGACAGGGCAGTTTTGATGGTGGCAATATGATGGGGCAGTTTTGATGGTGGCAATATGATGGGGCAGTTTTGATGGCGCAATTCTGATGGGGCAGTTTTGATGGTGGCAATATGATGGGGCAGGTTTGATGGTGACAATATGATGGGGCAGTTTTGATGGTGGCAATATGATGGGGCAGTTTTGATGGGGACAATTTTGATGGAGCAATTCTGATGGGGCAGTTTTGATGGCAGTATGATGGGGGCAGTTTTGATGGGGGTCTTTTTGCAATTCAGCTATTCAGCATTCCCATGCATTTTCCCCAGGAAGTGCATTTTCTAGTTTTTAAATTTATTATTCCGTACGTTTTTTGGCTCTGCATAACTTCTGCATACTTTCAGCTATTAAAACCATTCAACTATTAAAATGTTCATCTCTTTCAGCTGATAATGTGACTTTTTCAACTTTTTTTCTACTATTTATACTTTTTAAAATATTAATTTTTTTAACACTTTTTTTAACATTGAAGTCAATGAGAGCATGCTTCAGATCCTTAAAATCTTCTTCTGCTCCCAAAAGTTTCAGCTCCTTTATACTTTCACCTACAGACGCCAAACAAACTTTAAAATGTTTACAAAATATTCAGCTATCTGGCTATATCTTTTCAGCTTGATATCTTTTACAGTTTTTGTGAAAAAGCTGTTTGTTTAGTGGACATTTCAGAAAATTTTAGCCATTAAACAGAGTGTACAGTGCTGCTCTTGTTGCCATGGTTACCAAAGCTTCTGTTATACACTATGATGGGTGGTGGGGGAGGTGGCTGGAGCATCTCAGCTCTGATTACAAAGCCCGGGGAAGGGGACAGACACACCATGTACTGATTTATAATAGAGGAATATGATGGGGCAGTTTTAATGGGGCAATTTTGATGGTGGCAATATGATGGGGCAGTTTTGATGGGGACAATTTTGATGGGGCAATTCTGATGGGGCAGTTTTGATGGCAATATGACGGGGGCAGTTTTGATGGTGGCAATATGATGGGGCAGTTTTGATGGGGCAATTCTGATGGGGCAGTTTTGATGGGGCAATTCTGACAGGGCAGTTTTGATGGTGGCAATATGATGGGGCAGTTTTAATGGTGGCAATATGATGGGGCAGTTTTGATGGCGCAATTCTGATGGGGCAGTTTTGATGGTGGCAATATGATGGGGCAGGTTTGATGGTGACAATATGATGGGGCAGTTTTGATGGTGGCAATATGATGAGGCAGTTTTGATGGGGACAATTTTGGTGGAGCAATTCTGATGGGGCAGTTTTGATGGCAGTATGATGGGGGCAGTTTTGATGGGGGTCATTTTAGCAATTCAGCTATTCAGCATTCCCATGCATTTTCCCCAGGAAGTGCATTTTCTAGTTTCTAAATTTATTATTCCATACGTTTTTTGGCTCTGCATAACTTCTGCATACTTTCAGCTATTAAAACCATTCAACTATTAAAATGTTCATCCCTTTCAGCTGATAATGGGACTTTTTCAACTTTTTTTCTGCTATTTATACTTTTTAAAATATTAAGTTTTTTAACTTTTTTTAACATTGAAGTCAATGAGAGCATGCTTCAGATCCTTAAAATCTTCTTCTGCTCCCAAAAGTTTCAGCTCCTTCATACTTTCACCTACAGACGCCAAACAAACTTTAAAATGTTCACAAAATATTCAGCTATCTGGCTATATCTTTTCAGCTTGATATCTTTTACAGTTTTTGTGAAAAAGCTGTTTGTTTAGTGGACATTTCAGGAAATTTTAGCCATTAAACAGAGTGTACAGTGCTGCTCTTGTTGCCATGGTTACCAAAGCTTCTGTTATACACTATGATGGGTGGTGGGGGACGTGGCTGGAGCATCTCAGCTCTGATTACAGAGCCCGGGGAAGGGGACAGACACACCATGTACTGATTTATAATAGAGGAATATGATGGGGCAGTTTTGATGGGGCAGTTTTGATGGTGGCAATATGATGGGGCAGTTTTGATGGGGACAATTTTGATGGGGCAATTTTGATGGGGGCCGTTTTAGTAATTCAGCTATTCAGCATTCCCATGCATTTTCCCCAGGAAATGCATTTTCTAGTTTTTAAACTATTGTTATTCGATTTTATTTATTTTTATTTCTTTATTCCGTACGTTTTTTTGGCTCTGCGTAACTACTGCATACTTTCAGCTATTAAAACCATTCAACTATTAAAATGTTCGTCTCTTTCAGCTGATGATGGGACTTTTTCAACTTTTTTTCTACTATTTATACTTTTTAAAATATTAAGCTTTTTAACACTTTATTTTTAACATTGAAGTCAATAGGAGCATGCTTGAAATCCTTAAAATCTTCTTCGGCTCCCAAAAGTTTCAGCTTCTTCATACTTTCACCTACAGACGCCAAACAAACTTTAAAATGTTCACAAAATATTCAGCTATCTGGCTATATCTTTTCAGTTTGATATCTTTTACAGTTTTTGTGAAAAAGCTGTTTGTTTAGTGGTCAATTCAGGAAATTTTAGCCATTAAACACAGTGTATTGTGCTGCTTATGTTGCCATGGTTACCAAAGCTTCTGTTATACACAGGGGGAAGGTGGCTGGAACATCTCAGCTCTAAATACAGAGCCGGGGGGAGGGGACAGACACACCATGTACTGATTTATAATAGAGGAATATGATGGGGAAGTTTTGATGGGGCAATTCTGATGGGGCAGTTTTGATGGTGGCAATATGATGGGGCAGTTTTGATGGGGCAATTCTGATGGGGCAGTTTTGATAGTGGCAATATGATGGGGCAGTTTTGATGGGGCAATTCTGATGGGGCAGTTTTCATGGTGTCAATATGATTGGGCAGTTTTGATGGGGCAATTCTGATGGGGCAGTTTTGATAGTGGCAATATGATGGGGCAGTTTTGATGGATACAATTTTAATGGAGCAGTTTAAAAGGTGGCAATATGATGGGGCAGTTTTGACGGGGGCAGTTTTGATGGGTGTAGTTTTGATGGGGCAGTTTTGATGGTGACAATATGATGGGGCAATTTTGATGGGGCAATTTTGATGGGGCAATTAAGATGAGGCAGTTTTGATGGTGGCAATATGATGGGGCAGTTTTGATGGGGCAATTATGATGGGGCAGTTTTGATGGGGCAGTTTTGATGGTGGTAATATGATGAGGCAGTTTTGATGGGGCAATTCTTATGGGGCAGTTTTAATGGGGACAATTTTGATGGGGCAATTCCGATGGGGCAGTTTTGATGGCAATACGATGGGGCAGTTTTGATGGTGGTAATATGATGGGGCAGTTTTGATGGGGCAATTCTTACGGGGCAGTTTTAATCGGGACAATTTTGATGGGGAAATATGATGGGGCAGTTTTGATGGTGGCAATATGATGGGGCAGTTTTGATGGTGGCAATATGATGGGGCAGTTTTGATGGGACAATTCTGATAGGGCAGTTTTGATGGTGGCAATATAATGGGGCAGTTTTGATGGGGACAATTTTGATGGGGCAGTTTTGATGGCAATATGATGAGGGCAGTTTTGCTGGGGGCCGTTTTAGCAATTCAGCTATTCAGCATTCCCACGCATTTTCCCCAGGAAATGCATTTTCTAGTCTAGTTTTAATTTTATTCTGTACATTTTTTGGTTCTGCGTAACTTCTGCATACTTTCAGCTATTACAAACATTCGACTATTAAAATGATCGTCTCTTTCAGCTGATGATGGGACTTTTTCAACTTTTTTTCTATTATTTATACTTTTTAAAATTTTAAGCTTTTTAACACTTTTTTAACATTGAAGTCAATGGGAGCATGCTTCAGATCCTTAAAATCTTCTTCCTCTCCCAAAAGTTTCAGCACCTTCATACTTTCACCTACAGACCCCAAACAAACTTTAAAATGTTCAAAAAATATTTAGCTATCTGGCTATATCTTTTCAGTCTGATATCTTTTGCAGTTTTTGTGAAAAAGATGTTTGTTTAGTGGTCATTTCAGGAAATTTTAGCCATTAAACAGAGTGTACTGTGCTGGTTTTGTTGCCATGGTTACCAAAGCTTCTATTATACACAGTGGGGAGGTGGCTGGAGCATCTCAGCTCTGATTACAGAGCCCGCGGGAGGGGACAGACACACCATGTACTGATTTATAATAAAGGAATATGATGGGGCAGTTTTGATGGGGCAATTCTGATGGTGGCAATATGATGGGGCAAATATTAAATAAAAATATGTGGCGCTATTCCATCAATCAGTAACAAAAAATGTATGATGAAGTGGGCAGAGTACACTCCACCTCATATAATATATGCCAGGAAAGAGTGAATAATAGCCTAGAAATAAATATCATCATACAAGAGTAGGTCAAAAAAGAGATGCAATTCTGCAATAAGAAAAAATATAAAAATAAAAAATATATAAAAAAATATAAACAATTAAATACAAAGTGACTCAGTGCTTGGTGAAATAAACCGGTCACCCCTCATCAGGTGAAAAAATATCTGTGGGTATGAAAAAATGACTTCCCAAATTAAATGCTCACAAGCAAAATTCATACACAAGTGATAACCAGTAGCTCACAAGTAATCACTGGAAATAAATTAATTCTAATGCTGATAGTAAAATAAATATAGTGGCTCTTCAACGTGAGCTGAGAATAAAGAATAATAAAGTGACATATAATGCAGAAAAAATTCTTAAGATCAGCAAAAATTATGTGCATAAAATGCGCAATAATAAATAATTATAAATAAATACCCAAATGAATAGTGCAATCATGCCATAATAAATAAAGTATTAAATAAAGTATTAAATAATGAATTGGTAATTAAGATAAAAAATCGATTGTGATAGGACAGCTAATCCCACCACAGAGATGCTGTCCCAAACGGTGACAATAGTGCAATATAGTCCATACAAAGGTGCAGTAGTGATGGGTGATTTCCACAAAAAGTCTTTAAACACAGTGCAAAAAAGTGTGCAGTGACTGGTAGTTTTTCTTCTATGCACGTTCTAGTGCATCTCCCAGGTGTTTCCCCCAGCCTCTCACCTCCAACAGCGGCCCCCAATGGGCCTAGTAGAGCGGGTGGATATTTCTAGGAGAGGATGTGTTTCCTGCAGCGTGTCTTTAAACATCAAATAGGTCTGTCTCTCTGCAGATTATCCCACAGCTCTCAGCACTCTCAGCGGTCCCAGCGGTTATTAAGAACAAAGGAAAGGTCTCATGGTGTAGTATTTAAAAGCCCATTTATTGAAAAAAAACGTAGTAACTTACATTAAAATTGACAGCAAACAGCAGATGTGAACAAAGCTTCCGGGTTCGGCCGTCCCCGAGAAGCGTCGGCACCTGACTCCTCCTACCCTGACGCGTTGCGTCACAGCACGTGACTTTATCAAAGGCTGTAACGCAACGCGTCAGGGTAGGAGGAGTCAGGTGCCGACGCTTCTCGGGGACGGCCGAACCCGGAAGCTTTGTTCACATCTGCTGTTTGCTGTCAATTTTAATGTAAGTTACTACGTTTTTTTTCAATAAATGGGCTTTTAAATACTACACCATGAGACCTTTCCTTTGTTCTTAATAACCGCTGGGACCGCTGAGAGTGCTGAGAGCTGTGGGATAATCTGCAGAGAGACAGACCTATTTGATGTTTAAAGACACGCTGCAGGAAACACATCCTCTCCTAGAAATATCCACCCGCTCTACTAGGCCCATTGGGGGCCGCTGTTGGAGGTGAGAGGCTGGGGGAAACACCTGGGAGATGCACTAGAACATGCATAGAAGAAAAACTACCAGTCACTGCACACTTTTTTGCACTGTGTTTAAAGACTTTTTGTGGAAATCACCCATCACTACTGCACCTTTGTATGGACTATATTGCACTATTGTCACCGTTTGGGACAGCATCTCTGTGGTGGGATTAGCTGTCCTATCACAATCGATTTTTTATCTTAATTACCAATTCATTATTTAATACTTTATTTAATACTTTATTTATTATGGCATGATTGCACTATTCATTTGGGTATTTATTTATAATTATTTATTATTGCGCATTTTATGCACATAATTTTTGCTGATCTTAAGAATTTTTTCTGCATTATATGTCACTTTATTATTCTTTATTCTCAGCTCACGTTGAAGAGCCACTATATTTATTTTACTATCAGCATTAGAATTAATTTATTTCCAGTGATTACTTGTGAGCTACTGGTTATCACTTGTGTATGAATTTTGCTTGTGAGCATTTAATTTGGGAAGTCATTTTTTCATACCCACAGATATTTTTTCACCTGATGAGGGGTGACCGCTTTATTTCACCAAGCACTGAGTCACTTTGTATTTAATTGTTTATATTTTTTTATATATTTTTTATTTTTATATTTTTTCTTATTGCAGAATTGCATCTCTTTTTTGACCTACTCTTGTATGGTGATATTTATTTCTAGGCTATTATTCACTCTTTCCTGGCATATATTATATGAGGTGGAGTGTACTCTGCCCACTTCATCATACATTTTTTGTTACTGATTGATGGAATAGTGCCACATATTTTTATTTAATATTTGATTTTTTGGGGAACTGAGTGGACCTATCTATGTTGGCGGCTCTCCATCGGGTATTTTACCGTCAGTTTCATTATTCTCTTACTCATACTGTGGTTTTGCGCACTGGTTCTTACATATTCAATATGATGGGGCAGTTTTGATGGGGCAATTCTGATGGGGAAGTTATGATAGTGGCAATATCATGGGGCATTTTTGATGGGGGCAATTTTAATGGAGCAGTTTTAAAGGTGGCAATATGATGGGGGCCGATTTGATGGTGGCAATAAGATGGGGCAGTTTTGATGGGGCAGTTTTGATGGTGGCAATTCTGATGGGGCAGTTTTGATGGCATTATGATGAAGGCAGTTTTGATGGCGGCCGTTTTAGCAATTCAGCTATTCAGCATTCCCACGCATTTTCCCCAGGAAATGCATTTTCTAGTTAGTGGGAATGCTTTAGCAGTCCAACTATTGTTATTCGATTTTATTTATTTTTATTACTTTGTACGTTTTTTGGCTCTGCATAACTTCTGCATACTTTTTGCTTTTAAAACCATTCAAATATTAAAATGTTCGTCTCTTTCAGCTGATGATGGGACTTTTTCAACTTTTTTTCTACTATTTATACTTTTTAAAATATTAAGCTTTTTAACACTTTTTTTTAACATTGAACTCAATGCAAGCATGCTTCAGATCCTTAAAATCTTCTTCCTCTCCCAAAAGTTTCAGCTCCTTCCTACTTTCACCTAAAGATGCCAAACAAACTTGAAAATGTTCACAAAATATTTAGCTATCTGGCTATATCTTTTACAGTTTTTGTGAAAAAGCTGTATGTTTAGTGGTCATTTCAGGAATTTCCATTTTAACGGCTTTTGTTGCCATGGTTACCAAAGCTTCTGTTATACAGAGTGATGGGCTGAGGTTGAGGCGCTGGAGCATCTCAGCTCTGATTACAGAGCCCGGGGGAGGGGACAGACACACCATGTACTGATTTATAATAGAGTAATATGATGGGGCAGGTTTGATGGGGCAATTCTGATGGGGCAGTTTTGATGGTGGCAATATGATGGGGCAGTTTTGATAAGGACAATTTTGATGGAGCAGTTTTGATGGTGGCAATATGATAGGGCAGTTTTGATAGTGTCAATATGATGGGGCAGTTTTGATGGGGCAATTCTGATGGGGCAGTTTTGATGGTGGCAATATAATGGGGCAGTTTTGATGGGGCAATTCTGATGGGGCAGTTTTGATCGTGGCAATATGATGGGGCAATTTTGATGGGGCAATTCTGATGGGGCAGTTCTGATGGTGGCAATATGATGGAGCAATTTTGATGAGACAATTTTGATGGGGCAGTTTTGATGGCAATATGATGGGGGCAGTTTTGATGGGAACAATTTTGATGGGGCAGTTTTAATGGCAATATGATGGGGGCCGTTTTAGCAATTCAGCTATTCAGCATTCCCAAACATTTTCCCCAGGAAATGCATTTTCTAGTTATTTATTTAATTTTATTCCGTACGTTTTTTGGCTCTGCATAACTTCTGCATACTTTTAGCTATTAAAAACATTCAACTATTAAAATGTTTGTCTCTTTTAGCTGATGATGGGACTTTTTCATCTTTTTTTCTACTATTTATACTTTATACTTTAAAATATTAACCTTTTTAACACTTTTTTTTAACATTGAAGTCAATGGGAGCATGCTTCAGATCCTTAAAATCTTCTTCCGCTCCCAAAAGTTTCAGCTCCTTCATACTTTCACTTACAGGCGTCAAACAAACTTTAAAATGTTCACAAAATATTCAACTATCTGGCTATATCTTTTCAGTTTGATATCTTTTACAGTTTTTGTGAAAAAGCTGTTTGTTTAGTGGTCATTTCAGGAAATTTTAGCTATTAAATAGTGTGTACTGTGTTGCTTTTGTTGCCATGGTTACCAAAGCTTCTGTTATACACAGGGGGAGGTGGCTGGAGCATCTCAGCTCTGATTACAGAGCCCAGGGGAGGGGACAGACACACCATTTACTGATTTATAATAGAGGAATATGATGGGGCAGTTTTGATGGTGGCAATATGATGAGGCAGTTTTGATGGGACAATTCTGATGGGGTAGTTTTGATGGTGGCAATATGATGGGGCAGTTTTGATGGGGCAATTCTGATGGGGCAGATTTGATGGTGGCAATATGATGGGGCAATTCTGATGGGGCAGTTTAGATGGGGCAATTCTGATGGGGCAGTTTTGATGGGGACAATATTGATGGGGCAGTTTTGATGGTGGCAATATGATGGGGCAGTTTTGACGGGGCATTTCTGATGGGGCAGTTTTGATGGTGGCAATATGAAGGGGCAGTTTTGATGGGGCAATTCTGATGGGGCAATTTTGATGGTGGAAATATGATGGGGCAGTTTTGATAGGACAATTCTGATGGGGCAGTTTTTATGGGGCAATTCTGATGGGGCAGTTTTGATGGTGGCAATATGATGAGGCAGTTTTGATGGGGCAATTCTGATGGGGCAGTTTTGATGGGGACAATTTTGATGGGGCAATTCTGATGGGGCAGTTTTGATGGCAATATGATGGGGGTAGTTTTGATTTTGGCAATATGATGGGGCAGTTTTGAAGGAGCAATTCTGATGGGGCAGTTTTGATGGTGGCAATATGATGGGGCAGTTTTGAAGGGGCAATTCTGATGGGGCAGTTTTGATGGCAATATGATGGGGACAGTTTTGATGTCGGCCGTTTTAGAAATTCAGCTATTCAGCATTCGCACGCATTTTCCCCAGGAAATGCATATTCTAGTAAGTGGGACTGCTTTAGCAGTCCCACTATTGTTATTCGATTTTATTTATTTTTATTACTGGGACTGCTTTAGTTGTCCCACTATTGTTATTTGATTTTATTTATTAGTGGGACTGCTTAAGCAGTCCCACTATTGTTATTCGATTTTATTTATTTTTAATTTTAATTTTATTCCGTACCTTGAGCGCGTAACTTCTGCATACTTTCGGCTATTAAAACCATTCAACTATTAAAATGTTCGTCTCTTTCAGCTGATGATGGGACTTTTTCAACTTTTTTTCTACTATTTATACTTTTTAAAATATTAAGCTTTTTAACACTTTTTTTAACATTGAAGTCAATGGGAGCATGCTTGAAATCCTTAAAATCTTCTTCTCCCAAAAGTTTCAGCTCCTTCATACTTTCACCTAGAGACACCAAACAAACTTTAACATGTTCACAAAATATTCAGCTATCTGGCTATATCTTTTCAGTTTGATATCTTTTACAGTTTTTGTGAAAAAGCTGTTTGTTTAGTGGTCATTTCAGGAAATTTTAGCCATTAAACACAGTGTTCTGTGTTGGTTTTGTTGCCATGGTTACCAAAGCTTCTGTTATACACAAGGAGGGGGGTAGCTGGAGCATCTCAGCTCTGATTACAGAGCCTGGGGGAGGGGACAGACACACCATGTACTGATTTATAATAGAGGAATATGATGGGGCAGATTTGATGGGGCAATTCTGATGGGGCAGTTTTGATGGTGGCAATATGATGGGGCAGTTTTGATGGGGCAATTCTGATGGGGCAGTTTTGATGGGGCAGTTTTGATGGGGACAATTTTTATGGAGCAGTTTTAAAGGTGGCAATATGATAGGGCAGTTTTGATGGGGGCAGTTTTGATGGGGGCAATATGATGGGGGCAGTTTTGATGGGGCAATTCTGATGGGGCAGTTTTGATGGTGGCAATATGACGGGGCAATTTTGATGTGTCAATATTATGGGGCAGTTTTGATGGGGCAATTCTGATGGGGCAGTTTTGATGGGGCAATTCTGTTGGGGCAGTTTTGATGGGGGAATTCTGATGGGGCAGTTTTGATGGTGGCAATATGATGGGGCAGATTTGATGGGGCAATTCTGATGGGGCAGTTTTGATGGCAATAGGATGGGGGCAGTTTTACTGAGGGCTGTTTTAGCAATTCAGCTATTTAGCATTCCCACGCATTTTCCCCAGTAAATGCATTTTCTAGTTAGTGGGAATGCTTTAGCAGTCCAACTATTGTTATTAGATTTTATTTATTTTTATTACTTTGTACGTTTTTTGGCTCTGCGTAACTTCTGCATACTTTTTGCTATTAAAACCATTCAACTATTAAAATGTTCATCTGTTTCAGCTGATGATGGGACTTTTTCAACTTTTTTCTACTATTTATAATTTTTTAAAATATTAAGCTTTTTATCACTTTTTTTAACATTGAAGTCAATAGGAGCATGCTTCAGATCCTTAAAATCTTCTTCCGCTCTCAAAAGTTTCAGCTCCTTCATACTTTCACCTACAGATGCCAAACAAACTTTAACATGTTCACAAAATATTCAGCTATCTGGCTCTATCTTTTCAGTTTGATATCTTTTACAGTTTTTGTGAAAAAGCTTTTTGTTTAGAGGTCATTTCAGGAAATTTTAGCCATTAATCAGAGTGTACTGTGTTGCTTTTGTTGCTAGGGTTACCAAAGCTTCTGTTATACACAGGGGGGAGGTGGCTGGAGCATCTCAGCTCTGATTACAGAGCCCGGGGGAGGGGACAGACACACCATGTACTGATTTATAATAGAGGAATATGATGAGGCAGTTTTGATGGGGCAGTTTTGATGGTGGCAATATGATGGGGCAGTTTTGATAGGGCAATTCTGATGGGGCAGTTTTGATGGTGGCAATATGATCGGGCAGTTTTGATGGGGCAATTCTGATGGGGCAGTTTTGATGGTGGCAATATGATGGGCAGTTTTGATGGGGACAATTTTTATGGGGCAATTCTGATGGGGCAGTTTTGATGGCAATATGATGGGGGCAGATTTGCTCGGGGCCGTTTTAGCAATTCAGCTATTCAGCATTCCCACGCATTTTCCCCAGGAAATGCATTTTCTAGTTATTATTATTTAATTTTATTCCGTACGTTTTTTGGCTCTGCGTAACTACGGCATACTTTTAGCTATTAAAACCATTCAACTTTTGAAATGTTCATCTCTTTCAGCTGATGATGGGACTTTTTCTACTTTTTTTCTACTATTTATACTTTTTAAAATATTAAGCTTTTTATCACTTTTTTTAACATTAAAGTCAATGGGAGCATGCTTGAAATCCTTAAAATCTTCTTCCGCTCCCAAAAGTTTTAGCTCCTTCATACTTTCACCTACAGATGCCAAACAAACTTTAAAATGTTTACAAAATATTCAGCTATCTGGCTATATCTTTTCAGATTGATATCTTTTACAGTTTTTGTGAAAAAGCTTTTTGTTTAGAGGTCATTTCAGGAAATTTTAGCCATTAATCAGAGTGTACTGTGTTGCTTTTGTTGCCATGGTTACCAAAGCTTCTGTTATACACAGGGGGGGGGTGGCTGGAGCATTTCAGCTCTGATTACAGAGCTCGGGGGAGGGGACAGACACACCATGTACTGATTTATAATAGAGGAATATGATGGGGCAGTTTTGATGGGGAAATTATGATGGGGCAGTTTTGATGGGGAAATTATGATGGGGCAGTTCTGATGGTGGCAATATGATGGGGCAATTTTGATGGGACAATTCTGATGGGGCAGTTTTGATGGTGGCAATATGATGGGGCAGTTTTGATAGGACAATTCTGATGGGGCAGTTTTGATGGTGGCAATATGATGGGGCAGTTTTGATGGGGCAATTCTGTTGGGGCAGTTTTGATGGTGGCAATATGATGGGGCAGTTTTGATGGGGCAATTCTGATGGGGCAGTTTTGATGGTGCAATGTTGATGGGGCAATTCTGATGGGACAATTTTGATGGTGGCAATCTGATGGGGAATTTTTGATGGGGCAATTCTGATGGGGCAGTTTTGATGGTGGCAATATGATTTGGCAGTTTTGATGGGGACAATTTTGATGGGGCAATTCTGATGGGGCAGTTTTGATGGCAGTATGATGAGGACAGTTTTGATGGGACAGTTTTGATGGGGCTGTTTTAGCAATTCAGCTTTTCAGCATTCCCACGCATTTTCCACAGGAAATGCATTTTCTAGTTAATTTAAATTTTATTATTCCATACATTTTTGGCTCTGCGTAACTTCTGCATACTTTCAGCTATTAAAACCATTCGACTTTTAAAATGTTCAGCTCTTTCAGCTAATGATGGGACTTTTTCAACTTTTTTTCGACTATTTAAACTTTTTAAAATATTAAGCTTTTTATCACTTTTTTTAACATTGAAGTGAATGAGAGCATGCTTGAAATCCTTAAAATCTTCTTCCGCTCCCAAAAGTTTCAGTGCCTTCATACTTTCACCTACAGACACCAAACAAACTTTAAAATGTTCACAAAATATTCAGCTATCTGGCAGTATCTTTTCAGTTTGATATCTTTTACAGTTTTTGTGAAAAAGCTGTTTAAGTTTAGTGATCATTTCAGGAAATTTCATTTTAAATTAGGGCAACCAGTCTTTTGTTACCATGGTTACCAAAGCTTCTTATACACAGTGATGGGCAGTGGAGGAGGCAGCTGGAGCATCTCAGCTCTGATTACAGATCCTGGTGGACAGCACGGACACACAGTTGGCCGGAGGAGCCTGCAGACCGGTGGTAGCATTGGCTTCAGTCTCTAATGCTATCAGGGTCTGGACTGAGAATATTGAGACAGCCATTCGTGAGGATGTACCAAAAGATGACATCATTAAAGCATTGGAGGAACTCAAATTATCGGCGGACTTCGTAGGGGAAGCAGCAATTGAGTCGGTGAGGTACTCAGCCAGAGCGATGTTGCACACAATTATGGCCAAGAGAGCACTGTGGCTAAAGCCATGGGCAGCCGACGCAGCATTGAAACAAAACTGGTGCAAAATCCCCTTTGACGGGAAGGCTCTCTTTGGGGATAAATTGGAGAAGGCAATCGCTAGAGTAACTGGGGGAAGATCCAGATTGCTCCCCCAGGACAGGAGAGTGAGACGCTCTCGAGTTGTGTCTCCTAAGTTTCAATCCTCCAGGAACAAGAACTTCTCTCACTTTAGGCAAAATAAAGATAACAAAAAATTGAAGTACTCAGGCCACTTTTCTAAAATCCAACAGAGGAGTCTCGCCAATCCCCAGGAGGGGACAAAATCTTTTTGACAGGAGGCCACTCCAACTCACTCCAGTAGGTGCCAGGTTGAAAAGGTTTGCAGAAGTCTGGTCCAGCCGGTGCAAAGATCCTTGGGTGGTATCTCCAGTCCATTTTGGTCATTTCTGGACATTCCTAGATCATCCCCCACAAGACTCGTTCATCCTAACAAAACAACCAATTTCTCAAAAAGCGGAGGCTCTGCAGAAATACCTTCACCTGCTCCTAGTTCAACAAGCAGTAATTCCTGTCCCTCCATCCAAGAGATTCACAGGATTCTATTCTCCACTCTTTCTTATTCCCAAAAAGAGTGGGGAGTGGAGACTAGTAGTGGATCTGAAAAGATTAAACCATTTTATGCAGTTGGACTCTTTCAATATGGAATCCTTACATACGATCATCCAGATGGTCCAACCAGGAAACTGGATGATCTCCTTAGACTTACAAGATGCTTATTTCCATGTCCCTATTCTCCCTGCCTTCCAGAAATTCTTAAGGGCGGTAGTGGGTTCCACACACCTCCAGTTCCAGTGCCTCCCTTTCGGGCTGTGCACATCCCCAAGGATATTCTCGAAGGTGTTAATTGCAGTCCTGGCACCCCTCAGGGAAAAAGGACTGCAAGTTTTTCACTTTCTGGACGACATCCTACTGCTAGCGTCTAGTCCACGCCAACTGTTGGAACACAGGAAAATGCTCCTGTCCACCCTGAGGGAATTTGGATGGTAGGTGAATACAGAGAAGAGTCTCCTGAGCCCAACTCAGGTAATGATTTACGCTCTTTTCAATACCTTAACTGGAACAGTGTGCCTCCCACCCAGAAAGTGACGGCGATTGTCCAGAAGATGTGCTATGTAAGAATACTCTCTCACCTGTCAGCCTCAGGTTGTTTAAGTCTAATCGGGACCATGTCATCCTGTATCCCGATGCTACCCTGGGCTCATTGGCATTTGAGGACTTTTCAAATGGGCTTCCTAACGCAATGGAGGAGGAAATCACTGTATCAATGCATTGCGATCTCGGCTTCCACGAGATGGAGTCTCCTCTGGTGGTCAAAAGAGGATGCAATCTCAAATCCTCGTCTTCTTCATTGTCGCTCCTGGACCATTCTCACCACCGATGCAAGCTCGATGGGTTGGGGAGCACACTCCGATCACCTTGCGATTCAAGGGAGGTGGGACGTTCCCTTGAAAGGGGTAGTCTCCAATGTCTTGGAATTACGGGCAGTCTATCTAGCCCTAGTGATTCTGGGAGAACATCTGCACCAGAAGCAAGTCCTAGTACATCTGGACAACAGAGCGGCAGTATCGTATATACAGCGTCAGGGGGGAACCCACAGCATCACTTTACTGAGAGAAGTAGAACCCATTATGTTGTAGGTGGAGAGAAATTTGCTAGATCTGAAAGCGGTTTACCTGCCAGACCATCTGAATCAAGAGGCGGATCATCTGTCTTGCTGTTTTCAAGACAACAATGAATGGTCTCTTCACCCTTCGGTGTTCAATTGGATCAGGAGTCTCCAAAATCCTCCGGAAATCGACCTTTTTGCCTCTCCAATGAATGCCAAATTGCCAAGATTTCTCTCCCGCTTGCCTTATCCCCGATCAGAAGCAGTAGATGCCCTATCAAGCCCATGGCATTGCAAGACGGCATATGCGTTCCCTCCCAGACCCTTGATTTCCAAGTTCCTACTCAGATTGATGAGTGAACCAGTCAAAGTGGTAGCTATTCTTCCTTACTGGCCAAGGAGGCCATGGTTTTCCTGGGAAATGAGCCTTAGCATGGGTCCCCCAATCAAGATTCCGGTGTTTCCTCAGCTTCTCTCCCAAGGGAGATTTGTGCATCCAGCTCCTCATAAGCTGAACCTACATGTTTGGATGTTGAAAGGGAGACATTCCAGTCTTTAGGGTGTTCTGCAAATGTGATTTGGACACTTTTAAAAGCCAGAAAACCCTCCACCAATTATTTGTATTCAAAAATATGGAATAAGTTCAAGTTGTTTGTAACAGACAAATGTGCGGATCCTACAATACCTTCCACCACACTAATCTTGGAATTTTTGCAAACTGGCTTGGACCTTGGTTCATTTAAAGTCCAGGTGGCAGCGATTTCGGCAGCTACCCAGAAAAGATGGGCAGAAGACGCACTCATCATTCCATTAAAACGTTCCTTTCCTGCTTGGGATCTGCCCTTTGTACTGGACTGTCTGACTGTTCAGCCTTTCGTTCCAATAGAATCCGCGTCCTTATGGAACCTGATGCTCAAAACAGTCTTTCTAATTGCAGTGACGTCAGGGAAAAGAGCCTCGGAATTACAAGCTTGGGGGGCAGAAGAGGAGCACATAGCCTTCTTTCCGGATAGGGTGGAACTGCGGACAGTTCGGGGATTTGTCCCAAAAGTCTCTTGTCGGGCCACTCTCTCGGAAGTTTGGGCACTGCCTACCTTTACGGATCCACTCTCAGGTTCGCTGCAAGAATTGGATATTTCCAAGGTGTTAAGATGCTACCTGCAAGCCACAAGTCCCTTTAGAGCATCAAACAAACTATTCATACTTCCTTGGGGCAGAAATAGAGGGAAAGAAGCTACATCAAGAACTATCGCTTCCTGGATTTGCAAGCTGATCCAAAAAGTGTATAGGGCTAGAGGGATGGATCCTCCAGCGGTAAAAGCCCACTCAACAAGAGCAGTCTCTTCATCATGGGCGGCAAGGGCTAATGTCTCTCTGGAAACCATTTGTAAGGCGGCCACATGGGCATCCCCAAACAAGTTCATGCGGCATTACAGAATTGATCCAGGAGCACTCACTTCAGTGGAGTTTGGGAGAAGGGCAATTGAGTCGCATTACCTTGATAAAATTTTCTTTATGAGCATTACCCACCCTGTTGTTAGCTACTTATTGTATCAGAGGTATGCTGCCATGGAGGCACCAGGAAAACGGAAAATTCTTTCATATTTACCGTAATTTTCCTTTCCTGGTGCCTATCCATGGCAGCATACATGCCCTCCCTTGGTATTCAATATAATAGGAGAATGCTATTGGGGGGTATGATTGTCACTTTTATAATGTATTAACTATCCTGAGGGGAGGACTCCAGGGGCGGAGCTTATCACAGGTATGCTGCCATGGATAGGCACCAGGAAAGGAAAATTACGGTAAGTATGAAACAATTTTCCGTTTTATAGCTTCTTCATCCGTGCAGGAAGCATTAAGTATTTTTAGCTGAGATGTAGTTAATGTGGGAAGAGGAATGTTCACCATACAGGAGAAAGCAGAAGCAGGGATAGGAGATGAGGGTTTGGCTAATAATTCTATGTACATTTTTAAAAAAATATTTAAGATATGTGGCCAGAAGGGGTATGTAATTTATAGACATGGGTCAGTTTAAGGGTTTGGTTTAGTTTCCTGGCAAACATTGCTGTATAAAAATTACTAGAAAGGAGGATTTTAGCTTTTGACCACCTTAGCACTTTCTCTGTTTTATATGAAAAGAGAGAATCTAACTCATTCTTCTTTTTTGTAATTAGAGAGAGAAGTGTCTTATCATAAGTATGATAATGTGATTTTTATAAGTTATCTAACTCCCAGGTAAGCGCTAAAATAGCGCTCCAACCTGCTTTAAAAGCCATCCAGGCTGAGGTGACAGATACAGTATATCCGGTGTAGTATTAAGCCCAAAATATTCCTCAATTTTACTTTCAAAGATTATTATTGGATTTTTCAGCAAAGTACAATCAAAAAAACAAAACAATAAGAACAACAGATGTGTTTACAATAGAGAAAGTATAAGACCCCTTTTACACTGGGGCGCTTTGCAGGTGCTACAGCGCTACAGCGCCAAAAATAGCGCCTGCAAAGCACCCTGAAGCAGCCGCTGCTATCTCTCCAATGTGAAAGCCCCGAGGGCTATTACACTGGATTGGTGCGCTGGCAGGACGCTGAAAAAAGTCCTGCTAGCAGCATCTTTGGAGTGGTGAAGGAGAGGTGTATACACCTCTCCTTCAACGCTGCTGCCCATTGAAATGGCATAGCGCTGCTGCAGCGGCCCTTTGTGGGCGGTTTTAACCCTTTTTCGACCGCTAAAACCGGGTTAAAACCCGGTTAAAACCGCCCCGCTAGCGGCCGAATACCAACGCTAAAACAACAGTAAAGCGGCGTTAAATATAGTGTTGCTTTACCTCCGACACCGCCCCCGACCCAGTGTGAAAGGGGCCTAATGTCGGATGCATGTTCAGAAAATGTACAGCCCTTTAAGATGGAGGTGGAGGATGGTAATAATGAGACACCCTTAATAAGAATATTGCTAGGTAATTTGGGTGTGCAGCGGTATGGACACCTGAGAAGTACAATAGCCCCGTTCCCCCAGACACCCCAATTGGGATCAAACTGTGTCATGCGGAGGTGGGTAAAGCATCAAGCTTCTCAATGTACCCTTCAGTTAAGACTATAAATCATGAGTTGTAGCACCCCCTCATGTTAAAGCAAGTGAAGAGAGCTTTAAGGTTATCTATTGCCCTAATGGGGTCGGTGGATAGTAAGAATTAAGGCAGATCTCAGCAATCGATAGAAACTCAACATTAACCTCTCAAATTCTCCATAACTGTCTGGAAAGGTTCCATCCACTGGTAATATCTATCATTTGGTGTGCAGTACTGAGGTCCCCCGGCAGGTGTCTCCTGGCAGTTTGGAACTGTCAAGAGAGTTTTCCACTGCTGGTGTTATGTCATCTTTGGGCCGCAGTACTGGCGTCCACCAGCGGATGGATCCTGGCAGTGTGGAGCAAACAGCACCTCCTGCGATCAGGTGTCACCTGAGGCTAATTGCAGGTGTGCATATAAATACCCGGCAAGCATTCACATGCTTGCCCTGGTATTGTCCTTGCGCCCTAACCTGTTAGCCTGCAACCTGTAACCTGTAACCTGAATCTGAACCTGGACCTGAGCCTGTACCTGATCCCATCCTGATCCTGCCCTCCTGTGTTCCTGTTCCCCTGTAGCCTGATCCCATCCATCATCTCCCTCTCCTGTCCTGCCCTTTGTTATCTGCTGATCTTCTGTATATGACTCTGGCCTGACTAACGTGTTTGATTTTGGTACTTCCCTTTGGCTGTATATATTATCTGTTGTCTGTGGGTTTCTGTTGGTTAGTTGAGCACTATTTGTATTTTGGGTGTTTACTTGTTTACTACTTATCTTTAATAACGTTTATATTATTCACCTTACATGCGTTTTGGTTTCCTCTTTGCAGTCCACACAGTCTGGTCACACCTGTTCATGACAATAAAGCCCCATACACACTATCAGATTTTCTGCTGATTTTTGTCTTCGGATTTACCAAAACCATATAATCTGAGGTCAAACCTTAGGAGATTCAATTTGTATGCAATCAGGCAGGCCCTTGCACTACATGGTTTTGGTAAATCTGAAGACAAAAATCAGCAGAAAATCTGATAGTGTGTATGGGGCTTAACTGTTGAAGTAGGAATGAGAATTTAGCTCTAAGAAGAAGAGCAGGGTAAGCATGATAGAGAATAGAAGTAGTGAGAGAAAGAAGAGATAAGAGACCGGAATAGAGGCAATCGATCATGCAGATCTAGAAACCTATATGGTTACCCTTAAAGTGATATTTTCATGTAGTTAGCCCATGGTTCCCAAGTTGACTCAAATTTCTCCAAAGTATTTAGGAGCTTACTGACCATCTTCTCCTGGGCCATGATCCAGGAAACGTTCCTCTTAGCGCTCATGAAAGATACATAGGTGGTTATTTACTAAAGGCAAATCCACTTTGCACTACAAGTCTAAAGTGCACTTGAAATTGCACTGAAAGTGCACTTGTAAGTGCAGTCGCTGTAGATCCGAGGGGGACATGCAAGGAAAATAAAAAACAGCATTTTAGCATGCACATGATTGGATAATACAGTCAGCAGAGCTTCCCCTCATTTCAGATCTACCCCTCAGATTTACAGCGACTGCACTTCCAAGTGCACCTTCATTGCAATTTCAAGTGCACTTTGCACTTGTAGTGCAAAGTGGATTTGCCTTTCGTAAATAACCCCCATGGAAGGCTTCCATGCCTTAGCTATAGTCATTTTAACACCTGTGAGAACAAACAGAATCAGTTGCTGTAAGCTTTTAGTGGCAGCTGTAATTGGGAAATTGAGTAGAGCAATGTGTGGGGATTTTGGGATGGAAAGGTTTGAGATCTTCCGAAGCATGTTGAAAACCTTATTCCATAAACCTCTAATTGTGGGACAATCCCACCAAACATGTAACACGTCTCCAATACGGTCACAATCATGGAAGCAAATTGAAGAGATAGATAAAGCTTTGACAGTCTCTCAGGGACTAAGTATCATCTCATCAAGACTTTAAGGTTAGCTTCGGCTAACGCTACATTTAAGATACCTTTGGATCCCTGAGAAAATTTTTATGCCATGTCTCAAGATCCCATTCTTGATCTAGATCCCTTTCCTAGGCCAGCATGTAAGGAGTCTTGGTGTGGTTTGAAGAGATTGATCTGTATATCACTGAAATCCCCCCTTTTGCTCCATGGTCTGACCACACCACAGTTCATAGGGTGTGAGACTCGGTGGGTTGGGTTTGGTGTTCCATATTCTATGTAAGAAGTGGGAAATTTGAGTTAACCGAAAATTCTCTGAGGTAGGCATCTCTAATATGCTCATCCAATATCCTTTAGTTAGAGGGCCAGACTGTAGAAAGAAGTGACCGATTCTATATAAGCCTTTGTCCAGCCATCATTTGAAAGCATGAATTTCTAAGCCTGGTGGAAACTGTGTGTTCCTAAAGATATGTGCCAGCGTTCTAATGTTGGAAACAAGTTAATTTCTAAGGGATCCCTAAAGAGCAAAGGAGTGGGAAAGGGTCAGAGCAAGGATCGGTGGTCTAAGTTTAAGAGGACACCATAGTAAGCAATCTAGGGTGTAACGTGAAGCCGCCTGCCTCTCTATACTTATCCATCCATGGAGTCCGGTGCTTAAGTAAATTCCAGACAGTTGAGCTAATTGGGCTGCCTGATAATACCAGTAGAGGTTAGGTAATTCTAAATTGCCTTGCGTGCGGGGGCGAAAAATCACCGCTCTAGATAAGTGGTGACCCTTCGAGCCCCAGACAAATTTCTTTCAAAGTATTTTATTTTCATAAGACGTAGAACAGAATGACAATGAAAGCATAGCACTATCACTATGAATGCATGGTACAAAAAGATAGGCGGGCTACATTCTTTGTCGGTACAATACAGTGAAATAAGAAGGTATAAAGAGAACCAACCAGACTATATAGCATTTTAAACTACCAATTTGGGGGGTTGATTTAAGTAAAAGCTACCTCCCGGCCCGCCGTCTGTGAAGGAAATCCCGTGAGCAACCGAGAGGCCCCTCTGACCCGGCTATGGCCTGTGGAAGAGGGTCCCATCCCCCCGGCACCCCTGACGCATCATGCTGTTCTAGGGAGAGGGGCCCCCCACCGAGCGGAGAGCCCCTACTTTTAGATCTGCTGTCTCTAGAGCGGGATTCTGGAAGTGTACCAGGTGTAGAAGACAAAATCCCTGTAACAAAAGAGGACAGACCCCAGAGAAGAAAGAGGGGAAAAGAACAGAAGGAGGAGGGGGAGAGGGTTGGGGAATAAGGTTTGCGTCTCTCAATTATTGTCTTGGTATTGGCCTGGAAGAAACCCTGGGTAAATAGCTATGCCCATAAGTTTAGCCCACGGTTCCCAGATCATCTCAAGTTTCTGTTTTGTATCATTGAGGCTGCTCGCCAATTTCTCCTGGGCCATGATCCAGGATATCTTACTGGTCGCTGCCCTTGTGGAAACTGTGGGTTGCTTCCAAGCTCTAGCCAGAGTTATTTTGGCTCCCAGAAATATAAGATGAATCAGTTTGCAATTGTGCTTGTAGAGGCAAGGAACGCGTGTGTTCAGTAGAGCGATTTCAGAAGACCTGGGGATCGCACATCCAGTTGCTCTTTTGATTAGATTAAATATCTTTTTCCAGAAAGGCCTAATTCTGGGGCACGTCCACTACACATGCAAAATTGTGCCTATGAGTTGGCAACCTCTAAAACATAGGGGGTCAACTGATGGAAAGATTTTTGCCAGGCTAGCTGGTGTCATGTACCATCTGGTCATAATTTTTATATTTGCTTCCATAAGGGAGGTATTGATAATTCCTTTGTATGCCGATGCAATTGCTGATTGCCAAGTCTCCAGGCTCCACTGGAATTGTAGATCCTGCTCCCAGGCTAACATGTATGAAGATTTGCCACGGGGTTGGGAAAGTGACGCATAGACGATTGATATACCTTCTCTCTGCTCCATGGCCGACCACACCAAAGTTTGTAATTGGAAAATTTCAGGGATTCAGTTTATCCAACCATATGCTTTGCAGGAAGTGATTGATTTGGCTAAACCGAAACCGTTCCGAGTGTGGAAGGTCTAGTTTACTGATGCATTGTGCAAGGGTTATGGGACCTCTAGACATGAAGAAATGGCCTATCCTGTACAGCCCCTTGTCTAGCCACCACTGGAGCCCTAGACAAATTTCATGATTTGGCCTGTAGGTGTCTACGGTGTTCTCTAGATATTGGGATAGGGAGAGACCTAAAGAAATATAAGATTTGAGGAAGGGTCATCTTTATTGATTTAATCTCCCCAAGCCCGGAAAGGTCCAGGGGCGCCCATTGAGCAAGTTCAGATTCTATTTTCTTGAACAGGGGAGGATAGTTGGTGGAATAAAGCTGATCTATTCTGGGAGTTAGTGTGATTCCCAAGTATGGGATCCATGTGTTACTCAAAGAGAACCTGAATTGTCCTTGGAGGGTTGAAACCAGAGGAGGTTGATATTTAGAGCTTGTGATTTATTATATTTAACACACAGGCTCGAGGCTTTCGAAAATATTTCTAGGATGTGACAGACATTGGGGAGAGAAGTCACAGAGGAAGTTATAAAGAGTAACAAGTCGTCTGCAAATAAGGCACACTCATGGGTTTGGGGTCCCCTTCTAATGCCGTGTATGACAGAATGGTCCCTGATAGCTATTGCGTGGCTTGCAACGGATGGAATAGGCAGCACAGAGTGAGAGCTCTGCCGAAATCCTGAGCATTCATCCTGGAAACAACGATCCTGTCATGCCTGCACAGCTCACCACCTATACCGGAGGGTCCCTCTCCTCCGCAAGCCAGTGGTGCAATTTTTACCACACTTTGGCGGCAGACATGTCCCGCAAGAGTGACAAGGACATTCAGCAGGCCGCAGAGCATGGAGGCTAAGATGGTGCCCGGACCCAGCGTTCGGCCAAGGAAGCGGCCATGAGGATGTTTGGAGGCACTCTGGGGAGAGGGGGCTTACCGAAAATACCCTCACAGCTCCTGGAAGCATCTGATATGGACTCCCCAACAGAAGCTCTGGAACAAGTGTGGATGGAGGATGACGCACGGGCTTCCTCATGGGACACAGTAAGTACACCTGCTCCTACACCTGCTCCTAACATGACTCCGAGGGCCCTGACAGAACAAGACAATTCAACCCCTGAACCGACCCTGCGAGACATTTTTGCAGCAGTAACCTTCTGCAACACTTCTATCAACACACTGACTAATGAAATCAAAGGAGCAAAACTGGAACTGAATATGGTTAGACAGGACATGCAGAAGCTGCATGATCGCACAGCTGCACTGGAGGACAGAGTGAGCAATGCGGAGGATGATGTTGCTCCCCTGCAGAGGGAAGTCCGTCATATGGAATCTATTATCACTGGCCACACGGCCCGCTTAGAAGACATGGAAAATGAACAGAGATGCAATAATATCCGTGCAGTAGGCATACCTGAGAGGCCTGGGGGTAAAAACCCTGTGGCGTTTATTGAGAACTGGTTGGTTAACACATCCGGTAAAGGCTCTTTTTCCCCATGTTTGCGGTGGAGCGCGCCCACAGAGTTCCACCTAGGCAGGCTAAACCTGGTGAACCTCCCAGACCGTTCCTGTTCAAAATGCTGAACTTTAAAGATCGGGATGCCATCCTGTACCAGGCCAGGACCAGAGGTGCCCTCATGAGAATAGATAATGCCCACATATCTTTCTACCCAGACTTTTCTGCTGATCTGCAACGTCGCAGAGCCAAGTTTACTGAAGTCAAGAAGCGTCTCCGCAAATATGAGGTCATTTACGCCATGTTGTACACTGCCAAACTTAGAATTGCTGCCAACGGTGAAACGCAGTTCTTTGACAACCCTGCCAGCGCATCTATGTGGCTGGATCACATGGAACACACCCTCAAGAAAGCACAAGCATCTATGGCCTGATGAAGACATGCTCCCCTTTTCTTTTCTCTTTTCTCCCCTTTCCCCCGCGTGAAGCGGATGCCAGGCAAGAAGATTTGGACATATTTTTCCCTTTTTATTCAACCTTCCTACAGGCGAAGAGGAAGACGAATGTTAATTACACTATTCTTTACCGATGAGTTGGACCCGCAAGTCCTTTTGAATCAGAGTTGTACTGAGACGTTGGGCCCCCCACTACACTTTTTGTTTTTTGTTCCACATTATGTGGAGGTGTTTTTTCTTTGTTCATACTGACCTCTGCTCTGATTTACCAACCAAGGATATATCTATGTGGCGGATACCGTCACTATCATACATGTATTTTACTTGGCACACCAGGTTTTTTCTCAAAGCTGTCAGATGGAGATGTAGAATGCCCCTGGGTGAACCTCTGCACCTGACATTGCTTCCTGTCAATGATTATTCATATGCCTTACTATGTCTAGTGTTTGCACTATAGTTTCATGGAATGTGAGGGGGCTGGGTGATGGAGTGAAACGGGTGGCACTTTTCTCCACGATTAAGGCGTACAAGCCTTTAGTGATATGCCTGCAGGAAATACACCTGCAGAACAACTCCATATCTATGCTCAAAAACCGTGGTTACCCCACTCAGTTCCACTCCACCAACACTGCTTACTCGAGAGGCGTCAGTGCACTATTGCACTCCCTGATAGACGATCAGGGACGATATATATTTCTACTCTGTAAAATAATAGGACTGACATGTATAATTGCTAATATCTATGTCCCTCCACCCTTCTCCTTTGACAGTCTGAAACAATTAGCTCAATTCATGGCCACATACCCCAACGTCCCTGTTTGAGTGTTGGGAGACTACAATAATGTAATGGATAAAACACTAGATAAATGCCCGTCTAGACCTGGCCATGCTCCCCAGCCAGGTGGACCCACCCCCTTTGCAAGATTCTTATTGGAAATTCGTCTGCGAGATGTGAGGAGGGACCAGAACCCTACCGTGCAGTGTTATGCCCCGTACACACGGTCGGACTTCGTTCGGACATTCCGACAACAAAATCCTAGGATTTTTTCCGACAGATGTTGGCTCAAACTTGTTTTGCCTACACACGGTCGCACAAAGTTGTCGGAATTTCTGATCGACAACCACGCGGTCACGTACACCACGTACGACAAGACTAGAAAAGGCCGGTTCAGAACCAAGCGCGGCACCCTTTGGGCTCCTTTTGCTAATCTCGTGTTAGTAAAAGTTTGGTGAGAGACGATTCGCGCTTTTTCAGACTCGTGGCTTTCAGATCGTTTTCTGCCATTCAGTTTGTGCTTGTGGGTTTGTATCTGCTCTTCAGTGCGTGCAGTCAGTTCGTATCAGAGTTTTCTGTGTGATCTTGCCTGCTCGTTGCTGTTTTTCAGGTCGCTCTTCACAGGCCTTGCTGTTCTTCAGTGCGTTCTGTTACTTCGTTCTGAGCAGCCGACCGTTTTCTAGCCATGTTTCGTATGCATACTCCTCGTAGAGTTCGTGCTGTGCGGGGGCTTGGTGTTGGGGTCCTGACCTTGACACAAGTCCAGTCCATGAACAGGGTGGGGAGGAGTTCATGGACCAAGAATTGGTTGCTTCAGCGTGACCAGTTCTCTCATATGCCTTTGCTCCGTGAGATCCGTGAGAATAATCCTGATGATTTCAGGAACTTTCTCAGGATGACGGACCCCGTGTTTCACCGTCTGTTGGCTTCGCTGACCCCCTATATCAGCAGGCAGGATACATGCATGAGGCAAGCCATCACTCCGGAGCAGAGGTTGGTCGCTACCTTGCGGTATTTGGCCACAGGGAGAAGCCTGCAGGACTTAAAGTTCTCGACAGGCATCTCCCCCCAGGCTCTGGGTATCATTATCCCAGAGACCTGTTCTGCCATCATACAGGTCCTGCAGAAGGAGTATATGAAGGTAAGATTTTTATTCTTTTATATCACATTTTATTGTATTGAATGTTTGCTAATATATTGTATTTCTTTCCTCATTCCCTATTTACCATGATTGGAATATGCTGTGAATGTCCCCTTTGTCCTCATGCATACTGGATTTTTATGTAATTATTATTTTATGTCCTTCATACATATTTGCCCTTCACTAACCTCCCCAGCATGGTGTCTCCTGCCCTATATTCACCTCATGTAGTCACTTAACAATGTATTTTATCAGCTCCATAGTAGTGCTTTACCCCAAACACCCCCTAAAATGTTTGATAATGTTATTTTTGTTTTAAATTCAGGCAGAGTGCCAGAGGCTTTTTTTTGTGGTGTCCCCAAATAATTTTTAGTAACCCTCCCTCCCCCAACTGCTAAGTCAGCTGATCACAATTCTCTATCCTCAATCATCTATCTGCTGACTTTGCCAAACCCATACACATTATACCCATCTCTTTACTGGTCAGGTTTATGGATGAATTCCCCAAAGCATGTAGTGCAAGGGCCTGCCTGTATACTTTCCAATGGTACTGTTTAAAGTTTTTGTATCCTATTATTATCTTGATAGGTAATAGCAGAATGTTCAAATGTGCTCAAATGTGTACAGTGTGTATTTATATCTTTGTATTATGACACTTCTTACCTGTCCAGTAGTCTGCCAATAGTGTAACTAAGGAGGGGCTGTTCCAAGTAATACCCATTATTTAGGCATTCATCTCTCAATGAAGTGAAGAGGGTTACCTGTCCAAGAGTCCCCCCCCCCTAAAATGTTAGAAATGGCCCATGAGAGGGGGGGAGGGGGAATATGATAGGTGTACCTTATACTTTGTTGTTGTTAAATTCCCCTTAATAAATGCTATCTGGAGGTTGGCCCATAATGTTTGTGTCTAATCTGCTTGCCATGTTTCTGTGAAAAAATAGTAATGTTTATTGTTTTTTCCTCAACAGTTTCCTTCAACGCCACAGGAATGGCAGACTGTGGCCTCCCACTTTGCCCAGCGGTGGGACTTTCCTAACTGCGGAGGGGCAATTGATGGGAAACATGTCCACATCGTCCCTCCACCCAACTCGGGGTCGTACTATTATAATTACAAGGGGTTTAATAGTATAGTGATGTTGGCGGTGGTGTCGGCTAATTACGAGTTCCTGTATGTGGACGTGGGGAAGAATGGCCGGATGTCCGATGGTGGAGTCATCGCCCAGACGGAGTTCTACAGGCGTCTCCAGAATGGCAGCTTGGACTTGCCACCTCCAGAGGACAATGTTGAAGGTCTCCCATTTGTGTTCGTTGCTGATGAAGCATTTGCGCTGGGGGACCACCTGATGCGGCCATTCCCGATGAGGACCCTAACCCCGGAACAGAGGGTTTTTAATTACCGGCTGGCCAGAGCCCGAAGAGTGGTGGAGAACACATTTGGAATCCTGCCCAGCCGGTTCCGATTATTTCTGACACCCATCCATATGGCGGAGTATAAACTGAAACATATAATACTTGCCTGCTGTGTTCTCCATAATTTTTTAAGAAAACATTCAGCCAATTATGCTGGCTCAGTTGGGCCTGAGGCCGGAATCCCAAATCCATCAACACTGACGGCGCTTGAAAGTGGCCGTCCTGGCTTGCCCTCCCTGAGTGCCCGTGATGTCCGGTTACGATACCTGGAGTTCTTTGCGGGTAGGGGGGCTATCAATATGCCAGACAATCTGTGAAACCTTTTTCAAATAAAAAACAACCAAAAGAAATTCTTTGTGGACATTTACTGCTTGTGTTTGTTTTAGCTGACCCTGACAGAAATGTGTTGAGTGCAGAAAATGTCGTGATTGGGTAACCTTATAAAAAACAGTGTTTGCTGGTACTTCCTAAATGCAAAAACACATTTCACTACAAGTGCACTTGCAACTGCACTGAACCTGCACTTGTAGTGCAAAGTGTATTTGCCCTTAGGAAATAACCCTCATAGTGTTGAGACAATAATCCACACATTCTTGAGTAAGCCACTTTTTTATACCTGCACAATCACATGTGCATTTACCAAAGGTTTTTAAAACAAACCAACATGTTTGTTGTATAACAATTTTTGCAGTAGCATTATCAAAAATCGAAATATCCATTTCAGATAAAACAGGCCTGTGTAAAACCAACAAGAAAGCCAAAAAACTTGAACTTACAAAGTTCACATTAGGTAAAACAGTGATTGCCCTGGATCCAGTCTGGTCAGCCAAAAAATGCAGCCTCTTGTGGTACCACAGCCTGGGGACACACATGTCATCTGCTGCTTTCCGGATCTCTGCGAATTCTGGACCAGACTGCCCTCCCTTACATATGAACTCCTCAGGCCACCAATTTTGATGTTGAAGAATTGATGTCTGCCGTGGGGGTCCCAGGCTTCACTAATTTCTCATGTTGATCCAGTGTTGCCTTCCTCTTTGTTTGGTTCTGATCCCTTAATAAAGGATTTTTGTTTTGAATTATACTCTCCTATGTGTTTTACTTCAAAAATGACAGTTGGTTTCTGAGGATTCAGGTACATTTCAAATATACAATGTGAAATGAACAAGGGACACCAACACCAAACAATCTCCTGGAGATTAAATAATACAAGATATCAATGGTGTTGGGGTAACTTGACACACAAAACACACACAAAAATATTCTGGAGTAAAAATAAAAATAACATTGAACAAAGATCAGCCTTGGAAAAAATCCAAACATTAAAGAAAAAAAAAGGCTTAAAATCCAAAAAAAAAAAAAAAAACTAATATAAAACTGTCAGATGTGACAACTAATAACAATATATTCAGGGAATCCCACTAAAAAATCACAAATAAAAGTTTGTGAGAAGTGTGTGTGAATATGAGCAGCAAAACTACTTAATTCTCGTCACATTATAAAGAAGAAGAGAGTGCGCTGTATTAAACCATTTTTAACATTGCAGCGTGACGAAAGTGCTGTATCCATTGCGAACGCTAAGTTTACCAGAACGAGCTGTCCCGTGTCGGAATTTCTTCTGAGCATGCGTGGCACTTTGTGCGTTGGAACAGGCCACACACGGTCGGAATTGACGCGATCGGATTTTGTTGTCGGAAAATTTTATCTCCTGCTCTCCAACTTTGTGTGTTGGAAAATCCGATGGAAAATGTCCGATGGCGCCCACACACGGTCAGAATTTCCGACAACAGGCTCCGATCGGACATTGTCCATCGTAAAATCCAACCGTGTGTACGGGGCATTATTCATGTTTCTCAGCATCATACAAATGCCTTTGCCGCATAGATCTATGTCTAACTAATGACTTGGCACATGCACTAACTGAATCTGTGAAATATGCTCCACGAAACATTTCTGATCACTCTCTTGTAAGTGCTACTATAATGACATCACCAACCCTGCATCGTAAGCTATGGAAGGTAAACCCCTTCTGGTTCACAATATTCCCAAGTACCAACTCGATACTCAGAGCTCTGGCAGAGTTTGTGCATCTTAACCAGGGCACGGCCAGACCGGCGGTGGTCTGGGATACCCTAAAAGATCACCTCAGGGGCCTAATCATTAAACAAATTAATGAAATCAAGACTAAAACTAAAGAGTGGGAGAATTTGGTGATGGATGAGGCTGCCAGGGTGGAGGAAAGGTACATTGTGACCCCTTCTTTGGAGTCAGAGCGTAAATGGCAGGAAGCACAGGCCCTATATCAACAAGTTTCCATCACTGCTGCGGAGTTCAAGAGGTTTTTCCTACAGCAAAAATATTTTAACGAGGGGAAAAACACAGGTCACTTACTAGCTATGATAGCTAAAACCCAGCAGAGCACGACCCATATAGAGGCCATCCAAAATGTAGATGGCGCAACAGTTACAGATCAGACCCACATACCTGATGTGTTCTCACAATTCTTTAAAGACCTTTACACATCTAAGGTACATCCCACACAAGAAGAATTGGCCCATTTTCTGGACCAGTGCTCTCTCCCCGGGTGTCACAGCAGGGTATAGCTGCCTTTAATGCACCACTGAAGCTAGAGGAATTATCATTGGCGGTAGCACAGATGGCCAAAAACAAAGCCCCGGATGCTGACGGATTGCCCACAGAAACATATGGGAAATATGGGGACACTCTTCTACCTAACCTACTAAAAACCCTTAACAGCACCTTTCAGGAAGGTAGCTTACCTGCCTCTATGAATGAGGCTATTATTATAGTGATACCAAAACCGGGCAAGAACCCACTACAACCAGACTCCTATAGGCCTATATCCCTGCTTAATGCAGACATCAAACTATTGGCACGTGTATTGGCCACTAGACTTTCGGGACTGGTGGCAGAACTGGTCCACTCTGACCAGTCTGGCTTCATTCCGGCTAGATCTACGGCACTGAATATCCGAATTCCAGTGGATAACTCGGGCAACTGAGCCATCTTCTCTCTCGATGCTGCCAAAGCTTTTGACAGCATGGAGTGGAAGTATCTGTGGGAGGTTTTGTGACGCTTTGGTCTGGGCGATAACTTTATTTCATGGGTGCAGCTTTTGTATGCTGCCCCTATGACCAGTGTAAGGATAAATGACTCCCTTTCAGAACCCTTCCCTTTGTCTGTTGTCACCCCTGCTATTTGCCCTTGCACTGGAGCCTCTGGCGGGTATGGTTCCGGCCTCCCCTGACATTACAGGCTTCCGCAGAGGACAAGGGGAGGAAAAGATTTCCTTATATGTGGATGACACCCTACTGTATTTGGGAGATACCGACTGCTCTCTGAGAGCGGTAATGCACTTAATTGATCAGTTTGGACAATTATCGGGCTTTGCCATAAACTGGCATAAGTCGGCTCTGTTGCTGCTGAATCCGTTACCGGCACCTTTGCCAGAGGACGTATCCCACATACAAGTGGTATCATCATTCAAATACTTAGGAATAGTGGTGACTGGGGACACACAAGACTACATAGCCCTAAATCTAAAACCCATACTGCAAAAGTTCCAGCAAAAGCAGGCTAGTTGGAGTAGATTGCCGTTGTCGGTGACTGGTCGCATAAATCTCATAAAAATGATCTGGGCACCACAGCTGTTATACATTTTACACAATGCCCCGATCTGGATACCACAATACTGGTTTCGGCACATGGATTTGCAATTCAGATCTCTCACATGGAGAGGTGGAGTGGCGAGAATTAAACTGGCCACGCTACAACTACCTAAAGACCAGGGTGGCATGGCGGTTCCGCATCCCCAAATGTACTACCTGGCGGCACAGCTTCAGCATTTCACGGGTTGGGACCTCGGGACGGGATCAGACCCCTCCAGAGGTCTCCTCCTGGGCCCTGACACAGACTACACTGCCCTATCTCATATGGAACTGTGTTGTCACTAAAATAAACAATGTTTTCCAGTTCAGCTTGAACTGGAGCTACTGGTGTGTTTACTAGGTAACCTGGATGAAGACCTGTACTTTCCCTTGGTATACATTGCCCTCACAAGACTCCTATATTTAGCCAGGAATCTGATTGCCCATTTGTGGCTATCGGCACGCATCCCAAGGAAGGAGCAATGGATCTAAATGGTCAATGCTACTCTCATCTGGGAAAAAAACACATACCAACATAGAAAGTCACCAAAGAAATTCTCCAATATATGGCAGAGTTGGTTAAATTCCCCAGAAGTGGCACCACCACAGCTGGCCCTGGATAGGCTGCTGCTGGGATAATTGGACACATAAAGCTGTTAGTGAAGTTTTATAAGGTGGAACAAGCTGTAAAACATGTTGTGACTGATTTGCATGATTGACGGATTTAAATCCCTGGTGATATGTCAATGGTTGGTTTAATCATTTATTTTTATTTTCAATTTTTACTTTAACTTTGTTCTTTGAATGAACACTAGGCCATTGAAATGCTTTATCTACATGGTTGTATGATAACAACATTGTCTTTCCAGTTAACGACACTTTTATATTGTTGAGAGAATTAAGGCTCCTGACACTATCTTTATATGCACTTAAACGTCATGCATGTGTAATATGTATCATGTAATGCCTTGTGTTCTCTTCAATAAAACTCTGTTTTTGTAGATAAAAAAAAAAATAAGCCCAAGAAACCGAGTCAAAGGCTTTTTGTAGGTCTAATGAAAGCAGCATGACTTCTTGAGCTGGCCCACCATCCCACTTGGAGTGTAGGATGGAGGTGATGTCTATCGTCCTACAGATCTGGTCAGGGCCCTGGCGACCTGGTATGAAGCCTACTCTAACCGGGCTAGATAAGGAGAGAGTATGTTAGAGAAAGTTTTATAATAAGGGACGGAGAACCCATCTGGGCCCGGAGCAGAATGGCTTTTTAGATTTTTTATTACTTGAGAAACTTCTTCTGTAGAGATTGCCTGTTCTAGCCTCTGAAGATGATGATCTTCAAATTCCGGGACTTTAATTAAATTGAATAGCCGGTCTAGATCAGGTTGAGATGGGCTTGTCCCTGGATTATAAAGCTTTTGAAAAAATTCCTTAAACACATTCAGAATTTAGAGTGTGTTTCCTGCCGTCTTGATTTTAAGTAGTGGGAGCGAGTTTGAGGAAGGAGCCTACATGCCAACATAGAACCCAATTTATCTCTATGCAAGTAAAAACATGCTCTGCTCCAGCGCAGGCTTTTCTCTGCCCTGCAGTTGAGTGCTAAGTTGAGATCCATTCGTGCCGCATTGAGTTTTGTAACGGGTATCAGTTTAGGGTTCTGTTTGTGTTCTTTACTTAGATGTAGGAATTCCCTCTCTAGCCTATCAGTTTCAGTGCTGTTATTTTGGCGTATTTGGGAGGAAATTTGGATAAGATTACCTCTTATAGTAATCTTGTAGATGGCCCACAGCGTCACAGGTGAGATCTTGTGGGTATCATTTAGTAGGAAGTACTCTTTGTCACGGAACGTCCCACACTCCGCTTGAGTGCTTCCGTCATATACCGCTTCCTAAGTTCTGGAACACGAGTCCAATGGATCTGGCTATAGGAACCCCAAGAACTAGACAACACCAGTCTTGGAGTACATCAGAACTCACTTTTTATTTGAGATCTCACACACATTTATACACCAGGATGACTCAAAGCTAACCTAATTAACATGAGCTAATTTACTACAAAATGTACCCAGACCAGATGACAGACTTGTGGGCACCGAGCTTCACACATTAATATAAACACAATAGCTGGAGCTAATTACAATTAACAATACAAACAACAATCTACCCCCTCCTCAGCCTAGACCATTCATCTCCTAGCCAGGGCTGGTGGCTAATGTGAACAGCTCTCTCAATTAACATAAACACAGGTTGATGACACCAGCATCTCCTCACAGGATGTGTCCCAACAGAATGAATCAGTCTTATCAGCAGGGGGCTGCTGGAAGAACCCCCCCCCCTCCCTCTTCAGGGACACAGATCCACAGCAAGGAGTCCCCAACAGAATCAAACAACAAACAATATATACATATATATACGACTGAGTCCGATTAGTACAGTTCAGACCGGACCTCCAATTCACCCCACAAAGAGCACCGTTCCATTGAAAATCCAGGGCCCATAATCAAAAGGCAACAGGCTTGCATTCAGTCCTCTCCAACAGCCTCTGTCCCGGCTAGGTCTGTGACATTTCTCCCCTTTCGGCAGGAGACTAACACAGGAGGAGACCCCAGACGGGTTGACTCCGAAGTTAGTCCATAGTTCCAGTCCTCAACTGCCTTTACCCACACAGTACCCCAAATTAATTGTTCCAAACAGAGTATTACTCACCCAACCATCCTCTGCCTCTCTCAGAGAACATATCTGCCGCTGGGGAGAAGACAGGGTGTCTGGGCTCACTCTGTCATGCTGTTGGGGATCTGGGCCCACTGACCAGCATCCCTTGGGTATACAGGTGGAGACTGAAGTCCCATCCACCTTCACAGGAAATCCATCCTCTGTTAGTTGAGGGAAGAGTCCAGCAGTCCTCGGCCCTGTTGCCAGCCCTTCTGCTGGAAACCCCACACCATCCGTTCCAGCTAACTGTTGGGGAGTGAGGCCGACTGCCCCGCCTTCCTGGAACTCTGTAGTTGTTGCTGGTGCTGGGCAGAGGTTGGTAGCACTCTGCCCTGTTGCCAGCACTTCTGCTGGGGACTCCGCATCCTCCGCTCCGGCTAACCGTTGGGGCAGGAGGCTGGCTTCCTCCACTCCCAAACTGTGTAGCTGCCATTGGGGAGGTGAGCCGGCTGCTTCCTTTTCCATTCCCTCATCTGGCTGCTGGGACGACATGTCGATGGTACTGTCTCCCAGGTACATGGATCTTTGCAGGGGAGGAAAGCCCGCTTCCTCCACCCTGGCCAACTGTTGGGGAGGGACAACACACACCTCCTCTCCCTTCTCCCCCTGTATCTGCTGCTGGGAAGTGATTGCCATCTTCTCACCCTGAGCCTCCACAATTGCTGCAGGTGTGGGGCAGAGGTCTTGGACCCTCTGTCCGGTTGCCAGCACTTCTGCTGGGGGTTTGCCAGGTGGTTCCTCCTCTACAGAAACGTCTATTAAATCCCGAGTCTCTGGAATTGGTAATAGTGTGGGAAAGAGGTCTTGGACCCTCTGTTCAGTTACCAGATCTTCAGCTGGAGAAGTTTGTTTTAACTCCATAGATGCTGCTGGCAGAAAATCACATGTCCCTGTCAGTGTTGTGGGAGAAAGGCCGACTACCTCTTCTCTCAAGAAGGCCGAAGCCACTGTTGGTGCTGGGCAGAACACAGTGAACTTTGGCCCTGATAGCAGCTCTTCTGCTGGAGGCTCATCAGGTTGTTCTTCCTCAGCAGAAAAGTCTATCAAATCCCATGTCTCTGCAACTGATGTCTGGGGATAGAGGTTCACCATCTCCTGTCCATGGAACCCAAAAGATGCTATCATTTCTGGGCAGAGGTTAGCAGAGCTCTGCCCTGTTGTCAGCACTTCAGGTTTGGGGACGGCAATCTCCGGATTTTCCACTGCCGATTCTCTGGCTTGCTGCTGAACTTGTTCTAGCAGTTTCCTGTATGCCCTTTCCAGATGCTGTTCCTTCCTTAGCAAATGGTCCAGATCAGGTTTGAGCTCTGAGACCCCTGCAAGACCGAGCATAGACTCTCTATATTCTCTCAGGTCCTCAAGGTCAGGTTCCCCTTCATCGCCAAACATAAAAAGATCTGTAAGGCTCTCCCACAGCAATCCAGGGCCGCCAAAGTCATATCCCTCCGGAGAGCATTCTGTTGTCTCCCCTAAATATCCCTCCTCTGCGTGCCATTGCAGAGCCCGATAATGATTGTCCAGCTCTATCTCCTGCTGGACCAACCTGTCCAACTCAGTCACCCATTGCTCCTGGGGCTGCTCTCCCAGGAATGCCATCCGCAATGCCCGTTGGTCACTGGCCCGTTGCTCCAAATCACTCCCAAAGTTAGGGTCCCCTGTCAGCTTCACAAACAACAGTCCCAAGCCGCCGTAGCTTAAGCCTTCCGTTGGGCTGTCATCCGCTATCCAGGGACATGCTTGGGATACATGCCACCGGAGGGCTCTGTAGCTCTCATCCAGCTTTATCTCTGCCCAGACCAGCCTGCTTAATTCAGCTGTCTGCTTCTTGTGTGGTTTTTCTCCCAAAAACCGCACCCGCAGTCCGTACTGCGACCAGTACCTTTCCTCGATGGAGGGGAGAACTTTTCCCTGGTGTCGCTGCTCACGGGCTAGCGCTTCCTTCCAGAGTTTGCAGCGAATAGAATCACACCAACCCAGCAGGACCTGCTCCGATACTGGTCCTCTGTGCTGTATCTGCATCTCTCGCAACCTCCTTCTGAATTCCTCTTCCATGGTGGCTGGTATCTGTACCTCTCCTCTCCTGCTATCTGGACCTTGGATCCAGATGAAAGTTTGGATGTCCCAGACTGCAGGAAGCTTTCCCGCTGCTTGCCACCAATGTCACGGAACGTCCCACACTCCGCTTGAGTGCTTCCGTCATATACCGCTTCCTAAGTTCTGGAACACGAGTCCAATGGATCTGGCTATAGGAACCCCAAGAACTAGACAACACCAGTCTTGGAGTACATCAGAACTCACTTTTTATTTGAGATCTCACACACATTTATACACCAAGATGACTCAAAGCTAACCTAATTAACATGAGCTAATTTACTACAAAATGTACCCAGACCAGATGACAGACTTGTGGGCACCGAGCTTCACACATTAATATAAACACAATAGCTGGAGCTAATTACAATTAACAATACAAACAACAATCTACCCCCTCCTCAGCCTAGACCATTCGTCTCCTAGCCAGGGCTGGTGGCTAATGTGATCAGCTCTCTCAATTAACATAAACACAGGTTGATGACACCAGCATCTCCTCACAGGATGTGTCCCAACAGAATGAATCAGTCTTATCAGCAGGGGGCTGCTGGAAGAACCCCCCCTCCCTCTTCAGGGACACAGATCCACAGCAAGGAATCCCCAACAGAATCAAACAACAAACAATATATACATATATATACGACTGAGTCCGATTAGTACAGTTCAGACCGGACCTCCAATTCACCCCACAAAGAGCACCGTTCCATTGAAAATCCAGGGCCCATAATCAAAAGGAAACAGGCTTGCATTCAGTCCTCTCCAACAGCCTCTGTCCCCGCTAGGTCTTTGACACTCTTGTATAGCTTTCTCGATCTCAAGCACTCTAATGGGATCGCTAAGGATTGATTTATTAAGCTTCCATCTAAACTCGCCCCTTGGGCTAGAGGGATGAGGATATGCAGGAAGTCTCTTATATAGGATTTAGAGGCCAGAGGCACATGCGTAGTGGAAATAAGGATATGATCGATCCTTGAGAATGATTGATGTGGGTGGCAAAAGTGAGTGTAATCGCATAACGTGGGATTGATTTCTTTCCAAATATCAACCAGGCCCTGTTGGTAGAATAGTTTGGCGATGCGTGAACTTTGTTGGGGGGGGGCGAGTGAGACGGTTTCCAAAGGGTCTTTTTTTATCTAGGACTTGGTCAAATGTTGTGTTTGAGTCCCCGCCATAAATTACTACATCTTCCAAAAGGGTTTAGCGTTTTAAACATGTTTTGAAAAAAGTGTTCCTGTCTACGGTTAGGGGCATAGTAAGATACTAATGAGACAATTTGGTCATCGATGGTCCCTTTAGCTAAAACAAATCGCCCCTCTGGGTCTTTGTGCTCAGTTAAGAGTGAGAATTTGCAATTTCATGAAATTATAATAGCCACCCCTTTGGTTTTATCATCTGCATTTGCTAAAAAAAAGGTAGGGAATTTGGCGTGGATGAATGATGGCGAATATCTCTATATCCCATTGAGTGGCAGGTTCTGATAACAAGGTTTCATTAAGTCTCCAAGAGTAAGGAGTGGTAGAAATCCTGATCAGGGCTGTTGCAAAAGAGACTATTTGGTGGTCTGACCATGAACATACATGAATAGAGGCCCTGTTAGAGTTAGCAACGATAAGTTATATGTTATTATAACGATATAATAGGAGTACAATACAGGCAATCTAACCTGGCATACATATCGAGCGGATGTGAATAATAGGATTTTTATAACAGCTTACCTGTAAAATCCTTTTCTTGGAAGTATATCATGGGACAGAGAGCCCCACAGTAATAATTGTATGGGTTATATGCCACCTCCAGGTGATGAACACTGGCATAATTACAGACAGGGAGTACCTCAGTTTTGTAGCAAAGCAATATATACATATCCTAAAAAAGAGGGGGGGACCTTTGTGTCCAGTGATGTACTGCTAAGAAAAAGATTTTACAGGTAAGCTGTTAAAAGAAAGTCCTATTTTCTTTTTCGTACATCACGGGACACAGAGCACCACAGTAATAACTGTATGGGATGTCCCAAAGCAATGCCATCTGAGGGGAGGGAGACACAATAAAACAATGCAGACCGCCGTCAGACGTGAGGACCTATACTGCTGCCTGCAGAACACTGTGGAGGAACAAACCTTTCCTTTAAGCTGGAAGACACAGGTGCTGGCAATGTTTATCGCAATGAAGTTTTGAGAAAGAATCCTGGACAGCCACACTCAAAAAAAATATTTTCGCCTTTATTGAGTAAAAAATCGCAAAAACATGCCACAGCAGAACGGACAGAAGAGCTGACGCATTTCACACTACAAACAGTGCTTAGTCATGATTAAGCACTGTTTGTAGTGTGAAACGCGTCAGTCTCCTGTCCATTCTGCTGTGGCATGTTTTTGTGATTTTTTACTCAATAAAGGCGAAAATTATTTTTTTGAGTGCGGCTGTCCAGGATTCTTTCTCAATACTTCAAGGAGTTACTAAGGCATCTGTTCCACAAGCCAGTGGATCCCTTGTCCTTGAAACAAAATTGTCCAACTTTTTTTTGAACCTGGACGCCAATAGGTCTACGTCCAGGGGAGCCCCACCTTTGGCATATGGCCCGAAAGACATCTGGGTGCAGAGACCATACTCCTGGGAGCAACTGTTGGTGACTTAAGAAGTCTGCCTGCCAATTTTCCACTCCTGGGATTAACACCGCAGATAGGCAGGGCACATGCTTTTCTGCCCAAGATAGAATATGGTTTACCTCTCTCTGGGCAGCACGGCTCCTGGTGCCACTTTGATGATTGATATAGGCTACTGCCGTGGCATTGTCGGACTGAACCTGGACAGGACAGTTTCGTAGCCTGCCTGTCCATGCCTTCAGGGTCAGGTGTGCCAACCGAATTTCTAGAATGTTGATGGGTAGGAACCTTTTGGAATCTGACAATTTCCCCTGGGCAGCATCTTTTTCCAAGACTGCTCCCCAGCCCAAGTGGCTGGCATCGGTCGTTACTATCTTCCAAGTGAAGGGTATGAAGGTCTTCCCTTTCTGCAAATTTTTGGCTGACAACCACCAATTGAGACTTTGACGAACACTTGGAGTCAACCCCATTGAACAATCCAAATCCTGGCTTTTCCTGCTCCAGGCAACCAGGATACTGTTTTGCAGAAACCTTGAATGAAATTGGGCCTCTTCCCTAATAACCTAATAACCTCATGCAAAGGCGGATGGAAGGCCTCTCCTTTGTCTTGACCGAGGGTACTAGTTCTCTTATGGCGCAAACTTTTGCCTGGGGTAAAAACACTTTCTTGTAGGTAGTTTCTATGACTAAACTCAAGTACTCCAATCTTTTTACTGGTCGTAAGGATGATTTTTCTAGGTTGAGAACCCAACCTAAATGTTCCAGATATCTGACCATGCTGATCTAGCCCTGCTATGGCCTGATCTATCAGCAGCAGGTCGTTCAGGTACGCCACCACTGTTATACCCTGGGCTCTCAATCTTGCCAAAAGTGGAGCCAAGACCTTTGTAAACACCCGAGGTGCGGTGGCCAACCCAAAGGGCAAGGCCACAACCTGAAAATGCCACTGTTCTACTATAATTGGCAGGAATCTTTGATGAGTGGGAAATATTGGAACATGGAGATATGCATCCTTGTTGTCTATTGATGCTGGAAGTTCTCCTCCCCGCAGGGTGGTTACTAATGAGCCAATTGTTTCCATGCGAAACGAACGAATGTTTCGGAATTGGTTCAGAACCTTGAGATCTAAAATGGGTCTGACACCCCCATTTGATTTTGGCACCGTAAAGAGGTTTGTATAAAATCCCAACCCCTGTTCTCTTAAGGGAGTCTCTATGATCACCCCCTGAGATAGCAGCCAGTCTAGTGCCTGAAATAAGGACTTTCTTTTTATTGGGTCCTTGGGAACGCTCGATCTTAGAAAGCGAGACGGTGGAAACTTCCTAAACTCTAGTTTGTACCCCAGAGACACTGTGGTCATAACCCATTTGTCCTGGATTTTCTCCCGCCAGACTCCTGAGAACTGCCGGAGCCTTTGACATGGATATTTGGTTGTACGCAGAGCACACAGCCAAATCTACTGTTTCTACTAATAATAACAATTTCGTCTAATGATATAAATGCATGTTACCTTTTGAAAGTATGTCTGCCCTCTCGTTCCCCACAACAGACATCAACACATCCTTACGTTCTCAGCTCCAGCATCGCTCTCTCTGCCCCTCCGCCGTGAGGGAGTCCCTTTATTAACATATCAACAGGAAGTCCCAAAGCTCGAGGGTTGGGCTTCCAACAGCCAAACACCTCTTACAAAGCTTGTGACCTCACAGGAAATGAACACAGGATGTGAATGACCATATAAGGATTTAACAACACAACAAAATACATAAAACCAAATGACGATGACTAGAGTTCCTCATGGATGGGAGATTATCTGCAGGTGTACGTCACTGCACCCCAAAAATGTTGATCAGGCATCCCGGGGGTGACAAGAGCAAACAACCTCTAAACCGATAATGTCTTTGCAGAGCGAACACACCCCCACCAGACGATCGTTCTATGCATTCCACAGGGGCCCTTTGCTGGCGGACATGTCCTCTCTCCACAAACACCTCTCTCCAAACACCAGGAAGTTTTCCACTACCTAACAGGTCTCAACCAGCATCAGTCTTCCCCAGTCAGCTCTTTAGAGCGGGCTGCGAGAGAACAGACACTGGGAGACTCTTATGACAATACATTAATATAAAATTTTCCACAACAGTTCCTCCTCTTGTCATATGATCCCATGTGTCCCTCGATGAATCCTGATCTTCTTCTTAGTCCATAAAAAGTAAAACACGGCTTGACATGTAGACTCTATTGGAGATGACGTGGTGAGCTGTAGTAGTCACCGGTCGTTCTGGGATCCTCTGTGTCTTGTACGTCGGTCGGGCTTTGAGGCATCTCATCAGGGAAGATGTGGTCATCTGCTCAGGCTCTGGTCACGCGTCCAATCAGGCAACAGGAGCACCTCAACATGGCATATAGAAGGAATAGAAACAAAAACAACATGAGTATATATATCCCTACTTCCTTCACTATGATTCGCTGCAAAATAAAATAATTAAATCCCCAACGATTCCCAAACCCTTAAAAAGGATTCCAACCTTCACTAGCTATAGCTCTAGCTTTGCCTTGCAGGGATCTAAGCCTTATCCATATGGGCCTGATCCAGAAATAACAATCTTTACTTATGAATTCCCAGAAACCCCCTTGGACTATGGGAACTTCCTTGTAGCTTCAACAGTTACATGCAAGTGTTTCATAAACTCAAGCCCCCACCGTGTACAAGCAATTCCCTTCCAGCTGTCCCTGCCATTCTTACCTTTTCTTGCGCCATCAGATCCTCACGATCGGCCGTGACATAAGATGCTGGGACAAGTTTCAGCAGCACACATGAACCTCTTGCCTTAGGGAAATTACCTTATAAGCTGTAGATCCGCATTAATACCAAACTACAGTTGAAGCACACTTGTGGGCTACCTAGTTATCCTGATACCAAAGCTGGCAAGATCCAGAGCTATTGTTAAAATTATAACTAATTTTACCCTCTAGAAATGTTTTGTTAAGTTCCTTTGACAGGTGTCTGTTTGGATTTTACTAGTCTCTCAAAACTCCTCACACCAATATGAATGTCACATATAGCATGTACCGCCGTCATCGCTGGGGCACTAATACCCGACCATGTGTCCTGTTCTCTTTCTTAGCTAGTTGGGATGCTTTTCATCGTTACCCTTGCTAGAATTTATTAAACAAAAAATATAGATTAACGAAGATATTTCTCTACTCTTTGTGGTTGATCCGCTTCTTGCAGTGGCTGGCGTGGTCTCATCTCTCAAGCTTCTTTACAATGACCCAGTCACCTGGTTGGAAAGAATGTAAACTGGTTATTGTGTCAGGGTCCAGGATGGACTCGTGAACCCTGTGTTGGACCTTTTGAAATTCATGTTACAGTGATTGCACCTACCCCATCAGCTGAGAATGTAGGTGACAGCTAATGAGGAAAGTACAATTCTGTTTTTGGCTGACCTCCAAACAAACCTCATATGACAATAACCCAGACATCGGGACTGTGGTCACTGCATAACCTGTGCGTCTCCTGTTTCTAATAATAATAACAATTTCGTCTAATGATATAAATTCATGTTACCTTTTGAAAGTATGTCTGACCTCTCGTTCCCCACAAACAGACATCAACACATCCTTACGTTCTCAGCTCCAGCATCGCTCTCTCTTCCCCCGTGAGAGAGTTCCTTTATCAACACATCAACAGGAAGTCCCAAAGCTCGAGGGTTGGGCTTCCAACAGCCAAACACCTCTTACAAAGCTTGTGACCTCACAGGAAATGAACACAGGATGTGAATGACCATATAAGGATTTAACAACACAACAAAATACATACAACCAAATAACTATGACTAAAGTTCCTCATGGATGGGAGATTACCTGCAGGTGTACGTCACGGCACCCCAAACATGTTGATCAGGCATACCGGGGGTGACAAGAGCAAACAAAACCGATAATGTCTTTGCAGAGTGAACACACCCCCATCAGACGATCGTTCTGTGCATTCCACAGGGGCCCTTTGCTGGCGGACATGTTCTCTCTCCGCAAACACCTCTCTCCAAACACCAGGAAGTTTTCCACTACCTAACAGGTCTCAACCAGCATCAGTCTGCCCCAGTCAGCTCTCTAGAGCGGGCTGCGAAAGAACAGACACTGGGAGACTCTTATAACAATACATTAATATAAAATTTTCCACAACACCTTCCCTCAGTCGATCCAGCGGGGGAACCTCTTCATGAGGAGGCCTTGGGACTCTGCTTTGTAGACTTCTGTCCCCAGGGCTTTTTCTGGCCCTGCATTTGGTTCTGAGGCCTTCCTCTTGGAGTTGACGGCGGAGGCCGTCGTAACTGTCTGGAGGTCGTTACCCCTGGCGATGGATAGGCAGAATGTTTGAAAGAGAAACGCTTACTCTTCATTTTTACTGGAAGAAGGGTACTTTTTCCACCAGATATCTTCTGGATATATTTATCCAAGTCATCCCTGTAATGGAAATTTGTAAGTTCTGTATATAATTGCATTCTATTTTGTATGTATTGCACTCTACCCTCACTGTGCACTACAGCACTAATAATGTTTTCAGTACATGTTTACATTCTTTCGAGTCCTGATTAGAATTAGCCTGCCTATGTAACGTCCCTTGTTACCATAAACGTACAATTGTAATATTAATGTGATACCGACCTAATCATGTGTATAAAAACCTTAAATTGCATCATAATAAAGCAGAACAGTTATTTGGAAAGATGCTGAGTGTATCTTTTGTGTCTGTTCCCTACTGCAGAAGTTATTATTAATTTGGAACCACTAATCAATATGAGGATAGGAGTTGCCTATCATCAATTTAACCGAGACAGCATGGCGAGCTTTGCCTTAGGAGGGGATTCCAGGTGACCCTGAGTATCCGAAACGAGGAGCTTGAGACTATCAGAGCTGCAGCTTTTATCCAAAGGTGCTATTAGACAAAGTTAGATATTGTTTTGGTCAAACATTTAATTTTTAATGGTAAGACATTCTGTGCAGCAAATATACAGCTAACTAAATGTTTGTCTAATGAAAGGTTTAAAATATGAGTTTGTTTATGTACAAATCTAACAATGAAAAATGCGTACATTTGAATCCAGCCACCTTATTGCCTCTATTGGAGGAGGCTGGAGACAAAGAAAGACACATGTGTTAAATTGATTGTGTAGGAATCAGCTGCTGTGAGCCCAGTGCGGGACACACCCCCTGAAGACCCAGATATTAAATTTTTTGTAGATTTGAGTATGCAGTTTATCACCCAGAAGAATACTCTGTATTCATAGTCATTGGATCCTTTTTCCCCAGCTCAAGAAGCAGAAAACTTTTGCCTGAATGTTTTCTTATATTTTATGAAGCCCCTAAGGGGGATGTTGGACTCTCTCCCTATGGGATTTTGTTTGGAAGTGTGTTACTCACTTGCTTATATTTTGTCTCAGCAGCTGAAGTCCTCCATTCGGATCTCACAGAGAATGTTGCTGATCTTTTAAGGTTTTTGACAAACTCATTTATGTGTTTTCTCCCCAATTCCAGATCCTAAAAGTTTGGAAGGGTCTAAAACTAAAGCCAGGTGACTTTTGGATTGTTAAGAGACATTTATATATAAGGAAATGTTTGGAGACTCAATACAGCATCTATTTCATGTACAGTTTTTGCAAAACTTGAAGGAAAAGTCACCTGGATCCACGCCAGACACTGCAAAAATGACTTCATTAAAGAAATCTCTGTGTTTGATTTGTTTCCCTCTTGTGATCACAGTCTATGGTACTTTTTGATTCAATTACTTTAATTGTAAGGGATATATATATATTTGAAAAGTAGTTCAGCCATGTTGAAGTCATATTTGTCTTTTGTAAGTCTTCCATTTTATGTAGAATTGTCTGTGTTTACATATGCTGATAAGTCAGCTAGAAGGCCATTCTGGCCACAGGAGTGTACAGCCAGTACTCTGTAAATATGTCTTATCAATCATTTGTTTTTCACAATGAAAAGTCATTTTGTAATGAAAAAGTTGCTCAGCTATTATTTTCTCCACAATGGAGTTTTTGCCTCTTTGGCCAGGACTACCTCCACCTAAGCGTGTGGAGGTTCCAGGTTAAAGGTGATAGCAGGTATGGTTAGTGATCAAAATATTGATCAAAAGAGGAGAGAATGTAATGGAAATTTGTAAGTTCTGTATATAATTGTATTCTATTTTGTATGTATTGCACTCTACCCTCACTGTGCACTACAGCACTAATAATGTTTTCAGTACATGTTTACATTCTTTCAAGTCCTGATTAGAATTAGCCTGCCTATGTAACGTCCCTTGTTACCATAAACGTACAATTGTAATATTAATGTGATACCGACCTAATCATGTGTATAAAAACCTTAAATTGCGTCATAATAAAGCAGAACAGTTATTTGGAAAGATGCTGAGTGTATCTTTTGTGTCTGTTCCCTACTGCAGAAGTTATTATTAATTTGGAACCACTAATCAATATGAGGATAGGAGTTGCCTATCATCAATTTAACCGAGACAGCATGGCGAGCTTTGCCTTAGGAGGGGATTCCAGGTGACCCTGAGTATCCGAAACGAGGAGCTTGAGACTATCAGAGCTGCAGCTTTTATGCAAAGGTGCTATTAGACAAAGTTAGATATTGTTTTGGTCAAACATTTAATTTTTAATGGTAAGACATTCTGTGCAGCAAATATACAGCTAACTAAATGTTTGTCTAATGAAAGGTTTAAAATATGAGTTTGTTTATGTACAAATCTAACAATGAAAAATGCGTACATTTGAATCCAGCCACCTTATTGCCTCTATTGGAGGAGGCTGGAGACAAAGAAAGACACATGTGTTAAATTGATTGTGTAGGAATCAGCTGCTGTGAGCCCAGTGCGGGACACACCCCCTGAAGACCCAGATATTAAATTTTTTGTAGATTTGAGTATGCAGTTTATCACCCAGAAGAATACTCTGTATTCATAGTCATTGGATCCTTTTTCCCCAGCTCAAGAAGCAGAAAACTTTTGCCTGAATGTTTTCTTATATTTTATGAAGCCCCTAAGGGGGATGTTGGACTCTCTCCCTATGGGATTTTGTTTGGAAGTGTGTTACTCACTTGCTTATATTTTGTCTCAGCAGCTGAAGTCCTCCATTCGGATCTCACAGAGAATGTTGCTGATCTTTTAAGGTTTTTGACAAACTCATTTATGTGTTTTCTCCCCAATTCCAGATCCTAAAAGTTTGGAAGGGTCTAAAACTAAAGCCAGGTGACTTTTGGATTGTTAAGAGACATTTATATATAAGGAAATGTTTGGAGACTCAATACAGCATCTATTTCATGTACAGTTTTTGCAAAACTTGAAGGAAAAGTCACCTGGATCCACGCCAGACACTGCAAAAATGACTTCATTAAAGAAATCTCTGTGTTTGATTTGTTTCCCTCTTGTGATCACAGTCTATGGTACTTTTTGATTCAATTACTTTAATTGTAAGGGATATATATATATTTGAAAAGTAGTTCAGCCATGTTGAAGTCATATTTGTCTTTTGTAAGTCTTCCATTTTATGTAGAATTGTCTGTGTTTACATATGCTGATAAGTCAGCTAGAAGGCCATTCTGGCCACAGGAGTGTACAGCCAGTACTCTGTAAATATGTCTTATCAATCATTTGTTTTTCACAATGAAAAGTCATTTTGTAATGAAAAAGTTGCTCAGCTATTATTTTCTCCACAATGGAGTTTTTGCCTCTTTGGCCAGGACTACCTCCACCTAAGCGTGTGGAGGTTCCAGGTTAAAGGTGATAGCAGGTATGGTTAGTGATCAAAATATTGATCAAAAGAGGAGAGAATGTAATGGAAATTTGTAAGTTCTGTATATAATTGTATTCTATTTTGTATGTATTGCACTCTACCCTCACTGTGCACTACAGCAATAATAATGTTTTCAGTACATGTTTACATTCTTTCGAGTCCTGATTAGAATTAGCCTGCCTATGTAACGCCCCTTGTTACCATAAACGTACAATTGTAATATTAATGTGATACCTACGTAATCATGTGTATAAAAACCTTCAATTGCGTCATAATAAAGCAGAACAGTTATTTGGAAAGATACTGAGTGTATCTTTTGTGTCTGTTCCCTACTGCAGTAGTTATTATTAATTTGGAACCACTAATCAATATGAGGATAGGAGTTGCCTATCATCAATTTAACCGAGACATCCCCAAATAATCGTTCCCCATGAAAGGGAAAACCAGTCAGCAGTTTCTTACAAGGCAACTCTGCTCACCAATGCTTAAGCCACAAAACCCTGCGCATATGAACTAACAGAAGGGCAAGGCGAGACTCCTGATCAATAGAATCTTTAATAGCGTCAACCACAAAACAAAAAGCCCTGGGCAATTCTGCCAAGTCCAGGACCTCTTCCTCTTTGATGACTTGTTTTACTTTGTCATTAAGAGATTGACAAAGGCTGATTGCAGCTACTGCAGGCTGTGCAATTACACTAGCCATGGAAAATGAGGCAATGTCTCCAGTCTCTTATCTGCTGGATACTTAAACACCTGAACATTATCTACTGGACAAGTAAGACTCTTATTCAGAAAAGAAACAGCCGCATCTACTGCTGGAAAACTCAATTTTTTAGTAAATTTCTCCTCCATAGGATAAATCTGAGAGAATCTTTTAGGAGGAATAAAATGCCTATCTGGATGATCCCCGTCAGCATAAATAAGATGTTCTAGCAACAGGTGCATAGGAAAAGCATGTGAACCCTGAGGAGGCTTCATTGAACCCAAAGAGGAGAAATGTGCTTCAGCTGTCGCTGCTAAGGGTACTTTATAACAAAAATGCAGTGAGTGATTGAACTAACAACCTTTGCGACTATGAAGCTGAAACTGAATCCTCTGGGATAGAGTCCTCAAATGAGGAACCATCCTCCTGCCCCTGTAGTGGGCCCCCCAGGGGCACATCCGAATCCTCTACCTACTCCAGATCCGCAGATGCTGAGTCCAGGGCAGGGGAAGGGGATCTTTCCTGTCTCCTCCCAGCCTGGGAGGAGGATGCGAGCAAACTAGCTATCTTTCCTTCCAAACCAGCCAGGGCTGTATCCAAATCGTTTTTAGTGACATAGACAGAGGCTGGAGTGTTGGAGGTAGCTACAATGCCTGACTGCTCCAATGGCTCAGCCTGGTCAGCCGCTTCAGGACTATCAGGAGAGGATGATACTGTGGAGGCATAACTAGGGTGCTCAGACCCTGACCGCTGCGCTTTTGCGCTCCTTCTCCCTGATTTTGTCCCTCTCTTTTGGGAATACATAGTCCTAAGCAAACAGCAGAGGTACTATTACCATGCATCTATCAGTCTTAGCAATGGTTAATATGTCGCTATCAGTGTCAGCAAGATGCTAAGTAGATGTGTCTGAATTTCCTGTAGCCTATCACCCAGCACTCACATGCCCTTGGACTGTGCCTGTGTCCCTCATTCAAACAGCACTCTGTACATGGCAATGGCTTATACAAAGCCGCCGGTCCGTGCCTGCGCCATGAGAAAGCATGCATGCCTGTCCACGTGTACGCCAGTGGCGCCGAGCCCTGCCCCCTTGTGACAACCTCTCAATCCACAAACTGTAAAGGAGGAGCACTTCGCGCATGCGCATGCGGCGCTACACAAAGGCAATCCCGGGGGGAAAGGGTGTGAGTATACTGATGCCTGGATTCTCCCCCTTCTTTCCCCTATGAGTAGCTACTGACAGGAGCCTAGGAAGCAGACCCCTCCACAGGTACTGTTTGACACAGATATCCATAAGGGCTAGCATGAGATGTTTAACACTACATATGCAAATAACATGCACTAGTGGTTAAAAATATAAATACAGGCAAGATAACATCTACTTAAAAGAAGTCCATAGGAATGTTCCAGGATCTTCTAAAATTACCATTCCCGCCGCAGGGTACAAACTGGAATACTCAGTGACCCAATGTTCACCCATCACGGCAGGTTGGAGTCATGCCAGACCTTCAAGGACGGGGGCCCCTTTTAATGTAGGGTCAACTGCCTTGGTGCCCTGCCAGAGCAACACCTGTGATATGAGAATGTGACCAAGGCGCTGGATCCCAGGGCCCAGCTCTCTTAAAGAGAAGCGTTATGGGCAAAACTTCATTCTTCCGTACCAAGGTTCGCGTACCATTCACCTTAGCCTTTGATTGTGGCCCTTGAATGGATCCAATTGTGCAGCTCCTTGACCCTGCAGACCTTTCCAGGGAGCTTCTTTAGCACAGACTTTAACCGTAACCAACAGCTTAGACACTGGTGAAAAAACTGAGGCACTACCTGTGTGGGAGGGATTATATAGGGAGGGGGACTTCCTGTCTGCAATTATGCCAGTGTCCATCACCTGAAGGCCATACAGTTATTACTGTGGTGCTCTGTGTCCCATGATGTACGAAAAAGAAAGAATGTATATTCACGGGCGCCCATATTCAATGCTCGCCCTGAATCTGTAAGTTAAAATGCATTCTATTGTGTAAACAATGACTTAGGGACGAATTAGAATAAGGTGTAGACTTAATTCTATCTAAAGCCAACTGAGAGACTAGATTAAAATCTCCTCCTAAGATAATATGGGGGGAGTGATAGCAGGGCCGCTGTTAGAAATCATGGGGCCCCATACAGCCTACCTGATGGAGCCCCCTTGACCCCGCCCACAACCCCACCTGTGGCTCCGCCCCTGACTCCACCTACATCCCCACCTCTGGCTCCGCCCCTGCCCCCGCACTGTCAGGGGGGCGTGTCTGGTGGCAGGAGCTGGAACATGTAACATTTACAGCGCCCTACCAATCATAGCTGGATCTGAATGGGAGAGATGTCAGTGTTTTGACATCTGTGCCCATTCAGTTTGTGTCCCCATACACCACAGACTTGTGTTCATTTACATCAGGCTACATCTGATCTGTCACATTTAGGTCTGGAAAAATAGAAAAGGATGTTCTTTTCCATTTTTTTTTTTTGACCTGAATGGACACGGAGGTAGGCGGATCTAAATGCACACAAGTCAGTTCATACCTGTAAACCTACATGGAGCTTTCAATCAGGTCTGCATGAAAAACTGACAGGCGGACCTGATTGCAAAGCTTGAGTGAAAGGTTATCAAAGGGGACTGGTTTGGGGGTGGTAAAAATGCATCTTGGGTGTGTGTTTTTATTGTCTCTACCCATCACATTTGTAAAGTAGCATCTTACTATGTGCTCATGGACATTATCATTATGATGATCAGAGCACAGCGGGTGCTCTATGGCTCTGTCAGTGTAACATGACTGTGTGGTGCTGACTTTGTTATGGCTGTGCTGTGTTATAGTCTGTAACACACAGTACAGCCATATATCAGGAAAGTCAGTGCCCAACAGCCATGTTACACTAACAGAGCCATAGAGCACCTGCTGTGCTGTGATCATCATAATGATAATGACCATGAGCACACAATGAGAGTCTTGAGACTGCACATTCTACAATAGCCTGTGTGACCTGTCAGTGTGTGTATGTGCAGGGGACTGCTTGCCTGTGCACCACTGCCGCTGTCGAGATTACTCCTGCTGCTCTGTCTGTCTCAGCCGCCTCACTGATAAGTCTCTCCCTCAGGCTGCAGCACTTATGCAGGCCATACACAATGCGAATTTCGAACAATCCGTTGAGTGATAAACAAAAGCGGCGCTCACATATAGCATGCGAGTGTACCATCAATTAGCTACGAAAATTGTCCGTCAAAACACTATGTTTTCATGCCAATAGAGGAAGTGATGTAATGTTTTGTAACCTTTTAACCACACCCCTACTGCACAAAATCGGGTGGCGCCAATTACGAAAAGACCAGTCGTTCCTCGCAGCGCACGTTCATTCGTTCTGAGAAAATGCCTTTCAAGAGGTACAACAGAAAGCAGAAAATGGCAGCCATGGTAATTGCAATAATAGCCTTGGATGAGGAGAAGAAAAAAAAGAAGAAACAGAAGGAAGAGCAGAGTGTGGATAAAAAGCTGGCTCCTGCAGAGTGAGAAATTCTCACATGTAAACCTATTGACAAACCTGAGGGAAAATAATCCTGAGGATTATCGAATTTATTTACGGATGACACAGGAGTCATTCGAGATGCTGTTATCGCATGTGCGGCCACATATCACCAAACAAGACTCCTGTATGAGAAAGGCTATCAGCGCAGAGGAAAGGCTCATGGCAACCCTCCATTTCTTGGCTACAGGCAGGTCTTTTGAAGACATGAAGTTTACGACCGGAATTTCTGCCCAATCATTAGGTCGGATTATACCGGAGACGTGTGAGGCCATAGTAAAGGTGCTCCAACCACAGTATTTAAAGGTAAGAAAACATGGTGAACTGTCTGATTTCTATTACATGACTACATATGAAATAGAGTTGAAATATGTAAAATACAGCAATGTGTCTAAAATTGGCAAAAATGCTATTCATTCCAAGAAAATCCATATCAAGAAGTACACCATTTCCAAAAAGAGACGTTGTGAAACAGAAAATATTTTTTATTTAACAATAGTATTATTTAACAATGACTGTTTCAAATTCAACAAGAACAGTAAAGATTTTTTTTTGTTATAGTGACAGATTAATATATTGTGGGTCCCGAAACCTAGGCCCTTGATGTGGTTCTTGGTGCATTGCCCAGCTTGTGGTTCCTTGTTGTTGGGACATATTACTCATCTGCCAGTGTGGGACAGATGGTACTGAAGTGGCAACGAGGGTCAGTTTATATGGCCATAGTTATGTGTGTAGTAAGACTGATTTAGAATTTCAGCTAAGAATCATATTTCTTGTATTTCATCCTGAAACTTCTTATGACAGGTTGTGGTTCCTCTTTTTGTGCAAGAGCATACTGCAGAGAAACAAAAGTTTTACATAAGGTTTAAAAATATATATGTTTTGCAGAACCTGCCTGGGTTAACATGCGTAGGTTGATTTAGGTTGATTTTTAAAAGGTTAGAATGTGTACCGCCTGTTCGCTTGTGATGCAATATGCTGAAAATTATATGTACACTGTATGAACTGTATCTGACACTCTTGACATGTAGACACTAATCGGGTCAGGAGTGTCCATTCTTTTTGGCCAGAAAGATGGAATAAATCTCCCATACCAGAGTTCTTTGTCCAACGTCATTTACCGATATTCTGCTACTTTATTTGGTGCATTTGGCCGTGAGGGGGGAATATCGGTGTGACCTGTTGAGGCAGGTGGCACTGTTTTCCACCAGACCTACAAGGAGTGGTCCGAGAGGCTAGCCCTGTGGGCTATATCGTAGTCTCAAAAGGCGCCTTCTAGAACTGTTATCTAGGAGACTGCACTGTGTCCCATTTGGTGGCCTGCTGTGGACTACCTTGGTAGCGTCAAAAGGACCTGGGAATCTGAGAAATAGATAGCTGGAGCTCCAACGGGAACAGGTGAGAGTCTTTTTACTTTTGTTTTTGGATAACAGTCAGACAGCCAGCCAGCCCCTCGACGGATCGAGAGAAGGGAAGCCTGATCACCTTCCGAGAGAGACGTATGTTCAGATGATTGTGCATCCTCAGTCAGTCAGTAATTTTTAGGTGGGAGTGTCTGGTATGATGTGTGTATGAGACATCACTTTGTGGTGAGGTGACAGTTGTCCTCTTCTAAGTGCATTTCCTGGCCGGGAGACCACGCCCAGGCCACTGACCGAGAGAAGCGTTGTCTATTGTTCCTACTTGTGTCGAGGATTCAGACCCCTTACTGAATTCTCATCATTTACCCTACCCTCTGTGTCTGTCTTGGCGTCTTTTAGTACAACAAGAATGGGTGGGAAACATAGTGTTGAATCTCCCCTACAATCCATGATCTCCAACTTTAGGAAGGGATTTTCTAAGAACTGCAATTAAAAACTTAGTCCTGAGAAATTGATAACATTGTGTGAGAAAGATTGGCCCTGCTATGGAGCGCGGTGGCCCCCACAGGGAACCATTGACCGATTATTTGAGAATATTATGTCAGACTCACAGAAACATGACCAAGACACACCTTCCAGGAGGACTGTATGTTCGGATGATTGTGCATCTCTCGGATAAATCCTCAACCAGTCAGTTAGGAGGAATATCCGTCCGGATGATTGTGCATCTCTCGGATAAATCCTCAGCCAGTCAGTTAGGAGGAATATCCATCTGGATGATTGTGCATCTCTCGGATAAATCCTCAGCCAGTCAATCAGGAGGAATATTCATCCAGATGATTGTGCATCTTTCGGACAAATCCTCAGTCAGTCAGTCAGTCAGCTAGGAGAAAACGTCCGTCTGAATGATTGTGCATCCTTTGGACAAATGGGAGATAAAGACCTGTAGTGGATAGGGGCCACAAAAAGAGGAACAGTGCAGAATTCTGGTTATGACAAGTGTAGTGCCAGATTTGCTCCGGTCAATAACTCAGACCCATAACCCCACTTGGTCGGACTGCCAGCAACTTTTATTGACTCTTTTTAATACTGAGGAGAGACACAGAATTAACCAAGCAGTGCAGAAGTATAAAGTCAAAAGACCCTTCCTATTAGAAAGACTTTGTAGGAATACAAAAGTACTTAAACAAATTCCTACACTATGGAATTCTAAAACCCTGTCAGTCTCCCTGGAATACACATCTACTCCCAGTACAGAAACCCGGAACAGCTCACTGTCGTCCTGTTCAAAACCTCAGAGCGGTCAATCAGGCTGTAATGACCATTCACCCAGCGGTCCCGAACCCATACAACCTATTGGGATTAATACCAGGGGAGGCCACCTATTTCACAGTTCTGGATTTGAAAGATGCCTTCTTCTGTCTCAGAGTGGCAGAACAATCCCAGCGCATTTTTGCTTTTCAATGGGAGGACCCAGAGACTGGGGGTAAGGGACAACTGACATGGACACGTTTACCCCAGGGATTCAAAAACTCCCCTACACTATTTGGAACAGCCCTGACCCAAGACCTGAAATCCTTCAAGTCTGATCCTGAGAATAGAGTCCTCCTTCAGTATGTGGATGACCTATTGATTGTCGCCAAAAATAGAGAAGAGTGCCTTCAAGCTACTAATGAACTGTTACAATTACTGTGGGAGGCAGGTTATAAGGTGTCCCGGAGAAAGGCGCAATTGTGCCAAGAGACTGTAAAGTACCTGGGATTCAGAGTATCACAAGGACAGAGACAATTGGGAGAAGGCAGGAAAGAAGCTGTTTGTCAGATTCACACCCCGACTACCAGACGGCAAGTACGTGAATTCCTGGGGGCGGCAGGATTCTGCCGAATCTGGATACCGGACTTTGCCACAAAAGCCAGACCCCTCTATGAATCCACAAAGGGGGGAGAAAAGGAACCCTTTCAATGGGGAGAACAACAAAACAGAGCATTCCAAGACATTAAGGTCTCCCTAATGCAAGCTCCTGCACTAGGCCTGCCAGATAGCCAAAAAGTCCTCTATTTGTATGTCAGTGAAAAACAAGGAATAGCAGTAATACTTGGGGTCGTGGCAGCGCCCTGTAGCATACCTTTCAAAACAACTGGACACTGTAGCTCAGGGATGGTCATCCCGCCTGCGGGCCATCGCAGAAACAGCCCTCTTTGTGGCCAAAGCTGACAAGTTGTCATTAGGTCAGGAGACTTATGTCCGAGTCCCACACCAAGTACAGGCATTAATAGATTACAAGGGTCACTGGTTTACTAACAGTCAAATGGTTGAATATCAAGCTATGCTGTGTGAAAATCCTCGTATCCACTTAGAGACTGTAAACACTTTAAACCCAGCCATTCTGCTCCCCACCTCACAGGAACCCCTAACTCATGACAGTCTCCAGGTAATGGATATGCAAGCCAACCAGACTTGAAAGACAGCCCCTTGGAAAATCCAAACGTTGAGTACTTTACTGACGGAAGCAGTTTTGTAAAAGATGTTTATCCCCAGATATAGGCTCAGACAATGGCCCTGCCTTTGTCCACAAGTGCCTCCAGGAATTAGCAACAGCACTTAAGATTACTTGGAAACTACACACTGCATATAGGCCCCAAAGCTCTGGAAAAGTTGAACTAATGAACCGAACGCTCAAGTCACAACTGGCCAAGCTCTGTCAGGAAACCCAAATGAAATGGACCTTAATGTTGCCCATTGCTTTACTGAGAATTCGGAGTACCCCCAACAAAGAGGACAAATCTGTCCCCTTTAAGGTACTGTATGGTAGGCCCCCACCCATCATTAGAGGGATAAGAGGAGACTAGCATCAGATAGGAGGGGTAGTTAACCGTGAACTGATACAGAGACTTGGAGAGAGTAAGCAAGACATAGGGAAATGGGTTCAAGAGAAACTTCCCATAAGCTTGTCGAACCCAGTACACCCCTTCAAACCAGGAGACACAGTGTGGGTAAAGGAGTGGAACTTAACCCCACTAGGGCCAAAATGGAGAGGTCCTTACACTGTTCTGCTATCTACCCCAACAGCCATTAAGGTAGCTGAGGTGACACCCTGGATACACCACTCCAGGGTAAAACGAGCTGCTGACCTCACAGACTCCTGGCACAGTACAATAGATCCCCAAGACTTTGAGACTGAGATTGACCAGAGAAATCAGAAGGAAGAACTCCAGCCCTGCAGCCAGCACACCCCTGGAAGCTGCTGGCTCAACGCACGGCAGAAGATAAAGGACATCTACTAAGCTCTGCTCCAACCACAGCCTGGACGCTGGTTGGTCTACGCATAAGCTGAAGCTTAAGGATATTCATCGATGTAATGTTTACTAAAATCTTTATAATGCGACTGTTGATAGCCATAGCAGTGATACTGGCCGAGCTAAAAAGGGGGAGGGTAATTCATGTGACCCTTGTATAAAGACCACCAGAGTAAGGTCCATAGCTACCAAGATGTTACTGTGGCACTCTCATTATCAATGCAAGGGCACAGAAGCTGGTACTTGCATACATAATGAGACTACCTATTCAATGTGCTCATTTGAAAATCAGATAACCTGTTATAACCCTACCTATGCACCCTATAAAACTTGACTAACTGCTCGGAGCTTTAGCTCCAGCGGTAAGCTGGTAAACCACACCCTGATCACCAACTCAAGTATTGCAGAGATAAGTTTTAATTATTTTCATTTTAATTATTTTCTGATTCTCCCTATAGTGTATGGAGTGCTAATTTTTTTACTCTTTTTGCATTCTTATTGTTACCATGGGCCAAGGGTCACTATCCCAGTGTTTTGTAAGTTAATGAAAGACCCGACTGGAGCTGACAATGGGGAATAGTCTAGGTAGAAGAATGTTTTGTGCCTGCTAGTGAGGTCACCATAAAAAAAAAAAAATGTATGTTATTTAGTGATGCTTAATCTCGCTCATATTAATCGCTATGATTATGATCAAAGGGGGGAATGAAGTGGCAACGAGGGTCAGTTTATATGGCCATAGTTATGTGTGTAGTAAGACTGATTTAGAATTTCAGCTAAGAATCATATTTCTAAAGTTGCCTCAGATATCAAAAACACCGTTACAGCTGCGATTGCTGACCTGAAGTCAGATATACAAGCAGTGGCTCACCACATTGATGATGTGGAGCAAACTACCATGACCCATGCAGCCGCCATTCGGCAGGTCCAACACACATACGACGCACAACTCTCCCACATGTATGACCTCCATAGACACATTGAAGACCTCGATAACTGAGGCAGGAGGCATAATATCAGGGTAAGGGGAGTCCCTGAAAGCATAGACCCGGGATCGATTCAACAGACCATCTGCACAATCTTCAACGACTTGATTGATCGCCCTGCAGACTCACCGATTGAAATGGAGAGGGCCCATCGGGCCCTACACCCTCAACCCCGTGAGAATGAGCCACCCAGGGACATAATTTGCTGTGTAGTGAACTTTCCACTTAAGGAGGAGATCCTCCGCAAAGCCAGGGAGAAAGGCCGCATTCTCCATAATAGCACAGAAGTTAAACTATTCCAGGATTTGTCCCAGATAACTTTACAAAATAGAAGAGCATTACGCCCCCTGCTGGATGCCCTATGTGCCCGAAACATCCAATATCGCTGGAAGTTTCTCTTCGGTCTATCTGCATCCGCTAGGGAACGCTCTGCCTTACTTTGCACGCTGGAAGATCTGCAAAGCTTCTGTGAGCAGCTCGATCTTCCTAGCATTGAGCTTCCGGAATGGGGCTCTTTCTACTTCCCAGCAGAGCCTTGGCTCCCGGTGTCCCTCAATCCTTCTCCTAAGGCCCAACGCCAGAGATCGTGCAGGCACAGAACAGACAGGTCCTCTCCAACCCCCCGCTCGTCTCGCCGAGATCTCTATCAATGAGGTCCGAGCTCTCCTGCTTCACCACCGGGGAGAAGGGATCTTCAGGAAGCATAAGCCGCTCACCTCGGCCCTGCCATGGATCGCCGCCTGTGAGTAAGACTTTTAGCCTGCACATACCATACCTCCGTTGTTGTCTCTAGCGGTTCACATAACTCCTTGGCCCCTAGCATTCTTCACCGAACCTTTGCTCCCTCAGTACATTTCCCACCTGCCCGGCATGCAACGGGCGCTACTGGCACGACGGTCCTACGACTATGCTATCCTACTAATCCCTAGCCTACCCAGCAACATCTCCGGAACACCCGCGGCAACCGACAGTAGAAGAAGATGCAATAGACCAATGGATCTCCTATCAACGCCAGCATCCAGTTGTGTCTCTTGAGGTTTGCAAGCTTGATGTACTTTTTACCAATGCACGTACGCTCTAAGGAACACTCTAAGTTTCAGTCCCATTCCCTGCTTGATCCACTGAACCGGACTGACGTCACCGACCTTTGACCTCACTCTGGGACCTCCACACTTTGCTCTAACAATGCTTCTGTGCTCAAGCTACACATATAGCTTCAGACCGTCACTGTTCTCCCATAAACGTTGACCACAAAGGGAGGAACAGAGCGTATCTCATCCACTTTGACTCTATGATGGATCCAGCTCTGATTTGTTCATTTGACTTTTCTGCATTTCAAGCTATATACCTATGCAGGCTGTTGTCACTCATCCAGAGGTATTAACGGGACAAGAGGTCATTTCGGTACTATGTTAGATAGTCCCCCCGAAGCCTTCCAAGCTAGGGTGACAAGACTCTACTGGTCCTATGTACCTGATCGGGTTCCTAGGATGAGCGAAACCTTAAGATATACTCCATTTACAACATAGAAGCTTTCCCTCAACTCCTCAACTCACCCTCTACCCTTATCCTCCCTTCCTCCCTTACCCTCCTGCCCTTCCCCTTCCCCCCCACACTCCCCCCTCCTCCTCCCCCTCCATCTCCCCCCCCCCCAAAGCTTCATGTAACTATTGAAACTAAATACGCTAGACAGATAGGGTCAATGATAATTTCAATTTCTGCATTAGATACCACTAAGGCGGTTCATGGCAGGCATGTTTTGTATATTTTGCATGTACTGAATGTTCTAAATGTTTTACATGTTTTACAGGGTCTACCAGGGTTAGAAGTTAGTAATATAGTTTATAACCCTCTGTGTTCTGGTTCACTTATGCTGCAATCCCTGCTATATAGTAGGCCTTCTACACACCCACTTAATATTAGCTTCTCAGGTCCCCGGATCGCAACCATCCTGAGGTTTCTGTTCATCCTTTCATCCCCACACAGCAGTCCTATTGTGGACTTTTGCTGACATCCCAGATTTTCCCTTTCTAGGTGGACTAGATATTCTACGTTCACCTCTGGTTTGATTTGTCTTCCTTTCTGCACCTCCTTTCCCCTTCTTTTCCCATTCTTCTCAATCTAATCTCCCTCTCTCCTTCCCTCTGCCTTGCTTCTACCTCTCTCTCCCTACCCACCCCCTCTTCTGTCTTATCCCCTACCTTTATTGCCTAAGCGCACTCCCCCCCCTGTGGAGTGTTCCAAAAATCCCCTTTTTTGACTGGGCCCGCACCTGCCCTCTGAACCCCCTCCCCGGCAGTCTTGGATACTCCTTAAACTTCATAGAGCATGGTGGTAGAATAACTGACTTGCTTCAACATAACTATGAAGCCAAAAACAGCAGCTACGCATCCCCTGACGTTGAAGTACATTTCCCTCAATGTAAAGAGCCTAAACCTACCGGAAAAAAGGTCACAAGTTCTAGCGTCCTTCACCAAACACAAAGCCCATTTTATTTTTTTACAAGAGACCCAATTTCGTTCGGACGCCACTCCTAAACTCTCTAATCACATATACCGTACAGCCTTTCACGCCACAAACCCTGAGGCCAAAACCCAAGGTGGTCTCGGTACTTATAGCTAAAAATGCAAATTTCCATTTATCAGACTCCCTTATAGATCCAGAGGGCAGATTTATCTTCCTTAAAGGTATTTACACGTCCAAACCAATCACCTTAGCCAACATTTACTGCCCCAATGACCATCAGGTGGCATTCTATAGGAAAACATGTGATCTTCTAGCCTCCTTTCGAAGAGGATTGGTAGTGCTGGGAGGGGATTTCAATGTCCCCCTAAATCCGATATTAGACTCCTCCACAGGTACCTCTACCCTAACATATAGAGCATTGCGGCAAATTAAGATGCAGCTCCATAAACTAACCCTTCATGATGCGTGGCGTACCCGGTCTCCCTCGATTAAGGACTATACTTTTTATTCGGCTCCACACCAGAAATACTCTAGGATCGATTACTTCTTTATATCCCAGAGTGACTTACCCTCCCTTCAAAAGTCCACCATAGAACCTATGTTTCTGTCTGACCACCACCCGGTAACACTTACACTATCTTTCCCTGATACAGATTTCAGAACAAAGATCTAGAGACTGAACCCTTCTTTACTCAAAGATGCCGCCGTAGTTGAGCATGTCCGCACACGACTCCAACAATATTTTTCTGAAAATCTGAACCCAGAAATCTCTCCGATTTCTATCTGGGAAGCCCACAAGTGTGTTATACGGGGGGAACTAATTGCACTGGCCGCAAAAGCTAAACGGCAACAACAAGAAACCATTAATACCCTTCTCAATACAATTAAATCCCTGGAAAAAACTTACAAACTGACACAGGCACAATCCACTCTCCAAGACTTGACATACACACGCGCCCAGCTATTAGAAGAGTTAGACAAAGGCATTAAAAGACGTTACATTCTTGCCCAGAGAATTTTCTATGAGCAGGGCAACAAGGGCGGCCGACTCTTGGCTCGGACGATACAAAATTCTAAAATCTCATCTACAATTCACCACATTCGTGGCCCCGGGGGAATTCTCCGGACCAAGAATGAGGAAATAGCCAAGGAATTTGAGAACTTTTACTCAAGCCTTTATAATTTACAGACCGACTGTATAACACAGACCACCCCTGAAACACGCACTAAACTTATCAAAGATTTCCTCTCCCAATACAGTCCTAGGCCAGTTACCCCCCAACAGACTCTTGAACTTGAGAATCAAATTTCGGTGATAGAACTGGAGACAGTCTTGAAACAAATGAAAGCGGGCAAAAGCCCAGGACCAGATGGCTTCACCCTCCAGTACTATCAAGCCTTCGCGGATACCCTTCTGCCCAATCTTTTAGTTACCTTTAACGCCTTTTCAGACCCCCAGACCAGACCAAAGGGAATGTTGACAGCTCACATAACAGTGATACCTAAGGAGGGCAAGGACCCAGAATTAGTAGCCAATTACAGACCGATATCGCTTTTAAATGTGGATGTCAAAATGTATGCAAAAATATTGGCCAACAGATTAATGCCCCTAATCCCCAGTCTCATCTCTCTGGACCAGGTGGGGTTTGTCCCTGGCAGAGAAGCCAGAGACAACACCATCCGCACATTAAATCTACACCACTGGCTCACGACCTCTAGAACTCAAGGATTTCTCCTTTCATTAGATGCTGAGAAGGCGTTCGACAGGGTGGCATGGGACTATATGCGTGAGGTTCTACTGGCTATTGGGCTAGGAGGCCTCATGCTATCGCATATAATGGCTCTATACTCTGGTCCCTCTGCCGCGGTGAGGGTCAATGGCCACCTGTCGAACGCCTTCACTATCAGCAATGGCACGCGCCAGGGATGCCCACTCTCCCCTCTAATTTATATTCTAACTTTAGAGCCCCTTCTCAACAGACTGAGAGAGAACCCAAACATCCAAGGGATAACAGTAAAGGGGAGGGAGTTTAAGGTTGCAGCGTTCGCTGATGACATTCTACTTTCCTTAAGAACGCCTCGCATTTCCCTGCTGAACCTCCTCAAAGATATAGAGTCATTTGGGGAAATCTCGAACCTGAAAATTAATCATGCTAAATCTCATGCTCTAAATATCATGCTCCCCTCTCAGGAAGTGTCCCACTGCCAAGCCTCTTTCCCCTTTAGGTGGGACAAGAGTACGACCATATATCTGGGTATTCAAATACCTGCTAGGTAATAGGTATTATCTTGTTAACCATCACCCGGCACTCATGGGGACCCAAAAACGTTTTAAGGACTGGTCGGGTTTAAACGTTTCCTGGTTTGGTCACTCTGCCCTGATCAAGATGATCATCTTGCCACGTCTACTTTACTTAATGCAAGCAGTTCCGCTATCTTTACCGACAGCTTTTTTCGCGACCTATCGGAAGGCCTGCTCTGCCTTTTTATGGAGAGATTCTCCTCCTCGCATTAAATTTGCTCGTCTCACGCTATCCAAATCTAAGGGGGGTATAGGACTGCCGGACTTGCACAAGTATTATGTAGCTTGCCATCTTACAAGGATCGTAGATTGGAATATCCATGCCTCTAACAAGTCATGGGTCTTCCTGGAAGGAGCTTTTTTGTCTGGGCCGCTACATCTCCTTCCATGGCTATCATCTAAAAACTGGCCACATCCCGTCTTGACTCACCCACTAATTCACCCATCCCTCCTAGCTCATAGAAGGTCTACGCTGGGTGGGAATTCCGCCCATATCCCAGGCCCTTTAACGTCTCTACGGGGGAACCCAGATTTCCCCCCCGGGGAATCTAATAGTTTTCTTAAACAGGAATGGCCCTTTGAGGATGTGCTTGCCCTCCAGTTTTTTTTCCAGTGGAAAACTCATTTCTATAGAAAAACTGAGATTGCTCTCTAAGACTTCCTCATTCTCATTTTGGACTTATAGACAGATTCGACACTTCCTGGCGACTCAGGCTCTTCAAACAAACTGGACGAGACAACTTACACCATTCAAGACCCTATGCCATTGCAAAACGCCGCAAAGACACTTAATCTCTCTCCTGCACACCCTGATATCGGAAATGCCCACCGAAGCCCCAACCCCCTCACAACTTTCTTGGACCAGAGATCTAAAAATTCCATTAACAACAGAAGACTGGAACATTATACATGACTACACACACAAGGGGTCTTTAAATGTTGCCATCCAAGAAAATTGCTATAAAGTGATCACCAGATGGTATAGAACCCCCTCGCGTCTCCATAAATTCTCCCCTGCCATTCCTAATACTTACTGGAGGTGCGGGACAGGGATAGGCACGATGTTACATGTGTGGTGGGAATGTGAGAACCTCCAACCCTTTTGGAGGGAGGTCCACGACATCATCACACACCACAACTTTTAATCTTGACTATACCCCAGCTCAATTTCTCCTACATCATACATCCCTACCTAAAAGGGATTATTACAAATCCTTGGCCATGCACGTGGTCAATGCGGCCAAACTTTGTATACCTAAATTGTGGCAGTCCACCCGCGCTCCAACGATCAGGGAGTGGTTTGCGAGAATTTCAAAAATTAAAGAGATGGAGGAACTGATCCATATTGCACAGGACAGAATACATACATTCTCAATGCTTTGGGCCTGTTGGTCACATTTCACCACCACCGAACGATACCGCCAACACACTTCCCGGAGTGGATGAGCAAACTCAGTGGTGGGGGGTGGTATGCCGTGGGGGTGGGGGGGTGTGCGGGTGCGGACCTACTTGTGATTCTCCCTGATGTCCCCCTTTCGCTCTTTCCCCTTCTGTGTCCCCCACTTGCCTCTATCTTTACTCTCTTCTCTTTTCTCCTTGTTTTCTTTTCTGCTTTTCCTTTCCCTGTTCTCTTTGTCCTTTCCGAATCTTGGTATGTTTTAGTACGGAATAGTAGCTCCCATTAGGTACTAATTGAACATACACGATTTAATTTTATTTGTGGTACCCTCCTTTTGCTATCTTGACAGCCTTATTAGGGTGCACTAGGCTTTAATTGTTGATCGAGAATGAACCATTATTCTGTCCCCTCATATGGTTGGTATCCAGAGGGGGGAAGGGGGGGAGGTGAAAAAATTAGAAAGAGATCCTCTGCCCCTCTACATTACTGGTCTATTATACGTTCAGTTCTTGTTCACTGTATTTCAGAATGTCACTCCAAGTATCTCTCAAAGAGTACCAATTTGATGTTATAGTTATCTTCTGTCATAAGACGTCAGTATCGGATTTGTTCTGTTTGTGTATGTTCTTAAACTGAATAAAATCTTTATGGAAAAAAAAAAAAAGAATCATATTTCTTGTATTTCATCCTGAAACTTCTTATGACAGGTTGTGCAAGAGCATACTGCAGAGAAATGAAAGTTTTACATAAGGTTTAAAAATATATATGTTTTGCAGAACCTGTCTGGGTTAACATGCGTAGGTTGATTTAGGTTGATTTTTGAAAGGTTAGAATGTTTTGTATAATGGAAGTGTACCGCCTGTTCGCTTGTGACGCAATATGCTGAAAATTATATGTACACTGTATGAACTGTATCTGACACTCTTGACATGTAGACACTAGTCGGGTCAGGAGTGTCCATTCTTTTTGGCCAGAAAGATGGAATAAATCTCCCATACCAGAGTTCTTTGTCCAACGTCATTTACCGATATTCTGCTACTTTAGTACAGGTGGGTGAGATGTACATCCCTGATACCCCATAATATCAGTGTTTGCTGTAAGATGTCCCTTAAGTCCAATGCCAATCATTTTATGTAGCAGAGATTCAAACAAGTCTCACTGTTGCATGGACATCCTGCGTAACTTGTGTGCAACAAGGTAACCCACAGCATCACATTCATCATCCTTTTGTTGCATAATATATGATGCATCTTTCAGTAAAGTGGAAGTATCATAATCTAAATTCTTCCTTTTTTTTGCTTTCTGAGTCCTCAGACCTGATGGCCCTGGCTGCTGTGGTACTGGGCTTGGAGTATCCTATAGAAAATAATTAAAACAGTAATCATTCATCAATTAATATCAATGCTAAATATTCTTATGTCTTTTTTACCAACAGTTTCCCACAAATTCCCAGGAATGGAAAGACCTTGCTAAAAAATTCCAGAATATGTGGAATTTACCTAATTGTGGGGGTGCAATTGGTGGCAAACATGTAAGGATCACCCCACCAGCCAATTCAGGATCCTACTCTACAATTACAAAGGGTTCTTTAGTATAATGTTAATGGCGATCGTCAATTCAAATTATGAATTCATATATCTGGACATAGGGAAAAATGGAAGAAACTCAGATGGAGGAGTAATACAGCGGAGTGAATTCCTGAACAGATTGAAAGGAGGTGTTTTGCATCTTCCATCTGCAAGTGAGACTGTGGAAGGACTAAACTTTGTCTTTATAGGGGATGACGCGTTTGCTTTGCATGAACATCTTTTGAAACCTTATCCCTTACGCAATTTAACAGCTCAACAGAAGATATTCAATTATCGCCTGTCCAGGGCAAGACGGGTGGTTGAGAATGCGTTTGGCATTATAGCTAGCAGATTCAGAATCGTCCACACCACTATGAATGTAGCAGTGGAAAAAGTGGACATTATTGTGGAGTGCTGCTGCATGCTACACAATTTTTTACGATGCACAACAGTGGCATACATGCCATCATCTGCAGTTGATATGGAAGACATTACCAGTGGGACAATTGTGCCAGGTGACTGGCGAAATGACCGTACTGGTTTGCAGAATTTAGCTCCTGCAAGGCCTAGACTACAAACTGCCAATGCACGTCAAAATCGACAAAATTATACTGATTATTTTGTAGGCAGGGGGGCAGTTGCATGGCAGGATTGTATATAGCTATATATAATATGGTTAATTTTAGAATAATTGCTGGTAATGTGAAAACATTTTAATTTGGTAAGCCATGACTCTGAATTCAAAATACATTGCAACAAAATTGTTCTAGTAAATATATACTGTTAAATACTTTTTTCCATCAGCAGTACGTAACAGTCTTGTTACTTCTATTAGTGTCAGGTTAAAGCTTGGAGGAGGAGTTCTCATTCTACTTTGACTGTCCTATGAAGCTACAGGACCACTGACCCTCTGTCTGCACAGGCTAATTAGCCCTGTGCTGATCACATGCACTCAATATCCCCCCCCCCCCCAAAAAAATGAAAATCTCTATAGCAATACACATCAAACAGAGCATGTGCACCTTGTCCCCTAGCCTCTGTTCCATCAGGAGATGGATTGGAGATGGTGGAAGAAGGGAACAGAGAAGATGAGATTCAGGCCGGGTTCACACTGGTGCGACACAACAGCTGTCCTACTTTGGATCTGACTTTGCCCTGTGACTTGAAGCCGACATGCGTCCGACTTTCAATGAAAGGGGATCTGACTTGGATCAATCCCCACCAATACCAGGCACTGTGTTTGGTATGAATCTTGAGGGTGAACTCCATGCCGCATTTTAAATAAAAAACCGGCATGGGTTCCCCCTCCAAGAGCATACCAGGCCCTTCGGTCTGGTATGGATCTTAAGGGGAACCCCCTACGCCGGAAAAATGGTGTGGGGGTCTCCCCAAAATCCATACCAGACCCTTATCCGAGCACTCAGCCCAGCCGGTCAGGAAAAGGTGTGGGGATGAGCGAGCGCCCCCCCTTCCTGAACCGTACCAGGCCGCATGCCCTCAAGAGGGGGTGGGTGCTTTGGGGCAGGGGGGCCTCTTCCCGACAACCCTGGCCATTGGTTATCGGGGTCTGAGGGCAGGGGGCTTATCGGAGTCCGGAAGCCCCCTTTAATAAGGGGGCCCTCAGATCCCGGCCCCCTACCCTATGTGAATGAGTATGGGGTACATCGTACCCATACCCATTCACCTAGGAAAAAAATGTCAATAAAAAAAACACACTACACAGGTTTTTAAAGTAATTTATTAGGCAGCTCTGGGGGTCTTTTTCCGACTTCGGGGGTCTCTTCCTTCTTCTCTGCGATCTCTTCCTTCTTCTCCGTGCTCCCCGGCCTCTTCTCTGTGCTCTGATGGGGGGCATGATGGGACTGTGACATAATAAGGGGCAGGGTCACCGGGTGACATCACCCAGTGACCACGCCCCATCCCTACATAAGTCGCTGTGGACCACGCACACGGCATTACAGTGGAAGAGAGCGTTATGTCAACATCGGAAGAAGAGAAGAGGGAAGAAGACGGTGGAGAAGACCGGGCCACTACTAGCAAAAGAGCAGGCAAAAGAGCAGAAGATAGTGGAGGAGCCCGGCAGAAGATACCGGAGAGCGGGAGAACTGGAGAGCGTGGAGAAGAAGGAAGAGACCGCGTAGAAAAAGGAAGACCCCTGAAGTTGGAAGAAGACCCCTGGAGCTGCCTAATAAATTACTTTAAAAACCTGTGTAGTGTGTTTTTTTTATGGACACTTTTTTTCCTAGGTGAATGGGTAGGGGTACGATGTACCCCATACTCATAAACATAGGGTGAGGGGGCCGGGATCTGGGGGTCCCCTTACTAAAGGGGGCTCCCGGATCCCGACAACCAATGGCCAGGGTTGTCGGGAAGAGGCTCTTGTCCTCATTAACATGGGGACAAGGTGCTTTGGGGTGGGGGGACCGCAGGGCACCCCCCTGCCCCAAAGCACCTACCCCCTCATGTTGAGGGCATGCGGCCTGGTACGGTTTAGGTGGGGGGGGGGCGATCGCTCGTCCCCACCCTCTTTCCTGACCGGCCGGGCTGTGTGTTCGAATAAAGGTCTGGTATGGATTTGGGGGGTCCCACGCCCTTTTTTCGGGTAGGTGGTTCCCTTAAAATCCATACCAGACCCAAGGGCCTGGTATACTCTTGGAGGGGGAACCCATGCTGGTTTTTTATTTAAAATTTGGCGCAGAGTTCCCCCTCAAGATCATCTGAGCACAAGTTGCATGCCAAAGTCGGATCACTTGATATAGATGACATGCCGATGTTAATAATGTGGTTTTGGTTGGACTTTCAGTTTAAAAATATTCATGCAAGAAAGTATAGTAGTGTACAAATTATTCACTACTCTATTGTCAGTTGTTTAAATAAAGAATATAACATATGATACAACATAAATTTACCTGTGTCTGTGTTTGGGACATATCCTCTGTTTCAGATAATGCACTGGAGTCTGATGCTCCACTTGCTTGAAGAGTGCAATGGGACTCTCTGGGTTCATTTGAATCTGCCAAAAACATCAGGTCTTTGAAGTACCACAAACGTGGCACATACACGTCCTCAGCTCCTGCACCAGATTTTTTGGAGGCTTGTATTTTTTTGTACTCCTTAAAAACGGTGCGCAAGTTAGCAATCTTGTTCTTCACAAAGTATTCTGTGGATTCAGCACAAACCGCTTTACATAGTTCTTTTAGTTCTTTTACAGCTTCTTCACACTTATAGCGATTGGAATAATCCCTTGACTTCACATCCCATAAGCAGGATAATTCTCTGTATTTGTCAATAAATTGCGGTAGGAAATCAGGAGATGTAAATTTAAAAGGCGTTGTCCTTTTAAATAAAAACATAAAATAAAATATATATATATATATATATATATATATATATATATATATATATATATATATATATATCAAATATCTAAAGTAATACATGTGTAGAATTGGGCAAATGGCCATCTAGAACATCCAGACCTTAATACCATAACAAGACAGCTACAATACAATAAAAGGTACTTACATCAATCACACATACATCCATGGACACATTAAATAATCAACGTAGAGTCCCCAGATGAAACTTACCTCAGGTATCTATGTTTGAATTATCGTCTACCGAATGAATATTCCTAGAATATTCCTTCCTATGTGACGTCACAAACCCGCGGACGTTCGTATAATCACATGTGATGTATCATGTACAGGCCACGCCTCTTCTTTAATACAGTGCACAGTTGCAGACATCATGGCAGAGCACATAGCAGATTCTCCAGGTGCAGGGCCACAGATCAAGCAAAGAGAGGAGATTGTGGAGGTGGAGAGAAGTCAGCCAATAAGTCCACTCACCAGAAGGAGAAGGAAGAAAGCCATCAACATGACTTTTGAGGAGATGGTAGACATGGTGAATATACTGCAAAAGAAGGATTATGATTGTCGTGAGCAAGTATACAGCAACATGAACATACGCAAAGATGCAATATTAGAAAAGGTGCAACGTGTTTTACGCAAATGCCATGGCATTGAACGCACAAAAGACCAGTTAAGAAAGCGATGGTCTGACCTGAAATTAAGAGAAGACAATCAGCTTAGAAAGATCAACAAAATAATCCACAAAAGTAAGTACTATATTTTAGGTGTCCATGTATTTATTATGTTCTTGTATGCTTATGTAGCGCCCACCCCATTCAGGTGGGTGCTTAGTGTGTTTCTGTAATTAGTGATAGGTAAATTTGGCCAAGGCTTGCATTTTTTCCTTAGGCCTGTCTGTTTATTTGTGGGTGTGAGTGTTAGAATAGAGGGGGGTGTGGCCACCTACACTCTGGCTCAAGGGTGTCCCTTCATTCTTCCAGTGGAATTGTTCTGGAAGAGAGGCAGGATTTGGGACTTGAGTGGCAGACAGCTTGTATGGAGAGCCCTGGACCAATCATTAAATTGTATTGGCAGGGGCAGGACTCGCATATAAGCTGAGGTCACATGCTCCTGGGGAGTCTGTCTGGGAAGTTTGGAAGCAGAGGAGGTCAGCATGTAGAAGCTAGTGGATTTTGGGCATTCTCCCCTCCTGGGAGAGAATCTGGGAGTACAAGGAGATTCAGAAGCTGCAACCATGTAGTGCAGCAGGAGGAGGCCTGAAGGCCTGGGTGGTTCAGAGACCCCAGTGCTGGATGGCAGGAGGAGTTCGGGAGTCAGGAGGCGGACTTGAAAACCTACACTGTTCTTGTCCATCTGTACAACCTAGCTCAATGGATCCTTATGGTATAAATTTACATATTTCAACATTGCACAGAAGTTGTAGGCAATGTTTTGAGTATATGTACAGTTTAGCACAATGAATGCATATTGTGCATATGGACACTTGTTAAACTTAAATAGTTTTTGTAAACCTATAATGTTTTTTGGATATGTGTACAGAGTAGTAGTATACTGCATCTTTTTTGTAATAATGTCTTTACAAGAATTCCTTCCATTTGAATGCAGTTGTACACCTGCTATGTTTTGGTCCACCTGTACAGTCTTGTATATTGTACATATGGACACTTTATATGCTTGTAGCTGTCCGTTATTGTTGTCCACCTGTAGACACTAGCACACTGCATCCCTACTGTGATTATGTTCACTTTTTCATAATTGCACTACTACTGTCCAAATGCATAGTGATTTTATATAAAGAGGTTATATTTTTGTATTTAGAAGTGTATGTTTTAATAAAGGACATATTTGTACATGTTCATACATACAGGTAAAAGCATGAAATACCATTCCTGTTTTGGGTTTAGCACAATAAATCTGTGCTTGTTAGAATTTGGTGTGGAGTGTCTTTATTTTAATCATTATGTGCATGATGTGATACCACCTGTATTGACCACACTTGATGTTGTACATGATTTGAAATGTCCATTACACATGCACAGACACTTTTGTGTTTATTCCACTATGCTCGCAGACATGTCGGCACCTCCTGGATGAAGCACTTTTTTTTTTATAGCGAATGTGGTGTATAGCAAATGCAGTAGGTCATTATTGCCTACTTTCTTTATATTTTTTCCTGCCATGTCAAAGAAGGTGTGAAAGGACCATTATACATGCACAGGCATTTGTGTTTATTTCACTTTTCTTGCAGACTTGGTGCCTCATCAGACTTTGCTGTGGTCTATTGTTTTTCCTGTATATCATTTATAGTGGTAGTCGAACATTCGTTCGTGTTGTTTTTCTGTATGTTTTCCTTCCAGTTCAAACTTTCTGGGGATCATGCATTGTTCTGTTTCTTAGGTAAAATCGTCCAACTCTGCCATTAACAAAACGAAATTTGGACGATTTTTCTTAAAAAACTCAACATGTTGGATCCGTCAATTTGGGCTGTCGTACGAAAATCGCGTGTCGCACATACCACACTAACGATACGAAAAACAGTTGATTTTACTCTCGATTTGGATTTTAGTTTGAAAATTCGCATAGTGTATGGCCGGCATCACTGAGTGAAGGGAGCCATATTACAGTAATATCCATCCGCCGGAGAAGGCATACAGTGAGCAGTGTTAATTTTGGCAGCAAATTTCGATTTAGTTTTAGTCTTAGTCTTGGGACTAAAATAACATTTTGGGTTTAGTCCCATTTTAGTCTTCTGCAATTGTTTTAGTTTTAGTCGTATTTAGTCGACTAAATCTCCAGTACATTTTAGTCAACTAAAATCTCCTACCTTTTAGTCGACTAAAATCTAATGGGTGTAATTAAATTGTAATGCATTAGTTAACATTTCTCTACAATTTCCAAACTCATTATATACTGCTGGAGTGAAAAATCTCATATGTTATTATTTAAGGTATTGAGGTATGAACATGCACTAAAGAGTGTTAATTTTGAAGTCAAATCTCAATTTAGTTTTAGTCTTAGTCTTTTGACTAAAATGCCATTTTAGTTTTAGTCCTATTTTAGTCTTTTGACTAAAATGCCATTTTTTTATGAAGTAATTAGAAAAAGTCCTGGACAGCTGCACTCAAAATCATATGTAGTCAACAATGTAGACTACAGTGTGAAACGCGTCAGCAACATATCATTTTGAGTGCGGCTGTCCAGTCATTGTACAAGCATTGCCAGCACCTATTGCTTCCAGCATGGAGAAGATGTTCATTCTCAATCGGCCTTCCTAGAACTGGTGATATCTTTCTGTCTCGCCATTTTAGTTTTAGTCGTATTTTAGTCATCTCAGTTGTTTTAGTCGTATTTTAATCGACTAAAATAGTATTCATTTAGTCGACTAAAATGTTTTAGTCATTTTAGTCGACGAAATTAACACTCGTGAGCAGGCAGAGCTTTAGTTTGTGCAGGTATACTGAGAGCAGCGTGTGTGTGTGTATCCCTGCACCCAAAAATGAAAAAAGTCCCTCTTCTGCTTTCACCTCCTGGGTCCCTGTTAACCTGATGGGGCCCAGGAAATAACTATATATCCCTTATATACATTAGTAGTCAAGTGTGTGTGGGTTAATAAATAAAGTTATTTAGCTAGAAGTTAAAAGATGCTCGTGCCCCCCCTGCTGGCCGGGCCCAGTACAACAGGGCTGGTTGTACTGCCCTATCAGCGGCCCTGAGTGATAGCACTGCAGAATCTCAAAAAAATTTCAGAAAAATTAGGACTGACTCTCGTTTGGGACATATACATTAGCTATCATAACTTCACACCCTGCTAGGTTGCTTTTTATAAACAGAAAACAGCTCTCAATATCTCTATAAACATAATGAACTTGCAAAGCAAGGGTATGGTGGAGAAAAATGTCTATCCCATAGTTGTTCTGTTTGCTATAAGAGAAAAAACACTCCTAAGGCTACATGTACACTGCTGCTGGTAAACGGACGTTTAGGAGAAGTTGGGTGTTTTTTTTTTAGCTGCCCCTGAATGCTCCTCTAGGTTATCCTATCAGTACATGTACACAGAGTCGTTTATAATTGTTTCTAGTTGAGTTTAGAAGCATTTTTTGGAAAGCAAAAAAATGCGTTCAGGACGGATGTTCAGAGGCATTTTGAGACGCTAAATGCCTGTAACAGCTTGTAAACATGGTAATTTGTGTTTAGCCGCATTTCGTTTACAGACATTTTATATTTTTGACTATTTGAAAAAAAATGCTTTTAAAACGCAAACACGGCTAAATGCGGCTAAACGTGGCATGTAAACGCAGCAAAACTGGAGGTTTTAAACATCAGTTACTATCTGTCAAGTTAAATCATTCAGCAGAGGCTGTAAAATGTCCTGTGTACATTAAGCCTAAAGGAATACTAATGCCGCGTACACACGACCGGACTTTCTGGGAAACCAGGTCCGACGTTCTGCCCGCCGGACTTCTGGCGGACTACTGCCAGGACTTTCTGAACAGACGGACTTGCCTACACACGACTGGACTTTCCGGCAGACTAGGTCCGCCAGTCTTCCTGACTTTTGCCGGAGTTACGGCAGACTTTCAGAATGAACGGACTTGCCCACACACGAACAAGCACGTTCATTTTGAACGTGACTCGGGTACAACGGGACTAGAAAAGGTAGTCAATCTCGCCACTTTTATCGGCGAGATTGGCACCTTGCGAGCCCCGTCACGGGGCATACCAGGCCCTTAGGTCTGGTATGGATTTTAAGGGGAACCCCCTATGCCAAAAAATCGGCGTGGGGTCCCCCCAAAATCCATACCAGACCCTGATCCGAGCACGCAGCCTGGCCGGTCTAAAAAGGGGGTGGGGACGAGCGAGTGCCCCCCCTGAACCATACCAGGCCGCATGCCCTCAACATGGAGGGTGGGTGCTTTGGGGAAGGGGCGCCCTGTGGCCCCCCCACCCCAGAGCACCTTGTCCCCATGTTGATGAGGACAAGGGCCTCTTCCCGACAACCCTGGCCATTGGTTGTTGGGGTCTGCGGGCGGGGGGCTTATCGGAATCCGGGATCCCCTTTAATAAGAGGGCCCCCAGTTTCCGGCCCCCCACCCTATGTGAATGAGTATGGGGTACATGGTAGCCCTACTCATTCACCTGGGGGGAAAAGTGTCAATAAATAAAACACACTACACAGGTTTTTAAAGTAATTTATTAGACAGCTCTGGGGGTCTTCTTCCGGCTTCGGGGGTCTTCTTCTGGCTTCGGGGGTCTCTCTGGTTCTTCTCTGCTGTCTCCGGCCTCTTCTCCCGTTGTTTGACCTCTTCTCCGTGCTCTCCGGGTCTTCTGCCGGGCTCCTCCGCTATCTTCTGCTCTTTTGCCGCTCTTTTGCTAGCGGTGGCCCAGTCTTCTCCCTTCTGCCTTCTTGTCTTCCTCCCTCTTCTCTTCTTGCGATGTTGACACGACGCTCTTTCTGGCTGGAATGCTCTCTGAGCGCTCCGATGTGACTTATATAGGCGGTGACCCTGCCCCCTTATGCCATCACAGTCTCTGGGCATGCTGGGACTGTGATGTTTTAGGGGGGCGTGGTCAGCATCACCCGGTAACCCCGCTCCCTTATGCCGTCACAGTCCCAGCATGCCCAGGGACTGTGACGGCATAAGGGGCGGGGTGACTATGTACCCTGCACTGTATTATATATATACTACACTGACTGTACTATATATTCTCCACTGCATTATATAAACTACACTGACTGCACTATATACATACTCTGCAATGTATTATATATACTATACAGACTGCACTATATACGCTGAACTGTAATATATATATATATATATATATATATATATATATACCGTATTTATCGGCGTATAACACGCACTTTTTTCCCCTTAAAACCAGGGGAAAATCGCAGGTGCGTGTTATACGCCGATCCCCTGCGATCCCGACCTGTCACATTTTCAAAATCGCCGACCGCGATTTGAAAATGGCGCCGCCGGCGCCGAAATACACAGAGCCGGTCCTCGGCTCTTCCCGGCGGCTCTCGTTCATTTTCAGCTCCACTCGTAGTCCCGAGCGGAGCTATCCGAACCTACTCGGCTAGGTTCGGATAGCTCTGCTCGGGACTACGAGTGGAGCCGAAAGTGAACGACAGCCGCCGGAAAGAGCCGAGGACCGTCTCTGTGTATTTCGGCGCCGGCGGCGCCATTTTCAAATCGCGATCGCGATTTTGAAGCCCAGAATGGCTGGGATCACTGGGGAAGGCTGCACTGGGGAAGTCTGCACTGGGGAAAGCTGCACTGGGGAAGTCTGCACTGGGGAAGTCTGCACTGGGGAAGTCTGCACTGAGGAAGGCTGCACTGGGGAAGTCTGCACTGACAAGGCTGCACTGGGGAAGGCTGCACTGACAAGGCTGCACTGGGGAAGTCTGCACTGACAAGGCTGCACTGGGGAAGTCTGCACTGACAAGGCTGCACTGGGGAAGTCTGCACTGACAAGGCTGCACTGGGGAAGTCTGCACTGACAAGGCTGCACTGGGGAAGGCTGCACTGGGGAAGGCTGCACTGGGGAAGGCTGCACTGACAAGGCTGCACTGACAAGGCTGCACTGACAAGGCTGCAATGACGGGCGTTTAAATGTAAGTTTTTTTTCCCTTCAACTTCCCTCCTAAAAGTTTTTTTTTTCCTTAAAATTCCCTCCTAAATTGGGGTGCGTGTTATACGCCGGTGCGTGTTATACGCCGATAAATACGGTATATATATATATATATATATATATATATATATATATATATATATAGATATGAGCCCGATGTTCGCCTGTTTGCCAAACAGTGAACAATATGCAGTGTTCGCGGCAAATTCGAAAGCCGCCGGAACACCGTTAAGGTCTATGGGACATTAATATGAAAAATTAAAAGTGCTAATTTTAAAGGCTTATATGCAAGTAATTGTGATAAAAAGTGTTTGGGGAACCGGGTCCTGACCCAGGGGATATGTATCAATGCAAAAAAAATTTTTTAAAACGGACGTTTAAATGTCATGCCTGGGGGGTGTCTATAGTATGCCTGCAAAGTGGCACATTTTTTCAGTGTTTAGAACAGTACCGCAGCAAAATGACATTTCTAAAGGAAAAATTGTCATTTAAAACTGATTCTGGCTGTAATGAATTGTCGGGTCTCAGCAATATAGATAAAACTCATTGAAAAAACGGCATGGGGTCACCCCCAGTCCATTTCCAGGCCCTTTGGTTCTGGTGTGAATATTAAGGGGAACCCTGAACCAAAATTTTTTTAAAAATTGCGTGGGGGTCCCCCTAAAATCCATACCAGGCCCTTCAGGTCTGATATGGAATGTAAGGGGAACCCTGCGGCAATTTTTTTAAAAAATGGCATAGGGGTCCTCCCAAAATCCATACCAGTCTGGTATGGATTTTAAGGGTAACCCTGCGCCAAAATAAAAAAAAAATGGCATAGGGGTCATCCCAAAATCCATACCAGACCCTTATCCGAGCATGCAACCTGGCGCAGCAGGAAAAGAGGGGGGGACGAGAGAGCGCCCTCCCTCCTGAACCGTACCAGGCCACATGCCCTCAACATGGGGAGGGTGCTTTGGGGTCTGACAATGGGAACAAGGGCCTCATCCCCACAACCCTTGCCTGGTGGTTGTAGGGGTATGCAAGCAAGGGGCTTATCAGAATCTGGAAGCCCCCTTTAACAAGGGGACCCCCCAGATCACGGCCTCCCCCCGTGTGAATTGGTAATGGCCATTTCACAAAAAGGTGTCAAAGATAGTAAAAAAGACAAGTGACAGCTTGGGACAAGTCCTTTATTAAAAATATAAAAAAATAAAAATGTTCAACGATGTCCATTCATCTTCTTCTATCATGCCGCCGACGAGCCGAAAAAGAAAAAAAATCATAGGAGGCTCCCTCGTGGCATCAGAGGGGGTGGGGTAACCCATTTACATCATTTTTTTAATAAAGGATTTGTCCCAAGCGGTCTCTTGTCTTTTTTACCATTTTTGACACTTTTTTTGTGAAATGGTAGGGGTACGATGTACCCCATTACCAATTCACACGGGGGGAAGAACAAGATGGAGGAAGAAAACCAAATGAAGATCAGAAGAAGATGGAAGAAGAAGTGGAGAAAGAAGAAGGCATTAATAAAGGAATTGTCAAAAACCGTCTGTCTTTTTTAACATTTTTGACACATTTTTTGTGAAATGATAGGGGTACATTACCCCATTACCATTTCACACGGGGGGCGGGATCTGGGTATCCCCTTGAGATTCCCCCTTCCAGATTCCGATAAGCCCCCCCACCTGCATACCCCCACCGGGCAAGGGTTGTGGGGATGAGGCCCTTGTCCCCATCAACATGGGGACAAGGTGCTTTGATGTCAGACCCTAAAGCATCCTCCCCATGTTGAGGGCATGTGGCCTGGTACAGTTCAGGAGGGGAGGCTCTCTCAGCCCCCCCTTTTCCTGTGGCCTGCCAGGTTGCATGCTCGGATAAGTGTCTGGTATGGATTTTGGGGGGGTCCTACGCCATGTTTTTTTATTTTGGCGCAAGGTTCCCCTTAAAATCTACACCAGACCTGAAAGGTCTAGTATGGATTTTGGGGGGATCCCTACGCCATTTTCTTTTAAATTTGGTGCAGGGTTCCCCATAATTTCCATATCAGACCTGAAGGGCTTGGTATGGATTTTAGGGGGACCCCCACGCAATTTCTTTTTAAATTTTGGTTCGGGGGTTCCCCTTAATATTCATACCAGACCCAAAGGGCCTGGTAATTGACTGGAGGGGGACCCCATTCCATTTTTTTCAATGAGTTTTATCTATATTGCTGAGACCCAACAATTCATTACAGCCGCAATCAGTTTTAAATGACAATTTTTACTTTAGTAATGTCATTTTGCTCTGGTACTGTTCTAAACACAAGAAAAATGTGCCAATTTGCAGGCATACTATAGACACCCCCCAGAAATAGGAATATTTAATTTTTATGGTTTCACTTTAAGCATTAAAAAAATCACTGCTCGGATAGGCGCATGCACCTAAAATGGACGCTTAGTCTGGGAGCTCCATTCTGCCTCAGCAGATCGGGCCTCTACAGCGGCACTACGGCCGGCGATCACAGCCTGGATCAACCCCCCACAAACACCATAAGCCCCGGGGACACCCCCGATGTACTCGGGAGTGGTAAGGAGGAATCTGAAGCCTGCTTTTGAAGCCGCCCTGTCTAGTACCAAGACAGCCAAGATGCCGGCCGCTCCTCACTGCTCTGCATCTGCCTGCCTTCCCAGTGAACAGCTCCCGGCCTGCCCCTCCTTGCTGCAGTAAGAATCATCAGCAGGCAACCTTCCCCTGGACCCAGCCTCTCTAGCATCCACAGAGTCCCTCATAGAACACTCCCTGGCAGGCCTGGAATTTTCTCCCATGGAGGCCGGCCCCCCCAGACTCACCAGTTACTACAGCCCAGGGTTCAGGCCTACTCCAGCCGGTCACTGTGGCAGAACTGTTCGCCAAGTTTGCAGACCTGCTGGATAGAGGCCTACACAAAACAGCTCACAAGATAATGAGTGATATTAAAGCAGACCTTCAGAACATAGGTACTGCATGGAAATCATTGAGACCAACCTAGAATCCACCATTTCAAGAACAAACCAAAACACTGCATGCATACAGATACTGCAGGAACAACTAGAGACTGCCAATGCCAAAATTGATGACCTCAAAAACAGAAATAGGAGGTACAACTTTAGAGTCAGGGGGCTCCCTGAATCATATAAGGATATCCCTGAAACCATAAAATCCTTAATTAACGACTTGCTCCCAGACACACCACAGCACAGATTAGAGCTGGATCGGGCTCACAGAGCTCTCAGGGCGGACAGGCTCCCCCGTGATGTTGTGGTGAAACCACACTTCTTCTCTGTCAAGGAGGAGGTGATGAGGGAATCAAGAACCATGTCTAAAATAGTGTTCCAGGGTCATCAACTGCAAATATTTGCAGACTTATCCCCTTCCACTATGCAGAAAATAAGGGCCCTAAAGCCATTACTTCAAATACTGATGGACAAAGAAATTAAGTACTGGTGGCTCTTTCCATTCCAAACTCCTCTTCAAAGGCAAGGCATACACCTTCGGATCACTGCAGGAAGGAGAAAGGCTTTTACTGCAATTAGGCCTCATCAGCCAAGACCCGAATGCCTGACTTCAACCTAACTCAGCAAAGAGACATCTGCTCACCAGTCCCCTGAATCCGGTCTGGGAAAAGACCAGATCCAAGAAGTCCAAGGAAACCATTCCTTCCTGACTCTCATAACATGTTCTTCCTCGGAGCTCACTTTTTTTGCCTCATTTTCCTCCCAGCTGCCAGCTGAGAGGACTTAGACTCCCCACATGTGTTTCACGAGACGAGTATCCTATTTAGATACCCTCACGCCTCTGCCGAGGTGGTCTCGGGAAGCACACTACCCGGGGAGGATACTGACTCAGATTTCTTTCTGCCTGGATGCTTTAGGTTGCTCCATTGTAACTTCTGAGCAGGGATGGTGGAGAGGTGGGGGGAGCAACTCATAGCGCCTGACCTGCCCTGGGGAACTTTTCATACCCACCACACTGCTTTGGGGAGTTATCTCCAATGAGATCCTTCCCCTCTAGTTGTTTCCATCTCTCCCGCCTCTCCACCCTTTGCCCTCAGTCCCCGTTTATCCTTATGGACCCAGGTTCATATTTATCTTTCTGATAGCTGTTTATCTACTGTAATCATTTACTGTTGACTGCTGCACTTTCACCTCCAAGTTTTACTTAGCCTACAAGCATGTCATGTAGGAGGTGACATTGTAAATGCCAGGCCCAGTGCCCTTATTTTGGTATTTACAAACCTTAGCAAGCAGCCACTCAGCTAGGGTGGTGTTCATGCGCCCCCTCCTGTCTAGTGGAGCAGGTATTTTACCCTCCCCTGGACAGGACTAATCCCTGCCTCCTGGAAGGATTTCAGTGTAACTCACATTTTCTGATGGAGGATTCTGTCCCCTCCATTCTACGGGAGACTCTCTTGTCCTCTGTCTTTCTTTTCTGCTTCTCTTTCTTCCCTCACCAACGATGTATTAATTCACATTTCATTGTAGGAGTCGACTGGGGGGATGACTCCGGATACCAACAGGCTCTCTCAATGGTCTTCGCTTGTTATGTGGGATGCCTTGGGACCCGTGGACACCCAATAGTAAGTGCTGTAGATTGCCTGGCTTGACCCCCGCCTCTGCTCGATGGCTAACGACCCTCCAGTAAAAATACCCCTTAAAATAACATCACATAATGCTCAAGGATTTAACTACCCAGCTAAAAGACGTAAAGTCTTCCAATATCTACATGCCCAAAAGGTGGACGTGGTCCTCCTGCAGGAAATGCATTTTCCTAAATGCTTCTGCCCCTCCTTTATTCACTCCAAATTCCCCTTGTTCAAACTGGCCAATGCTGAGGATAAAACAAAGGGGGTGGGTATTTTCATATCCAAAAGATGCAAATTTACCCTCAAATCTGAACTCAGGGACCCTGATGGGTGCTATATCCTCATTGTGGCAGAATTAGACAACCAACTATATTCTTTAATTTCGTACTATGCCCCCAACAAAGGCCAAATAGACTTCTTTCAACACCTGTTCCAAACCCTAACGCCACTGCTGGAGGGCACAGTGATTTTTGGGGGTGATTCTAATACAGCTTTTGATCAGGCGCTGGACAAGTCATGGTCCCCTGGCAAATGCCTCACTAGACCCACCAAACAGAGCCTCCGCATAGCCAAGCTAATCTTCCAGCAGGGACTAGTGGATATTTGGAGGGAAGTGAATCCCACCCTGCGAGACTTCACACATTTCTCTAACTCTCATAGGTCCTTCGCTAGAAAAGACCACATCCTCATTGCTTCAGCCTCCATTCCATTATGAACAGGGCATACATCAAAGATAATAAAAACTAGAAAACTAGGGAGTGGCGCTGTTATAGGAAGAAAGGAGTATGATAATTCTCCTTAGAAATATAAAGTGACGAGTGTATCAATGTAATGATTAATCTCCTTTAAGTTATAAAGTGACAGGTGCTGGAATTAGGGTTAATCAAGTGTATCAATGCGATAATTATTAATTGTAAATATAAAGTGATAAGTGCCAAATAGTGCAAAAAATCTGTAAACAGTATGCAAATAATGATAACACAATCACTATACTATATAAGTGAAAAAAAAACAGAAAAAAACATACAAAACTAAAGTGACATGTGCTTGTGCGTCTCATATAAATTAGTCCTTTGGTTTGGAGATCCAAAGTGACAGGTGCAAAAATATACTGAATATCTGTCTTAATATACGAAACACTGTGCAATAAAAATCAATATGCAATAAAAAATAGAAAGCAAAATCCAATTCATCAACTCGCTGTGCATCAGCTAAAAACGTATGTAATGTGAAAAGGCAAAAACAAAATGTTCATAAAGGTAACATGACGTTTCTTCCAATATATCAGAATATCTCCTTTGCAGTGGTATATAGATGGGGAAGTGCAGTGATTGATAGCGATATCCCCCTATGTGGTTACACTCTCACCGGAGCGCCCTACCCTTGCAGGGGTGCGAGCGTAAGATGTTATTCCCCAGGTGCCGATATCCTTCCTATTCACAGTAGCCCAATCTAGGGTCATCCACCCGCAGGAAGGAGGGAGGGAAGAGAGGAACTTCAATGGTTCCTATTTCAATGGAGATCCCAGCCGGACATCCATGTGATATATTTCATAAAATGGAAAAATAGTCCACATAGTGTGACTCCATATAAGTCATTTATTGTAAAAAATATATATTAATGTATCCAAGGAAGTAGATAAAATAAAGGTTAAAAAAAGTTTAAAAAAACGGAGAGGGAGCTCGCATGGTTTTTTGTCTCTCCGACCGACACGGGGAAGCAACGCTGCCTAGGATCGCCGCTTGCGTTCCACTGGTCGACTTTCCGGAACCACAATACCCGGATGTGATGTCGTGCGTGTCAAGATAGCCCCGGCTTACGCGTTTCATCATAAGGACGTCATCGGAGGTGTTGCCATCTTGACGCTCCCAACATCTTATATCTAGGGTGTACTAATCGGTGCACCAATCCCCCGCTGAATACTGTAAACTGGCAGTAAGCGGATCCAATCAAAATATACCGAATAGATCGCCAAGGAGATATAACTTAAGTGTTATTATTCCCTAAGGGGGTATCTCTATGTAGGAGTACAATACTAAATCTCCTTAAGCGCCATCTAGTGGTGTGTTGCAAAAAGGTATTTCATATAGAATAGCAGCGATGAGAAATCTTATACAATTCAGATATTATCTGGTAAAATTGCAAAATTTTAAAAAGTAATTAATTGCAAATAAGATGTCTATCGAATATATCATGAGGAGGTATATACTAATATTCCCAAGAGAGTCCAAAATTAAAATAAAAATAATAATGGTGAAATAAAAAATAATAAATAAAAACAAAAAATAAAATAAAAATAAAAAAATAAAAAAATTGTGCAATAAAACATCAAGAAGAGGCAAATACCTATCTCTATTATAGTAGGTATATATAAGATGTAACGGCTCATACTCTGTATAAACTGAGCAAATGAGAAATTGGAAATCAGTATGAGGGATTAGAAATCAATGTGAGGAGGCAGTACTAACACACACCTTACTTCCCGGATGGTCATGTGAACCAATTACAGCCCTAGAACACCCACCCTCCATGGTCACATGTGCAATGCCGCCATAGCAACGTCATTGTGCTCTAGTGTTTGTGTTCCAAGCTTCTTTACATTACATTTTTAAATTTTTATTCCACAAAGATATGTATAGGAGTAACGTTTACTAACAATCATGCACTTTTATAGGTTCACATGTGATGTCAATTTGGCAGTCAGATCCTCACACCGCCGTCCTGTATCTAGGTTTGGTCTGTGTCTCTGGGCATGCTTGTCCTCTGTTGTCCTGTGCACCGTTGTAGACCCCACCTTGCAAATTGCCTCTCTTGTTATATGAGTGGCTATCGGGCCACGAGTGCTGGTTCTTCTTAGTGTGATGACGTTTCCGCCTATTTTGGACATGTGGGTGTGGTTATCTGATCCCCAGCCCTGCCAGCTCACAGGCTGATGCCTGTAATGAGAAAGAGGCTTGGAACACAAACACTAGAGCACAATGACGTTGCTACAGTGGCGTCGCACATGTGACCACGGAGGGTGGGTGTTCTAGGGCTGTAATTGGTTCACATAGTCACATGACCATCCAGGAAGTAAGGTGTGTGTGTGAGCAGAGGATCGCTGATTGGTCATATTACCTGTCCAATGTCAGCACTCCCAGCTGATCGTCTGCTTTGTTAATTTTAAGGTCTTTATATAGCGTGGTGCCTAACACTAGGTTTTATGCCCCAGTTGAAGGACTTTTGTCCGAAACATGTCGGGTTGCTGAGCCTTTGTGCTTTCTGACACCACGCGATACTGTTTTTTTATCCTTTACTTTTTATGTGATCACTCCCTGTTCCCACCCGACTAGGTGGATTGTACTGTTAAGCTTTTGCTGTTTTAATAAATTTTTATTTTTGGATTTACGCACTATGTGGAGGTCCTTCTCTTCTTTCTTTTTTTATGGTTTGATGTGACACCATTTGGAGTTCGTACATCCTATCAAGTGTGACCATCGGAAGTTCGTTAGCCGGGCTGTCCTAGCTACACCATTTGCTTACCACGGATTATGACTGAAGTATTGAGGCATATCTCCACACCAGCTCCTTCCATCAAATATCTGCCGAATTGTTGAATCCAAACACCTGATTGACCCACCGCTGTATGGTGAGTGTGTCCATTTCTCATGGTAAGCGTACCCATTCCTTCAATATTTCCATCTTGATGCGGCAAATATCTTATGAAGAGGTTATTCCTTTCACATATAGCGGTTGATTTACTATCATCTACAGGCATCATCTACATATGGGACTTTATTTCATTTTACTGAAGAATCTCCTATTTTTTTGGTTTATCACAGACAGGTTAAGTTGCAGTTTTATTTTTATTTTTTTGCTGTCTTACATGGACATTTTCACCTACCTGTGACAAACTTTCCGGATTTGTTTGTCCTTTTGTTGTTCTATATTGTTCACGTTGATATCTGACCTACAAGTTACTATCAGCTTTATATTTGCACGTGAGGTGATACTTCACTTTCGCACTTTGTTACACACTAGCGCTGCATTTTTTATCTTTCCACTTGTTTGTGCAGTTTACTATACTGTTTATGCTAGCTGCTTTACTATTTTTTACTTACTTTTAAGTTTTATCACTAGTAGCGCAACATTGTTTCATACTTATTCCAGTAACTTGGACATGCCTGTTCTGAATTCTTCAGATTCTCTCAAATCTCAAACTTCTTATGCCGCGTACACACGAGCGGACTTTATGGCAGACTTTGCCCGGCGGACTTTTCAACGTACTTTACGACGGACTTTCTGAATGAACGGACTTGCCTACACACAATCCACCAAAGTCCGTCGAATTCGTACGTGATGACGTACAACCAGACTAAAACAAGAAGTTCATAGCCAGTAGCCAATAGCTGCCCTAGTGTGGCTTTTTGTCCGTCGAACTAGCATACAGACGAGCGGACTTTTCGACCGGACTCGATTTTGACGGATTGATTTAAAACATGTTTCAAATCTAAGTCCGTCCAACTTTTGAGAAAACAAAGTCCGCTGGAGCCCACACACGATCAAATTGTCAGACGAAATCCCGTCCGCCGGGCAAAGTCTGCCGTAAAGTCCGCTCGTGTGTATGCGGCATTACGCAAACGGTGCAAAACACTCCCGGGCCCCAAATAACTGCATATGAAATATGGTATGGTCAAGCCAGCGAGCAGAGAGGGGGCATATCGGTGATCTATAAAGCTCTATCTTCCGCACAGTCCAAGACACCTTACATGCAGGCTTGGGAGGACGATTTGTCCCAACGCTGGAAACTGGAAACATGGCACAGAAACTTTTCCCAATCTTACAAAGGCATTCTCAACTCCAGCCTCATGGAAGCTAGTGTTAAAGTGCTGACTAGATGGTACCTAGTCCCTTCGAAGCTAGCACAAATATACCCATCGGCGTCTCCCCTTTGTTTTCGGGGATGTGGTCTAAGGGGAGATATGTTACATATATGGTGGACAATTCTGGCACAAGATCTTCTCCTGGATCAGCAAAATCGCCACAATATTTGTCCAGATGTCCCCCCTCATAGCGCTCCTTAACTTCCCAGTGAAAGAGGCCTCCAGGATTACACAACGCCTCATATTCTTTATCATCTTAGGAGCCAAGCTTACTCTGGCTAAAGCTTGGAAAAAAACATTAGTTTCAACACTTCTAGCCAAAAGAAAGATCTCATGGATTATGAGAAGAGAAGATGGCAAGTGTAATCCTTGACGGTTCGGCCAAATTTGGGAACCCTGGGCAACTTTTGTAGGGATTAACCTTTGATTATTACCTCTTGGATGTCATCCTCCAGCTCTCCCCCCCAGTCGACTCATGCTCATCTTCTCTAACTTCCATTTCATCTCTTTCCCCTTCCCTTCTTTCTCTCTTACTTCTTTCGGTTAGTCTTGGGCTTCGGCCATTATCTAAATGGACATAACCAAGGACAGGGTCAGGAGTCACCCTGATTCTGGTCTCAACATTTGCCTAGGTTTATGGAAACTTTTTGGTGACCCAATATCCTGATATGTCTACCATTTGCATTCATATGTGTTTACTAAGAGGACTCTCTTATACAGGACTCGAAGTTGCTCCTTCGCCCAGGAGCCATTTGACAGATTTAATCACTTGATGTTTTGGGCCTAGTTTAAGTAACCTATTGTGTTTACCTTTTCTTTTCACAAGGAAAATCAGTACTTTAAATCTCTTTGATGGGGGGTGCTGAGAGGCAGGGAGCCCCGCCACAGCATGTTCCCAACCGGGGTGGCGGAGCCTTCCCCCCCTCTCGACTTTTCGTCTTATGCGACAAGGAACCACCTTCCCCCTTTTATTTTCTCTCTTTTTTTCCTGCTTATTGGTCACTAAGAACATAGTTAACCACTTCAGCCCCGGAAGGATTTACCCCCTTCCTGATCAGAGCACTTTTTACAATTTGGCACTGCATCGCTTTAACTGCTAATTGCGCAGTCATGCAATGCTGTACCCAAACGAAATTTGCGTCCTTTTCTTCCCACAAATAGAGCTTTCTTTTGATGGTATTTGATCACCTCTGAGGTTTTTATTTTTTGCGCTATAAATGGAAAAAGACCGAAAATTTTGAAAAAAATAATATTTTCTACTTTTTGTTATAAAAAAAAATCCAATAAACTCAATTTTAGTCATACATTTAGGCCAAAATGTATTCGGCCACATGTCTTTGGTAAAAAAAATGTCAATAAGCGTATATTTATTGGTTTGCGCAAAAGTTATAGCGTCTACAAACTAGGGTACATTTTCTGGAATTTACACAGCTTTTAGTTTATGACTGCCTATGTCATTTCTTGAGGTGCTAAAATGGCAGGGCAGTACAAAACCCCCCAAATGACCCCATTTTGGAAAGTAGACACCCCAAGGAAATTGCTGAGAGGCATGTTGAGCCCATTGAATATTTTTTTTTTTTGTCCCAAGTGATTGAATAATGACAAAAAAAACAAAATTACAAAAAGTTGTCACTAAATGATATATTGCTCAAACATGCCATGGGAATATGTGGAATTACACCCCAAAATACATTCTGCTGCTTCTCCTGAGTACGGGGATACCACATGTGTGGCACTTTTTGGGAGCCTAGCTTCATACGGGGCCCCGAAATCCAATAACCGCCTTTAGGATTTCTAAGGGCGTAAATTTTTGATTTCACTCCTCACTACCTATCACAGTTTCGAAGACCATAAAATGCCAAGATAGCACAAAACCCCCCAAAATTACCCCATTTTGGAAAGTAGACACCCCAAGCTATTTGCTGAGAGGCATGGTGAGTATTTTGCAGCTCTCATTTGTTTTTGAAAATGAAGAAAGACAAGAAAACATTTTTTTTTTTTCTTTTTTCAATTTTCAAAAGTTTGTGACAAAAAGTGAGGTCTGCAAAATACTCACTATACCTCTCAGCAAATAGCTTTGGGTGTCTATTTTCCACAATGGGGTCATTTGGGGGGGTTGTGCCATGGCCTCCGAAACTGTGATAGGCAGTGAAGAGTGAAATCAAAAATTTACGCCCTTAGAAAGCCTGAAGGCGGTGCTTGGTTTTCGGGGTCCCGTACGCGGCTAGTCTCCCAAAAAGTCTCACACATGTGGTATCCCCGTACTCAGGAGAAGCAACAGAATTTATTTTGGGGTGTAATTTCACATATTCCCATGGCATGTTTGAGCAATATATCATTTAGTGACAACTTTGTGCAAAAAAAAAAATTGTCTTTTTCCCGCAACTTGTGTCACAATATAAAATATTCCATGGACTCGACATGCCTCTCAGCAAATAGCTTGGGGTGTCTACTTTCCAAAATGGGGTCATTTGGGGGGGGGTTTGAACTGTCCTGGCATTTTATGCACAACATTTAGAAGCTTATGTCACACATCACCCACTCTTCTAACCACTTGAAGACAAAGCCCTTTCTGACACTTTTTGTTTACATGAAAAAATTTTTTTTTTTGCAAGAAAATTACTTTGAACCCCCAAACATTATATATTTTTTTAAAGCAAATGCCCTACAGATTAAAATGGTGGGTTTTTATTTATTTTTTTTCACACAGTATTTGCGCAGCGATTTTTCAAATGTATTTTTTGGGGAAAAAACACACTTTTTAAAATTTTAATGCACTGAAACACACTATATTGCCCAAAAGTTTGATGAAATAAAAAAGATGATCTTAGGCCGAGTACATGGATACCAAACATGACATGCTTTAAAATTGCGCACAAACATGCAGTGGCGACAAACTAAATACATTTTTATAAGCCTTTAAAAGCCTTTACAGGTTACCACTTTAGATTTACAGAGGAGGTCTACTGCTAAAATTACTGCCCTCGATCTGACCTTCGCGGTGATACCTCACATGCATGGTGCAATTGCTGTTTACATTTGACGCCAGACCGACGCTTGCGTTCGCCTTTGCGCGAGAGCAGGGGGGGACAGGGGTGCTTTTTTTTTTTTTTTCCTTTATTATTTTTTTGCTTTTTTATCTTATTTTTAAATGGTTCCTTTCATTTTTATTTTTTTTAATCATTTTTATTGTTATCTCAGGGAATGTAAATATCCCCTATGATAGCAATAGGTAGTGACAGGTACTCTTTTTTGAAAAAATTGGGGTCTATTAGACCCTAGATCTCTCCTCTGCCTTCAAAGCATCTGACCACACCAAGATCGGTGTGATAAAATGCTTTCCCAATTTCCCAATGGCGCTGTTTACATCCGGCGAAATCTAAGTCATGAAATGCTCGTAGCTTCCGGTTTCTTAGGCCATAGAGATGTTTGGAGCCATTCTGGTCTCTGATCAGCTCTATGGTCAGCTGGCTGAATCACCAGCTGCATTTTCAGGTTCCCTGTTGGGACAGGAGAGCCAGAGAAAAACATGGAAGAAGGTGGGGGGGGGCATTCCCTCCCACTGCTTGTAAAAGCAGTCTAGAGGCTAATTAGCCACTAGGATTGCTTTTATATGAAAGCCGACCGCTGGCTGAAAAGAATGATACCAAGATGATACCTAAACCTGCAGGCATCATTCTGGTATAACCACTCAAAGTCCAGCAACATACCAGTACGTTGCTGGTCCTTGTTGGGCATGTATTGTAAACTTTTTTTCATGCAGCCTGTGGGCTGAACAAAAAAAAGATATTGATCGGTGGGTATGCCCACCATTAGAATACCTCCCTTCATCCACCTACTTCTAATGATGGGCATACATGCACCGTATATGTATATATGCCGAAGCATGGGGGCATCCTCCCGCAAAAGTTAGGAGCAAATCGCTCCTCCGCCCTCTGCTACCCCCACGCTTCGGCGTATATGCTGAAGTATGTAACTGTGGTGGTGAAATCACCTCCGACAGCGCTGGAGTCACGGCTTTATGTATCGTGGGAGCAAACGCTGTTGCTGTCAAGATAAATAAATCCGCGCTGCAACTGAATGGCGTACCTGCTAAGCAAATGATGGTTAACAAAAAAACAAAGTAACATTACAGTATAACAGTAATACTTACCATACCTGCAAAGCAAATACAAAAAAAAACATAGTAAAAAATAAAACATTTAACGCAACCTGTGCCTACCTAAAATATATATATGCCGAAGCATGGGGGGCATCCTCCCGCAAAAGGCAGGAGCAAATCGCTCCTCCGCCCTCTGCTGCCCCCATGCTTCAGCATATATGCTGAAGTATGTAACTGTGGTGGTGAAATCACCTCTGACAGCGCTGGAGTCACGGCTTTATGTATCGTGGGAGCAAACGCTGTTGCTGTCAAGATAAATAAATCCGCTCTGTAGCTGAATGGCGTACCTGAAAACAAAAAAGTGGTTAACAATAAAAAAACAAAGTATAAAAAATTGCATAACTATAAAGCAAACATGATAAAAACATAACAATAAAACATTGCAGTATAGAATACAATAAAAAAGAGCAGAACAATAGAGAGAGAATAGAGAGAGAACAATAAAACAACTATTTTTGGGTTTTTTATTTTATATATTTTTTTGTGTTTTTTTTTCTTTTTTTTTACTTTTTTTTTGTTTTTTTACACTTTTTTTTGTAACTTTAACTTTTTTAACTGGTACCAGGTTTGGGTCTCTCAAAATGCGATGGCATCTTGGGAGACCCTGTGAAAGTGTGTCCTAGTCTGTGCAGTGCTGTACCCTACGCTAATACTCAACTAGTGTATGGTAGCGTTCAAAACATTCACCAATGCAAAGACCAGGATTGTCAGGACAGAAGGGACAATAATACCGGGTGTCACGCCTAAATCCATGCTTGCTGCAGACATGACATCTTTTTTGGGGAGCTCGTTGGGTAGGGGTACTCGGGAGGACATATAGAAAATGCCTCTCATGCAGCCGGCTTACTGCATTTGGTTGGGGAAGGTGAGGTGGAGCACCGTCTGGAAACAGAAGGGCTCTGACGATCTCTTCCTGGAATTTAAGGAAGGATCCCGTCTGTCCTGAAGCTCTGTATAGCACATAAGCATTCAGCAAAGCCAGTTGAAATAAATAAACAGACACTTTTTTGTACCAGCGTCTGGCCTTACGGGCAGCTAGGTATGGTGCCAACAACTGGTCGTTGAGGTCCACCCCTCCCATATTTTGGTTATATTCGTGGACACAGAGGGGTTTCTCCACAACACCAGTCGCCGTAGTAATTTGGACCGTCGTGTCTGCATGAAGGGAGGTAAGAACGAAAACATTCTTATTATCCCTCCACTTCATAGCGAGCAAGTTATTACACTGCAAGCAGGCTCTCTCCCCCAGCCTAAGACGGGAATCTACAAGCCGCTGGGGAAAGCCCCGGCGATTAGGTCACATGGTGCCACATGCTCCAATCTGATGATCAAAAAAGGTGGCTAAAAAGTGGCACGCTCGTGTAATAATTGTCCACGTACAAGTTGTACCCCTTTCTGAATAAGGGTGACACCAAGTCCCACACTATCTTGCCAGCGCTTCCTATGTAGTCAGGGCAGTTTGTCGGCTCTACGTGACTATCTTTGCCCTCGTAAACTAAAACTACATGTATAGCCTGTGGCCCTGTCACAGAGCTTATACATCTTGACCCCGTATCTGGCACGCTTGCTGGGAAAGTACTGTTTGAATGACAAGCCGCCAGAAAATTTAATCAGGGACTCATCAACGCAGACAACTTGATGGGGAGTAAACAAGTCTGCAAAACGTTGGTTGAAGTGGTTTACGAGGGGCCGAATTTTGTGGAGCCGATCGTATCCAGGGTCTCCACGAGGACGACAGAGTTCATTGTCGTTGAAGTGCATGAACTGCAAAATCTGCTCGTATCGTGCCCTGGCCATGGAGGCAGAGAACACGGGCATATGATAAATTGGGTCAGTGGACCAATATGACCGCAACTCACTCTTTTTATTTATGCCCATGTTGAGGGAAAGGCCCAGAAAGAGCTTAAATTTGGAAACCGTAATTGGTTTCCAATCTCTGGCAAGGGAGGACTGGGGAATAGTGGCGATGTGATGACCAGCGTACAAATTGCTTTGGTCCACAATAGATCTATAGAGATCTTCGGTGAAAAACAGTGAATAAAAATCCAGTGGCATAAAATTAACTGTTTCCACCTGAATTCCGGGTTGGCCAGTGAATGGGGGAAGTATGGATGCTGCAGAAGTGGTGGGTTCCCAATTCGGATTGGCGAATGCAGCAGGAAGGGCACTATGGGCACGACGGGCCTGTGTTCGTCTTCTTGGTGGCAGCGGGACACTACTTGTGCTTGCCCCCTCGCCAGCTTGAACTGCACTTATGGGACTCGCCACGTCACCAAGTGTTACTGCAGTGCTGGATGTACGACCAGGGTGTACTAGGCCACTGGTGCTTGCCAGTTCACCAGAAGGAATAGCGGCACTAGTACTTCTCTGTTCCATACAAGGGACCTGCGGTTCCTGCACTTCAAGGACAGAAGAAGAAGATTGGGGTCTGGTACGCCTGACCTTAGCAGGGACCACAACTCCGTCGTCAGAGCTATCTGTCATGGAGCCGCTGTCGTCTACAGGATCGTATTCTGAGCCTGAATCTGACAGATGAGTGACTTCCTCTTCACTATCTGTCATGCTCAGAAACGTGTAGGCCTCTTCACTAGTGTACCTTCAATTTGCCATTTTGGGCTCTAAATTTAGGGGTACACTAGTGAGACTCACAGGCAAAAAAGCTCCTGACTGTTAGCGACTGTATCAAAATGCTACCAAAAAACTGTTAGCGATCGCAGGGATCAGGCCTGACTCTGCGAACGCTGCAGTTATGTGTGCTTAGTGTTTTGTAAGTGACAGTTATCGATTGATACTGCACTTGGGTGGGCTGGGCTGGGCTGGGCCGAGGGGCAAAACGCAGGTGCTAGCAGGTATCTGGGCTGATCCCGCTAACACTGCCTTTTTGGGGACCCTAAACTGCTGGGGAGTATAGATCTGATCGGATCAGATATCGATCCGTTCAGATACTATAGCACTAAGGGAGGTGTATGCTGCGTGCGTGGGTGTTAGCGGTACTGGCACTAACCTGACGCTGCCTGGGGCGACGCAGACCTTATCTGATCCTAAAAACGTAACTTATATCACCGCCGGGCAATTAGGGGGTTAAACTTTTATAAGGTAATAAACGGCGGGTGCCCTAAAATTATAATAAACTATAAAAAACAAACTAACCAGCGTCACCCGTAACACTTATACGGTGATCACTGATGAAAGGGTTAACTAGGGGGCAATCAGGGGGTTAAAATCTTTAGTAGGTAGTATATGGGGGTCCCTGTCACTATAAAACACTGACGGTGAACCTATATACTTACCTCCCTAACTAGCGTCACCTGTGTAACTAATACAGCGATCAGAAAAACGATCGTTTAGCAACACTGGCAACGGGGGGTGATCAAGGGGTTAACCTTTATTAGGGGGGGTTAGGGGGGTACCCTAGACCTAAAGGGGGGTACCCCAGACCTAAAGGGGGCTAACCCTAACTGCCCTAACACTTATAACTGTCACAAACTGACACCAATGCAAAAAAAAAAACTGCTATTGGTGTCACTGTGACAGGGGGTACAGGGGGGTGATCAGGGGGTGATCGGGGGGTGACTGGGGGGTGAAAAGTGTGCCTGGCGTGTTCTACTGAAAGTGTAGTGTTGGTGCACTTGAAGTAGCAGAATATTGGTAATGACTGCTGGACAATGAACTTCTGGTATGCGAGGTTTTTATTCCATTCTTTTGGCCATTAAGAATGGACACTCCTGACCCGACTCGTGTCTACACGCCAAGAGTGAGCCATACAGAGAAATACAGTGTACATATATCTTTTCATCATATTGCGTCACAAGCGAACACACTATACATTTCCGTTACAAGACATTCTAACCTTTTAAACAGTTAACCTACTCTTATTGATGCAAAGCAGTTTAGCAAAGCACATTCTTTCACAAGCCTTGCACAAGCCTTGCTTTTGCGGTTTCCTTCTTCATCTGCTGACCAGCTTGACACACCCTGGACACCGGAAAAGTGTGCTAAGCTAAGCACAGATGGCTGTGCTAAGGGGGGGAAATGGGTGAATTCAGTGTCTTAAACCACAGCCTGTCAGGTTTTACAGATCTCACAAAATGTTCTTAGCATAGTAAATAGGAATGGCTTCTTAGCTGAAATTCTAAATCAGCCTTACTACAAACATAACCATGGCCATATAATCTGATCCCCATTCCTACTTCATTCCCCCCTTTGATCATAATCATAGCGATTAATATGAGCGAGATTAAGCATCACTAAATAGCATACAGTTCTGCTTTCTAATGGATCAGAGCCCAATGTGACTGAGATTTTTTTTTTTTTTATTTAGTCTTGGGGGGTTAATGGCTGGTATTTCCACATAGCCCTTTTAGATGAGTGAAATTGGTAAAGGGGTGTGGGTCAGGCACGGGTATGTTTGTATCACTCCACCAGGATGTACTTTCAGAAGTGTTGTTATAAAACTGTTGTCCTAAACAGGCCATTTCTCCTACAGGTGTTCTATACTGGGGACCCGACCTGGCTATACCATATTTCCCAATTATTGATGTTTTCAGGTGCCATTCTGACCTTATTCGTTCAGAGGGCTGCTCAGAGGTGGCACTGAATGGCACATCATAATCTTTTTCCCTGGCTTCCCAAGGCCATTGGTCTCCCATGTTAGTTCCTCCACACACATAGCAATCTGTTACTTGTAAATTGTCAGCCACACTTTCTGCCAGTTCAATGAACAGGTTCTTTGTGCTAGGGGGTATTTCCATACCAGTGGCTAGCTCTTCATATAAGGAATGAAATAGCTGATGATTAACACTCTTTGTTAGTTCAGTTTCTAGTGAGCCATACACAATTGTACCGGGGTCTGATCCTTTACCATAAATATGAACTCCAAACTTATTTCCCCATTGTGCTAAAAACTGGACAGGGTTATGTATGGTGAAATTCACAGGGGTGCAACTTCCCACTGTGCAGCTGGATGAACCAGCTAAAGATTGTAGAATGGCATCCTGATTTTTCATTCCCCATGTTCCCCAGGCAGCACACCTCCAGTTGGGGCAGTAATTCCATTCCTCATTTGCACAGCTAGGTCCCAGTTTCCCTGAACAGATGTACCTATCATTTCTCAAATACTCTCTCTCCCATTCCAATCCCCCACACCCTCCCCTTGGGAAGTGGTTGAGGTTGATGGCAGCACACACATCAAAGATTAGGCTTGCTGCAGTGCTGGGGTCAGTGATCAGTGTACGGTTTATCAGCTTACCGGTGGAACTAAAGCTCCGAACGGTTAGCCAGGTTTTATAGGGTGCATAAGTGGGGTCATAACAGGTTATCTGATTTTCAAAGGAGCACATTGAATAGGTAGTCCCATTATGTATGCAAGTACCAGTCTCTGTGCCCTTGCATTGATAATGGGAGTGCCACAATAACATCTTGGTAGTTACGGATCCTACTCTGGTAGTCTTTATACAAGGGTCACATGAGATACTCTCCCCCTCTTTTAACCTGGTCAGTATCACTATTATGACTATCAACAGTCTCATTATAACGATTTTAGTAAACATTACACCGATGAATATCCTCAAGCTTCAGCTTGTGCGTAGACCAACCAGCGTCCGGGCTGTGGTTGGAGCAGAGCTTAGTAGATATCCTTTATCTTCCGCCGTGCGTTGAGCCAGCAGCTTCCAGGGGTGTGCTGAACACAGGGCTGGAGTTCTTCCTTCTGATTTCTCTGGTCAATCTCAGTCTCAAAGGATCTTGGGGGTCTACTGTACTGTGCCAGGAGTCTGTGAGGTCAGCAGCTCGCTTTACCCTGGAGTGGTGTATCCAGGGTGTCACCTCAGCTACCTTAATGGCTGTTGGGGTAGATAGCAGAACAGTGTAAGGACCTCTCCATTTTGGCCCTAGTGGGGTTATGTTCCACTCCTTTACCCACACTGTATCTCCTGGTTTAAAGGGGTGTACTGGGTTCGACAAGCTTATGGGAAGTTTCTCTTGAACCCATTTCCCTATGTCCTGCATACTTTCCCCAAGTTTCTGTATCAGTTCACGGTTAACTACCCCTCCTATCTGATGCAAGTCTCCTCTTATCCCTCTAATGATGGGTGGGGGCCTACCATACAGTACCTCAAAAAGAGACAGATTTGTCCTCTTTGTTGGGGTACTCCGAATTCTCAGTAAAGCAATGGGCAACATCAAGGTCCACTCCATTTGGGTTTCCTGACGGAGCTTGGCCAGTTGTGGCTTGAGTGTGCGGTTCATCCGTTCAACTTTTCCAGAGCTTTGGGGCCTATATGCGGTGTGTAATTTCCAAGTAATCTTAGGTGCTGTTGCTAATTCCTGGAGGCACTTGTGGACAAAGTCAGGGCCATTGTCTGGGCCTATGGCAAAGGGGGATTCCATATCTGGGGATAAACATCTTTTACAAAACTGCTTCCGTCAGTAAAGTACTCAACGTTTGGATTTTCCAAGGGGCTGTCTTTCAAGTCTGGTTGGTTTGCATGTCCATTACCTGGAGACTGTCATGAGTTAGGGGTTCTTGTGAGGTGGGGAGCAGAGTGGCTGGGTTTAAAGTGTTTACAGTCTCTAAGTGGATACGAGGATTTTCACACAGCATAGCTTGATATTTAACCATTCGAATGTTAGTAAACCAGTGATTTCCCTTGTAATCCATTAATGCCTGTACTTGGTGTGGGACCCGGACATAAGTCTCCTGACCCAATGACAACTTGTCAGCTTCGACCACAAGGAGGGCTGTTACTGCGATGGCCCGCTGCAGGATGGCCATCCCTGAGCTACAGTGTCCAGTTGTTTTGAAAGGTATGCTACAGGACGCTGTCAAGACCCAGAGTATTGTGTCAGGACTCCTACTACTATTCCTTGTTTTTCACTGACATATAAATAGAAGACTTTTTGGCTATCTGGCAAGCCTAGCGCAAGAGTCTGCATTAGGGAGACCTTAATGTCTTAATGCTCTGTTTTGCTGTTCTCCCCATTGGAAGGGTTCCTTTTCTCCCCCCTTTGTGGATTCATAGAGGGGTCCGGCTTTTATGGCAAAGTCCGGTATCCAGATTCAGCAGAATCCTGCCACCCCCAGGAATTCACGTACTTGCTGTCTGGTAGTCAGGGTGGGAATCTGACAAACAACTTCTTTCCTGCCTTCTCCCAATTGTCTCTGTCCTTGTGATACTCTGAATCCCAGGTACTTTACAGTCTCTTGTCAAAATTGCACCTTTCTCCGGGACACCTTATAACCTGCCTCCCACAGTAATTGTAACAGTTCATTAGTGACCGCTGGGTGCATGGTCATTACAGCCTGATTGACCGCTCTGAGGTCTTGAACAGGAGACAGTGAGCTGTTTCAGGTTTCTGCACTGGGAGTAGAGGTGTATTCCAGGGAGACTGACAGGGTTTTAGAATTCCATAGTGTAGGAATTTGTTTAAGTACTTTTGTATTCCTAATAGGGCTTTTAGAGGGACTGGGTACTGTTTCAGGCTGACTGGAGTGGCTCCTGATTTTAATTCAATAAGGATTAAGGGAACGTGTGTGGTTAATCCTGGTAGGTTGTCTTCTGCCCACAGTCCCGGGATGTCTTGCAGTATGCGGGCTTCAAAGGGATGCGGGGCAAGGGTCCGGCTATTTGCATCAGGATTTCTTGGAGTGGAAGTGGACACTTGATTGGGGAGCCCATTGACTACTACTGAGTTCCCTATTTCTGTACTGCCTATACCCAGAGTGTTATAGTCAGGAGTATATTTACTGAGATTTGGCATTGACAAACTTGCTGAATCTGATGTAGGTGGACAACAACTTGAGTCCCCTTGTTTACTGGACGGGGCATTTGGACATGGCTCTGACCTGTCTCTATCTGAGGTCCTTTCATCTACATAGGCTGATCTGTCTCTTCGGGTTGAGAACTATAATTCTATACTGTTCCTCTTTTTGTGGCTTCTATCCACTGCAGGTCTTTATCTCCCATTTGTCCAACAGATGCACAATCATCCAGACGGACGTTTTCTCCTAGCTGACTGACTGACTGACTGGCTGAGGATTTATCTGAGAGATGCACAATCATCTGGACGGATATTCCTCCTGACTGGCTGGCTGAGGATTTACCCGAGAGATGCACAATCATCTGGACGGATATTCCTCCTGACTGGCTGGCTGAGGATTTATCCGAGAGATGCACAATCATCTGGACGGATATTCCTCCTGACTGGCTGGCTGAGGATTTATCCGAGAGATGCACAATCATCTGGACGGATATTCCTCCTGACTGGCTGGCTGAGGATTTATTCGAGGGATGCACAATCACCCGAACGAACAGTCCTCCTGGAAGGTGCTTGGTCATGTTTCTGTAAGTCTGACATAATATTCTCAAATAATCAGTCAATGGTCTCTAAGTCAAGGGTTCCCTGTGGGGGCCACCGCGCTCCATAGCAGCGCCAATCTTTCTCACACAATGTTATCAATTTCTCAGGGCTAAGTTTTAAATTACAGTTCTTAGAAAATCCCTTCTTAAAGTTGGAGATCATGGTTTGTAGGGGAGATTCAACACTATGTTTCCCACCCATTCTTATAACCTAACAGACACCAAGACAGACACAGAGGGTAGGGTAAATGATGAGAATTCAGTAAGGGGTCTGAATCCTCGACACAGGTAGGGACAATAGACAACGCTTCCCTCGGTCAGTGGCCTGGACGCGGTCTCCCGGCCAGGAACCGCACTTAAAAGAGGACCCGGTCACTTCACCACAAAGTGATGTCTCATACACACATCAATCATACCAGACACTCCCACCCAAAAATTACTGACTGACTGAGGATTCGTCCGAAAGATGCACAATCATCTGAACGGACGTCTCTCTCGGAAGGTGATCAGGCTTCCCTTCTCTCGATCCGTCGAGAGGCTGGCTGGCTGTCTGTTATCCAAAAACAGAAGTAAAAAGACTCTCACCTGTTCCCGTTGGAGCTCCAGCTATCTACTTCTCGGATTCCCAGGTCCTTTTGACGCTACGAAGGTCGTCCACAGCAGGCCACCAAATGGGACACAGCGCAGTCTCCTAGATAACAGTTCTAGAAGGCGCCTTTTGAGACTACGATATAGCCCACAGGGCTGGCCTCTCGGACCACTCCTTGTAGGTCTGGTGGAAAACAGTGCCACCTGCCTCAACAGGTCACACCGATATTCCCCCCTTACGGCCAATGCACCAAATGAAGTAGCAGAATATTGGTAATGACTGCTGGACAATGAACTTCTGGTATGCGAGGTTTTTATTCCATTCTTTTGGCCATTAAGAATGGACACTCCTGACCCGACTCGTGTCTACACGCCAAGAGTGAGCCATACAGAGAAATACAGTGTACATATATCTTTTCATCATATTGCGTCACAAGCGAACACACTATACATTTCCGTTACAAGACATTCTAACCTTTTAAACAGTTAACCTACTCTTATTGATGCAAAGCAGTTTAGCAAAGCACATTCTTTCACAAGCCTTGCACAAGCCTTGCTTTTGCGGTTTCCTTCTTCATCTGCTGACACACCCTGGACACCGGAAAAGTGTGCTAAGCTAAGCACAGATGGCTGTGCTAAGGGGGGGAAATGGGTGAATTCAGTGTCTTAAACCACAGCCTGTCAGGTTTTACAGATCTCACAAAATGTTCTTAGCATAGTAAATAGGAATGGCTTCTTAGCTGAAATTCTAAATCAGCCTTACTACAAACATAACCATGGCCATATAATCTGATCCCCATTCCTACTTCACACTTACTTGATGTCTTCTCTCCTCTGCGCCGGAACATTACAGAGGCAGAGGAAGGATTTTCATTCGCCGGGAGCGATCGGGAGGGAGTGGCCACGAATGGATGGCCTCCCCCTCACCTCTCATCGCCCGCGAACAAATGCCGGCCGCCTCTGGCACCGGGGGGGGGGGGTCCGATCGGACCCCCCGCCTACGGGAAGGCAATCACGTACCAGGCCATTCTGCCGCAGTATATCTGCGTGAGGCGGTCGACAAGTGGTTAATACCCGGCAACTCTGCTCAAATCGCATGACAGTTTATGTTTATTTTGTGCATATCTATTTTGTATAAACAGCCTTGATTACCTTGTTTTCCATGCGACCATGTTGGTCGACTCAGGACTACTGATCCACGTTGTATCTTTACCATATGATGTATTCCTTTCATTTCTTTTTGAAAAATAAAATATATTGAAACGAAAAAAATCACTGCTCCCGAAAAAAACGGCCGTTTTTAAAAAAAATGTTTGCATTGATACATGACCCCTGGGGCAGGACCCAGGTCCCCAAACACTTTTTATGACAATAACTTGCATATAAGCCTTTAAAATTAGCACTTTTGATTATTCATGTTCGTGTCCCATAGACTTTAACGATGTTCGTGTGTTCTGCCGAATTTTTTGTCTGTTCACATGTTCTGCTGCGAACCGAACGGGAGGGTGTTCGGCTCATCCATATATATATATATTTATATATATATATATATATATATATATATATACACACACACACACAGTATCTCACAAAAGTGAGTACACCCCTCACATTTTTTGTAAATATTTTATTATATCTTTTCATGTAACAGCACTGAAGAAATGTCACTTTGCTACAATTTAAAGTAGTGAGTGTACAGCTTGTATAACAGTGTAAATTTGCTGACCCCCTCAAAATAACTCAACACAGCCATTAATGTCTAAACCGCTGGAAACAAAAGTGAGTACCCCCCTAAGTGAAAATGTCCAAATTGGGCCCAAAGTGTCAATATTTTGTGTGACCACCATTATTTTCCAGCACTGCCTTAACCCTCTTGGGCATGGAGTTAACCAGAGCTTCACAGTTTGCCACTGAGGTCCTCTTCCACTCCTCCAAGACGACATCATGGAGCTGGTGGATGTTAGTGCCCTCGCGCTCCTCCACCTTCCGTTTGGGGATGCCCCACAGATGCTCAATAGGGTTTAGGTCTGGAGACATGCTTGGCCAGACCATCACCTTTACCCTCAGCTTCTTTAGCAAGGCAGCGGACATCTTGGAGGTGTGTTTGGGGTCGTTATCATGTTGGAATACTGCCCTGCGGCCCAATCTCTGAAGGGAGGGGATCATGCTCTGCTTCAGTATGACACAGAACATGTCGGCATTCATGGTTCCCTCAGTGAACTGTAGCTCCCCAGTGCCAGCAGCACTCATGCAGCCCCAGACCATGACACTCCCACCACCATGCTTGACTGTTGGCAGGACACTTGTCTTTGTACTCCACACCTGGTTGCCGCCACAACACCATCTGAACCAAATAAGTTTATCTTGGTCTCATCAGACCACAGGACATGGTTCCAGTAATCCATGTCCTTAGTCTGCTTGTCTTCAGCAAACTGTTTGCGGGCTTTCTTGTGCATAATCTTTAGAAGGCTTCCTTCTGGGACGACAACAATGCAGAACAATTTGATGCAGTATGTGGCATATGGTCTGAGCACTGTCCGGCTGACCCCCCACCACTTCAACCTCTGCAGCAATGCTGGCAGCACTCATACATCTATTTCCCAAAGACAACCTCTGGATATAACGCTGAGCATGTGCACTCAACTTCTTTGGTCAACCATGGCGAAGCCTGTTCTGAGTGGAACCTGTCCTGTTCAACCACTGTATGGTCTTGGCCACTGTGCTGTAGCTCAGTTTCAGGGTCTTGACAATCTTCTTATAGCCTATGCCATCTTTATGTAGAGCAACAAGTCTTTTTTTCAGATCCTCAGAGAGTCCATTGCCATGAGGTGCCATGTGGAACTTCCAGTGACCAGTATGAGAGAGTGAGAGCGATAACACCATATTTAACACACCTGCTCCCCATTCACACCTGAGACCTTGTAACACTAATGAGTCACATGACCCCGGGGAGGGAAAATGGCTAATTGGGCCCAATTTAGACATTAATGGTTGTGTGTTGAGTTATTTTGAGGGGACAGCAAATTTACACTGTTATACAAGCTGTATACTCACTACTTTACATTGTAGCAAACTTTCATTTCTTCAGTGTTGTCACATGAAAAGATATAATAAAATATTTACAAAAATGTGAGGGGTGTACTAGGGGTGGACTGATAACTCATGGGGCCCCCGGGCAATGGTAGATTATGGGGCCCCCAGGCAATCAGAGATTATGGGGCCACACAGTATACACACACAGTATACAATCACACAGTATACACATACATGTACACACAGTATACACAGACAGATGTAAAAAAAACACAGATTTATACATACTGTCCATGGTTTTACTGAGGCTGGCAACCCTGATGGGGCCCCCTAGTGGCCAAGGGCCCTCGGGCAGTGCCCGAGTGGCTCAATGGTCAGTCCGCCCCTGGGGTGTACTCACTTTTGTGAGATACTGTGTGTGTGTGTGTGTGTGTATGTATATATATATATATATACATACACATACATATACACACATATACACACATACACACACACTACACTGACTGACCATACACTACACTACACTACCTGCCTAATCTAAATTCATTCACTATATATGGCCTCCATGTAAGCAGCAGCCTCTTATAGTGTGGGGCAAGGACTTAGTCCCTGAGCCATGATTGACCAAAGGCACTCTGCCTTTGGCCAACCATGGCTCTCACAGCACATCGTGCTGTGATTGGCCAAAGCATGCAGGTCAGGTGCATGCTTTAGCCAATCAGCAGCCATCAATGCACTGCGATCTCGCAGTGCATTATGGGGTGCTCCGCAGAGGGCAAACTTGCCACTGGGGCACTAGAGCAGCTGTGCACATCCCCGAGCCCCTCCCTCCTCTGCTCTCAAAGGAATCATGTAGGGTAGGGAGGGCTGTGCGAGCACCTCCGGGAAAAGAGCTTGCGAACTGTTGGCAGAGGAATCTGTCACCTGTACACACAGCTATGCTTCTGTGTGTGAAAGTGGCTGCAGAGAGTGGTGGGCAAGGGGTTAGCGCCAGAGGTGGCTAACTTCATTCTGGCATGTTCCGGCTGAAAAAAATCCCCTGCTGGGCACACTGATTAATTACTGTGAACACTCTCAGATGTGCGTCTCATCACATGTGTGCCTTTGAATACCACCCTGCTGATAGCTGGGGAACCCAGTATCATTCTGTAACTGTCCCGCCGATAGCTGAGAACAGCCCATTTGCACGCACCACCCTCCCAGGGATCCAGTTGCTTACACCCATCAGTAAACCAATAAATGTGAGAGAATGCCATCTTGATAGGTCTCACTGTGAAATAGGCCTCCTGAGTAGGAAAAAAAAAGAACACGACCCCTGGCTCAGCCTTAAAATGTATGGGAAGTGGGGCCTTCTGGGGTAAGGCTGAGTCTCTCTAAATGTTTTCTGCCATGGAGTCAGTCAGAAAAAAAGGATATAGGTACTACTTTATTACCAACTCAATTGGTTTGAAGCATAAATGTAAAAATCACTCTGGTTCATGAAGGGCATACAGGTGGGAGAGCCAAAGAGGTAAACATACACTGATTAATAACACTGATTAATTTTTCACAAACAGGTAATACTAGTTAAGTAACTTTTATACCTTTGCTCATTTTATGTCAATAAAGGAAATATTAAAGTACATGTAAACCCAGTCACTAAAATCACATCTGCTGAATTATTTAGATTATATTACAACTGATGAGCGTTATGCAATAATGTGCTAGTATGCACTGCATATTATCATATCAAGGGAGACTAACTTGTCAAATTATGTCCTCCAACGCTGCACTGTCAGCGACCCCACTGGTCCTGAACACATCCATCTTCTTCCGGTCTTTCTTCTGGTGTCTGTTCAGCTGCTTGAATGGCTGGACCTTATGACGTCACGCCCACGCTCATGGGAATCACATCTTCAACGCACAGAGCGGTGTCGTAAATGTACGCTGAGCTGCGCATTCAAGGCTGACAGGCAAGGGTTATAATTTATGACAGAAGAGACCAATATAGTCTCTACTGTCATAAAAACACTACCCATCAGTAAATTTTAATTTTCTCATTTTAATTCTGCTTGGAAAAAGTTCATCCCATTGTCAGCAGGCCATGAGACGGATAGATTGGCACAGACAGCAGCAGCATCTTCTAGATAAAATTACCACAACATACAGGGATTGATCTACTTAAACCGGAGAGTGCAAAATGTGATAAAGCATGCATGGTAGCCAATAAGCTTCTAACTTCAGCTTGTGCGATTAAGCTTTGACTAAAAAACCCTGGAAGCTGATAGGTTTCTGTGCAGAGCTGCACCAGATTTTGCACTCTCCAGGTTTAGTAAATAAACCCTACATGTTTTTACATTTTTTTCCATCAGGCAGACAGAATGGCACAGGTCACAGCACCTCTAGGGGACCAGACACCCAATGGTTCAACATTTCCAGATCTTTTTCAGCACATACACACACTGAGTGGCAGCAGACAATAACAGCATCTCTACATGATCAACCCCCATACCCCCAGTACAAATATATAAAAAAAATATTTATAGAACAATTTTGGAAAAAAGAATGGCAGCAGCACTCATACATGACTTATCCTTCTCTTGCTCAAATACAGTAAAATGGTAAAATGTTAGGCTACATTCACACTAACCGCTGGCCCCATTTACTCATTGGTGTGTGCAGCCTATTGCATTAGGGTGTGCACCCCAGAGCACAAACACATGTGTGTATATCAGCAGAGCAGTGGACGGTATCAGTAGAGCAAAGATTGGTGTTAGTAGGGCAGTGGACGGTGTCAGTAGTTTTTTATTTTTATTATTATTTTAGAAAAAAATAAAATTTCCAATATTTTTATTACTTTTTTTTAGGAGCCCCGTTATGGGTCTTTGATGAAATATCAAGGGTCTAAACAGACCCCTGATGTCTCACTTTTGAGACAGAGAAAGAAACTGAGGACAGAGATTCCCCAGTCTCTTTCTCTGCAGCCTGCAGTAAATAGTTTATTATGCTTCAGTTAAGAATGAAGACAGGAGTGATCGGTACCGATCACTCACTGTGTTCATTCAGACAAGGAAGGGGTCAGTTAATTAAATATTTACCAGCCTCTTCCCCGCTCCTGAGAGGAGAGGAGGAAAGTTGGAAGCACTGCAGGGGGAGACAGGAAGTAAGGGGGAATAGGCACAGTATGGGATGATTAGGGTGTGCCCAGGTGCTTTCCCTCTACTTATTGTCTTCAGAAAAGAAGCCCAGGTAGATGGAGGCAGCCATGTCTGGAACTGCAGCATCTTACGCGGGGGTTCCAGAAAGCCTATGGAGCTCCACCACCATATCCTGCTACTCTCCACTGTCCCCCTGGGCTGCCATGCTGGAGTCTATGGCTTCTGCATCATTCGTCACCACCAAATATTGTCCCCATCCTTTACTTTCCTGGTCCTCCAACGCCACATCCTGGGGATCAGAAATAGTTTCCCTCCTATCCTATTTGCTGGGGGAAGGCTTCAATGACATGTCCCAGAGGTAAGTCATAGTGTGCTCATGGCTTCCTAGCTGTGCTGGAATATGGAGCCCTTTCCTGCTCTCTGTTATTGCTCTGTTGCAGGTAGACTGTAAACTGCATCTGACAAGGATACTAAGGGAATGACTTGTTTTACTGTGCACACCACTATTGCTGGTGCCTGCTGGAGATAAATAGCTGTGTACCCTGATTACAGTACAGCGGACATGTTAGTGCTTCTGCAATCACCAGTACTCCCACCTGAGCTAACATAGATTGCACTCACAACTCCAGCAGTTTGTATACCTTGGACAGCTCATTGCTGTCATCTTCACCCTCCCAGCTTCATGGAGATTGTTTTAGACAGCAGCTGGAGCCAAAATATCTTCCGCTGCTACCTCTGTTTCATGTGAGAAGAGGAACAGAGACCAACGTAGCTGCAGACAAGCAGAGCACTGGACTCAGGTAGGTATATAGGTGGGTGAGGGGGCAATACAAATACTGGGACTTTTTTTTAACTTAATGAGTGGAATGCAATAAGGCAAAAAACATCTTGTCTTTAGAGCTACTTTAAAGAAGTGTAGCTGATGACAGAATAATACATACCGTGTCCTGCAAGCTTTTATTGGTACAAAACTAAGCAAAAGTGTGCACAACAGTAAATATTACAGTCTATTTCCTATTCTAACAACATTTAGCATAAATACCACAAAGTAATAAGTCTGTAAAGGATTTGTAGATAAGCATTTACTGTTATCAACAGATCTTGACCAGCTGAATGAGAAACCAAGCTGCCTTCAGGTTTCTCTAGGGGTGCCTTGGCAAAATGCCTAAAAATTGTCCAAAAACTGTATACAAGACAGCAGTTGGATCAAACCTGTCCTTTAGTTATATACACAGAGCCACAGGTTTTCACTGTGCAACATTAGAACCTTCTAGTCGTCGACGTCCTAACAACCAGATGTGTAACTGTGTAACTGCAAGAAACCTTAAAGGGCTCCCCTGACCCCCCCCCCCCCCCCATATTCCTGGGGCCCGTTCCACTGATCCCAGGGCCCTTTACTCTGTGGACGTGTTTCCAACCCCAGATGACTTTTTTTTATGGAGCACATTTTTTACTGCACTCCCATAATCAGTGCCCACAAAGTGCCCCCCCCTACATCAGTGTCTCCAAAGTGCCTCCTTACATCCTTCAGTGTGCTCCCTTGCCTCTGTGCCTCCAGAGTACTCACTTACATCCTAGAGTGGCACTTGGGGGATGAAAGGGGGCACTCTGGAAGATCTAAGCGAGCACTCTGGCGGTCCTAACTTAGCACCACCGGAGTGCCCCATTAGATCCTTCAGAGTGTCTCCTTACATCCTCCAGAATGCTCCTTACATTCTCTGCCAGAGTGCCTCCTTAGTACCTATACAGTGCCCCCTTAGTACTTTCACAGTGTCCCTTAGTACCTCCACAGTGCCCCTTATATCCTCCAGAGTGCCTCCTTAGTATCTCCAGAATGCGCCCTTAGTACTACTGTACTAAGGGGGTACTCTGGAGGAGGATGTAAAGAGGCACCCTGGAGAATGTAAAGGGGAACTTTGGAGGTACTAATGGGGCACTCTGGCAGAGGATGTAAAGGGGCCCTCTGGAGGCACTAAGGGGGCACCCTGAAGGTACTAAAGGAGCACTATGGAAGATGTAAAGGAGGCACTCTGGAGGATGCAAGGGGAGCACTCTGGAGATACTAAGAGATAGTACCTCCAAAGTGCCCCCTACAGTGATTGCATTATTCTAGTCTTAATCTCCCAAAGATAAAACTCAAAATCTGGCCTGTTAGTGGGTCCTGAGGACAAGAGTTGAGAACCACTGTTCTAAACATAGAATCCACTTGCCCACTATTCCAAGCAGTGGAACCAAGACAGACATATCGACAGTCAGATGGCCTATGCTGGGCCTGCGTGGCTCATGTGTTCCTGGGAAACTTTTTTTTTTTAAACATTTTGTTTTATTGAAAAGTAAAAAATATTTGCTTACAAAGTAACAGCAGAGAACAATTGCTTGTCAGATATGTTACAATAGTAGGTAGACATTTTAAGCACAAGATGGAATTACATTAATTTTTGTGCAATTATCATCAGTATGCCATTACTTATGAAATATAGTCTAAGGAACCAAATTGAAAGTTAACTGAGTTTCCTCAATCTGTATGTTAGTTATGGTGTAAACATTTGAACCCATATCATATCCCAAGAAGGGGTAATTACCTCCTCTTAGTAACTAAACAACATACATTGCAGTAATCTACAGAGTACAATTGGTTTATCATCTTATGTAAACATCACCTTCTTCTTAATATTAACTGTTATAAAAATAGAGAGGGGAGGAGAAAAGAGAAAAAAAAAAAAAAAATAAAAAATAAAGGGGGGGGGGGGGGGGGAGTGTGGATGGGAGGTGAAAGAGGAGTCAGACCAGACCTTGTGCCAAGATTGTAGTGAAATCTTGCGAGTACTTAAAGATGAACCAAGGTTGCCAGGTTCTATGAAATCGTTCAATGTGGCCCCTGTCCTGCGCTAGCATGTCCTCCATCTCGCAAATATCGCCAACTTTATTCAGCCATTCTGCTGTGGAAGGAACTTTCACTGAATTCCAATATAGCGGGATCAAAGATTTAGCCGCGTTTAGAAGGTGCTTAGTCAGAGAGTGCTTGTACCGCTTGAATGAAAAGTTCGTTACGTGTAAAAGGCAGCAAGCAGCCGTGAGATTTATTCTTGTTTCGGTGATTTTTTTAATCAAATTTTTTATTGTAGACCAGAAATTTGCGATAGGAGGACAGTGCCACCATATATGTGCCAATGTGTCCAACTCACCCTGACACTGGGAAACTTTTATGTACCGAATTCATGAGAGATCTGGCCATGGATAAGGAAGTGGAGGCACAGAGAGTTAAAGACTACATTCATGAGGCAGTTGCTGAAAGCATGAAAAAATGTTGTGGGGCCCAGATCTACTGCACTATTAATATACAACTATTTAGATAAATATAGTAATTACTTCAACCTTTCACCATGTAGTATCAACAACATGGTGCAGCCCATGCGACCACAAAAACTGCATATAAGAAAAAAAGAAAGGACAAGGCCTTCCAAAGGGGTCACAGTAACTGAATACTACAATTGAATTTAATTAAATTTTATTTAGAAAAAACACACAATAATATCAAATATGACAAAATACCAAAAATAGCGGTCTGAGTGTAACCTTCCAAAACATTAAAAAAGACAACGTTGAATTTTAAAAAGAGGAATCGCAGCTGCACACACATCCACACAATCAGACATAAACACAGATCAAAGGATGGGAGTTGATTGAAGTATTGTTGATCAATATAATGCAAATACTATCTTCCTCCTTTTTAGTTAAGCAGTGGATAATGGTCATCCCAAACAGGATATGTAGCTGTAAACTGATTAAAATGTAGATGCGCATAAACAAACAAGTGGATATATCATGGGCCGTCCTAAGTCATTAGTACACAAATTCAACTGTGGCACCTAGGATTAGGGGCTCTCATTTGTCTGTTGGAGGCACAGGTGGCTTAAATGTATAGGCTGCAGTGTTCAGTAAGCAATGCTGCTGGGATAAAACTTTTTAAGTGTAATACTCATTTTAAAGTTCACTGAGTCCAGGGAAACAAGGATACAGGATAAAGTTTTGGCTCAGACTGGGAAACTGGGTCTTGATAACCTCGGATGCCAGTCTCCAGGGTTGGAGGGCTCACTATCTTGGGAGGCAGGCCCAAGGCAGCTGGTAGACAATGGAGACCAGACACTACAACCTCCTGGAAGTGTAGGCAGCGTACGTGGCCCTGCTGGCTTTCGAAGAAGTGATTCAGGGAGCCGAGTCAAACTGAGGCTAGATAACCATATGGCAGTAGCCTATATACTGTAACCCAACAGGGAGGAACCAAAAGTCTGCCATTACTTCAACTAGTAAACAAGATTTTCCATCGGGCCAAGACTCATGTGGAAGCTCTAACAGCAGTCTACATTCCAGGCAGGCAAAACCAAATAGCAGAATAACTAAGCTGGAAGTTTCCCATCAACAGTGAATGGTCAATCAACAGGTGCTATCTAAAGCCAGTCTTTGCCACGTGGGGACACCCAGCATAGACCGATGGCAACACCAGAGAATATGCGAGTACCCAAATTTGTGGCGAGGTTCAGATACAACGAGGTGGTAGTTCAGAATGTCTTCTCAAACCCCTGGCAGTTTCCCCTTGTGTATCTGTTCCCTCCGATCCCACTAATCGTGAGGACTTTGCTAAAGATTGCGAAGAAGGAGGTTCATACTATCCTAATTCTACCCTTCTGTCCCCTGGAACCATGTTTCCCTCTGCTCCTACAGATTGCGTCAGCCCCGCCAGTACACTTGCCCCTCAGGAGGGATTTACTTTTTATTTTAGCAGAGGCATTGGATTCACCCCAATCCAGGCAGATTACAGCTGATGGCTTGGCTGTTGAATCGGCCAGATTGCATTCGCAAGGTCTCTCGGATGAAGTAATTTCTACACTACTAAGTGCAAGGAAGGCTACAATAAACCCTACATAGTCTAGAATTTGGAGAAGACTTGTGGACTTTGCATCACAACATAATTTCTCCCTGCTAACTCCGAGTATTGCAAACATTCTAAAATTTCTGCAGACAGCAATGAATGTACAGTGCCTCAAAAGTATGCATACCCCCTGAAATTTTCCAAATTTTGTCATGTTACAACCAAAAACTTTAAATGTATTTTATTGGAATTTTATGTGATAGACCAACACAAAGTGGCACATAATTGTGAAGTGGAAGAAAAGTGATAAATGCCTTCAGAAGTTACCTAATTAGTAAACAGAGTCCACCTGTGTGTAATTTAATCTCAGCATAAATACAACTGTTCTGTGAAGTCCTTAGAGGTTTGTTGGAGAACCTTAGTGAACAAAAAGCATCATGTAGGCCAAGGAACACACCAGACAGGTCAGGGATAAATTTGTGAAGAAGTTTAAAGCAGAGTTAGGATCAATCCATCATCCGATGGATTGAACCTAAGAGCACTGTTCAATCCATCATCCGAAAATAGGAAATAGTATGGCATAACTGTAAACCTACCAAGACATGGCTGTCCACCTAAACTGACAGGCATTCTTAAGAGAAGCAGCCAAGAGGCCCATGGTAACTCTGGAGGAGTTGCAAAGATCCACAGCTCAGGTGGGAGAATATGTCCACAGGACAACTATTAGTTGTGCACTCCACAAATCTGGCCTTTATGGAAGAGTTGCAAGAAGAAAGCAATTGTTGAAAGAAAGCCATAAAAGGTCCTGTTTGCAGTTTGCAAGAAGCCATGTGAGGGACACAGAAAACATGTGGAAGAAGGTGCTCTGGTCAGATGAGACCAACATTTAACTTTTTAGCTTAAAAGCAAACTGCTATGTGTGGTGGAAAACTAACACTGCATATCACCCTGAACACACCATCCCCACCATGAAACATGGTGGTGGCAGCATCATGTTGTGGGGATGCTTTTCTTCAGCAGGGACAGGGAAGCCGGGGGAAAAGGGGGTTGACCTGTTCTTCAAGGGTAGCAACAATTGGTCAGGATAATTTTTTCATCTAAAAAGTTACAAAGCAGAACTGGAGTAAATAGACAAAAAATGAGACATCTTCATCAATATCAACAGTGAGTATAAAGTTTTTACATCACATGAATCATCCACAGTAGTATAATTACAACATTTGTTCATTTAATCAATATGTATAGATACTGACCACTCAAGTTCACATAGGGGTTTCCATGACATTCTCAGCATCCAGCAAGAACTATACGACTCGTCACAGCTCCACTGGGGCCCAAGATCAGAAAGCAAAAAGAAAGTACGAAAGAAAGGAGGAAGTATTGGCATAAAGCACAGAGACTGAAGTCCCAGAATGGGCAGAAGAAATCAAGAGCTGCAGTAACTCCACAAAGGGCACCCCCCCAGAGACGAGCACAGGCACCCTTAGGGATGGAACATGCCAGTGCCCATATACAGGGACTGCCTGGTCATAAACCCGAGGTCACTGAAATAAAAATAATGAGGCATTTAGTAATAAGTTTGCAGCAGGAGCCTAATGTCATTAAATCATTTCAAGCAGGGCTCCAAAGCAGATAATGCAAAGCATAAGTTAGTATGGGCTTCAGAAACATACCTAAAAAACGTAGTTTCTAGTGTATGGAGTCACGGACCCAAAACCTTAAAGCCAGGAAGGGGAGGACAAGCCACTAATAACAATCCCACAGTTGTTTATAGGAAGCATGGTGGTCCCACAAGGAGTATCAAGAGGGAGTCATGTAGAGTTGTAGGGCACATAAAGGAAAGGGCAAAGTGTGTAAGTATATAAGCGAAAGTACGCCTAATGACTCAAAAACAAAGAGACATCCTAACACCAAAGCGGAGAGGTTTACCTTCCAGCCTGTCATTCCTTGGTATCAGTCTGTGGAGTGTTGGGAACAGCTGCGAGTATTGAAACTCGGAAGTTAAATACAGCCGGCTCTAATGAAGGAGAGTCCGTGACAGGTTGGCCTGGATAGTGGGCGGTCAGAGAGGGGGAGGACGTGCAGCATCCAGATGGATGCCCCCCCTAAAGCACAACGGTGTACGGCGCCACCCCCTGACATGCCCCAAGGTGGAAGGGCATCCTATCAGGACGTTCATGGGCGTGTCTACGGCACAAGGCTCCGTACTGGACGAAGCCGTCGTGACGTAGGGGATGCCGTCCCCGCGCCAGAGTCTCGCGGCGCAGAACTGGCGTGTCCGTCGGCATGGTAACCATGTCAACATGCGTCCCTTTACAGGCATACTATAGACACCCCCCAGCTATGAAATTTAAAGGGATATTACACTTTTATTGTTTGACTTTAAGCATTATTAAAATCACTGCTCCCGAAAAAACGGCCGTTTTTAAAACTTTTTTTGCATTGATCCATGTCCCCTGGGGCAGGACCCAGGTCCCCAAACACTTTTTATGACAATAACTTGCATATAAGCCTTTAAAATTAGCACTTTTGATTATTCATGTTCGTGTCCCATAGACTTTAACGGCGTTCGCGTGTTCGAACAAACTTTTTTCCTGTTCGCATGTTCTGGTGCGAACCGAACAGGGGGGTGTTCGCCTCATCCCTACCCAAGAGACCCCCAGTCTCCTGGGAAAGAATACTCTAAGGTTGAGAAAACATCACTGCCAGCCCTTTCTCATACACCGCTCCTCCTGTATCACTCATTGTAAATCAAAGCTTCTAAATACCTCAATTAACGCCGTTCTTTGTGACCCGGTCATGTGACTGCTGTTTCATTGATGGTCACATGACCGCTCTCCTCCTCCAATCAAGGGCTACACTCGGGAAGGAGGTGGAGCGGGAGGAGGAGAGTGGCCAGACAGAGCGGCTTTAATTGAGGTATTAAGAGACTTCCATTTACATTGAGAGCGACACACGAGGAGCTGTGCATGAGAAAGGGCTGGCAGTAATATTTTCTCAACTTTATAGTATGCTGGCAGCGCTGTCCCAGGGCCAGGAGAGGTGGTACAGCGGGCCTGACACCCCCCAATGGGTGGCACCTGGGGCGGACCACCCGATCCCCACCCCCTGTTGGTAAAAAAACATTTATCGCCGTATTTGTATAACACGCAGGCATGGCTTTTATTCTACATATACATAAATATATCTAAATTAATAAAAATATCATGGCCAATCAGAGGCCCTTGCACACGTGGGGTCCTAGGCTGCAGCCTAGATCAGCCTGTGCATTAATCCGCACCTGCACCTTGACATACAATCAACAGGGCTTTGCTCCTCCGCAGAGTATACAAGCTCATTCTACTAGAGCAGGGGTCTCCAAACTTTCTAAACAAAGGGCCAGTTTACTGTCATTCAGACTTTTGAGGGGGCCAGACTGTGGCTATTGGGAGCAGAAAAGGTCCCAATGTCAGTGGGGGGGAAAAAATAATGCCCCATCGCTTGTTTCAGTGGGAGTAGTTGTGCCCCATCATTGGCATCAGTGGGAGGAATTGTGTCCCATTGTTGGTGTCATTAGAAGGAATTATGCTCTATAATTGGTGTCATTGGGCCCCATTGTTGGAGTCACTGGGAGGAATTGTGCCCCACTGTTGGTGTCATTGGAAGGAATAGTGCCCCAAGGGCTGAATAAAAGCAAGCAGAGGGCTGCATCTGGCACCAGGGCCGCAGTTTGGAGACCACTGTACTAGAGGGATGGCAGCCTCATGGGCGTTCGTGGCAAAAGTACCAGTAGAAGACATATGCAGGACCGCTAGCTGGAGTTCTTGCAAGATTATAAATTAGACGTAGTCTCCACTAGTTCTATATTTGGAATGGTGTTGGTATCAGCTACTTTGTGTAAAGGCAGAAGGTTTTTTATCTTAAAAGAGAAGTATGGGGAAAAAAAATTCCCATAATCATACTTACCTAGTTGGATGCAGCATCGGAATGATGCTGCATCTTTCCCCCGCCGTCTCTTTGCACTGAGAACCCAGTCATCGAACACTATGGCTCGGTTCCCCCAGCTCCCCGAGCGGAGAGCTTCTGACTGTCAATCAGCAGCTCTCCTGTTCTGCTCCTCCACGCTCATTGGAGCACTGAGTTGTGGAGGGGCAGGGAGCAGCCATCTCAGCAGCTCGCTGAGAGGCTGAGACTGCCATCAGTCCATGTACCTGGCGGATTCAGACTCCCAGAGTCGGGATGACACAGTGCCTGGACTGATCTGTATGACGTCAGCAGAGAGCGGATTTCAGACCACTCTATGCTGAAAACGGGTCACAGGAGTGCTAAACGAGTTGCACTCCTGTGACCCTTAGGAGAAGCCCAGCCACACAAGCTCATTCTATGCATTAAGATAAAAAAACCTTCTGTGTACAGCAGCCCTTCTCAGCCCCCCTAATACTTACCTGAGCCCCATCTCTATCCAGCAATGTGCACGAGTGCCTAGGCCATCGGGGACGCTCCCTCCTGATTGGCTTAGACACAGCAGCGGCGCAATTGGCTTCCGCTGCTGTCAATCAAAGTCAGCTAGCCAATCAGGAGAGAGTGGGGGCAGGGCCGAACCATGGCTCCGTGTTTGAACAGACACAGGGAGCTGCGGCTGGGCTTGGGTACCCTCATAGCAAGCTGCTTGCTGTGAGGGCACTCGACAGGAGGAAGGGGCCAGGAGCACTGAAGAGGGAACCGAGAAGAGGAGGATCAGGGCTGCTCTGTGCAAAACCACTTCACAGAGCTGGTAAGTATAACATTTTTGTTATTTTTAAAGAAAGAAAAAAAAACAAGAATTTAGTATCATTTAAGTTAATTAAAGTGTGGTGAAGCATTGAATCCTGCTAACTTGTATTTTTCTATCCCACACTATATTGGCTATGGTATTACCCAAAGTGTGCTGGCTCGAGGACAACCAGTAAAATGGAAAATTGTTATCAATAATAATTTTCCTTTCCTGGTCAATCCTCACGTCAGCACAATTTGACTTCCCTCCCTTAGTGGCCAGACAGTATGGCAGGCCCAAATGCACTCTTTAATTACCAAAAATGTTACACTAAACTAAACCTTTTAACTAAATGATTATATTTGATATTTTAAAATGACAGTATAAAGAAAAAAGTAGGTGTGAAAAGTGACAATAAATCTTGTTTTTTTTTGAAAATTTAAATAACAAAAATGTTATACCTATCTGCTTTGTGCAATGATTTTGCACAGAGCAAACCCCTGTATTTTCTGTCTCTGGAGCCCCAATCCTCCTTTTCTGGGGTCCCCCACCAGCGCTTCAGGCCCTTCCTCTTTGCGAGTGCTCCCATGGAGAGCCACTTTCCATGGAGGCACCCGTGTGTGCTCCATCCCGAGCCACCCCTGTTGACACAGACTGGGTGACTCGATCCTGTCCCCCGCTCCCTCGTCACAGCATTTGATTGACAGCAGCAGGAACCAAAGGCTCCTGCTGCTATCAATCTGCCAAATCAGGAGGGAGACTGCGGCGATAGCCAATGCTCTTGTGCACATAACTGGATCGGATTGGGCTCAGGTAAGAATAGGGGGGGCTGGGGGGCTCCTGCAGAACAGAAGGCTCTTTACCATAAAGTGATACTAAAGTTTGTTTTTTTTTCTTTAAAAATAACAAACATGTTATACTTACCTGCTCTGTGAAGTGGTTTTGCACAGAGCAGCCCAGATCCTCCTCTTCTCAGGTCCCTCTTTGGGGCTCCTGGCCCCTCCCTCCTGTCGGGTGCCCCCACAACAAGCAGCTTGCTATGGGGACACCCAAGCCCAGGCTCAGTTCGGCCATGCCCCCTCTCTCTTGGCTAACTGACTTTGATTGACAGTAGCGGGACAGCAGCGGGAGCCGATGGCGCCAGTGCTGTATCTCAGCCAATCAGGAAGGAGAGTCCTGGATGGCCGAGGCAGTTGTGCACATTGCTGAATAGAGATGGGGCTCAGGTAAGTATTAGGTGGGCTGGTTGCTGCACACAGAAGGTTTTTTATCTTAATGCATAGAATGCATTAAGATAATAAACCTTCTGCCTTTGCAACCAATTTAACAAAGTAGCTGATACCATCACCATTCCAAATATAGAACCAGTGGAGACTATGTCTAATTTAAGATAAAAAACCTTCTGCCTTTACAACCACTTTAAGGCATAGAATGCCTTAAGGTAAAAAAAAACCTTAAGGGTTTAGAATCACTTTAAGCCAGGGGTCTCCAAATTACAACCCGTGCACCACATCTGCTATAAGATTTATTCCACCTTGCAGTTATGCTTAGTGGCTTTTCAATCTGCAGGGCTGTAATTTTCTGTAAAATGTAATACTACCTGGAGGCATTCTGTACACAGATGGTGTACAGAACGCCCCCTAGAAATGTAATTTCCTGCTTGTGTGATTGGCTTACTGATTTTCCCAGATGTCTGCACTAAGATACAAATCAGATTTTGATTATCTCCTGCAACAGAAAAATTGTTTTTGGTGTGATACTCTCAAAGGGAAATCATGTCTACCACTTGACAACTGGGCACTTAAAGCGGAGTTCCACACAAAAATGGAACTTCCGCTTTTCGGAACCCCCCCCCTCCGGTGTCACATTTGGCACCTTTCAAGGGGGAGGGGGGTGCAGATACCTGTCTAATACAGGTATTTCCACCCACTTCCTGGCATAGACTCCCACGGGAGTCTACGCCTCTTCCCGCCCCTCCTTGCTGTCTCCTGGGAAACACACAGGTCCCAGGAGATAGCGGGGACCAGTTACGACATGCAGCGCGACTCGCACATGCGCAGTATTGAACCGGGAAGTGAAGCCACAATGCTTTTCCTGATTCCCTCACCTAGGATGGTGGCGGCAGCTGCCGAGAGTTGAGCGAGTGATCGGCGTTGGCTGCCAACATCGCTGGACCCTGGGACAGGTAAGTGTCCATTTATTAAAAGTCAGCAGCTGCAGTATTTGTAGCTGCTGGCTTTTAATGTTTTTTTTTAAGGTGGACTCCCGCTTTAAACCCCCTTCCTAACCAGACCAATTTTCAGCTTTCAGCGCTCTCACACTTTGAATGACAATTACTCAGTCAAGCAACACTGTACCCATATGAAATGTTTGTCCTTTTTTCACACAAATAGAGCTTTCTTTTGGTGGCATTTTTTTTTATATCCAACAAAATTTTATTTAGTTTACAAAGGTACATTACATGCATGTTTCTCATTGCCTTTTGTGTTGAATTACATTAAATATATAATCTTTAATGCAGTAATGGAATCAGTGCAGTTTGTCCAACCAGAAAAACAACTACTTGTAAAGCTACAGGACTAATGTCACACATTCCCCTTTATTATTTTGCACATCTCAATCCTCACCCAACGTTTATTCCCAGCAATCTGTCTGCTACCAGGTCCATCGGGGCTAGTCCCGGTACATCTAACCACAACGCCCACAGTTTCTCAAACTTGTGTGTACTACTCTATGTTGGTATACCAAATTTTCCATTCTTAATACTACACCTATATTCTCAATCCATTCCTTTGTAGTGGGAGGAGCCTCAGACCTCCAATGTAGCATAATTCGTTTTCTTGCCTAGAATAAAACTCTGTGCACGGCCTCTCTGCAATGTTCTTCCCACTCATATTTCTCCAGAGCACCCAAGAGGCAAGCTCTCGGGTCCTGTGGAAGGGAGATTTTAAATACCGAGTTGACCGTGGCCACCACACTTGCCTAATAGGTATGTAGTTTGGGGCAACGCCACAGCATATGAATAAGACTCCCGTGTTCTCTTTTACACCTAGTGCATGTGGGGTCAAGCTGTGGGTTCATCAAGTGGAGCCTGTGGGGTGTATAATACGTTCGCAACAGAATATATAGTTGGGTTAGTCTTTGGGATACATTCAGTGAGCACTTACCCACTGCCTGAAAAATTTCCTCCCACTGCTCCCCGTCTAATTGTCCGGCATCTGTTTCCCACTTTTCCCTCACCTTCAGAGGATGTCGACTCATCACGGATTGCAACAGGATAGCGTAGCATTGGGAGATAAATCCTTTGCATGAGGCAGCATCCTCCAGGAGGCTAAACGCAGGGGTTGGGGATAGGTGCCAATCTGAAGAACGGCTCTGCGCTGCCACCGCATTGCCAAGCTGTATATATTGAAAATACATTGAGGATGGAAGATCATAGGCTTCCTTCAGATCCTCAAAGGGGTGCAGCAATATGTGTTTGAGATGTGTAACTCCATACTGCTTCCACCTAACTCCAGCCTGCAGTTTGGCCAGTTCAGTATACGTATCATTCAACCATATGAGACTGTACTCTGTATAACCCTCTGCATTCTGAATATATTTAGATTTATTCCATATCTTCTGTATTAAACTGAAGGTTGGGTATTTTTTATGAGGTTTAGCAAATGCTAATGCCTCCAATGCCATAGGAGCTGGTCCCCTAAGCACAGTATGTAGTAGTAATTTTTGTGAAGAACTTTGTGACCGAATCTCTGCCCCCCCTGTTAGTGGAAACATGCCAATGAGGTACTGTAGCTGAGCTGCCAGGTAATACAACCATGGGTTTGGTAGTGTCAAGCCCTCGCTGTCTTTGGGCCTCTGCAAATATTTCATTTTAATTCTAGGGTTTTTATCTTTCCATATGAGGCTACGAAAGAAGGCATTAACAGTAGGAAACGTCTTCAGTGGGATAACCATGGGGGTGATATGGAGAAAATATAACAGTTGGGGCATAATTATCATCTTATAAGATAAAAGGAACAATCAGCGCAAAACAATTAACAAAAAGCAAATATTGCAAGCTGAACACTAAAGGATACACCAACCCGAAAATAATGTAAAAAAGAAGATAAGTGCAGCGCAAAAAAGAAAATGATGTCAACATAAAACATAAGTCCTTATTAATCCGTATATAGATTAAACTTCAATCCTTGATCATGGAAGGACGTATAAATTCTTCTCCGTAACTTATACACACTGAATCTGTAGGAAATGCGCTTACCAGAGTAGTTGGACCTCTAAATTATAGGAGGTCAAACGGGCATGATAATCAAACACCATCAGCACAACGACACCGGTCACCTGGATAGTTGTCCTCATCCACCATAGCCTGATGACAAGCTGGAGATAGTGTAAACTGTATTGCAGTAATCCTCAATCAGATCCTCAGTGTATTTAGCAAAGCACCAAAGGTAAGAAACGCCATGGAGATAAAAAGAAAACAAAGTCTTCTAAGTGTAGACTGATTGCTACTTTATTTCAAAAACAAAAGAAATGTCAATCCTAAAAGCGCTGTGGAGCGCGGTAGTATAGTAAAGCTCTAAAACATGTAAACAATTCCTCTGGCAGCAGTGGCGCTGCGATGCAGGGTCAGACCAGTGACTAGTAAGTAAGACTCAGTGAACGCTCAGCTGTTCGCGTCCGAACAGCTGAGAAGGCTGCGGGTGACGTCACAGGCAGGCTCCACCCCCCGTACGCGGCGTTACGTCCAGATGGACTTCGTCAGCGAGGGTGGAGTCTGTGAGTCACCCTCTCTCCTCTAATAGCCGCCGCCAGTCAGCTGGGAGTGATCCGTTCCCGGAAACGGAAAGCGTATCCAAAACAAGCAGAGCTAATGCATGGGGACACCAGTCACAGCTGCTAGCGGGGATATTCAATCCAGGCAAAAAACGGAGATCAAATAGTGGGCTAAAAAACCTCATAAATAAACTATGATTAATAAAATGAGCTAAAGAAATTTTTTCTAGGCTAAAAATTTATTAAGAGTAAATTTAAATAAGTAAAGTCATAATTAATAGATTGCCTAAGAAAATAATAATAATACTAAATTAGCCTGTGTGGACCCGCAGCCTCCTTTTACAAAAATACAAACAATCAATAATTAAATGATAATACAGAATAAAAATCCAATACTTAACTTATTAAAATAATTAAAATAATAAAACCTACTCTATTTATTGGAGATAAAACAATTAAGGTCGAACTCAACATTCAGACCTCTGGGGACCCCTACCCTTGTCTCATGTATCCATAGGGATTCTCTTTGGCTTAACTGCCTAATAAAATTACCCCCTCTCCAATGCCGGGTTACTTTCTCTATCCCCCAGAATTGGAGTTTTTTTGGATCTCTATTATGAAAAAGCCTGAAGTGTTTCGATACAGAGTGCGTCTTGAGACCTTTTTTGATGTTGTTTACATGCTCTCCAATGCGGACTCCCATGAGTCTGGAGGTTCTGCCCACATACTGGAGGCCGCATTCGCATTGGAGCATGTAAACCACTCCAACAGTATCGCAGGTAATTAAATTCTTAATTTTATGCGTTTTTTTAGTGGCAGTAGCTATGAATTCTTTTCTCCTTTTTAAATTGAACTTACATTGCTTACAAGCCTGGCATTTTCCACAGGAATAAAAGCCGGACATGAAATTGAATAATCTATTTTCCCTGACCACAGGAGGATCTACCACCCCAGGGGCTAATATGTCTCTTAGGGTAGGAGGTCTCCTGTATACAAATCTTGGGCGTGCTGGGAGAGTAGGGCCTAGTATATTGTCCCTTCTTAAAATATCCCAATGTTTGAGAATAATTTTTTCTACTTTTTTATATTGTATGTTAAAATCTAAAATAATCCTGTATTGAGGGGGATCCGAATCTCTATTAGGTTTAGTGGAATCTGCCACCAACCTAGATCTATCCATGGTGCCAGCCTCTTCTGATATATGTTCCTGGGAATAACCCTTCTGTATGAATTTCTCTGCCATAGCATTGGCCTGAGAGAAATAATCCATATCAAGAAAACAATTGCGTCGTAGACGGATGAATTGTCCTCTGGGAATATTGAGCAACCAAGAGTTATGGTGGCAACTGTCCAAGGGAATGTTGGGAGAGACCCTGTCAACCAGTTTAGGGATGAATTGGAAGCTTTGGTTACTTCAGGCTATAGGAGCGGGGTACTGAATAAAAAGGAAGCCACTTATCTGGTTCCGAGCGCCTGTAGGAGACCCATTATTTATTTTCTACCGAAAATACATAAAGACCCTCAGGCACCCCCAGGTAGACCGATCGTCAATGGCATCGATTCGGTCTCTGCACGTTTAGGGCAATACATTGATTTTTTTCTGAAACCTATAGTTACCACCACCACTGCCTACCTGAAAGACACTAAGCATATTATTCAAATAGTGGAAAATCTTCCACTAAAGAATAGTAGTCTGCTTGTGACGGCTGATGTAGGCTCATTGTACACGATCATTGGACATCAAGATGCGATTCGATCGGTACAATGGGCCTTAAATAAGTCGGATCTCCCTTCCCAATTACAAGCTTTTCTCTTAAAATCTCTTGATTTTTGCCTCACCAGAAATTACTTTTGGTATGGCAAAAAATTCTTTCTTCAGACTCTCGGTGTTGCCATGGGAGCACGTTTTGCACCTAGCGTAGCTAATATTTTCATGGCGAACTGGGAGGAGGAATTTGTCTTTGGTAGCAGACCATCCCAATTGGTCTGCTACCAAAGATATATAGATGACCTATTCATGGTATGGGAGGGTGACCTCATTAGCCTCCAACTTTTCATGTCTAGGTTGAATGGAAACACTAGGAACATTCGTTTATCTTGGAATGCAGATGCTTCCTGCATTGCCTTCCTCGATTTGGAAATTTTTAAGCACGATGGGACTTTTAAAACAAGGAATTACTGTAAACCAACGGATCGGAATGGTTACATTCCCTTGGACAGTTGCCACCATAACTCTTGGTTGCTCAATATTCCCAGAGGACAATTCATCCGTCTACGACGCAATTGTTTTCTTGATATGGATTATTTCTCTCAGGCCAATGCTATGGCAGAGAAATTCATACAGAAGGGTTATTCCCAGGAACATATATCAGAAGAGTTGATTAAGGCTGGCACCATGGATAGATCTAGGTTGGTGGCAGATTCCACTAAACCTAATAGAGATTCGGATCCCCCTCAATACAGGATTATTTTAGATTTTAACATACAATATAAAAAAGTAGAAAAAATTATTCTCAAACATTGGGATATTTTAAGAAGGGACAATATACTAGGCCCTACTCTCCCAGCACGCCCAAGATTTGTATACAGGAGACCTCCTACCCTAAGAGACATATTAGCCCCTGGGGTGGTAGATCCTCCTGTGGTCAGGGAAAATAGATTATTCAATTTCACGTCCGGCTTTTATTCCTGTGGGAAATGCCAGGCTTGTAAGCAATGTAAGTTCAATTTAAAAAGGAGAAAAGAATTCATAGCTACTGCCACTAAAAAAACGCATAAAATTAAGAATTTAATTACCTGCGATACTGTTGGAGTGGTTTACATGCTCCAATGCGAATGCGGCCTCCAGTATGTGGGCAGAACCTCCAGACCCATGGGAGTCCGCATTGGAGAGCATGTAAACAACATCAAAAAAGGTCTCAAGACGCACTCTGTATCGAAACACTTCAGGCTTTTTCATAATAGAGATCCAAAAAAACTCCAATTCTGGGGGATAGAGAAAGTAACCCGGCATTGGAGAGGGGGTAATTTTATTAGGCAGTTAAGCCAAAGAGAATCCCTATGGATACATGAGACAAGGGTAGGGGTCCCCAGAGGTCTGAATGTTGAGTTCGACCTTAATTGTTTTATCTCCAATAAATAGAGTAGGTTTTATTATTTTAATTATTTTAATAAGTTAAGTATTGGATTTTTATTCTGTATTATCATTTAATTATTGATTGTTTGTATTTTTGTAAAAGGAGGCTGCGGGTCCACACAGGCTAATTTAGTATTATTATTATTTTCTTAGGCAATCTATTAATTATGACTTTACTTATTTAAATTTACTCTTAATAAATTTTTAGCCTAGAAAAAATTTCTTTAGCTCATTTTATTAATCATAGTTTATTTATGAGGTTTTTTAGCCCACTATTTGATCTCCGTTTTTTGCCTGGATTGAATATCCCCGCTAGCAGCTGTGACTGGTGTCCCCATGCATTAGCTCTGCTTGTTTTGGATACGCTTTCCGTTTCCGGGAACGGATCACTCCCAGCTGACTGGCGGCGGCTATTAGAGGAGAGAGGGTGGCTCACAGACTCCACCCTCGCTGACAAAGTCCATCTGGACGTAACGCCGCGTACGGGGGGTGGAGCCTGCCTGTGACGTCACCCGCAGCCTTCTCAGCTGTTCGGACGCGAACAGCTGAGCGTTCACTGAGTCTTACTTACTAGTCACTGGTCTGACCCTGCATCGCAGCGCCACTGCTGCCAGAGGAATTGTTTACATGTTTTAGAGCTTTACTATACTACCGCGCTCCACAGCGCTTTTAGGATTGACATTTCTTTTGTTTTTGAAATAAAGTAGCAATCAGTCTACACTTAGAAGACTTTGTTTTCTTTTTATCTCCATGGCGTTTCTTACCTTTGGTGCTTTGCTAAATACACTGAGGATCTGATTGAGGATTACTGCAATACAGTTTACACTATCTCCAGCTTGTCATCAGGCTATGGTGGATGAGGACAACTATCCAGGTGACCGGTGTCGTTGTGCTGATGGTGTTTGATTATCATGCCCGTTTGACCTCCTATAATTTAGAGGTCCAACTACTCTGGTAAGCGCATTTCCTACAGATTCAGTGTGTATAAGTTACGGAGAAGAATTTATACGTCCTTCCATGATCAAGGATTGAAGTTTAATCTATATACGGATTAATAAGGACTTATGTTTTATGTTGACATCATTTTCTTTTTTGCGCTGCACTTATCTTCTTTTTTACATAATTATCATCTTAATTAGCTTCACCCTACCCGTAACTGATAGGGAGAGTGATTTCCAAGTTTTAACCTTGTCTCTAACTCTTAGTAACAGGGGGGAGACATTCAGATGCAGAAAGTCCCTTGGTTTAGCTGTAATTTGAATCCCCAGGTAGTAGCTAAGGGTATAGGGCAGGCAGAATTAACTATCTGTGTGTCGTCCCCATCCAGCAGGAGTAAAGTAGATTTTGACCAATTAATAAGTAGGCCGAAAATCCTCCAAATCTGGATATGGTTGACATGGCTTCCCTTAGGGAGGTACCCGTGTCTCCTAGCAAAGCAGAGTGTCATCTGCATATAGCATGACCTTTTCTTGCATGCTGCCATAGCAGAAACCTGTAATGTGTTGATTTGCCCTGATATCAATTGCCAATGGCTCAATTGCCAACGAGAAGAGGAGGGGGGACAGGGGACAACCCTGTCTTGTTCCCCTCCTCAATGCGAAGTTCTGCGAAAAGGAGCCAAAGCTCCTAATGGCTGTCTGCAGTTGGCTGTATAGGAGCTTTACCCAGGAGATATAGTTTGGATCGAACCCAAATCTCAGCAAAATTGACCAAAGGTAGTTCCAGTCTATGCTGTCGAACGCCTTTGTGGTGTCTAATGACAGCAACACTCTACTGCCCATGTTATCTGCCCGTGATTGGATATTGAGGAACAGTGTCCTCAGGTTGACTGCGGTAGATTTATTGGGCATGAAGCCAGCTTGGTCATCATGCACAATAGATGTTATCACTCCGCTCATCTGTATTGCCAGTACTTTTGCTAATATATTAATGTCGCTTTGAAGCAACAAGATAGGGCGGAATGTCCTGGGGTCTACTGGGTCCTTGCCCGGTTTGAGCAGTAAGATTATGTTTGCTTTGGACATGGAGGGGGGGAGGGCAGCTCTATCTCTAGCTTCATTGAAAACCTTTAACAGCTGTGGTAGAAGCTCGTCAGAGTAATGTTTATACACCTCTACGGGTATCCCGTCCTCCCCCGGGGCCTTGCAGTTGGGGAAGGCTCCAACCGCCACCTGCAACTCTTCTACTGTGAGCGGGGCCTCCAGCTGGGCTCATTGACAGTCAGACAGTACGGGAAAGTCAATATGGCTCAGGTATAGATCCAAGTCTTCTTGGGTGTATGCCGTGCCAGGACTGTATAAAGTCTTGTAGAAGCCAGTTAGCTCCTGCATGATCAGTTCAGGCTGACACACCAAATTCCCCACTTGAGATCTAATAGCTCCTATTGCAGGCGAACATTGGTGGGAGTTCACAATCCGCACCAAAAGGCGACCGGTTTTCTCACCCTTCTCAAGGAACACCTGCTTTGTAAAAAACCTCTTCTTCTCGGCCAAGGAGGAGAGCAGGTGTTGATAGGCAGATAGTGCCACCTGCCATGCCTCCTTGGTCGAATCCAAAGGACTGGCAATGTATTCTTGTTCCATTGCTTGAACCCGTGCTTCCACCTCCACCTTAACCACCTCAATACAGTGCATTTTCACCCCCTTCCTGCCCAAGCCATTTTATAGCTTTCAGCGCTGTCGCAATTTGAATGATAATTGCGTGGTCATACAACACTGTACCCAGATGAAATTGTTATAATTTTTCCCCACAAATAGAGCTTTCTTTTGGTGGTATTTGATCACCACTGCGTTTTTTTTTTATTGTTTGCACTATAAACAAAAGAAGAGTGACAAGTTTGAAAAAAAAAACACATTTTTTACGTTTTGCTATAATAAATATCCAATTTTTTTTTTTTTATTAAACAAATTTTTTCTTCAGTTTAGGCCGATACATATTCTTCTACATATTTTTGGTTAAAAAAAAAAAAATCGCAATTAGTGTATATTGATTGGTTTGCGCAAAAGTTATAGCATCTACAAAATAGGGGATAGATTTATAGCATTTTCATTATTTTTTAATTTTTTATTAGTAATGGCGGCGATCTGCGATTTATATCATGACTGCGATATTTCGGTGGACATATCAGACACTTTTGACACATTTTTGGGACCATTCACATTCATACAGAAATCCGTGCTATAAAAATGCATTGATTACTGTATAAATGTGACTAGCAGGGAAGGGGTTAACACTAGGGGGTGATCGAGGGGTTAATTATGTTCTTAGGGAGTGTTTCTAACTGTAGGGGTCAGGGACTCACAAGGGGAGGAGACTGATCGGTGTTCCTCTGTACTGGGAACACACAATCGGTCTCCTCTCACCTGACACGACGTGGATCTGTGTGTTTACACACACAGATCCACGGTCCTGCTGTGTTACCGGGCAATCGCGGGTGCCCGGTGGACATTACGGCCTCCAGGCACGTGCATCGGGTGCCCAGTGACACGGCGGGTGTGCGCGATTGCCATCGGGCCGGGAAAGCGAGGGCGTCATATGACACCCTCTCGCAACCAGAGCTGCGCCGCCTGGCTGTCAATTGACAGCCGGTGGTCGGCAAGCAGTTAAGGGCGGATGATTTATGTTTTACCTTGTTCATTTCACCTATCAATATTCCCTGTAAGTAAGCTTTAAAGGCATCCCATTGTTCTACCCTTGAGGCATCCTGGTCCTGGGTGTCGAAGAACTCCCGCATGCTCCTCACTATCCCCTTATGTGAGCGGAATAATTTCAGCCAGTAGGCATTGAATTTCCAGGGGGTGTTGGGCAATGTGGATGGCGGTGCCACCAGGACTTGGAGCACCAAGAGAGAGTGATCTGATACACTACGGGGTCTATGTATTATGCCAGCTACAAACGGGAGCATGCTCAAGCTTCCGACACCCAGGTCAATTCTGGACAGACAACCATGTGTCTTAGAAAAACATGTAAACTGTTTGGCACCCGGATTGTGATGTCGCCAGATATCCATCCAGCCCACCTCTTGCAGCAACCGCGCCAGGGGAGTACTCCTGGAGAGGGCAGAGGGTCTAGGGCTAGGGTGGCTATCCGCCACCTGGTCCAGACAGCAATTGAAGTCCCCAATCACGAGCAGCAGCACATCCAGCCTACCATCCAAAAATGCTAGGAGGAGCCATAGTACCGCCGACGTGAACGGCGGAGGAATGTATATGCAGGCCAACACACATGTCAATGTATTAAGTCTACAGTGAATAAAGACAAATCTCCCTTCAGTATCTATGACACTGTCAAATTCCTGGTAATCCAGGGCTCCATTAATCAATACACTTACCCCCCCCCCCCCGGAAAAGGAGGTATGTGTAGAATGATAAGCCTTCCCCACCCAAGAGTACCTCAAAAAGCATTCTGTCTCTGTTGTCAAGTGAGTTTCCTGAAAACATATTACCCCGGGGAGGAACTTCTTCAGGCACATAAAAACCATAGTATGTTTCAAGGGGGAGTGTGAGCCTCTTAAATTCCATGACACTATGGGGACCTTAGCCATGAATAATAACAACAAAAGTCACTTGTCAGGATAGTTGTGGGTTCAAATATACATACGGTCCCTTAGGCAGGATTATCTTCAGCTCCCTCTGGCTGTTTCCTTTGCAATTGTCAGTGCGTGAGCAGGCTCTGAGCCCGTGTCCATTGTAATGTACCTCTTTTTGCCAGTAACTGCCATAGAAAAAAAAAGGGATGGACTGTAACTATAGACCCAACTGGTCTACAAACTTTGCTGGCTGCCAACAGGGCAGCTGCAACTTTTTTCACGACATTCCGTCGCCATACTCTGTCCAAATACAACCTTTGCATTGATAGTGTTCAATCTGAGTCACTCTCTTTATAGTGTGCAATATTTTGTCCCCCAGCCAAGGAGCATCTTCTTAATGTAAATGCAGGGGAACTTCCCTGAACAAGATGAACATAAAGAATCTTCCATCGGTTTATAGTGTCTCTGCAGGTCAGCTCACGGTGCAGTTAGTCTTCGTCCTCCTTCTTTGTAATGCTTGTTCGTTACGTTCTAGCCACGCTGAGGCCTCTTTGGCTGATTCAAAGAACTGGGCTTGGCCCCTCACCACTATCCGGAGCTTTGCCTGATACAGCATTGCATAGGGTAGTTGCAGGATCCTCAGCCGGTGTTTGACGTCTGTAAATTTAGCTCTGCATCTCTGGACTTCTGCTGAAAAGTCCGGGTAAAAGGACACCCTGGTTCCATTACATTGAATATTCACTTGCTCCCTTGCTTGATGCAGCACTATCTCTCTATCCCGGTAGTGAAGTAGTCCTGCCAGGATGGACCTAGGGGGACCTCCAGGCAGAGGCGGACGAGATGGCACCCTGTGCGCATGCTCCACCGTGAAGAAGGGCGAAAATGCGTTTTTACCAAAGATTTCGATCAGCCAGTTCTCCACATATGCAGTAGGATCCCTGCCCTCCATCTCTGGCAATCCCACTATGCATACATTGTTTTGTTGCAAACGATTTTCCATATCTTCAGCATGATCATTTGTGTCCCACGCCATCTGTAGTGCGGATCTGGTGTCTTGGGCTATGGGCTGCAGATGGTCCTCCATTTCACTGACTCTGCTCTCCACAGCAGTGGTACGCTCATGGATTTTCTGCAGGTCTTGCCTTAATAGTGACACATCCTCCCTGAGGCCCCCAAACTGCTCTTTTAAGTCTTTGATAACGCCCTGGGGGAGGGGCGAAACGCGTCGACGCAACATCCTGTCCACGTCCGTCTGATTTGTTACCAGTGACATCACTTCCTGGCGGTGGAACGCACGCCTAAGAGCGGCGAACCGACCAAAATATCTGAATGCCTGCTTTCCTTACCGGTCCCGTGAGTAGCGCATTTATGCGCAGGTGACCTTTGGTATTTTAAGGTTTTATGCTATATACCTCTCTTCTCTCCTTCGGTGGAACGTGTGCTTCTGTGGATTTATGAGCTATCTTTCACATCGCTGGCCCTGTTTGAAAAAAAGTTGGAAGCCTGTTCATTGTTTGCCCTATGAAGGAGGTTTTACCACGAGCCATATAGCTGACGTTTCATGATTTCTTTATGCTATCTGGAATTTGCAGAGTGGATTGCTCCATAGTATTTCTTGTTTGCATAATTGATATGCCATATTATATTTATATATTTATTTATATTAGTGGTATGCTAAACTGCTATTTCTGATGTTTGATAGATGCATCTGCCCAAATCAACATATTGTAGTGAAGGTTTTTTGAAAGTTTTTTATTTGGATAGTGCATCTTTTTATGCTCCTGCTGTTTTATTTGTCATTTTTTATACACATTCATTGATTTGATTTATGTGGAGGGTCTTGGAGTTCTGGTAGTGCAGTTCAGCGCATTCTTACTAGGTGCTGGCTTAGATGCGCGGGCTGCAGGTCCAGTTCTCTGACACATCCATATTTATTATAACGTGCCACTTTATTATCACTTACGGTGTTTTGTGGTTTTTTTGTTTATTTATGTTGTTCACATTTAGTTGCTAGCGCAGTTCACTTGGTTTATATATTTTTAAAGTACAGTACTTTCACTCTGCAGCTGCAACAAAGTTTTTTTTCCTTTTTGGTTTTCACAACAAATTTCTTTTGGATTATTGATTATATATATTTGCGAGCGCTGTATTGTATGATTTTATGCTCTTTTAAGGTGTTGACAGATGCTGAGCAGTTATTCACAGCCTTGAGGATATCTGCCAGTGTGGGCTGTGCTGTGTCCTATGCGTCTGGGGCCTGGGATTCCACCAGCATGGTGTCTGCTTGCTCCCCCTCCCCTCCCCAGTGATCAGGGACAGGAGCTGCCTGCATGTTGGGCTGTTTGTGCTGTGGATCCCCTAAGGGGTATGGCTGCTCCAACCCCAGGGTCCCAGATAACTCCTGGGTATAGTAAACCATGTCCTTAGGGGAATCCTTGTTAAGGGATTTGGGTGGCTTACTTGCTTTGAGGCTCTGTTTATCCTGGCCTTGTGGTGTTCCCTTCACAGTGAGCGCAGCGGCGCCATCTTGGATCTCCTTTGTGGGATATGCCTCTGGTGCAGACGGCCGGCGGCAGTTCCACAGGAGTCTCTGGGGTACCGGCTTGCAGCAAATGTCGGTGTATACTCGATCGGGCGGCTGGGGGAGGATCGGTACAGGATTAACGCCGGGAGCTGTGGGAGATGTTTCCTCTCACATGTCTGTCTTGTTTTCCATGCCCCCTTTTGGTGGCATTTAATCACCGCTGGGTTTTTTATTTTTTGCGCTATAAATCTAGGATGGAAAAGGACCTGGGGGTCCTAGTAGATGATAGGCTCAGCAATGGCATGCAATGCCAAGCTGCTGCTAATAAAGCAAACAGAATATTGGCATGCATTAAAAGGGGGATCAACTCCAGAGATAAAACGATAATTCTCCCGCTCTACAAGACTCTGGTCCGGCCGCACCTGGAGTATGCTGTCCAGTTCTGGGCACCAGTCCTCAGGAGGGATGTACTGGAAATGGAGCGAGTACAAAGAAGGGCAACAAAGCTAATAAAGGGTCTGGAGGATCTTAGTTATGAGGAAAGGTTGCGAGCACTGAACTTATTCTCTCTGGAGAAGAGACGCTTGAGAGGGGATATGGTTTCAATTTACAAATACTGTACTGGTGACCCCACAATAGGGATAAAACTTTTTCGCAGAAGAGAGTTTAATAAGACTCGTGGCCACTCATTACAATTAGAAGAAAAGAGGTTTAACCTTAAACTACGTAGAGGGTTCTTTACTGTAAGAGCGGCAAGGATGTGGAATTCCCTTCCACAGGCGGTGGTCTCAGTGGGGAGCATTGATAGCTTCAAGAAACTATTAGATAATCACCTGAATGACCGCAACATACAGGGATATGTAATGTAATACTGACACATAATCACACACATAGGTTGGACTTGATGGACTTGTGTCTTTTTTTCAACCTCACCTACTATGTAACTATGTAACTATGTAAATGAAAAAAAGACCGAAAATTCTGTAAAAAAAATACATTTTTCTTTGCTTCTGTTATAAAATTTTGCAAATTAAGAATTTTTCTTCATAAATTTTGGCCAAATTTTATACTGCAACATATCTTTGGTAAAAATAATCCAAATCAGTGTATATTATTTGGTCTTTGTGAAAGTTATAGAGTCTACAAACTATGGTGCCAATCACTGAAAATTGATCACACCTGAAGTACTGACGGCCTATCTCATTTCTTGAGACCCTAACAAGCCAGGACAGTACAAATAAACCCCAAATGACCCCTTTTTGGAAAGTAGACATTCCAAGGTATTTAGAAAGAGGCATGGTGACTTTTTTGAAGTTGTAATTTTTTCCCACAATTCTTTGAATCAAGATTTGTTTTTCTTTTTTTTTCTTTTTCACAAAAGTGTCATATTATCAGGTTATTTCTCACACGCAGCATATGCATACCACAAGGTACACCCCAAAATACATTCTACTACTCATCCTGAATATAGCGACACCACATGTGTGAGACTTTTACACAGCGTGACCACATACAGAGGCCCAACATTGAGGAAGCGCCATCAGGCGTTCTAGGGGCATAAATTACACATCTAATTTCTTGACTACATCTTATGCCCCGTACACACGGTCGGACATTGATCAGACATTCCGACAACAAAATCCTAGGATTTTTTCCGACGGATGTTGGCTCAAACTTGTTTTGTGTACACACGGTTGCGCCAAGAACGCGGTGACGTCAACCACGTACGATGAGACTAGAAAAGGCCATTTCAGAACCAAGCGCGACACCCTTTGGGCTCCTTTTGCTAATCTCGTGTTAGTAAAAGTTTGGTGAGAGACGAATTGCACTTTTTTAGACTCGTGGCTTTCAGATTGTTTTCTGCGGTTCAGTTTGTGCTTGTGGGTTTGTATCTGCTCTTCAGTGCGTGCAAGCAAGCTCCGCGTGACTTAGTCATTGTGTTCTTGTTCGTTCGTTACTGTTTTTCAGGTCGCTCTTCACAGGCCTTGCTGTTCTTCAGTGCGTTCTGTTACTTCGTTCTGAGCAGCCGACCGATTTTTAGCCGATTTTAGCAACTCCTCGCAGAGTTCGTGCCGTGCGGGGGCTTGGTGTTGGGGTCCTGACCTTGACACAAGTCCAGTCCATGAACAGGGTGGGGAGGAGTTCATGGACCAAGAATTGGTTGCTTCAGCGTGACCAGTTCTCTCATATGCCTTTGATCCGTGAGAATAATCCTGATGATTTCAGGAACTTTCTCAGGATGACGGACCCCGTATTTCACCGTTTGTTGGCTTCGCTGACCCCCTATATCAGCAGGCAGGATACCTGCATGAGGCAAGCCATCACTCCGGAGCAGAGGCTCGTCGCTACCCTGCTGTACTTGGAGAAGCCTGCAGGACCTCAAGTTCTCGACAGGCATCTCCCCCCAGGCTTTGGGTATCATTATCCCAGAGACCTGTTCTGCCATCATCCAGGTCCTGCAGAAGGAGTATATGAAGGTAAGATTTTTATCCTTTAATATCACATTTTATTGTATATAATGTTTGCTAATGTATTGTATTTCTTTCCTCATTCCCTAATTATCATGATTGTAATATGCTGTGAATGTCCCCTTTGTCCTCATGCATGCTGGAATTTTATGTTTTGTTTTTTTGTCCTTCATACATATTTGCCTTCACTTACCTCCCCAGCATGGTCTCCTGCCCTACCATGTAGTCACTTAACAATGTATTTTATCAGCTCCATAGTAGTGCTTTACCTCAAACACCCCTAAAATGTTTAGAAATCTGATTTGTGCTTTAAATTCAGGCAGAGTGCCAGAGGCTTTTTTTTGTGGTGTTCCCAAATCATTTTTAGCCCTCCCTCCCCCCAACTGCTAAGTCAGCTGATCCCAATTCTCTATCCTCAATCATCTATCTGCTGACTTTGCCAAACCCATACACACTATACCCACCTCTCTTGTGGTCAGATTTATGGATGAATTCCCCAAAGCATGTAGTGCAAGGGCCTGCCTGTATACTTTCAAATGGTAATGTTTAAAGTTTTTGTATTCTATTATTATCTTGATAGGTAATAGCAGAATGTCCAAATGTGCTCAAATGTGTACAGTGTGTATTTATATCTTTGTATTCAGACACTTCTTACCTGTCCAGTGGTCTGCCAATAGTGTAACTAAGGAGGGGTTGTTCCAAGTAATACCCATTATTTAGGCATTCATCTCTCAATGAAGTGGAGAGGGTTACCTGTCCAAGATCCCCCCCCCTATAATGTTAGAAATGGCCCATGAGAGGGGTGGGGGGGATATGATAGGTGTACCTTATACTTTGGTGTTGTAAAATTCCCCTTAATAAATGTTATCTGGATGTTGGCCAAGAATGTTTGTGTCTAATCTGCTTTCCATGTTTATGTGCAAAAATACTAATTTATTTTTGTTTTCCTCAACAGTTTCCTTCCACGCCACAGGAATGGCAGACTGTGGCCTCCCACTTTGCCCAGCGGTGGTACTTTCCTAACTGCGGAGGGGCAATTGATGGGAAACATGTCTACATCGTCCCACCACCCAACTCGGGGTCGTACTATTATAATTACAAGGGGTTCAATAGTATTGTGATGTTGGCGGTGGTGTCAGCTAATTACGAGCTCCTGTATGTGGACGTGGGGAAGAATGGTCGGATGTCTGATGGTGGAGTCATCGCCCAGACAGAGTTTTACAGGCATCTCCAGAATGGCAGCTTGGACTTGCCACCTCCAGAAGAGAATGTGGAAGGACTCCCATTTGTCTTCGTTGCGGATGAAGCATTTGCACTGGGGGACCATCTTATGCGGCCATTCCTGATGAGGACCCTCACCCCGGAACAGAGGGTTTTTAATTACCGGCTGGCCAGAGCCAGAAGAGTGGTGGAGAACACATTTGGAATCATGGCCAGATGGTCCTGCCTATTTCTTATACCCATCCATATGGCGGAGTATAAACTGAATCATATAATCCTGGCATGCTGTGTTCTACATAACTTTTTTTTGTCAACATTCTGCCAACTATGTTAGCTCAGTTGGGCCTGAGACCGGAATTATAAATGAAACAACCCTGACGGCGCTTGAAAGTGGCCGTCCTGGCTTGCCCTCCCTGAGTGCCCATGATGTCCGGTTAAGATACCTTGAGTTCTTTGCGGGTAGGGGGGCCATCAATATGCCAGACAATTTGTGAAACCTTGATCCAATAAAAAAAAAATTTGCAAATCTTTGGTGACATTTACTGCTTGTGTTTGTTTTAGCTGACCCTGACAGAAATGTGGTGAGTCCAGAAAATGACGTGATTGTGTAACCTTACAAAGCACTGTTGGGTGTTATTTACTAAAGGAAAAGACACTTTGCACTACAAGTGCACCTGAAACTGCACTGAAAAATAACCCCTATTGTCACAGAAAACAGCAATTACATCACCACAAAAGTGTTGTAGCGTTGAGACAATAATCCACACATTCGTGATTAACAATCTTTTTACTACCAGCACAATCACACGTGCATTTAGAAAAGGTTTTTAAAACAAACCAACATGTTTGTTGTATAACAATTTTTGGGGAGGCATTATCAAAAATAGAAATGTCCATTTAAGATAAAACAGGCATGTGTAAAACCAACAAGAAAGACACAAATCTTGAACTTACAAAGTTCACATTTGGTAGAACTTGAAGGCAATATCAGACATGAGTATTTAGGAACTGTGTTTGATATTGCGTTCAGATGGGGTGAAGTCACCCCAGCAAAAGCCAAATTTGGAAGATGCACACAAATTTTTGAATGTCAACATGTGCTAGCTGCCATCACAGGGGATCAAGGGACGTGTTTTGGGGGAGAAACCCCTTCCTCTCAGCTACTTTATTATTGAGGAAGGGGTTGCACCCCCAAAACGTGTCCATTGATCTCCCGTGATGGCAGATAGCACATGTTGACACACTGTGTGCATCCTCCAAATTTGGCTTTTAGAAAAATCGTTAAAACATTTTGAACATTGTAGCACACAAAAAAAAAAAGTGATTTGGAGTTGTTTTAAACTCTACCCAAAACATCAATGATGTTCTTATTTTTTTTGAATAACATCATTGATGTTTTTCTGGAGGTTTTCCAATGCTAAATTACACCCCATGATCTCCCCGATCAGGATCTGGGCACTTTCTGATGTGAAAGGATCTGGATCCACAACATCACGATCACCTAAAAAGAGAGAAACCAAACAAACAGGTATAAAAAATATGCTGGCATCCATCTCTTACCTGAGCCTGTGGTCACAGACCTGTTGTGGTGACTAGTTCTACCACGTCTTCTTCCTCCTGCTCTTCTTGTGTTGGGTGGATTTCCCCTTCTTCCAGAGGGGGGGGGACTCTGGTCTCCTCGGATGAGGAGTGTCCTCCGAGTCTTTTCTCCCCTATGTAAAACAAAAATCGTATACTTAGCACACAGATATTTGATGGCAGAACTATAAATAGGAAACATTGCTTGGAAGTGTGGTACAATTGTCTATTTTGGCAGAGTTCCAAAATGTAGCATTTTCAGTGTCCTTTGTCAAGCTGCAATACATTACCTGTTTGGTACAAGCTTCACAGATGGAGACCCCCCCTATAGTATACACTGCAGCACCTATGTGGCCCCCCTAATAAAAATGGTGTTCTGGTGTCCCACACTAGTGCTCCAGCGTCCAGATGTGAAAACTGCTGCTCAGTGTCCTCTCCTTACACAGAATCTAGTTTGCATTTCATTCGAGTAACAAAGGCATCTACACAACCAAATTAGTTTCATACAAGTAGGGCGTAAAAAATGTGGCCAAATGCATATGGCCAAAACAATGGTGTTTTATAGGCCGAAAGAAAAATGTTTGATACGAACGAATAATGTGCCCATGAACATGAAAGTTGCCATTTTAAAATGTACAACACTTTTAAGAAAAGCACATGGAGCAGCACGAACGTAATAAAGACAAAAAGAATAGGAACACTGCACAACTACTTACTTTTTTGCAGCACTCTCCGGATCTTTCTGTACTGCTCATGTTCTCGTAATTTGAGGTCCAACCACTGTTTCCTGAGCTGATCTTTCGATCGATGTACCCCCGAAATTCCGGTGCAGACTTTTGACCACTTTCGCCATGATCTTGGCCTTTCGGACATTGAGGTTGGGGTAAGGTCCATACTTTCCATCATAGTCGGCCTTCTTCAGGATGTCGACCATCTCCAACATCTCCCCAAAGGACATATTTGATGCCTTAAATCTTCTCCTTCTGGATCTGTACGTCTCCGGATCCGGCCTTTCCTCCTCCTCCTCCTCATTGCTGTAATTAGCATGCACCTGCTGTGTCTCCGCCATGTGCTCTTCCCCAATTCGCAGAATGAAAAGGGGCGGGGAATAGACTAGAAAGAATGTCAGAGGCGGGCGGAGTTACACGCATGCGCAGTGTGTATAAAGCGGAACACGCGTGCATATTACGTACAATCTGAGCGGAGGAAGGAGCATCGGAGGCGCCGATCATGATAACGAAGGTAAGATCTAAACTTGGGGCTATACTGCTTTTGAAATTGAAGCCTATATTGTAACAAGATTAGGAAAGTTTGGCCTGACCTTATGGTTTGTCTTGTGTTGTGTCTTGCAATTTCTTCCCCCTGTTCATAGAAAAGTACAGGGAGCTGCCGTGTCTGTGGCAGGTGAGACATCCCCATTACAACAATAAACAAAAGAGGCAGGCAGCGCTGGAGAAACTGCTGGAGTTGGTGAAGCCGGTGGTCCCCACAGCAACCATCCCTTATTTAAAAAATAAAATTGGTGGCCTGAGGAGCACTTATCTTAGGGAGAGCAAGAAGGTCACGGATTCCCAGAGATCAGGAGCTGGAGCAGATGATGTTTATGTCCCCAGGCTGTGGTACTATGAGAGACTGTGATTTCTGTCAGACCACACTGAAGTCAAGGAATCCCTCTCCACTCTTCCTTCCACTTTTCCTTCCACCCCAGCTGAGGCTTCCGATGTCCAACCTGGGCCTTCCAGCCAGGAAGAAGTGGAGGAGCCCAGCTGGAGTCAGGTATAGCATTCTACAGATTTCTGGTCAATAAATAAATGATGTTTACTAGATGTCATTATTGATCACTAATTGCTGATTGCAAAAAGTGTTTTACATATCAATAGACAGTAGTGGGCACCCAAAATTGGGACAAGAATGAAAAATGCAGGGCTCAGAATGATAGTCTGTTATATTTGTTAACATTCAATTTGCAACAGTCAGGAGGTGAAAATTGTGTGTGATTGATGAAAAAAATACTAAAACTATGTCCCTTTTTCATACACAGGAAGACCTCAGCCAGGAGGAGGTTGTGGAATGTGGCAGCCAGGAGGAGGCGGGGCTAAGTTGCAGCCAGGAGGAGGCGGGGCTAAGTTTCAGCCAGGAGAAGCCTGGGACAAGTCGAAGCCTGACCGAATCGCAGGTTCCTCCCCTCCGCCTTCCATACAAAAGAGCGCGGAAGGTGACTCACATGCAGGATTCTGCGCTCAGGCTGATTCAGGAGGCTTCTGCGTCCCTCAGAGCCTTACCCACTCCTGAAGAGGCCATTGCCTGCATGGCTGCCACAAAACTGCAGGGCATGCAGGAGGGTAAACGCAAGCTATGTGAGGACCTTCTGTATAAAGACCGAAGTAAGGGGGTGAGTGGGGAACTAACACCCAATACCCACCTGAGTGAGTAGGCCCCTCCTCCTCCTGCTGCCACAACTCCACCACCAGAGCCACAGCGTGGAAGTCGGCGTGGAAGCAAGACCAGAGAGTGATGACCTGGGTTCAGTCTGGTCTGGCAAAAGATGCAGTCTCTTGTATGACCACAGCCTGGGGACATAGATGTCATCTGCTGCTTTCCGGATCTCTGGGACTTCTGGACCAGACTGCACTCCCTTAGATAAAGACTCCTCAGGCCACCAATTTTGCTTGAAAATAGTTGATGTGTGCCCTGGGGGTCCAAGGCTTCACCCATTTCTGCTGTTTCTCCAGCGTTGCCTCCCTCTTTGTTTAGTTGTGAGCCCTTAATAAATGAAATTTTTTGTTAAATTATACTCTCCTATGTGTGTTTTCATTTAAAAAGGACAGTTTGTTGGTGACGATTCAGGTACATTTCTAAAGTATAATGTGAAATTAACAAGAGACACCAACACCAAACAATCTCCTACAGATTAAATATAACAACATATCAATGGTGTTGTGGTAACTTGACACACAAAACACACAAAAATATTCTGGAGTAAAACTAAAAATACAATAAAACAAAGATCAGCCTTGAAAAAAATACAAACCAAAAAAACATAACCTGCCTTAAAACAAACAAAAAAAAATACATCACAAAAATATTGTTGTCAGATGTGACAAATCAAAATATATTGAGGGAAACCCGATAAATAGTAAAGAAAGAAGTTTGTGAGAAGTCTGTGTGAATATGAGCAGCAAAACTACTTTATTCTTCTCACATTATAAAGAAGAGAGTGCGCTGTATTAAACCATTTTTAACATTGCACCATGATGAAAGTGTTGTATCCATTGCGAACGCTAAGTTTACCAGACCGAGCTGTTCCGTCTCGGAATTTCTTCTGAGCATGCGTGGCACTTTGTGCGTCGGAACAGGCCACACACGGTCAGAATTGACGCGATCGGATTTTGTTGTCGGAAAATTTTATAGCCTGCTCTCAAACTTTGTGTGTCGGAAAATCCGATGGAAAATGTCCGATGGAGCCCACACACGGTCGGAATTTCCGACAACACGCTCCGATCAGACATTTTCCATCGGAAAATACGACCGTGTGTACGGGGCATTACACTTTTGAAGGTCTTGGAGCACCAGGACAATAGAAATGCCCCAAAAATTACCCCATTTTGGAAAGAAAACACCCCAATGTATAATCTGAGGCATATCGAGTCTTTTGAACATGTCATTTTTTTCGACAAGTTTTTGGAAAATGTGGAAAAAAAATGAAAATGCATCTTTTTTACACAAAGTTGTCAATTTATACAATATTTCTAACACACAGCATGTACATATCAAAAATTACACCCCAAAATAGATTCTCCTACTCCTCCTGAGTAAGGCGATACCACATGTGTGGGACTTCTCTACAGCCTGGCCACATAGAGAGGCCCAACATGCAGGGAGCACCGTTAGGTGTTCTAGGGGCATAAATGTCAAATCTAATTTGACTACCTATTACACTTTGAGGCGCTGTAGTGGCATGGATGTGAACTGATGTGGCATGGATGAGCTGTGGATGGGGATGGCTAAGCATGGTTGAGCCATGAATGTGGATGGCTGGTATGGCTGAGTATGGATGGGATGCCTGGGTATGGCTGAGAATGGATGGATGGATGAGTATTGCTGAGTATGGGTGGCTGAGCATGGATGGATGGATAAGTATTTCTGAGGATGGATGAGTATTGCCGAGTATGGATGGATGGATGAGTATTTCTGAGTATGGATGGATGGATGAGTATTGCTGAGTATGGGTGGGTATTGCTGAGTATGGATGGATGAGTATTGCTGAGCATGGATGGGATGGATGGATGAGTACTTCTGAGCATGGATGAGTATGGTTGGGATGGATGGATGAGTACTTCTGTGCATGGATGAGTATGAATGGGATGGATGAGTACTTCTGAGCATGGGTGAGTATGGATGGGATGGATGGATGAGTACTTCTGAGCATGGATGAGTATGGATGGGATGGATGGATGAGTACTTCTAAGCATGGATGAGTATGGATGGGATAAATGGATGAGTACTTCTGAGCATGGATGAGTATGGATGAGTACTTCTGTGAGCATGGATGGGATGGATGGATGAGTACTTCTGTGAGGATGGATGTGTATGGATGGGATGGATGGATGAGTATTTCTGAGCATGGATGAGTATGGATGGATGGATGAGTACTTCTGAGCATGGATGAGTACTTCTGAGCATGGATGAGTATGGATGGGATGGATGGATGAGTACTTCTGAGCATGGATGAGCATGGATGGAATGGATGGATGAGTACTTCTGTGAGCATGGATGGGATGACTGGATGAGTGCTTCTGTGAGCATGGATGGGATGGATGGATGAGTACTTCTGTGAGCATGGATGGGATGGATGAGTACTTCTGTGAGCATGGATGGGATGGATGGATGAGTACTTCTGTGAGCATGGATGGGATAGATAGATGGATGGATGGATGGCTGGATTGGGTACAGAGCAGCGTTGTGTGGGCACTACACATCCAGCCCACAGCGCTGCAGCACTTGATCTCTCACCTCTCCCCTCGCACTGTACCAATAGGTACGGGGAGGGGAGAGAGTTACTGGACGTGACGCCGGTTTGTTTAGAAGTGATCGCTCCATCATTTGACAGAGCGTTCATGTGGTAAACGGCCGCTGTCCCGGGTCACGGATATTCCCGGGGGCGCATGGGAGCAAGATTCTGGGAGGACATCCATGGACGCCCTCCCAGAATGAGCCGACCGCGCTGTAGCCGTCTTTCGGCTATGGCCCGGTCGGCATGTGGTTAAGGGATGCAGACTCAGCAGCTTTCCTCATTAGAGCCTGGCAGGTGCAGCAGCTGATTGAACATTTTTAAACCACTCCCATACAAACTCACTTAGCTCATGGACACAAACAAACAGCAATTTCTTTAGAATAAACAAAAGGTAGGAATCTGCAACAAAATTTGTTAAAATCCTTGCAATGTACACAGATCACCCAAAAGGGAATATTTTTTTCTCACCAAAAGTGGAGTTACTCTTTTAGGTCACCAGAGGCTGCCTATGGTCTCCACTTCTGATGTAAGGGGAGAATCTGATGGGCACTCTGATGTAAGCAAGGGAGTCTGATGGGGACCCTGATGCCAGGGGGGTTCTAATGGGGACCATGGTGTAAGGGGGACTCTAAATTAATGCATCGCTCTGATAGGGACCCTAATGTAAGGGAGATTCTGATTTAACCCCTTGGCGTCGATATGACACAAATAGGTGGCCCTACTGCACTGGGCTTTTTGTTGTGGGGCCGTATATTTGCAAATCTCCCTTTGTGCTGGGAGTGCTCCCAGCACAGTGCCCAGGGTCTCACTGAGAGCCCCGGGCCCCGTACTAATGATCGGGACCCGGAACATCTGATTCTGGGTCACCTGATCACTGTGATAGCCTCTGTCAAGGTTTGATCTAGGTCAATGCCAGAGCTAGTGTTTGGGTCAAGGTCAGGGTTAAAGGTCAAGGTTAAAAATTTTTAATTAAAATCAGTGTCAGTTAGTGTCAGTGTGTTTTAGGTAGAATTAAAAAAAAAAAGGGCACTATTATATCTGGGCTGTACTAAGGGTACATACAACAACTAAGGATCTCTGCAGCCACACATCGGGAAATGTCTCACTACTTGTGATTAGCGCTGTGCAGTGCTGACTTCCTGGCGGGCTCGGCACGTGCAGCTTGCGAACACACCGGAGCTCATCCTTAACAACTAACATACACGCATATGGTATCGGTGCGATCGTCAGGAGTGGATGAATTTGTTTTGGTTTGTTCTTTGGTGGTAGGTTATGGTAGTGGCAAGAAATATACAGCTAAATTTAAATAAATTATATTTTTTTACTATTTTGGGCCAGTTTTCCTTTGATAATACAAAAATAAATATATCAGGAGATATCTATTACAATATACCACCAAATTAAAGCACAGTTTTTCCTGAAAAAAACAAGCTTTAATCCATCTGGATGCACATAGTAGTTGTGGTGATATGTACGGTTTTACACATGTCAAAGTTGCAAAATTAGAATTAGACATTAACATTTGTTTTACCCTTAGACGCGAAGGGGTTAAAGTAGAACTAATGGCAAAGCTTTTTTCATGGTACCTCCATGGCAGCATACCTGTGACAAGCTCTGCCTTGGCTCCTCCGTCAGGACCAGTGAATATTATAAAATAAAAGGATTAGTGCACTCCCAGCATTCTCCTTTTTTTCCTCATACCTCATGGTTAGGGATGAGCTTCGAGTTCGAGTCGAACTCATGTTCGACTCGAACATCAGCTGTTCGCCAGTTTGCCGAACAGCGAACAATTTGGGGTGTTTGCGGCAAATTCAAATGCCGCGGCACACCCTTTAAAAGTCTATGAGAGAAATCAAAAGTGCTCATTTTAAAGGCTTGTATGCATGGTATTGTCATAAAAAGTGTTTGGGGACCTGGGTCCTGCCCCAGGGGACATGGATCAATGCAAAAAAAAGTTTTAAAAACGGCTGTTTTTTCAGGAGCAGTGATTTTAATAATGCTTAAAGTGAAACAATTAAAGTGTAATATCCCTTTAAATTTCGTTCCTGGGGGGTGTCTATAGTATACCTGTAAAGGGGCACATGTTTCCCGTGTTTAGAACAGTCTGACAGCAAAATGACATTTCAAAGGAAAAAAAGTAATTTAAAACTACTCGAGGCTATTAATGAATTGCCGGTCCGACAATACACATAAAAGTTCATTGATAAAAACGGCATGGGAATTCCCCACAGCGGAACCCCGAACCAAAATTTAAAAAAAACTGACGTGGGGGTCCCCCTAAATTCCATACCAGGCCCTTCAGGTCTGGTATGGATATTAAGGGGAACCCCAGCCAAAATTTTTTAAAAAATGGCGTGGGGTCCCTCTCAAAATCTATACCAGACCCTTCAGGTCTTCTTTCTTCTTTCTTCTATCTTCTATATTCCTTCGGTTTCTTCCTCCATCTTCTTCTTCTTCTGGTTCTTCTGGTTCTTCTGGTTCTTCCTCCAGTGTTCTCGTCCGGCATCTTCCTCCGCGGCTTCGGCGTCTTCTTCCCTTCTTCTCCTCGGGCCACTCCACATCCATGATGGCATGGAGGGAGGCTCCCGCTGTGTGATGCTTCTCCTCTTCTGACGGTTCTTAACCACTTCAGCCCCGGAAGGATTTACCCCCTTCCTGACCAGAGCACTTTTTACAATTCGGCACTGCGTCGCTTTAACTGCTAATTGCGCGGTCATGCAATGCTCTACCCAAACGAAATTTGCGTCCTTTTCTTCCCACAAATAGAGCTTTCTTTTGATGGTATTTGATCACCTCTGCCATTTTTATTTTTTGCGCTATAAACGGAAAAAGACTGAAAATTTTGAAAAAAAATGATATTTTCTACTTTTTGTTATAAAAAAAATCCAATAAACTAAATTTTAGTCATACATTTAGGCCAAAATGTATTCGGCCACATGTCTTTGGTAAAAAAAATGTCAATAAGCGTATATTTATTGGTTTGCGCAAAAGTTATAGCGTCTACAAACTAGGGTACATTTTCTGGAATTTACACAGCTTTTAGTTTATGACTGTCTATGTCATTTATTGAGGTGCTAAAATGGCAGGGCAGTACAAACCCCCCCAAATGACCCCATTTTGGAAAGTAGACACCCCAAGGAAATTGCTGAGAGGCATGTTGAGCCCATTGAATATTTATTTTTTTTGTCCCAAGTGATTGAATAATGACAAAAAAAAAAAAAATTTACAAAAAGTTGTCACTAAATGATATATTGCTCACATAGGCCATGGGCATATGTGGAATTGCACCCCAAAATACATTCAGCTGCTTCTCCTGAGTATGGGGATACCACATGTGTGGCACTTTTTGGGAGCCTAGCCGCGTACGGGGCCCCGAAAACCCAGCACCACCTTCAGGATTTCTAAGGGCATACATTTTTGATTTCACTCCTCACTACCTATCACAGTTTTGAAGGCCATAAAATGCCAAGATGGCACAACCCCCCCCAAATGACCCCATTTTGGAAAGTAGACACCCCAAGCTATTTGCTGAGAGGCATGGTGAGTATTTTGCAGCTCTCATTTGTTTTTGAAAATGAAGAAAGACCAGAAAAAATTTTTTTTTTTTTCTTTTTTCAATTTTCAAAACCTTGTGACAAAAAGTGAGGTCTGCAAAATACTCACTATACCTCTCAGCAAATAGCTTGGGGTGTCTACTTTCCAAAATTGGGTCATTTGGGGGGGTTTTGTGCCACCTGGGCATTCCATGGCCTCCGAGACTGTGATAGGCAGTGAAGAGTGAAATCAAAAATTTACGGCCTTAGAAAGCCTAAAGGCGGTTCTTGGTTTTCGGGGTCCCGTACGCGGCTAGGCTCCCAAAAAGTCTCACACATGTGGTATCCCCGTACTCAGGAGAAGCAGCAGAATGTATTTTGGGGTGTAATTTCACAAATCCTCATGGCATGTTTGAGCAATATAACATTTAGTGACAACTTTGTGCAAAAAAAAAAAAAAAAAAAAAAATTTGTCTCTTTCCCGCAACTTGTGTCACAATATAAAATATTCCATGGACTCGACATGCCTCTCAGCAAATAGCTTGGGGTGTCTACTTTCCAAAATGGGGTCATTTGGGGGGGTTTGAACTGTCCTGGCATTTTATGCACAACATTTAGAAGCTTATGTCACACATCACCCACTCTTCTAACCACTTGAAGACAAAGCCCTTTCTGACACTTTTTGATTACATGAAAAAATTATTTTTTTTTGCAAGAAAATTACTTTGAACCCCCAAACATTATATATTATTTTAAAGCAAATGCCCTACAGATTAAAATGGTGGGCATTTCATTTTTTTTTTTCACACAGTAATTGCGCAGCGATTTTTCAAACGCATTTTTTGTGGAAAAAACACACTTTTTTAAATTTTAATGCACTAAAACACACTATATTGCCCAAATGTTTGATGAAATAAAAAAGATGATCTTAGGCCGAGTACATGGATACCAAACATGACATGCTTTAAAATTGCGCACAAACGTGCAGTGGCAACAAAATTAATACATTTTTAAAAGCCTTTAAAAGCCTTTACAGGTTACCACTTTAGATTTACAGAGGAGGTCTACTGCTAAAATTACTGCCCTCGATCTGACCTTCGCGGTGATACCTCACATGCATGGTGCAATTGCTGTTTACATTTGACGCCAGACCGACGCTTGCATTCGCCTTAGCGCGAGAGCAGGGGGGACAGGGGTGCTTTTTTTTTTTTTTTTTTTTTTTTCTTTATTATTTTTTTGCTTTTTTATCTTATTTTTAAACTGTTCCTTTCATATTTTTTTTTAAATCATTTTTATTGTTATCTCAGGGAATGTAAATATCCCCTATGATAGCAATAGGTAGTGACAGGTACTCTTTTTTGAAAAAATTGGGGTCTATTAGACCCTAGATTTCTCCTCTCCCCTCAAAGCATCTGACCACACCAAGATCGGTGTGATAAAATGCTTTCCCAATTTCCCAATGGCGCTGTTTACATCCGGCGAAATCTAAGTCCTAAAATGCTCGTAGCTTCCGGTTTCTTAGGCCATAGAGATGTTTGGAGCCACTCTGGTCTCTGATCAGCTCTATGGTCAGCTGGCTGAATCACCGGCTGCATTCTCAGGTTCCCTGTTGAGACAGGAGAGCCAGAGAAAAACACGGAAGACGGTGGGGGGGGGCATTCCCTCCCACTGCTTGTAAAAGCAGTCTAGAGGCTAATTAGCCGCTAGGATTGCTTTTACATGAAAGCCGACCGCTGGCTGAAAAGAATGATACCAAGATGATACCTAAACCTGCAGGCATCATTCTGGTATAACCACTCAAAGTCGTGAATGGCGTACCTGAAGACAAAAAAATGGTTAACAATAAAGCACAGTAAACGGTAAAGTATAAAAAATTGCATACCTGAAAAGCAAACATGATAAAACATAATAACAATAAAACATTGCAGAATAGAATACAGTAAAAAAGAGCAGAACACCAGAGAGAGAATAGAGAGAGAGAGAGAACAATAAAACGACAACTATTTTTTTTTATTTTTGTTTTTGTTTGTGTTTTTTTTTTTTTTTTTTACACTTTTTTTTTGTAACTGTAACTTTTATAACTGTAACCGGTTCCAGGTTCGGGTCTCTCAAAATGCGATGGCATCTTGGGAGACCCTGTGAAAGTGTGTCCTAGTCTGTGCAATGCTGTACCCTACGCTAATACTCAGCTAGTGAATGGTAGCGTTCAAAACATTCACCAATGCAAAGACCAGGATTATCAGGACAGGAGGGACAATAATAGCGGGTGTCACGTCTATATCCGCGCTTGCTGCAGACACATCTTTTTTGGGGGGGTTCGTTGGGTAGGGGTACTCGGGAGGACATATAAATGCCTCTCATGCAGCCGACTGCATTTGGTTGGGGATGTGAATGGGGGAAATACGGGCGCTGCAGAAGTGGTGGGTTCCCAATTAGGATTGGCGAATGCAGCAGGAAGGGCATTATGGGCACGACGGGCCTGTGTTTGTCTTTTTGGTGGCAGCGGGACACTACTTGTGCTTGCCACCTCACCAGCTTGAACTGCACTTATGGGACTCGCCACGTCACCAAGTGTTACTGCAGTGCTGGTATGACTACGACCGGGGTGTACTAGGCCGCTGGCGCTTGCCAGTTCACCAAAATGCTACAAAAAAAAGTGACAGTGATCGATCGATACTGCACTTGGGTGGGCTGGGCTGGGCCGGGCGGAGGGGCAAAACGCAGGTGCTAGCAGGTATCTGGGCTGATCCCACTAACACTGCGTTTTTGGGAACCCTAAACTGCTGGGGACGCTAGTATAGATCTGATCGGATCAGATATTGATCCGATCAGATACTATACCACTAAGGGAGGTGTACGGTGCGTGCGTGGGTGTTAGTGGTACTGGCGCTAATCTGACGCTGCTTGGGGCTGGTGCTTGCCAGTTCACCAAAATGCTACCAAAAAAACTGTTAGCGATCGCAGGGATCAGGCCTGACTCTGCGAACGCTGCAGTTATGCGTTTAGTGTTTTGTAAGTGACAGTGATCGATCGATACTGCACTTGGGTGGGCTGGGCGGAGGGGCAAAACGCAGGTGCTAGCAGGTATCTGGGCTGATCCCGCTAACACTGCGTTTTTGGGAACCCTAAACTGCTGGGGACGCTAGTATAGATCTGATCGGATCAGATATTGATGCGTTCAGATACTATACCACTAAGGGAGGCGTATGCTGCGTGTACGGTGCGTGCGTGGGTGTTCGCGGTACTGGCGCTAATCTGACGCTGCCTGGGGCGACGCATATCACCGCCGGGCGATCAGGGGGCTAAACCTTTATTCGGTAATAAACGGCGGGTGCCCTGACACTAAAAAAAATAAACGAACTAACCAGCGTCACCCGTAACAGTTATACGGTGATCAGTGGTGAAAGGGTTAACTAGGGGGCAATCAAGGGGTTAAAACATTTATTAGGTAGTATATGGGGGTCCCTGTCGTTATAAAACGCTGACGGCGAACCTAAATATTTACGTTCCTAACTAGCGTCACCAGCGACACTAATACAGCGATCAGAAAAATTATCGCTTAGCGACACTGGTGACAGGGGGTGATCAAGGGGTTAAAACTTTATTAGGGGGGGTTAGGGGGGTACCCTAGACCTACAGGGGGCTAATACTCACTGTCCTACCACTGCTAACTGTCACAAACTGACACTATGCAGTAATCAGGAAAAAAACAAAACAAAACAAAAAAACCTGCTTGGTGTCAGTTTGTGACAGGGGGGGTGATTGGGGGGGGATCGGGGGGCGATCGGGGGGGGATCGGGGGTGTTTAGTGTGCCTGGCATGTTCTACTGTGTTGTGTGTGTGTGTTGGTGCACTTACATGTCTTCTCTCCTCGGTGCTGGAACGGAAACTGGCCAGCCGAGGAGAGATGACATCACATCCTCTGCCTCTGTGTACTATACAGAGGCAGGGGATGTTTCTCATTGGCTGGGAGCGATCGCGAGGGGGGGGCCACGATCGGATGGCCTCCCCCTCGTCTCTCAACTCTCCCAGCCAAACGCCGACCGCCGATGGCACCGGGGGGGGGTCCGATCGGACCCCCCGCCCGCGGGAAGGCAATCACGTACCAGGTACGTGATTTTGCCTGCCCGTGCCGCTCTGCTCACGTATATATGCGTGAGGCGGTCGGCAAGTGGTTAAATAACGGGGGGCAGGGCCACCCGGTGACCCCGCCCCCCACTGACGCACAGGGACTTTCCTGTGGCATTCCAGTGTCGTCAGAAGGGGCGGGGTTAAGTAAGGGGTGACCCCGCCCCGTGACCCCGCCCCCTCTGACATCACGGGGAATGCCACAGGGAAGTCCCGTCAAGTCCCCGTGCATCAGAGGGGGGCGGGGTCACCGGGTGGCCCTGCCCCCCGTTATTTGAGAACCATCAGAAGAGGAGAAGAATCACACAGCGGGAGCCTCCCTCCATGCCATCATGGATGCAAAGCAGCCCGAAAAGAAGACGAATACAAGAAGACGAATACAAGAAGCGTCACACAGCGGGAGCCTCCCTCCATGCCATCATGGATGCGGAGCAGCCCGAGGAGAAGGGAAGAAGACGCCGCGGAGGAAGATGCCGGACGAGAACACCGGAGGAAGAACCAGAAGAACCAGAAGAAGATGGAGGAAGAAATCGAAGGAAGATAGAAGATAGAAGAAAGAAGAAAGATGAAAGAAGAAAGAAGAAGCATTTAAATAAAGGAATTGTCAAAAACTGTCTCTTGTCATTTTTAACATTTTTGACACTTTTTTAGTGAAATGGTAGGGGTACTCCCTTACCATTTCACACAGGGGGGAGGGCCGGGATCTGGGGGTCCCCTTGTTAAAGGGGGCTTCCAGATTCCGATAAGCAGACCCCCACAACCACCGGCCAGGGTTGTGGGGATGAGGCCCTTGTCCTCATCAACATGGGGACGAGGTGTTTTGGGGGGCTACCCCAAAGCACCCTCCCAAAGTTGAGGACATGTGGCCTGGTACAGTTCAGGAGGGGGGGGCGCTCTCTTGTCCCCCCTCTTTTCCTGCGGCCTGCCAGGTTGCATGCTCGGATAAGGGTCTGGTATGGATTTTTAGGGGACCCTACACGTAATTTTTTTTTTTTTAATTTTGGTTCAGGGTTTCCCTGTGGGGAATTCCCATGCCGTTTTTATCAATGAACTTCTATGTGTATTGTCAGACCGGCAATTCAATAATAGCCGCGAGTAGTTTTAAATGACTTTTTTCCTTTGAAATGTCATTTTGCTGTCAGACTGTTCTAATAACGGGAAACATGCGCCCCTTTAAAGGCATACTATAGACACCCCCAGGTACGAAATGTAAAGGGATATTACACTTTTATTGTTTCACTTTAAGCATTTTTAAAATCACTGCTCCAGAAAAAACGGCTGTTTCACTGACCATGAGTAGGGATGAGCCGAACACCCCCCTGTTCGGTTCGCACCAGAACATGCGAACAGGAAAAAAGTTCGTTCGAACACGCGAACACCGTTAAAGTCTATGGGACACGAACATGAATAAACAAAAGTGCTAATTTTAAAGGCTTATATGCAAGTTATTGTCATAAAAAGTGTTTGGGGACCTGGGTCCTGCCCTATGGGACATGGATCAATGCAAAAAAAAGTTTTAAAAACGGCCGTTTTTTCAGGAGCAGTGATTTTAATAATGCTTAAAGTCAAACAATAAAAGTGTAATATCCCTTTAAATTTCGTACCTGGGGGTGTCTATAGTATGCCTGTAAAGGGGCGCATGTTTCCTGTGTTTAGAACAGTCTGACAGCAAAATGACATTTTGAAGGAAAAAACTCATTTAAAACTACCCGCGGCTATTGCATTGCCGACAATACACATAGAAGTTCATTGATAAAAACGGCATGGGAAATCCCCAAAGGGGAACCCCGAACCAAAATTTAAAAAAAAAAATGACGTGGGAGTCCTCCTAAATTCCATACCAGGCCCTTCAGGTCTGGTATGGATATTAAGGGGAACCCCGGCCAAAATTTAAAAAAAAAAATGACGTGGGGTTCCCCCTAAATTCCATACCAGACCCTTCAGGTCTGGTATGGATTTTAAGGGGAACCCCGCGCCAAAAAAAAAAAAAAAAACGGCGTGGGGTCCCCCCAAAAATCCATACCAGACCCTTATCCGAGCACGCAACCTGGCAGGCCGCAGGAAAAGAGGGGGGGACGAGAGTGCGGCCCCCCCTCCCTCCTGAACCGTACCAGGCCACATGCCCTCAACATTGGGAGGGTGCTTTGGGGTAGCCCCCAAAACACCTTGTCCCCATGTTGATGAGGACAAGGGCCTCATCCCCACAACCCTGGCCGGTGGTTGTGGGGGTCTGCGGGTGGGGGGCTTATCGGAATCTGGAAGCCCCCTTTAACAAGGTGACCCCCAGATCCCGGCCCCCCCCCTGTGTGAAATGGTAAGGGGGTACATAAGTACCCCTACCATTTCACGAAAAAAGTGTCAAAAATGTTAAAAATGACAAGAGACAGTTTTTGACAATTCCTTTATTTAAATGCTTCTTCTTTCTTCTATCTTCCTTCATCTTCTGGTTCTTCTGGTTCTTCTGGCTCTTCTGGTTCTTCCTCCGGCGTTCTCGTCCAGCATCTCCTCTGCGGCGTCTTCTATCTTCTTCTCCTCGGGCCGCTCCGCACCCATGGCATGGGGGGGAGGCTCCCGCTCTTCTCTTCTTCTTTTCTTCTCTTCTTCATTTTCTTCTCCGGGCCGCTCCGCAATCCATGCTGGCATGGAGGGAGGCTCCCGCTGTGTGACGGCGCTCCTCGTCTGACAGTTCTTAAATAACGGGGGGGGCGGGGCCACCCGGTGATCCCGCCCCACTCTGACGCACGGTGACTTGACGGGACTTCCCTGTGACGTCACGGGGAATGCCACAGGGAAGTCCCGTCATGTCCCGTGCGTCAGAGGGGGGCGGGGTCACCGGGTGGCCCCGCCCCCGTTATTTAAGAACTGTCAGACGAGGAGCGCCGTCACGCAGCGGAGCCTCCCTCCATGCCAGCATGGATTGCGGAGCGGCCCGGAGAAGAAAATGAAGAAGAGAAGAAGAGAAGAAAAGAAGAAGAGAAGAGCGGGAGCCTCCCCCCCATGCCATGGGTGCGGAGCGGCCCGAGGAGAAGAAGATAGAAGACGCCGCGGAGGAGATGCTGGACGAGAACGCCGGAGGAAGAACCAGAAGAACCAGAAGAACCAGAAGATGAAGGAAGATAGAAGAAAGAAGAAGCATTTAAATAAAGGAATTGTCAAAAACTGTCTCTTGTCATTTTTAACATTTTTGACACTTTTTTCGTGAAATGGTAGGGGTATAAGTACCCCCTTACCATTTCACACAGGGGGGGGGCCGGGATCTGGGGGTCACCTTGTTAAAGGGGGCTTCCAGATTCCGATAAGCCCCCCGCCCGCAGACCCCCACAACCACCGGCCAGGGTTGTGGGGATGAGGCCCTTGTCCTCATCAACATGGGGACGAGGTGTTTTGGGGGGCTACCCCAAAGCACCCTCCCAATGTTGAGGGCATGTGGCCTGGTACGGTTCAGGAGGGAGGGGGGGCGCACTCTCGTCCCCCCCTCTTTTCCTGCGGCCTGCCAGGTTGCGTGCTCGGATAAGGGTCTGGTATGGATTTTTGGGGGGACCCCACGCCGTTTTTTTTTTTTTTTTGGCGCGGGGTTCCCCTTAAAATCCATACCAGACCTGAAGGGTCTGGTATGGAATTTAGGGGGAACCCCACGTCATTTTTTTTTAAATTTTGGCCGGGGTTCCCCTTAATATCCATATCAGACCTGAAGGGCCTGGTATGGAATTTAGGGGGACTCCCACGTCATTTTTTTTTTTAATTTTGATTCGGGGTTCCCCTTTGGGGAATTCCCATGCTGTTTTTATCAATGAACTTCTATGTGTATTGTCGGCAATGCAATAGCCGCGGGTAGTTTTAAATGAGTTTTTTCCTTCAAAATGTAATTTTGCTGTCAGACTGTTCTAAACACAGGAAACATGCGCCCCTTTACAGGCATACTATAGACACCCCCCAGGTACGAAATTTAAAGAGATATTACACTTTTATTGATTGACTTTAAGCATTATTAAAATCACTGCTCCTGAAAAAACGGCCGTTTTTAAAACTTTTTTGCATTGATCCATGTCCCCTGGGGCAGGACCCAGGTCCCCAAACACTTTTTATGACAATAACTTGCATATTAGCCTTTAAAATTAGCACTTTTGATTTCTCCCATAGACTTTTAAAGGGTGTTCCGCGGCATTCGAATTTGCCGCGAACACCCCAAATTGTTCGCTGTTCGGCGAACTTGCGAACAGCCAATGTTCGAGTCGAACATGAGTTCGACTCGAACTCGAAGCTCATCCCTACTCATAAGATAGGGAGTCCCTTCTGTGGGTCTTTTGGGACAGCAGTTGTCTCTTAACTAAGAGCTCCTATCTGCATTTATATACTGGCATTTGCTCAAGCCTGCAGCAGAGAAAGCAGCTATATCTATTTTTCCCTTAGCCTTCCATTTCTCCCTTCTGTCATCCATTCTCTCCTGCTTTCCTTTCTTTGCGTTCCTCTCTCTCTTTTTCGCTTTCTTCCTCCCCCATCACCTTCCCCTCCTTGTGATATTGTACCTTCATTCCTGGTTACTATAGTGGGCGGCGCACACCTCGCACCGGCTTTTCAGAGTCCCTCGATGTCTTCCTGTCCCCTCTGCGCATGGGTGGATGCCAGGAGCCGCATAGGTCCTAGTGCCGCCGGCTGCGCTTGTGCGGTCTGGCCTGAGGTTGTGGGGGCCATCTTGAATAGGGGCAAACTTTACATTTTGTGCCCTTTTTTGTCAAAATCATTTTTTAGAGGGTTGTATCCTCCACAAGATCTCCCTCCCCTCTCCATTGTTTATTACTGGGGGCTTTCAACATGGCAGTCTGTTGTCATCTGAGGAGGTTGCCTATGCAGGGAGCCCCTGGAGGGGACCCTCTTATTTGCCAACGGGAAATGTAATTTTTTTTCTTTTTCTTTATTCAGGAACACCGTTTCCTTGCTCCAGCTGAAATACCAGTCTCTAATGCCTTTATCTAGCTGCATTTTCTGTCTGTTCCTAAAATAAGCAGTACGCCACCCGAACAAGACCCTCTTCAACATTTAAGGTAGGGACCGTCATCCAGGTGAGTAAAAAAAAAAAAGAGAGCACTTATGCTGGTAGTTTTATGTATTTCAGCCTGGTACGCCAGAAGAAGTCCAAGCGGACATCAAGGTGACATAAACAAACCTATGAAGGCCCCAACCAGATCAGGATACCATGCAAGCGGCGAGGGTTCATCCGTGAAAAGACATAGTTATTCACATTCACCAACTCTCAAAAACCTAAATGCCCAGCATGCGGGGTATTTCCATTACCAGCCAATTGGTTTGCAAAAGCTGTTTTAGATTCTATGCAGCAGACAGAGTCAGAGGGTTAACAGGTAAGCTGTCCTACTTAAAGTTGGGATCTGGATGATGGGGGGCCATCTGAGGATACCTCAGAAGAGCTCAGCCCTCGGACTTCAACTTTTTCCTAGTTCATCCCTATGTCCAGCCTGTAAAGCCAGCTATTGGCTGGGAGAAAGCCAACACTACATCTGAGTAGTCAAAAGATGTACTTCCCATTTCTAAAGAAGCAGGTTGGTTTCCACTAGTGCGACTTGTCATGCGACTTGGGACTGCAAAGTTGCATGACAAGTTGTACCCCATGATTTCCAATCAGTACCGTTTATCTGTACGATTTCAAGTTGCAGTGACTTCGGCGTAGTCCCTGCACTGCTTTGGTCTCACTTTTATGCGCCTTGAGGTTCATAAACCTCAAGAATACACAAGCATTGTTTCAAGTCGCATCAAAATCATGCGACTTTAAGGTCGCAATAGCAGAAACATATTCTTACTCTGATGGATGATATCAGAGACATTGTTGAAGAGGAAAGGAAAAAATTATGTTTTTTCCTCTCAAATGCCTAGGAAAACTTTATCCACGGTCAGAACAATATTCTGCAATGCCAGACGGTCCGCCAGAGGTAGACGAGGCTGTGGTTCGTATAACAAAGAATTTCATCTCACCAATCCAGAATTCAGCCTCAATTGAGGATCCTTTAGATAGATGAATAGACCCCAACTTAAAGGAGCTTACCAAATGGTGAGTAAAGGCCTGGATGTCAGCAATTGCCTTATATGTATCCAAAGCCCTGTGGACATGGAAACAGTGATTCATCAAAATGTTTCTAGGGAAAATATAGTCAAGGCTTTGGATGAATTATACAATTAGTTACTTTGCAAGATCAATGTCACTACTTGTGATAGCCATATGGGTATTATGGTCAGAACTAGAGGTCGACCGATATGGGTTTTTCTCTGGCCGATGCCAATATTTAGAAATTGCTGCGGCCGATGGCCGATATATGATGCCGATTTTTTTGGGGGGGCCTATATGTTAAGCCGATTTTTTTTTTTTTTCCCTTCATCTCATGAAATCTAACAGTTAGACTCCTTTCACAATGGGGCATTTTTCAGGCGCTTTTGGGCTAAAAATAGTGCCTGTAAAGTGCCTGCAAAACTGCTCATCTGCAGCCTCAGTGTGAAAGCCCGAGTGCTTTCACACTGAGCGCTGGCAGGATGTTAAAGTCCTGCAAGCAGCATCTTTGGAGCAGTGTATACCGCTCCTCCACTATTCCTGCCCATTGAAATGAATGCGCACCGCTGCCGAAGCGCCTGCAAAGCGATTCAGCAGCGGCGCTTCACGGGCGCATTCAACCCCTTCCTCGGGCGCTAGCTGGGTTATAAGTGCCCCGCTAGCAGCAGAATAGCGCCGCTAAAATTACAGTAAAGCACTGCTAAAACTAGCAGCATTTTACCGTCAATGCCTTCCTGCTCCAGTGTGAAAGCAGCCTTAAATAATAAGTGATACAGAACATTTCTTACATTTAAACAGGTAATCAAAACTTTTGGACGAAAAAAAAATGGGCTAACTTTACTGCTTAGTTTTTTTTCTTAATTCATTAGTGTATTTTTTCCCAAAAAAATTGCGTTTGAAAGACCGCTGCACAAATACGGTGTGACATAAAATATTGCAGCAACCGCTATTTTATTCCCTAGGGTCTCTGCTAAAAAAATATATATAATTTTTGGGAGTTCTAAGTGATTTTCTAGCAGAAAATACAGGATTTTTACTTGTAAGCAACAAATGTCAGAAAAGATTTAGTCTTTAAATGGTTAAACTGAGAACTCCTCCACATGGAGTTCAGTTCATTGACAAGTGGAAACATTGTATCTTTTTAGTTTCTTTTATCAAACTTGGCAGGCTGCCCAGAGAGGATAGAAGTCACTCCACAGAAGACTTCAGGCAACTTGCATTGACTTCTATTACAGAAGTCATTTGCAAGTCGCGCTGAAGTTATAATCGGCCTTTTTTATCAGCACAATCGGCCGATGCCAATTAATTAAAAAACGCCAACTATCGGCCGGCCGATATATCGGTTGACCTCTAGTCAGAACTACGGGCAGCTGACACTGTGTCAAAACAAAATCAGTATAAATACACTTTTTTTGATAGTAAATCACTCTTTGCAGAAAGGTTACAGAAAGACATTTCTCATGTCACAGGAGGAAAGTCAGACTTGATTCCCCAGAACTGCAGAATTAGCTGTCCCCGGGGATTCAGGGATGCTTACTGCCATGCACCCATACTACAACTGTTACAGAAGTATCTGAGATTTTTTGGATCACTATCCAAGCTTCCTTTTTTTTTTTTTTTTTTTTTTTTAAACACATTTTATTATTATTATAAAGAGAAAACATGTACAGAAATCTCAAACATTTTTCATACAAAAACAGGTGTTGAAACAGCAAGATTGTGGTACAAATGCAAGAGCTGATACTTCAATATAGACCTATACATGTTGTCTCAGGGTCTCTTAGTGTCTTGGTACTGGGTAATGGGGTGGTCTAACTTTCTTTATCACGCCATGACTTAGTGGTAAGACCTGTGGTCTATTTTAGTATCAATCTAGTTCTCCAGTTATCTGTTGGAAGATAAGGACTATTGGGAGAGGGTGAGTATGTTTCTCATAGGTTTCATTAGAAGGGGTTATGTGTGTCTATGGAGAGTAGTATGAAGTGTCTCCTATTCAATGGTGGGCTTATTTGGGTTTAGATGGAGGATACGTGAAGATAGGTGTAGTCACTAAGAGACTCTAAATGTGATCAAGCTGAGGTTTTCCATTATTATGTGGGGGGGTTATAAGAGTATGAGGGATAGGGGTCGAGACAGTGTATGAGGGGGGTTAGGGGCGAGAGGGAGAAGGGGGGTGGGGAAGGAGGGAGGGGAAGAGGGGGGAGGCAGAGAGAAGGGGAGGAAAAAAAAACACAAGGAGGGGTAGAGAAGACAGGAGGCGGGGATAATCATAATCGTTCTCTGACTCTCCTTCTCGGGTTCTTTTTCCTTTTTCCTATTTTGTTTCCCTTTTCTCTATCCTTTTTAAAGGAGATTATGGACTCCTGTTCCTAGATTCAGTGTCTCTTGGGACTGAACAAGGTCAGGGGGTCGAGGGGTAAACATAAGTGTGTGCTGTAATTTGTGTATTATTCCCCCCCCCCCCCTGTTTCAGTCTCCATCTCCAATATTTGTCCTCCTCTCCCACTGCCATCTTTCTTTTGTGTATGGGTTCAGGTAAGTTTTGTCCAGATAATCACCATTATCTTATGGTAGGTAATGGTTCAAAGACTCTGGAAAAAGCTGGGGTAGTCTGGAAGTGTATCCAGCAGGCCCATTTTTTATTGAATTTTGAAGGTGTGTCTTGTGAGATGTGAATTAACTCTTCCATCTCAGTGGCTTTGCGTATTCTGTGAAACCATTCTTTGATTGTGGGTACTTGGGGGGAACCCCAGTGTATGGGGATACATTGCTTTGCCGCATTGATCATATGCATTGCCAGGGATTTGTGGTATGTGCTATGTGATTGGGGTGAATGATGAAGAAGAAATTGAGCCGCGGATAGTTCCAGTTCGTAGGAAGTTACTTGAGAGGTGATTCGACATACCTCTTTCCAAAACGTTTGCAGTGGGGTGCAGGCCCACCGAATATGTAATAGAGTTCTTTTTTAATTTTGGCATCTCCAACATGTATCTGAATTGGAAGAGTAAAATCTGTCTAGAAGGGCTGGCGTGCGGTACCACCTAGATTGGATCTTATATCCATTTGCTTGTGTGCTAACATTTAGTGAGCCTTTGTATGTTTAAGAATATTCATTCCCATTGGTCATCTGAGAGCGAGAGGGACATGTCTTCTTCCCAACGTTTGCAGGCATTGCAAGTACTGAGTTGTATATATTCGAAAAGAAGGCTATGTGTGTAGGCTATAAGGTGTCGTTCGGGGGAGTTTTGGGTGCAAAGTCTTTCAAAAGATGTTAATTGTCTTGAACACTGTTAGTCTTTGTCTAGTAATTTAAGATAGTGTGTAATCATTAGGTAAGTCCAGGGAGGAATGGGTGGTCTGTCCATTTGATCTGCAATGTTTGAAGCAGAAAGAAGTTTCCCTGCGTTAAAGAATTGGAGTGCTCGGATTTGGTCCTGCGACCAGTTATCTACCAGGAAGTGGTGGGACAATCCCGGAGGGAAGTCTGGGTTTAGCTTAATTGGCGTTAGTGTTCCCAGAATTGAGGATATTTCTGTTTGAGAGGACAATTTTCTGAAGCAGCGCAGAGTTGGCCTGATAAGCGGGTGTTGTTGGATAGTCATCGGGATGTGTGCTGGGTTCATCCACGGAAGGGAAGCTAGGGGAAGGGTGGTGAACGATGCTTCTAAAGGGACCCAATCTTTGTATGTGGAGTGGATATTCCAATCTACTATTCTAGTGAGGTGTACGGCCTTGAGATAGTTGTGGATGTCAGGTAGACCGATCCCCCCCTAGTCGTTTTGGTCGAGTGAGATGGCGGAGGCTAATCCTAGGCCTCCGACCTCCCACAGAAATCTGGAGCATATGCTTTTATGTGTCTTAAAAAATGCTTGTGGGACATGGATCGGGATAGCTTGTAGTGTGTGTATATATATATATATATATATATATATATATATATATATATATATATATATATATATTATTATATTATTATTATTATTATTATACAGGATTTATATAGCGCCAACAGTTTACGTAGCGCTTTACAACTTGAGGGTAGACAGTACAAATACAATACACTTTGATACAGTAGGAATCAGAGGGCCCTGCTCCTTAGAGCTTACAATCTAAGAGGGAAGGTCAAAAGATACAAGAGGTAATAACTGTGGGTGATGTGCTGATTGAGAAGATAAATGTACAGTTGTTAGGTGGGGGCCAGATAGGCTTCTCTGAAGAGATGAGTTTTCAGGGATCGTCTGAAAGTGTATAAATATATATATATATATATATATATATATATATATATATATATATATATATATATATAGCAGTCTTGGTAAAGCGTTCATCGTTAAGATTACCGCTCTACCTAACCACGAGAATATAGGTTTGTTCCAGTTTCCGAGGTCAGTAGTAAGTTTATTCAGAAGAGGCAAATGATTTTTTTGTATATAGGTCGGACAGTTCGGAAGGGATTTGTATGCCTAGATATGTGATAGCGTCATTCTGCCAGTGGAATGGGAAGTTATCTTTACATTGAGCTCTCATTTCTTGAGGGAGGGATATGTTGAGGGCATATGATTTGGAGAAATTAATCTTAAGGTTGGACAAAAATTGAAAGCGTCGGAATTCGGATAAAAGAAATATGTCGTCCGCAAAAGCGGCATATTTGTACTCCTTATTAAAAGTACGAATACCCTCTATGTCCTGGTTGAGTCTTATTGTCTGTAAGAAGGGTTCTAATGTAAGAATAAAAAGGATCGGGGATAAAGAACATTCCTGCCTCGTAACATTGCGGAAGGGGAAGACGTTTGACAGAGTGCTATTGACTCTTACTTTGGCTGTTGGGTTGGAGTACAGTGATAGGATAAAGCTTAACATGCGAGGTCCCAGTCCTATGGCCTGTAACACTGCCTCCATATAGTCCTATGCCACTCTGTCAAACGCCTTCTCCGCGTCTAAAGACAGGAATAAGCCTTTCTGTTTAGTTTGTGTTATCAGGTGATGTAGGTTAATGGCCTTTATGGTGTTGTCCCTGGCTTCACGTCTAGGAGCAAAACCTACTTGGTCTGAAGTGATGAGAGAGGGGAGAAGAGGGAGAAGTCTATTTGCTAATATCTTGGAGAATATCTTGACGTCAACATTTAATAGAGAGATTGGTCTGTAGCTTCCTGTGTTGGTGGGGTCCTTGCCTTTTTTAGGGATGACTGTTATATGGGTCTCTAGTAATCCATGCGTAAGTGACTTTGAGGGGGAGAGTGAATTGAAAGCTTTGAGAAAGGGGAATTGAAGTGTCTCTGCGAATAACTTATAATATGCTGCGGTTAGTCCGTCTGGGCCTGGGCTTTTACCGGGTTTTAGTTGTTTTACAGCTTGTAGCCATTCTGTAGAGGATTCAAGTGTTTCAACTGTGTCTGTCGGAATTTTCCCTGTAGAGAAGTTTTTAAGGAATGCATGGATTTCTTTTTGTCTTTGTTGAGAAGAGGAGGTGGTATGGTTGGTACTATTGAGATTATATAGGGATGAATAGTATTTTTCAAATTCGTGTGCGATATCTGTGTTCTTCTTTTTGGTGATTGTCTGCTTGGCTCTTTTCGAGTGAAGAGCCTGGGCCAACAGATGGCCTGATTTGTTCCTGTGTTCGTAAAAGAGTTTCTGGGTGAGGAAAAATTTCTTTAGGTTACAGCCTAGTTCTTTTTGTATACATGTGCGAACTTCAGTAAATTTTGTGTGAGTTTCTTGGGCTAAAGTAGGCTTATGTATCACCTCCCGAGTTTTAAGTTTTGTGAATAGATCTATAGAGTTTAGCAGATTTCTCTTTTTTTGATTGCTGCAGCTAGGGAGATAAGTTTGCCTCTCACTACACATTTGTGCCCCTCCCATTGTGTCAGCTGGGAGACATCAGGAATGTTATTTTCATTGAAGTATTGGGTTAGGCATTTACGAATTTCCGTTTCTCTAGATTGGTCCGTCAGTATGTTCGAGTCCAATCTCCAAATGCTTGTGTGCGCTATTTTATCTGGGAAAGTAAATGTAGCAGAGATGGGGTGATGATCGGAAAATGTCATCGGTTCTATTGTTGCTTTGGACAAGTTTTGGAGATCTTGTTGTGTGACAAAGAGATAATCGAGGCGTGAATATCTTTTATGTGGTATAGAGAAGAAAGTAAAGTCCTTTTCTTTAGGATAGAGTGTACGCCAAGTATCATGGAGTAGTAAGTCTTGGAGACTTTTCCTGATTTGTTTAATGGCTCTATAAGGTAGGTGGGAGGTGCCTGATGAGGTGTCTAACAGGGGGTCTAGTGGGACATTCAGATAGCCCCCCAGAATCAGTGTCCTCTCTTGGAAGGTGGCTAGTCGGTTTGCTATATCTCGAATAAAGGAGACCTGGGAGGAGTTGGGGCTGTACATATTCACTAGCATTATTCGTTTGTTGTTGAACACCCCTTTAAGAAAAAGAAACCTGCCCTGGTCGTCTGAGAGTGTCAGATATTTGGATAGGTGTGTTTTTGGAAAGAAGTATTTAAACCCCCTTAGATTTTGTAGTAGGGGAGGTAGCGTGGAAACTATAGGGGAAGGAATGGTTAGCTAGTTTGGGAATTGATTTCGTACAAAAATGGGTTTCCTGCAGAAAAACGATATCTGCTTTCAGGGATCGCATGTTGGATAGTACTTGTGACCTTTTTTCAGGGGTGTTTAAGCCTTTTGTGTTCAGAGAGATGAGCTTTAGTATGGAATTGGTGATATGTGTTTTTGGTGGAGTCATGGTAATGGTAGAGGGGAGTTGAATTATGTTAAAAATACCCTGAGAAGGAGGAGTCTAAGAAGGAGGGGGAAGGAAGGAATCATTGGGGGTTAGGGGGAGAAAAAAAAGGAGGGGGAAGGGTGGGAGAGAATAAAAAAATATGGACTGGTCAGGTCAGGCGCGATTATGTGAAAAGGTAGGGTGAAAGGTCGGGTAGGAGCAGAAAGGGGAGGTATGAGTATCAGGAGGAAATACCGGCTATGGGGTTGATCCTGTCAGCCCCCTGTGTAAGGGGATGGGGGTACGGTAAGGTCAACGGTGACTACCAGATTCTGTTGTGTGGGGGTGGTAGACAAAGTATCACAAGAGGTGTGTGCTCTGTGTCCCTGTGAGGTCAAAGGGAGTGTGTGTTCGGCATATCATAAGTGTTGTCTGATGTTTGGGGGTAGAAGGGGAAGTCCCCTTTCCTCCTCAGGATCTATTCTATAGTGTTTGGTCGTAGTGTTGGTTTAGAATAGAGATGGGCTTATGGCGTCAGATGGGGATCAGTGTGTAGCTTGCTAGCAACACACTAACCTCCAGACAAAGGACATGTCTTTGGCTCAATGGTGGTAATGTGAAAGAAGTGTGTCAAGGAGGTGTAGTCTATTTTGCTAGTAAGGTGATAGTTCAATGTTTTGTGGGGAGTGGTTAGGTTTGTGCGGTAGATCGTGAATATCATGGGTAATCAGGTTTTGCGTAACAGCCTCAGAAATATAACACTAAGTAACGCAAATCGTAACCTTTACATGACACTTTAATACAAGGAAAACCATATAAATTCAACAAACGTGGTAACTAATGCAACGTTACCTGCTGTTAACATTTGTGAGTCCTCCAGGTCCGAGAGGGAAGCGTCCAGTCACAGCTTTGTCAATTTAGGTTTTGTGGGTTACTCACCTTTGTCCCAAATGGGAGAAAGGTTGAGTGTATAGCTGAAGTGTCATTTTGTTTAGTTATTTATGTATTTCCATATCACTACCCATTGTGCATATTGTGAGGTGTGTATACTCCTTACCTGGATATCTCCCTCTCCGGTTACCAGAGACTGGACACGGGCTGGCATACTTTTGATAGAACCTCTCAGTCAGTAATTAACTAGAAAGCACAGATATCTGTTATTAAAACAACCAAAATTAATGCAACCTTGCTCGGGTCACAGTCAGGGAGTGGTGGAAAAGGTGCAAGGTGTAGCAGGTAGGGAGGAATGATAGTAGGAGCACAGTAGACAGATAAAAAGGGAGGCATAGCAGAAATACAGAGAGAGATGCATAATAAAGAGGGAGATTAAGGTTAGAATGTCCTTATCTTCTTTTTCTCAAGCAATAATGACTTGGTCGGCAGTCTGTGGTAAGGTAAAATAGTGAAGGGAGGTGTTCAGTTCCCCTGGTCTTTTCATGTGCATAATTAGTTGCATAGACTTTAAGTATTGAGTCCGAGCACGTAGAGGGGGGGTTTGGAAAGAGGGAGATTATTCTCCAGTGTGGCTGATAAGGGGTCAGTGCAGTGAAAGTCCGAGGGAATTGCACATGTATGATAGTCCAGGAATAGTTGCTTCCCGTAAGGTTGTTATGTTTCTGGGGTCTTAGTTTGCGAGGTGGGAGCACAGGCCTATGTGCGACAAGATGAAGTAAGTCTCAATCCTCCATTGGGTTGCTCTGCCCATTACTTAGTTGGTGAAGAGTGGAGCCGTGTTGCCAAGCTATGGTCTTTAGTCCATCGGTCTGACATGTGCCGGACATCTCTGTATGAAGATAACTGGAAAATGAGTAATGTTCTCTGGCTTTTTTATCAGTGAGATTTACTACCCTGTTTCCCCGAAAATAAGACCTAGCGTGATTGTCAGTGATGGCTGCAATATAAGCCCTACCCCCCAAATAAGCCCTACCCTGTTTCCCCAAAAATAAGCCCTACCCTGAAAATAAGACCTACAAGGACTTTAACTAGGGCTTATTTGGGGGGGTAGGTCTTATATTGCAGCCATCACCGACAATCATGCTAGGTCTTATTTTCGGGGAAACAGGGTAAGTATGTAAGATAAGGCCTAATGACCAGGTTTCTGAACAGGGTCTTTGCCGACTGCACTCGTATGTCATTGAGGGGGGAAGCATAATGAAAATTCTTTTTATCATCTCATAGTGATAGGCGGTGGGATGAATAGTGCGACCCGGTTCCATGAAAGTCACTTCTGGGCTATCCGATGCAAAAATTAGCTGGGTTTTGGAGCCCTTGTTTAGGCCTTGAGGTTCTGGCATGGGTAGATGTAGCATGGTATATTTGCGGCAGTGTTAAATACAGTCAGGTATACAGGGCAGACTAAGAGGATAAAGTTCCAGTGTCATGTAAGTAGCATATATAATAAGTGTTACCTGCTCAGTTGATCCATGCCCTTCGGTGTGCTGGGGAAGCCGTGGGACTGCCATTCCTTGGGACTTCTGAGGCATTCTGAGAGGTGCGGTGTGAAGAAGGATGTTGTGCATGGCGGCGGCGACATCTTATGCTGAAATTGCCTGCTTCGTCCACTCCGTCCATGGATGTGGCTCTGTTGAGCGTGGGAAGCTTGAATTCACTATAGCAATCCGGCAAGTCTACAAGTGGTATATCCAGGGTAGAGCAGAAGTGGTCTAAATCCTCAGGGACTCAAAGATTCGCTGTGTGCCACTGGTGCGATACTGACAGGCAGAAGGGGAACTTCCAGTGGTGTAGGATGGATCTCTCCTGCAGGGTGTCGAGTAGAGGCATCAGTTCCCTTCTGCGCTGCAGAGTGATATTTGAAAGATCTTGAAAGATCTTGATGTTAGCTCCCCTGAAGGACAATTGATTTCTACCCCTGACTTTGTGGAGGATTTCCTCCTTAAGTGGGAAATCCATGAGGCAGCAAACCGAGTCCCTAGGAGGGTCTGTGTCTCTCCCTCTCGGGCGGAGCGCTCTGTGTACGCGCTCAAAGACATTCGGTGTGTCCGGGGGTCTTTCCAGGAGATCATTAAAGATATTAGTGACAGCTTGTGGGAGGTGGCTGGGGTCTATGGATTCAGGGATCCCTCTTACCCTGAGGTTGCGGCGTCTCCCTCTGTTATCCAAATCTTCCATATGGCGGTTAATTTCCCTTAGGTGCATGGCGTGTGATTCCATCAGTTGTTGTACATGGCAGAGGGAGACATCATGGCTGGCTTGTGTTATTTCAACCTCCTCCACTCTTAGGGCTATGGCCTGTATGTCTGCTCTTAAATCGGAGATGGCAGCAGACAGAGTGCTCTTTATATCAGAAGCGACACTTCGGAGATCATCAAGGTTCAGCGGGGGTGTCTGTCCCTCTGATCCTGCTCTGGCACGCTGCGGGCTTCTGCTATGGGAGCGAGACTCCCATAAAGCAGCAGATTGTGAGGCTTGCGTCCTGCTTCTGGGCCTTGTCCAAAATATATCGGTGATTTGATGGCTAGCTGTGTGTCCTGCTCCCGAGGGGAGCGGGACCTTGTCGCTGACACACTACTGGAAGATCTCTCCATTTTTCAGCCGTGGATGATCCGTGTGTTTGCCGAACGCTGATGTAGCTGGACCTCGTGGACGGGAGCTCCAGAGTTATGCATCCATCTTGGTACAATGCCAGGCCATACCCCTTATCCAAGCTACTTTATGAGAACTGGGTCTCAGTTCTTATCACTAACCAGACGATATCCTCCTTTTATCAAAAGATCCAGCCCAGCTAGTGGAACACAGGTGGATGCTGTGGCCTACACTATCAAGATACGATTGGATGGTAAATCATCAAACGAGTCATCTTTTCTCCAGTTTAGGTGCCTTATTACCGCAAAAGGGATGGTGTTCCTGCCATCTCAGAAAGTGTGGGCGATCATTCAGAAGATAAGGAGAGTGAGGACATGGTCCTATATAATAGCGTCAAGCTAACTCAACTTAATAGGGATTTTTGTCTTTTTGTATCCAGATGGTCCGATGGACACATGGATACCGCAGGTACCTTTTAGCTAGAATTCCTGAAGCAATGGAGCAAACTGTCTATCCCAGTCCATATATCAAATAAGTTTGATGCACAGGGGTCTGCACTAGTGGACAAAGAGGTAGATGCCTGTAAAGCCACGTCCATTAGGGCATGTCTTCTGGACCCCAGTTACCACAGAAGCCAATGCAATAGGCTAGGAGGCACATTGCAACCAGATGTTGGTTCAAGAGAGATGGGCGTTCAATGCGGCAGACATCATCGCAAATATCCTGGAAATCCAGGCGGCTTATCTCGCATCAACAGCATTTGCTCTCTCAGATCAAGGACAAATCAGTTCTGATTTGAATAGACAATAGATACATCACCAAGGCGGAACCAACAACAGTTCCTTACTAAGGGTAGTGGAACCCATCTTCATTTGGGCAGAGGGGAATCCGAAGGACCTAAGAGTAGTCTATCTTCCAGCCCACTTAAACACAGACGCCGATCACCTTTCCCAAGGATTCCTGGATCCCAAGAAATGGTCCCTACAAACAAAGTTATTCAGTTGGATTGTGGGCCAGTGGACCTTTTCTGAACTGCATCCATTTGGTACAGCAAGCAATACCAAGCTGCGGGGGGTTTATTTCACATCTACCTCACCCTTGGGCTGAAGCAGTAGATGCCCTGCCAAGTCCTTGAGCATGCAATCTAATTTAGGCCTCCTCCGGCCTCCTACCTCAAATTCTCTCGAGACTCTCAATATCAACAATAAACGGTGATAACAGTCCTGCCATATTTGCAGGGAGACCGATGATTCCCTGGGGAAATATTTCTTAGTGTCCAGCCTCCGGTAAATATCTCTGATATCTTTTCTTCTGGCTCGAGGCTTCACACCCATCAGAAATCTCACAGATTGAACCTTCACATTAGAAAGTTAAAACAGAGGGTTTAATCATTAGGATGTTCCTCCAAAGTTATTTCAACTCTGCTCAAAGCACAGGAGCCTTCAATGAACAATGCGTGTGATAAGGTTTGGAATAAGTTTAGATCTTTCGTGAAGGGCAAAACTTCAATCCTGATGTACCCTCTTCTTCCCAACTCCTTGAATTCCTGCAAGTAGACCTTGATTTAGGATTAGGATTAAGCAACTTAAAGGTACAGCTGGTGGCAATCTGTAAGGAAACCACGGGCGACTTATGCACATGCGCGGCGACCAGCGTGCACACGCAGAAGCACATCCCTGGTATCAATTGGCGCCAGACAGCCTATTTAAGGAGTGCTCTAACCACTGTTCTGTGCTGACTGGTCTTTCAGCTGTGCTCCTGATACCCTGAACTTGTGATTCCCTGTCTGAATACCCGTTGTTGACTTTGGCTCCTGTTTGACCCTGCTTCGGGATCCTGCCTGTCTGATCTCTGGCTTTGACCCCGGCTCTCCACTGACCCTGCTTCTGGACTGTGTTTACTTGATCCCTGGCTCCTGATCCCGGCTCCTCATCTGACGCTGCCTTTGCCTGATGTCCTGGTGCCGTGCTGCCTGTCTGTTAACAAACCCGGCTTCCCTTATGACCTCGCTCCTGTGTCCTGTTTGGCTCAGCACTTCTGCAACTACAGTCCTGCGACTATCTGCGACTTCCTGCAACAGTTCTGCAACTACAGTCCTGCGACAAGCTGCAACTTCCTACAACAGGTCTGCAACTACGGTCCTGTGACTAGCTGCGACTTCCTGCAACAGGTCTCCAAGTCTTCATCCACAGGCACTCGTGTTCCTCCTGGCCCTTGGCTCCTTCTGTTCCATCCTCAGCGGGACCTGGGCTGGAGATACAAGAGAGGCCGACCTCATCAATTCAGTCTCCCTTCAGGTACGTGACAGTAACAGTCAGCCAGGGATGGAGTCTGAAAGGGAGGTCTCTCTGCTATCAACCCTTTGTCAGACTGTTACCACACTCTCCCATGTAGTGCAAGGGTTGCATATGGACTTAGCCCGCATGCATGACCAACCTCTGAGTGCATCCAGCTTGACCTGCACCCAAGCAGTCCTACCTTATCTTCCTGAGACCAGGGTACCATTGCTCGAATGTTTTTCTGGAAACCGTAGGAAGTTCAGAACTTTTCAGAATTCCTGTGAGCTGTATTTCTCCTTGCTTCCTCACACATTTCTTACTGAGGAAGTGAAGGCAGGATTTCTCATTTCCCTGTTGCTGGAAGAACCCCAAGCCTGGGCATATCAGCTTCGGGAACAGCATGACCCTGTCCTGGCTTCAGTCAACTCTTTTTTTTTTGCTGCCATGGCCCAACTATATGCTGACCCTTTTCGTCATCAGACTGCTGAAACCTCATTAAGCCACCTGCAACAGGGCCCCAGGCCTGTGGAGGACTGCGTCTCTGACTTTTGCCTGTGGAGTACTAATACTGAATTGAACAACGCAGCCCTACCTTTCCAATTTCTCCCTTGCCTATCTGAAGCCATCAAGGATGAGCTGGCCAGGGTGGAAACTTAAAGGCATGTACCCTTGTGGCAGATGTCACATATGCAAGTATGTGGAAAAAACTGATATGTTCGCCAGCTCTGATGGAAACAAACATTTTAAAATTTACAACTTTATAAATTGCCTTACAACACGGGTCATCTACATGCTTACTTGTCCATGTGGATTGATCTACGTGGGAAAAACAAAAAGGCAACTAAAAATCAGGATTGGCGAACATATACAGAGCATCATTAACAAAGATGATGGTCGTCCCCTATCCCTACACTTTCTAAAAATACATGGAGGTGACCCCAGAGGTTTAAAATGCAAAGGCATATATAGACTCAATCTCCCTCCCCGGAGAGGAGATTTTGATAAAATATTACTTCAAAAAGAAAAAATGTGGATCTTTACTTTGAACAGTATGCAACCTCGCGGCTTGAATAATGAGTGCAATTTATCAGTTTTTCTAGAACAATAATAAGGCTATCATGCTCGCTATATGCCCTGCATGATTTCCTAATTTTTCTTTTAATTTCCTATTTTTTCTCTGTGGATCCCATAGTGGACATCAGGATCATGCCCTTCAATAGGGAGGATCACACATATCTATATTGAAGAGGACTATAGTTACTTTAGAATCCATGTTTCTAGAGGATCGAGGTAATTAAAGGTGTACTGTGTAAATTTTTCTCTATATATTTATTTAAGCCTTCCTCAACTGGATGCTATATGTAGGTGTTCAGTTTTTGTAGGTTTCTTAGTTTTATTCATCTATGCACTTTGGGATCAATTTTTACGTTGGAACTTCCCTATATGTATATGTATGTGTGTATACATGTCCAGCTGTTATATACATATGTACATCTGTGCATAATTAGTTGCTGATCGCTCCTGTATGTCATTGTATGTCTGCACCGTGGGTGAACGATGCCTTGATTGGACTGCAGGTGGTTGAGAATGTCCTTAATGGGAACCAATTACTCCTAATTTACCCATCTATTTAAACAAGGACTTGTGAACCATTGCGCATGCTATGAAGAAGCATGAGGTCAAGCGAAACATGTAAGCATTATACCATCATGGTATCCGTGGTGAAGACATGGTGAACCCCACCAGCTAAAGTTATCCCCCTTCAGCTCATCCCGGGTGGATATCTGATATCTGCTATCAACTGCTGGCTTGAAACTTTAACTGTGGTGCTGCTCCGGTCCATGATTTTTGACACATACTTGTTGGTGTTGAAGCAGTGGGATCCAGGACGAGTGACTCTTACAATCACCTAATGGTGAAATCATCCTCACTGGATATCCCACGCCTTGCTCCCCATGCAGTTGGCACAATGAAGAGATGAGTGTAATGGAGACAAGAACACAGAAGCTATAACTATCCATACAGAGGAGGCAAAACGGTGAGCTGCACTTTACTCAGACTATTTATTAAAACTATTATCAGTGTATCCCGTTATTCCATCTGTACCAAGTTTACTCCTTCAATATTTGCCAGCTGTCTCCAATCTCCCCCCCCCTCTTCAAGTGCCTTCAGTATAGCTAATTCACGGACCTCTCAGCACAGCACTCACAGCCTATCTATTTACCGGGAAATTTACACACATGATAAACAGTCTGCTCACACCGCTATGGGAACTTTTTACTGGATATAAACAGCACCCTATCGAAACCTTTGGAAAATAGCATGACTGATATGACATATATTCCTTGCAAAGAAGTTATTTTTCTACTGCTCACTTTCTTTTCAATTTTTGATTTCCAGGTTCACATCCCCTGATTCGATCCTAGGATCGGTGTGTCTGCATGTGTGTGTGAGAGCGTGAGGGTATGTGTGATCTAGATGTGGTGGCCACCTGTCTTTCATTTAGACGTTCAGTCTTATTTTAAATTATGTGTTGAAGTTTGGTGTTTTTTGATACTTTTTCACAATATTTTTGTGTTTAATAAAGTCTATTTGGATAAACAGCAAATGATACTTTGTATTTCACCGGTTTGTCCTCTCTGAAGAAATTCTCTGGGTTTTCCCACATTTATATGTGAATCTCTGAATGACTTAATCCTTCTTTGTATTCAAATCGACCGCCGCTTGCGTGAAAGGCAGTTCGAAAAGACCGGAAATCTTCACTTAATGCCTGTCTGCTCCGTGGACCCTCCACCTGCCTCTGCCTCACCTAAAGATGCATCTGATGTCGAGAAGGTTCCTCATGCCAGTTTTCCAAGACCTCCTCTGTCTAAACAAGAACGGGCCCGACGTCGCTATAATAACCTTTGTCTCTACTGTGACGATGAGGGACATTTCCTACAGACTTGTTCCCGGAGACATCATAGGAGATCTCCTCCTGATGTTACCACACTAAATTCCAGCCAGAACCACATTCTGCTACCAATCTCTTTTCAGTTAGATGGAAGAACTCTCTCTGTTTCTGCCATTGTGGACTCTGGGGCCTGTAGCTGTTTTGTGGACTCTTCCTTTGCAACCCTGCATAATCTGCCCCTGTGTGCCAAAAGAAACAGCTTCACGCTCCACCTGGAGGATGGTTCTAGCATCAAATCAGGACTTGTCACCTCAGAGACTGAACCTATCCTGTGCCTCACAGCTTCTGGGCATCGGGAACTCTTACGTTTGGATGTCATCACTTCCTCCTTATTTCCTGTCATCCTTGGGCAGCCCTGGATGAAGGCGCACAATCCCCTCATCAACTGGTCCATGGGAGAGGTGACCTTTCCTTCCAACTACTGCAGAGAATTTTGCCTTCCTCCTATATCCAGTCCTGGAGTTTCCTTCCTGTGCATTAATATGGACTCTGAAACAATGAAAATTGTGCCTTCTGTTTATCGTGATTTCCTGGACATTTTCAATAAAAATAATGCTGACACTCTTCTTCCCCCACAGACCTTATGACTTTCCCATCAAGCTCTTACCAGGGGCAGAAATTCCCTTTAGCAGGATCTATCCACTCTCGGAACTTAAACTAGAGGAGCTGCAGAAATATATTAATGAAAACCTCAACAAGGGGTTTATCCAGCCATCTTCATCCCCTGCTGGTGCAGGAATATTCTTCGCTGAGAAGAAGGATCATTCTCTCTGGCCATGTATTGACTATCGGGACTTAAATAAGGTGACCTTTAAGAACCGGTACCCCTTACCTCTTATCCCTGAGTTGTTCCAGAGACTTTGAGAAGCCCATGTATTTTCCGAACTAGACCTAAGGGGAGCTTACAACTTGATCAGAATAAGGGAAGGTGATGAGTGGAAAATGGCTTTTAGGTCCCGTTTTGGGCACTTTGAGTACCTGGTGTTGCTCTTTGGACTTTGTAATGAGCCAGCCACCTTCCAGCATTTTGTAAACAATGGGATTGATTTACTAAAGGCCAATAGACCGTGCACCTTGGAAAGTGCAATTGCACTCTGCAAGTGCAGTTTCTCCAGAGCTTAGTAAATGAGGTAAAGCTTCACTTTGCAAAGAATACCCAATTATGTGCAAGGGAAATAAAAAAAACAGCATTTTTGCTTGCACATGATTGGTTGATGAAAGTCAGCAGAGCTTCTGCTCATTTACTAAACTCTGGAGCAACTACTCTTGCCATGTGCAACTGCACTTTCCAAATTGCACAGTCTTTTTGCCTTTAGTAAATCAACCCCAATGTGTTTCGGGACTTTTTTGATCTGTTTACTATTGTTTATTTGGATGACATCCTGATCTTTTCCACTTCTCTAGAATCCCATCGGGTCCATGTAAAGAAGGTATTAAGCAAACTAAGGGAACATCACCTTTATGCCAAGGCAGAAAAATGTGAGTTCGAGAAAAGCACCATCCAATTTCTGGGCCTCATTATCTCTGCAGACAGGATTTCCATGGATCCACAAAAGCTATCGGCAGTATTGGATTGGCCTGCCCCCACTGATAAAAAATCTGTGCAGCGATTTGTGGGGTTTGCCAATTTTTACAGGAAGTTCATTAAAGACTTTTCCAGTATTATAGCCCCTATTAACTCAATTAACTACACCTGACCTTCTCATGGACCTCAGAAGTGCAAACAGCATTTGAGAAACTGAAGGGCCTGTTTACAACAGCTCCCATTCTGAAGCACTCGGATCCTGCTCTACCCTGTCCTTGAGGTTGATGCCTCGGAAATTGCTGTAGGAGCCATAGTGACCCAGCGACAAGGAACAAAATCTTTGCTTCACCCTGTTGCCTTCTTCTCCAGGAAATCAAGTGCCCCTGAAAGGAACTACGATGTCGGTGATCGGGAATTACTCGCCATTAAGTCAGCCCTTGAAGAGTGGCGTTACCTGCTTGAGGGGGCTGCACACCCTATTCTTGTATTCACCAATCACAAAAATCTTGAATACTTGAGAGCGGCCAAAAAGATTAAGACCCCGCCAGGCCAGATGGGCCCTCTTTTTGCAAGATTCTGGTTCCACATTACCTACCAGCCCAGATCCAAGAATGAGAAGTCGGATGCTCTCTCACACATGTTCCAAGACACCCAAGTATTCTCTGAACCTGATACCATTCTACCTGCCAAAAATTTTCTTTTGTTACAGACCGATCTCGTCTCTCAAGTCAAGACAGCAGTCCTGGATCATCCTCCTCCTCTTGAACTTCACCTCCAGCTTAAAAAGGGTCTCTACTTCCATGGTGAGCAGATCTTTATTCCAGAACAGTTACGGACAGCGGTACTCTACATGTGCCACGATCATCCCCTGGCAGGGCATTTCGGAGCACATAAAACTTCTAAGTTAGCCATTCGTTCTTTCTGGTGGCCAAATTTGATGCAAGATTGCAGGGACTATGTGAGGTCTTGCACAACATGTCTACGGAATAAGTCTTCTAAAGCTAAGAATTGGGGTCTGTTGGAGCCCCTTCCTGTACCAGAGAAGTTATGGAGCATAATCTCCATGGACTTTATTGTCGAACTACCCCCATCTGAGGGATTTACCACCATCTTTGTAATATTAGCCTGCTTGTTCAAGATGGCCCACTTTGTTCCCCTAAAGGGTACCCCTTCTGCTGCTGAGACCGCCTCTTCCTTTGTCAAGGAAGTAATGCGTCTACATGGTATTCCTGCCAACATTACTTCTGATCGCGGAGTACAGTTTACCTCCAGATTTTGGAAGTCCCTATGTGAAGTCCTGGGCATTAAACACTGCTTATCTTCTGCTTATCACCCTCAGACCAATGGTCAAACTAAAAGAACAAACCAGACCTTGGAACAATATCTCTGTTTCTCCTCATTTGCACAAGACGACTGGGTTTCTCTTTTACAATTAGCAGAATTTGCATATAATGACTCAACCAACCTTTTTGTCTGATGTTCTCCAAGAACCAGCAGTACAGGATCGTCTTGAGTTCTGGGGGGCTAACAATCTGCTCCTGCAAGAGACTATCACCAAATCCCAAGTAAACTACAAAAGGTTCTATGATAAAAGAAGGAAAGGCAATCTAGATCTGAAACCTGGAGATATGGTGTGGCTATCCACCACAAACCTTAAGCTAGCTTGCCCTTCTAAGAAATTAGGTCCAAAATACATTGGCCCTTTTCCTGTAAAGAAGAGGATTAATGCTGTGGCCTTCGAGTTAAGTTTACCAGGAAGTCTAAAGATTCATCCAGTATTTCATGTGTCCCTCTTGAAACGATCTGTGGCCAATCCGTTTCATGATCGTGAACCAGAGACCCCTGCCCCATTGCTGGTTGATGGTAATGAGGAATTTTGAGGTGGAAGCTGTCCTGGATTGCAGGAAGAGAAGAGGCCAAACTCAGTTCCTCATTAAGTGGAGGGGCTATGGCCCTAAAGATAATTCTTGGGAACCCTCCTCTAATGTGCACGCTCCACGACTGATTCAAGTCTATCTTCACCTCCACCCTGAGAAGAGTTCCTTAGTGGGCATCCGGAGGCTGCCCTTAAGGGGGGACAATGTAAGGAAACCAGTGGTAATCATCTGGTACACGTTTGCGCGCATGCTCGGTGACTGTGAACGCCCGTGCGTGGCCACCAGCATGCACGTGCAGGAGCACATCCCTGGTATCAATTGGCGCCAGACAGCCTATTTAAGGAGTGCTCTAACCACTGTTCTGTGCTGACTGGTCTTTCAGCTGTGCTCCTGATACCCTGAACTTGTGATTCCCTGTCTGAATACCTGTTGCTGACTTTGGCTCCTGTTTGACCCTGCTTCTGGATCCTGCCTGTCTGATCTCTGGCTTTGACCCCGGCTCTCCACTGACCCTGCTTCTGGACTGTGTTTACTTGATCCCTGGCTCCTGATCCCAGCTCCTAATCTGACCCTGCCTTTGCCTGATGTCCTGGTACCGTGCTGCCTGTCTGTTAACGAACCCGGCTTCCGTTATGACCTCACTCCTGTGTCCTGTTTGGCTCAGCACTTCTGCAACTTCAGTCCTGCGACTAGCTGTGACTTCCTGCAACAGTTCTGAAACTACAGTCCTGCAACAAGTTGCGACTTCCTACAACAGTTCGGCAACTACAGTCCTGCGACTAGCTGTGACCTCCTGCAACAGGTCTCCGGGTCTTCATCTACAGGCACTCATGTTCCTCCTGGCCCTTGGCTCCTTCTGTTCCATCCTCAGCAGGACCTGGCCTGGAGATACAAGAGAGGCCGACCTTGTCAATTCAGTCTCCCTTCAGGTACGTGACACAATCTCTGCTGTGACAACAAGACAACACTATTTTTCTTTGTGGCGATGGCATCGGGCTGGGGAGCATCAGAACTTCAGGCTCTGGGATCAGAGGACAATAAAATTATTTTTATACTCGGATAGAGTGAAACTTAGGACGGTACCTGGATTCATCCCTAAGTTCTCCTCTTCCTCTACTATCTCTGAGTCTTGGGCCCTGCCAAACTTTTCAGATCCAATTTTTACCTTCTTCACAAAGACAATATTACTTCAGTACTAAGACACTATCTTCAAGCCACAATTCCCTTCAGACTTTAATCTAACCTATTTACAATACTCCCCCCAAAAAAAAACAGGGGCAAAGAAGCATCATCTGGGGCCCTCCGGCCATTCCGGAACTGCAGTATCCATCATGCCTAGTCATGTCTGTGAATATCAGAGCTTTACAATACCTCATGGGACATGTGATTATGCGGCAGCTGGGGAGACATAGCTTGCAGATCCCTGCTCTAGTACAATAGTTTTATGGATAATCAAGTTGGTTAAGAAGGTGTAAAGGGATAGGGGACTGGAACCCCCTCTTCAGTTGGGCTCTATGCCACCCGGTTGTTTTCTGCTTCATGGATGGCCAGAGCCGACGTATCCATCAAAACGATCTAAAGGGTAGCATCATGGTCATCCCAACATGCATTTACGAGACGTTACAAAATAGACCTGGCAGCTTTCTCATCTGTAGAAACTGGCAGACAGGCTATCAGGCCGGCATTTGCCTATTTTAAATTCTTTTTCAAATAAATCTTTTACTATGCATCATCCTATCTATTTCAGCTAGTTATTTTTCACAGGTATGCTGCCATGGAGGCACCAGGAAAACAGAAAATTGTTTCATACTTACCATAATTTTATTTTCCTGGTGCCATCCATGGCAGCATACAATCCCACCCTCGGCATGCTATATTACACAGAATGCTGGGAGTGAACTAATCCTTTTCTTTTATAACATTCACTGGTCCTGAGGGAGGAGCCAAGGTGGAGCTTATCACAGGTATGCTGCCATGGATAGGCACCAGGAAAAGAAAATGACGGTAAGTATTAAACAATTTTCTGTTTTTGGATAGAGTAAGGGGGGGTTATTACCCTTGTCAGATTTTCTTTTTAACAACTGTGTCCCTTTGAGATTTCCATTCACTTCCTGTCTCATAGCCAAATAGGAAGTGAGAGGAAATCCCTGCAAATTAAGGGAATTTATTGGGGACCCTCAGGTCACCAGAACTAGTGTCCCCAATGAAAGATTTCCTCTCTGTAGCCATGTAGGAGTTGCAGATGTCAGGGTTCCTCACTGTTGCACAGCCAGTCACACAGCATTTCCTTCTTACATCCAGACATAGAAAGCAGTCATTGAGCTTGTATTTGTTGTTTTTATTGGGGGATAATAACTTGGATGGGGTTAGGGATTATAGGATGCCCAACTTGAAAAATGTTTAACATGTCTAACAAACAAATGTCTAACAAACAGAACTAGGGAAAACTTCCTCCCTATTACAGCTTCCACTTCTTCCTCCTCCTGCAAAAATTTGTTCTTTTGTACAGCTCTGCTGTGTTCTCTCCCTTGGGAATTAGCTCTCTCGTTAGCTCAGCAACAGCCCATTACAGACTAGGAACTTAGTCCCTTGTAGAAAATAGCACATGTTGAGTGAACTGCATCCTGCATCACCTTTTGCTTCACTGTAGACACTGGTCCCAGCTCTAGTTCCTGCAGGAATGCTAGCCCACCTGGATGACACTTAACCAGCCCACCTGGCTGCTTCTTCTTCCCAGTCTACCTGACTGACACACAGGGCCGCCATCAGGGGGGTACAGCCCACACACTTGTAAGGGGCCCGAGAGTCTAGAAGGGCCCGGCTGTCTGGGGGGGATGAGAGAAGGCAGGGAGAGGTGCATGAAAGCTCCGTGGCTGCGCTGGCTTTCAGAATGTGTGCGAGTCAGCAGCTGCTGCTGTGTCACTGACATTGGGCTCTTTGCTGCCACCTCTGGTAAATTCCAGCATGTGCACGCATTGTGTGTTTTGCACAAGAGCTGGGACCAGGAACAGCACCTTCCAAGTAAGGACTAATGTACAACTGAAGAGGAACGGGGGGTGGGGTGGTGTACATGTGTGTCTGTGTACATATGTGTGTATCTGTGTACCTGTGTGTATCTGTGTACATATGTGTGCCTATGTCATAGTTGCCAACATTGCAAAAAAAAAAGTGGGACACTTTTTTGGCTGTAGGAGGAGCCGTATAATAATTAGGGGGCAGGGCATCCATTTGTAGGCTTGGCTTAGCAAAAAATAAATAAAACTGCGGCGCGCGAAGCATGCCGCGGCAAAAAATGGGCATGGTTTACGTGAAATAGTGGGCGTGGCTTAAATGGGCTCAAAGGGTGTGTGGTTAGAGTCTGAGATGAATAAGGGATGGAGAGGGAAAGGGGGAGAGAGAAATGAAGGGACAGCAGCCCCAGATCCTACAACAATAGAAATATGTGTATTCTAGAAAGTTTAACAATCAGCAGATAAAGATACTCCAAACACCTGGTGTTATTGCTTCAGTTATCCCGACACCATGATTGTTATGGTGTCAGGGTGATTGAAGTGCATTATTACTACTATTACTATTGTAATATAAATGAAATCATTCAACTCACCATAATGCCGAATCAGTGGGATCCCTGAGCATGTCACCTGCCACGTCCCCTGCCACCAGCAAAGTCCTTCCTTGCATCAGGTGTCCCCAGTAGCGTCCGTCCTTGCATCAGGGGTCCCCAGCAGAGTCTGTCCTTGCATCAGGTGCCCCCAGCAGAGTCTGTCCTTGCATCAGGTGCCCCCAGCAGAGTCTGTCCTTGCATCAGGTGCCCCCAGCAGAGTCTGTCCTTGCATCAGGTGCCCCCAGCAGAGTCTGTCCTTGCATCAGGTGCCCCCAGCAGAGTCTGCCCTTGTATCAGGTGCCCCCCCGGCAGAGTCCCTCCTTGCATCAGGTGCCCCCAGCAGAGTCAGTCTTTACACCAGTGTTCCCAGCCTCAGTCCTTAAATCAGTGTCCCAGGCAGAGCCATAGTTACCCCCCCTGTACATTGTTACCCCCTCCCCCTGTACATAGTTTCCCCTCTCCCCTTAGTTACCCCCCTGTACATAATTACCCTCCTGTGCATAGTTACCCCCCCCGTACATAGTATCCCCCCTGTACATAGTTCCCCCCCTGTACATAGTAACCCCTCCTGTACATAGTTAACCCCCCTCCTGTAAATAGTTAACCCCCCTCCTGTATATAGTTAACCCTCCCCTCTCCTGTACATAGTTAACCCTCCCCTCTCCTGTACATAGTTAACCCTCCCCCTCCTGTATATAGTTAACCCTCCCCCTCCTGTATATAGGTAACCCTCCCCCTCCTGTATATAGTTAACCCTCCCCCTCCTGTATATAGTTAACTCTCCCCCTCCTGTATAGTTAACCCCCCTCCTCCTGTATATAGCTAACCCCCCTCCTGTATATACGTAACCCCCCTCCTCCTGTATATAGTTACCCCCGTACATTAAAGTTAAATTGCTGCAGAGACAAGAGCCAGTGGCGTCACTACAGCTGGTGTCACCCGGTGTGAAAAAAAATTGGTGTCACCCCCCCTCCACCAACTATGGTCCCCCTTCAGTACAGACCCCCCTCCCTCAGTAAAGACCACCCCACTAAGTACAGACCGCCCCTCCAGCAGTATAGATCCTCCTCCCTCAGTACAGACCCCCCCCACTAAGTACAGACCCCCTCCATCAGTTTAGACCCCCCTCATCAGTATAGACCCACTCAGTACAGACCCCTCTCAGTGCGGTTCCCCCATCTATCAGTATAGACCCCCCTCAATGCAGACCCCCTCCATCAGTGCAGACCCCCTCAGTGCGGTCCCCCCATCTATCAGTATAGACCCCCTCAGTGCAGACCCCCCTCAGTGCAGACCCCCATCAGTGCAGACCCCCTTCCATCAGTGCAGATCCCCCCTCCATCAGTGCAGATCCCCCCTCCATCAGTGCAGACCCCCCTCCATCCGTGCAGACCCCCTCAGTGCAGCTCCCCCTCCATCAGTGCAGATCCCCCTCCATCAGTGCAGATCCCCCTCCATCAGTGCAGACCCCCTCAGTGCAGACCCCCCTCCATCAGTGCAGACCCCCCTCCATCAGTGCAGACCCCCCTCCATCAGTGCAGACCCCCTCAGTGCAGCTCCCCCTCCATCAGTGCAGATCCCCCTCCATCAGTGCAGATCCCCCTCCATCAGTGCAGACCCCCTCAGTGCAGACCCCCCTCCATCAGTGCAGACCCCCCTCCATCAGTGCAGACCCCCCTCCATCAGTGCAGACCCCCCTCCGTGCAGATCCCCGTCCATCAGTGCAGATCCCCCTCCATCAGTGCAGATCCCCCTCCATCAGTGCAGACCCACTCAGTGCAGACTCCCTCAGTGCAGATCCCCCTCCATCAGGGCAGACCCCCCTCAGTGCAAACCCCCTCAGTTCAGACCCCCCTTCATCAGTGCAGACCCCCCTCTATCAGTGCCAGTGCAGACCCTCCCCTCCCATAACGCCCCCCAGCACATGTCCATTAGAGCAGAATGGAGCACTATGTGATAATGCAGTGGGACTGACTGGCAGCACTACGGCCCCTGGGAGGAACTTGTAAATTTTCTTTTGTTGCTGTGCTGCAGATACTCGCTCTGCCCGTCCACCTCCATAGCGGCATTTCCTCTCTCTTGACGGGCCGATTGTGTTTGTGCTGTGTCTGGCCACCGGCGCCGTGTGTTCAGTGGAGAGGGGAGGGGCCGATCCGTGCAGCTAAAGAAGCCGATTCATTGTCTGCACGGATCGAGCCCCCTTCCTCTCTCCACTGAACACTAGGGGGAAGATCTAGCGGCGGCGGCGGCCATTTTGCTGGAGCCAGCTGCTCAGAAAATAAAATAAAAACCAAACATTCACGATTTTCCCGAAAATCCTGATTCGGGACAGCATTCGATCGGGACGAGGGTCCCAAAATCGGGATTGTCCCGGGAAAATCGGGACTGTTGGCAACTATGCTATGTGCATGTGTACATGTGTTTGTCTGTGTACATATGTGTGTGTGCCAATGCATGTGTACGTGTGTGTGTGTGTGTGTGTGTGCATGTGTGTGTCTGTGTACATATGCGTGTGTGCCAATGCATGTGTACATGTGTGTGTCTATGTGCATGTGTGTGTCTGTGTACATATGTGTGTGTGCCAATGCATGTGTACATGTGTGTGTCTATGTGCATGTGTGTGTCTGTGTACATATGTGTGTGTGCCAATGCATGTGTACATGTACGTGTGTGCCTGTGTACATATGTGTGTGCCTGTGTATGTGTGTGTGTGTGAGGGGGCTGAGAGCGTACAGGTGTGTGGGGGTTGAGAGAGAACATATGTGAAGAGGGGCTGCGAGCGTACAAGTGTGACTGAGGCTTCGAGCTCACAAGTGTAAGGGGGGCTGCGAGTGTACAGCTGCTGGTTTGGGATGTCTCTTTTGGGCAAAATATAAATGTGAGAGCACTGATGACTTAAAATACACTGTTCATTTTCATATATGACGTTGTAACTGTTAAAATAAAAGGTGTGTGCACGGAAGGGCTTGATGGGATGGCTAGTGGGCAGATTCGGTGGGATGGCCAGTGGGCAGGCCCTGGGGCATGTTGGCGGTCAGGCCTGGGGGGGCTCAGGCCTAAAGCTATCTAAGGGGCCCCACAATTTCTGATGGCTGCCCTGCTGACACACACTGGAGACTTCCCAGGACAGGGTTGGATGAAGACTTAAGCACACCGCTGTCATCAAGAGAGACCTGCTACAACTGGCAGTAGGGATGAGCCGAACCCCCAGTTCGGTTCGCAGCAAAACATGCGAACAGGCAAAAAATGTGTTTGAACACCGTTAAAGTCTATGGGACATGAACATGAAAAATCAAAAGTGCTCATTTTGAAGGCTTATATGCAAGTTATTGCCAAAAAATGTTTTTTCTGGAGCAGTGATTTTAATAATGCTTAAAGTGAAACAATAAAAATTAAATATTCCTTTAAATATCGTGCTTGGGGGGTGTCTATAGTATGCCTGTGTAATGGAAATTTGTAAGTTCTGTGTATAATTGTATTGTATTTTGTATGTATTGCACACTGCCCTCACTGTGCACACAGCACTAATAATGTTTTCAGTAAATGTTTACATTCTTTCGAGTCCTGATTAGAATAAGCCTGCATATGTAACGCCCCTTGTTACCATAAACGTACAATTGTAATATTAATGTGATACCTACGTAATCATGTGCAATAAAACCTTCAATTGCGTCATAATAAAGCAGAACAGTTATTTGGAAAGATGCTGAGCGTATCTTTTGTGTCTGTTCCCTACTGCAGTAGTTATTATTAATTTGGAACCACTAATCAATATGAGGATAGGAGTTGCCTATCATCAATTTAAACGAGTCAGCATGGCGAGCCAGCCAGGAGGGGATTCCAGGTGACCCTGAGTATCCGAAACGAGGAGCTTGAGACGATCCGGGAATTTCTGATAATCAGCCGGCTGAGGTAAGCCTTTTGCTTACATTTGAGTTATCAGACTTCCTTGATCGGTAAGGCATTTTCGGGACAAAGGGTACCTATTTTACTCCCCTTAATCGAACTGTATTGATTGGTGGTTATATGTTATGTTGTCCCTGTCTATTGTCCATCGGAGTGTTATAGATAAGAAAGGGAAGAATAGTGCTGTTCACAGGTATATGTATTAAATCTGCTAGATAAAGTAGTTTAGAGGCAAGAGGGTATAGGCACACGTAGAGAAGAGAAAAGACTGGCCAGTCATTATGGGCATTGAATTAAGTAAGGGAATGAAGGGTGAGAGACCCTCAAAAATGCCCAGCGCAAGAGGAGCGCTATATATGAAACAAAGGTGCGGTTCTGCCTATACTGAGCCCCTAGATTAATGGTTAAAGTGGACATGGATCCACAATGGGTAACTGGGTTACCAAGGTCCACAGGGACCAAGAATCATGCAGAGTAAACAGCTAGAGAAACAGCTATCTATGTGAGCAGGATGGATCAAGGGTGACATTAACACTAGACAGAAAAGGGACATTTTCATGTTAAGTTGTGGGATGAATTTGAAGTCAGGCACTACAACTAGTAAAAGTCAGAAACAGAGAAATGAGAATTAAAACAGAATACTTTATATGTTGTCAGAGAGGGAAGATGGGATGAGCACTCTGGCTGCCCATCTGATCATAGAAGCTAGATATAAAAGGTATCTGAACAAAATAAGGAATGCAGAATTTAGGCAGGAAAATATTAATGAGAGTTAAAAGAAAGTGAGAGAATGATATGCATGTGTTGTGTACAAATGGGAAAAAGTAAACGATTTTAGAGAGATATTGGTGTGTGTGTGTGCGAATGCTGGGACCTTTAGTTCTATTGCTTGTGTGTGTCATGTACGCAGATGTGACCCCCTCCTTTGTGCTCTCCTGAAAGAATGTCCCTGAGAGGTCAGTGATAAGCTGGAAGGACACCATGCCAATTCCAGTTTTTTAGACAAAACATGTGCCGGGTTAACGAATCTAATGGTAAATAATGTGATCACAATTATTTTGAATCTGTTTTCTAAACATGGTAAAATGAAGGTTGCATTTAACTGTGTATTACACAAATTGAATATCCTTTGATAGTGGAAACAGTGCATTTTAAAAAGGGAAATTAAGTAAAATTAAGTAATAATGAGTATTCATTTCTAATATGAGTTTAACAATTTTATTAATAATATAGATATATTGAAACTGGTTTAGACAACCTTTGGTTGGAAATGAAATTCAGGTTAATGGGGAAATTTGTAATGAGTGGGATTAGTTTAGATTAAGATAACAATTTTGTAATTTTACATTTATACAATAAGCCCTTATTGAGAGAAAAAAAAGATTAAGATGAGGTTGTTATTTTGAATAAAGCTGTCATAATATTTAACAAAGCCAAGATGGATGGGATACATAAGAAGTTCTTCTACAAAAATGATATTGTAAGGTTTTTGATGATAACTTGATGTGCGGTCCATGATGTAAGAGTAATAATAAATAAAATTTAAATATAACAGTCCCATCACATCAAGTCCACACACCCTGTTAGGATAGATGCCACCTGCAGCAAGTTGTTTTTTTAGTTTTTGATGCTTTCTGGTCCATCATACAGATTCTTGGTCCTTTTATTTATTTTTATTTTTGAAATCCAAAGCAGAATGTGTGGATTGTGAAATGATGTGCCCCTTTTCCTTGTAAGTGCAGTGGTATAAGCAGAAGAATATTTTGGATTTATGGGCATCTCTGCATGACCGCAGGGTATTGTTATCATTTATTATAATATTGCCAGGAAGAAGTTGTCTTTTGAAACATGAAACTGGAGTTCTTACACAAATAGCATGATAGAAAACAAGCCATTGTAATATATTTATGCAAGCTGGACCCAGTAATGAAGGGTTCACCCCGATATATCAGAGCTGCAGCTTTTATGCAAAGGTGCTATTAGACAAAGTTAGATATTGTTTTGGTCAAACATTTAATTTTTAATGGTCCGACATTCTGTGCAGCAAATATACAGCTAACTAAATGTTTGTCTAATGAAAGGTTTAAAATATGAGTTTGTTTATGTACAAATATAACAATGAAAAATGTGGACATTTATTCAAAAGAAAGGAAAAGACACATTTGTTAAATTGATGATGTGGGAATCAGCTGCTGTGAGCCCAGTGCAGGACACACTCCCTGAAGACCCAGATATTACATTTTTTGTAGATTTGAGTATGCAGTTTATCACCCAGAAGGATACCCTGTATTCAAAGTCATTGGATCCTTTTTCCCCAGCTCAAGAAGCAGAGCTCCATGTTTTAGCAAAGCCTGTGAGCTACAAAAAGAGTGTATATTTATATAGATAGTCGAGATATAGAGAGCTTTTGGTTCCATTTAAAGGGCCAGAAGTTTGTTTTTACTTCGGCAGGTAAACCAACAAAGCATGCCAAGTTAATTTGATTGGCTGTTTTCAGCCTTCCAGCTTCTTGCTGAGGTAGCCATATTAACTTTCACACATGGAAGCAGACCAGGTGACTAAGGATGCTGCATTTACAGCCCTGGACACTTGATGGGTCTGTGCAACTCACAGATTCCACCCTAGTTCTGGCCCAGTATAGCTGGGATTAATAATTCAACTTTAAGGACCCCAGAACGAGAAGAACAAATGGTCCACAGGGGGCAACTTCTTATGAAACAGGACTTTGGAAAAGGTGATCATTTATGTCTGCCAGCCACTCTTTTCCCTCCAGCTTGACACATGGACCGTGTCATCAGTCACAAGCAGTTATGGCTGCCTTAGTAAATGAGCGTGGGATAGAGCCAGGGTTCTCCACAGTTGTTTTTTATAACATACCACTTCTTGTTTTACCTGTTACCAAAGGTGTTACCAAAAGCTGAACATCCCTTCCAGAGATCACAAAAAAGATATATCCAGATGCCCAAGTTAGGATCTTAGAAGTATGCATTTTGTCTGTATGGACATGTTTTTTGGATGTCCAGTGGCAAATGCCACAGTAAAAAGTGTTATCAGAAGTAGCAAGAGAGTACAGAGAGTAACAGAGGAAATCATTTTTTATAGGAGAGTCCTTAATAGAAGTTTTGAGGTTTTATTTTTACACCCCTTACTGTCTACAATGTAGCGGACAAAGTAGAGTAAGAAACTAGAAAACTTTTGCCTGAATGTTTTCTTATATTTTATGAAGCCCCTAAGGGGGATGTTGGACTCTCTCCCTATGGGATTTGGTTTGGGAGTGTGTTACTCACTTGCTTATATTTTGTCTCAGCAGCTGAAGTCCTCCATTTGGATCTCACAGAGAACGTTGCTGATCTTTTAAGGTTTTTGACAAACTCATTTATGTGTTTTCTCCCCAATTCCAGATCCTAAAAGTTTGGAAGGATCTAAAACTAAAGCCAGGTGACTTGTGGATTGTTAAGAGACATTTATAAATAAGGAAATGTTTGGAGACTCAATACAGCATCTATTTCATGTACAGTTTTTGCAAAACTTGAAGGAAAAGTCACCTGGATCTAAACCAGACACTGCAAAAATGACTAAATTAAAGAAATCTCTGAGTTTGATTTGTTTCCCTCTTGTGATCACAGTCTAGGATACTTTTTGATTAAATTACTTTAATTGTAAGGGATATATATTTGAAAAGTAGTTTAGCCATGTTGAAGTCATATTTGTCTTTTGTACGTCTTCCATTTTATGTAGAATTGTCTGTGTTTACATATGCTGATAAGTCAGCATGCTCACAATTAAGCTAGAAGGCCATTCTGGCCACAGGAGTGTACTGCCAGTACTCTGTAAATATGTCTTATCAATCATTTGTTTTTCACAATGAAAAGTCATTTGGTAATGAAAAAGTTGCTCAGCTATTATTTTCTCCACAATGGAGTTTTTTGCCTCTTTGGCCAGGACTACCTCCACCTAAGCGTGTGGAGGTTCCAGGTTAAAGGTGATAGCAGGTATGGTTAGTGATCAAAATATTGATCAAAAGAGGGGAGACTGTAATGGAAATTTGTAAGTTCTGTATATAATTGTATTATATTTTGTATGTATTGCACACTGCCCTCACTGTGCACACAGCACTAATAATGTTTTCAGTAAATGTTTACATTCTTTCGAGTCCTGATTAGAATAAGCCTGCCTATGTAACGCCCCTTGTTACCATAAACGTACAATTGTAATATTAATGTGATACCTACGTAATCATGTGCATAAAAACCTTCAATTGCGTCATAATAAAGCAGAACAGTTATTTGGAAAGATGCTGAGCATATCTTTTGTGTCTGTTCCCTACTGCAGTAGTTATTATTAATTTGGAACCACTAATCAATATGAGGATAGGAGTTGCCTATCATCAATTTAACCGAGTCACCTGTAAAGTGGCAGTTTTCCAATGTTTAGAACAATACCACAGCAAAATTACATTTCTAAAGGAAAAAAAGTCATTTAAAACTGCTTGCAGCTGTAATGTATTGTCGGGTTCAATATAGATGAAAATCACTGAAAAAAACGACATGGGTGCCCCCCCCCCAGTCCATTACCAGGCCCTTTGGGTCTGGTATGGATATTGAAGGCAACCCCTCACCCAAATTTTTTTTAAAAATGGCGTGGGATCCCCCAGGCACTATATACTCTGAACAGCAGTATATATACCATACGGCCTGCCCTATTTACTCTGCAGAAAATTGGGCTTTAGGTGTTGGTAGTACCAGAACACTGTAAGCCCTCACAGTTACTCTTGGTAAGTGCAGGAACAGGCCCTGCTGTGAAATACTATATCAAAAATTGTAATTACATGCCCCTGTTAAACAGGGGCAGACAAATTGGGCCTTTGGTGGTGGTGGTACCAGAACTCTGTAAGCCCTCACAGTTAATCTTGTTGGGTGCAGGAACAGGCCCTGCAATGAAATAATATATCAAGAATTGTAATTACATGCCCCTGTTAAACAGGGGCAGAAAAAATGGGCCTTGGGTGGTGGTGGTGCCATAACACTGTAACCCCTCACAGATACTCTTGTTGGGCGCAGGAATGGGCCCTGCATTGAAATATTATATTAAAAATTGTAATTACATGCCCCTGTTAAACAGGAGCAGAAAAAATGGGCCTTGGGTGGTGGTGGTGCCATAACACTGTAACCCCTCACAGATACTCTTGTTGGGCGCAGGAATGGGCCCTGCATTGAAATATTATATTAAAAATTGTAATTACATGCCCCTGTTAAACAGGAGCAGAAAAAATGGGCCTTGGGTGGTGGTGCCACAACACTGTAACCCCTCACAGATACTCTTGTTGGGTGCAGGAACGGGCCCTACTGTGAAATATTAGATCAAAAATTGTAATTACATGCCCCTGTTAAACAGGGGCAGAAAAATTGGGCCTTGGGGGGTGGTGCCCTAAACCAAAAAACCAAAAAAAGCATCATCGATATTGAGGAGGAATAGGATAGTCAGCATAGGCAGTCTTCAATGGATCCCACATAGATAGAAAATTCAACCAGTTACATCAGCATCAGGTGCTTGATAGCGGCTGATCCATGACTGATTCATTTTTATGAATGTGAGCCTATCAACGGAGTCTGTGGACAGGCGCACTCTATGATCCGTTACAAACCCTTCAGCAGCACTGAATGTGCATTCAGAAAGAACGTTGGGTGCAGCACAGGCCAGTAGCTCATTTGCATATTGAGCAAGTTCTGGCCAGTGGTTTATCCTCAAGACCCAGTAATCCAGTGGATGCTCTGTTGGAAAGGTCTCCATGTCTGCTCTTACCCCTAGATATTCCTACACCATGTAATGCAGACTCTGGCGACGGTTGCTTGAACTGATCAGACCTCTTCCTCTGACTGAACGACACCTCAGCAACACGTTGTCCAGCACCAGGAAATTGTAACCTCCCAGGGTCTGGAAATGCATTGCACAAACCTTTCTTCAAGGCCTCCTGAATAGGGATGAGCTTCGAGTTCGAGTCGAACTCATGTTCGACTCGAACATTGGCTGTTCGCAAGTTCACCGAACAGCGAACAATTTGGGGTGTTCGCGGCAAATTCGAATGCCGCGGAACACCCTTTAAAAGTCTATGGGAGAAATCAAAAGTGCTAATTTTAAAGGCTAATATGCAAGTTATTGTCATAAAAAGTGTTTGGGGACCTGGGTCCTGCCCCAGGGGACATGGATCAATGCAAAAAAAAGTTTTAAAAACGGCCGTTTTTTCAGGAGCAGTGATTTTAATAATACTTAAAGTCAATCAATAAAAGTGTAATATCCCTTTAAATTTCGTACCTGGGGGGTGTCTATAGTGTGCCTGTAAAGGGGCGCATGTTTCCTGTGTTTAGAACAGTCTGACAGCAAAATGACATTTTGAAGGAAAAAACTCATTTAAAACTACCCGTGGCTATTGCATTGCCGACAATACACATAGAAGTTCATTGATAAAAACGGCATGGGAATTCCCCAAAGGGGAACCCCGAACCAAAATTAAAAAAAAAAAATGACGTGGGGGTCCCCCTAAATTCCATACCAGGCCCTTCAGGTCTGGTATGGATATTAAGGGGAACCCCGGCCAAAATTTAAAAAAAAAAATGACGTGGGGTTCCCCCTAAATTCCATACCAGACCCTTCAGGTCTGGTATGGATTTTAAGGGGAACCCCGCGCCAAAAAAAAAAAAAAAAAACGGCGTGGGGTCCCCCCAAAAATCCATACCAGACCCTTATCCGAGCACGCAACCTGGCAGGCCGCAGGAAAAGAGGGGGGGACAAGAGTGCGGCCCCCCCTCCCTCCTGAACCGTACCAGGCCACATGCCCTCAACATTGGGAGGGTGCTTTGGGGTAGCCCCCCAAAACACCTTGTCCCCATGTTGATGAGGACAAGGGCCTCATCCCCACAACCCTGGCCGGTGGTTGTGGGGGTCTGCGGGCGGGGGGCTTATCGGAATCTGGAAGCCCCCTTTAACAAGTTGACCCCCAGATCCCGGCCCCCCCCCTGTGTGAAATGGTAAGGGGGTACATAAGTACCCCTACCATTTCACGAAAAAAGTGTCAAAAATGTTAAAAATGACAAGAGACAGTTTTTGACAATTCCTTTATTTAAATGCTTCTTCTTTCTTCTATCTTGCTTCATCTTCTGGTTCTTCTGGCTCTTCTGGTTCTTCTGGTTCTTCCTCCGGCGTTCTCGTCCAGCATCTCCTCCGCGGCGTCTTCTGTCTTCTTCTCCTCGGGCCGCTCCGCACCCATGGCATGGGGGGGAGGCTCCCGCTCTTCTCTTCTTTTCTTCTTTTCTTCTTTTCTTCTTTTCTTCTCTTCTTCTCTTCTTCCTATTCATTTTCTTCTCCGGGCCGCTCCGCAATCCATGCTGGCATGGAGGGAGGCTCCCGCTGTGTGACGGCGCTCCTCGTCTGACAGTTCTTAAATAACAGAGGGGGGCGGGGCCACCCGGTGACCCCGCCCCCCTCTGACGCACGGTGACTTGACGGGACTTCCCTGTGGCATTCCCCGTGACGTCACAGGGAAGTCCCGTCAAGTCACCGTGCGTCAGAGGGGGGCGGGGTCACCGGGTGGCCCCGCCCCCCTCTGTTATTTAAGAACTGTCAGACGAGGAGCGCCGTCACACAGCGGGAGCCTCCCTCCATGCCAGCATGGATTGCGGAGCGGCCCGGAGAAGAAAATGAAGAAGAAGAGAAGAAAAGAAGAAAAGAAGAAAAGAAGAAGAGAAGAAGAGAAGAAGAGAAGAGCGGGAGCCTCCCCCCCATGCCATGGGTGCGGAGCGGCCCGAGGAGAAGAAGACAGAAGACGCCGCGGAGGAGATGCTGGACGAGAACGCCGGAGGAAGAACCAGAAGAACCAGAAGAGCCAGAAGAACCAGAAGATGAAGCAAGATAGAAGAAAGAAGAAGCATTTAAATAAAGGAATTGTCAAAAACTGTCTCTTGTCATTTTTAACATTTTTGACACTTTTTTCGTGAAATGGTAGGGGTACTTATGTACCCCCTTACCATTTCACACAGGGGGGGGCCGGGATCTGGGGGTCACCTTGTTAAAGGGGGCTTCCAGATTCCGATAAGCCCCCCGCCCGCAGACCCCCACAACCACCGGCCAGGGTTGTGGGGATGAGGCCCTTGTCCTCATCAACATGGGGACAAGGTGTTTTGGGGGGCTACCCCAAAGCACCCTCCCAATGTTGAGGGCATGTGGCCTGGTACGGTTCAGGAGGGAGGGGGGGCCGCACTCTCGTCCCCCCCTCTTTTCCTGCGGCCTGCCAGGTTGCGTGCTCGGATAAGGGTCTGGTATGGATTTTTGGGGGGACCCCACGCCGTTTTTTTTTTTTTTTTTGGCGCGGGGTTCCCCTTAAAATCCATACCAGACCTGAAGGGTCTGGTATGGAATTTAGGGGGAACCCCACGTCATTTTTTTTTTTAATTTTGGCTGGGGTTCCCCTTAATATCCATACCAGACCTGAAGGGCCTGGTATGGAATTTAAGGGGACCCCCACGTCATTTTTTTTTTTTAATTTTGGTTCGGGGTTCCCCTTTGGGGAATTCCCATGCCGTTTTTTATCAATGAACTTCTATGTGTATTGTCGGCAATGCAATAGCCGCGGGTAGTTTTAAATGAGTTTTTTCCTTCAAAATGTCATTTTGCTGTCAGACTGTTCTAAACACAGGAAACATGCGCCCCTTTACAGGCACACTATAGACACCCCCCAGGTACGAAATTTAAAGGGATATTACACTTTTATTGTTTGACTTTAAGCATTATTAAAATCACTGCTCCTGAAAAAACGGCCGTTTTTAAAACTTTTTTTTGCATTGATCCATGTCCCCTGGGGCAGGACCCAGGTCCCCAAACACTTTTTATGACAATAACTTGCATATAAGCCTTGAAAATTAGCACTTTTGATTATTCATGTTCGTGTCCCATAGACTTTAACGGTGTTCGCATGTTCGAACGAACTTTTTTCCTGTTCGCATGTTCTGGTGCGAACCGAACAGGGGGGTGTTCGGCTCATCCCTACTCCTGAAGATGTTTCATCCTCTGCTCCCTCTGCGAAGGCAGGATGAGTTCTGCAACCTTACACTTGTAACATGGATCAAGAAAGGTTGCCAGCCAGTAACGATCCCTCTCCTTGCTACCACAAATCCTAGGGTCCTTTTGCAAGCTTTGCAGAATCAGGGAGGCCATGCAGCGTAAGTTTGCAAAGGCATTTGATTCAGAGTCCTCTGGGTCACTAAGGATCACATGATCTGTAGCAACCTCCTCCCAGCCACGTACAACTCCTTGGGTTTCTTGGGACTGAAAACCATCCCTTGAAGACTGCTGCTGAGTGTTATCCTCCACGTCCATGCTGACACAATCCTCCTCCTCCTCCTCTTCTTCCTGTGTGTTTGGTGGGCCCGCAGGTATGCTATCTGGATAAAGGGGGTCTTGAGAGGTAAGGAAGTCCTCCTCTTCCTCCCGCTGTTCTGCCTCAAATGCCCTGTCCATTATTCCACAAAGCGTATGCTCCAACAGGAAGACAAGAGGGACAGTGTCACTGATGCATGCATTGTCGCTGCTCACCATCCTTGTGGCCTCCTCCAATGGTGACAGGTCAGTGCATGCATCCTTGATCAGTAGCCAATAGCGTGACGAAAAAAGCCACGCTCCCCTGACCCTTTCCTGGTGCCATACTTTCACAGATACTCATTGATGGCCCCCTGCTGTGTGTGCAGCCACTGCAGCATTGCCAACGTTGAGTTCCACCTGGTGGCCATGTCACAAATGAGGCAGTTGGTGGGCAGGTTGCATTCCCTTTGAATGTCAGCCAGCTGAGCACTGGCATTATATGACCGGGGAAATGACCACAGATTTTTCTGTCCTGCCTCAGGAGATCCTGTAAGCCCAGGTATCTGCTCAAGAACCGCTGCATCACCAAATTCAGGTTGTGTGCCAAACATGGAACATGGGTCAAGTGTCCCTGTCAGAGGGTGGAGAGAAGGTTGGTGCCATTGTTGTATACAAACAATTCCTGGCTGAAGCTGGCGTGACGTCAACCACCTCTGAGCCTGCCCCTGCAGAGCTGACAGAATCTTTGCCCCAGTGTGACTCCTGTCCCCTAAGCAGACCAACTCAAGCACCGAATGGCATCTTTTTGCCTGACTGCTTGTGTAGCCCCTTGAACGCTTACGGAGCACCGCTGGTTCAGAGGACAAATCTGCAGAAGAGGTCATAGAGGAAGAAGAGGAGGGGGTGGAGGAGAGAGCTGTGGCAGAATCACCACTAGCATTTTGGAGGCGTGGTGGTGAAACAAGCTCCAACAATACTGAACCCTGTACTGCATCCTACCCAGCTGCCATCAGAGTTACCCAGTGCGTCGTGAAGGAAAGGTAATGTCCCTGCCCATGCCTGCTGGACCATGAGTAAGCGGAAATATGCACTTTACTGCTGACCACCCTGTCCAACAAGGCTAAAACTTTGCCTTCCACATGCCGTTAGAGAGTCGGAATGGCCTTCCGTGAAAAGAAATGGCGTTTTGGAACCTGCCATTGAGGTACAGCACATTCCACAAATTCATGAAAGGAGGCTGAGTCTACCAGCTGAAAAGGCAGTGCTAGCAATTTGACCAAGCTAGCATTCAGACACTGAGCATGTGGATGGCTGGGACCAAATTTCTTTTTATAGTTCAGCAACTGGGGTAAGGAAATTTGCCTGCTAAAATCAGATGGTGGTGTACTGCTAGCAGATTGGCTGCAAGTACTTGGGACACCTATTGCTATACCTTCATTCCTCTCGGTGCAGGTTTTTGAGAGGACAGGAGGTATAGTGGGGTTGGAGAGGAGCAAGGAGAAGTCCGCCTTTTTCTTTAATTTGGGTCCTTCAAGTGCTGTTGCCAATGGACTGCATGGCAGGTCGTCATATGTCTGGTCAAGCATGTGGTGCCCAAGCGGCTGCTGTTCTGGCCACACTTTATCCGCTTCAGACATAGGTTACAAACAGCAACAGTGCAATCTGCTGCACATGTCAAAAAAGGCCACACCAAGGAACCAAGTCAGCAGGGAGTCAGCAGCGCCCTGCATCTGCAGAGCTCTGCGGTGTGATGCAATAGAGTGACTGCCCTTAAGCTGCCCCCTAGAGGACATCCTGCCTTGTTGGAGTTGTGCTTTCTCCTCCTCCTCCTCCTCCTCCTCTTTCTCTCTTCTCTCAGGCACCCAAGTAGTCAGTGACCTCATCATGCCCTCCCTCCTCGTCACTGGAGCAAACTTGGCAGTATGCTGCAGCTGGGGGAACACCACTGCCGGTTTCTTGTCCTTCTTGGGCACCCCCTCTCTCTAGGCTCACATTACTCCCTTCCTCAACCTGGGAACCAACATCGGAGCCTTCAAATCGCTACACATCCTCCAGCAGCCTGTAGCCGACATTGCGGTCGAATAGTTCTGGGGACTCCTCCGTGCATAGCGGTGGGGCTACGGAAGGAGTGACTGTGGACAAGGAGCCGGTGGAATAAGCTGCTTTGGCAGCTCCATTGGAAGGCAAACTACTTTGAGCCTGGGTGACAGAGGATGAGGGGGATGAGGACGGCTTTGTTATCCACTCCACCAACTCTTCTGCTTGTTCTGGCTCAATAACACGGCCAGCAGCAGAAAAATAGGACAAGCGTGCCCATGGCCACCTGCAGAGGATGCACATGTCCATGACCAGCACTGTTGACTGTAGACACAGAGGCTGCTTGCCCTCTTTTAGTGGCCTGTGAGCATCTGCCTCTCCTTGGTGGCCTTCCAGACATGATGTATATTTTGTTTTGCAACACCACACTGTATTTTATACTGTGTACATCACCAGAAGTGTAGTAGACACTGTACACACTGTATTACATACTGTGTACACCGCCTGCACTGTATTAACTGCTTGCGACCAGCCGCCGTCATTATACTGCGGTAGGTTGGCACGTTCCTGCGAGCCGTTGTAGCTATATAGCCGGAGGTGCGCGCATGTGCCCGCTGCACTGCGGGGGTGCTGATGCTCGTGGCCGACGGTCGTTATGACCACAGATCACGCCGCCATTACTAGTAAAAAAATAATAATAAAAATGCCATAAATCTATCCCCTATTTGGTAGAGGCTACAACTTTTGCGCAAACCAATCAATATACGCTTATTGCAATTTTTATTACCAAAAATATGTAGAAGAATACATATAAACTAAACTGAGAAAAAAATTTGCTTTTTTTTAAAAAAAAATTGGGGATATTTATTATAGCAAAATGTTCAAAATATTGTGTTTTTTTTTTCAAAATTATATAAAATGTAATTATCTGCGCTATTCAATAAAAAAAGCAGCCAGCAGAGTTTGTTGATCACCAAACATAAAGTCCAAAAGAGTCTATAAGAGCGGCGCTAAAATAGATGATGTTAAAATAGTGAGTCCGAGGCAAAGAGAGGAATGTTCCAGTCACCGGTAGAAGTGCATAGATGTAGAAGCACTCAACACCACGTGGTAAAGTAATCTGCTTACCAGAAGGCAGAGAAAGCTAGGCGTGTAATTTAATCCACGGCTCATCCAGCATGTCGGCCTCCACAATACACCCTCAAGGATTGGAACAGCAATATCCAGATAACATTCACACCCGATATAAATTCTCCAGGGATTCACATCAAAAGTACAGGCTCTCAGCAAACCGATCAGCAATGCTGTTCTCAAGCTGGCACTCATACATTCACGGCCCACTGTTCTGTCTCCAAGGCCGTCCGACCTGTCAGCTCTTGTTGCTTTTTTTTGTTTATAGCACAAAAAATAAAAACTGCAGAGACGATCAAATACCACCAAAAGAAAGCTCTATTTGTGGGAAAAAAAGGACGTCAATTTTGTTTGGGTACAACATCGCGCAACCGCGCAATTGTCAGTTAAAATGATGCAGTGCCGTATCGCAAAAAATGCTCTGGTCATTGAGCAGCCAAATTTTAAGGGGCTGAAGTGATTAACAACTGTACTATGGATGCACTGCATTGTGTACTGTGTACACCATCAGAAGTGTAGTAGAAACTGTACACACTGTATTAGATGCTGTGTACACCGCCTGCACTGTATTAACACCTGTACTACGGCTGCACTGTATTGTGTACGGTGTACACCACCAGAAGTGTAGTAGAAAATGTACACACTGTATTAGATACTGTGTACACCACCAGAAAAGTAGTAGAACTGTACTACGGCTGCACTGTATTGTGTATTGTGTACTGTGTACACCACCAGAAGTGTAGTAGAAACTGTACACACTGTATTAAATACTGTCTTACACCACCAGAAAAATAGTAGAAACTGTACTACGGCTGAACTGTATTGTATACTGTGTACACCACCAGAAGTGTAGTAGAAACTGTATTAGATACTGTGTACACCGCCTGCACTGTATTAACCACTTGACCACTGGGCACTTAAACCCCCCTCCTAACCAGACCAATTTTCAGCTTTCAGTGCTCTCACATTTTGAATGACAATTACTCAGTCATACAACACTGTACCCATTAAATTTTTGTTCTTTTTTTCACACAAATAGAGCTTTCTTTTGGTGGTATTTAATCACCGTTGGGTTTTTTATTTTTTTCTGTTATATAAAATTTAGCAAAATAGTAATTTTTCTTCATACGTTTGGTCTTTGTGAAAGTTATAGAGTCCACTAGACATGTGCGATTAGTTTCGTACGAATTTCCAAAAAATGTGTACATTCGGAAGCATCCAAAATACGAATTGCTATGCTTCCGAATTTTATACGAAATTTCGTTGACAAATTTCGGATTCAAATTCCGTTACAACGGAAACCCGCGGAACACCCTTTAAAAGTCTATGGGAGAAATCAAAAGTGCTAATTTTAAAGGTTAATATGCAAGTTATTGTCATAAAAAGTGTTTGGGGACCTGGGTCCTGCCCCAAGGGACATGTATAAATGCAAAAAAAGTTTTAAAAACGGCTGTTTTTCGGGAGCAGTGATTTTAACAATGCTTAAAGTGAAAAAATAAAAGTGAAATACTCCTTTAAATTTCATACCTGGTAGCTATAATGAATTGTCGGGTCTCTTCAATACTCATAAAAGTCATTGAAAAAAACGGTCTGGGGTTCCCCCACAGGTCCTTTGGGTCTGGTATGAATATTAAGGGGAACCCCCGAACCAAAATTTGAAAAAAAAAATGCGTGGGGGTCCCCCCAAATTCCATACCAGGCCCTTCAGGTCTGGTATGGATATTAAGGGGAACCCCACGCAAAAATTAAAAAAAAAAATGGTGTGGGGGTCCCCATCAAAATCCATACCAGACCCTTCTTGTCCACATCTTCCTCCGGCTTCTTCTTCCCCGCTTCATTCTTCGGACGATCCGCATCCATGGGAGGTTCCCGCAGTGTGACGCTTCTGTTCTTCTGACAGTTCTTATATAACTGAGGACGGGGCCACCCAGTGACCCCGCCCCCCTGTGACCCACGGGGACTTCACAGGGAGTTCCCTATGGTTTTCCCCCGTGATCTCAGAGAGGGGCAGGGTCACCTGGTTAGGTAACGGGTGACCCCCGCCCCCCTCTGACCACGGGGAAAGCCATAAGGAATTCCCTGTGCGTCAGAGGGGGCGGGGTCACTGAGTGCCCTCAGTTATATAAGAACTGTCAGAAGAACAGAAGCGTCACACAGATCGAGCCTCCCATTGAGGCGGATCGTTCAGACTCTCCAGAGAACAAAGCGGGGAAGAAGCTGCGGAGGAAGATGCCAGATTAGAGGACCAAAGGAAGAAGCAGAGGATCAGAGGAAGAAGCGGGGGGAAGAACAAGATGGAGGAAGAAAACCAAATGAAGACCAGAAGAAGATTGAAGAAGAGGCGGAGAAAGAAGAAGACATTAATAAAGGAATTGTCAAAAACCGTCTCTTGTCTTTTTTAACATTTTTGACACTTTTTTTGTGAAATGGTAGGGGTACATTTGTACCCCATTACCATTTCACACGGGGGGTCGGGATCTGGGCGTTCCCTTTCCTGATTCTGATAAGTCTCCCACCCACAGACCCCCACAACCACCGGGCAAGGGTTGTGGGGATGAGGCCCTTGTCCCCATCAACATGGGGACATCCTCCCCATGTTGAGGGCATGTAGCCTGGTACGGTTCAGGAGGGGGGGTGGCGCTATCTTGTCCCCCCTCTTTTCCTGCAGCCTGCCAGGTTGCGTGCTCGGATAAGGGTCTGGTATGGATTTTTAGGGGCACCCCCCATTTTTTTAATTTTGGCGCAGGGTTCCCCTTAAAATCCATGCCAGACCTGAAGGGTCTGGTATGGATTTTGAGGGGGACCCCCACACCATTTTTCTTTTAACTTTGGCGCAGGGTTCCCCTTAATATCCATACCAGACCTGAAGGGCCTGGTATGGAATTTGGGGGGACCCCAAGCATTTTTTTTTTACATTTTGGTTCGGGGTTCCTCTTAATATTCATACCAGACCCAAAGGGCCTGGTAATGCATTGTGGGAGAACCCCTGGACGTTTTTTTCAATGACTTTTTCATGTGTATTGCAGAGACCCGACAATTCATTATAGCTGCCGGCGCTACCGCTAGTACTTTTAAATGACTTTTTTTCCTTTAGAAATGTCATTTTGTGCAGGGACTGTTCTAAACACGGGAAAAAAGAGCCACTTTACAGGCATACTATAGACAACCCCCAGGTATGAAATTTAAAGGAATATTTCATTTTTATTGTTTCACTTTAAGCATTATTAAAATCACTGCTCCCAAAAAAAGGCCATTTTTAAAACTTTTTTTGCATTGATACGTCACTGTACGCCCTCCCAGAGTTATGTAACCGCCCTGTAGCCCTCATTCGGCTATGGGCCGGTTGGCAAGTGGTTAACAACTGTACTACGGCTGCACTGTATTGTATACTGTGTACACCACCAGGAATATAGTAGAACCTGTACACACTGTATTGGATACTACTAGAAAAGTAGTGGAAACTGTACTACAGCTGCACTGTATTGTGTACTGTGTACACCACCAGTGGTGTAGTAGAAACTGTACACACTGTATTAGATACTGTGTACACCGCCTGCACTGTATTAGCAACTGTACTATGGCTGCACTGTATTTTATACTGTGTACTCCACCAGAAGTGTAGTAGACACTGTACACACTATATTAGATACTGTGTACACCACCAGAAGTGTATTATAAACAGTACACCATGGAATCCACTGTAGATATAGGCTACACTGGATGCAGAGTAGAGAGAGAGAGAGAGAGAGAGAGAGAGAGAGTGTAAACACTGAATTTATAGTCTATGCTAAATGCAGAGTATATAGACTAGACTGACTGTGTATATATATATATATATATATATATATATATATATATATATATCAAATACACTGCCACTAACTGAATAACCTGCCTACTTAACCTTAATTATTTCAGATTTTTGAGTCTCAAAGCGGTACAATTATTTTGCATAGAAATTTGGCGTTTTATATTGTAGGCCTGTAATTCTTAGCAATAACACACTTAAATCTGTCCACGAAGAGTCTAGTAGATATCCCGGGTATGATGAAGTTTGAAACACAAAATCATAAATTATAATATAATAAATAAATATAAATAACTATAAAAAATAATAATAAAATAATAATAAAATTAATTTCCCCACGATTCACTATTGCTCAATTCTGCAAGTGTTCTAATTTACTATCGCTGTTTTCTAGCTGGTCTAAAACCACTTTTGACGTAAAGGGACACTTTTTGGTTGTCATGGACAATCTCCAGTTTCCAGGCAGAAAGAACAGTATATATAATATAAAACTGCACGCAGGGCATTGGATAAAGCACTGGGGACAAAAGGGATGTGATATATGATTTCTTACAGTAATGTAATCTGTAAGATTACATTGTACTGTATGTGAAATGAATTTTCACTTTTTTGAATTTGCCGCCAGGCTCCACCCCCGTGCGTTGCGACGCTCACAGGGAACAGAGCCCGGCACACAGGACATCGGGGAAGAGGACAGAGCCTGCAGACACAGTGGGGGGGACATCGCAGGATCCTGGGGACAAGGTAAGTATACCGCACCAGGATCCTGAGATGTAATCCCGAGTGTAGCTCAGGATTACCACTAATGGTGCTGAAATTTAACCCCGAGCCACACTCGAGAAAACCGCCAGGGAGGTTAATCTAAATCAAGCTATCTCTCCATCCACACCAACAACACTACACAGGGCCGTGTAGGCAGCCTTATATAGTATGGGGCGTGCACTTAGTCCCCCTTAGCCATGATTGGCCAAAGGCACCCTGCCTTTGGCCAATTATGGCTCTCTTAGCAGAGGGCGCTGGGATTGTCCAAAGCATGCAGGTCAGGTGCATGCTTTGGCCAATCATCATACACCCATGCACTGTGATCTCGCAGTGCATTATGGGGCATTCCGCTGTGCTCAAATTTGCTGCGAATGCAATGTATTGTTCACTCTACGGCGAACACCCGAAGTTCGAGTCAAACGTACGTTCGACCCGAACATCAAGCTCATCCCTATCTGGCAGTCTCTCCCCTTGTCTGTCCCTACATCATGTTGATCTACTTTCTCCATCTCTCTTTGCTCCTGCTGCCACTCCAGACAGGGTCCAGGGTCCAGCTGTCTCCTGTGATAGGATCCTTCCAAGCCAGCCTCCCAAGCTCCAGCCCAAGGTAAACCCCCCCCCGCCAGGGGTCCCTCAAGGACTACTGATAGACTCCCTCAGCGCTGCTTCTCCATCTTCCACCTGACTCCCCTGTTGGCATGGCTCATCCAATATTTAACACCCAACAATAAAAAAAGTTCCAATCCCTCTTTACTCTGTCCAAAACTTAAAAATAAGTTTTGCCTTTAGTTATACTTTAAGGTGGTTCTGGCAGGATTCTGATAGATACCCTGATGCAAGGGAAGACTCTGATGGAAGGGGGACTCTGATAGGGATGCAGATGTAATAGGGACCCTAATGGTCCACAATTATGTGCAAAACATACAATATGACCCTCATACCGCTGGTTTAAAGTGTTACTAAACCCAGGACCCTGCATTCACTATATCTGGTCTCCCACAGTACACGGAAATGCAATTACTTTAGTAAATATAAACTGCTAAATACCTTTTCTCATCTGCAGTGTATAGCAGTCTTGTGACTTCTATCAGTGTCCGGCCAAGCACTGGTTAAAGCTTGTAGGAGTTTTCATTTTCCTCTGACTTCCCCCTTAGGCTGCATGAACCCTGACTTTCTGTCTGGATAGTGCTAATTGACCCTGTGCACCCTTTGAAAAAAAAAAAAAAAACTTCTCCAGCAATACACACCAAACTGAGCATGCGCAGAGTGCCTCCAAGGCTCTGTTCTATTAGCCGATGGACTGGAGACAGTAAAAGAAGGGGGATCAAAAGAAAGGAAGACAGGATCAAACAGCCTTTTTACACAATGCGGAAGATTATCCCCTTAGGTTCCACAGTGAGTATAAAAAGCATGCTTTACTGCATATACCGACTGATTGTACTGCTGTGGGTTTAGTAACACTTTAAGCATTTGTTTATTTCATAATTCTTCCTGGTCTGCATAAATAGGGGCATGGTAGAGGATCATCCTTTGTTTGGATACTGAATATTGTGCTGAAAGGTGTCCTTCTTTACTGTCTCAGAAAGTTGCTATTTATTTACTATCTTGATTGAATATATACACCTATATGCATTGTATGCGCTGTGACATTATGAAAGGTGAGGTGATTGATGGACGCTATGTATCACCTCACATGCATTCATATGCAGGAAACTAAGGTGGAATCCGGTCCGGGTTTTCCGGGCCACCTTGGCAGTGTCGGTTCCAGATCAGATTTTGTATTCTACTGGTGAGCACCAGCAAGTTATATAAATAAAGCAGGACTGGAGCAAGAGGTTGCTCTTGGCCTGAGACTCAGGAAGACAAACCTGAGAGAGCTATTGATGTGGAGATTACTTTGTGAGAGAAAGAAAAAAGTTTACACCACCTTTGTTTTGTCGGTGATTGGGAGAAGCCCTTCTCCTGTGAGATAAGAATCTCTTCTGTTTAGTTAGTGGCTGGATGGCAAGGGTTTATTATCTATTTTGTTTGATTTCTATGCAACCTTTTAAATAAAACTGGCTACAAGCCAGATTTTAAGAAAGATCTGCCGTCTTGACTGCCTTTTTCCCAAGGAAGGTAATCCCCATTTAAGCTAATCCCCCACAGCACATACATACTTTAGACCTTAGGTCAGGGACAGTCAGTACATGGATGCTGCTGCCGACCCTCGCTTCACTAGCAAATCCAAACCTCAGACCAGCGCAGTGCCAGAAAGGCAAGGAGGCCTTTAATCTCAGACTTTCCTAGTAACTTTGTTGTGTGATATACACAGAGGTCAAGAGTGGGCATAGAAGGCTTCCTTGCTGCTTGCCTAGCTCCAAGGTTTGAAGTCTGTTACAGAGAGGTGTGGTATTCAGCAGAATTCAGGTACTTCCAAGAGAGTTTGAACGGTTAATAATTTATTTTTAGCTGTGTTCATGCCCTCAAGTTAATTACTGTAGGTCAGCCAGCTGCAAACTGTTACAATGTCATAATGCTATACTGTATCCTCAGGTTGACCTGCTGATGGTGTCTGAGAAGAAAGGGCTAATGCTTTTCCCACTCTTTTTCAGAAGGTTACCACCCCCTGCAGGTCATACCATATATAGTATATAGGGCTTACTAAGTGCCCAGAGGTTGGTTGGGGAAAGACCGCCAATATGTAGCTGTTACTCTGCCAGGGAGTGGTTTTTGGAGCCCAATCGGTTTCCAGGGGGTCTGCAGCCTGTAGACTCTCATGAAGTTATAGCTGGCAGTTATGGACTTTACAGCATTTATGGATAACTGTCAAATAATGGACTTTAAGAGACTATTGCTGTCTCTTGTGGATAATTGCCTATTATGGATTATTTCCTTGAGAAGGACACTGTAGGATATAGCCATCCATCTGCCTAAGGTACATGCAATTTATGGGGCACTAGATAGCTTTTTGAGAACTGTTATTTGTTACTTGCAACTACTTCTGTAAAAGATCTTTATTTGTTCATCTGAATTACCTGTTCTAAAGTCTCTACTGTGCATGGGGTGCATGCATGTAATTTTAAAAGAACAGGTTTACAACAAGGGGACTGAAGATATGGTACAGAGGTCTAATGAGCATAATGCTTTCCAGAGGGAGCTATATTACCATTGCTGATGACTTCTGTACTTGTGTCTCTTGTTAAAGAAGCAAACCAGCCAGGAAACGGGTGACATAGCAAAGGTCACAGTTTTTCTCATAGTGATGGGGTGTTATGCTTGGCCCCTTCACTAGCACCAGTTCCCCACATACTGGGACTGACTCCACAGCACAGAGTACCTATGGACCCAGCCCGGAGTCATGAAAAGAGATATGTAGAGGGTCTCCAGGAAGGAGAACAAGCATGAAGTTATGGATAAAGTGTGTTCCCTGTGTCCAATAGCAACATTCAGGACATTGTCACTGGGGGTGAGGTGATGGGACTGCTGAGCGGAGACCGATACATGCTCCATGGTACCGCCTCAGAAATGCTGCACACTTGGGGAGTGGCGTTCTCTAACAGAAGTGTTTCCAAAGTGCTTAGTGTTAACAGTGTAAGAAATATGGCCATGGATTACAAAGAGTTAACTGTGCAAGTACCGACCACTTCTAAGTTTATAGTATTGCCCTAAATGAGAAGTAGGGCCAAAGCTTTTTTGGCCCTACTTCTCCTATGGCTCACAAGAGTGCAGGTAATTCTGCACTCCTGTGACTCGTTTTCAGCCAACAACGGGCTAAAGCCCACTGTCGGCTGATGTCACTCAGCTGGTCCAGGCTCTGGAAATATTCTGACTATAAAGGCCTGGCAGCTGGCTCAGCTTCTCAGCGAGCTGCTGGGAAAATGAACCAGCTGCTTTCGCTCCCTCCACAGCCTGGCGCTCCACTTAGTCCTGGAGGGGCAAAGAAGAGGGCAGAGCAGGCTTTCAGTCACCAGCTCTCTGCTCACTGAAGACTGAGAACTGAGTAATCAGCGGCCTTTGACTGCTCAGACCTAAGTCTTATGCTGCGTACACACGAGCAGACTTTTCGGCAACAAAAGTCCGACGGCCATTCCGACGGACTTTCGTTGGACTTTTGACGGACTTCCGACGGACTTTTGAAGGAACGGACTTGCACACACACGGTCACACAAAAGTCCGACCGTCTAGTACGTGGTGACGTACGCCAGGTCCGACGAGACTATAAAAGGAAGTTCAATAGCTCATGCGCCACCCGTTGGGCCCCTTCTGCTAATCTCGTGTTTATCTCGTGTTAGTAGAAGTTTGGTGAGAGATGATTCGCGCTTGTGAGACTCCTATTTTTCAGATCGTTTAACTGTTGTTCAGTTTGTGCTTGTGAGGTTTGTATCTGCTTTTCAGTGCGTGTAGTCAGTTCACATTGATTTATCAGTGTGTTATTGTCCGCTCGTTGCTGATTTTCAGCTGGCTCTACACAGGCCTTGCTGTTCTTCAGTGCGTTCTGTTAAGTTCGTTCTGACCAGCCGACCGTTTTGAAGCCATGTTGCGTGTACGTACTCGTCGTAGAGCTTGTGCATTGTATGTGCTTGGTGCTGTAGTTCATACTTCAGCCCAAGCCCAGTCCATGAACAGGGCGAGGAGGAGTTCATGGACGAAGAATTGGTTGCTTCAGCGTGACCAATTCTGTCACATGTCTTTGCTCCATGAGATCCGTGAGAATAATCCTGAGGATTTCAGGAATTTTCTCCAGATGATGGACCTCATTTTTGACCATTTGTTGGCTTTGCTGACAACTTATATCAGCAGGCAGGCTGCCTGCATGAGGCAAGCCATCACTGCGGAGCAGAGGCTAATCGCCGCGGTGTGGTACTTGGTGACAGGGAGAAGCCTGCAGGACCTTAAGTTCTCGAGGGGGCATCCCCCCCCGGCTCTGGGGATCATTATCCCAGAGACCTGTTCTGCCATCATCCAGGTCCCGCAGAAGGACTATATTAAGGTAAGAATTTTTATCCTTTAACATCACATTGAATTGTATTTAATGTTTGCTAATGTAATGTATTTCTTTACTCAAACACTAATTACCATGATTGCAATATAGTGTGAATGTCCCCTTTGTCCTCATGCATGCTGTAATATTTTAATGATCTTTTTTGTACTGCATGCATATTAGCATTCACTAACCTACCCAGCATGCTATGCTGGGCCCATATGCACCTAGTGTAGTCACTTAACAATGTATTTTGTCAGCTCCATTGTATTGCTTTACCCTAAAATGTCAGCAAATGGTCTGTGTGTCCTTAAATTGATTTAGAATCCCCCCCCTAAAATGTCTGCAAATGGTCTGTGTGTCCTTAAATTGATTTACAACCCCCCCTAAAATGTCTGCAAATGGTCTGTGTTTCCTTAAGTTGATTTACAATCCCCCCCCCCAAAATGTCTGCAAATGGTCTGTGTGTCCTTAAATTGATTTACAACCCCCCCTAAAATGTCTGCAAATGGTCTGTGTTTCCTTAAAGCGGGGTTCCCATTAAAAAATAAAAAATAAAAGTCAGCAGCTACAAATACTTTTAATCGGACACTTACCTGTCCTAGGGTCCAGCGATGCGGGGGATCGAAGAACCGCTCGTCCCCCCCTCGGCAGCGCCGGCATTTTAACTGTGGGCACCCGGCTGTGGCTTCACAGCTGGACACCCACATGCGTGAGCCGCGCCTCACGCTGTCACTGGCCCGCAATCATCTGGGACCGGTCACGTGTCCCAGATGATTGACAAGAGGGAGGGTGGAGAGGCGATCTCCTTTCATGTGCCAAGGGAAGTGACGTCAGGAGCCCAGGCACCGAAGGAGGCAGACTACGAGGGACCCCCTAGCAACAGGCATTTAGAGGTGAGTAAAAAAAAAAATTTTCTCCATTTTTTTTTTTTAAGCACAATACTATTTTATTTTTTTTGGGGTGGAACTCCACTTTAAATTGATTTACAATCCCCTCCCCCTAAAATGTCTGCAATGGGTCTGTGTGTCCTTAAATTGATTTACAATCCCCTCCCCCCTAAAATTTAGCAATGTGCCGTCAGAGGGGGTGATGAATCTGATAAGTGGGCATTATATTTTAGTCTTTAAATAATACTTATTACAATTAATGTTATACTGATGCTGGGCAAGAATGTTTTTTGTGTAATGCACTTTCAATGTTATGTGCAAAAGTACTTATATTTTTTTTTCTTGTTTGACTCCCCAGTTTCCTTCAACGCCACAGGAATGGCAGACTGTGGCATCCCATTTTGCTACCTGTTGGGACTTTCCCAACTGTGGAGGGGCTATAGATGGGAAACACGTCCACATTGTGCCACCACCCATTTGGGGTCATACTATTTTAATTATAAGGGGTTTCATAGTATTGTCTGAATGGCGGTGGTGTTGGCACAATATGAATTTCTGTATGTGGACGTGGGAAAGAATGGCCGGATGGAGGAATCTTCGCCCAGACAGAGTTCTATCAGCGTCTCCAGAGTGGTGGCCTGGGATTGCCACCTGATGCAGATAATGTGGAAGGACTCCCTTTTGTCTTCATTGCAGATGAAGCCTTCGGTCTGGGCGAGCACATGATGAGGCCATTCCCCCAAAGGACCCCACCCCGGAGAGGAGGGTATTTAACTTCCGGCTGGCCAGAGCGAGAAGAGTTGTGGAGAATGCCTTCGGGATCATGGCCAGCTGGTTCCGCCTGTTTCAGACAGCTATCCACATGGCAGAATACAAACTAAATCATCTTGTCCTGCACAATTATTTAAAAAAACATTCCAGCAATTATATTTCATCACTTGGGCCTGAGGCCAGACTTATAGAGAATCCTCTAAAGGGCCTGGATACTGGCCGTACTAGCTTGGGCGCCCATCAAGTTCCGGATCAATATGTTGATTATTTTATGGGTAGGGGAGCCATTGCAATGCCAGACAATCTCTAATTTTTTGGAATAAAAAATAATGATCAGATAAAATCTCGAATTGTATTTATTGCTTGCCTTTCTTTTTTTCTCCTAAGGTTATCCTAGTGCACTTGTAGTGCCAAGTGTATTGTCCTTTAGTATATAAGCCCCATTGTCACTGTAAACACCAAATAACTTCCAAAACTGATATTGAGCATTGAAAGAAGAAGACACACATCTTGTTGTTTAATAACAGACGTTTTAATCTGTGCACATTCACATGTGCGTTTGTGAAAATGTTATGATTTAAAATAGATATCATTTTTTGTTCAAACAATCAAATTTTTTTAATTCAAAAAATTATTTTTTATTTAGAAATTTTTTTTTAACAAATAGGCCTCTTTTTTTTTTTAACAAACAGGCCTCTATTTTTTTTACATTTTTTAAAACAATCAGGCCTCTATATATTTTTTAGTTTGGTTTTTAATAATTTTTTTTAGAAACAGGCAAAAATCTTTAAAAGTCAAAGCCCAGAATGGGGTCAGCAAAACAGGAAATGAAGAACATGATCAATGTTTTTTGGTGAAAAAGTTATTTAGATTCTCCCCAAAACATTGATCATGTTCTTCATTTCCTGCTGCATATTGTCTAGCCGATTACGCATTAGGTCAAGGCTAGAGCGCATGGCATTTATATCCCCATTCCAGGTCATGATCTGCCCAATTAATGGTTGGGCACTGTCGGTGGTAAATGGTTCCCCTTCCACATTATCTAAAATTAAAAAAATGTATTTAGAAATATGCAGGCATACATAGATTACCATAAGCTGGGGTGTCAGACACTCACCTGGTGGGGTGTACATGTCGCCCACTTCTTCCACCTCTCCTTCGCCCACATCCTCAGGGGGGCGCTGGCACTTGGACCTGCTTCCACCGCTTCTTCCCTTCCACAACCACATCACCTAAAATTGATGCAAAAAAGATGTATTTAGAAATATGCAGACATACATAGATTAACATAAGCTGGGGTGTCAGACACTCACCTGATGGGGTGCACATGTCACCCACCTCTCCTTCCTCCACATCCTCTGTGGGGCTTGGGCTGATTTTCCATATGGGCTGGTGAGGTCGGGGGTCCCTGGGTTCAGGTTGTCTGAGTCTTTTCTCCCCTATGAGAATGAAACAAAAGGTATACTTAGCACACAGATATTTGAGTCCAAGAATAGGAATATGAAACATTGCATTGAAGTGGTGTACAGTTGTCTTTTTTGGCAGAGATCCAAGTTGAAGACATATTTAAAATTCCCTTGGAAACAAGCTGGAATACTTACCTTTTTTGGGCGGGTTTCACAGATAGAGACACCCCAACAAGTATCCACTGGAGCACCTGTGTGGGTTAACCAAAAAAAAAAGTATTCTGGTGTCCCAAACTAGTGCTCCTGTGTCCAGATGTGTAAACAGCTGCTGAGTGTCCTCTCCTTACATTCCACTGAATGAAGTTTGCTATTCATTCTAGTTTCAAAAGACATCTAGACAACAATGTCATAAACTTCTTTTAATAAGACAAACTACCAAGACCAAAATGTTGTTTCAACCCTGTATCAACTAAATACGTTGTATATAACTTTTTTTTACGATGTTTACTACGAACGATGTTTAGTACGAACGATGTTTCCTATGAACGTTTAACGAGTAAAACTTGTACAGTAAAGATAACCACATGGAGCAGCATGCAAGGTAATAATCACAAAATGAAAGGTGTATCAAAGTGTCAAATTAAATAGCCATAATACACAAACCGTGAAAGTTATACATATATCAAATACAGTGAAAAAATATAGTGAAATAACAAAGTCTCTAAAAATCTCCAAAAGTCACTTATGTATAGTGATCATTCGCAGTCCATACTGAAATGGGACAATCCTGTTCACCTTGTGAGTAACCAGTATAGTAGATGGAAGGCAATTCGTGATAATCCCACCACTAGAATAAATTGCAGGCTTACCAGAAAATGTGGACCCAAAAGAACATATGTTCTATGAGTCAGATATGCTTGTACTGCCACCAGCAATGGAAGAAGAGCCTTAGAGAACCACGATGATGGGAATCTGGAGTCATCCAGGCTTTAGTGATGAGCGGTTTCCTCCATGAGGGTGGTTATGCATCCAGGAAAATGAGCCCGTAAAAGATAAAGAAGGGGCCACATAGCGGAATTCCGTAAGCAGGAAAATTTTTAATAAAAAGTAGAACACTTACATTTATATCGTAAAAAATTGCTTAAAGTAAAATCGTGGCGGCAGTGGAGTCCTCCCGACGTGTTTCGTCTCACTAGACTTCACAATATGAACACACGACAAGTACTTACTTTTTTCAGCACTTTCTGGATTTGTCTGTACTGATCCGACTCCCTGAGTTTGAGGTCGGACCATCGTTTCCTCAGCTGATCTTTAGAGCGCCGTACCGCAAAATGATGATGCAGGGTCTTCACCACTTTCACCATTATTTTTGCCTTTCTTAAATTAGCCTGGGCGTATGGTCCATGCTTCCCATCGTAATCTTTTTTTTTTTCAAAATTGATACCATCTCCACCATCTCTTCAAAGGCCATATTGGAGGCCTTAAATCTCCTCTTCCCGGATCGGGACATGTTGGGCTACGGGCTTTCCTCGTTACTGGAGTTAGTACACACCTGCTGTGTCTCCACCATTGTTACTCCTACTGCGCACCGTAGAGAGAAGGGGCGGAGAATATTCATTAAAAAGGAACGTCAGGGGCGGGCGACGCAAGCAGAGTTTCACGCATGCGCAGTGTGTATACAAAGCTATCACGCATGTACCATACGTACGTTCTGTGCGTAAAAAAAAGGGAGGAGAATATTCGTTAAAAAAGAACGTCAGGGGCGGGCGATGCAGGCGGAGTTTCACGCATGCGCAGTGTGTATAAAGCTATCACGCATGTGTCGTACGTAACTTCTGTGCGCGCAGGACAGAGGAACTGAATTTGCAAGCGTCCGAAATGAAGGTAAATTTTATTAACTTTGTATCAGCCTATACTGCTTAAAGACTGAGGCCTATGTTGGGATAAGTAAGATTATGAGAGTTTAGCCTAACATTAGTGTTTTTGTCTTGTGTATTATCTTTGACAGAAAACATGAATACTAAGTTTAAGGACCCTGAATTTCTGACTCAATTTATTGAGAAGTACAGGGAGATGAGGAATCTATGGGAGGTCAAACACCCTGCATATTATACTAAAACAATAAGGAAGTCAACGCTGGAGAAACTTGTCGCATTTGTAAAGACTTTCATCTCAGAAGCAACCTTTACGTTTGTGGAAAATAAAATTGGGATCTTGCGAAATATGTATAGGAGGGAGCATAACAAGATTTAGATTTCCTTGAGATCAGGAGCATCAGCAGATGATGTGTATGTACCCAGGCTGTGGTACTACAATAAACTACGTTTTCTTGATGACCCGACTGAAGCCAGGGCATCACTTTCAACCCTTCCCTCCACCCTTCCCTCCACCCCAGCAGAGGCTGATGAGGAGCAAGCTGGGCCTTCCATCCTGGAAGAACCGGATGTGACCATCTGGGGCCAGGTATATTATTTTTAGACATATTTAGTGTCCTACTATAAATGATGTTAACTACATGTTATAATTGATTACCTATTAAAGGATTTTTTGATAAAAAATTATGTATACATAGCAATTGACAGTAGTGGCCAAAAATGTTTGTCACCAGCTTGAAAAAATGCTGGTGTCAGATTGATAGTCTTTTATATGTATTAACATTGAATTTGCAAGCCATGAGCTGAAAATTGTGTGTTATTGATGAACCGAAAACTCAAACTATGTCCCTTTTTTATACACAGGATGAGATCATCCAGGAGGAAGGTGTGGAAAGTGTCACCCAGGAGGAGGCCGGGCCCAGTGTCATCTAGGAGGAGGCTGGGCCCAGTGTCATCCAGGAGAAGGCCAGGCCCAGTGTCATCCAGGAGGAGGCAGGGGTTAGTGTCAGCCAGGAGGTGGCCAGGCCCAGTAGGAGCCTCACACAATTGCAGGTTCCTCCCCTCCCCTTCATACAAAAAGGCCCAGAAAGGGGATGGTGACAGAGGAGGCATCACTGCGCTTCATGAGAGAAGCTACAAACTTCCTCAAGAGCCCCCCCCCCCCCCCCAAAGCTGAAGAGGCCTATGGCTCCTATATAGCCAGCAGGTTGCTCAAAATGGAGAAGGGACAACGCCTCCTGTGTGAAAAACTTTTTTCTGATGTCCTTCACAAGGGGCTGAAGGGCGAGTTAACTGTCAACACCCAAATAAATGAGCAAGCCCCTCCTCTTCCTCCTGCCACAAGTCAACCACCAGAGTCCCAGCCTACAAGGAAGGCTGCAGGGAAGGCTGCAGGGAAGGGTGCAGGGCAGCGTGGAGGGAAGGCTGGAACGAAGAGAAGAAAGTGATGACCTGGCATCAGTCTGGTCTGACAGAAGACGCAGGCTGGTGTAGTACCACAGCCTGGGGACATATATGTTATCTGCTGCTGCTCTTGATCTCTGGGATTCCTGGACCAGATTGTGCTCCCTATTATATGGACTCCTCAAGATCCCATTTTTCTTTTCCACAGACTTGATGTGTGCCCTGGGGCCAAAAGTCTTCACAAATTTGAAAATTTTTTCCAGCGTTGACTTAATCTTTATTTTGTTAACCATAATAAATGGATATTTTATTTTATGAAAATACTTGCCTATGTGTTTTTATTAACATCAATTTTTTAGAAACAATGTCAAATTAACAAGGGACCACAACCTCCTTGAGGTTCCAAAAAAAATAATTATATGTTGTAATATAATCAATAATAATGTAATGTAATGTTCTTGTGGTAACTTTACAACAACAAAAAAAATATACAAAAATAAGGTTCTCTGTGGTAACTTTACACCAAAAATAAAAAGATATATAGAGATAAATATAAAATAATTTTGTAACAATCATAAAAAATGATCTTGATGAAATAAAAAATAATAAAAGATGACTCCAAAAAACAATAGTGTAAACATTAGTATGGAGATACGGCTTTTAAAAAATACAATAACATTCATGAGATCAAGAGAAATAATCCAGAAATAAGTTTGTGAGAACTCTGTGTGAATATGAACAGCAAAACAACTTAGTTCTTCTAGCATTATAAAGAAGACAACCAATGCGCTGCATTCAACAATCACAGAATTTGCAGCGTGAGGAATGTGCTACCTACAACACTAGTTTTACCAGACCGAGCGCTTCCGTTTCATACTTGCTTCTGAGCATGCGTCGTTTTTTGTCCGTCGGACTAGCATACAGATGAGCGGATTTCTCGATAGGAACTGGGTCTGGTGGAGTTACGGGAGAGAGTATCACCTCTCCAGGTGGGTCAGATCAAAGTAAAAGGCATCTCCTTCAGTCTGGAAGTCCAGGTGCTGGCAATGCTGTAGCAGTTAGACATCAAAGAAATCCTGGACAGCCGCACTCCAAAAATATTTGCCTTTATTCTATAAAGTGTCATCCAAAATACAGGTCACAGCAAAGTGGAACAAAGCTTACGCGTTTCGCACTAGACAGAGTGCTTAGTCATAGCTAACAATCATAAAAATCAAAGTGAAATAAATAATAAAAGTTACAAACCATGTGACCACATAATTAGCAGATACCAATTAATCAATGAATATACCAATTAGGCATCATGGGTCACTTGTGGTTTCAACAAGTGCAGTGAAAAAAAGAACAAAAACGAGATCAATAAAAAAAGATTAAAAAAGTACAAATAAAGGATGTCGTGTGCAAAAAGCAAAAGTGTATGAAAAAGTTGTGTAAAAAATCTGTGTGAAGATATATGAATATAAAAATGTATGTATCAAAAATGTGAAAAAAATTGTGTATATATGTTGAAATATGCATCTGCATAACAATGAAATAAAGTGAAATAAAACATCGTGAAAATGGTGGTAAATGTGTGTATGTGTATATCTAAGTAAACCAACAGTAATTAATGCTTTAAAATGATGGAAAATGTATTAAATGCGTGTATAAAATAAAGTGAAAAGAATAAAGTGCAATAAAAGGTGAAAGATGGAATCTGTGTTGCGATAAATATTACTAATATCGGACAGATCCATATACGTGAAACATCAATTAATGTATATCTGGTATATAAAACGAATATATGTAATCAAAATAAGGGATGAGGGAGTGGGGGAGGGGGGGAGAGGGGAAAAAAAAAGGAGAAGGAGAAGGGGGGGGGGAGGAAAGGAAAAGGGGGAAAAGGAGGGAGGGGAAGGGGGGAGAAGGCAGGAGAGGGAATGTGGAAAAGGGGGGGGAGAAAAAAGGGGAAGAGAAAAATGGGAAAAAGAAAAATGAAGAAATCGTGTTCACTAAATAGCTAAACATGAATGTCACTTACTATATCTAGTGATGAAATGCAAGCACTAGATGTTAAAAATAGTCTATATGGAATGTAACTACGATGATGTGTATGGTAAATGTTCATAAATGCGATGAATGAACAAATCAAATTGTGTTAATAAGCAAGCAAAACACCGCACTTGTTGTAACCATCAATACACCAACCGATAATACACATCGTAAATAAGGAATATTAATGCGTCAATGGATGTAAATGTAAAGACAATAAATGTTTTTTTTTTTTTCTCTTTGGTTCCTTCAGACTACCAATTAAGGGGAGTGGTTAATTGCTCACAGGTGCTTGAGGCCTATATAACATTGTGTAGGACTCATATTGAGCCTGCTCATTTGTGAGGCTGTTGGAATTCTGTCCAAGTGGAACTGGTCTAAGTGGTGAGTTAAAACCAGAGTTAGTGGAACTGGTCTAAGTGATGAGTTAAAACCAGAGTTAGTGGAACTGGTCTAGATGGTGAGTTAAAACCAGAGTTTAAAAAGGGAGGTTATAACAGGAGTCATAGTACCTGTGTAGTGTGAGTACCTGAGTGTTGTCTGAGTAGTGTGTGTGGATCGTTAGTACTTGTGTATTGTGTACTGTATACTTGTGTATTGCGAGTGCACATAGGCCTGCTAGTGCACGTAGGTATGCGAGTGGCCTGCAAGTGCATGTAGGTCTGTGAGTGGCCTGCGAGTGCATGTAGGTCTGCGAGTGGCCTGAGAGTGCACGTAGGTCTGCGGGTGCACGTAGGTCTGCGAGTGCACGTAAGTCTACGAGTGGTCTGCGAGTGCACATAGGTCTGCGAGTGTCGTGCGAGTGCATGTAGGTCTGCGAGTGCACGTAGGTCTGCGAGTGGTCTGCGAGTGCTCGTAGGTCTGCGAGTGGCCTGTAAGTGCATGTAGGTCTGCAAGTGCACGTAGGTCTGCAAGTGGTCTGCGAGTGCACGTAGGTCTGTGAGTACCTGTGTATTGTCTTATTGTGTACCTGTGTATTGTCTTGAGTATTAGTGCCAGGAAGCTAGCTGTTAGGTAATTTGGAGAGGGTATAATCCCCAATCCTCACTACATTTAATAGGTATTTTTGCTGTGCAAAATGTAAGCACATTGTTTCCCTGGAAGCCCAGGTTCTGAATCTGGGGAAGCAACTGTTAGCACTGAGAAGTCCCTCCATACTAAAGGAGAGCCAGGAACGTATACGGCAGGTGCCGGCAGGGGCCAGCACAGAGGCGGGTGGAGACAAAGAGGTGCAGGCACTAGCAAAGAGTAGATGGGTGACAGTCAGGAGTGGTAGAGGGGGAAGTGCCAGGGAGGCCGATCCAGGACTGGAGCATCCCAATAAGTACGCTCCATTGAGTGACATTGGTGAAACCAGTCAGGGACCAGCACTGCTGGAGCTGAGGGACTCTCCTAGCTGCCGGGGGAAGAACTCCTCCAGTGAGAGTGGGGGGGCAGCAAAGGGAAAGGAAAGACAGATTCTGGTGGTAGGGGACTCAATTCTTAGAAGGACAGAGAGGGCAATCTGTAACCAAGACCTGAAGCGCCGAACAGTATGTTGTCTACTGGGTGCTCGGGTTCGGCACATCACAGATCTTGTGGACAGCCTACTGGCAGGGGCTGGGGAAGACCCAGCTGTCATGGTGCACGTTGGCACCAATGACAAAGTCAGAGGCAGATGGAGTGTCCTAAAGAACGATTTTAGGAACTTAGGAGCTAAATTGAGGAAAAGGACCTCCAAGGTAGTATTCTCAGGAATACTACCGGTACATCGAGCCACACCAGAAAGGCAGAGGGAGATTAGGGAAGTAAACAAGTGGCTGAAGAGCTGGTGTAGTATGGAGGGGTTTGGGTTCCTGGAGGACTGGGCCGACTTCTCAGTTGATAACCGGTACTATAGAAGAGACGGACTGTACCTAAATGAGGAGGGTGCAGATCTGCTGGGAATGAAGATGGCCAAAACTTTAGAGGGGTTTTTAAACTAGGCGATGGGGGGAGGGTCCAGAGGTAGAGATAGTCAACACGGAAGATATTCCAGAGGGTAGTATTGGGGGCATTATTGGTAGGTTGACCAAAGCACAAAAACACAAGGTAAGTATAGTAGCAAGACCTAGTTGCAATCTCGAAACACCCAATACGAGGACAATATGCGACCGGTCTAAACTATGTGGCATGTTCACCAATGCCAGGAGCATGGCGGACAAGATGGGTAAACTAGAGATACTGTTGTACGAGGAGAATTTGGATTTTGTGGGAATTTCAGAGACCTGGTTCAACAGCTCTCATGATTGGCTGGCAAACATTCAAGGGTATACCCTTTACCGCAAGGATAGAGAGGGTAAAAAAGGGGGAAGGGTATGCCTATATATCAAGAATAATGTACAAGTGAATGTGAGAGATGACATCACTGAGGGAGCTAGGGAGGAGGTGGAATCCTTATGGGTAGAGCTCCAAAGGGATGAAGCTAAGGGGAAAATAATACTGGGAGTATGCTATAGGCCCCCTAACCTGAGGGAGGAAGTGGAGACAGATCTATCACAATTTGGATTAGCAGCAAGGATGGGAAGTGTTATCATAATGGGGGATTTTAATTATCCAGACATAGACTGGGTGGAGGGAACCACGCATTCATTTAAGGCTCGCCAGTTCCTTAATGTCTTGCAGGACAATTTTATGGGTGAGATGGTAGACGCACCAACTAGAAATAAAACATTACTGGATCTACTGATTACCAACAATACAGACCTGATCATGGATGTGGAAATATGGGGCAATTTAGGTAACAGCGATCACAGGTCAATTAGTTTCAGTATAAATCACACAAATAGGAAACATAAAGGGAATACAAAGTCACTGAATTTCAAAAGAGCCAACTTCCCTAAACTACAAATCTTGCTAAAAGGCATAAATTGGGAAAAAATATTAGGAACAAAGAATACGGAGGAGAAATGGGTTTGCTTTAAGAGCATATTAAATAAGGGCATTAGCCAATGTATTCCATTGGGTAATAAATTTAAAAGAGCGAACAAAAGTCCTGGATGGCTTAACTCCAATTTAAAAATGCATATAAAAGCAAAGGAGAAGGCCTTCAAAAAATACAAGGTTGAGGGATCATCCTCAGCATTCAGACTTTATAAAGAGTGCAACAAGAAATGTAAGGGTGCAATTAGGACGGATAAGATAGAACATGAAAGACACATAGCAGAGGAGAGCAAAAAAAATCCCAAGAAATTCTTTAAGTATGTAAACAGTAAAAAAGGGAGGACAGACCATATTGGCCCCATAAAGAATGAGGAAGGACATCTGGTTACAAAGGATGGCGAGATGGCGAAGGTATTGAATTTATTCTTCTCCTCAGTCTTCACGAGTGAATCGGGGGGCTTCAGTAACCAAAGCTACAGTGTTTATCCTCATGACACAACACAGGAAGCACCTCCATGGTTAACAGAGGACAGAATTAAAATTAGACTTGAGGAACTTAACATTAATAAATCACCGGGACCAGATGGCTTGCATCTGAGGGTAATTAGGGAACTCAGTCAAGTGATTGCCAGACCGTTGTTCCTAATTTTTACAGACAGTGTACTGACTGGAATGGTACCAGCTGATTGGAAAAAAGCCAATGTAGCACCAATATTTAAAAAGGGCCCAAAATACATCCCTGGGAATTACAGACCAGTTAGCCTAACATCAATAGTATGTAAACTCTTGGAGGGGATGATAAGGGACTATATACAAGATTTTAGTAATGAGAACGGTATCATTAGCAGTAATCAGCATGGATTCACGAAGAATCGTTCTACTAACCTTCTATGAGGAGGTGAGTTGCCATCTAGATAAAGGAAGGCCCGTAGACGTGGTGTATCTGGATTTTGCAAAAGCATTTGACACAGTTCCCCATAAACGTTTACTGTACAAAATAAGGTCCGTTGGCATGGACCATAGGGTGAGTACATAGATTGAAAACTGGCTACAAGGGCGAGTTCAGAGGGTGGTGATAAATGGGGAGTACTCGCAATGGTCAGGGGTGGGTAGTGGGGTTCCCCAGGGTTCTGTGCTGGGACCAATCCTATTTAATTTGTTCATAAACGACCTGGAGGATGGGATAAACAGTTCAATCTCTGTATTTGCAGACAATACTAAGCTAAGCAGGGCAATAACTGTGGAAACCTTGCAAAAAGATCTGAAAAAATTAATGGGGTGGGCGTTACATGGCAAATGAGGTTCAATGTAGAAAAATGTAAAATAATGCATTTGGGTGGCAAAATATGAATGCAATCTATACACTGGGGGGAGAACCTCTGGGGGAATCTAGGATGGAAAAGGACCTGGGGGTCCTAGTAGATGATAGGCTCAGCAATGGCATGCAATGCCAAGCTGCTGCTAACAAAGCAAACAGAATATTGGCATGCATTAAAAAGGGGATCATCTCCAGAGATAAAACGATAATTCTCCCACTCTACAAGACTCTGGTCTGGCCGCACCTAGAGTATGCTGTCCAGTTCTGGGCACCAGTCCTCAGGAAGGATGTACTGGAAATGGAACGAGTACAAAGAAGGGCAACAAAGCTAATAAAGGGTCTGGAGGATCTTAGTTATGAGGAAAGGTTGCGAGCACTGACCTTATTCTCTCTGGAGAAGAGACGCTTGAGAGGGGATATGATTTCAATATACAAATACCGTACTGGTGACCCTACAATAGAGATAAAACTTTTTCGCAGAAGAGAGTTTAACAAGACTCGTGGCCACTCATTAAAATTAGAAGAAAAGAGGTTTAACCTTAAACTACATAGAGGGTTCTTTACTGTAAGAGTGGCAAGGATGTGGAATTCCCTTCCACAGGCAGTGGTCTCAGTGGGGAGCATCGATAGCGTCAAGAAACTATTAGATAAGCACCTGAATGACATACAGGGATATACAATGTAATACTGACACATAATCACACATAGGTTGGACTTGATGGACTTGTGTCTTTTTTCAACCTCATCTACTATGTAAAAATGTTGACACTGCCATGTTATGTGTTAAAATTCCAAATATGGACACCTATAAGCATATAAACATATACAAATACAACCCTTCCTTTTTTTTTTCCTGTTTTGCAGCGTTCTTTTTTTTCACTGCACTTGTTGAAACCACAGGTGACCTATGATGCCTAATTGGTATATTCATTGATTAATTGGTATCTGCTAATTATGTGGTCACATGGTTTGTAACTTTTATTATTTATTTCACTTTGATTTTTATGATTGTTAGCTATGACTAAGCACTCTGTGTAGTGCGAAACATGTAAGCTTTGTTCCACTTTGCTGTGACCTGTATTTTGGATGACACTTTATTGAATAAAGGCAAATATTTTTGGAGTGCGGCTGTCCAGGATTTCTTTGATGTCTTAATCCGGCGGAGTTACGACGTAAAGATTTGAAGCATGTTTCAAATCTAAAGTCCGTCAGATTTTCGACTGGAAAAGTCCGCTGAAGGTCCGATGAAGCCCACACACAATCGGTTGTCCGTCGGACCAGTCCGATAGAGAAGTCCGCTCATGTGTACACTGCATTAGAAGCAGCGGGGACAGATGCAGCATTGGATCTATGTTGCATCCACCTAGGTGAGTATCATTTCTTTTTAAGAACCCCATACTTCTCTTTTAATGTTGATTTTTCACATGACAGCAGCTCCAAGCCTATGATGGGCATTAGTGAGTGCATACTGTCCCAATCATCCCTAATTCACTGGGCCCGAATCAAGGCTGAGTCCCGTAATAGGCTCCAGCAGGGGCTCACTAGTGCAGGCAACAGTCACAACCTGCCAGCTTTTAGGAGGGGGAGCCGAAATTGGATATGTAGGATGGGGGAGGACTGCCCACCTGGAGAACAGCAGCAACAACAGTGGAGTGTATAGAATCATGTGTCCGGTATGCTCCCCCTTCCTTCCCTCATGAGCACAGCTCGGCTCTGAGAGACCTGCTGCACACTGCCCGCCACCCCCCCAACACCACCCAGAGATGAGAAAGAGTCAAGCTTGGGGCCTGGGAACATGACAGCTTTGGTGCCGCTCCCCTGGACAGAAACTGCCATCTGAAGAACCTGAGGATATGGGGGACAAAGGTGCCGGACTGCAACACCACCAAGGGGATGAATAGGTTTGGCAGTTAAGGGGGAGCTGTGTACCCCTGGAGGAGGGCTGGCATATGGGAACACATGTACAGAGAGCACCTCTGTGTACTGCATAGACTAGACACCACTGACACTGGCTGCACTGCCAGACCCTGCTGTAAGTGGGAACTCTAATGTAAAGGGGAACACTGCGGACCATGATGTAAGGGGGAATTCTGCAGACTCATGTAAGGGGGGCTCTGGTGACCAGAGACCCCCTTACATCAGAGTTTCCCTTTACACCAGAGTCCGCAGCGTTCCACAGACTCCACAGATTTCCCCTTTACATCACATTCCACAGTATTCACTTTTACATTAGGGTCTGCAAAGTTCCCCCTTGCACAGTAAAGGGGAACACTACAGAGTCTGTGTCATGGAAATTATGAACTTTGCCTTTAAGCAAATAATTCCGTTGCGCTAATAAACACAGTTAAATAGCTCTTTTGTATAATACCGGTAAAGCGTGCTTGCTTATTTCCAAGTAAAACAGACTCAGAGGCTGGTATCACATTGAGCATAGAAGTCTTGCTGAATAGGGCAGGTCTTGTTTATTTATAGGGCTGAAAAGGGATTACAAAGGAAGGTTGTGGTTTCACAAAGAACCAATCAGACACATGTATACTTTAAAATAGATATCCAGTAATGACGATCCAGGTACAACAATCTTTTCCTATGAATTCACAGAAACCCTCTTAGATGCCAGCAGATAATCAAGGGCCATCTTTTAATAGAAGGGTCTTGATCTGTCGTTGTTCCTGTAAGATCTCCCTTACAGCTTCAACGGTTTCATTGAACATCCCATCCACAACAGATGAGAAATTGTTCAATCGTTTACGAAGTTCAATCCCCCCACCCTGTCCAAGCAGAAAACCATGCCCAGACCTGGTCGGAGTAGCTCTTCCTGCCTTTCTTACCTTCTCTCGCGACATCAGATCCTCATGCCCTGCCGAGACATTAGATGCTGGGATGAGTTTCACCAGGTTGCATGAAACCTCTTGCATTAGGGGGGATTGCCTTATAAGCTGTAGAACCACATAAGAAGTAGTAGGGGCCAGTCAGAGTCGCACAGGGGGAATCATTCAGACTGTCACATGCATTGAGTAGAAACAGGATAGACTGGGGGATCGCTCCCTCGGTCTGAATGTCACATCCTTCCTTCCAACAGATGGTGGTTCCCACAAAGTTATCCCCTTTAACAAAACTAAAGTTGCACATTTGTGGGCTACCTAGTTGTCCCAATAGCCATACTTGTTTTGTGAGGGATGGGCAAGAACCAGAACTATTGTTAAAACTATAACTAATTTTACCCTCTAGAAATGTATCATTAAGTTCTATTGACAAGTGTCTGTTTGGAGTCTTCCTCATGCCAATACAAAAATCATATATAGCATGTACTGCTGCCATCTCTGGTGTACTAAGGCTCGGTGGAGATTTAGAGCAGACCCAGCAATTGGTTCTGTTCACTTTCTTAGCTAATTAGAGGTGCACTTTAAACAATAACTGGGATGCTTTTCATTGTCACACAAAATACACTAAGCTAAAAATATATCTAAAAAAAGATACTCCTCATTCTTTGGTGTAGATGAGCAGCTTCTTGCAGTGGCTGGCGTGGATCCAGTTGTCCCATTTTTCAAGCTTCTTTACAATGACCCAGTCACCTGGTTAGATAGAATGTAAACCAATTATTGTGTCAGGGTCCAGCACGGGCTCCTGAACCCTGTGGTGGACTTTTTGAAGTTCACGTTGCAGTGACTGCACATACCCTGTCAGCTGAGAATGTAAAAACGATAGCTGCTGAGGAAAGCACGGCCCTGTTTTTGGTTGACTTCCAAACAAAACCTCATATGGATATAACCCAGACATGTGGGAACTCAATGTACCCTTTTGCACCATTTTATTGACTGTGGTCACTCCATAACCTGTGTATGGCTTTCCATTTAGGGTGTAATACCTGAAACCTTTGACAAAAAGGTTCTTAGTGTCTGGGATGGGAACCTCCTTCACCGGACTGATGGTTGCTGATTCGTCGTGGGACATGTCGTCCTACTAGACCACAAAATTGGTTAGAATTAGTGAGGTTAGTATTGTTAGTTTAAAAATTGTCATTCTTACCATTATCTCTCCCCATTTTCTTCCTCATTACAACAGGAAGAAGAGACGCAGGGTTTAGAATGGTGCAAAAAAAAAAAACTGGAGTACCTAGCCTGTTATACTTTTACCTTCTTTCAGGCATTTGTAACCTGTATAAGATAAACTTATAAACAAAGTTATTATTCTGTCCTTTATCTTTGACCTACAAAGAAGGCAAACAATACAACATTTGTGTACATTGGTAAATGGTCACTGACACTCCCACCTTGACCCAGTGAAACTAAAATGCTATAGACCTCTGAAACATAACTTATATCTGGTATTTCATTCTGTCTTACTATTCCTGTTTGGGCAGGTCTACTCACTCCATCTTTCCAATTCAAGGAACAAAAGATAGGGGAGACGTGCTCAATAGAAATGGAGATACGATATGGAACAAATAATAGTGGAAAGGGGACCTCTTGGCAGACAATAGACATACCAAAAACTTACAATGTTTTACCAATAATTATACCTTAGAATGTTTCATCCTTTCACTGAAAGAACCAAACTTTTATCTGTTTGCAAGTTAAATTTCCACTTTGACCAAAATAGGAATATTGCAAATTTTACATTTCTCAAAACCAACAACATTTCTCAAAACCAAATAGTTGCTGCACATACGTAAGACCAAATTTTGCCCACCTATATCCATCCTCCAAGCGAGAAAGGTCCTTTAGACGAGGATTGAACCATAGTGGTGTATTTGGTGATAGGTGTGGAGGTCCATCTTGTATATGTTTTATAGAAATCTCAAGTACCCGCTTAGCTGATTGAAGTACAGTTACCCCGTCTTGAGTAGGCACCATCCCTCTAAAAAAGAAATTCAAAAGTGCCTCGTATGAGGTCGCAACAGCTGCCTCCACCGCAGTGGCAGCGTTATTCAGCTGTGGAAACATGCGCCAGTGGGCCTGAACTAGTTGAGATGCCAAGTAGTACAAGCGAAGATCGGGTATCGCCAGACCACCCCTTCCTACTGGTAGCTGTAGAACGGCCAGCGACACACGAGCTGCCTTGTCTCCCCACAAAAAGGAGGTCAACAGGGAGTCAATGTATCGGAACGTCTTTTTAGGGATATATAGTGGGGCGTTAGAGAGTATATATAAACATTTCTGGAGAAAAATCATTTTAAGTAAGTTAGCTCTCCCCAACAATGTGAGCGGAAGATCTTTCCACTTCTGTACTCTATCCTTGAAGGCGTTGATTACAGGCCATAGATTCATTTTCATGAATGATTGCACTGGCAATTGGATCTATATTCCTAAGTACTTACTAACTTTGTTATCGCTAGAGGGCATTGGGTGGGAAGTACTAAGTTCAGCTGAGGATCTAGAGGAAACAGTGATGATTTGGACCAGTTAATTCGGAAATCAGAGAAATTACCGAATTCCTGAATTACATTGAATGCATTAGATAATGAGAGTTCCAGATCTCCTAAATATAGGAGCATATCATCCGCATATAATGATACTCGTTCCTCCAGATCCCCAACCATGAGCCCCCTGATGTCATCTCGACTCCTAAGTTTAACTGCAAGGGGTTATATAGCTAACGCGAAGAGGAGCGGAGACAGGGGGCATCCCTGTCTCGTTCCCCTACCTATCTTAAATGTATTTGAGATGAGCCGATTCACTCTAACACATGCCCGGGGATCATTATACAGTAACTTAACCCAGTTCACAAATCTAGGTCCAAAGCCCAATTTACTAAGCAGGGAAAACAGATAATTCCATTCGACCGAGTCGAATGCTTTTTTTTTGTCGAGCGACGCCTCTACTCTTTTACCTGTATTTGTATGTGAAATTTGTAAATTTACATAGAGCCTTCTAAGATTCATGTGGGTACAACGGCCCGGGATAAACCCAGTTTGATCCGAGTTGATCAATTTAAGGATTACTGACTGCAATCTACCAGCCAAGATTTTGGCCAATATTTTCACGTCAGTATTGATCAAGGAGATCGGTCTATATGATTTACATTCACTTGGGTCTTTACCGGGTTTTGGTATCACAACAATAAGGGCCTCACGCATGGATTCCGGTAGTATACCTTCTTTTTCTGCATTTACAAACACTTTTTGGAGTCGCGGGATTAAGCTTTCTTTGTGTAGCTGATACGATTCCGCCGGGAAGCCGTCAAGTCCATGCCTGTCAAGATCCCCATCTGACACTACATTAAAATCGCCCATTAACAATAGCGGGCCCTGTGCTATCTTCACAGTTTCATTTAGAATGCTTTCTAGTACTTGGAAGGAGAACGGTGGTGGAACATACACACACACACACCAAAGTTAAACATATACCAAACATTTGACACACTAATATGGCATATCTACCATTAGGGTCTGATTTGACCTGTATAATTTTTGCCGCTGCTTTCTTAGTAACCAAGATGGCCACTCCCCGAGAATACGTTGAATATTCGGCATGTATGACCCTCATAATGTTAGCTTTCTTTAGCGCCATGACTTTGGACCCCTGTAGGTGTGTCTCTCGTAACAGGACAATATGGGGTTTATATCTTCGGATAAAGTCAAAGAGAAGAGACCTCTTTATCTTTGAGTTCATACCACGGACATTCCATGATAATATATTTATCTTACCCGCCATTGAAAGAGGAGTGATACCAGCACTTCCCAGGAGAGCATCGGCTAACCAGCTTTTGGCCAGCCACTTCAATCTGTGAGGACTAAAACAGAGAGAGACAGCAGCACACAGCATGAACGAACAGAGCATAACTTCCCTTCCCTTCCCACCCTGCACACAGCCCCAACATGCCGTGCGCCCATATCCCATAACTATAACAATAATAGACGACCTCAGGGGGTCATAGGTTGTGGTCAATTTCTGAAGTTATAGTTCTTCAGCAGGGGGGGACCCACTGCTTACCAGTTTGTAGTGAATCTTGCGGTGGTAAGGGGAAAAACAAAAAGAGTGAACCACCGCCCCCTGCTCTCCCTGTATGCATTAGGGAAACAATTTCTGTAGCCAATACCGGCGACAAAAAAAAACAGAAAAGAAGCAAAAGAAAGAGAAAAAAAAAACAACTCCTCTTCTTCTGTATAAAAGGATCTTAAAAGTACAAGTTCCTGGCAATACACAGTTCAGTAATACACTCAGGGGGTAGATAATAAAGTTGCCCAAAGAAAAAATAATAATAAAAAATTTAAGATAATAAAAGGAAGGAGAAAAAAACCTCTTGTATCCAAGAGAAATTTAGTAGAATGAACTTTGAACCAACATGTAGAACCGAGCAGGACAAGCCCGGTGTCAGAGCTCAAGGACACTATTTTGAGCCTCATGACTGATAAGCAAAAGAAGATTGGAGAGGTATGCTGCAGTGGCATACATCAAAGGGATGTGTGTCTTTCTTTCAGCGTCTATCTTCAGGGCTATTGCGCCCCCTAGTGTCCAGCCAGCGAGAAGCTTCAGTTAAAGAAGGAAACTTTTCCTCTATCCACCACTCTCAGTTTTGCAGGATACAACATGCTATAGGCCAGCTGGAGATCTCTGAGTCTTTTCTTGACATGCACAAAACTGGCTCTCTGTTTCTGCGTAGCAGCAGAAATGTCAGAGTAGATTGAAATTTGGTTACCATTAAATTGCAAGTCTCCCATAATGCGGGCAGCATGAAGGATATTTTCACGGTCTCTAAAATGTAGAATCCGGCTATCATTGGACGCGGGTGAGACCCAGGAGAGGGAGGTTTAGATGGCACCCTGTGAGCCCTCTCTATGGCGAATAAGCATGAAAATGTATCGTTCGCCATATTGTCCTTAAGCCACATTTCAAGGAAGTCTTCGGGTTGTTTGCCCTCTGCCTTCTCAGGGAAACCAACCAGGCGAATATTGTTCCTCCTTTGGCGGTCTTCCATATCACTGAGCTTATCTGTGTGAGCATTCACTTCACAGTGGATGTGTTGAACTTTATTCTCCAAAGGGTGGACTACATCTTCCAGGTCACTAATTCTGTGTTCAGCTTCAGTAGCCCTTTCTCTAATATTCTGTACATCATTCTTTAAAAACGACATCTCAGCCCTCATGCCATCAATTTGTTCAGTCAGTGTGGCCTGGCAGGTACATATAGCTTCCATAATTTGTTTCAGAGATGGCTCCCCCTCCCCCTCCTCTGGCATTATATCTCCCATTTCTTCCTGTGGTAACCCATCCAGGGAGAGTCCTTTCCTCATTCCCTTAGTTCTAGGAGGCAGTGGGCTTACTTTGCCAGAGTGAGAAGGGGATTTATCTGGTCCGCTCTGCTGTGTATTACTGTGGTGTCTTTCCTCTGCCTCATGGCCGCCTCCATCTTGAGATCCCCAGGCATACTGAGAGAGACGGTCAGCCGAGGATTCCATGGGCGCTCGCCCGTATTTAACCATACTGCCGTGTTCAGCCAGGTCCAGAGAGGGTATTGAAGGCTTTGGTGTGGAGAATCTGTGTCTCTGACACCCAGGATGTCTGAAGGATTCGTTGTCCTGCAGGGAGCTCTGTCTCAGTGCTGCTCACATATCAGCTGCTGGCTCCGCCCCTGTGGCAAGTGCTTCTTAAACGTCTGCACAAACCGTTCTGCTAGCCCATTCGAGGCTGGGTGATAAGGAGCTGTTTTGTAGTGTTGTATGCTCAAGCCACTGAGGTAGGATTGAAACTCATGCGATGTAAATTGAGTTCCATTGTCCGAGACTATGGCTGTTGGCAAGCCATACTGAGCAAAGAGCTTCCTTAAAACTAGAATGGTAGCAGCTGAAGTAAAAGAAGGCATTTGAAATACCTCAAGCCATTTTGAATGTGCATCTACCACGATCAAATATATTTTAGCCTGGATTGGGCCACCAAATCAAGATGGAGTCTTGACCACGGGTCTGTCGGTCATGGCCAAGGTAGCAGGGTTCCTTTCTTTTGGGGTCGCTGAGCTTGACAGCACCCAGGACATTGAGCCACATAATCTTCAATTGCTGTATCCATTTGTGGCCACCAAACATAGCTCCGGGCTTGCTGCTTCATGCGCACCACGCCAGGATGGCCCTCATGCAGTATCCTTAGCATGGCTGGTTGCAAATACTGAGGTATAATCACTCTATTGCCCCACTGTAGGCAACCAGCATTAGTCACAAGCTCACATTTTCTGGCAAAGTATGGACGAAATTCACTTGGGACTTTCTCTGGCCATCCAGCCTGAACATAAGAGAATATCTGAGACAGGAAGGGATCTGTGGCTGTATGTCTGGCAATTAGGGAGGTGGACATGCAGGACCGTGGCCTGTGTACTTCCACTATGCATATGTCTCTAGGTGGGTGGTCTCCAATTGGCAATCTGGAAAATGCACCTGCATTGCCATGGGCCTTATGGGAGCGGTATCTGATAGAATAAGTATTAGCTCCCAAGAATAAAGCGTACCTTTGTAAGAGAGATGCAGTTGTTGTAGAAATTCCTTTCTGAGGATTCAGTATGAACAACAGATGTTTGTGGTCAGTGATAAGTGTGAACTCCCGACCATAGATGTACGTGTGAATTTTTTTTGTGGCCCATACAACGGCCAAGGCTTCCTTGTCTATCTGGGAGTAGTTTTGTTCTGCGGAGGTTAAAGACCTGGAGGCAAAAGAAATCTGGCATGACATGGGAAAGCATGGCACCCAGTCCATAAGGCGAGGCGTTACAAGCCAAGGTGACGTGTTTCTTTAAATCGTAGTGGACCAGAACTTGAGAGAACAGAATGAGCTCTTTAGAAAGCCGAAAAGCTTCTTTACATTTGTCTGTCCATATCAATTTAGCTCTTCCATACAGTAAGCGATGTAGTGGGTAGAGCTGGTGTCCTAGGTTTAGCAAGAAACGGTGGTAGTAATTTACGGGGCCAAGGTAGGACCTGAGCTGTGTGACTTTCTGGGGAGTAGGGGCATGGGTAAGGGCTTTAACCTTTTCTTCAGTAGTGTTTAACCCATGTCGGTCCACAGTGTGGGCACAAAATTCCAGTCGAGACTTGAGAAATTCGCATTTTGAAAGATTGAGACGTAAACCATACCGTTGGAGTCTCTCTGGCACAGCTTCAACATTCTTTCTGTGTTCTTCATCAGTGGGACCAGTGATGAGCATGTTATCTAGTAGACATTGGGTGAAAGGTATGCCTTCCAGGACCTCATCAATGATCCGCTGCCAGATGGCTGGAGCTGGGGCTATGCCAAAAACCATGCGGTTATATTGGAATAATCCTTTATGGGTGTTAATGGTCAACTGATGGCGTGAATCTGGGTGTACCTGCAGTTGCAGGTAAGCTTGCTTTAAGTCTATTTTTATAAACTTTTGCCCCCCAGCCAGTGAGACAAATAGATCTTCTATTTTATATAGGCAATGGGTATTGATCCACAGGAAGTTGGTTGATCAGGGCAACCCTGAAATCCCCACAAATTTTAATGTCTCCCTTCTTTTTCTTGACAGGCACAATTGGCAATGCCCATTCACTTCTATCAACTTTAGTTATGATCTTTTCAGCCTATAGGTGGTCCAGCTCTGCTTCCAATTTCTTCCGCAAGGCAAAGGGTACTGATCTTGCCTTACAAAAACGAGGTGTAGCACCAGGCTTTAAGAGAAAGTGGGCCATTTTTCCTTTTACTGACCTCAAAGAGTCCTCAAAAACCTCCTTAAAGCGTGACTTCAGGGATTCCACCCAATGGTCTACCTCAGAAAGCAATTTACAATGGGCAATGGCAAGAGGGGCATGCCCAGGGCTTTGATCCGGTCCCTACCATACAGAGGAGGACCTCCTTTACTTACAACATAAAGGCGTAGAGTTTGATTGCGGTTGCCTAATGTCACAATGGGTTTCACATAACCTAAGGGCTGTAGCAGTTCCTTGCTATAGGTTTGTAGTGTGAGATTTGTAGGTTGGAGCAGTAGGGACAGACCCGATACCTTTAAATCAGTCCATGAAATGACGGACACAGCCGCCCCTGTATCAACATCCATGGAGACGGGACAGCCATTGAGTGTGACATCCACTTTTATCGCAGGAGTGTTCCCAGCTACCCAAAACAGTCTAACATGCTGTGCACAGGTCTCCTCATCAGATCTGGAGCCGTTATTGTCAGTATCCACATGAAATGTCTACTTACGTCTACCTTTTGTGGTAGTGTTTGGGGAGCGTGAGCTGCAGCAAACATGCCCAATATGACCAGTCTTTCCACAAAGAAAACAAATGCCATCCTTGAACTTGCAAGCAGGTGCACTGTGAGAAGTGTTACCACAATGATAGCAAGTCGGCGTCCTAGAGACAGAAGAATTAGGGTGGCGAGGTTTAGGTTGATTTGGCAATGGCTATCGTGGGTGTCGGGTGATAGAAGTGTGGAATATTCCTTCTCCCTGGCTTGCAGGAGGTTCAGGTGGCGCCTTCAGTAGGGTGGCGTCCCGTGTAGCCAACTCCATGACTGTAGCAAGGTCTGTGGCTTTCGTCAGAGTCAAGTCAGGTTCTGTGAGTAAATGTTTCTGTATGGCTGGGTCGCAGAGTCCCATGACAAACATGTCACTGGGAGCCATCTGCAGGTAGTCTCCAAACTGACAAGTGGCAGCTAGTTTACATAAAGCAATGATATAAGTCTTTATATCCTCCCCGGCATGCTGCCTCCTACTGTAGAATTTAAACCGCTCTGCTATCTCTAACGGCTTGGGGTTGTAGTGCTCATGTAGCCTCTGAAGTAACTCAGGCAAGGGCTTAGAGGCCGGCTTGTCTGGAGAAATGAGGTCTCTGAGAGTGCCATATGCAGCTTGACCCAATGCTGTGAGGAAAACTGCAACGTCCTTCTCTACAGCTACACTATTTGCTTCCATATACTGCTCCAGCCTCTCCACCCAGGAGCTTCATGATTCAGCAGCAGGATCAAATGGTTGAATAAACCCTATGAAAGCCACGTGTGCTAAAATCCACAATCCTCGTCGCCACTGTTATGTCCCTTCGACAGGTCTCTCAGGGTGTTGCTAGCAATGCTGCCAGTATCTGCTCAGCAAGTTACACACAGGCTGGATGCACTTCTTAACCAGGGAAGGGATTATTACTCACCCAGAAAGCGATATATACATTCTTACATGGAGTAGTCATAATACAACAGGTCTCCTTCTAAGTATCATGCTGCTGCTTCCCAGTCCCACACACACTGTGACTGACTTCTTGGTATAGCCCCTCCCCCAGCATGCATCAGGAGAAAGGGGATAAGGGTCACAGTGATTCTGCACAAACATTACATATACCAAACATTAAAATCACACAATTACCTATACCAAACACTTTAGGTTGTATTGTTTGGGACCTATAGAGCAGTGGACATCAACCCTGTACTCAGGGCCCACTAACAGGCCAGGTTTGCAAGATAACTGAAATACATCACAGGTGATATAATTTGCTGCACAGTGATTGCAGTATTCTAGTCTGCATCTCCACAAGGTAATACATAAAACCTGGCCTGTTAGTGGGCCCTGAGGACAGGGTTGATGATCACTGCTATAGAGGACTTAAATATAGGTTAGCTTCCCAATCAATAGACCTACCTACAATGACAAAACTATAACATACAATTAAAGTCTCATCATTACACAGAAAGAGACAAAAAAGCAAAAGGTTCTTTTGCGAAGCAGACCTTACCTGATACAATGAACAAAGAATCAAGATCCAGAACACAGAACAGCAAAAATTTTCAAAAAACTTCAAATATGGTTGTATTACCATAGGCCTTTTGTTGGTCTGGTTCTGGATCTACTATATATAGGTCGCACTAAGAGACTTTTAAGAATCAGAATCGCAGAGCATATAACAAATATAAAAATAGGTTTTAAAGACCACAATGTTTCGCTCCATTTCAAACTAAAGCATAACCAGGATCCTTCTGGCCTCAGGTTTTGGGGCATTGACCACTTAAAACCAAAATGGAGAGGTTCCAACTTGGTCCGTGACCTGTCTAGGAGAGAGACCCAATGGATCTTTTTGGCAGACACATTATCGTCAAAAGGGTTGAACGTGGATTTAGACATTAACTGCTTCATAAGTGATTTTTAACTAACTGATATGGAGTAGTGGTGATCGATTCCTTTTTTAGTGTCTAATCTGCTTATATACCATATACAGTCTGCTTTCAGGCTTCCACTCTCAATATGAAGAAGTGGAATCTGCTTATATACCATATACAGTCTATGTCTGGGCTCTTTTTATATATATTTTTTATTTTTTATCTTTTATTGGATCTTATTTTATTGTATGCCCCATGTTTTATATTTTATACCTCGTATGGAGTTCTGCCTTTTGCTGCCATTGAAGTGTATTGTGTGACATGTGCAAAAAAATATTTTTTTAAATATAATTTTTAAATATCATTTTTTTTTTCCAATTTTTTTTATTGAATTTTAACAGAGTACAATTATAGACAGTAATCATTGTCATACAGTTATATATATTCTTATTAGGTTCATTATACAGGAAAGTATGACATATAAAAACTTAGATATTTGAAATTAAATTCAACAGTGAGATACCCATGTAGGTTTATAGGAAAAAGCTCTGGGTACCCTCTCTCAACTCCGAACACCCCAAATGGGTTCAAACTGTGTCCGGAGAAGAGAGCTGACCTCTTTCATTTCTGACCTTTATCCGGCCTCGACTTTCTGTGGTATGTAAGGTTAGTGAATACAGAAATTGAGGCTGTTCTAAGCTCATTAGAATGTTAAATATCATTTTTAAGGGCATTGTTGGATGCATATTGTTTTAAGTACATATGGATTGTACTTACCTGACTGGGGTCCTTTTTAGGAATTATCTGCTTACTATTTGCCTCTGTATAACTTTCTGTATCTAGTGCTGTAATGGGAATCAATTTTTTGGTTGAAAATCTATATATTTTTTTAACTCTGTGATGTATTAACGATTGAATTATATGGAATCTGAGGTTTGCTAGATCCTTAAATGCGCCTGATATGCTTTGATGCCATTCAGCGATCAGCCTTAAGAGATCACTGCACTGTGTATATGCATATCAGCGAACCTACTATGATTGATTCATTATGTATGTTAATCTACACATGATGATATATTGTTAGCCCCTATTATAAAAGCATAATGCGTAGTGTTAGTTCACACATCAACTTGCTGGCTTGTTTTAGCCTGGTGGTGTGTATATCCGCATATGCGAGCTAATGTGCAGGGTGGTTGATTGTCCCTCTCCCCCTCCTGTAAGGAAGCCATCGGTGTCTATTTCGGCTGATGACTTGCACCTGTCGTCACGCCGAACGCTTCCCTGATTAGCTAGGGAGGATGGGGCTGGATAATTTATACCTGTCCGTCAGTCGTGTAGGCACGCCCTCTGTTGAAGTCAGGATATGACGAAACGCGTCAGGGCGTGGCCTACACGACGCCGGAAGTGACGCTTGCGCTCCACCACAGCCTGACTCATAACCAGGAAGTAAGAGATCGCTCCTTGGGAAGCTGAGCCGGCTGACGATTAGTATGGTGAAGTGCATGCTTTGAAAACTTCCTCTGATGTGCTCTTTTGATTGCAAAATTGATGTACGTATATTTATTGAAGGGGGGGCTTTGTGTGATGTGATGGGCTTTTAATTAATAAACAGGATTACGCTATGTGCGCTTTTCTTTTGTTGTTTGGTGATTTTTGAGTCCTGATCATCTGGGATTCCTCCGGAGCGGTGCTGACAGTGGCTTGTGGCTTGGATGTTTCTTTCCTTGGAGGCTTATTGATATTAGGCTCTGGTGAGTTTAACCCCCTGAGGGGAACGTGTTCTCACATGGTGGAATTAGATTGATCGGTGGAAGGTGCACACTGAATTTCTATACTATGATCACCTATGAACACTTTCTGAACCACTTTTTCAACTGCCCACCTCTCTCAAAGGACTTTTGTTTGTGAAGTTGGCCACATGTTATCCGTCTTAGCTCAACATTAGCGCTGTTTTTAGTGTGTTATTATAGTCTTATTTGCTAAATATGGTATGTCACTATCTATGATGATATATATATATATATATATATATATATATATATATATATATATATATATATATATATATATATATATATTGTAATAGTGAGAGTCCCTGTCACTATGAAAATGGGGTTAAAGTGGACACAGAGTCTGCATATTGGCTGAGTGCAGAGCTACAGAGTGTAAATTTGAAACGGAGAAAACTGCTCTGGCAGTTTTCTCCAGGTTTTGCTAGTTCCTCATGGGGCTCTGTAGTTTGGAGATTCCATAGTGTCTTGGGTGGGATGGGATCTCCAACCCTGTGTCCAGACTTTGTAGATTACCAGCAGGCACAGCACTTATAATGAGGGTATGGGAAGACCTCATGGCTCCCAGTTGGAGACTGCTCCACACCCAGAGAGACAGGAGGTCTCCAGGAGTCAGAGGGGCTGCAGGAGGCAGCCAGAACGTGTAACTGCAAGAGGCAGTCGATCGGCCTGAGGACTAAGGCCAAAGCAGAGCTGTGGGTGCTAAAGTGAAGCCATGCACATTGAGGAATCCTGTGGTCTGTGTGACCAGGATAAAGAGCAGAGGTACTGCTAAAGAGAGCCAGGTGGGCTAGCATTTCCTATTGTGTTTTTTTTGCTGGAGATGAACCCCTGCGTGGGAACCCTTTATGTTACGGACTTTTATTTGCCTTTTTAATAAAAATGGGCTACCATGCCCTTAAATATAGTTCCTGACTGGCTTGAATCACTGACAAACGCATCTGCCACGAGAGCTAATGGTCCCCGATATTACAAGTGGTGTTCGAATGCGGGCAACAGACGGTGAAATCCGTGTCCTTGCTCCACAGTGAGTTCAAGTCAGTAACTATTGGCTGTGTGTGGAAGTGCAGCCAGGCAAGAGGCATTGCATGTTGCAGGTGGTGTACCTGTGAATGAAAAGTCAATTTTTTTTTTTTTTCTGCTATGAACTGTGTTTGTGTGCATGAGGCAGCACAATCTGTGTGTGCACTGTGCAGGTGAGGAAAGCTTGCATGAAGTGAAAAGCAACTTGCTTTAAAGTGACAGTGCTTCATTTTTGCTGGAGGCCGCAAAAGTGCAGTGGAGTGACTGCGAATATGGAAAGTCCACCAGTGTTTGAATCGGCTGTGGACTGGTGCAAGCGGCACCTGGCAGTGCTGGACCAAGCTACAGAGGAAAGAGAGCCAACCCTCAGTGTAAGGGGAGAGCGGCAGGATGTCCATAACTGGAAGAGGGGTATTGTTGCCCTGGCAACGCTGCTGCAGTTAAAACAGTAGCTATTGTGAAAAATGTCAATATGTCAGGATCCAGCAGAGAGAAGCCCATGCTATTTACAAAGAGAAAGGCTGAGACCAAGAGCGGTTGCCCATAGCAACACAGAGGAAGCCAGTCAGGCTGTCTGTGTACCATGGGGTATGTCTAACCAGGATCGTGGCAAGTGGCTTCAGGAGAAGCCGATACATCATGTTGGAGCGAGCCAGCAAAGTTCTGCTGGGAGAGTGCGATCTCCCATGGCGACGAGAGTGAAAGTGGTGCCGGACAGGAGGAGCTGCAGAGGAGATTTGGCTCAGCGTCCCCGCAAAGAGGCTTGTGCGTTCCAGCCAGCTGGGAATCACCAGGAGAGAAGCGCTCTGGGAAAAAGTCAACCAGTACCATGCCTGGAATGTGGCCAGCTGGGGCGTGGCATGTTTTCTTGTCCTAGGTTCTGGAATTCAGCTGGAGATAATATTGCTGAGAAAAAGTCTTTATCTGCGGGCCCAGATTCCTGTTAAAATATGTTTGCAGTCACCCCTAGCAACAAGAAGGAGTTTCCTGTTGTGTCGGCAGGTGGTGCTAAACAGTGGGAGATGCCTGCTGTAGTTTCATCCCGTGGCCACCAGGGGGAGTTGGCCAGTAAAAGTGCAGCAGAGGATTGGTTCATAAGACAACGTACTCAAATGAAGATGGTGACCCCAACTACTGCAGTGGGTAAGACTGTCTTTTTAATGAAATGATGGCTGGAACTGCTGATTTCCGGTATAAAAGGACTGGTTACAAGACTGTTGCTGATGATGTGAGAGTGACCCCAGTTAGTGGGGCCACTGAATGTGTTCTTGAGGGTGACTTGTCCCTGTGCAGTACCCTGTGCAGTGGGGAGGCAGGGGTTAAAGTCAAACCTGCACCTGTTTGTGCATCTCAAGAGGAAAATAGTGATGTGACTAATGTCTGCCAGTTTCAAGTTGGCAGTGGGCTAGGACAGCCTGCAAGAGGTACAAATGCTGTCAATGTTGATGATTATGGAAAATGTATTGCTGTTGGGAAACCCCCAGGTTCTTGCAGAGCAAAAGCTGTAATCAAAAATGGGCCATTGCCCATAGCAACTGGTGGTAAGACAGCACAGTTGTCCCTAGACATCTCCAGGGAACTTCATTTATTGGAGCCGGAGGTTGCCCTGGACAATTGCGATGTCACTCTGGTGGGACAGTGTGGAACTGTACCGTGTAATGGTAATGTGTTAGTGCAAACTGCTAGTACAAAAAATGTGCAGGTAAATGGTGGGTTAACACAACCTGTGAAAAATGCAAAGGTGTGTGAGGTTTATGAAGCACCAGCCGAGCAAGGTGGTGAATATGGTGTATTGCAACCTGCTGTGGTAAAACCTGTGTTACCACAATCTGACATGATTTGTAATTTGGGTAATGAATCTGCAGCTAAGCCAGTCTGTTCTTATGTGTCTCCTTGGGCGGATGGACCAGTGCTGAGGAGTACCGCTGAAGGGAGTGCACATACAATAAATTGGGATAGTTGGGGTAAAAATCTTATCTCCCTGATAGATAAGGTTTTTATGCACAAAAATAAGGTGGACACTGGTTCTGCTGTGCCAGCAGGAGGGACTGCAGAACAGCTTGTGCCGAAGTGTGCAGTGGCTGCTGCAGGCGTTAACCCTCATGAGCAGGATGAACCAAATAAGGGTGAGCGCACAGCAGAGACATTGTCCGTGACCCACAAAACTGAGGTTGACATGGAGTGTCAAAGTGACGTTGTCACTGGTAATGTTCTGGAGCAGTTCACTGATGCTGAGCCTGAGAAGTTTGGTATGAGTCCAGCACCTGGCAGCGCTCTGGGTGAGCACCAGGCTGTAGTTACCTCCAGCTGGGAGGATGTTTGTTTGACAATTGCAACTTCTCAAGTCTCAGCAAATGAAAGTCCCCAGAAAGGACTTGGGTCTGGGATTAAGGGTCTGGTCTGTAACCAAAGCATTAAAGGAGATGCTTAAACTTTGGGATGTACAGCCAATCTATATTGGGGTGTCTCCTCCACAGTCAGACGGCCTGGTACTGTGGAGTACCAGTAGGTGGAGCACTAAATGGCAGGTTGTACAGAACCAAGGAGAACAAGACAGGAATGGATTATTCTTGAAAGTATTACTCTTGTTAAAAGTTGCTTCTGGGTATGCTGCTGGGTTAATTCCTGAAAAAATGGTATATGGGAGATGCTTTGGAGAAACTAAAAATGAGTCCAAAATGTCTGAGGTTTCACCTCCTAACAGCCCGATGGGAAGCATTTCTGCGGCTATGGTCCAGGGTGGTGCTGGTCAGTTGTCGGTGAAGGGCGCGTATACTGCACCAGTGGACAAACCACGTGAGATGGAAGGGCCGAGCATGGACCAGAAAACAACAGAAATCCTGACTGGGGCTCAGACAGAGGTGGTTAAAGAGACTGGGGTCACCAGTCCAATAATAGTTTTATGTGACAAACCTGATATGGTCCCTGAGACAGGGAAATGGATAAAAAGTGCAATAAGGTTGGTACGCGGATCAGACGAGAGCTCGCCTGTTCCGGTTTTGGATAGAAATCCAGGTGGTATTAAAGGTCAAGTGGTAGGACAGGTGTCTGCAGAGTGGGTGAATCCAGGGGAGGTGACATCCTGTGAGGTTCCCGTGGGTGATGGCGGCCCTCCGGTATGTGTGCCCTCTGCAGACTCTGCCCTAGCAAATGCTGAAAAAAAAGGAATTGGTGACATGTGCAACATTGAGAGGTGTAATGTTGGTTTGAAAATGTCTGTCAATGATGAACCAAGTAAGGTGTTAATGGTACATTATAATGTGGTGTCCAAAGGTACAGGTAAACCTGGTAAACAATTAGTGACTGCTGAGTCAGGTACCAGAAATAAGAGGAGGGGTCCCATTATAAACACCATAGAAATAGGCCCCCTACAGTCTCAGAACAGTAATGCTGAGAGAGGTTTTGGGAAACCAGGAAAATTGAAGCGTGGAGGCAAAAGAGTTGGTAAACCCAAGAGACCTATTGTGATGGGGAAAACGGGTACCAGTGAGGGAAAAGGTGGTTACTCATCAGGCGTAGTGTCTGGAGGAGGTTCTCTACAGAATCAGGAAACTGAGTTGGAAGGAAGTAGCAGGAAAGGCAGGGGGCCAACAGAAAAGAAATGTGAGCTCAGGAACCCCAAGGACAGAGGGAGTAGGCTGAGTATAGGGAAATGTAGGACCCTGTTAAGATCCAGGGTGGGACGTACCTGGAAGCGCATCTGAAAAAAAAGGTTGGGCCTACGTGGCTGACAGCCAGCACAGAGGTGTCCCAACCATGACGGGTGCTGGTGTTTCTCCCTCCTGATCGAAACAAAGGGGGGGGATATGTAATAGTGAGAGTCCCTGTCACTATGAAAATGGGGTTAAAGTGGACACAGAGTCTGCATATTGGCTGAGTGCAGAGCTACAGAGTGTAAATTTGAAACGGAGAAAACTGCTCTGGCAGTTTTCTCCAGGTTTTGCTAGTTCCTCATGGGGCTCTGTAGTTTGGAGATTCCATAGTGTCTTGGGTGGGATGGGATCTCCAACCCTGTGTCCAGACTTTGTAGATTACCAGCAGGGTGTGTGCTCAGGTGAGCACAGCACTTATAATGAGGGTATGGGAAGACCTCATGGCTCCCAGTTGGAGACTGCTCCACACCCAGAGAGACAGGAGGTCTCCAGGAGTCAGAGGGGCTGCAGGAGGCAGCCAGAATGTGTAACTGCAAGAGGCAGTGGATCGGCCTGAGGACTAAGGCCAAAGCAGGGCTGTGGGTGCTAAAGTGAAGTCATCCACATTGAGGAATCCTGTGGTCTGTGTGACCAGGATAAAGAGCAGAGGTACTGCTAAAGAGAGCCAGGTGGGCTAGCATTTCCTATTGTGTTTTTTTGCTGGAGATGAACCCCTGCGTGGGAACCCTTTATGTTACGGACTTTTATTTGCCTTTTCAATAAAAATGGGCTACCGATATTACAATATATAATATTATATATATATATAATAATATTATTATTCAGGATTTATATAGCGCCAACAGTTTACGCAGCACTTTACAAAATTAGGGAGGACAGTACAAGTACAATACAATTCAATACAGGAGGAATCAGAGGGCCCTGCTCGTTAGAGCTTACAATCTAGGAGGGAGGGTCAAGTTATACAAAAGGGTAATAGCTGTGGGGGATGAGCTAATGGAGAAAATAGGGCAGTTGTTAGATGGAGGCAGGATAGGCTTCTCTGAAGAGGAAAGATTTTTCAGGGATTGCCTAAATGTGGATAAATTTGGAGACAGTCTGACAGATTGGGGTAGGGAATTCCAGAGGATGGACGGGGCTCAAGAGAAGTCCTGGAGGTGGATATGGGAGGAGGTGATGAGGGAGCTAGAGAGCAGGAGGTCCTGGGAGGAATGGAGAGGGCGATTAGGTTGGTATTTTGAGACTAGGCTAGTGATTAGCTGGGGGCAGAGTTGTGGATGGCTTTGTAACTTATTGTTAGTATTTTGAATTTAATTTGTTGGGTGAGTGGCAGCCAATGGAGGGATTGGCAGAGGGGGGTAGCAGACACTGATCGGTTTGTAAGGTGGATGAGTCTGGCAGCAGCATTCATGATGGACTGAAGGGGGATAGTCTATTTAAAGGTAAGCCAATGAGGAGAGATTTGCAGTAGTCGAGGCGAGAGATAACCAGGGAGTGAATCAGGAGCTTTGTGGTTTTGTTGGTTAGAAAGGGACGTAGTTTAGAGATGTTGCGGAGGTTGAGGCAGCAAGCTTTGGAAAGTGATTGGATGTGGGGCCGAAAGGAGAGTTCAGAATCCAGGATAACACCTAGTACCCTGACATGTGGGGACGGGTGGATGGTTGTGCCATTGCTCTTGACAGACAAGTCAGGGGAAGAGGCACGTGAGGGAGGAAATATTATAAGCTCGGTTTTGGACTAGTTGAGTTTGAGGAAGTGGTGTGACATCCATACAGATATGTCGGTTAGTAAGTTAGTGATGCGTGAGGAGACTGATGGAGTGAGTTGAGGGGTGGAGAGATAGATTTGTGTGTCGTCAGCGTAGAAATGATATTGAAAGCAGTGAGAGGCTGACCAGGGAAGAGGTGTAGATTGAAAATAAAAGAGGTCCAAGAACAGAACCTTGGGGGACCCCGACAGAGAAGGGAAGAGGAGTGGAGGAAGTAGAATTGTAAGTGACACTGAAGGTGCGTTGGGATAGGTAGGAAGAGAGCCACTGAAGAGCACAGTCACGGAGACCAAGGGAGTAAAGTTTTTTTTGAGGAGGAGGGGGTGGTCAACCGTGTCAAAGGCAGCTGAAAGATCCAGAAGTAGGAGTACAGAATAGTGTCCGTTGGTTTTTGCAGTTAGTAGGTCATTTGTGAGTTTTAAAAGAGCAGTTTCTGTGGAGTGTTGAGAGCGAAATCCAGATTAAAGGGGATCAAGAAGGTTGTTTTTAATGAGGTGGTCACTCGGTTGTAAACCAGGCGTTCAAGGAGTTTAGAGGAAAAGGGGAGCGAGGAGATAGGGCGTAGGTTGTTAAGATTGGTAGGGTCCAAGGACGGCTTTTTAAGTATGGGGGTGACCAGTGCATGTTTTAGAGCATTGGGGAAGATGCCAGAGGTGAGGGAGAGATTGAAGATATGGGTTAGAGAGTGTAGGATGGAGTCAGATGGCGACCGTAGCATATGAGAGGGAATAGGGTCCAGGGAACAGGTGGTTAGGTGGGCGATAGAAAGGAGTTTAGCAACTTTGTCTTTAGTAGCAGATTTGAATAGGGGGAGTGTCAGTTGTACCTGTTGACATGGGGTCTTAGCTGGGGGAGATACCTGTAGAGCGGAGATTTCATCGCGGATTGTATCAATCTTGTTTTTGAAGTGATTAGCGATCTCCTGGGCAGTGAGTGAGTCAGTGGGTGGAGGCGGTGGAGGACAAAGTAGAGAGTTGAAGGTAGAGAAGAGTTTACGAGACTAGATGAGAAGGTGTTAATAAGAGCTGTAAAATAGGTTTGCTTGGCAGTGTGGAGGAAAGAATAGTATTTTTGGAGGGCAGATTTGTATTGGTTGAAGTCTTTGAGAGACTTAGTCTTGTGCCACAGATGCTCAAGAGCGCGACTACGTTTTTTGAGAATTTTAGTGTCATCTGTTTGCCAGGGTTGTAGGGGTTGAGGCCTGATTCTGCGTGTAGTGAGGGGAGCGAGCTTGTCCAGGGTGGAGGACAGGGATTTATTGTAGATGGACGTGGCTTGGTTGAGGCAGGACAGGGGAGAGATTTTGTCATAGAGGTGGTCAGTAGCAGAATAGAGGAGAGAGGAGTTGAAGTTGTGAAAATTTCTACGGGTGATGGTTAGGCGATTGAAGGGAAAGGTGGTGGAAGACAGGTGGAGGGAGAAACTAATAAGGTGATGGTCGGAGAGAGGAAAAGGATTGTTTGAGAAGTTGCATGGAGTGCATAGGTAGGAGAATACAAGGTCAAGGGTGTTGCCATCAGAGTGAGTAGAAGCCTGTACCCATTGTTTTAGGTCAAATGAAGAGGTTAGACTAAGAAGTTTAGAAGTAGCAGGAGTGTTTGTATTAGCAGGGATGTTGAAATCACCGAGAAGGATTGTGGGAATTTCTGAAGAGAGGAAGTAGGGTAGCCAGGCAGAAAACTCATCAAGGAAAGTTGATAATGGTCACAGCAATTCTTAGGGAAGTAGGAGAGAATAGACGTATACAGTGGGCTTCAAATGATGAGAGAGAAAAAGAGGGAGGAGAGAGAATAACCTGGAAGGTGCATTGGGGGGATAGGAGGAATCCCACTCCACCTCCCTTGCGTCCATTAGGCCTAGGGGAGTGAGTCCAGTGAAGGCCACCCTGGGATAGGGAAGCAGGAGAAGGGGTGTCATGTTCGTGGAGCCAGGTTTCGGTGAGAGCAAGTAGTTTGAAGGAATTAGACAAAGAGGTCATGAACAGCAGTGAGTTTGTTGCAGACAGAGTGGGCGTTCCAGAGGGCGCAGGAGAGAGGGAGGCTGGTGTTGGGAAGAAGAGGAATGGAGAATAAATTGCGTAGATTGCGACTACTGCCAGAGGGTGTAGGGTGATGGGTGTGTTGGGTACAGTTAAATAAGGGAGGCCCAGGGTTTGGGGAAATATCTCCAGCGGTTAGGAGAAGCAGAAGAGTAAGGGAGGTAATATGAGAATATGATTTGTATGAGGGGACATGCTTCAGTATCCTGGGGGGGTTTGTTAGCAAGTGGGCTTAGAGTTAGAAAGAGGTGATGAGTGGAGTAATAGGGGGAGGGGAGAAGTGAGGGTGATATGTACAAATTGTGGGGTGGAGCAGAGGGGTGAAGAAAAGAGTTTGAGGAGAGAGGCAGCGATTGTGAAAAGGAGGAGAGGTAAAGAGAGCATGTTTCAGAGAGGAAGGTGAGATAATTTGGAATGGAGGTCATCTGCTGTCTGTTGTAGTTTGCTTTGTGCAAATCGCTGCAGTGCAAGAGCAGAAGTGCCACTTATTTAAAGAACCCCACTTCTTTGGAAGAACCCCTGTATGTGCAGCCCCCTGTATGTGTTCCCCCGTAAAGAAGGCCTTGTTTTTATACTGTGTGTTGGGTGTGGATAGAATCTGGCAATTAATCAATTAAGAGGGCATATTAGGAACACAGCTAGCAGGGCATAACTTTCACACCACAATCAAACTGCAAGGGGACTAAAAGGCCAAAATTGTAAAGATAAGGGAACCCATAATTTAGGAAAGACTTAATGGGTAAATAAACATTGAAATAATGTGAGCATGGCTACAGATGGAGTTGAAACAGTGGTGACAAACAGATTTACCAAATATGCATTTGAGCAGTCAGTCAATGTTCAGTTTAAAAGGTATGTGGAGCTATATATACACATAAATCCCAAAGAGGGGTGGGGAGCTCTGTGTCCTGTGATGTAATCTCAAGAAAAGCATTTTACAGGTAAGCTGTTTTTTTTTTTAAATCCTATTTTCATGTTCATACATCATGGGACACAGAGCTCTATCCATTACATCATGGGATGTCCATTAGCAATGCCCAAATTGGGGGGAGGGAGACCCATGGATAAAGGTCCGGGCTAGGGAATGAAAAGGCAATCGGTTTCTAAAAAAAAAAAAAGACAAGGCCGAGATCTGACCCTTGATAGTGCTCAAGGCCAGCTTCATTTCTACTCCTAATTGAAGGAAAGCGAGAACTCTGTCAATTGCATACCTTCTAGGATGCCATCCTTTGGACTAACACCAGGAAACATGTGCCTTTCAGATTCTATAATAGATAAGCCTGGAGGCTGGCTTCCTGGCATTAACCAGAGTGGTTAGGACTGGACCTGAGATACCATGCTTTTTTAGGACGTGGGTCTCAATAGCCAAACCGTCAAATTCAGATTTTGTAAGGAAGGATGGAATATTGGCCCCTGTGAAAGCAGATCTGGCCGTAGCGGAAAAGAACCCATGTCCTTCCAACTGCCATTCACACAATCTCTGGATACCAGGACCTTCTTGGCCAAGCCGGGACTACTAGAGTTACCGGCTTCCTTTCCCCCTTGATCCTGTGAAGGAACCGCGCAAGAAACGGAACTGGAAGGAATGCATAGATGAGAGAAAACTGATCCCAAGGAATTATCAAGGCATCTGAGCATAGTGCTAGCGGATCACTTGTTCTTGACACAAAGTTGTCTAGATTCTTGTTGAACCTGGAAGCTATCAGATCCATATCCAGGGTACCCCATCTCTGGCACATGGCCTGAAATATGGTGGGGTGTAGAGACCATTCTCCTAGGTACAGCTGCTGGCGGCTTAGAAAATCCACCTGCCAATTTTTCCACCCCTGGAATAAGACTGCACATAGGCAAGGAACATGCCTCTCTGTCTAACAAACAAATGGTTCACCTCCCTCTGGGCATCCAGACTCCTGGTGCCCCCTTGGTGACTGATATAGGTCACTGCTGTAGCATTGCTGGATTGTATCCAGACAGGACCACCTTGTGACCTGTATGTCCAGGCACTGAAGGCCAAACATACTGTCCGAACTTTCAGAAAAGGGACGGACAGGAACCTTTCGGTCTGGACCACTTCCCTTGGACCGAAAGCTCTTCTAAGACTGCACCCCAGCCTATGATGCTGGTATCCGTGGTTACCACTTTCCTTGTGACTGGAATAAAGGATTTTCCTGTAGATTTTTGGCTAGTAATCACCAACTGAGGCTTTACGTACTTCTGACGTCAGGGACATCGAAAAATCCAAGGCTTGGATTCTCTTGATCCAAGCAGACAGCATGCTGTTCTTTAATAGCGTTGAGTGAAACTAGGTGAAGGGAACAGCCTTGAATGAGGCTACCATCTTCCCCAACAACCTCATACAAAGGCAAATGGAAGGTCTTTCCCCTGCTTGCCTGCTTAGGCCAAATTTTTTTTTATAGTCTTGGCTTTTGACCCGGGTAAAGACACCCTGCTTTGGGCTGTGCCTATGACTATACCCAAATACTCCAGCCTTCAAAGGGGCTGCAAGACGATTTCTCTAAGTTGAGGACCCAGCTTAAGTGTTTTTAAGTCTTTACTGTATTGAGCACATTGACTCTCCTTGGGCTGAGAATGTACCTTAGACTGGGATCCTAACCCAGTAGTTCCAGATACTTGACCATGCTGGACGCACCTAGGTCCAGCCATGCAACAGACTGATTTCTCGGCCACAGACTGCCTTGGCATGCCATTACTGCTATACCCTGGCTTCTTATGCCCCGTACACACGGTCGGATTTTCCGATGGAAAATGTCCGATCGGAGCGTGTTGTCGGAAATTCCAACCGTGTGTGGGCGCCTTCGGACATTTTCCATCGGATTTTCCGACACACAAAGTTGGACAGCAGGAGATAAAATTTTCCGACAACAAAATCCGATCGCGTCAATTCCGACCGTGTGTGGCCTGTTCCGACGCACAAAGTGCCACGCATGCTCAGAAGAAATTCCGAGACGGGACAGCTCGTTCTGGTAAACTTAGCATTCGCAATGGATACAGCACTTTCGTCACGCTGCAATGTTCAAAATGGTTTAATACAGCGCACTCTCTTCTTCTTTATAATGTGACAAGAATTAAGTAGTTTTGCTGCTCATATTCACACACACTTCTCACAAAGTTTTATTTGTGTTTTTTTTAGTGGGATTCCCTGAATATATTGTTATTAGTTTCACATCTGACAGTTTTATTTATTTATTTTTTTTTGTTTTTTTGTTTTTTTGGATTTTAAGCCTTTTTTTTTCTTTAATGTTTGGATTTTTTCCAAGGCTGATCTTTGTTCAATGTTATTTTTATTTTTACTCCAGAATATTTTTGTGTGTGTTTTGTGTGTCAAGTTACCCCAACACCATTGATATCTTGTATTATTTAATCTCCAGGAGATTGTTTGGTGTTGGTGTCCCTTGTTCATTTCACATTGTATATTTGAAATGTACCTGAATCCTCACAAACTAACTGTCATTTTTGAAGTAAAACACATAGGAGAGTATAATTCAAAACAAAAATCCTTTATTAAGGGATCAGAACCAAACAAAGAGGAAGGCAACACTGGATCAACATGAGAAATTAGTGAAGCCTGGGACCCCCACGGCAGACATCAATTCTTCAACATCAAAATTAGTGGCCTGAGGAGTCCATATGTAAGGGAGGGCAGTCTGGTCCAGAATTCGCAGAGATCCGGATAGCAGCAGATGACATGTGTGTCCCCAGGCTGTGGTACCACAAGAGGCTGCATTTTTTGGCCGACCAGACTGAACCCAGGGCAATCACTGTCTGGTCTTCCTTTCACGCTTCCTTCCCGGCTGTGGCTGTGCAGTTGGAGATGTGGCAGGAGGAGGAGGAGGACTGGGAGGACCTGGAGGAGGACTGGGAGGACCTGGAGGAGAGGGAAGAGGAGGAGGAGGACCTGCAGGAGGAGGAGGAGGACCATCGCGAAGGTGTGTCTGAGGTGTAATTTGGCCCCTCATACCTTTCTCCAGAGCCTCCGATATAAGGGCCTCACACATTACTTTTTGGCCCTTCTCCATCCTCTGCATTTTATATGCAATGAAGGCAGCAATGTTCTCCTCCATGGTGTGGGGTGCTCCCAGGACCTCTGTAGCCCTCCAAAAGAATCCTATAGCAGCCTCCTCCTAGGGCACTCCTCCTACTGCCACTTTCTCTTTTCAGGGGGGGTGGAGGGACCTGCAGATCAGCCAGCCGGCTCGGCCCGGCCACCTCCTGGCTGAGACTTCCCTGTGTATGAAAAAGGGACATGGTTTTAGTTTTTGCTTCATCAATCACAATCCTAAATTAGTACTCCCAACTAACATCTAGTTAACATCATTGATTGGACAAGCAGAAATATTTCGAGGAATGCTATACCTGGCTCAATCTGGGCTCCTCCACATGTGGCCTGGAAGGCCCAGGTTGGGCGTCAGAAGCCTCAACCGGGGGGGAAGGAAGCGTGGAAGGAAGACTGGAGAGGGATGGCCTGGGTTCAGTCTGGCCTGCCAGAAAATGCAGCCTGTCGTAGTACAACATCCTGGGGACATAGATGTCATCTACTGCTCCGGATCTCTGTGAATCCAGGACTTTCTTGCGCTCCCTCAGATATGTGCTCCTCAGGCAACCAATTAATATCTTTAAATAGGTGATGTCTGCCGTGGGGATCACCTGCTTCACAATTTCACACAATTGCACCAGTGCTGCCTTCCTCTTTGCTTGGTTCTTGAAATGGGGGTGGTTAATCTCCCACAGACAGGGCAGCTCCCTTAGCACCTCTATGAATACTGACATGAAGTCATTATCTTTGAGTAGCATATCCATGTTCACTGCAAGACACAACACAAGACAAAGCCTAATGTCAGACAAAACTCTCCCAATCTTGTTACAATATAGGCCTCGATCTAGAACCAGTATAGGCACAAGTTTGTCTCTTACCTTCGTTCTTACGATCGGCACGTCCAATGCTCCTTCCTCCGCTCACAGATCGTACGTAATACGCACGCGTGTTACGCTTTATACACACTGCGCATGCGTGTAACTCCGCCCGCCCCTGACATTCTTTCTAGTCTATTCCCCGCCCCTTTTCGTTCGGCGCAGTGGGTGAAGAGCATGATGGCGGATTTAGAGCAGGTGTGTGCTAATTATAGCAACGAGGAGGAGGAGGAGGAAAGCCCGGATCCAGGCACGTCCCGATCCAGAAGGAGACGTTTTAAGGTCACAAATATGTCCTTTGGGGAGATGTTGGAGATGGTCGACATCATGAGGAAGTCCGACTATGACGAAAAATATGGGCCTTACCCCCACCCCAACATCCGAAAGGCCAAAATCATAGCTAAAGTGGTCAAAAGCCTTCACAGGAATTTCGGGGTACGAAGATCTAAAGATCAGCTCAGGAAGCGGTGGTCGGACCTGAAGTTGAGAGAGCCAGAGCAGTACCGAAAGATCTGGAGAGTGCTGCAAAAGAGTAAGTAGTTGTGCTGTGTTCCTATTCTTTCTGTCTTTATTCCGTTCGTTCTGCTCCATATGCTTTGATTAATTGTAACGTTTAAAAGGGCAACTTTAATGTTCATGGGCCCATTATTCGTTCGTATCAAACATTTTTCTTTTGGCCTCTAGAACACCATTGTTTAGGCCATATGCATTTTCCCACATTTTTTTTGGGCCTACTTGGATGCCAAATATTTGTTTGTGTAGATGGGTTTGTTACTAGAATGAAATGCCAACTAGATTGTGTGTAAGGAGAGGACACTGAGCAGCTGTTTTCACATCTGGACACTGGAGCACTAGTGTGGGACCCCAGAACACCATTTATATTAGGGGGCCACACAGGTGCTCCAGTGTATACTATAGGGGGGTCTCCATCTGTGAAGCTTGTACTAAACAGGTAAAGTATTGCAGCTTGACAAAGGCCAATAAAAAATATACATCTTGGAACTCTGCTAAAATAGACAATTGTACCCCACTTCCAAGCAATGTTTCCTATTTCTAGTTCTGCCATCAAATATCTGTGCTAATTATACCATTTTTGTTTTACATAGGGGAGAAAAGACTCGGAGGACACCCCTCATCCGAGGAGACCACAGACCCCCCACCTATGGAAGAAGGTGAAATACCCCCAAACGAAGCTGAGCAGGAGGAAGAAGAAGATGTGGTGGAGATTGGCACCACAACAGGTGAGTGTCTGCGACCACAGGCTCAGGTAAACGAGATGGATGGTGGCAGATTTTTGAGACCTGTTTTTTTTTTTTTTTATCTCTTTTTAGGTGATCGTGAGGTTGTGGATCCCCAACGCTTTACTTCTGAAAGTGCCCAGATCCTGATCGGGGAGATCATGGGGTGTAATGCCGAACTGCAAAACATCCAGCAAAAAATCCATGATGTTATTAAAAAAATTAAATAACATCATTGATGTTTTGGGGCGAATTTAAACCCCACAAAATCACTTTTTGTATTGTGGTTCAATATTTTAAAATTTTTTGCAATGTTTAGAAAAGCCAAATTTGGAGGATGCACACAGTGTGCCAACATGTGCTATCTGCCATCACGGGAGATCAATGGACGCGTTTTGGGGGTGCAACCCCTTCCTCAATTATAAAGTCGCGTTGAGGAAGGGCTTGCTCCCCCAAAACACGTCCCTTGATCCCCCCTGATGGCAGATAGCACATGTTGACATTCGTAAATTGGTGTGCATCTTCCAAATTTGGCTTTTCCAGGGGTGATTTCCCCCCATCTGAACGCTAGATCAAACCCAGTTCCTAAATACTGATGTCTGATATAGCCTTCAGGTTTTACCTAATGTGAACTTTGTAAGTTCAAGTTTTTTTGCTTTCTTGTTGGTTTTACACAGGCCTGTTTTATCTGAAATGGATATTTCGATTTTTGATAATGCTACTGCAAAAATTGTTATACAACAAACATTTTTTTTTGTTTTAAAAACCTTTGGTAAATGCACATGTGATTGTGCAGGTATAAAAAAGTGGCTTACTCAAGAATGTGTGGATTATTGTCTCAACACTACAACACTTTTGAGGTGATGTAATAGCTGTTTTATGCAAAAATGGGGGTTATTTCCTAAGGGCAAATCCACTTTGCACTACAAGTGCAGGTTCAGTGCAGTTGCAAGTGCACTTGTAGTGAAATGTGTTTTTGCATTTAGTAAATAACAGCCAACAGTGCTTTGTATAAGGTTACCCAATCACGCCATTTTCTGCACTCAAAACATTTCTGTCAGGGTCAGCTAAAACAAACACAAGCAGTAAATGTCCACTAAGAATTTCTTTTGTTTTTTTATTATAAAAAGGCTTCACATATTGTCTGGCATATTGATAGCCCCCCTACCCGCAAAGAACTCCAGGTATCGTAACCGGACATCACGGGCACTCAGGGAGGGCAAGCCAGGACGGCCGCTTTCAAGCGCCGTCAGTGTTGTTGGATGTAGGATTCAGGAAAGAGATGGGTATAGTGTGTATGGGTTTGGCAAAGTCAGCAGATGGATGATTGAGGATAGAGAATTGGGATCAGCTGACTTAGCAGTTGGGGGAGGGAGGGTTACTAAAAATTATTTGGGGACACCACAAAAAAAAGCCTTTGCCACTCTGCCTGAATTTAAATCAAAAATAACATTACCAAACATTTTAGGGGGTGTTTGGGGTAAAGCACTACTATGGAGCTGATAAAATACATTGTTAAGTGACTACATGAGGTGAATATAGGGCAGGAGACACCATGCTGGGGAGGTTATTGAAGGTCAAATATGTATGAAGGACCTAAAATAATAATTGCATAAAAATCCAGCATGCATGAGGACAAAGGGGACATTCACAGCATATTACAATCATGGTAATTAAGGAATGAGGAAAGAAATACAATATATTAGCAAACATTCAATACAATAAAATGGGATATAAAAGGATAAAAATCTTACCTTCATATACTCCTTCTGCAGGACCTGGATGATGGCAGAACAGGTCTCTGGGATAATGATCCCCAGAGCCTGGGGGGAGATGCCTGTCGAGAACTTCAAGTCCTGCAGACTTCTCCCTGTGGCCAAATACCGCAAGGTAGCGACCAACCTCTGCTCCGGAGTGATGGCTTGCCTCATGCAGGTATCCTGCCTGCTGATATAGGGGGTCAGCGAAGCCAACAGACGGTGAAACACGGGGTCCGTCATCCTGAGAAAGTTCCTGAAATCATCAGGATTATTCTCACGGATCTCGCGGAGCAAAGGCATATGACAGAACTGGTCACGCTGAAGCAACCAATTCTTGGTCCATGAACTCCTCCTCACCCTGTTCATGGACTGGACTTGTGTCAAGGTCAGGACCCCAACACCAAGCCCCCACACAGCACGAACTCTACGAGGAGTACGCATACAAAACATGGCTAGAAAACGGTCGGCTGCTCAGAATGAAGTAACAGAACGCACTGAAGAACAGCAAGGCCTGTGAAGAGCGACCTGAAAAACAGCAACGAGCAGGCAAGATCACACAGAAAACTCTGATACGAACTGACTACACGCACTGAAGAGCAGATACAAACCCACAAGCACAAACTGAACGGCAGAAAACGATCTGAAAGCCACGAGTCTGAAAAAGCGCGAATCATCTCTCACCAAACTTTTACTAACACGAGATTAGCAAAAGGAGCCCAAAGGGTGCCGCGCTTGGTTCTGTACCGGCCTTTTCTAGTCTCGTCGTACGTGGTGTACGTGACCGCGTGGTTGGCGATCGGAAATTCCGACAACTTTGTGCGAACGTGTGTAGGCAAAACAAGTTTGAGCCAACATCCGTCGGAAAAAATCCTAGGATTTTGTTGTCGGAATGTCCGAACAAAGTCCGACCGTGTGTACGCCCTATTAGACCCGCTAGAGGCGGGCCCTAGCACTCTTTAAAACTCAAGCATGGTGGCTAACCCAAGGGCAAGCCTACTAACTGGAGGAGGTGCTGTTTCCTTGTGAAACGCAGACAACCAATGTAGTGTCATGCAAATAAATACATACGCAAACGGCTCTTCATATGCGTATGTGGCAAGAGTAAACGCCCTATGCCTCAATAGAAGCGTGCGTTCATGGAAGCATGAATTTCCTACAAAATGTTTAAGGCAAAAATATAAAAAGGTGTGCGCTGTATACACACATACCTATAGCATGTGCTGGGGAATGAGCATCTTGCAAGCCAGCATACGTCTCTGAATGTGTAATTTACACATCATGTATCCAGACAGGCACGTATTCTTATGTGAACATAAGCTAAATTAACATGCCTCGTTATGCAACCATGCAAATCTAGGCGATCATGCATTCTTATGCGATTCAGCATTTTTTATGCGATCAAACGTTTTATGCATTATAAGCACTACTGTGCGGACAAGTACCGTCGTGTGACCAAGGACTCTAGTGTGATCAAGCACCCCTGTGTGATCCAGCATTTTTTATGCAATCAAGCATTTTTATGCGATTTTTAGGCATTTTTGTAAAAACCAAGCTTCTCCGTGGTACCAAGTATCCTTGGGTAATCAAGGACTCTTGTGAGATCAAACACCCTTGTGCAATCCCGCATTTTTATGCAACCAAGCATTTTTATGCAATTTAGGCTTTTCTTGTGAAAGTAAGTCTTTCTGCTTGACCAAGCATCCTTGAGAAAACAAGGACTCTTGTGAGATCAAGCACTCTTGTGTGATCCCATATCTTTGTGCAAACAGGCACTCATGCGTTCTTAGGCAATTATGCGATTTTAGGCATTTATGCGATTTTAGGCATTTCTGCGCAAACAGGCACCTAAACGATCAAGCATCCTCATGCGACTATGCAAGTCCACTACAAACAGAAAACATGTATCTCTATATGAATAACATGTTCTGCCACATGCATCTTCTACAATCCAACTCATGTATTTATGCAAACATGTGGACTGATAAAAAAAAGGAAGTTATCCTCCGCTGACATGCGCTCCTGCACTCATGTAATCAGTTGCTTGTGTGTTAGCAACAATGTACACAGAACTGTGCATCTCAGCAGTTGTGCGTTTGGCTGGTTTGCAAGCAAGCACCTGCATGAGGACCTTGTGGAGGTTCTTCACCTCTTAGTAGCAATGGACGGACTGGGAAAGTACAAGAAACCTATGGGAATTTAAGAAAAAACCAAGGAGGAGACAGAGGCTTTGGCCGAGTAGGCTGAAGGTAAGTTATACGTAGCCTGAACCTCTGTAAACGATTGCAGCTACAATTTCAGAACTTGTGAGGCTTCTGATATCTCCACCTCATCAGATTGCACCTGTTCCCTGTCCCCTGAAGGCGATCTTCCATCATCAGACTGTTGATCCTTTTAAATGAGGATTTAAAGCAGGGCAAGGGAAACTACCCCAATTTCTGCTCTCTTGTTAAGATACTGCGATTAAAGCAGCTAAATTCTCCTGTAAACCACACATTGCAATACAAACAAACGTTGTCAAAAGACCTATTCAGGGCTGCAAAGTTGGAAGAGGCTGTAAGCCTGAGAGGGGCAATGGTTCATCCTGTGCAGCTGCCTCCAGTGTCTCAGGGGGGAATGTTATCCTACAGGTACGTCTAGAGCCCCCAGACCCAGATGGTGACTTCTTGGTACTCTTTTTACCTGCCCCTGAAACCCTTTTATGGGGAGACATAGTCCTAAGCTGACAAAAAGCAGAGGTACTATACAATTACATACACTGTTGTGCCTAGTCTTACAATAATAATAATGTTTGGTAGCCTGCACAACCTGATGCTGAGTAGGGATGAGCCGAACACCCCCCGGTTCGGTTCGCAGCAGAACATGCGAACAGGCAAAAAATTTGTTTGAACACGCAAACACCATTAAAGTCTATGGGACACGAATATGAATAATCAAAAGTGCTCATTTTAAAGGCTTATATGCAAGTTATAAGTTATTGTCATAAAAAGTGTTTGGGGACCTGGGTCCTGCCCCAGGGGACATGTATCAATGCAAAAAAAAAGTTTCAAAAACGGCCGTTTTTTTCGGGAGCAGTGATCCTAATGCTTAAAGTGAAACAATAAAAGTGAAATATTCCTTTAAATTTCGTACCTGGGGGTGTCTATAGTATGCCTGTAAAGTGGCACATGTTTCCTGTGTTTAGAACAGTCCAAGAGCAAAATGACATTTCTAAAGGAAAAAAAGTAATTTAAAACTACTCGCGGCTATAATGAATTGTCTATGGGAAAAATCAAAAGTGCTAATTTTAAGGATTAATATGCAAGTTATTATCATAAAAGTGTTTGGGGACCCGGGTCCTGCCCCAGGGGACATGTATCAATGCAAAAAAAGTTTTAAAAACGGCCGTTTTTTCGGGAGCAGTGATTTTAATAATGCTTAAAGTGAAACAATAAAAGTAAAATATTCCTTTAAATTATGTACCTGGGGGGTGTCTATAGTATGCCTGTAAAGTGGCGTATGTTTCCCGTGTTTATAAAAGTCCAAGAGAAAAATTACATTTCTAAAGGAAAAAAAAGTAATTTAAAAGTACTCTCGCTATAACGAATTGTCGGTCCCGGCAATACACATAAAAGTCATTGAAAAAAACGGCATGGGATTTCCCCACAGTCCATTACCAGGCCCTTTGAGTCTGGTATGAATATTAAGGGGAACTTCGAACCAAAATTAAAAAAAAAAAATTGCGTGGGGGTCCCCCCAAATTCCATACCAGGCCCTTTAGGTCTGGTACGGATTGTAAGGGGAACCCGGTGCCAAATTTTTTTAAAAAATGGCGTGGGGTCCCCCCAAAAATCCATACCAGACCCTTATCCGAGCACGCAACCTGGCAGGCCGCAGGAAAAGAGGGGGGGACGAGAGAGTGGCCCTCTCCTGAACTGTACCAGGCCAAATGCCGTCAACATGGGGAGGGTGCTTTGGGGTACCCCCTCAAAGCACCGTGACCCCAAGGACCTCATTCCCACAACCCTTACCCGATGGTTGTGGGGGTATGCGGGCGGGGGGCTTATCAGAATCTGGAAGCCCCCTTTAACAAGGGGACCCCAGATCCTAGCCCCCCTGTTTGAATTGGTAATGGGGTACATTGTAAGCCTACCATTTCACAAAAAAGTGTCAAAAATGTTAAAAAAGACAATAGCCGTTTTTTGACAATTCCTTTATTAATGTCTTCTTCTTTCCCCGCTTCTTCTTCCATCTCCTTCTGGTCTTCCTTCAGTTTTCTTCTTCTTCCTCCATCTTGTTCTTCCTCTGCTTCTTCTTCCGGTCCTCTGCTTCTTCCTCGGGTCTTCTCCTCCTGCAACTTTCTCCGGCTTCTCCTTCCCCGCTTCGTCCTCTGGACGATCCACCTCAATGGGAGTCTCCCGCAGTGTGACGCTTCTGTTCTTGTGACAGCTCTTATATAACTGAGGGCGGGGCCACCCGGTGACCCCGCCCCCCTCTGATGCACTGGGAATTCCCTATGGCTTTCCCTTGTCAGAGGGGGGTGGGGTCACCCGTTTACGTAAACATGTGGCCTGGTATGGTTCAGGAGGGGGGGCGCAGTCTCGTCCCCCCTCTTTTCCTGCGGCCTGCCAGGTTGCATGCTTGGATAAGAGTCTGGTATGGATTTTTAGGGGGACCCCCACGCCATTTTTTAAAAAATTTTGCCGTGGAGTTCCCCTTAAAATCCATACCAGACCCAATTTTGAGGGGGACACCCACGCCATTTTTTCTTAATATTGGTGCGGGGTTCCCCTTAATATCCATACCAGACCTGAAGGACCTGGTATGGAATTTGGGGGGACCCCCACGCAATTTTTTAAAAAAAATGTTCAAAGGGCCTGGTAATGAACTGTGGGGAAATCCCATGCCATTTTTTTCAATGACTTTTATGTGTATTGCCGGGACCGACCAATTTATTATAGCCAAGAGTACTTTTAAATGACTTTTTTCCTTTAGAAATGTCATTTTGCTCTTGGACTGTTCTAAACACTGGAAACATACGCCACTTTACAGGCATACTATACACACCCCCCAGGTACGAAATTTTAAAGGAATATTTCACCATTATTGTTTCACTTTAAGCATTATTAAAATCACTGCTCCCGAAAAATGGACGTTTTTAAAACTTTTTTTTTCATTGATACAGGTACATGACAATAACTTGCATATTAACCCTTAAAATTAGCACTTTTGATTTCTCCCATAGACTTTTAAAGGGTGTTCCACGGCTTTCAAATTTGCCGCGAACACCCCTAATTGTTCGCTATTCGGCGAATGGGCGAACAGCCAATGTTCGAGTCGAACTCATGTTAAACCCGAACATAAAGCTCATCCCTAATGCTGAGTAGGTGTCTAGGAATGCCTGTATCCGATCCACATGAGATGCTTACATGCCCACAGCTCTGTATCCTGCTGCTTACAGACCCCTGGCGACCTGAGTTTTAAAAACAAACGATTCGCGCCTGCTCATTGATTCGCCATGCATACCGCACGTGCACGGCGCTGGCAACCACACCTCCCTCCTTCCCCACCATTTCTGCCATAAAAGCACACCCCCTTCGCGTGGGCACAGGACCAACATGGGGGGAAGAAAGGAGATGACCGTGGGACTACGGTTGCGACTAGTTCCCATCCTGAAGATTCACCTAGTCAATTCTGAGGATGGGATCTAGCTTGCTCAATGTGAACTGGCTAGTTCCCATCCCACAGAATAACCTTTTTGTCCCCTAGTGGTCAGGTCATGTATAAGGATGGGAACTAGACTGTTCACTATGAAGGAGCTAGTTCCCATCCTGCAGATTCACCTAGTCAATTCTGAGGATGGGATCTAGCTTGCTCAATGTGTACTGGCTAGTTCTCATCCCACAGAATAACCTGTTTTCCCCCTAGAGGTCAGGTCATGTAGAAGGATGGGAACTAGACAGTTCACTATGAAGGAGCTAGTTTCCATCCTGCTCAATGACCTTTCTTCCTTATTACCATACAGGTCATATAGAGGGATGGGAACTAGACAGTTCACTATGAGGGAGCTAGTTCCCATCCCGCTAAATGACCTTTCTCATTCATTTATTGACAGACACAGCACTTCCTTATTCAGAACCACAGGGTTATATTGCCCCCTACAAGAGTGGGACACTAGGCAGAAAAAAAAAACTTGGCTACGCCCATGGGCAGTCCTGGGTGATATACACCCCCCTCTCTGCTATAGGCCTGCAGTTTTTTCTGCCTAGTCAGGAGTAAGGACCTAGTTCCCTGCTGGGATCTCTAGTCCTGGCAAATTTTATTTTTTTGTTTGTTGTTTTTTTTTCCTGGATTTTTTCCGGTGTCTGCAATCAACTGCAAGACTGGGCGACGGGCTGGACATTTGATCCAGTGATCTTCCCAGTCTGGCCATCGAGCGCATGATCTCCCTAGGTCGGCCGCGACATAGCCCCACTGGACGGGGGCTGGCCCTATGAGTTAAACGTCTTGCGAGGTTGCATACAACCAGGTCTCGGCTTTAGTCACAGTGTCTCTCATGGCCGACAGCCCCCCACTTCGGTGGCGATGAGGTTCTGTCTGGAGTGGTGCCCGCCTGGTCTTGGTATGGTGAGTAAATGTCCCCCCTCTCCCCTTGGTAGGTCTGCGGTAGACGCGGGCCCCTCCCTGGGTCAGTTGGTTTCCCTTCGCCCTTGCACCCTCTCTTCCTGGGGTGGATGGTCCCTGGAGGTCCCCTGGTAGCCCCCCTTTTCCCCTCCCTCCTCTATATGAAGTAGTGTGGTGCCATAATGGATCCTGGGGGATGGGGTTGAGTACTGGTGGGCAGGGGGTGCACGCCGCCAGGTGCAATGCTTACCGGGGAGAGGGGGAGGCACTGGGTGCTCCCGGGGATCCGGTGTCATGTGTAGCGTGTCCGGCGGCCATTTTTCCGTGGCCAGCGTCTTTTCTCCCTAGTGCCTGCTGACTTTTTATGGGTGGCGGCCATGTTTGTGTAGCTCGGTGGCCATGATTTGGTGTTTTTTGTGCCCAGACGGCGTTTTTAGCATGCGGAAGCTTCTCCTTTTAACCCAGTGCTGGCTCCTGTGTTATCCTCTTCCTCGGATGCCACGTGTGTGCGAGTCTACACCAGAGGCAGCAAGCGCTATGCCAGTGGGGTGGTGAGTCTGGTGGGGTCCCTTCCTCTCTCTGCTGCAGGCTGTGGGGTGTCCTGGTGTTCTGGTACCACTACCGGCGTGGGGGGTGTCCCTTTACAGTGGTCGCTCTTGGTGTGTGGGGTCTCTTCTTCCCCTGTCGAGTCTCAGGAGCATGTTTCCCCACCTGACCCCCTATCAGAGGCTGCAGGTCCTTCTGGGTCACAGCCATCCGTTGACGCATTGACGGTGGCCCTGGAGTCCTTTGTGTCCCGGGTGGAGGTGGCTCTAGGGCAGCAGACTAGCAAGAAGCGCCCCCCGCCTTCCCCTGCTTCATCTGTTTTGTCAGATCATAAAATGGGACAAATGTCCAGGGTCTCTGGACAGTCAGATTCGGCTGAGCCAAGGAACCAAACGGTCCCTCATCTGGTGGCTTCGTTCCCCGGCTCTTCGGCAGGGGAAATCCTTTCTCCCTCTGTACTCGACGCTGGTCACCAACGATGCCAGTCTGTACGGGTGGGGAGGAGTCCTGAGCCTGAGCTCGGCTCAGGGTTGCTGGATGCTGTAGGAATCCAGGCTACCTAACAACATCTTGGAACTCCTGGCGATCAGACTCTGTCTGGATCATTGGATGGATCGACTTCAGGCACTCCTGATATGGATCGTTGGACAATGCCACGGCGGTGGCCTATGTCTACCACCAGGGAGGAACAAGGAGTGTGTTAGCGGGCCTGGAAGTAGCAGGCATTCTCCGGTGGGCAGAGAGTTTCGTCCTGGCCATCTCTGCCGTCCACATTCCGGGGGTGGACAACTGGCAGGTGGATTACCTCAGTCAACAAGTGTTGGGCCAAGGGCAGTGGTCCCTTCACCAGGAGGTATTTCAATACAAATGTCTGCGTTGGGGCTCTCCAGAGGTAGATCTGATGGCATCCCGGGTCAACGGGAAGGTGCAGAGGTTTGTGGCCAGGTCTCTGGACCCTCTGGTGGACTGGGGCCAGTATCGTCTGATCTACGCCTTTCCTCCTCTCAAGTGTCTGCCTCGGCTATTACACAGGATCGAGGCCAAAGGAATTCTGGTCATTCTAGTGGCCCCCGGACTGGCCTCATCAGTCCTGGTATGCCGACCTGGTGCGTCTGCTCGCAGACGCCCCCTGGCGGCTGCCTCTAGGGGAGGATCTGCTATCCCAAGGGCCAATCTTCCACCCTGCTTTACCATCGCTGGCTTTAACTGCCTGGCTGTTGAAAGCCAGGTGCTGAAGGATAGAGGCTTACCTGCATCTGTGATTCTGACACTTCTCAAAGCTAGAAAGTTTACTTCCAGGAAGATACATCATCGGACGCGGAAAGCGTACATTTCATGGTGTGAGTCAGTGGGGTTTCACCCACATACCTTTTACGGTGGCTCGGATAATTTGGCCTTGAGTACCATCAAGGGCCAGGTGTCGGCTTTGGCGTTTTTTTTTTTTTTTGGCGGTTTTCTTTCAACGCCCCCTGGCTTCGCATTCCCTGGTGCGTACCTTCATTCAGGGGGTGCAACATGTGGTTCTACTGGTGTGATCTCCCTTGCCACCATGGGACTTGAATCTGGTACTTTCGGTTCTACAGAAGCCTCCGTTTGAAAATATTTGAGAAATTCCCATGCTCACTCTGTTACAGAAGGTGGCCTTCTTGGTGGCTATCCTGTTGCACGCCTTACCTGGTGATTCATAAGGACAAGGTGGTTCTTCGTCCTGATCCTTCCAAAAGTTTTTTCTGTTTTTCATTTAAATGAAGACATTGTGTTGCCTTCCCTATATCCCAGGCCACAACATCCGAGGGAATTTGCCATACACACCTTAGATGTGGTTTGGGCGATCAGGGTGTATTTGGCGGCCACTGAGTCCTTTTGGAGGTCAGACTCGGACGGGCCAAAGAAGGGGCTGTCTGCTTCCTCGGTGACCATTTCTAGATGGATCAGACAGACGGTGACTCAGTCCTATTCTATCAGTGGTCGGGTTTCTCCCTTCCCGTGAAAGCGCACTCTACTCGGGTGCTGAGTGCCTCCTGGGCCTTCCGTCATCAGGCGTCAGTAATGCAAGTGTGCAAGGCGGCCACCTGGTCGTCGGTGCACACTTTCACATAATTTTACAAAGTGGATGTGCTGGCATCTGCGGATGCCTCTTTTGGCCGCAAGGTTCTGCAGACTGCGGTCTAGAGGGTTTTTCCCTCATGAACGGGTTTTCTTGCTGTTCAAGTTGGGCTCCAGTTGTTCTCATTGAGCTCCAGATTGTCTGGTTGGCTGCCCCGCCCCTCATGTTTGGCACAGCTTTGGGACATCCATATGGTTCGGAATAAGGAAGCACTGTGTCTGTCAATGAACGAATGAGAAAATAGGATTTTTGACTTACCGTAAAATCCATTTCTCTGAGCTCATTGACAGACACAGCACCCATCCCTCTATGGGGTTTTTAATGCTTCTGACATAGCTTATGACAAAACTGAAGGCCTATAGCAGAGAGAGGGGTGTATATCACCTAGGACTGCCCATGGCCATAGCCAAGTCTTTTTTTTCTGCCTAGTGTCCTATTCTTGTAGGGGGCGATATAACCCTATGGTTCTGAATAAGGAAGCGCTGTGTCTGTCAATGAACTCAGAGAAATGGTTTTAACGGTAAGTCAAAAATCCTATTTTCTTCATTATTACCATACAGGTCTTACAGAGGGATGGGAACTAGACAGTTCACTATGAAGGAGCTAGTTCCCATCCCGCTAAATTACCTTTCTTCATTATTACCATACAGGTCATGTATAAGGATAGGAACTAGACAGTTCACTATGAAGGAGCTAGTTCCCATCCCGCTAAATTACCTTTCTTCATTATTACCATACAGGTCATGTATAAGGATGGGAACTAGACAGTTCACTATGAAGGAGTTACTTCCCATGCCACTAAATGACCTTTCTTCATTTTTAATATACAGGTCATATAAAGGGATGGGAACTGGTTGCGACTAGTTCCCATCCCGCAGATGGCCCTTGTCCTTTCCGAGGATGGAATCTAGCTTGCTCAGTGTGAGCCAGCTAGTACCCATCCCTCAGATGGACTTTTTTTGCCCCCTAGTGTTCAGGCCCTTTATAGGGATGGAAACTAGACAGTTCACAATGAAACAGCTAGATCCTATCCTGCTAAAGGACCTTTCTGCGTTAAAGCGGAGTTACAGGCAAAAATCGAACTCTGAAACAAAAGCACACTCCACCCCCCTCGTTTTTGGATATTTATCTTTTTTCATACCTTTTTGGTATGATTTCAGGATTTTTGTCCCATGGCCCTGCAGTGAGGTACGTCACCTCCACATTTTTTTGGTGCCCTCCCCCCCTTGGGACCTGTGTGTGTCCCAGAATAGGACGGGTCCATTCAGAAAGTGGCGCACGACTCGTGTATGCACAGTAGGAAACAGGCTATGAAGACACAAGGCTTCACTTCCTGTATCCCTTAGTAAGGATGTTGGCGCCTGCACCCGGAGCCTATAGACGGATCGGCTTTGGGTGCTGACATCTCAGGCTCCCTGGACAGGTAAGTGTCCTTACATTAAAAATCAGCAGCTACAGTATTTGTAGCTGCTGACTCTCCCCCCCCCCCCCCCAGGCTGTAACTCTGCTTTAAGTCAAAACAGGTACTTTATGAGGATGGGAACTAGTCCATTCACAATGAAACAGCTAGAGCCCATCCTGCTAAAGGACCTTTCTGTATTACTTCAATATCCTTTATGAGGATAAGAACTAGACAGTTCACAACAAAACAGTTAGATCCCATCCTGTTAAAGGACCTTTCTGGGGGATCCTCAAGAACACTGTGCATAGGTGTGCGCAGCCTATTGCATTAGGGTGTGCACCCCAAAGCTCTAACACACTGAAAGTGTGTGTGTATAAATATATAGGGCAGTAGGGCAATGGACAGCATCGGTAGAGCAGTGGACTATGTCAGTAGTTTATTTATTACATTTCATTTTTATTATTGTTTTTTACAATCTTTTTAGGGGCCCCATTGGGGGCTTTGGTGAAATATCAGGGGTCTAAACAGGCCCCTGATGTTTCATTTTGAGATAAAGGGACTGGGGACAGAGATTCCCCAGTCCATTACTCTGCAGCCAAGCAGCAGGGGTAATCTGCCCAGCACAGGGTGATTAGGGTGTGCCCATGCACACACCTATGACACTGTGCATGGTGTTGAGGTGAGTACGTGTTTGGGATGTGCACTAGATTCACGCGATGAAAACATTCCTGGCAGTGGGTTTACTAAATATTATGTGCAATAAAGGATTGTCTTGCCGGTACAATTTGAAATGTAAAAAGTGAAGGGTGTAACTGTGACAAAAGGTAGAGACAGCTTGATTTTACGGAAATAACGTTTATTTGAGAATATACATACACACATAGGATCATTTTATTGCATTGTAGTGATTTATAAAGTTTTCCACTTTTCACTGATCTCATTCTTGTTTCTTTTTGTCTTTAACTTCTTAACCTGGGAAATGTATATTTGAAAAAAATGAACTTCCTCCTGTGCCTTTGGGGGAAATATATCACACAATAAGAAGTTGTTTCCTTAACAATAGGTTCAATCTGTGCACATTTCACACAGAGGTATGTTTGATGTTACTTATTCACTCTATAAGGCCTCATGCAGACAGGGCGTTTGAAAAAGTGAACTGCAAAGCAATTACCAACGCCAGCAAAAGGCGGCTGTAAAGATATGCTTTTAGTAGCTTTTTGCATTGGCGTTGTGACAGACCTAGCTAGGACAGAGGCTTTTGGAAAGGACTGAATGCTGGCCTCTTGCCTTCTGATTATGGGCCCTGGATTTTAAGGGAACAATACTCTTTGCGAGGTGTATGCCTGGGGACCCTGAAGTAATGTTACTTTGGATTCAAGTCCATGTCCCCCCAAAACACAAAATTCTGGGAACCCTGTATGTACCATATTATAAATAGTGACTGCTTCACAATGTTGTGTGTTTTCTCATGCTGGAGGATTCCTCCAGCAGCCCCCTGCTAAGACTGTTTACTAATGAGAAGTTAAACACACCTGACCTGTGTGTCCATTGTCATTGGACAGTTTAACCCGCCCTCTTTATTAAGGGTGGGGGGAAAAGAGTCTCTGAGTTATTTTATCTGTTGTATCCATGTGTGATAATAAAAGAGTTTGTTGTTTGCCACTCTACACTGGTGTTGTCTGGAGACTGGGTGAGCTAATGGGTCTTGGATAGTGATAAGACAGAAATAAATGCTGGACAGCGGCACTCGTAGGTTTGCCTCATTTATTCAGAAGATTAACATCAAAATCGAAATAACAGCAGACAGGAGAAGAGCTGACGTTTCGCACTAACGTTAGTGCTTACTCTCATAGCTGACAATCACACAATGGTAAATCGAATAAATACTAGTTCTTGGTGTTAAAAACATGTGACTACGGGGGCGTGGCCAGCAGCCGAGGTGAATGGCCGCAGTGTGAGAGAGCTCTGTCATCCGCGGGCATACCGGAGCTCATAGAGCGACTCCTGAGCCTCAAAAAGCGGCGATTTTCACCCACAACAGGTCGGGCACACCCTGGGATCAGGTCCAAGAAAAGAAAAGACACCGGGAAGATTATCAGAATGACGGACTTTTACACGCTTCCCCGCAGCACACAGGCCCAAGATGGCGCCGGTAAGCATAACGGAGGAGAGCGTGGCAGGCTCTCTAGCTATAACAACAACACACACCGCTCCATGCCTCACCCTCACAAGGGGCATAAGGGGAAGTACACTATCTCCCAGTCATCCTCCGCATCATCTAGCCCAGTCAAGGCTAAACAACAACACATGCAGGGAAATAACATGGCTGAAGAAGAAACAGACACTTCTCTTAATGACACCAGGGAGCTCCAGGACTCCATCTTGGAATTTCCTACTAAAAATCAGCCGGTAATTGACACAACATTGAAGGACATGCTAGTGTCCCTCCGCAGTACCTTACATGCGGACATATTAACCCTCACCAGTCACTTTAAAACAGAAATCAAGGCTGTCAACAACAGGGTTACCCATATTGAACACAAAATGGGAGAATTTGCTGGTGCCATCAATGAAGTGATTGATGCTCATAATGAGAAAGAGGACGAAATACACCAATTAAAGTCCAAGATGGCCGACCTCGAAGATCGTTCGAGAAGAAATAACGTCAAAATCAGGGGAATACCCGAATCGATAAAACCACCAGATCTGAACGCCTATTTCCAAAACATCCTACAAGAAATGCTTCCTGATGCTTCAGTGACAGATCTCTCTATCGACAGGATCCATAGACTGCCGAAACCTAAAAATATTCCTGATCATCTGCCAAGAGATACAATTGCAAGGATTCACTTCTACCAAACTAAAGAGAAATTCCTTCAATGTATGAGAAATCCTGATAACGCATTGCCATGCATCCAAGGCCTTTCCTTCTTTAATGATTTATCGGCATACACAATGCAAAGACGGAAGAATTTGGCCACCATCACCAAACCACTGAGAAACCACCATATTACCTACAGATGGGCCTATCCTGCAAAACTGCTCATTACAAAAGACGGGAAAACGTTCCCTATCCAGTCAGTGGAAGATGGTATATGGCTACTGAAGGAATGGGACATCTTAGACAAGACAGAGGATCTACCTTCAAGTGCCTCATCACCCCGTCCACAATCTCCCACCTGGCCACAAGATGCAATTGACTGAGGCTAAAGCTATAAATAACCACTATTACACAAAGTTGTGCTCTGGTGCACCCGTGGAACTTTATTTGGTTCTCTTTTCGCTCCTAAGCAGTTACGGGATAATATCCCAACAGATTCAGTTGAATCGTTACAATTTTTTACTGACTTTTCTTTTCTATAATTTTAATTGGAGATTTTTCGTTTTTGTTGTATTAATCTCTGAGACATTACCTAAACTGCTTAACAACATCTGGACTCTGGTTCACTATTAAAATACTTCTTCTACAAGGAATCCTACCTCAGTTTTCAGCTTAACAAGGATACTATTCCTGGGAACTGTACTTTATTCATTCCTCCAGATCAACAACATGGGGTTTAAAATTTCCTCGTTTAATGTTCGCGGACTGAACAGCCCACAAAAAAGGTCAATGCTTTGGAAAGAAGCTCGACTTCTGCAAAGTGACATTCTTTGTCTTCAAGAGACTCATTTCTCTGTATCCAAGCCTCTGAAATTCTTCCACCAGAACTTTCCAACAATTATTTGTTCCAATGCTCCAAAGAAGAAGAGGGGGAGTAGCTATTCTCATCAAAGACACCATTTCTTTTCGTCAAATCTACAAGGATGTAGATGACATGGGTAGATTTATTATACTGGTTGGTGAGGTAAACAACACAGTATACACTATAGTAAATGTTTATTTACCCAATGTGAAACAAATCTCATTTTTGAACAAAATTTGGAAACGAGTACGTGCAGTGCAAAAGGGGTACACCATAATTTGTGGAGATTTCAACGCTATACCAAACAAAATTTTTGATGTCTCCCGCCGAGACCCCAAAAAGTCGGGAAAGAGTGACCCTTTCGCGCTTCATGGCCTCAGAAAGTCTACACGACGTGTGGCGATGTCAACACTCGACTGAGCGGGATTATTCCTACTTCTCGAGTGTGCATCACACATATTCAAGAATTGATTTCTTCTTGGTGGATAAGTTTCTGCTGCAGAACATTAGTTTGTCTACCGTACACAATATCACGTGGTCAGATCACGCTCCGGTCTCTATTACAGTGGAGGGATCTCGCACTGAGACAAGGGCAAACAGATGGAAAAAAGATACCTTTCTTTACACACATCCAGACCATAAACATAAAATTACTAAAGAACTGCAAGAATTCTTCAATACTAATGCCGGCTCGGTGCCAGATCCCTTCACAATTTGGAACTGTCATAAAGCTTACATAAGAGGTATCCTCATGAAAATGAGCAGTGTAGCTAAAAAGCAAAGAAATAAACAATTAAATGATCTACTCCTTCAGATAAAAAAACCTAGAATCGGTAAATAAAAAAGCCCCAGACCCCACCACCAGCTCACAACTAGATAAAACCAGACATGATCTTAGATTGTTACTTATCTCCCAACACAAACATACGGTTCAAAAATGGAAAGCACAATACTATAGCCATGGTAACAGAGCAGGCAAACTACTAGCAAATCAAGTAAAGGAAAAAACCATTAAACAAAAAATTCCATTTATTTCACACCCGAATACAGGCATCAGACTATCCAATCCAAAAGATATTGCTAATGCTTTCAGGGACTACTACAATAATCTCTATAACCTTAAAGACGACACTACAACCTACCAACCATCACCTGAGTTAATTCAGACGTTCCTGGACTCTATATCAATGCCCAAACTAAATTTAGACCATTTGCAAGCTATCAATGCACCAATCTCTATATCTGAACTAAATAAAACAATATTATCTCTCCCTAATAACAAATCCCCAGGCCCAGACGGTTTTTCGTCAGAATACTATCGGACATTCCAATCCATACTAGGCCCACACTTATTAAATGTATACGCTTCAGCTATATCTACATCTTCATTCCCTTCAGAAATGTTAACAGCCACAATTGTGACTTTACCCAAACCTGGGAAATCACCTGACACTCCACAAAACTTCAGGCCTATATCATTACTAAACGTAGACCTGAAGATTTACGCAAAGATACTAGCCAACAGATTGGCACAATTTCTACCCACCTTGGTTAAACATGACCAGGTTGGGTTTATCCCTGGCCGCCAGGCACCAGACGCAACACGACGAATTATTAACTTAATTCATGCAGCGGAATCCTCGGGCACTCCTTCTCTGCTTCTTTCATTAGATGCAGAGAAGGCCTTTGATAGGATCCACTGGGGATATCTGAAACTCGTTTTGGACAAATTTGGCATCAAGGGAAATATAAATTCGGCCATTTTAGCACTATGTACTAATCCCTCTGCAATGGTATACACAGAAGGAATGTTCTCGGACAGCTTCAATATTACTAACGGGACAAGGCAGGGCTGCCCCCTATCCCCCCTCATTTTTGCTTTATTAATGGAACCCCTGGCCGAAAAAATTAGATCACACCCAGAAATTTCTGGTATCACAATCTCCAAACAAGCACACACTATTTCCCTCTTCGCAGACGATGTGATTTTATCTCTATCCAATCCCAACACCTCCTTACAAACAGTACACAATATTTTGAACCATTTTAATCAAATTTCATACTACAAAGTTAACGCATAGAAATCCAATCTACTTGCCATAAACATAAAAAAAAAACTCCGCAAATCCCTACAATTATGCTTTCCGTATCCATGGGCTGACAAAACGATCCAATACTTAGGGATAAAATTAATGACAACCAGCAGCAATCTATTTAAAGTGAACTTGGTTCCATTCATTACCTCTATCCAACCAGAACTAACTAGATTAAAGTCCTTTTGTTTGTCCTGGATGGGAAGACTGGCGGCATACAAAATGCTTATTTTACCAAAAATACTGTACTACTTTAGAGCTCTCCCGATCTCTATACCAGCAACATTTTTTACAACAGCCCAGTCACAGCTACATAAATTTGTATGGGCAGACAAAAAACCGAGATGCTCTCAATCCTCTCTTTCGAGGCATAGAAAGGCAGGGGGAATGGGACTCCCAATCTTAAGAGACTATTTCGCTGCTAGCATACTGGACCAAACAAAATATTGGTTTCAAAACCATTCCTCTAAGAACAAGAACAAGCCTGGTTGAACCCTAACTCCCTGCAATCCACATTGCTAGCAAACTCTTTCTCAAATACTCACCTCAAATCTAAGTACCCCACTATACAACTAGTACTAGACACATGGAAGAAATTCTGTTCCCAAATAAGACAACACAGACCTCACAGAAATCCCTATTCCTCTGAATGCGCTTTGCACACATATTAAAGACCTACAAACATCTCAGTGGGAACATAAAGGAATGACCTTAATCTCGGATATGTTTGACCGAGAAAGAATCATTCCCTTCAACGCACTAGCCCAAAACTATTCTCTTCCTACCTCTGATTACTACATGTACATAAGAATCTCAACATTCTTGAAAGCTCACCAGCTGCAACCCATTAGAATTCCACATAAGGCATGGGCATACTGGAATGACAAATCTACATCAAAGAAAGGAATTTCCTTATTCTACACCTTAATACAACAAAAAGATGAATACATTAAACTGCCAGCACACCAAAAATGGGAGTCAGAACTCTCCACGTCATTTTCAGAAAAACAATGGCAGGAAGCTATTAAATCTAACAACTGCTACACAAGATCCACATCACATTGGGAGACAGCCCAAAAACTACTACTTCGATGGTACTATACCCCCTACCTAACTGCAAAATTCTCCAACAGCAGCTCTAATGAATGTTGGCGAGGTTGCGGCAAAGTAGGAACTCTTCTTCACATGATCTGGGAATGTCCAAACCTTTGGAGTTTCTGGAGAGCAATATTTAGATTAATATCACAAATTACAGGTTTCATTAGGGAAGGTGAAGCAGAACTAGCCATTTTTTTTCTAAATATGCAATGGGGAGCCAGAGTCCCTACCTTCTTTATCAATAAAGTTTTCTTTTCTTTTAATATTTAGTTTAAGATATATACTCTCCAATTCATTACATTGTTTGAAAGTATAGATGTTGGATCATAATTAATCTACGATTGTTTGAACATATGCTGCGGTTTGAATGTAAGAAAAAAATATGGAGATGTATCAATGACCCTGTAGAATCGTTATGTCATTTATGAAAATACCTTGTATGGTATAATATTGTGAATTGTTTTTTTTTGGAAAACCTTTAATAAAAAGATATTTGAAGAAAAAAAAAACAAAAAAAAAAACCATGTGACTACGTGATTGATTAAGAGAAGATTCAAAATCTTAATGAGCACAGGTGTAGGGAAGTTCCATGACTGGCTGTCATGGACAACACCTTTTAATGAAAACAAACTGAGCGATTTCACAAGATCAATTGTGATTGAAATGAATGGAAAAAGATATAAAAACATATGGTGAAAAAATATATATAAATGAAAAAATAAAAATAAAAGTAAAAATAAAAAGATGTAAATGAAAAAAGGCTATATGTGTATATATATGAAAAAGGAAAAGAAAAAAACTGTGAAAAATGTGATGACATGGAAAGTAAAAATTTTTTTTATATATATATATATATATATATATATATATATATATATATATATATATATATATAGAAAAAAAATGAAATTAATTCATGTAAGAACATGTATATCAAATAAATAATGAAAAAGTGCATGTGTAGATAAAGAACATGATATAAATAAGGGAAGCTGTTGACGTATAATAAATATATGTGCTACGTGTGGAGTACTACCAATAATCTTAAGTGTAATCAAATGAATGAATAAAACGAAAACGTAACAATAAATATGGTACATGTGAAAAAATGTGTGAACGTGAAAATGCGGTGAGAAGAAATGTAAAGATAAATAAATACATTGGTGTGTACATTGATGGTGTATGTAAATGTAGCAATCGCTGTTATACACAAGAAAGTAAAAAGATAGATTAACAATGTGTCTGTCTATAAACATTAAAAGCGGACCCTGTATCAACACAATTTGCAATAAGTGTCAGAATTCGATTATAAGTTTTACAAACATATTGATGAATAAAACAACATAAAATATTGCACTTTGAAAATGTATACACATATGTCTAAATAAAAAAAAATATATATAAGCATTAAAGTGGAGGGCCACCCTGAAAAAAAAAAAATCACCAAAAATCCTAAAAAAAAAATAAAAATAAAAAAAACCATTTGAAAAAAAAAAAAAAAAAGTTTAAACTTACCTAAACCCTTGTTGCTAGGCAGTCTTCCTAATCTGCCTCTTCCGCAGTGTGTTCTGCTCCTTGGTGAGCAGCCCCGTTGTCTTCTGGGAACTGTGTTTGTTCCCAGAACACCACGGGGCCATTCACAGAACGGAGTGCCGCTCGCGCGTGCACAGTGGGAAACTGGCAGTGAAGCCGCAAGGTTCCACTGCCTGTTTCCCTTACTTAGGATGGCTTTAAAATTTTTTTTTTTTTTGGACGGAATCCCGCTTTAAATGGACATCTCAGAACCCGAAAGATGATGTGAAGATGAAAGGCCCCCTTACATAGATCCTCACTTTTATGTATAAATGGTGTAGTTTGTCAATGCAAACAAGAAACCGTCACTAGAAAAAGATTAGGGGGAAAGGGTGGAAGAAAGAAAATGTCTAAAAACCGGGAGAAAAAAAAAAAGTGTGCAAACAATATGTTAAAATCAATATATACAGTGTATATATACACAAATACAATACTAACAGCAGAATTCCCAATTCTAATATAGTCTATTTCTCACATGTGCATATAGGTACTTGAATTGGAGGCACCTTTGTCCTTTAAGGATGAATATGCATCTCAAAATTTTATATATATCTATATCTATATGTTGGCCATAGAACAACGGCCCAATGTAAAACCAAATGAAAAAAGGACAGGTACACTGTTATGGTAGCGGTGGACAAGGACGAACTACAGATAACGTGTGTTTATGTATATTCAATAGTTTTTAGATTAAAGACACTTCTATCTCTCAAGGAAGGATCTATGTCATAAGAATACATATGTACATATCCCTTGGCCATCAAACGATGGCCCGATGTAAAACGGGAGGATAAAGGAAAAGATAGGGAACACCATAATGGTAGCAGTGAACGAAGTGATCGACCTCGTAATAGACTGCTAAACATAACAGCGTCATATTACTATATATATATATATATATATATATATATATATATATATATATATATATATATATATATATATATATATATATATATATATATATCGGCCGATGGTGATCTAAAGTTGAGACTTATCCTATATACAGTACATGTTACAATCCTGATGAATCAAGCAGAAATTCCATTCTAAAGAAAGGGTGTGAATATAAATAAGAGAAAGAGCAAAAACAGGAAACAAGAGATCCAGGCAAGGGCAGACCACAATAGTGGTTGTAACCTAAGAAGTGTAGATCTTGACAGACCGATTTGGTGTAGATCGGACTATGTGAGTCAAATGAAGATGGCTAATCATTAAGGAGGACACGAGTAGGATAATGAATGAGGACAATGGGAACAATCTAATAGGGTAAAGCATAATGAATCTAGTACAGAAACAATGAATTAAATTAATTGAATGAAGGACACAATTTTGTATATACATATACATACATATGAAGGAAAAACCAAACCCTGTACATAATGTATATGTAGTATATTTATGAAAGTTAGATCAATCGTAATAGTGGGAAACGTCCCACTCAAAATTGAGCCCGAACGGAATTCTAGTATGAAGGGAAAAGATCCAGAATACTTCACGTTTGAAAAGCATCCTGAATCTATCACCTCCTCTTTTTGGTGTGACATTTTTTTTCAATACCCTGTATAGAGAGACTAGAAGTGTCTTTAAAATGGATGGAATTCCAATGTTTGGCAAGGTTAGTAGGTCTGTTTTTTTTCTATATCGAATAAATGATCATATAGCCGATCCTTTAATCGGCGTGTGGTGCGACCTACATATTGAATCTGACAAACGTCACATGTAATCAAATAAACCAAGAATCGGGTATTACAATTAATGAACGACAATATGTCGAAGATTTTGCCATTAGTGCAGGATCGTACTTGTTTGTCTTTCTTGATATGGTGACAATAATTGCACCCCCTAATGCCGCACTTAAAGTTCCCCTTAAAATTGCTGTGGGGAAAGAGGGAGGGGGGATTCCTCCAGCAGCCCCCTGCTAAGACTGTTTACTGATGAGAAGTTAAACACACCTGACCTGTGTGTCCATTGTCATCGTACAGTTTAACCCGCCCTCTTTTCCAAGGGTGGGGGGAAAAGAGTCTCTGAGTTATTTTATATGTTGTGTCCATGTGTGATAATAAATGAGTTTGTTGTTTGCCACTCTACACTGGCGTTGTCTGGAGACTGGGTGAGCTAAGGGGTCTTGGATAGTGCTGGTTCTGGACAGAGGAAGCATTTACAGCGGACAGACTCATCTTGAGTACGGGGGTCCGTCACAGCCGTTAATTCCTATTTACCCACACTAGCTTTAAGCAGCGTTTCACTGCCTCTATTTAGAATCAGTGGTTCCCTATGAGTGCCCATTGATTTGAATAGAAATCGCACCACAAGTCGGATCGTGATGATCCAACTTGCCGTGCAGTTTGTGCGCTAAGGATCTTGAAGGGGAACCCTCGCCAAAATAAAAAAAAAACTGGCATGGGGTCCTGCCCAATATCCATACCAGACCCTTATCCGAGCATGCAGCCCAGCAGGTCAGGAAAGGAGGTGGGGGGGGGAACGGACGAGTGACCATACCAGGCCCCACGCTCTGAACATGGGGGGTGGCTGTTTTGGGGCAGGGGAGCTCTGTGCCCCCACTCCAAAGCACCTTGTCCCCATGTTGATGGGGAAAAGGGCCTCTTCCCAACAACCCTGGGTGGTGGTTATTGGGGTTTGCAGGCGGGGGGCTTACCCCAACATCTGGAAGATTCTGAAACCCCCCCACCCTAAGTGAATGAGTATTGGGTACATTGTACCCCTACCCATTCATCCCCAAAAGTGTCAAAAATTAAAACAGTACACAAGTTTTTGAAAAACTTGACAAAAAGAAAGAGTGACAGTGTAAATGAGACATACTGTGTGTAAGGGGGAGAGAGAGAGAGAGAGAGACACACTGGGGGTTATTCACTAAAACTAGAGCAGGCAAAATGTAGTGCAACTCTGCATAGAAAACAATCAGCATCCAGGTTTTATTGCCAAAGCTTAATTAAACAAGCTGAAATTAGAAGCTGATTGGCTACCATACACAGCTGCACCAGATTCTAAGTGCACCAGTTTTAGTATATCTCCCCCACTGTGTGTAAAGGGGGGGGGGGGAGAGAGAGAGAGAGACACGCCGTGTGTAAAGGGGGAGAGAGAGAAGGACACTGTGTGTAAAATGGAGAGAGACACACACGCCGTGTGTAAGGGGGGAAAGAGAGACACACACACACACACACACACACACACACACACACACACACTGTGTATAAGGGGGGAAAGAGAGACACACACACGCCGTGTGTAAGGGGGAGAGAGAGACACACTCCGTGTGTAACGGGGGGGGAGAGAGAGAGAGACACACACACACACACACGTCGTGTGTAAGGGGGGAGAGACACACACGCCCTGCGTAAGGGGAGAGAGAGAGATACACACACGCCGTGTGTAAGGGGGGAGAGAGAGACACACACACGCCGTGTGTAAGGCGGGGGAGAGAGAGACACACACACGCCGTGTGTAAGGGGGGGAGAGAGAGACACACACACACACGTCGTGTGTAAGGGGAGAGAGACACACACGTCGTGTGTAAGGGGAGAGAGACACACACGTCGTGTGTAAGGGGAGAGAGACACACACGCCCTGCGTAAGGGGGGAGAGAGAGATACACACACGCCGTGCGTAAGGGGGGAGAGAGAGACACACACACGCCGTGTGTAAGGGGGGGGAGACACACATACGCCGTGTGTAAGGGGGGGGGAGACACACACACACGCCGTGTGTAAGGGGGGGAGACACACACACACGCCGTGTGTAAGGGGGGGGGAGACACACACACACGCCGTGTGTAAGGGGGGGGGAGACACACACACACGCCGTGTGTAAGGGGGGGGAGACACACACACACGCCGTGTGTAAGGGGGGGGAGACACACACACACGCCGTGTGTAAGGGGGGGGGAGACACACACACACGCCGTGTGTAAGGGGGGGGGAGACACACACACACGCCGTGTGTAAGGGGGGGGAGACACACACACACGCCGTGTGTAAGGGGGGGGAGACACACACACACGCCGTGTGTAAGGGGGGGGAGACACACACACACGCCGTGTGTAAGGGGGGGAGACACACACACACGCGGTGTGTAAGGGGGGGAGACACACACGCGTGTGTAAGGGGGGGAGACACACACACACGCCGTGTGTAAGGGGGGGGAGACACACACACACGCCGTGTGTAAGGGGGGGGAGACACACACACACGCCGTGTGTAAGGGGGGGGAGACACACACACACGCCGTGTGTAAGGGGGGGGAGACACACACACACGCCGTGTGTAAGGGGGGGGAGACACACACACACGCCGTGTGTAAGGGGGGGGAGACACACACACACGCCGTGTGTAAGGGGGGGGAGACACACACACACGCCGTGTGTAAGGGGGGGGAGACACACACACACGCCGTGTGTAAGGGGGGGGGAGACACACACACACGCCGTGTGTAGGGGGGGGGAGACACACACACACGCCGTGTGTAGGGGGGGGAGACACACACACACGCCGTGTGTAAGGGGGGGGGAGACACACACACACGCCGTGTGTAAGGGGGGGGGAGACACACACACACACGCCGTGTGTAAGGGGGGGGGAGACACACACACACGCCGTGTGTAAGGGGGGGGAGACACACACACACGCCGTGTGTAAGGGGGGGGAGACACACACGCCGTGTGTAAGGGGGGGAGACACACACGCCGTGTGTAAGGGGGGGGAGACACACACGCCGTGTGTAAGGGGGGGGGAGACACACACACACGCCGTGTGTAAGGGGGGGGACACACACACACACGCCGTGTGTAAGGGGGGGGGACACACACACACACGCCGTGTGTAAGGGGGGGGGACACACACACACACGCCGTGTGTAAGGGGGGGGACACACACACACACACGCCGTGT